>NC_092827.1:17667683-19107683 GCF_039878825.1 Excalfactoria chinensis | reverse complement strand
AGAAGCAAATGCTGCTCCTGAGTTTATTTAAGCAAGCAGAAACCAATAAAAAAAAGTGACATAGAATCACAGATCACAGAATCACCCGGGTTGGAAGGGACCTCAAGGATCATGTAGTTCCAACCCCCCTGCCTAGCAGGGCCACCAAACATATCATCAAATATTCAATATGTTTTCCAGTCCTGTACAACCTACTTTGTGTTCTTTCCAGGTCAACGGGGTCAAGAGCTGCAACTGGTTCAGAGACACGAGAAGGCCTGCTAATGCCAGCGCTGTTCACTGCTCTCACACGGAAGATGTAAGACCGTCCTTCATAAAGCCCAGTCACGGGATACTTGCAGATTTTTACAGGTGCATCATTGCACTGGACCCAGTTCTCCAAACCTACTTCACATCTTGGAGTAGCAGAAGACAGCATTTATCAGTGTTGTTCCACAATCAAAATACACCATCCCACACACACGAAATCAGAATCACAAAAGCCACTGAACTGTATAACTTATTAATGAAAGCTGCACACTTCATATGATTTCTTCTGATCAGACAACCAGTGCTCACCTTGTTCATATTTATTCATTATGCAATTGTGAAGGTCGTTTTTCTTGCATGGTTATGGGTTGTTTTTGTCCTTGTCAACTCACTCTGTTTCAATTTAGTTCTCTACCTTGCCGTATAAAGCACAAGTTATTCCACTTTTATTTTTTATATGTATCTCTACAGAACATGCTGAAATAGCAACTTTCACATAATCTTTTCTGTCTCATCCTTGTCATATTTTTAATCAAACAGGCTTTTCTCTCTGACAATGGTTCAGTTACTTAATGCAGGAGTCATCAAGAAGCACAGTGATGTCTACATACTGGCCCCGCTGTGTGCCCAGACATTTTTTCTCCTACTACCATAAACTTTAATGGAGAAGACCACCTTTTGCTATGACAGTACCGTGAAAAACAGGGTCATGATCAAAGGCTACCTCATGCTGCAGTATTCCAGGAAAAATGTCAAAAAGAACAGCTGGGTAGATTACATACAAAACAGATGAAATGTTCCTATGATGTACACACTGCACAAATTCAATATAGCTGGTAGAGTCCTAAGTTTTTACATTAATTTCTTCATGCTGACTGCTATTCATAAACCAATATTTTCCAGCAATTCCCAGACAGTTGTCTCTGAGCTACTCTAAATTACAGGGTAGCAAATAGCCATGAACTATAAATGTTGCTTTTAAGTGCAGAATGTTGTACACTGTGAAATCATTTCACTAATGTTTTTAGCTGACTGTCAGCTTCCACCATTAAAGGTCAGATATTCTACCTCAGCTTCAATGGGCAACTATGCACTTCAGTGAAAGAAAGATGCAAAATAACAATTGGACTCCCCGATTCTGGGTTGCCTGCACTGAGCTGAAAGTGAGCAAAATACAGAGGACACTGGAGGAAAGAAAGAAGTGCCATTCTGATTTAAACTATTGGCTCCCAAGAGCCTGTGCCTCAAGCCCCACTTATAACACAGTTATGGCTAAAATAAAAAGATAATGTAATAATTCTTATATTCCAGCTTTTGCAGCATACAGATTATAAAGACTAAATCTAATTCAAGATACGCATAGATTCTGACTCCTATAAATCAAATAGTGCCAGGGCTTATTCTCTGATTCGGCCACATCCAGGCTATTGAGCATTTTCATTGTCTGATAAAGAGTGCTTGCAAACAATTACTGGGAAGGGCTCCTGGTCCTTGCTAGCTCCAAGACAGTGCCCAGGATCACCCATGAAAGTACTAGAAAATCGGAGCTAAAAGAGTGCCAGAAAACATTCTAGTAATTCAGCAATGGAGGCAACTTACAATGCCTGGGGTCTGCAAAGAAATACAGCTAAAGATTATAAGTACATGGGAATAGAATGGCATTTTTATTCTTCAGAATGTACATTGTTTTGACAATAAACAGAACCAAATAAATCCCAGTGCTTACATACTTGTCAACAAAATATCCAATGACTGGGTTCTGAGAGGTTGTATTTGGTGGTTTCCAGGTAACGATAACATAGTCTCTGTTAGCATCATGGCATTTAACATCCATTGGAGCCCCTGGTGCTCCCGCAATCAATGCATCAGCATCTGGATCACAAATAAAAGTAAAACAGTTTTGATTGTGAAATCTACAACAAAGGCAAAAGGGAAAATTTTCAGTTGTTCTGCTAGCCTTTTATATGAATGGAAGCCAAAAGTTTTGTCATACTCTAATTCACTGCACTAATGAATCAGACTTGTATCTCTCTCTCCACATGGCTAAAAATGTTCTGGAAAGAGTTTAAGAATCAAACCTGCATTACATTTCACAGGAATGAAAAGCCCTACTATCCCATGTGTGTTTTGATCTTTCCCACTGAGAGCTGTAGCTAAATGGGTTACTAATAAGACCAAGGTAACAAATGTACAGCTGAGGAAAATAAATCTCTCAGGGAATTAAAATTTTTCAAACTCTTGATTCATTTCTAAGGCTGCTTTTTATATAAAATTTTACAATACCAACAGGTCAAAGTAATGAATGCACTTTTCATTAAGATATCCTTGTGTGCCTTCATTTTTGAGGTATTGACTCTTATAGACCCAAAGCTTCTAATGGAGTCTACTAACAGATTTCTTTCCTTTCAGAGATAAGTTTCCATAACATGAAAACTTGCTGTGGGGAGTCCAAATGTATTCTTTCATGGATTTTTTTTTTTTTTTTCTTTTTCCTGAAATAACCAAGTTAATTTGAATGTAAATCCTGGTGTTTTCCCAAATTTTCCCAAAATATGTTCAAAGTACTGTCACATGATAACAATCTACATGCAGTAAAAATGGCCACAGATTTGCTGTCCCTTATGCATGTTTCTTGCAGTTGAATCTGAAGTATTTCAAAAGAGGAACCTTAGCTACTGAGAACACAGTTTTCCCATGTTAGTTTTGAGGTGGCTGAAATTCAGTCAAGCTGCAGTCCCTGTACACATGAAAGGGGGAAAAAATAGGCAAGACAAAGGCCAACAAAGGGCACTACAGACTCCGGAGTACTGAGGTCCAGGCCAAGATTCTGTGTGTGTGAATGCATCAGACTAAGTACAAAATGGACCATTGCAGTACCTGAAATTAACTCACCAGAATGAGAATAAACTCTAGGAAAAATTATTATGAATTAGTGAAGGTTTTTTTCACTTGGGTAGTTTCTTTTTTAGAAGTTAAATGCAACTAGAAATCTTTTGCATATTGTTTCCAGAGAGATCAGGGTGGCTTATTAAAGACATATCACAAAGCTGATGAAACCCATGGGCTAGTCCTGTGAGGAAGATGGATCTCAGCCACTCATAAAAGCACTCATGCTTCTCCACTCTGCACAAATTGGCTGGAAGACTATTCTGCAAGTATATTTCCAAGACCAGCCCAGATCTCCATGGATTTAAAATTACTGCAGCTCCAACAGCTTCGGCATGGCTGCACCAGTTCGCCACACCTGAGAGAATAAAAGCACTGCTCAGCCAGTTATATTCATCATTCAATTTAAAAGTAATAATAATTTAAAAAAAAAAAAAAAATTAAAAGGAAAAACTTAGTTTTGCACAGATGTACATGTGGGAGCTCATTCTCCCTTCATTGAGAGTTTTGTATGCAAATGCAAGGGCAAATTCTAACCTTTTATTCTATTTTAACACATTTATCTTCCTTTTAGCTATGTCTCTTGTGAAAACTGTATTTCTTCAATGAGCTAATTTCTTACTTTGCTTCTTTTTCTGCTTATTAAGCTGTGTGCCTGGTATGTCAGTGAGAATATTTCTTTCTCCTGTGTCTCCACCTAAGGCCAGGCACAGAATTTGAGTATGCCCAACAAGGCTTTTTCCCATTTGGTAATGTAGATAAAACAATTACAGTGCAGACTGTTAGCAAGCAAAGACATTTCTTTCCTATTGGGAAAAGAGAAAGTAAAGAAAGATATAAGCTGTTTCTTTATAAGAATTGTGTACCTTGTTCTCCTTCTTCTTGAAGCTCTCACTCACGTAGAGCAACTGTAGTTTCTCTAGCACAGACTAGTATATAAATCAAATTACTGTTAAATACCACCATGCCACCTTTCTTTCTACTTCATTTATTGCATAGGGTTTTTTAATGAAACTGCTCTTTCTACTGCTATTTTTAATTTCTCCAAGAAAGGGGTGAAAACCTTACCTCTGACAAACAGGAATGCACTACATTCATTCACTCCACCTTTCGTAACCATCCGCAGGGTGTATAAACCTTCATCATCTTTGTTCAGATGAGTGAAGGACAGAGCTGCCTGGCCTTCTCCAAAATACAGCTTTGTCCACTGGGAGTCCTTTATCAGAACATCTGGAAAAGGAGATCCATGTTAGCACATAAAACAGAACAATGTCCTAGTGTAACTCTGTGCTAATCAAAGGCATGAACTACACCAGCTTTATACTAACTTCATTCAGAGGGATGATGTTTTGATGCCATGAAAACTCTACAGAAAGTAAGCTGTTACTCCCTAAGCATAATTCTTTAATGAATTTGCATATGTAAGGACTATCCTATGCAGTGCAAACTTCTCAACTTTCATCACTGTTATTTTGAATGTGTTGACAGAGAAAAATATTACAAAATACTACATTTTGGGGAAAAAAAATATGTAAACTTGCCATTTTCTGTAATAAATGTAGGGTGGAACTTTGTTTCATTATTAATAAGTTTTGTAACCTGTTCAGGTCAAATGTCAGATTACTCAATTTCTTTCTCCAAGTTTAAAAATGAGATTTCTGTTTAATCTGGGCTGCTGTAAGCACACACTGAATTTAAATCCTCAAGGCATGTCTGTTCAGCAGTGAATGAAATTAAATTTGAATTTCTCGCAGGTGAGAGGTGGTGACCCATGATTAATGCAAATTAATCTGATTGCCTAGTGAAACCTGAGCAAAAGAATGAGCAGGATATTTTATGCTAGCCAAGGGACTTTCTTCACCTCAACTTTTTAAATAATTGATTGGATTATTTTTTTATTTCTAACTCCCTAAGACCTATTGCATATTAATTTATTCTAATCAATTCAGTAGATTTATATTTAAAGGAAATGAATATCTATAAATGTTTATTATTCTATTGCTTAAATACACGTTGGTACAGACACTCAGATGATTGCAAAGGAATTCATTTTTCCAGCTACCAGTTGAACTACATGGAAAAGCATAAAAAATAACACATGCAGATAATAAAACATGCTACTAAAACTTACAGTAAATTACGTGATCATCTAAGCAAACAGCTTCTTAGAGAGGAGAGTATAAAGTAAATGCAGTCACATTTATTCCCATTAAATCCTTAATCATGAGATCCTTGCCTAGACAATCTGCCTGTCCCCTTTCTGTCATGTCACAATGGAACTGACACTTTCTGCAGAGAGACATGATGTACTTTAAATGAAGCCAGAAAGCATCTCCACCTAGAATCTTTAACCAATGCCTGGGTTCTGTGTGAAAATCCTTAAGAAAGAAGTGAAGTTGAGCCACCAACACCTCTGAATAAAAGGTCACTTATATATATTCCAGGCTGAGAGGAATGGCAGGCACTCCAGAATTAATATACACAAACTGCAAGCAAGCCTGTGCTCCCTGTTAAGGCCAGAATCATCCATTCCCACTGCTCATAGGTACCTTACACCAGAAATTATGGAAGTAGTTGTATTTGGTAAGAGCAGAAAAACTTTCCTTCACAAAAGGCCAAAAACACATCAAATCCTTTAAGAAATCAAGAGGTCTCTTTTTAATGCAGCCTGGATGGTTGACACGAGAAGCCAAGAGAAAATAAATTTCAGAGGCCACAAACGTATTCTCTAGTTTTAGTGGGGAAGGTATTTATGCACCCGTGATCACAATAATATTACAATACTAAATCTTCCCAGTTGTGATCAAATCTCCAGTACACTGACATGTTACACTCCATGACTTCTACCAAGACTTATCAAGAGTAACCCTCAGAGTCAGTGTGAGTCAACCTTCAATTGCTGTTGTCAGTATAAGAGACATTTTTCCTAAAACATTATACAGAGGGAAAATCATATAGATTGAAGTTTATCTTCATCAGGCATTTTGATCTCCTGTAACAGCTCAGTTGCGCACTCTGTGATTTTTTCCTTTGAATTAAGCTTTATATTCTCTATTACAGTATAAATAACTGCAGAATGCTGGTGCATATCACTTCATAATGTCTATGTTACACCAGAGATCAATATCAGAAAGCTCTAGTTACCAGCTGATCTCTTATTAAGATTGGATATACATTTCAGAAGTATTATCTTGATTTAGTTCTTTCAGCATCTTAAATTGTTCTAAGTGGACCATGAATTGTAGATGTCATATTCATGTTTGCTGAATCCCAAACCACATTAGAGGATTTGATTCAGTTGACTTATATGCCCCTAGGATTCTAGTAGACAACCTCAATAAGCTTCACTCATGTGAAGCTTATTAATACTGAATAAACACATATTTCTCTTGTGTATAATTATTAGAAATAAATCATACACATCCTTCTCAGTGATTCCATTGTTATTATTTGATTAATATAAACTGAAAAATCATAGGAAAAAATGAAATTTGTCTTAATAAAATTGTAGAATTAAATATTATCTTAAAAAAAACCACAACATTGAAAGCACATAATGTTCTACAAATTATTAACCTTCTCATCATTTATATTTATGCCTTGCCTCCAGATCTCAAGAGATTCAACATGGGGAATTATAGCACACAGCAAAGGTTCTTAGCTCATGAATTTCTGCTGTATTTGGGAACAAGTTCTGCCAGTTGATACAGCTTTACACCTCTTGGAAATAATGTGATCCATCTACATATCCATTACATATCAAGAGCGAATTATGTTGGCATCATTTAGTATTAATCTGACAGGTCCGCAACCTGTTGCTCCACAGAGCAAGAATAATGCATGGTGGGTGAAAACTAGAACAATATGAAGCACTCGTGTGAGGAAGTGACTTTAGATTTCCACCTAGTCAGTAAATATTTTAACCATTATCTTATTAGATAATATGAGATTACCTCCTTTGCTGTAAATGTGTGCTCAAGAAAAGGTGCACCATGTCACTGTTTAAAGAGAGATTAAGTCCATAAATTCATACTAGGGATGCTTACTTGCTTTATTCTGAAATTAAACTTCTGAATTTCACATTCTAAACTGATCAGTGTTTTCTTCAGCATTTTCCAGGTGGCTTCTATTCAATATATATACTTACCATCTCTATACCACTCGACACGAGGCCGTAGTCTTTTCAGCTCTGGGGTGACCAACACGGAACACTTAAGGGTCAGTGTTTCACCTTCGGTTGCAAAGGTGACTCCAAATTTCTCCAGAAATTGGACATCAAAGTGTGTGAAGCAAACATCATATGACAGTGGCACTGTGCATGAGAAAATGAAAACATTCTTATTAAATTGTAGTTGGCACAAGCAGGTTACTGTCTAATCTAAATAGAAAATGGAACTCTCTGGTATACTATATTCTGATTAAGAGATGCAAATGAGAAAGAAAAGTGTCTGGACTCATATTGCTCATATTGCTACCTGAAGAAACAAGTTACATTTAATTTCCTCATATGTAAAACATTATCATGGCTCTTAATAGCTATAAGGGGATATAAACTACTTAAGCAAAGATTTTATAAATTGCTTACAGTGGAAGGGCATTATCCCAGCTGGGTGAGGCTCCTCACTCTCTCTGAACCCTGTAAAACACACAATAAAGACTCAACAGCATGAACATGATAATTATTTCCTATTTTAATCATAAATTAGGACTTACTTCTCACAACCACAGCACAATTAGTTGATGCTTGCCCATGGATATTTGTTGCGACAGCTGAGTAGGTAGCAGAATCATCAAAATCAGCTCTGATAATGGAAAAAAGGGAAATAAATAACTCGGTGCAAATACAAATGCTCTGAACAATCAGTATTACAAACCAAGCTGTGCCAACACTAAGCAAAGCTCTTCACTCACACTAAACAGTATAAGAAGTTGATGAAAGACAATAAAAAAAGCTGGTACTATTTTTGCTACAGTTTTATCATGGATTAATGTGCAGGTTTCATGGACTTGAGCAAACTGGAGATGACCTTTAGAGAATTATCTAAAGAAGAGAGCTAGAATATGGGAGTCTGGCTATTCTTTTTCGCTATGTAACTTTGCTCCTTAATCTGTCTTGCCCTTCTGCCACATATTTTTAGAAAGATACATGGAAGAAAAGGATGCGATGCTTGCAGAAGTACGCTGTCCTACAACGATTCCCAGCAAGTATGTACTGGGTTTGTGCCTCTCTCATAGCTCACAGGAAATGCAAACAAACAAAACAAAACAAACAAAAATAGAACAAGGAATCTGACTTAAATGGTGGCATAAAGATTTTGGTTTTATTTATTTTGTTAGTTACAAAATTTATCTATTATGTAAGGAGAATATAAGGGAAAGCAAATTAAAAAAATAATTACTTTGTGGCAAATAGTGCCCAGTGATGGAATGCCTCACCTACCACATCCTTGAAGGAGAATTTACACTAGCAGATATATGGCTAATTATGATACAAGTCCAAACCTTTTTCTATTAAAGATGTGCTCAACCACAAGAAATATTACTTCAGTGGGCATGACATAAAATTGAAATAAAGGAAAGAAAAATAATTCTTTATTTGCATGCACATTTTTTGTGCAATTACTTTAATTTACAGTTGAAGTAAACTTATCTGTGTCTAATAAACATAAAGAAAACTGACTAGAAGCATTAAAAATATTTTGGACTCTTTTTTGTTAAAATGCAGATTTAGATAGAATGAAATTTCCTCAAAAAAAAGAATATTTAGTCTGGAGGAAGAAACAATTTTGAAAAAGTTGGAATATTTCATTTTAATATTTCATAGAATTATAGAATGGCCTGGGTTAAAAAGGACCACACTGACTATCCAGTTTCAACCCCCTGCTATGTGCAGGGTAGCCAAACCCCAGACCAGGCTTCCCAGTGCCACATCCAGCCTGGCCTTGAATGCCTCCAGGAATGGAGCATCCACAACCTCCTTGGGCAACCTGTTCCAGTGTGTCACCAGCCTCTGTGTGAAAAACTTCCTCGTGATATCTAACCTAAACCTCCTCTGTCTCAGTTTAAAACCATTCTTGCTGTCTTATTACCATCCACTCTTGTAAACAGTCATAATCATTTCAGAATGAACATTTCATTTCAAAAAGATATTTCAGAATTTAGACCTGCTTTATTTTCAGAAACATACAAAATACTTTAACATGAAATATTCTCATATATTGGTTTTGAATAAATAAAGATTTTAATTTGGCCCAAGTTGATATCTTTCCTTGAGGTTTTTTATTTAAAAATACATTTATGTCAAAGAAAATTGACAATTTTTCCTATTTCTTGGAATTTCTATTATGTTTAGCCATTGGTTAATCAGAGCACTGTCTGAAACACATATAATTGAATTCTGTTTCTGTGTATTCCAATGCATTTAATGGAGATCCTTCAGGAATTTCCAGTGATTATATTTAATGTTCTACATGTGTGTAATTAGTTTCCTCTAAGAATGAATTTGTATATTCCTGGTAACTGCCAGATTAAAGGGATGAAATTATGGCTGTGATTGTCTTCTAAGAATTCTTATATCCCAGGTGTGAAAGAAGAAAAAAGACGTAAAATGTTTGAAGTAAATTGTATAAGAGAATGTCAATCTGGGGCTATGTAGTACTTGAGACAGACATATCAGACTCCTTTTTTTCAGCTCTTACACATATTCTGGGTAGCGTCAGTAAAAAATGATACTATCTGTACTGTGATGCCTAAAATACAACTTGATGTAAGCTCTATTAAATTGTGATCTAACTCTTCAAACGAACAGGAGTAACAGCTCCTCCTAGAGGCAAATGTTCAGCACACAATCCACAAAACAACACGGCATGCTACCAAGTCGATCATACATTTAATTATCAAAGTCAGAGGACTTTCTCTTAAGACTAACCCACTTATCCAGAAAGTATGAAGCCCATAATTGCTCTACTACAGTCTGGACAGGAAAAGTAAGCCTGAAAAGCACTAGAGAAGAACTTAAATACTAGGTTAAATGTTATTTAATATTTCAGAATTTTCTGGAATTATTTTTAAAATGTCAATGCCTGTTCACCAATCTACATAAATTTTAACTGACTCTGAACTTACTTGAAAGCTGTTGGAGTTGGTGACATTAACTTCTAAATAACACAAATGCTTTTTCTTTAGCATCCCAGTTTCACTGTACTAACATTTGTGTTATGTCAAAAGTAAGTCAAAATTCAGTACAGGTTTGTTTGTTTTTTTTCCCTAAATCATGCTCCAATGTCTCTGTACTGAAATGTACGTAACTTACACACATTCTCAGCTCTGTACGGTGCATTGCCATAATGAAACAAGCCAACAACAAACAAGGCATAGAATCATAGAATCATAGAATTACCCAGGTTGGGAAAGACCTTGAAGATCATCAAGTCCAACCGCAGCCTAACCAGTACCCCATCTCTAAAAAAACCTCTGCTAAATCATATCCCTGAGTACCACATCCAAATGGCTCTTAAACACATCCAGGGATGGCAATTCAACCACCTCCCTGGGGAGCCTATTCCAGTACCTAACTACCCTTTCTGTAAAGAAGTTCTTCCTAATATCCAACCTAAACCTGCCCTGGTGCAACTTAAGGCCATTTCCCCTTGTCCTGTCACTTGTCACTAGTGAGAAGAGACCTGCCCCACTCTCACTGTAAGAACCTTTCAGGTACTGGAAGAGCGCGATAAGGTCTCCCCTCAGCCTCCTTTTCCCCAGACTAAACAGCCCCAGCTTCCTTAGCCTCTCCTCGTAGGGCTGATTCTCCAAGCCCTTCACGAGCCTTCACGAGCATCTAAAAAAGTTTTTTACAAGGGGCATCAGAGAACTCTAAGGTGTACAAGTCCCTTTGCACTACATCTATTTAAAGGAAATACATATAGTACATAGTATGCAGTATATACAATAAGATATGTAATATACAGTGATGACCTGCTAGAACAGCCCTTGGCATGAAATAGCATGTAACAGCTCTTTCCAAAGGATTGCTAGGCATAGCTCAGGAGATGATAGCAAGGGACTTCTCCCAGGAAGTATCCTGGTTATAGCTGCTCCATCCTGAAGGATAAGAGGATTAGCAGCATGAGTGTCATCCACTGCATGCCAGGGGAGCACTGTAGCAGAGGATGTATTTAATTATAGAAGGACAGCAATTCCTTGTCACCGATGGCAGGTAATGCCATATCACACCCTGTAGACCTCATCCCTAGATACATGCCCCATAAGGACTTCCTGTTCGCCAGGCCACTGTCCAGGCCACTCCCCACCCTGTCTGGAGACCTATGGAGGTGTACCACATCTTTTTCCAGCCTACGCCACCAGGCTTCTCCAGGAGCCATGCTGCAGGGTCAGCGCTGATCCACCCCCAGCTGGACAGTTTGGACAGCTTACAGCACCCAAACCATAATGGAGTGATGAATGGCTGCCTCACCACTGCTGTACCGGGATGCTCCCTTTCATAAACAAGGTCTACTTCAGGCCTCTCTCAAATACTGCTTAGCTGCTCTTCAACATTTTTGTTCTTACAGAGGTACTGACACAAGGATAAAATAAGAGCATACATACAGTGAGGTTAATTCGACTTTAAAACAGTCAGCTTTCACTGTTGGCTTCATTTTCCAGCAGATAAAACAATCAATTGTAATTAATTTCTATAAGAATCACTCAGGATTCAGGAACTGCAACATAATTTGTTAACCACAAAGTGGCATTAAACTAAGAAACTGGAGATGTAGTCTGAACAAAAGTGAGGCCACATTCTGCTTGACCACTCAAAACATCAGAAAATCAGAAAATCAGGAAACAGCATGAATCAGATATCTGATTAACTTTTCAGATGGGCATATAGCTGTGCTACTCTCAGTCCCCATAACTTTGTGTTCTCATAACGAACAGAAAAATGCCTCTATGTATTTTGGGTCTCCAAGGTAGAGGAAAGAAAATATAATCATAAAAGTCTACAGAACAGGCAGAAGAGTCACAGAAGGATTGTTTCTTTAGCCCAACCAGCTCAATGTATTAAAGGACCTATCTGACAGAATAGTCTGGATTAGCGATGATGTGAGAACTAATTTTATAAAAAGACCAAGCATGCTTCTTTTTTACAGTGTCTTTTCTCTTATGATGAGGAACAAGATCCTTGCTGTTACTATGAACATACAGATAATAAGTCCCCAGTCCAGACATTTTAAGAGATCCTACCAATTCTGTCCATTTTCTGGAGGTCACTGCTGTGAAACCATTTTATAGTTCTATGCCATAAACTCTACCTTAACTCAGCAGGGGATAAATCAAACCATCTTAGATAGCCTAACACTCAATGGCCTGCATTTAAGCTTGATGTTGGAGGTGTACTGTGTCCAGTTCTGTGCTACTGTGTCCAGTTCCGGGCTCCCCAGTACAAAAAAGACAGGGATCTCTTGGAAAGAGTCCAGCAGAGGGCCACAAAGATGGTGAAGGGCCTGAAGCATTTTCCCTGTGAAGAAAGGCTGAGTGAAATGGGTCTGTTTAGCCTTAAGAAGACTGAGAGGGGACCAGATCCAGGTCTATAAATATCTGAGGTGTGGGTGGAAAAGTGGCGAGGCCAGACTCTTTTCAGCAGTGTGTGGAGACAGGATAAGGGGAAATGGACAAACACTGGAGCATAGGAAGTTCTTCATGGATGTGCGCAAGAACTTTTTTACGTTGAGGGTGACAGAGCACTGGAACAGGCTGCCCAGGGGGGTTGTGGAGTCTCCTTCTCTGGAGATATTCAAGACCCACTTGGACCTACCTGTGCGACCTGGTGTAGGGAACCTGCTTTGGCACGGGGGTTGGACTCAAAGATCTCTGGATGTCCCTTTCAACCCCTATGGTTCTATGATTCTGTATGGGATTAGTGTGTTAGCACTACACAGTGCATTGGCTTAATACACACTAAAAATTTGAACAGGATGGCAAGGTATCATAGTATCATAGTATCATAGTATCATAGTATCATAGTATCGTGCGAGTTGGAAGGGACCTTAGAGATCATCGAGTCCAACTCCCGGGATTCGAGCCCTCTAGTGTAGCAGAGCAGCAGTTTTACCCCTTACGCCACAAGGGGGATTCGAACCTGGGCCCTCTGGTGTTGCAAGTGGCGGTTCTAACACCGTGCGCCACCGGGGGCAAAGGTACATCAAGTTCTAATTCTCCTTTGGTGCCAGATAATATTCAGACTGAGGATTACCTTGGAAATTACTTCCTTTTCTGTGAATATAAAAAATAGATTTCCTAGATGCACTGTAAAGTGTACTGAGTCAAGACCATTTACAAATGATATTAGAAGTACCCAGGAGAGGAGGTGTAGTCTGTCCACCAGTTTTCCTCGCCTCACAATGGAGAACGTATTTTCCAACCTTTACAAAGGTCAGATAAAATATGCATAGAGTACATTTAGAAGGTGTGAGGTGTGAGGGCACCTCACGCATGTTCCAAGGTACTAATAATTTTTGTGAAAATTAGATTGCCCTCAATCCACATGAGGTTCTGCAGCTCCTATGCTTGTGTGGGGAATATTTCCCAGGCAGACACTTCTGTTTAAAATGCATATATTCATCCACCTGCCTCGTGTAGATTTAAATACAGGGGTTGAGACTAAGATAATATTTTTGCCTGAATTAGAACACAACTCAGTGCATGTCAAGAGCAGGAAGCATAACACAGTAAATTTCAAGAGTTAAAATTGCCTCCTTGAATTCAAATGACAAAATGTTCAGTGTTACGACCATGTGACACCAAAATGTGGAAACACTTTCCAGGATCACCATCTTATAGTCTGATTCTCTAGATGGACTGAACCTGATAGATTCTTTTTAATTAGTTGGTTTTTGTTCTTACTGAATAGTGGACCTCTGTTTTGAGTCTGACGTTGCCTCATGCCCATTTCATTGGCTTCCAGATTTTGCAGTTTATAGGGGACAGTGACTGGCAGGTCAGAAAATTGCAGATAATTGCATTTGGGGGATGTTGTTTGCATTTCTTCAAAGAAAAAAGAACAGAAGCACACCATACCTGCTGCCTATACACAAACAGTGGCAGTGCATACCTGCAAAACGCCAGGACCTGCAGCCTATCACCACACAACCAACCATATGCAGCCCCAAGGCTCTGCCTCCTGAACTGGTGCAGTGCCTGTACTCTGTCCCGCTTCCGCCCACAGCAGGAGGAAAGGCAAGCCTCATTCCAGCTTAAATCATTTCAAGCCTTTTGTTCCTAATCAAACTAAAATAGCACTGTACTGACTGCACAGTGTCATTTGTTAAATGAGAATAGTTAGAAAAGAAGGTTGGTTCAATTTTTAAGCTTTTTTTGTTTTTCTTTTTTAAAGCAATGCTGATGACGCTTAGGAGCTGAGTGCTTGATTAGGGGCTAGCTCTGCCTTCTGGCAGTAGGTATTACACTGCACTCTGCTGGCTTTGCCACACATTTTCTCTGATAAAACCACAAACCCTTTCTTGCTGTAATTAGAAGCATTTTTAAGCAGTGACTTCCTGAAACGGGAAAGGAACATAGCCCTAACAAAATATGCCAAAATTGAGCACTGTACAAGTGGCAGTGTGCAAATGCACCACACTGACAGAGCTCTGGAAAATCAGACTTCCTTTTCTGCTTATCATTTCTCATCTGTTCATCTGCCTGCTCATTGCAGAGCTTTTGGAATACTGGGAGCATGCTGCCGTCCTCTCTATACCCCAGTCACCATATCAGAATACATAGTATAGCCCTTCATGGTTGTGTAAAGCCAAGTGATTCATTGCAGGAGCAACTTGACTTTCATATCAGTAAAAGAACTAGTCCATGCATCATAAGAAAAAAAATAAAAAAAATTTAAAAAAAAAATGGAAAAAGAAAAGGACTAGGGAATAGAACAAAGGCCTGTGGCTAAACAAATATCATCAACTAGGCAATCCAAAATGTTTGAATTTAAAGTACTGAGATATACACAATAGCTGTGCTATAGAGTAACAAAGCGTACTAATCCTGACTACCTCCAATAGAGAAATATTTTCTTGAATTATCAATTTGTAGTTTAATTAGATGGGATAAAGAAGTAAATGTAGAACAAGCCCTATAACTGTGAGATATTCCAAACTTATCATGAAAGCTCCATATCCTTCTTTACTGCGTAAGAGAGATCTTGAGCTCAGGCTCTGAAATGAGAAAGCTTAAAATGAGCAAGAGAGTGGAACTATATGGCAATGATAGTGCTTAATGAATGTAGAAAATGTGGTAAACTGAGCACAATGCACCGTGAAAATATGAGACTGAGAAATGAAAATGATCTGCTATAGACATGGGCCCTGGAAGACAGAAAATGGGAGGGATGAAACTGTGTCCAGTTACTGTTTTAAGTTGACAAGCTGACGTCCTGGTTCTGGCACCTCAAGAATTTTTCCACTGGGATCAAGGAATACTCATAGGAATAAATATCACACTTGCATCAGAAGGAAAAGTTCACTCCCTGAGCTTCCCTGAGGCACTAAAAAGGTAGCCAAGAAATTCCAAGGCAGTTCTGAGTGGCTGTGGATCAGATGATATGCAGCTCAGCACTTTGGTATGAACAGCTGAGAAGAGCACAGCAGCGGATAGGTAGAAAATCCAAACTGTTCTACTTCTAGGAAAAAAATAGTGCTATAAAAATGCACGTATAGAGATATTTATGGAAGATCTGAAGTGAACAGATCTATGTTTTTACTTAAAGCTTTAGTAATACATATGTTAACCAAACACGTATCATTTCATTGTCTAATACTGGTACATCTAATAACAGCAATAGAAAAACTATCAAAAGTACCTCCGGTGGCGCAGCGGTAGAATTCCCGTTTGCAACACCAGGGGGCCCGGGTTCGAATCCCCCCCTGTGGAGCAGGGGGTAGAAGTGCCGCTCTGCTACACAGAGGGCTCGAATCCCGGGAGTTGGACTCGATGATCTCTAAGGTCCCTTCCAACTCGCACAATACTATGATACTATGATATGATGAAAACATTCTTCTATTTCCCAAAGATTGATCTTTCAACTATTGGGAAGCACTAAGCAATTGATGGTCAAGTTTTGAAATAAAATAAACTAGTAATTCTATTTAAACTTAGACTTCTTTTTAAGTTAATGAACTGTATAAGTCTATGGTAAATAAATCATAGCTCTGGGTCTACAGTCCCTCAATGCTCTTTTGAGTGGAGAAGGGAGACTTATCAGAGATCACCTAGGTGACGTTAGCTAGCAAAAAGACCACACTACCAGAAAAGGAACAGAGCAACGGCAGCTTGACTGAACATGAGTAACCACATATGAATACATACAGATCTGTGCCTAGTAAACAGCGGACAATGATGAGTGGGGGTGGACTCTTATGTGGTTGCCAGTGAATGACTCTAAGGTATGTCTGAGTAAGTACAACTCTATCTGAACAATCCCAAAGGTGGCTATGGATGTTGTCTACATGACCGATAACCAGTAACAGAAAGACAAAAAAGCACCAGGGAATTATAAGATACTTCTGATGTGATGGCTACAGATGCTCTAAAAGCACTATCCTCACTGATTCACGCTTTCTCAAAAAGCAATTTACACTCTAAAAGTCACAAAAGGAAACTGTGCTATATAGTGAGTGTCAGGACTCACCAAGCAGCAGCTTATTAACACTAAGCAAGATAAACACAAGTACAATCATTTAGTTGCACTGTCACCTATGTTTTATCTATCACTCAGTGCCACACACACCCAGACAGAGGAGAGTATTTTCCATTTTCATCTGCTGCAAGTAAGAGGGTTGCAGTAGAGCAACCTGTTTTTTTCTTTTAACGTCACCTCCGAAACTGATGCTGGTGGGAGAGAACTAGCTGTGTTGAGACATGTACAGAGACATGTACATGTGTTGAGACATTGTACAGAGAGCAGCCAGGAAATTATTGATGTCTTGGGATTGAAGACTGTGAGTATCTTATAGGTACATGTAAGTACTACTACTCCTTGAGATATATCCCTTAAGAAGCAACAACAGAGCAGTTCTGGCTAAGGACTTCCATACAGGGATATGCTTCTCCTGTCCTGAGATACGGAAAGTTGAAAAGTCAAGTTGGACTTTGTTTCAGAAACAAAGACAAGCATTCCTTCCCCAGATTAGAAGGAATTATGCAGTTATTTTCTTTGCTAAAACCACAAGTTCAGGGTTTCTTCCACTACTGACAGGTAGACAAAGTAGAAGATGAAAAGTTTGACTTGACAAGGACTAGCTACAAATATTCCAGCTGTTTGACCACAGATACTCATGTTCTGGAGAAGTTTAAAAGGACAGGTATTTTTTATGTCTCTTCTCTAGATATTAATTTTCTTTGTTGAATACTGCTGTTATGCCTTCATTTTACTCTGGCATTTTATATTTCATAAAAAGAATTGTTACTGAGACATAAGCAACAGGCAACATTTCAGTTGTTTAGGACAGCCTGGTACGAGTGTTAGTTTTAGGAAGATGTTCTATACAGGCACTTTCTATACTGCAATATTAACACCATTTTGAAAAACAGTACATTAAATCAGATTTTTCTTTCTCTCTAAGTTAACATTTCCTTAGTTCTCAGAGAACAAATGGAGATCAAAAGGAAATAGAACCTGCCATATAACAAAACAAAAACCAATAGCTGAGTATCTTTGCCATGGCCTGCAGAATTTCTAGATAAAGAGCTTCATCATGAAAAATAACATAAAATACACATTTTTTCTTGAAAAAAAAAGGAACTATTTCTTTCAGCCACTGATATCTACTTTGCTTTTTATAGGCTGCCAAATCTAAATAATAGAAATATCTACTTTTTCATTTTCAATTCATTTTCATGACATAATATCCAGGTATTTAGTGAACCACCTCTATCCTAGATGTGAGAGAAATACGTTGAATTTGCATAGAGTATAAAAATCTACTGTATACCTGTTTATATGCAGCACATGCACTCCATATTTGTTTTCAACAGTGTACTTTGTTGGATCACTTGCAGGGGTAATCAATTCCTCATTTTTGTACCTGACAATCAAGAAAAAAAATGAATTAATTAATGGCAGTTTCTATTCATTTCAATAATTCCATTGTTTTTTTACATTCAGGAATCATATTTTGTAATCTGAGAACTCTATACATTTTCTCTACCTGTATATTTTCCAATATTATGTGAATAAGTACATATTCAGGCCACAGAGGTGAAGGAGGACCATCACTGCAGTAGATAATAGAAAGGAATGCACCCAGACAAGAGATAGCAGTGGAGAAAGACTGAATGCTACTTGAACTTTCCAGTCCACTAGCCTTGATTCAGAATGGGAAGCAAACTTTGATCACAGCAGAGCACTTCAGCTCACAAAAGGGAAACAGCAATAGGGTTAGATTTTCACAGGTCAATCTGTAGATTTGATATATACCAGACAGCACTTATCTAGACAGAAGAGCAGCTTCAGGGTCTTTACATTAAAGTCCACCTCAACAGGGGCTGACACAAAGCAGACATGCAGTCTGTGGCAATTGTCCATGACAACAATAGTACTGTGCAAGTTAACCCAGTCCTAGGAAGCAGTCTGTGAACTTTGCGTATTGTGTCATTTTCTACTTCATCTTCAAGGAAATGAATGGCCAAAAAGACTGGAGTGCTTTCCACAGTCTGCCTTTTGAAATTCCCAAGTTTGCTTCTCACACTGAGCATGGCCATTCAGCAAGCTTTCCTCTCACTCTTCCCAGTACAGCATCAAGTACTAGGATAAAGCCCATACATAAGGATTACAAAGTGTTTTTAACATTAATTATGTGACAATTATCGCTAATGCCATGAATTCCCAGTTGGAAAAGTTTAATGTTTTTAGAGGCTTGGATAAGGCCAGTTTCTTACCACTGTACAACAGGGGAGGGAAATCCCTGTACAGTGAAGCAAAGACGCACAGACATCTTTTCCCAGACAGTGTGAGATCTCAGGCGCACTAGAATTTCAGGAGCTCGACTTATTTTTTCCTCAAAAGCATGTCTTTCCAGAGACATATTTTCTTCTACCTGTTAAACAAACAAAAACAATAAAAGTGGGAAAAGGAGGCATTTAGCACTAGACTCAAATAGGCTAGAAGATTTAATCTTAAATCTACAACATCAAAAGATGTTAAGACACTACTAATATTTTAAACATAGACCTAAATCATAGTATATCTTATAACTGTACTTGGATAGGGACAAAAAAACAGTCAGTACCGTACCATTCTTTGTATAGCAAGTCTATCCAGTTGTTCCCTAGCATGGTGCCTGGCCATGTGAATCTCTCTTTCCAAAGATGACAGCTCACTTGCAAATTTGATCCTTTTTTCATCACTAGCATGAGACTTTTGCTCTTGAGTCCTGTAGAATAAGAAAAAATGTTAGATATGAACAATTAATATGAAGTTTTAAGATTATTACTTCCACACATTAGGCAGCTAAGGGTTTTTAAAACGATATCAGGGTGGAAAACTTAGTTAAGAAATTATTCTGAACAGTCTACCAGCATATCCTAGCGAGCCTGAGAGGTGATATGAATATGGCATGGACTGAAGAGTTGGGCAGAGAGGAAATTGATGAGGCTTAATGCGAGCAAGTACAGTCTTGAGCCTGTGGAGAAATAACCACATGCACCAGAACAGATTAGAGGCTGACCTGCTGGAGAGGAGTTCTGCAAAGAACCTGGGTGTTCTAGTGGATAACAGGTTGGCCATGAGCCAGAAGTGTGTCCTTGTGGCCAAGAAGGTGAATGGTGTCCTGGGGTGCATTAAAAAGAGCATGGCCAGCAGGCCAAGGGGGGTGATTCCCCCCCTCTACTCTGCCCTGGTGAGGCCACATATAGACTACTGAGTCCAGCTCATGGCTCCCCAGATCCAAAAAGGCTGAGTTCTCCTAGATGGAGTCCTGTGAAAGGCCACAAAGATACTAAATGATGATGATAAAAGAACAGTAGATAATTTCCTGTATAAGGAAAGGCTGAGTAACCTGGGTCTGTTCAGACTGGGGAAGACTGAGAGGGGGATCTAATTAATGTTTATAAATATCTAAAGAGAGGTAGAAGACATATGGATGAGGCCAGGCTCTTTGTGGAGACGCACAGTGATAGGACAAGGAGTAAGGGTCTAAAACCTGAACAAGATTCATACTAACATGGAGAATAACTTTTTTACAGTAAGGGTGTTGGTGCACTGGAACAGACTGCCCAGAGAGGTTGTGGGGTCTTTTTGCATGGAGATATTCAAGACTCATCAGGATGCCTATCTGTGCTACCTACTGAAGGAAATCTGCTTTAGCAGGGTGTTGGACTTGATGATCTCTTGAGGTTCCTTCCAAACCTCACAATTCTGTGATTCTTACACAATCTTTCCCCCATACATGTTGTGCCATAGTTTCATATTTCTTGGAATCTGATATGGTCATACTGACCTGACACTCCACAGCCTTATTCAAGATCAGTAATCTGGTTGGCTTCCCTCTGGCTTTGACTGTACTTCACATGGATACAATAAGACAGAGTAGCAAAGGCTGGTTCTATGTCTATGTCATACTGTGATAAAAGTTATGCCACATTTCTGGTGTGCCCTTGGCTCTAGCACCTGAGAAGCACTGCTAGATCCAAGGGCTGCATCAAATGACCTCACCTGACAGATAGAGAACAAGGAGTTCACAAAGATTTGATAAACTACTGCATACGCCAAAGCTACCCTTGGACAGGGGCAAGCAGGATGTGCTACAGAAACTGCTAGTAAAAGACTCTCTTGAGAAATTTGTGGGTTTTGAAAGGGTTAGTGAGCCACCAGGGGAAATTGTGAGGAAGAACTGACTCCATAGATTTGTCAGAATTCTTATAAAAAGCAACATTTTCAACACTGTCAAGAGGAGCTAACTCATGCCTCTTCATTCATGATGAGTCTGTAAGCAGCCTACATTATTTGGCCTTGCCAACAACATAAAAGCAAGGAGCTAAAAGACTCTTAAAGTACAACCCAAGATGCAGTGAAGCAAATGAGATGACTTGGACAGTCTTCGGTGAACAAGTAGATCAAGCTATTATTTTCACTGATATTTTTTTAATATTTGGTTTTGCTACTGAATGTATTTTGAACACCAGATTTGTTTTTGCCATGTATAATTTAATATTGATAAAATTTGAGACTTTTTTAAAAAGATAAGTTATATTATGCTAATACAATTTACTCTCCTGGAACGTTCTGATCCTAGGATATATCTTTCAAAATGAAGTTCTAGAACCCTAAATATGTGTATGATATCCTCAACAAATTTTCTACAGAAAAGGTAGAATACATTATTGTATCATATACTGTCTGTATCTTTGTTACAGTCATTGTAAAGCATGTAGGAGCAGAAACAGTCAAGTTCTCTAACTGGAGCATTGCTGCCAGCACATTTATTCTAAGCCTTCATACCAAGGCTGTAATTGAGACACGACAATAAGCCATCTTGGTATTAAGGCAATCATTCAAAATTTTTAAACTGATCCAAACCAGAAATGCAGTAATAGTGCAGTAGATATGTTTGAAAATGTTTTGGATCCTGAGCAGATTCTTATTTTTATTGAGTTTAAAGCTATTTTCAAGGACCAGTCTTGGGATTAAGGGGAGCAACTCTTTCTGGTTGAAATATGAGACTGAAAGTGATACTTGGTGATTTAGTATTCAAGCCAAAATAGATTAGTGTTGAACAGTGACAGAGAAGACTCCATTCTTGCTGACTTTGAAGAGAGCCCTGGCAAAAGGGAGATACTGAATGGGATGAGAGCCACCACACAGGTCAGATGGGACAGAGCTTTACCTTTTCCTGGATTCTTGCATTGCTTCATGAGCCAAGCTGCGTGCCCTCCGGGCACAGAGTCTGCATGTTGTTTTTCCCAGGCCAGTTGATTCATAGTGAGCAGCCTGTCTAGAAGCGGCCCTTCAAATATTAAAAAAAATAATAATAATAATAAAATTAAAAAAGAAAAAAATTGCTAGAACACAGAAATTCTAGGAGAAAAAAAAATGCATTCACAAAAGTAAAATAAATTACTTTAAACAAGCTGAATTCTATAAATGAGCATAGTTCAGTAAGGATGCTACTTTGCATTCATCGCTAACTGCGATGCTACTAGGATGCTCTGATTCCCACTTGACCTTCAGAGGCTTAATGCCCATCATTCATCCCTTGAGCTCATTAGACACTTTATTTCATTTGATTCTACTAAATATATGCTCTATAGCCTGTCTTCAATCCTTTAAGTGCTGTGGTAGCACTGTTAAATAAATCCCAAGGGTACCAGCTTGTCTAAGAATCAAAGCACATAGAATCCCTATAATATTGCATATTTCTAAATATTCTTGCCTTTCTACACTTCACATAATCTTCCTCATAAAATCCCTCTTTCATAAGAGAATATGAGGAAGCTGGGAAGTTATCTAGGGATATTAATTACTGAAGAGAGTGGACAGTAATTCTTAAGCAACCCAGATTCAAAGTTCCAGGCTTTAAGACTAGACTCTGAGACTTCATGAGAGGAATTGAAACTGTTTTGTTGCCTAGTTGCTTTTTAACTGACAAAAAAAAAAAAAAAAAAAAAAAAAAAAAAAAAAAAAAACCATAATTAGGAATAGTCAATTTCACAATTTCAGGAGAATTAATATCCTTCTCGTGTTGTTTGGAAGAATGGGTAAAAACCTACTTCTATTATTTTCAATTTATTCCACTGCAATTTTACAGAAGTTTCAATCAGAGCTTAAAAAATGGGATTTCCAACTTGGAGGTAGTAAACAGGATGAAAACTCAGACAAAAGGCCTGTGCAGATGAGTTGCTACCAAACTAGATAGTCTATCTATGCTGGCGGGGGGTGACAGACAAGAAGCACCTCTATGGACAGAACTGAAAAAAGTACCATTCCGAATAAATCACCAGTGAGGGAGAGGAGAATGTAGATATCTTGATTCTAAGAACTGGCTGATTATCCAGTATAGAAACATCTCTGTGCAATACATGAGAAATACATGGTACCTACTTTCTTGCTGCATATTCCTCAAGTACATATCTTGTCTGAATGTTGCGATAGGACTGATCAAAGTGTTTGTGTCTTCTCTGGTAAAATGGCACTGCTACTGATGACATACTTCAGTTTGTTACAATCAGCAATTCCTGCAATGAAATCAGATTTAGCCATATGCTTCAGATACTTAAGTTTGATATTTTTACATATGTATACATGTGTACAAGCACAAACTTACAAAATTCCATCACTCTGTCACAAACAGAGCCATCAATTATATGCATGGGCACGCCAGACTGTTAGCTACAAAATGAGCCGCACAATCATAGAGCAAGAAGATCTCGATGGATTATTTTTCTCTTCTTTCCAGATGTGATTCGATACTTCCTTAGAAGTTTCCAGGGACAGAAATCTGACAGCTTTTTGGACATTTTCTAGGTATTTCATCTCTCCACTCTTCAAATCTTTTGCTTCATCCCTTCCTGCAATTTACACTGACCATTTCTAGCCCAGTTCACCACAACACAAAACAGATTGTATTAACCCACTTTGCAGCAGCATGTTGAGGATTCCAAAGCTGCATTCACATCTCCTTTCAGCTCTCCTATATACACCAAAAAAAGCTGGCTCATGCAATTTTTTCTCATGTGTCTCTTTTTTTTTTTCTAGACCAGTCATTCTGGTGGTCCTGCATAATGCCTCAAAAACATTTGCAGTTTGGTCAGGATCATAGAAACACAAAGTTGTACAGGACCTACAAGAACATCCAGTTCAACTGTCCTCCCATTACCATTGCTACCACAAGCCACTAAACCAGCTCCTCGGGATAGAAGGTTCAGGGAGCTCCCTGAAACACGTGGGTAGCAGGCATATTTCCCACTGTGTCAAGCAGGCAGAGGTATCAGCATCTCTTTATGCTCGTTAGGAACACAATGAAAACTTTTTGCAAACTTCTTCTGTGGAATGCTACTGGCCATATGCTGAGTATGCCAGCCAATGCAACTCTAAGTCCTGTTTGTTTGTATTCTCAGTTGGATGTGGGCTCTTGTGCTCCTGGGCTACTAAATGGCTGTGAGGGTCTCCAACACTCCAGCAAGCAAACAAATCAGACAACACTTTCTCCAAGAGATGGCTGCTCTTCAGTGACAATATAAGCAATTTCCCTGTATAAAGTCTATAAAGTAGACTCCGCTAGGACATGAAACACCACTAATTCACCCAGGGACCACACTGAGAGGGTTTCAAGGCCCCGGGGTAGTGATGGACCTGCCTGTCCCTACCAAGCACTCCTTGGGCCTACCCTGTGACCAAGGAGCCCATGTCTGTCCCTGGGGCCCTCAGGCCCTGCTTGTTTAGAAACAATGGGAACTCCCAGTAAATAAATTCAAAGGCACCAGTAACGACCAATTTTAATTTATTTTCTGTTTATTACCACACACCTGTGCTTTGGGGAGAAAAATTAACACACACGTCAAAAGTAGAGGAATAACTATTTCAGGAAAACAGATGTTTCTGGCAAAATGAAATCTCATTCAAAATTAAATAATCTCAGTCACCACATCGTTGTCAACTTCCAATTTTCAATAACTTTTTTTTGCTTTATTAATCTTTGCATTGTGGGAGAAGCACATGCAATCCACTTACTGAAAATAGGTTTTTAAATATTTATTCTGAAAGCAGATTTTTTTTCTGTCATGTATCAGAATTTTTATATCATCTCATGTTTAAAAAAGAAAAAGAAGAACAGTTGCAAAATTCCTCAGTAAGAACAGGTAAGCAATTATAAAATTGTTGAAAATCACAATATAATTAACAATTTTGCATGAATTTTAAGTGTGACCTATTAAAGATTTTCCTAATTGTATTATTAGCCAGATTACTTATGCAGAGGGAATAATTTTGTACATCTTACTGCTGGATGTTTTTCTTGAGAAAAAAAATCAAAGCTGGGTTTCTTATAAAACATATCAGACTTTTAGGAAGAAGAGATGATTCACTGAAAACTGCAATGCAGTTTAAAAAGTCCCTTCACTCTGTGTGTCTGTTTAGCAATTTGCCTGAACCCTACAAAATTAAATCCAAATTAACTGAAAGCAAACATGCAAACAGACATGTTTAAAAGTTAAGAAACTGAACCTTGAACTCTGGTAATGTACCTACAAATAATCCATTTCTAGCATATGGTACTATAAATTTTAGCTGCATCTGAGTGTTAGTTTCAGGTATTCAGAAGCTGAATCAGATTCCCCCAAGTCATGACATTCTCACATCAGCTCATCAGCTAGTCTTACTTTTCCAAGTAAAATATCTGCAGGTATATTTAGGTGTATTTAGTAGATACATTTAATAGTAGAAAGATCGTAGTAAAAAATAAAAAATAAAAAATAAAAAAAAAATAAAAAAAGCCATAAGATATAATCATGCAATGTTTTATAATTTAACACCTGACAGCTGCACCTTCTGCATAGTCTCTAGTTACCTTTTCATTCCTATTTTAAAGAGATATGATATGAAAGCTACTAGTCACATATGCAGGAATGATGGCTTTAGGCAAAATACCATATGCGACAAAACAAAGCAGGTTTACAGCATTAATAAGATATATTACAGAAATATAATATTTCTAGAGAAATAAATAAGCTCACATCATTCAAGTTAGTACACTGCGGTGTAACTGCTTGCAGAAATGCAGATTTGGTTCTGTGCCCTCACACAGTGCTGAGCTGACTTGAATCTATTAACTCATTATAGGAGTAACATTGTCTTAGCTACATAAACACAGTTACACAGACAGATTTGCAGCTTTGTCTTCTCCTGCTTTTCATATCTATACATGACATGACGCCTGCAGGGGGCAAATACTGATTTTCTTCCTGCTGTCTAACCGTGTGACTATTGTGTATATGACATCTGTCTTTCTCCTAAGTTTTTATGTTAACCGAACAGTTAATAGTATAGTGTTCCATCTGTTCTATTTTTAATTAGCCCTTTCACTTAAATGAAGGTGCAAATGGCAAACCCATGGATTCAGCTGACTCAGCTGTGAAGAGCTACTCATGTTTACATGTGGCCCCATTAAACAATTCTATGAATTTATCAACATGCAACTTATGCGTTGCTATGTGTATGCTATGTGTATAACTACCCCTGAGATCTGATTTGTGTACAAGGGTTGCACAGTAGTTCCCATGTGCCTGGACGGATCACAGTCCAGGTTATTTTCATTTCTGAAATAGGAGGAAACATCTTTGCCATTTACAGTTCTGCCTTTTTCACTAAATGTATAACTTACATTTTAACTAGCATGTCTGCTTCTGTTAATCAGCACACAAATCTCAAAATTTCAGATTAGATATTCTTCACATTCACCCAAGCATCTACAGGACAGAAACAGGCATAGCCCTTTGCTCCCAGCCTACGTGCAAGCAATTAGCAGAGCTTGTTAGCAGCCAGACTCATTGTGCCTTCTGTTAACACAGAGGGGAGCTGCCTGGCAACAGTTCCAAATGCAATAATCATCATCAGTTAATTACAATGATGCTTGCAGAGTATGTATTTAATACTTAGTGGTCCTGCAAAGATGATGATCTGAAGAACAAAATCACAGCCCCACTGTAAAAACAGTTTTAGCAGCGTCTACAGAGCCCATAGGGTATCTTGAGTTTAGGATGGGGGGGGGGGGGGGTTCTATTGTCTTCCTAGGAATAAGATATTGGCTGTTTTTCCAGTTTATTGCTGGTACACATTTATACGAGGTATTTTAAATGTATATAAATATTTAGTCAACATGCCAAAAACAGAGTTAGTTAACTCGAGACATAAATAACAACCTAGCCACATTGAATTTTTTTACTCAGGTAAATCAGGATTTTATTACGAATGGAGCCCTGACTATACTGGCATGCCAATTGATGGAACTGACCCAATAGCAAGATGCAGGCAATGATCTGTTAGAGACATCAAAGAAAAAAAGTACATTACCCAGTGGGAAATTGAGAAATCAACAAAAGGATTACATAAATAGGCCACGAGAAAGACAAATCAACTGTATGAACAACTGTAAAAAATTAATAATGTTAATCTGATTCATGGAGTTCGGCTGATATGTGAGTGCAAGAGTTAGAGGGAACTGGTCACAGAAAAATTCTTGAAATTCATCCGTGGAGATCCAGTTAACTTCTCTGGATTTCAAGAAAAAGATCCAGAGTTACAGGTCAAGGTGTTTAGTTTTTTATCTGACTCTCACTCTTTTGGCAAAGCATAGTACCTTTGTACCCTTACATTTTTATTTTTTATACCTATTTATTTCTCTGACTCTGAACGATGATAACAACAAGATCTAACTGTGTGCTATATAAAGCACTCAGAGGGCTATTGAATACAAACAAAAATATTACATTAATCAAAATGTCCATGAGAATTAATGATATAAAATGTGAGTGAGTTAGATTGTTCAAATCAGTTTACATGAATACACATTTCCTCACATTTGGTGCATCTGTATAACAATTTATGTATGTGAATAAAAGAGAAAACTCAGGAGTAGATAGCAGAATTCCCAGGCCAGGAATAGCATAGTTTCATGCAATAGTAATACTGATCTGAATGGAATGCAATAATCTAGGACCGTGTGACAAGGGGCCACGTTTGGGAGCAGGAAGCCAAACGTCTAATATGGAGACATTGTTTGATAAGTGAGTTAATTTAAGATTTAAAGGACAGGCAGTAAATTCCAGCATGATCATACACCCAACCCCAGAGAGCAGGCACACAACCAAATAAATTGATGGATGGGATTGACAGATGTCATGGGAAGGAGAACATGGTTGTGCTCACCACAGATAGACAACTTGCATTCTCAGACTCAGGAGGATCATGTCATGAGAGATGCACTATACAGCATGTACTCTCTCTGCCTGACCTGTCAATGCTATACCATGCAACTTGCACTTCCTTTGCTCATCTCTGTCCTTGTCCATCTGCAGAAGTGCCAAATATGATTCTCAGGTTCTTGTCTGCCCTCACGTAGCCTATCTTTCTCAGTCTGGCTGCAAGATCAGTACATCCTGCTCTTACGTGCATAAATCTGTGAGCCTCCTTGGCATCTCATCTTTCTTAAATAACTTTGAACTTTTAAACTGAATCAAAGGTTTGTCCTGATTTTCCCCATGGAAATCCTCCCTCTGAAAATCTGTAGCTCTGCTTACTCAGTGTAAGTTTTTCAGAAGCCCTAGTTTTCCAACTCATACTTCTCTAGTACATTAAAATTTGTGATATTTAGCTGATAAAATACAATTAATTCCATGTTGTTTGCCTGTAAGAGAGAGAGAGAGAGAGAAAGAAAAAGAGGAAAGGAAAGGAAAGGAAGGGAACAGGAGGGCAGGGGAGAGGAGGAGAGGGTGAGGGGATGAGAGGGGAGGGGAGGAAGAAAGAGAAGGAAGGACGGGAGGGAAGGAAAGAAGGAAAAAAGGGAAAGAAAAAATAATTCTTGTAGACATCATTTGCTTCTAATATCTGTCTTACAGAATTACCATATTGCCTCAGAAAACATGTAGTCTTTTCCAGATGGCTTAATCAATTCTGTAGGAATTACAACAGACACATAAGAACATTTTCCCTCAGGAAACTTCACTTTGGTGGAAATCCGGTTAAGTTAGCATGAGTCATTATGCCACGCATAGATACTGCAGTCAGAACGGCATGTAGAGGGTCTGATAACATCTCCATTTTGATAATGAACTTCTAGAATGTTAATATTTTTCTTCAGTGTTTTATCTCTGTGTGTATGTCTGTATTTAGATCTTATACAAAGAATTATGTTTTGTGTGTGCAAGAGGAGAAATTGGAAAAAAAGAACAACCCCACACAATCTACTGTTAGTTTAAGACACTTGTCTTTCCCATTGAATTTTTTTTCCCATCTGCACAATAAGAAATCAGCTTCACCTTTTTTGGCAACAGAATATAAATGTTTCTGAAATTAAAGAAGCATATGGAATTCACAATGTTTAAACCATGTGGAACTCCAGACATTAGTCATCAAGCTCCAAGATTCTTTGTCTTTTTTTGCTTCCTTGTCTTGTCTTTAGCTACACAGCTGGTCTCATATTTTACTGATCATGTCTAAACTGTCTGGAAATAGAGTTTGCCTAGTTTTGCAAATTGGTTTTAAACAGAAATCTTGTGGACAAGATGTTTGATCTGGTTCAAATCATTTTGAGAAATACATGCATCACTTTCCTCTTTAAACTTAAAAAAAAAAAAAAAAAAAAAAGGACTCTCTGACCAGTTTCTACACATCTGAACATCCAACAAAGCAGCATTTTCAAGTATACAATGATACTGGCCATCATAGATGTATGTGGTTTTTGTTAATTAAGTAAGTTTGAATGAGCAGACATTTAGCATCTCACTATACCAAGTGGTCTTGTTTGCAAAGACATATCAGTCTTCTTTACCTTCAGCCATCACAGTTAGTGTGAATTCAATTTAACATATATAATGGTCACAGCTATAACCCTTGGTAGAGTCCACCACCAGCTATGTTCTGCAGTGTGTAGACAGGAGGCAGTGCCAAAGCTCTGCCTCCCCCAGGTACTCTTCCCTCTAGTGAGGTCACTGCCATCTGGAGTGCATCAGTTTCTGCATTCTTGAAAGTCTAATCTGTAATTTTGGCTTTTCCACAAGTCTTGTGATGGAAGGGAGTGCACACACACAACAACCCATCATCACAGTCTGACATCTTTTGCCTTATCACTGATTATAAGATATCTGAATGCATCCAGAGGAGGGCAACAAAGCTGGTACCAGAGCTGAAGACATGCCTTGTGAGGAGAGGCAGAGGACATCATCCCTGGAGGCGTTCAAGGCCAGGCTGGAGGTGGCTCTGGGCAGCCTGGTCTGGTGATTGGCGACCCTGCACATATAAGCCAAGCAACATACATGCTCTTCTATTTGTGAGTCTGCAATATTATTTCACTGGAAATTAAATGAGGCTGCATTTGGCCATGTTGACCTGAAACTTTGCCATCCCAACACTCCAAATACACAAGCAGTTGCAACAAGTTCCAATACAGTTTTAAGATTTCCCTTTGCTTGGCAGGTGTAGTAAATCCCTTCAGCTGGACAATAAGGAATGTGAGACAGTGACATGATGAAAGTCTGTCATTTCCCATCATCCCAAGCTTTATTGTCTTTAATTATGATACTTTCATTGGCTCACAGGTATTATCAACCCACAGGCAAAGTTTCAAGAGCATGAATGTGATTTCCCCAGACGCTATCAATGGAATTTGGCTGGAATTTTCATATGGCACAGAACACATCACGTAGCCTAAAGCAATACAGGCACTAGGAATGCATTTTCTGAAGATGTATTTAAAAGTACGGCAGACAAAAAATAAAACTTTCTGTCTCAGCTACATTTCATTACTCAGCATGGCAGTTTTGCCAGCTACTACAGGATGAATTTCACACTTATTTTTTGAGTATGTCCATCATAAAACTCATGCTTTATCTCTTCATAAAGCATAAAACCACAAAAAACAAACAAAATGACAGTGCACCATCAATATATGTGCTACTGTGAATGCATATATACCAATAGAACTATGTATTGATACAACGTAGTACTTTATATTCAGAATAAAAAAAAAAGGAAAAAAGAAAAATAAAAAAAGGAAGAAAGAAAAGAAAAAGGTAAAACAATGTACATAATACACAATAAAACCAAACTGGTTGGGAAGGGAAACAGAATGAAACAGTCCTGCTTTCCTTTTTTGCTTGTTTTGTCATAATTTCATCAATGTCCTGTTTATTGCTGCTTTTGCCCAAGGAAGGAATAATCATTTATGATGTACAGAAAGGCACATGTTCCCCATAATCACTCCCCTTTCTTCTGAACAAGAGCAAGTTAGATGAAGAATGGACTTACCAAGGGATACAGAAATATTGCAGAGCAGAGAAGAAGACCAGCCTTTCCCAGCTTAGTAGACTCTGGCTGAGGAAAACAAAAATAATTCCCCTCTCTAAAGGCTACTGCCCCTTCACTCCCATTTAAGGGCAGATACAATGCTATATTTAGAACTAACCAAGTAATTCTCCCAAAACTGAGGTCAGCCTAATAGGCAGTAAGGGTGTGATATAAGGATGAGAGAAAAGTCCTAACCCATATGCAGTTCAAACTGTATTCTCATGAAAGACAGACCTCACTTCTAAATAAAGCAGTTTCTGTTAAAAGCACAACACCAAGCACATGGGAAACAGTTTATTGTGAGAAAACAGCTCTAACATTTTATTTAGAAGTGATTGTAGATTTAAAATAATCAGTAACTTAGAAGATCAGTGAGGAACCATAAACCCCAGAATCTTATTAGTAGAGACATGAGATCCCCTTGGTGCCTCAGGCTGTAAAATGAGACTCCCCCTTGCCTCCTTAAGAGCTCCTTGGATTTTGGAGAACATGACTGCAATATATTAAGACACAGCAACTATATAAAAAGCCTATTGACATGGGTTTAAAGAGAGTCCAGTTCTTACTCACTGTTTCCATCTCCATAATGACACTGGTCAACCTAAGAGAGATTTCTCTGCCACATGTAGGTAATGTAAGAGGAATTACTATGCATAGAGGTATATATAAGTGTGTGTTGGAAGGGTGGAGTGGGGGAAAGAGGAGGGAAAGAAAGAAAGAAAAAAGGAGAAAAAAAAACACAACAAACAACCCAAAGCACACAGTTCTGTGAGACTCTGAGGATCCCTGATTACCACCAACTAAAATGGTCATTCAGAGCATGTAAGGCTCCCAGATTTTCATCTGGTAGATCCAGGGCAGAAGCATGTATGCTGGCAGCACACATCACTGCTTCAGTGGCTCAGACACATCCAGATGTGATGGGACAACAGTGCTTGCTTGAGTTGGTGAGCATGGGCTCAGTGGTGGTACCCTACTCTGGTAGTGAGCAACTCTGTAGAGATTTGTCATGTGGCATGAGTGATGGGAAAGGAAGGGAACAGGTCCCTAACAAGTCTTTGTGACAAGTGTAAAGAAACAATCACATTCCTGTTATTCTGCCTGGAAATAAGGACAATGTTTCTGCCAATATATGGCACTCCTAAAGGCACATGGCTGATAACCGCACAAACAGTAAGCCTAGTCAGTGAAATTGCAGCATATAATAACGATAATTAATGGATGTTGAAAGTATTTTAAAACAACAAATTCTATTTTCAATTCACTTGTGCTAGAATGGGATCAAGGCCAAATTCACTGAATAGCAACTAAGATTTTTCAGCGCATGGTATAAGAAATTTTGATATGTGAGCAACATGCTTTTAAGTCATGCTTTCTTCTTATGTACATGTATAATGTAGAACAAAAGAGGATGTGGAAAAGCCTTTAATCAGCTGATTCTAATTGCATCTGCAGTACTCACCCAAAGTTACTAAATACCTCCATTTAAGGATCTTTCTCACTTTCTCATATTCTGCCCTGTCCTTGATGCAGACTTCTGCCTTCCTCCCTTCGATCTTAAACTATAACTCAGTCTGACAGAATTAGATCTACACAGACAGACACTGTGGAATGAGTGCATATGCACTGAGCATAGATGTTTCTTCAGAAGCAGCTGTCAAAGTAATTAGCATGTAATAGAACAGAGCAAAACGACTTTACTTATGTTGCTCCTGCTCTCCTATTTCATTATCTTTTAGGAGGTAAAAGGTAGGTTTGCAGGAAAACTTTAGATTTCTCGTTATAATCTGTTTTAAATTTCATGTGCTATATTTATTTTCTATAAAGAAATGGAGGAACGTACAGCCTGGTCTGTCTGTCTGTCCTAACACTTGAGCTCTCTTCTATTTTAAGTCATTTCCTCAGGGTGTGGCTGGATGTCAAAAATGTGAGAGTGTATCCTGAGGGCTCTGGGGAGGAGACCAGGGCAAGGAAGAGTCATGCAGTGGGGCTGACTCCAAACTGTTTCCAGGTAATTAAAAGATAAAAATTCTCCTTCTCATTGTAGTTATTCACAATAGAGAATAGAAAGGAGAACAGCAATATTGTGTCACTCGGTGGTATTGAAATATAGGCAACAGGGCACTTAACAATCCAGAAATGATCCAACATTTTAATTATTAAAAAAATTTAGATTATGGCCAGGCACAAACTTCCTCTTTAAAGGCATCTCCCTCTGATCCCTCTAATTCCCAAACAGAAATTCTTTTCTGAGAGGTACTTTTTTAAACCCGAGATTTAGCAGGGTATCAAAAGGATTATTCAAGCACTGACAATTGAGCTTGTGCTAAAATCCTTTAGCGTATGTGGTCTTTTGGAATTATCTCTGTATCTTATACCAGTCCCTTGATGTGGGATGTTTACATGTATACAGGCTTAAGTAATGGCTCAGCTATTCCCATTAAGGGATAGACCAAGACCTGCAGTGGAGCTCAGAAAAAAAAAAACAAACAGATGCATTAGCTTTGTTAGCTACTGAAGGACATATCAAAACAGTAATGAAAGGAAATATAACAGCGCTTTTTGCCTTCAAGAGTGCCTCAGCCTTGTGCCTTTTTCTCTCTCCATTTCCAGGAAAACATATTGCATCTATGAAAGACATCTTCTGAAGCCTGGCTTTAATGTTTTAGCTCTTGATTTCTTCAGATGCTTTTAGTGTATTTACAGTCTCACATGATTTGGGAGTTTGGTAACTAGAAATGAAGTTCCTCATTTCAGCAGTAGTCCTAATTGTTTATAAAGCCCTGTGGTAATATTTCTGATGCCACATCATGACAAAGGATACTGTACACTGGGAATCATAAAGCAACCCAGGGAGATGTTCCTGTCTCCCAGCAGCCTTCCAGTACTTTATGGAAGCTTACAAGAAGGAGGAATAGTGACTTTTTGTGCAATCTGATAATGATTGGATAAGTGGGAATGACTTTAAAAGAGTTTAGGTTAGACATTAGAAATATATTTTTCAGTCAGAGGTAGGTGAGGCCCAGGCACAAGCTGCCCAAAGAGGTTGTGGATGCCCCATCCGTGGAGATGCTCAAGGCCAGGTTGGATGGGGCCCTGGGCAGACCAATCTGGTGGGTGGCAACTCTGCCCATGGCTGGAGGCTGGAACTGGATGATTCTTGAGTTCCTCCAACATAAGCCATTCTATGATTTCCTTCATAACTACCCAGGTCCTAGCATCTCTCTTGGCACTACAAATGAAAGGTAAAACGATGGATGCAAGTCTAACCACATAAAGAAATCAGGCTCTTTACTCAACTACTGCCTTTGGTCAGAAGCTCAAGATTATGAGTTATGGTGTCCAGATATATGACAAATAAAATATCTCTTATTCAAAACAGAAGAATATATGAAGTACTCTAAAATTTTCTTGCCTGTTTAATCATTAAACATACCTGACTGCCTTCTTCAGGTGGGAAAAGGACAGCCCCATCCCAGCTCCTAAGAAGCTTGCATACTTCTTTCTCTACCTTCTACTTATTTTCATTTTTCTACTAGAGCTTTTTTTAATTTTTCAGCACCCAACTCACTGGTATATTAGAGCACATGCAGTGGCACAGCACTGAAAGCTCCAGCTACCCCTCCTAGAAATGAGGATAGGCTGTGTGAAGATGAGCACATGCCAGAGCCAGGATGTTTGCAGAAGTAGAAGACACAACCAAGAGAAGGCTGTGGAGCTCCTGGGAGACAGGACAGCAACAGCTGCAAAAAGCATTGATAGAGGCAGTTTTAAATATCCAGACCAAGATTTTCTACAGGCAGTTCTACAGAGGTAGACTGAACTGCATCCAGAACATCAGACAGCATCAAACTTTGAGCAAATGCTAAAATACCTGTATACACAACATGTTGAGAACTTTTTCCCTGCAACATAAGATAAAGTTGATCTCTTAGTAAGTATCCTTATTTATATCTAAGAAGGCAAACATGCCCATGATTCACTGAGTCAACATTTTAAAAGATATTTAAACTGTAATGTGTCACTCTGCTGTGCAAGGACCTACTCTGGAGCACACCAGAGTCAGCAGTAAGGTTTTACTGACTCAGGAAGGCTCTGAATCATATCCTTCTTGATTTAATGCCTGTTTAAGGAGTTGACAGTGGGTTAGCTCAAACACAAACAGAAAATATAGGGTTGCTTCATGCAGTAAAGCGTTCCAAATTCTTCTTTTGTGAGTTATTGAGAGTGACAAGAAGAATATATTTACCATTGCTTTGGACAGCATGAAATACTGTAAAGCTGGTAATGGGCTGACAGTGATATTTTAATCAAAATCCGGGTTTCATACAGTGGGATTACTTAGCTAAGCATGCTTTGCTAAGTTTTAGGGTGAGCCAGACAAATTGGTTTCCCACCTGAGGCATGAAGTTACTGATTAGATTTCTAATTTATTTATTTATTTACTTAATCAAATGTTTTGGGAAGTTTCCAAACATTTTCTGGAAAATGTTTCTGGGACAACTTAATGACAACAGTAGCACTTACTGAAGCTTACTAACTGCAGTTAGTTATACAAGTCATACCATTGGTGATCCCCAATATATATCAGCCCCTCTTTCTTCATTTACCATTGCGTTCTATTTTTCAGCCAGCTACAATGATAAGGACCATAATGATTTTGTCTAACTGTGATATATTTATTCAAGTGTCACACAGTGTGTGGTGAAATGTTCTGCAGGCATTCACAGTAGCAGCACTTACTCCATCAACTGATCTCAGTGTCAGCTAGGAGAGATGAGATCTAGACACATTCAGTTGGTAAGAGGGCAGAGACCAGGACCAATTACATTGCAGACAAGTGGCATGAGACATCACCACTGCACTGACACTGTGTACTGTACTGTGCTGCACAGTTACTGTCCCTGAATCCACCACTGAGTAACACCATGCAAAGTCTGGTGAGCTATCAAGCTTTGGTAGAAGCCAGTTGCTATGATTACTGTGGTAGAGAGCATTAGTCCTATTTCCCACCATTTTCCTAATCAGATGACATCCAAAATGTCATTCCAGCAGAGTGAGTGGGAACTGACCATTTTCTCATTGCTGATGAGGAGTTAGATGGTCAGATTTTGTGGATTCTTTGGAAGTCAGAGGTCAGGACATCACTATGCAAGCAGGGGGCAGTAGAGTTTGCTAAATCATGTTGGTAAAGAATGTTAGGAGCAACCTCCCTCCTTCTCAGGTACTGGACCCCATTCTGCGACCCAGGATCTCTTGCCAGCTTCTGCTTTCCATTTGCAAATTCAATCAGTATTGGAGCTGAACATGTATTGCAGACATACAGAAGACATTAAAACGACTGGTCTCCAAGTCTACCAAATATAAGACACTTCATCAACAGCTCCTAAACATAAGACTCACATCAAACACATTTACAGATAGCCACATCACAGAATTGCAGACAGACTGAGGTTGGCAGGGACCCCTGGGACCATCTCAAGCGAGGAGGACCCCCAGAGCAGAGTGCCCAGCACCACATCTGAAGAGGAGACTTTGCAGACTCTGGGCAGCCTGCACCAGTGCTCTGACACCTGCACAGCACAGAAATGCCTCCTGATGTTCAGATGGAACCTCCTCTGTTCTAACTTATGCATATTGCCTCTTGTCCTGTCCTCCTTTCTTCCTCTCCCATTCCTTTCTCCTAAACGCTCCTTCATAAAATTGCACCGTTCTACCAGCTCCCACCTCCCAGACCAGCATTCAGGTTCTCCACACCTTAGTTTATATTCTTACCATTTGCAAGGTCAGGTTAGTCTTCCTGGGATAGCCCATCAGTCAGCATGACCGGTTAGTTTAGTTTCTCCTCACATTGTCTATCACTGGTTGTCAGGTCTGTGTCTCTGTTTATTGCCTTCACCTTTTCTCGTCACCCTGATTCTAGGAGCACCTCAATCAGATCACGTCGCTGGAAGAAACGTTCTAAATTCTACCAGCTTCTCCAAATAGCGCAACAAAACACATTTTTGTTACTGACTTTGTCGTTGTTAGTCTGACCTTTTTTGTCTGTATTTTTGGCTCTCCTCTCTCCCTCCTTATACAACAAGGTCACATCATCTTATGGAGAAAAATCATTTTCGCATTCCACTTATCCTCACACAGCCAATATGGGAATTAACTTCTCCTGTTTCACAGGAGAAAAAAAAAGATAAGGTAACAAGTATGTAACAGATCACACAGCAGATCACCTGCATGAGTTCAGTGTGAGAACATGTGAGATCATCAAATGGTATCAAGTTCAGGCATATCCTACTATTTAGGATTATTGAACTTTGAGTGACATGTTCATCAGTTCATGTCACCAAAAGTACTTTGTTATGCAGTGTTTGACCCGTGCCACACAAGATCCACTCTCTGACTTATGTATAATTGTAAACGTGCTCTAGAGTACTAAGTCTTTTCTATATTCCTGGCAGCAGGTAACTCTCATTAAATATATATATATAATATTATTTAGTTCAAGGATTAAATTACCCACAAGGACAGTAATTTAATGGAATGATAAAATAGAGGCCAGACCAGGATTTCACTGTGAAAAGGCAAGAAACATTGGAAACACAACCCAGGCATAATTTTCTTTAGGAGTGATAGTAGCTGGGCCCTGTAATGTCTCGTTCTACTGCTGGAGTTCTTTGAAAGAATTCGCTAGTTATATACATTTCAGAAGTTACAAACAAAAGGACTGAATTCAGTACAAAGATATCCAACAAGAAGTATGCTAACCTTGACAGTCCCAGTCAGGTCCAGAGTTTGCACAGTCCTATGAGACAGAATTTGGTATTTTTAGTGACAAGGAAACTGACTACTGTTTTACAGAAATGCCAGTGAGTCACTTCTCTAGGTCTTCAACAGCAACGCTGCAAGCCCTGTTAGTGCTTCAAGCCAAGATACATTTGGTAATCACCAGTTCTCACAGTTACTACCACTCCTCAGCATTGTACAGCAACAAGTGTTCCTGACTGGAGGATTCACTGAATTCTTTTGCTGTGCCATTTAACTGTTGTTAATTTATTCTTCTCCCTCTTTGACATTCACACACACACAGAATCACAGAATGACCCAGGTTGGAAGAGACCTCAAGGATCATGTAGTTCCAACCCCCCTGCCTAGCAGGGCCACCAAACATACACCTTTACTAGATCAGGTTGCCCAGGGCCCTGTCCAACCTGGCCTTGAACACCTCCAAGGACGGGGCATCCACAACCTCCCTGGGCAGCCTGTTCCAGGGCCTAACCACTCTCCTAGTAAAGAACTTCTCCCTAACATCCAACCTAAATCTTCCCTCCTTCAACTTGGATCCATTTCCCCTAGTTCTGCTACTGTCTGCTCTTTCAAAGAGTTTACTCCCCTCCTGGGTGTAGGTTCCCTTCAGGTATTGAAAGGCTGCAATGAGGTCACCCCACAGCCTTCTCTTCTCCAGGCTGAACAAGCCTAACTCCATCAGCCTGTCCTCATAGGGGAGGTGCTCCAGCCCCCCGATCATCTTTGTGGCCCTCCTCTGGACCCTTTCCAAAATCTCTATGTCCTTCTTGTACTGAGGGCTCCACACCTGGACACAGTACTCCAGATGGGGCCTCACAAGAGCCAAGTAGAGAGGGACAATCACCTCCCTATCCCTGCTGACCACCCCTCTCCTGATGGAGCCCAGGATCCCATTTGCTTTCCGAGCTGCCAGAGCGCACTGCTGGCTTTTAATTTAATGACATTCAGTTGTCATTAAATGTGTTCATGGGGTAGTCGACACCAGCATCCTTCATCCTCAAGATAAAGACTTACTTGATCTCAGAGGGTGTTTTTAACTAAATAAAGACTGTTTCCCACACTTACTTATACTTTACAAACTTATGCAAGACATTCTTGTTATCTTTTCTAATTTTTCTCTGTAAGTCATCTAACCTGTGTATTGTTTTATGTCCTAGGCTTACTGAGTATTCTGTAACTGTATTTTTATCACAAGGCAATATTTAAGTTGCTGAATATCAAGCTTTTATAGACAGAAGTATGTAAACTTGGACTCCTGCTTCACTGATATTTGAATCAAAGCCTTTGTTCTTTATCCTTCATTATAGTTGGATGAAGTTGTGGACTCCAGATATTCAAATAGCTTAATAGTTTTGCAGAGGTGACAGTACATGTTTTTTTTCCACAGGGAGCATTAAACCTGTTTTGTTTTGTTTTGTTTTTTCTTTCTTGAATGTATATTGCAATAGGGCAGCGTTGTGTACCATTCTGGATTTATGGTAAAATATCTAAATAATAGGTGAGCATATCCAGGGAACTGCAAGACCGAAAAAGGTTTTATTCCAGCTTAATAAATATCTGAAGGCCCAGATCACTTCAGAGCTGCAGAGAATGTGAAGCTTTGAATGCTTAGGGCAGCTGTTCTCCCTCCCTCGGTGGCCTGTCTGGTTATGATTGTACCTGATCCAATCCACTGGCAGTATTCCCCAAGTGACACAAATACTTCAGAGCAGAGCAGGAGAGGAAAAAATTCTGAGCTGACTGCAGTCGTCAAGATGTCTGGGCATTTACAACAGGACAACAGCAGCAACAACATCGTAACATGATCGAAGCCATTGGGATTGCTTAGGGTACCTCAGAGAGTGACCGATCCTTGCCCTCTCCCTGGCAAAGGGACCCAAACCAGCAGTTCAGAGTTTCCACTGCATGAAAAGTCTTGAACGGAAAGATAAATTTTCATCATGAAAATGTTTTGCATTGGGATGTTTATAATTGTCATTTTTTCAAGGTAAAGGGAAATGAAAGTGGCTGCCTGGACAGCGTCAGAAGTAGACAATGAAGTAATAAGAAAGTTCCCATTATGTGTTGATCATTGAATAATCAGAGATGTGGAGCAGACATTGATGGTAGTAAACTTTGAGCAGTGGAGGTAAGAGTTTGCAGTGGTATGTTAAAATAAATAAATAAATAAATAAATAAGAATCTTGAAGAAAGAAGACTTTAGAAAGAGGAATAATGTCAAAAAGGACAATTTAGGGTTATTTTCAGAAGTGTTCCAGGTAATATTAGCTGTGCAAGACTGCATTCCATTACTGCACTGTGATACAAAAGCCTCAGCCTGAACTCTAGCTGTGTGTACAAAAAGACAGTTTAAGTACAGATGTGTAAAGAGTGTAGTAGTGTTTGCGACAGCTCGTGGTTGAATGGCTGGCTGGAAGGTCATGTCTGCACAGGAATCATGAAAGGAGCCAGCAAACAGAATTATCTGGAAGGGAAAGTAAGAGCTTTCCTCTGGACTCACTGAGTTTAAATGGAAACAGCAACAAATGAGGCCTGCTTTTCCATGAATCTCTGATGTATCATGTGTTTTAAGGTCATGAGAGATATATCTTTTATAGAAATAATGCCTCTGTTCCCAGTTTTTAATAAGTATGGCACTGAAAAGAGAACACACATTGCTACCCATGCACTTCCCTACTGGCAGAAATGACACACGTGTACAGTGTCACATCCTTTCCAATGGCAGTATGGCAGAAATTTCTCTGCATGTTACATGAGCTGGGAAATAACAGTGCCTCAAGAGAAACACACGGAGATAGTCCACTAAAGGCACAGCCTCAAGTAATATAGAGTAATATAAATATTGGATTTCTGCCTCATTATTGTACTGATCTTTATCACTTTTTGTTACTTCTCTCCTTTTCTCACCCTCTCATTAATAATCTTCAGGAAGCTAGAAGAAAGGAAGTGTCCTTTTATTGGTGCTATCCATGGAGATAAGAGGAGGACACGGAAAAACAATGCCATCATCTCTCACCAATTACCAAGACATTATCAAGGTTACGTATAAGTTTACCAGCATAAGAAATCCTGACATCCCTCAGTCTTCTGTTGGGGTTCTCTGTAGGCAGTCACACTTCTTGTTGATGGACCACATGGGCATCTGGAACATGGTGAGCTGATGCTGATCCTGAAATAAGCCCTCTACATCCAGCCATTCCGAATTCACAACTGGAGAGCTACCATAGTGCTCTCAAGAATCCCTTGATCTGGAATAGATTAAGAGGAAAGAAACTACTCTTTGGAGTAGCAGAACATATCTGTTTGCCTTGGTCTTCAAATTCAGAGTACCTACTGTTTGCCACAGGCAGGGAGAGGACACTAAGATCTAACTGTAGGCCTTGTCTAATTTTAGTCATTCTTATCTTAATGTAGCATCCATAAAATTAGCGCCAAGGAGTCAAAAAGAGGAAAAGCTAATAAACTTGTTTGATAAATGTAGTCTATTGAAAGAAACAACTAGGAAACGGCAACCAATCAAGGAGGTAAGATAAATCATAGTGCGTATAAAAGATATCAGAAGAGGAGCCAAGTACAATGACGTCTTTCTAGGTAGATGGATTACAGTTAAAGATCAACACCAAATATCAACAGTTCCCTCCAGGAAAGAATTTAAGTAGTAGCTGTCCAAATATGTCTTATATAATGTGTTTAAATTTCCTAACATTCAGAATAATTTCTAACAAACATTCAAGATGGTATCATAACTTGATAATCTTGCACCACTAATATTTCATTTGCCATCTTTGGATTAATTGCTCTATGCATTATTAAATAAATATTTCCAGTCAACTGCCATGAAGATGATTAAGCGATTGGAGCATCTGACGCAAGAGGAGAGGCTGAAAGACCTGAGCCTGTTCAGCCTGGAGAAGAGATATCTCAGGGGGATCATGTGAATGTGTATAAATACCTTTAGGGAAGGTGTAAAGAAAATGGAGACAGGATCCCTTAGTGGTGTCCAGTGTCAGGACAAGAGGTAATAAACACAAACTGAAATAAATGGTGAAAGCCTACTCCAAGGACTTCTCTCCAAACACACTGCCTAATGCAGGCCATCAGTGAAAAAGCATTGATCACAAATTGTCTACTGTCTTATTCACAGCACAGAATGTAGAATTTTATAAGGAATTCAAACTAGGAGGGCAGAGTTTCTGTGGTATTCACCCTTAAATAATGAGCACTTTAACCTGCTCAAATTTCTTTTAAGGCCTCATTTAACTTTTGCAATAAATGATGGCTCTCAAGATCTAGTTTCAAACAAGTAAGTTTCAGTAACTATTTTGGTCCTGCTAATGGTTTAAACTTCATACTACCAAATATTAAATATCCAAACACATAATAAATATTATATTTATCGCATATGAAGTACTACTTGCACTCTACATAAAAGCATCCAGCATTTTTCCAATCTGTGCTGTCTGTAGCTACATCACCACAAAATTAAACCCAAGTTAATTAGCCATGAAGATCTATTTGTTTACTCATACACACAGGTTAACAGCCACATTCACTCAAAGAGCTCCACTGCCTCATGTGGATACCAAAGCTCAGCTCAGCACTAGGTTATGTTCGTCTGAAGTATGACTCATCGGTTAAGCTTGATGTGAAAATATCTGAATGGGAGTTGATATTCTGGGGAAATGATTAGATTTTTTCGGGAGTTTCAAGATAAAATGTGATTTCTATCCAAAACATCCGTACCAAAATGACTTACCTCTACCTCCAGATAAGTATATCTTTAGATACAGAATTTATTCAGAGGTACCTTAAGAGACAGACTGCCCACTGAGCTGTGAGAGTCTCAGTGCCCAAGGCACTTGGTCATGTATCTTGACCATCACATATCACACATCTTTTATCTCAACACCTATGTTCTCCCATGCCTAGTCCTCAGTTCCACGCTGTCTGGGAGCACTTCTATCCTCTCCACTGCCATTCCTTCTCTTTGGCATTAACTGCTGTATGGATTTATAAGGATTTATATCTTCCCTCTCCAAACAGACATTTCTGACATTATGCCCAGCCTCTCTAAAATTTGAATAATGAAAGAGTAATTAAATATGAGAACACAGAGGAGACCAAGGCCAGGACTTGTTCCTCAGTGTGGGTAATGGAAGGACTTCCATTTATCAAAAATTTCAGTACTGTCTCAGTTTGAGAACTTTTTCTAAAACTTAGTTTTTCTTATGGGGAAAAATACATTTTCTTTCTAGTATAGAGTAGAATACAGCTGCAGGACAAATAAAATCTATTCTCTGAAAACATTATCATTATTCTCCTCTGTCAGCCCTTCACGCCTTTCGTCAGGAGCTGAACTAGGACAACTGTTGGTCAGTGTAATAGCTCTTATGGGACCATTCCAGCTGCTGTAATTCCAGCACTGTGCTTCAGATCATTTATTCTCAAAGTCATTTTTTCCAGGATCATTTATTTCAGAAACTTTTTTAGCTCTTACAGACTGAGAGACACAAGGTACAAAAGAGAAGGAGAGGTGGGGGCTGGGGAGGGAAAAGGTTCTCCATGCCTATGAGCACAGCATTTGCACAGCTAAAGTTCTGACCCCCTCTATACATGACTCCTGAGGCAGTGTAAGACCAAACTAGTCAAAAGAGAGAACTGTAACTATGCTACCAAAGTGACATCTGATGTGGAAGTCAAATAAATAAATAAATAAATAAAAATAAAAAATTGAGAAAAGCTGAAAACAGAAAATGTATATGGCATCAATGAGAAAAAAAAAAAGATAAAACATCTGCCAAATGCTTTCTTCATACACAGAGTCACAGAATCACAGAACTGTAGGGGTTGAAAGGGACATCCAGAGATTATCGAGTCCAACCCCCCTGCCAAAGCATGTTCCCTACACCAGGTCGCACAGGTAGACATTCAAGCAGGACTTGAATATCTCCAGAGAAGGAGACTCCACAACCCCCCTGGGCAGCCTGTTCCAGTGAAAGAAGTTTCTCCCTTGCAGACTACTCTTCTTTTATAGGCAGTAAACTGAAGTCAGATTTTCAAGGCATGGAAAGCCTCCCAGACACTGAATAACTTGTACTTTTTACTCACTAGGTTTAAAAAAAAAAAAATTACATAAGGAAAAAAAAATAAATAAGTGAAGAGGACTTTGAGGTCATGGTTCAATAGTCAAAGTTAAAAACAGGTTTATTTCCTGACAATACTCTTTTTATTTTAGTCAGACACTCATTTGTCATTCAATCTCTCTTCCTGGGGGATTTAATGCACTGTTTAAATAACCCCGCAATGCAGATTAATGAAAATAATCAGACCATCCTTTGTGAAATAACTTTTTGTCAAATCACTCCATTAAATAAGTTTTGGAGTACTCAGCCTCCACCCCTTGTGATCCTCTCTGAAGGTACAGATAGCACAGAAATTCTTCAGAAAGTGCTTTCGTCGGGGTTCATTTCAAATTGAGACAGTGAGCCACAAAGAGTTTACAGAAAGTCCCTTGAAAATAGTTCTGTAAAACACATTTGAAAGGGAGAACACCTTTATTGTTATGAGATAGATAGCTCATCTATTTCCTTCTTTTCTCTTTTTTTTTTTTTTTTTTTCCTTTAACTTTAAAAAAGCAGATTTTTAGACAGCCAGGGCCATATGTTCTGTCTGGCTATCTACCTTACTCCCTCGGGTTATACTGAACTACTTAAGTGCAATTGAAACCCAAATTTGGTTCTCTAAATTCATTTGACATATGGACTAGGAGAAAAAAAAAAAACTGTCATTCGTAAAAGTAGAAAGAGCCTTGAAACATTTTTCCATTTCTTGAGCAATTTTCTTTTCTGTTCCTCATACGTATATACCGCTAATGGTTCACAACAGTTCATGTTGGAATGAACTGTCTTAGCAATCAGCTACATAAGCAGCTCTTTCAAGATAAATTGCAGATTTAAAACATTTGGCTCTGATAGACTGCTTAATAGTGCTGGAATGCTTCCTATTTCCAAGGTTACCCAAGGAACCTCTTAATTTATGGATTACCTTGCAGAGTAATTCTGACATCCTAGAATCATTCACCATTGATTATAGAGTAGTCAGTGAAATAATGCAGCCGTTCCTCCAAAACAGTACAAGAAATGCAGGGTTTGCAGGGGTACAGAAGGAATGGATAATTTTTGTTTGTTTGTTTGTTTGGCTTACAGCTTTTCCTTTTGCTTGCTTGTTCACGTAGGACTGAGATACACTCACTGTGTTCTGAAAACTCGTCAGTACACCAGTGCAAAATAACTTTATGCATATAACGAGAAACAGAAACAAAATGGCAGAATGTCAGCAGGAGATGAATGAACACAGTGATTTTGTTTGCAGTTATTATGTACCGTAGGGATCTCCTATCAGCTCCTTTTAGTGCTTTCTATTTCTCAAAGCACCACCAAGTTTCTTTTGATGCTGCTCAGTGCTACCTGCTGCCCACTAGATGGGGCTCCAAGGCAAGAAGTTCTGAGCACACACTACCGCGTCCACCACGAGAAGCTGCGTTTCCAAAGGAGAAATAAGGGCAGAAAGGAATCTGAGACTGAAGAACTGAGAGCTGAGCTCGAGCTGAATTTGGAACTTAAGTGATAAAGGAACTAACATCTACCCCATAAGTGAAACACAGACCCCGGCCCTCTAAACCCCACATTCATAGACTCATAGAATGGCCTGGATTGAAAAGGACCACAATGACCATCTAGTTTCAACCCACTTGCTATGTGCAGGATTGCCAACCACCAGACCAGGCTGCCCAGAGCCACATCCAGCCTGGCCTAGAATGCCTCCAGGGATGGAGCCTCCTTGGGCAACCTGTTCCAATATACCATTGCCCTCTGAGTGGTGACACACTGGAACAGGTTCCTGACTACCTAATCTTTAAAAATGTTGTTCTTGAGGGAAAAAAAAATAAATTAAATTTAATAATAATAATAATAATAATAATAAATCCTATATTTTACTGACGACATTCAGAAAAGTTTGCAAATCTGTTTCTGACCAACAGGACTGAAGCTTCCCCCACCTATAACGGGGGACATTAGTAAAATAATATGACACATGCAGCATCATGTAGTACCTCCCTGTCAATCCAAACAACAGCAATGCCAGCATCCCTTAGGAAATTATGTTTCCCACAAGCAATAGTAGTTGGAGGCCTTTCAGCTATGGCTGCCTGCTGGGCATCCATCCTCTTGCAGAAACACACCAGCTCCCCTTCCTGTCTTCTGCCTCATAGATCAGCCCCTGCAGAGAACTTCTGTATCCACATTACAAAGGGAGAGAAGGGATTGAGAAACAAAAATGTGTGTGTTACACAGCCAGTGCCATAACCACTGATCCACAGCAACATTCTGATTCATATTCATTTTGGCTTTCAACTGTTGTTCCTTCACAGCTCACAGCCAGCCCCTAGTTGATGATCTACCATCTTGCAGCGTGATTGTCCCACAATGTGATGTGGCCTACTATTACTATGAATGTTATCCCTGAAGATATACCTGAACTCATCACCATGGGCTGCCAGAGGAGAAAGGCATTACTCACAGAATCACAGAATTGTAGGGGTTGGAAGGGACCTCTAGAGATCATCGAGTCCAACCCCCCCAAATACTCAAATGCAATTCATCCCATTCTGAGATAAACATTTAAAAGTGGTCACCATCATGCATTAGTTCAGATACAGCTGTAAGAGCTGCAGAAATCTTAGGTGTGGGCAACAGGGAAGGTTACACATTTTATTACATGTATGTTTAACAGCACAAGCAGTAGCACCTTTTTTCTAAGATGAGATTTTTTCTCTCCCCATGTTCATCAGTTTTGTAAGATGACCTTATGAAAGTCTATCCAAAATCACTTAATTTTTAGAACCTCTCGGAAGTGGTAGAACTTCAGCTTCTAGCTTAAACTTCTGTGCCTAGGGCTACAGAGTTAGAGAGTGTTAACTATAAAAGCTTCAAAGGTTTGTTTGAAAGTAAGGAAAATATGGGGTGGGAGGTTGTTAGCATGGTAAATCACATGCAGGAGAGGAGAACCTTGAGCCTTGAAGTTAATCATTCAAGTAAATGTTAGTGATGTTATGGTTAGATAACACTACAATTAAGTTTCCTATCAGATCTGCACAACAGCATTTGTGGTGAGGGTCACCGGCCATGTGGGACAAAGACAAAATAGGCAAGCTGGATATCTTATACTTCTTGTTCATATCAAAATGGACTACAACCAGGCCAAACTGCTGTCTCATTTATCCCTGTCTGGTTCAGACCCTGGGGAGTCTGTCTTCTCCAAGACCAGTTGCTGAAGGTAGAACACAGTGGCTAGTCATTAATCAAACAGGAGATTCCTAGGGATTCAGATGTTGATGCTGTCACAGTGTTAGAGTGGCACACTTGTGTGGTAGCTATGAGAGCCTTATAGTGCACATGTGACCATGCCAACAGCCATAACCCTATTTACCGTACATACACACACATATGTATATAGCTAGTGTTTATATATATGTAGCTGGTAGATTTAAAAAATGAAGCACTTGCTCTGATTCTAGGATAAGAGATACTTACCCAAGAAGTAGTACAGTGGTTATGTCACGCAATTTAAGGTCACCAGTAATCTTGTAACTTTACCAAGGGAGAAACACTTGCAGTAATAAAGCTAACAAAATTAAAAACGAAGGAATGGAGTCATTAAAGTGCAAATTCAGGATTCAACAGTGGCACAGAAATTACAAGCAAGACTTTTCTATGTACACACAGGTAGATACAGGGTTAGGAATGTGAGCTCCAGATACCATTTGTGGTATCAAGAGTAGCAAAGTATGTCTGATCAGGCACGTGTGGGGTTAGGTAGTGGTTTCTGGTGACACTGTGTCTTCCTCAGGAACTGTGCAAGGCACCTCAAGGCTGAAGAATATTTTGTTTTCCTTTTTCAGCTCTTTCAAGCAGGCCTATCCTTTAACGTAAGGAAGTGGGAAGGAAAACCTTTACTTCATCCTCGTGTATTTTGCAGCTTTTCTTTGCTGCCTCCTACACTTCATCTGCCACTGCTTTAGTCTGCCCACTCTCCTGTTTCCACCCAGCTCTTTTACAGCTCTCTGTTAGGAAGATTTTCCTTCATCACCTGCACCCATAGCTTTGCCGAGGTCACTTTGTCATGTGCCTGTAAATGTTTCTTCTTCTCACAGCATCTTCAGACATTCTTTTCACTAATGACATAATATTTTTTTCCCATGTTTAACTTCCTTAGGAGTTTTTAATTTTCCAACTTACTTTCCTCATGTTGACTGGATTGTAGCACGTCTAATTCTCTCTAAAGCTCAGTATCAAAATTAGTTCTGAAAGGATGAGCCACTCCAACAGTGCTCCAGAGATAATTAGAAGCACATATTGTTAGGAACGAAACATCTTTGTTCATTTTATCTATAAATTACTCAGGAGCCCTGTGCGGCCTGAAGGCACTTCAAGAACTTTGGAAAGCAAGTTAACGCTTCATGAATACATTTTAGCCATTGAGATTTCTGGTAACAAAGTAATAAGAAATGAGAATGTTGTACACCTGCAAGCAGCATGGTGGGAATATTACTTCTACATAGGATATACTTTACACAGTATCCAGTCTGAGACATTTTAATTGCAGAGTAAGCAAAAATAATTCTGATTTCATTCTGCTCTTCCTAAAGGATCTAAAAAAACAACTGATCTTTATCCTCTCAAATAGAAACCTTTTATATCATGGACAACTTCTCATGTTCCTTACTAAATGTTTCATTTTCTAGATTAAGCATACCCACTGCCCTGAACCTTCCCTCATTTCCTGATCCTCATGTTCATTTTCCTGCTCTCTAAATTCTCTCCAGTGGGTCCACGTTTCCAGCCAAAGTCAGTGCCTGAAAGTTGCTGAAGTTTTTCAGCTGGTCTCACCCCTGCCAAGAAGAGAAATGAAATTAATCTCCATTTCACAAATAGCACTGATGTTCAGAATTTTCTGAGGGCTAATTTCTCTTTGGTATGCTGTTTGCATCATGCTGTTGGCAATCCAATTTCTTTTGCATTCCAGCAGCATCCTGAGGGATGTGGTAGGATTCTGCCACCTGGCTGACTGTTCCCTTCCCACAGAGGCACATAGTGTTTTGTGCCATTCATTGCTTTTGCTCAAGCGAACTCCTTCTTGCTATCATGAAGCTCATTTTTGTTGCCAGCAACTTCACATGGAAAAAGCCACAGACACCTTTGTGTGGATGGTTCAAGGGGTAAAATCCAAAGAGAAAACAAAAGGAAACTGTTTCTTATCACTACAAGATGAGGACAGACCAAATGGTTAAAGCAGGCATAGACAGGGTTCCCAGGATCTTGTCTGGTAAGCTGACATGGAGTAAATCATATTACACTAAAACTTTTTAAATATAAAGCTTTCATTGCCTAAACAGTGTGGGAATTAGATGGAAGAAAGCTGGCCCTGTATTACATCCAGGTGATGAATGTTGTTCTGGTGAACTCAAGAGTGAAAACTCAACCAGGTCACACTGGGCACCTACAGAACAAGGTATGCCACAGAGAATATGAGCTGTTTGCCACCCACCTGGAGCTTCATTTGCAAGATGAGGCAGTCTTGGAGGTGTCTGCCCGAAAACCACATGACTCCAGTCATTACCTGGGGCAGCAAAAGCAAGACCTGCATCTGCCAAATATCCACATCATTTTGTTCTTTTAATATATTAGACTCACTGGTCGGGAGATTTCATTCCTTCTCTTTAGCGTACCTTCTAGTTCTTCTATATTTACTTATTTCATTCACTTTCTTTTGCTCTCTCCTCTGTATGGAACTGCAGCTAGCTTGTTCACACCTATCCTGCAGTTTCCTACCTATTTTCAAAGCCATTCTGAAGAGTAGAAAAGTAAAGCCAAAGCATTTTATTCAGTCCTTGTCTGTTAAAGCAAAGTTACCCAGAATAAAACTATTTTTAATGTCTTTAGTAATCATTAAACGAGACTTCCCCCCAAGGTATTTCTCTTTCTGTGCTCATTTGCAAAAGCAGAGACAATGTGTTGCTAACAGAGCCACTGAATCACAGCGCAGATGAGGTTGCAGGAAGCTTCCAGAGGTCACTGGGTCCAGCACCGTGGCTCAAGCAGGGACTCCATAGCATACACTACAATTCCACTTACAATAATCTCAACAGAGCCCCAGGTGAAATCCCATTACTTTAAAATACATGTATCCATATTTTCACCTGGGTACAACATTTCATTACTACTTTAGTACTGCCAAGCATAAGCACAATGTTTTGTCAGTATGGAGGTTATTCTAATTAAGGCTTGATGATATCTTATACCGACTAGGGAAGAGCAGTAATGCACGTGCGTGGGATGATACAATCCTCTTTCAAGTTATTACAGATACTAAAATAAAAGAGGCAAAAAATGACGCAGAATAGTAATCAGGTTGAGGAATTGGATATGGTTTTAAGGAGCTGGTATGTTTTACGTAAGCTGCAGTGACCCTCTGAACAGCAGAGGCCATTTCTTTACCCCAATTTGTTCATTGAATGGCATCCAGTGAGCAGAGCAGTGGGAACAGCGCAGGAACAGCTTCAGGGCTGAGCAAGGAGAAAGGCCCTTTTGTGCAGCCAGGCCAGCAGAGTGCCTCATGCTCAATTCGCACACGGACAAAGGGGAACAGGAACAGTTCTCTCTTCTTTTTTTTCTATTTTTTTTTTAATTTATTTTTTTTTCCTCCAAGCTCTGCAGCACAAATCCCTCGCAGGCAAGTTGTCAGCAGAGAGGAAGCATTTTGTACACAGGGGCACAGCCTGAGAGATTAGCAATATAATTTACCACAGAACTGACACAGCAAGAAAAACTGCCGTGAAAAGAAGCAGCCAAGGAGAGGCCTGAGAACTGTGTGAGCAGTAATTCCAGCTGCTGCTCCAATGATGGTACTGAGCTTCCAACGCTGGGCTCAATTCTCCACACTACTAAATCAGTGTGAGATGCCAGAGGAACTCTGTGGTAGGCAATGGAAGATGGGGAGAGTTAAAGCTGAAGCAAAGCTAGCAGAGCAAAGTTAAATTCAAGCCCAGTCCTGCACTCCTGCTTGCACAACATGCTGTGTTGGTTCCTTTTAGCTTCACTTGTTAAGTAAGACAGATGCACAGCAGCCACCCGGCCTCTGCTGAGAGGAATACAAGTGCCGGGAGATGGAAGAGACAGCAGGAGATATCACTGCCCACAGCACCGGGCCCGCAGCCAAGCAGGGAAGATGGCTCTCAGCCCTGGGCCCTCATCCTTTTGCAGTAAATCCGCATTGCATAAACAAAAATGGGAGCAGGGAACCACATCCATGCCCATCTGCAGCACTGTATCAAGCATGCCCTTGTGCCCTTCTTTCTTGCCCTGTATCTCTCAACATCACAGTGATGTTTGGATGTAGATGGGACTGCCTTCAACCTGGAGGGTCACCATGCCCACTAACCATGTCCCTCAGAGCCATATCTGCATGTTTCCTGAGCACCTCCAGGGATGGGAACTCCACCACAGCCCTGGGCAGTCCATTACAGTGCCCAATCAATCTTTCAGGTAAGTTTTTCCTAAGATCCAAATTGAATCCTCCCAGGAATACAACTTGGGGCTATTTCCTCTAGTCCTGTCACTGGCTATGCAGGAGACAAGGCCAACACCCAGCGTTCCACAGCATCCCTTTACATAGTTGTGGAGTGCAATAAGGTCTGTCCTGAGTGTCTGCTACATTAAACAATCCCAGCTCCCTCAGCTGTTCCTCATAAGACTGTGTTCCACAGCTTCATTGCCCTTCTCTGGACACACTCCAGGGCCTTGATGTCTTTCTTGTAGCAAGGGGCCCAAAACCAAACACAGTACTTGAGATGCAGCCTCACCAGAGCCAAGTACATGGAGGTGATCACTTCCCTACTCTTGCTGATACTGCTGAACTCTATTTCTGACACAAGCCAGGATGTCATTGGCCATCTTGGCCACCTGAGCACATTGCTGGCTTGTGTTCAGCCAAGCCAAGCACTCCCATATCTTTTTACTCCACACAGCTTTCCAGTCATTCCACCCCAAGCCTGTAGCATTGCCAGAGGTTGTTGAGATCAAAGTGCAGGACCCAGCACTTGGTCTTGTACTTCATCCCCCTGGCCTCAGCTTATCAATTCATCCATTTCACATTCCTCTGTAGGGTTTCCCTATCCTCAGGTGGATGAACACTTCCTCATTATTGCTGCGTGCCATCCAAAGCCACATTTGTAAGGTTTCCTTTACCCAGATCTCTCGAAACATACTTTTCAGGTAACATTTTGCACAAAATACAGGGAGGGAAATTAATCTTCTGTTTCAGAGGCAACTTGTCAAAGCTTTAATATAAGTGAGGGAAAAGGAATTTCAGCCTTTTTCCTCTACCCACAGAAATGTGAATTTTTATCACTGCAGCCCCTTGATAAACCAGGGGTTTGAAGGGCTTTCCAGATGCCTTTCTCAGTCTTTTCTGTGCCGACTGCTACATATGGTGTGGAATGATGAAACGTCTGATTGGATGTAAAGGGAATGACACTATAGTCCATTTTGGAGAGTAGATACCAGGAGAAAAGGGGCACGCATTCCTGACAGATTCTCAGTGACTCCTTCAGGTTCTTTTAAAAACAATCTGAAGCACTGGCAAATCTAAGCCTTCTGATTACTTAAATGTTTTGTCCACTTTCCTAAGTGAAAGGAAGCTTCCCTAAGTGAAATGCAGCTTATCCTGGCAGAAAACCTTATCTTCTTAATCGTAGCACTGAACTTTTCCCCTGACAGGAATTGATAACGCAAGCACAGCAACCTTCTGCCAGTTTAATTCACTCCATCTGCACCAGGCCATACCTACAGCCAGCTGCTGCCTGTTTGAAGACCACCATGCTTCAGAGACCTACCACAGCTCTTCCACCTTCCCTCCCCGAAAAGCATGAGTCACAAAATCATTTGAGTTGGAAGGGAACCCTAAAGTTGATACAGTCCAACTTCCCTACAATGAATAGGGACACCTACAGCTAAAGCAGGTTGCTTAGAGCCCTGTCCAGCCCAACCTTGAGCAACTTCAGTGATGAGGCTTCCTCCACCTCTCTAGGCAACCAGTCACATTATCCCACCACCTTTATCATAATAAATAAATAATAATAATAATAAATAAAAAAACAAAAACCACATCACACCTATTCCTTATATCCAGTTTAAATCACCACTATTTTAGTTTGAAACCATTTCCCCTCATCCTATCACAATAGCCCCTGCCGAAGAGTCTGTCACTTTCTTTCTTACAGCCTTCCCTTCAGATATTGAAAGGCCACTCTCAGGACTTCCCAAAGCCTTCTCTTCTTCAGGCTGAGCAGCCCCAGCTCTCTCAGCCTGTCCATGTAGGGAAGTGTTCCATCCTTTGGACCATTTTTGTGGCCCTCCTCTGGAATCCTACAACCATAGACTCACCAAGGTTGGAAGACATCTAAGATCATTCAGTCCAACCATCCTTCTACCACCAATATTTCCCACTAAACCCTGTCCCTCAGTACAACATCTAAACATTTCTTGAATTACTTCAGGGATGGTGACTTCACCACCTCCCTGGGCACATGACTGCTCTTTTGAAGAAATTATTTTTCCTTAACATCCATTCTCTCCTAGTGCAACCTGAGGCCAGCTGGTTACATGGGAGAAGCAGCCAACTCCCACCTCTCCACCACCTCCCTTCAGGTAGCTGTAGAGAGCAATAAGGTCTTTCCTGAACCTCTTTCAGACCAGATAATCCCAGTTCCCTCAGCTGTTCCTCACAAGACTTGTGCTCCAGACTCCTCATCAACTTCACTGTCCATCTCTGGACACACTCCAGGGCCCCAATGTCTTCCCTGCTGTGAGGTGCCCAAAACAGAACATAGTACTCGAGGTGCAGCATCACAAGTGCTGAGTACTCTACTTTTCTGGAGTTCAGCTGATCTACTCCCAGCCTGCATGCCTCAGCCAGGGGGTGGTTAGCATCAGAGCTCTGCCACGCTGGACAGCACCAACTAATTTTTTTCTTAACGAGGATCAGTGGCTGTACTTCATGTCATTAGTGCTTTTAAGTTAAAACTGAGATTGCAACAGGTAACACACTAGTCCTACTTTTCCAGGGCACCCAAATAGAAACAACTCTTACAAACCTTCAACACTTTTAAAAATGAACCAATTGTTTTTGCAGGCGTTTTTGTCATTCCTCCTTACCCTGATCGAAAAGCACAAAATACAAATGGTGCATGTTCTAGTGATGTAGAACATGATTTTAGGGAAGTGCAATAAGCAACCACAAATACGTGACCGAGAGGAGGAGCCTGGGCAGGAGCAGAGCACAGCTCCCAAGCGCACTGCAAACATTTCAACTGCCACATGCAAGCCTCTTCTTTGTTTACATGTCATTTAGTTAGCACAATACCAGTTTGCAGAGCTGGTAAAGGAAGGCAAGTGCTGGCTGTAAGAACAGGACTTCTGTCTGAACATGTCTCTTATCCCTCCTCAGGGCTTATGCTCCAACTATGCCTTAGCAGCAGCAAGAGATCATTATTCCTCCCACTTGTCCCAGCACTCCTGTACTGTCAGCACCACTTCTCTACGTGTCACCAAACCCACAGGCTCACGTTTATGCACATCCCAGCTGCCTTTTGCTTTATGAGTACTTGCTTCAATTAGATTTATATGCCCACTACTAACAGCAAGGCAATAGTTCTGTTCTTCCTGTAATGAGTAATTTACTTCTAGAAGACCATGATCTTTCAGCAGCCTCGGGAAAAATCCATCAAAAGACTCAAAATGGTATTTTAAAATAAGTTTCTTCCCTTTTTTCCTCAGCTCCAAACCAGCTCCATTGATGTTCACACTGTTCAGACTGACAAGATAAATAAAATACTGCATCCAGCACTTCAAATTCTGTCCCATGTGGGTCTTTTTTATTTGGATTAACAAGCACGGTATTTATAGTCCCAATGGTCTCCTGGAGTTCTTTATGTGAGATACCGAACACCGCTATTATCCTCATAATTCAACTGGTAATTGTAACCATGGGATATTTTATTTTAAAATACCTTGGAGTATGTGCAGTCACCGTCACCTAGGAGATGCTGAGTGAGGAGGAGTGCAGCCACAGATAATTTTGACCAGTCGTGCAGAGTGAATCTAACAATCCCTTTTTTAAGCTGGGAAGTTGGCCACGCGAACATTGTAAAATAAAACACCAGAAGTCATGTCTTCTGAAGACATGGCTGCTTACAACGATACTCACATCTGGTGCTTTATAAGCAGTACAAGGAGATGGGTAGAGGCAGAAAGGGGAAGAACTGTGCAAGAGGGAGAAGAAACAGTTTGAGGAAATGACTGATACCCCAGTTACCTAACAACAGACATAGAAGGAAAGCCTATGGCTCTTGCATATAATGGTGTAATTACCATTGGTGCCGTGCCAATAAAAATACTAGTGAACACAAGAGAAAGAAAAGCACCTTTTATATATAGTCTGCCTAGGCATGTACACTTGAAGGAAATAAAGAAAGAAAAAGATATGCTTTCAACAAGGAATATTATAACCTTAAAAAGGTCAAAAGTGTCATGCTTTTCCAAATACAGATGTAGAGAAAGACAGAACCTTCAAGCTTAGCTCTGTTTGTCATCATAAACACCGCTTTGCAGACAAATTGCAGACAAACTTTTGCCTACTGCCCCTTAATTAAAGAAGCTGTCCTGTAGTTTTCCCAGATCAAAGAGAAAGGAAAACAAAAACAACAAAACAAAACAAAAACAAAGACAAACTACATGGGGAGAGAGGAAACAATAAGGTCTCTGTTTCCTTTATGAAATTTACTGAGAGAACCACAACCCTTTTCTATTTACAAAGTCAAAGCCCAGTGCAAAGCTCTGGAAGATCTCTGTGCCAGATGCTGTTTCCAATTACCTGCACTCTGTGTGGTTTTGTAAGTGGAGTTCCTACTGAAACCATAATCAGTCTGAAGTGCGTAACATCCAGAGTAACAGGCTAGGATCAGCAGGCTGTACTCCATCTCTGGTAGCCCCAGGCTGCAGAAGAATGCCTTCTTTACTATTAAAAGAACACAGCCAAGCTTAGATACACTCAGCTTTAATTTTTATGCAAGTCTGTGGCCTGGCACAAAGCTAGAAAGTGGACATACATGAAGGCTGATAATAAGGATTCTTTATGTGAGAGCTTTTCATGGGTTCCTCCCCTCCCCCCAACTCTCAGATGACTATGCAGGGCTCTTAACAGCCAGGAGTAGTAACTGGCCCTGTTGGATAAGTTCATATCTGTAGAGGATTTCTGGCTTAGAGATCACAAATCTTCCAATCCAGAAAGGAAAGGTAAGCTGTATATAGCAGGACTGCATGAAGAAGCTCATAGCGTTGACAAGATATGACCTCAAAGCAACTGGTTGTGCCTTGCCAACCAGTTTGAATGAGGACAGAGCTGCCTGTGTCATGACAGGGAACTGGCCAGGGCTTCCCCATATTTGTTTTGAAACTTTAGACCAGGGGTGCTATGGCAATCATCAGCTGGCAGAAGCAGGAACTGAATGTTCAGAGAACTACACCACCAAAAGCATGTAGAATCCTGGCACTGGGTTAGCAAGGGAATAGCTAGTGCATTTTAGATGTCCTTAAACCATCAAATCCTTGCACAAGGAAGGACACTGGCAAAAGTCACCCTGTAACCACATTCTCAGGAAACACAGATCAGCACAGTCCTCTTGACTTCACGTATTTAGATTTGCTGCCCTTGACAAGACTTGGATCTAAACCTAAAATCACAGCTCTTTCCAGTATATGAGTTTGACTGTTTCTTTCTCCAAAATATAAGGATATTTAATTTTAATGGCAAAAAATTTAAACTTTCTGAAGTCTACTAAAAGGAACACTACAAAGATTTCAGCCATGACTTCAACTAGAAGAGAATAAAAATGGGTGCCCCATCTGAATGCACACAGTGGATTCCAATGAACTGCTCAGTGGCTTTGAATGTTACATTTAACAGAGAGACACGACTAGCCCCAAAATCTTAAAAAGGCAAAGTGAAAAACCAAGAAAATTTGAATACTTGTAACTGTAGTTATATTCAGACTAGAATACTGGGCTTAATTTCAGATTGGAGGAACAGAGAAGAGACTGAGAGGGAGAACTCTGGTTTTTTCTTTCCACTTCTCTCCAGACTACGTAACCTTTCACGCATACAGACAAGGGGTGAAGGTGAGGAACTACCATTACCAATCAAACTATTTGACTCACCTGGTTCCTGCACTGCAGGCATCTGAGCACCAGCTGAAAGGCAATCTGCTGCCTGTCAGAGCTCAGGGCCTTGGGGGCAACCGATGCTTCCAAAGGACACAAACAGGGAACAAAGCAGAAAGAGTTTGACTCTACCATTTTGATTCTGTTCTCTTTCACATGAAGGAAATACTCTTTTTATATGTAAAATGTGAAACAAATAGTGTCCTCTACAGCGTTACCTGACATTCTCATAGCTAATAAAAAACAAAATTATTTCCAGCACCTGATGGAATGAATCATCTTCCTCCTCCCTGACACACTTCTCAGAGAAAACTGAAGCTTATGCAGTCAAACTCAGTAACAGTTGGAAGTCTGTAGCAGAACCAGATACAGAACCAGTCCTCCTATTGCCCATTGCATTAGAAACTAACCATAACTTCTTTGTGCAGTCATTGCTTGTATGTTTCATGCTTGTTTCCTTTTCAGCTGAGCACATTCTGCTTGTGGAAGAGAAGAAAAGCATTCATTGGGAGCTTTTTGTTTCTCAGGTAATCTGGGGGTTGGAATTAGATGATCCTTAAGGTCCCTTCCAACCAAAACTGTTCCGTGGTGTTATGATTCCATGACAATCATTTACCCTTTTAATGGCTTCCGAGAGCTGGGCAACTTAAATTAATATTGCCTAGACACCTCCACATTAAAACTTCATGAGATGCCCTAAGACTGATGAAGAAGCACACAGCATGTTCCAACTGCTTCAAAGACAGCAGCAATACCACAAGCAGCCAGTGAAAACACTGATTTTCACTGCCCTTCAAAAATAACTTCTTTTACAAGTTCTCCTTTAACACACGTAATCTGAGCTATTCTTCGGCTCTCAGGAATCAGAGGCTACTTCGTAATTTGAGGTAGAGAAAACCCGAAGCCCTACAAATGGGTAACAACCAATCTGCTGTTCCTCTCTTGTTCTTGGGAGGGAAATATAGCTTCCCACCTCATGACCAGCAACGAGACAGGCAGTCTGGTCAGGAAAGCAGCCAGAATCAGACCAGCTTTTTGCCCAACATCCTTGCAGCCATTGCTTACAATAAGGAGTATCAGGTGAGCAGCGTCTGCCCTGTCCTCTTCTTGGCTGGAGGATCAATGTCTCTCTAGGTTGGGATAAAAGAGCATTCCAGGCACCTATAAGGTATATTGACAGATGCTTACACACCAGAAGCCTGCTGGAAAAGTCTGGCATCAGTGACAGCAATGAGTCAAGCTTAATGCCACGCTGAGCTCCTCAGCTACAGTCAGCTGAGTTACAGGCAGCACCAATTCACCTGCATTAGGATTTCAACCCAACATTACATGTGATAATTAACACATGCTGTCATCACACCTTTATACTGCAACTCTGCCAAGAGCAAACCAGAGCAAGACAGCAGAAATCTGCATTGAAACAACACTTAGTTAAATGAAGCAATGCTTAACAAAGAACTATGTACGAATGAATGAAGGTAATTCTATTTTTACTCTAAGAATTTTGCACTTTGTTTTTACTATAGTAGGGAATAACAGTGTGCTGTGCAAGGTGCGTTAACAAATCATAAAGCATATTTGATTTACTTACGAAGTTGGAGCCAGTATTTGCTTTCAAAAGAGATTCTGAGAATTTTCTGTAATGGCACAACTCACATATTTAGAAGGTTCTCTGCCTGCTTAGGAGTTCATTATGAACTAAAAAGAGACAGATAGCACTAGCAGAAGTTGATTGTCTTCTTTGTTTTCCCTAAAGTTCAGAAACTATTAATCTCACCACCTTCTTCTCTGTTCCTAACCAAGATTCAGCATTTTATTTAATTAAAAAAGGATGAGAGAGAAGTATAATCCATCACCGCAGATGACAGATTCAGTTACCCATGAAAAACAGTAAAAAATGCTACATGTTTTCTGCTTGCAAGTTCTGCAGCGTTTTTCCACAAAGAACTGCAAAGCAATAGAGGGGAAAAAAAAACCCACAACAAACTAACAACTCAAACACAACAATGCACAACTGAATCTGCTGTGCACTAGCAAGCAGTCAATAAATTACGCCCTGAGCACTGAGATAATGGTTGCTAAATGTTGTAGGAACTAATCTAATTTTGCTGCAGTTCAGTCTACACTCCATTCCTCAGAGATCTCCTACCTGCTCAGTACTCCTACAGTTACTTTCTGCTGAGCCTCAAACTGCAGTGACTGAAAGCACCGGTACCTTAACAAAGGGAGCAGAGCTCTTACCTCAAGTCTTATGACTCATTTAACTGCTCACAACTGTCTTTCCTTGGAAAGCAAGCAGCTTGAGTTAATTGCACCATTCTGCCCAAGAGCAGGTTTATTAAGCCTGCCCCACCTGATCTGGGGGGAAAGCTAATGAGCTAAGGATTTCTTGAGGGAAGTCAAATAAAAAGGAATTTCATTGGTTTCCAGTTGGTAATTTTTTCAAATTCACAGCCCCCTGTTAGTGCACACCAGCCAAGACAGAAATACAAACACATTATAAAGGAGAAAATGAGAACGGGTGGGAAGAAAGGTCTGTGTGACACCTTCAGCACAGAGGGCACAGCAGCAGGAGTGCCAGGCACATATCACTTCCTCACACCCTTCCAAGGACTGCTTGTCAGCACAGCTGTCATTCGGAGGGTTCTAATTCAGCTCCTCTCTTTCCTTGCTGCCAAGCAGTGTCACTGTTGTGTCGTGCCTGCTCCCTTCCTTCACAGATGAACCTGCTTGCTTGCAATTGCTCCAGGTGCTGTTGGAGGTGCAGATGCTCTCCATACTCTTTTCAAACAAAAGCCTGAAGGTGCTGTCATAGCTGAGTAATAAACACCACTTGCTTTCCTGCTTCTCTGATCTACTTTTAGCCACCCAATTATACTTAGGCTTTGACTTGCAGGAGCCAGGACAATATGGCTTTGAAACAAGACCAGGGGTTGTTCATAGGCATGGTCACAGCAGAAACAATTACTAATAATCAATTGCTTTTGTCTCCACCTGCAACATACATCTGTCCATAGGTTGTAAGCTCATGTTTGATGAGCTTGTTCTTTTGCCTATTTGCTAATTACTGTGTATGCTATGGCACTTCCCAGGTATACATGCCCCTGCTGTTTGCACAGTCCAAGGTCTATGAATTTGTCTACCAGCAAGACTTCTCTGCCTCCAACTAAATAAAGACAACACTGCATGTTTCCAGATGCTTTCATACAGAAACCTTTGTGATTTTTGAAGCCTGAGTGTGTGGATGCATGCAAACACATGCTAAATGTCGTATTAAAAATGTGCTTCATACTTGGACACAGATGATATGGGGGTATGCTCTGCTCTTAAATCAGGATGACTTTGAAACCCAAATCCTTTGTACCACAGTTGGTGCAATCAGTGTTTCAGAACTGGAAAATTAATGCCATGATGTGACTTAAATTATTGGGCCTACTCACATTTCCTACCAGTCTTGAAGCTAGAACCTATGGACTAGTTAATCTGAGGAACATGGGGAAAATAATGATCTTCAGTAGGGTCTCCTGTGATAGGACAAGGGAAATAGCTTCAAACTAAAAGAGGGGAAATTTAGATTGGATGTAAGGAAGATGTTTTTTACAATAAGGCTGGTAAGGCACTGATACAGATTGCCCAGAGAGGTGGCGGATGCCCCATCCCTGGAGACAGCCAAGGTCAGCCTGGATGGGGCTGTGAGCACCTGATCTGCTGTAGGGGTCCCTTTTCATTGCAGAGAAGTTGGACTGGATGGCCTTTAAAGTTCCAACTCAAATTATTATATGACTCTATGACAGTGGTCAATGAACCCAAAGGGAATATATGCTTAACATGAAATGACGCTGGCCCTATACTTCCTGGTATCTAGTTAACTGCACAGAGAAAAACAGAAAGTGACATAGTTTAAAAAACATATGTTGTAATGAAATGGGCTTTTATACATCCAAGCAAACACACACACAAAAGAATACACTTTAAATTAGTGATTACCTAAACCTTAATCCATAAGCTGTTTCTTTTCTTTTCCTAAATAGATCCCTAATAAGTCATATCGAAACTCTGGGGCTTAATGAAACAACTCCTCTGTCAATCTCAGACATATGGCTAAGTCGTTCCTGATTTACCCTGCTTTATCCAGCGGCGTAATTTGGGTGCTATGAAGAAAATGTAAGAAAGCCAAAAGAGAGCTTGTATGTTGGATTGGCAAAGGAAAAATAATGGCAACATGAATGATAGCATGTCAAACTCCACTCAGTCTCACTGTGAATCCTGGAGGTCTCAAAAGGGTTCCATGACTTCATTTCAGCAAACTAATAGATGAGAAAATAAGTAGGAGACTAAGCTCAGGTTATGCTTGATTCTGCTCTTACTTACACTACTGTAAATCTTCTGCTGTCAAAAATCCTATGTCTGACATAGCAAAGGAGGGCATGCTGGAAAACCCACACGTAACACTGACAAGGATATATTTAAACATTTTTTCAGGAAAAAAAAAAGAAACAACAAAAAAACAGAACAGGAAACAAAAACCAACAGAACTGGAGTTTATGCAAATATGTACTTGAAACACAGTGCTTTCACCATCGAGTACTTCATGGTCCCATTATTCAGGGCATGGTGAAATGAAAGTATTCCCTTTAGCTCAGCCTCAGAAACATCTCCTGCAGATTTTGCCTTTGTGATCCTCCACCTAATTTTGCCCTTGTTTTATAATAAGAACACACATAATACTGTTTACTGATCAGACAGATGCCAAAGGAAAAACCAACAGTTACTCAGAAACCTCTAAGGGGAGCGTAAGCTTTTCATATGTATTTATTTCATTACAGCATAAGTTGGAGTACATAAAAAGCTTTACAGTGACCTTACCTATATACACTTTGAAAACGAACTGTTAATATATCGGTTACACATGTAATTCACCTGAATTGTGAACAGTGTCTAAAGCATTTGCATGACTTAACCTGTTTTAAGTGGCAGCATCAACATGGTTACTTTATGGTTTCACAGACTTATTCAAGGTTTATCCACCAAAACTTAAAAGCAAAGCACAAAGCTCCTGTAAAAAGCAGATTACTGAACACTGTGGTTGTTTGAGATGAATTGCAGAACAAGGCCAACAACATAATGGACAAAAAACTCAAACTACTTAAAAAATACTTGAAAAAAAAATGGTCATGTAGTCATCACAGTCTCAACACTAACTCTGGTTTCCCTTCTCTGCTACTCATTTCTACTGAATACGTGGTAGGTATTTTTCTTTCCCAGTTCTCCCTCCTCTCCCTCTTCCTCATTCTCCTATTTCCTCTCACTGAGTAATTTATGAAGCTTAGAGAGCCTCTAAAATAGCCTGCTGCTTCCTAATTTGGATGGGCTCATTCCAGCAGCTCTTACAACAGCATTCATTAAGCCAAAGCAAATGAAAAGTGCGTTATTACATATTCTGAGTGCACAGTTTTACTGAATTTGGTTGTCAATCTGCTTTTAGTAGCTATAATGTCAATTCAGAATAGTTCCAGTAATCTACTTTATTATGGAATTACTACTAACCTTCATTAAATGATCTCAGAGTAGGAGTTGAACCAGTAAATATACTTAAATAAAAACATACTTTGCTACAGCAGCGCTTGGGATCACACTGTTAATAGTCACACAGAGACAACCTTTTTCAGTCCAGTGTGCATCTGATGTGTAGAATAATGGCAGACAGAAAATCATTAAATGCTTGTTACCACTGCTCCTCCACTGCACTACCATTTCCCTTCCTGTGCTCTCTTAAGTTTCACAAGAGCAATGCCACTAAAAAGTAAAAAGCCCAAAGAAAGATAATTCTAAATCCTTTGGATTCATTCAAGGAGAAAGCACTACACGTCAGTTCAGACACAAAGCAAATCACTCCAGTGCTAATGTTAAGCTTTGTGGTAATGAAGGGCGACCCATCTGTAGAGCAGTCAATGGAACGGATACCATAAAGCAAGAAAAGCAACAGGCCGCTCATGAATAGTGAACGTTGGGATACAGTACTTGGCGAGCCAATCAAACAGCACAGGAGAGTTACAGATTTCATGCGAATAATTCATTCTTTACATTTTACCATGTACTTGTTTACAAAGAAATTGCTTTTGTGGACAGAATTCACATCAGCTGCTGCATAAATTTATTCATTAGTAGGGTACGATTAGCATCCTTCCCATGTTGCTTAACAGTGCCTGTTTTCACCAAATAGGATTATTCTTTTGCCAATTATTCCTTTGACTTATTTTCCAAGAGTAAACAGAATTTGTACCAATGGCTTTGCTATAATTAAATTCTTTTTACAGATGCAGTTAATGGAAATAGCAAATTTCTGTCTGTAATCAGCATTTGATGAGGTGGCCTGTGTCTTTATACATGTAGGGATTTCATTTAGATGCAGTGAAGGCTCCCAGCATTTCCATGCCATGCACGCCTCTTAACCAAGGCGTTGCCCCTGAGTGGGATCTGAACTACCTCTGCAGTCTCCTGGTATTAAACATATCCTGACTTACCCATCCAGGAGCTGGAGCCTGTATGTGCTTTTGAAAGTTTGGCATGAGAGTCATCCCTTAAAGAAGCTCTAGGATGCGGTACCAATACTCTTCTACAGATATCCAGATTTCAGAACACACACACGTGATATGGGAGGCCTGAGCTCAATCCTTCTTCTGCTCAGGAGAATTCAAGTCTATGTCTTATGGAAGATGGCCTGGAAAACAGGAGTACCATAGGAAAGAGGATGCAGAAAAAATATTTCCTGCACACTTGGGTAAAGGAGGGAGAGGAGACTGTGAAATTCATGAAGTAAAAACAACAGAAAGGAAAATGGCTCTCCAGCTTGTCCTAGACCACTCAGTGAGGATGGTGGTTTGAATTCACCTATCTGGACCAATTCTGAGTTTTTTAGCCAACTAGTGCATAGTACAAAACACTGTATTATATTGTAATGCAAATATTTAGAGAGCAGGGATTAGCTCCAAGTCCTCCAGTCCTCCAGGGATTTGGGTTAAATCATTGCAGGCTAAGAAAGCAAACACCATCTCCATGTTCCATGCAAATGCAGAAGCCTTTGGGCAATTATATAAATAACTGCTTTAAAAGCCAAACATAGACACAGTGTGAGGGTAGCATGGCACTTTGGTTTGGACCATACAGACACATTACAACAGTGGCTCCTGGGTATCACATCATCTGGTCTTTCACTCCTGAAGTCTACTTAAATTCTGCTTTTAGTACCCAAGCATTAATTTTTTTCAATACACTAAAGACGCAAGCAGCAGGAAAAAAAAGAAAAAAAAAGAAAAACAGCTCCCAGCAAATCTGCCTCAGGCTTAGCAGGGAGAAAAGAGAGGCCACAGAGTAGGAAATGTGGGCTGAAACACAGCACTGCAGTCAGTCATCGGGCTGTGATTATGCAGAGTGTAGGAAGGAAACAGGCGTGATGGACAGCTGCTAATGGAGACCAGACTCTGCTCTCACTATGTGACAGCGGAGTGGGAAGGCACTTGAAACAACCTCTGCTAATGATGTAAGCTAGCAAAAACACAAACCACCGCACGTTTGGCAAACACATAGTGCTGTAAAGATTATTTCCAAATCTATTTATTTGTGGTATATAGCAACAAGTTCTGGAAGAAAGGATGTGTTTCATTTCTTCCTCAAAGTCTGCGACATCTTTTTGCATCTCAAGTCAGGGAGATTTCTCAAAACTTGTTTAGCAGCATTTTCATGCATTAACAGGAATGAGAATGCTTAATTAATGACCAATTAATAGGAGTGACAAAGCTGGCTTGATTCCCTGCTTTGCTGTAACATAACAACTGTACTACTAAATATTTTGAACTACGAAACTGCATTGTACTGTAAGATGTTTTTGTGGTGGTGTCTGCTAATTGAAAACCTGACCTAGCTCTCACATCTTCAGTTTAAATATCCACCTAAGTATTTCACTACACTGCTTGAAATACCTTCTACAATTAAAGTAAAAAATGATACTGAAGGCAAATACGTCATTTTCTTTCCTGCTCAAGCTACAACACTGTAATTTAATTGAGTCAATATTTCCAAGCATTCTCATCGAAGAATTAAGACCATCATTAAGCAAAAAACAAAACAAAACAACAACAAAACAGATTTTTTTGCGAATCACTAACAAATGCATCATCTGTGGCACTAAATTTCACTGCACTGTCCTGCAGTGAGGCTAAGATAAGCATCGAAGTGCAGCTCCCACCTGGGAGATGCTTTAATGAGCTCACTGGGAATGGGCTCACTTGGCTAAGAACTGTCAGAGCCAAACCACTGTTTTCTAACGATGGCAAATCAGATCAGCTGTATTAAAATGCAGGACAGACAGATAAGGAGAAAAAAAAAAAAATAACAGGAAGAAAAAACTGGGAAGGAAAGAAGTCTCTATAAACTTCACTACCGTCTTCTGCGAAGACGGCATCTCTTAGGACAGAGCCTGCTGTCTCCCTTTGGAACTAGCCATAACATAAGAATGCTAATGTTCTGCTAATGGAAACATCTTAATAAAACATAAAAAGATCTGCTGCCCTTTGATGTAAGGTCCCTATTTACTTCTAAAATATGAATCTATACTAGAACTTTGAATATAAACAACTCCCTTCCATAGTCCATGCCAATTCCAGGCTGAATCACTAATAGTAAAAACACTGATTCTATTTTTCAGAAAAGGTTTCAGTGGTTTACAATAAAGCTAAAACATTTGCCTTGTCTGTCTATTGACTTTATATATATATATAAAGTTTTTAAAATAAATGCAAGTGCCCTTTTCAGTATAGTTTGTCCATGTAGACAGTTTATGCTTTTCCAGTTGCAAGTAACACGACAAAAAACATACGCTCCGACTTTGCACAGGCAAGAAGAATTTCTCTGGGATTGTGTCTTGTTTGAACTCTGCTCCACAATCAGCACCCGAGTGGTTCGGAATCCCAGTGACAGAATGGGCCATCAGAACGTACTGCAGTTGACAAGGGCTTATTGATTACAGCAATCAATCAAAATAAATAAAGCAGTCTCTCAATCCAAAGATAGGGAAACAACATCACGCTAGTGCACAATAAAATCAACATGTGTAGCACATTCCTGTTTTCCATGTCCTCCTTTGATGGTCTTGCATTAAGTTGGAAAAGCCTCTTGCCACGGGGTACTGAACATACAGTGAAACATTTAAGCTGTCTGCAGACAGTTTCAAAGAATTTACATTTGGTTTAGATTAATTTTCCTCGACCTGCAGTTAATTAAAGAGTAGTTGAAGTACAAAACATTTCCCACAGCTCTAGTGGTCTACATGGTCATGTAAATCTACCATAGTCCAAACAGCCTCAGTCCATTTTTTGTTATAATTTAAAATCTTTGATAAAAAAGTTACAAAACACTGTCTTTTTATACAGAAACCATTGCCTTTTTCAAATAAAGAACTTATCAACGTTTCATATGTGCCACAATAGGCCTCATTTTAAACAAGAAACTTCCTTTTTTTGTATATTCCAAATATGAACATGCGGCACACATTTGTGATGCTTAAAGCTTTAAGTCTGGCATCTGTTACATCATCGTGGTTGAAATTCCTGGGACCACACAGCGCCATGTCTTCCCCAGACAATCTATTGCACCAAAACGCTGCAATTGAGAAGATCTTCCTGTACTTTTCTCACAGAGGAAATAGTTGATTTGACATAAAAACAAATACAGTTGAGAGATGTTGCCAGCAGTGCTTATCCCCTGGAATCATCCAAGAGAGCAAAGAAAACAGGTGGCAGAAGAGGCTCCTGCCCAGATCACAACTACATGCATACACACAACCAATACTAACCAGAACATTTCATTACGACACTGTTGTCAGGAATTTTTAGAACTCTGGGTGCACAAAAAGTATCAGGAACTGACGCAAACATAATCCAGAGATTATCTTTTTATAGCAGCTTCTCCTCTGGTTTGCTCAGCTTTTCACACAAAGCACAGCAAACACAGTAGGAGTTACCTCCAAGTGACAACCAAGCACTTCCAGACAAAAACCTTGTGAGGGAGTGGGGGAAGCCCCTTCTCTCTGCAGACGTGTTGGATGGAGTCCCTTCTGTGGGAGTGAATTTGTGTGTTCCCCAAAACCCGCAAACCAGCCCTCTGGCAGGCCAGAGCGAGGCTGCCTATTCATAGAGAGAGGGAACCCTCTTGGTCCCCTGCTTTCTCCAGCTTCTCTGGAAGGGTAAGCACAAAGGGTAGGAGGAGACCCTTAGCATCAAATGGAGCTTTGAGAAGCTCCCCATCAAAGGTACCCTTGAGCCCACCATCTGCTTCCACCTCGCCATCCTGGGCTAAGTTGAAGCGGAGAGTGCCGGTCCGGTTGACACAGTAGATGGTGTTACCCAAGGCAGCACAGCGGAAGGGTTGGATGGGGCCACTGCTGGGCCGCAGGCTGGCACACTGGCTCCAGCGCTTGGCCACTGTGTTGTACCGGAAAACTTCAACACCGCCACCAGTCCCACCACCTGGGCCCTGCTCTCCACCACGGCCGCTGCTCACGTCAAAGCGATAGATAAAGTTCTTGAAGGCCACCATGTCAGCAGAGCGCCGACGGCTGCTGTTGTAAGGACATTCCTGCCACTCATCACGCTTAGGGTCATACTTGAGCAGTCTGTAGAAGAGGGATCCTCCTGAAACGTAGATCTCCCCATTGCAAGTGGTGGCCTCATGAGCAACAGCAAAGGCTCCCTTGGGCAGGGGTGCAACAGGGCTCCAGCGATCAGCCCGTGGGTCATACTTTTCCACAGTGAAGAGGCACTCGCCCCCCACAGCATAGAGGTAGCCGTCCAGAGCCAACAGCTTGAGCTGTGAGCGAGGCTGAGCCAGCGGGCGTACCTGGCTCCAGGTGTCAGTGAGAGGGTTGTAGCAGAAGACTTTGTCAGAGAGGCGGGCTCGCGGCTCGCTACCTGCTGGCCCTGCAGCAATGCCTCCTGCCAGGAAGAGGTAGTTGTGGAGGACACACATGGCGCAGCCCTTGGCATTGGCCTCCTCAGGCAGACGCGTCAGCACCCTCCACTCATGGCTGGCCTCATGGTAGCAATGGATGAGGGAGCCACTCTCCTCCAAAGACATCACAGAAGAGGGGCTCTGTGGGCGGCTGCTCTCACGGCTCTGTGGTCGGCTGCCACCACCAGGCCGCTCGAAAGCATCACTGACCTCAGCCACCAACAGGCAGCGCCGGCCAGCCTCCAGGCGCCGCTGCAGAATAAGGTCCCTCTCTGCCCCACTGAGTCGGCCATAGACGCCTGGTTCACGCAGCACCTCCAGGTAGTGGTCACTCATGAAGCGGTAGGCAGCCTCCCGCAGCTCTGCCAGTCGTTGCTTCTTGGCCAGGCAGAGAAGCTGGTAGCAGTTGTCAAGACGCAGCTGGGCACGCATGGCCTCGGCAGCACAGTGCAAGGCGCAGGGCATCTGGAGGACACGGGCACCGCTCACCACCTCGGCCAGGTTGTCGTGCCGCACCTCACCCATGCGGGCTGTGTAGACATAGTCAATGAGGAGCCTCAGCGCTCCGTAGCTCACCCCCTTCACCCGCAGGATGTCTCTTGAGGCACGGGCACGGAAGTAGTCGCTTTTGGCTGCCAGCACCGACTTGTGTGCCCGGATGCGCTGCCCTGACACCTCAATCACAAGGTCGGGCTCCTCAGCTGGCCGCCCTGCAGGCTGTGCGTCAGCTGGTGGTTCCCGCGCACTCGTCTCCTCCTCCTCTGACTCAGAGGCCATGCTGTTGAGCTCCCACTGGCTCTCCACCACATGGCTACCAGTAGAGGATGGCGACGGGGCTCCCTGCTCAGAGGTGGCAGAGCTGAAGCACAGAGAAGAGCTGAAGCTGCAGGGGGAGGACAGGGTGAGTGGTGGGGCTCCAGACCCAGCCCCACTCTCCTCCTCCTCCACTGTGCCGCTGCCCTCCATCAAGCCACACTGCCACAGCCACGCTAGCTGCTCTGACGCTGCACAGTGCCACTCTGGACAGGCCTTAGTTGCACAGAAATGCCCATCACCTGCTGGGAGACATCGGGGAGCCTTAAGCTTCTGTGGAATAGCCAGCAATGGCTTCTCTTCAGTCAGACACTGCCCATGAAAACCCAAATGTCTTCCTTTTATGAATATCACACTTCAAATAGCCTGCAAAGCAGTTCTGCTTTTTCTGTTCTTATATGAAAATTTTGAACAGTTTTCATGTGCAGCATCCTTTCATGGCAACTGGACCCCACACCATGCTGAGCAATCTGGAAACGTGTCCTTTCAAGTCAGATAGTTAGGAGTATTATCACAGCCTGTTCATCTTGTACAGCTACTTCAGGGGAAGACAGTGCTTGCAATCTGTCCTGGAAGATATCCTAGAAGCCAAGGTTTCTTCTACATGAACTTCAAGAAGGTTTCTTCGTATCACTGTTCCTCATATGCATTCCCCCTGTTAAAACAAACAAACAAAAGATACCATGAAAAATTGATCAGCTTTAAAATAGATTTAGTCTCAGCCCTCCCGTAAGTTCAAGACTACTAAGTTTATATTTCCTTTTAAAGCACATCAGTGGTACCCTACAGTTACAGTTACCCTACAGAATTATGCTAACAGAATTCAACAACTTTTGTTATTTATAAAACACAACAAAGGGTTTATTTTCTTGTGCCAAAAGCAATCTGGCATATATATAACAGCAGACACAGCAACAATGCCTTAGGAAGATGTAATCAAACTTCATAGGCCTGGTTTGAGTTTTAAGACTTCTGCTAACGAAAAGCAGAAAAGAGTAAAAATCACAATAGATAATTAGAACATGACTTTTCTTAATGATAAAATGTCAGGCTGTAAAGCAAAGCTCTGAGTAGGTTAATCCCTGCCAGCCTAATCACTAATGAGGTCTATCTTCATTTCAGAAATGCAGTTTTCAGAATTCCACAAAAAAAACACCCCTTTGTTTACGAATTCCCTGGGTTTGGTTTAAGTTTTGATAAACAATACACAAAAATTGTACAATAGTACTTGATTTTATGCAACAAGGACCTGCAGACCAGGTTCTGTTTGGAAGAAGATTAAGTCCTTTCTGTGCAAATTATAGTTTGTTATTCCCTTTCAGTATAGATTACTTATTTATCTCATTAAACTACTGTTGGATGAATCTAACTTTTGGAGACTTTTCAGAAACATAATTGGTGGATGACATTGTCTGGAAACCTCTGACACAGACATGAGATCCAAACACCCACACTTAGATCAGATTTCTCCTACATATTTGCCTTGTGCATTTGCCCTGAAAAGGGCTTTCTATTGCATTTGAGAACATTCAATTAAAGGACAAATCAATACTGTGGTTTGACTTCTGGCTTTTTGAGCCTTTCAGACCATTACATGGATTAAATAGCACTTGAAAACTCCTTACTACAGGGGACAGATTTCACAACCATTTTCTCATTTAGGCGTTTTAAAACCTAGCACTTAAGATCTTTATATGAAGTTTTATGAACTCTGAATGGATTTAGTAGAAAGCTCCCCAAGGACCAGAACTTAACTCAGTAGGTTAGGTTTTACTGACTTATCTGCTGTAGAGTTACCTCCAAAGTGTCGATAATCAGCTTTGATCAAGAATAGCTTCTGCAAGTGACACTTGCAAAATGACAAATGTCAAATGGAGATGGTTTGAAAAACATCTAGGATGCCAAGCTGTAACGCACTGTTATTTAAAGAAAATTGCTACCAGTATAATATCAATGTAAGTAAGTAATTGAAACATATTGCGCCTGCCTCCTCTTCCTGGGGCTGACTTGTATCTCATTAAAGTTCTTAGGCAGCCTGACATCCTTGTCATTAACATTTGAAGGGTACTAATATGCTTTTCCCCATTGCCATCGACATCATGTAGATCTAGATAGCTCACTTCTTTGAGCTATCTTCTACCTCTCCTACCTTCTCCTCAGGGTTTCCATTCTCCTTCTGCATGTAGCTTCAACCTCTCAGTCTACTTCTTGATTTTGCAAGTGAAACAATAAAAGAGAATACCACCAAAATCAAAATGGGAGTGAGCAAATGAGAGAGGTAAAAAGCAGGAAACTGCCATACCAGGGTTATTTACGTATGATGACATGTATTACCTGCATCGTATCTCAAAGGAAAGTCACCAATTAGAACATCTGAAGTTGTCAAAAATGGCATATAGAAAATGTGATCTTCTCAACGTTCTCAGGGAATGAAAACAAAAGGGGTGAGACCCTCTGCAGGCACAATAATCATAACTTTTCCCCTACACAGATATCCACCTGATTAGAAACTTGCCTTGTAACTACAACATTATTGAGAAAGAGCTGCCACCCACCACAGTCCTACCAAACACCCGCGCTAACATCCTCTTGAGCAATCACTTTGAGGAAGAAGGGCTGCTGGTACAGCTTGCTAATAGCAAGCAGAGAAATTCTGTACAAAATTGTCTTCTGGTATATTTATAGCTAACTACCAGAAATATGCAGAAAATCATGCTGAGCATAATGAGGATTCGAATCAAAGAATCACATGCAATTTAGGCAACAAAGAACTCCGTAGGGAAGCTGAAGACCTAGAAAAGCTAAAAGAGGGTTTGGAGGACTTTGTAACTCACAAACTGAAGACTGCTCTAGAAACCTTAGCACCTTTATCTAGCTGCCAACAAAGTGCAGGGATTACACAAAGATAAAGCTGAAAAAACAATTCACAGAAGCTGCAGAACCTTTCCGCTACTGAGCAACACAACTGATCCTCAGTTAAAAGGTCACAAATTTATTGTAAAACAGGAGGAATCTGGAAGAGCCTGATGTGGAAACACAATATTGAATTCCTGATTTGTGATTTTTTTTCTCTTAAAAAGAAACAAACAAACTTATCTACAACGATCAAAAAGTTGTATTGCTCTTTTGCTGACAGAGCATTCAAAAATTACAGCTACGGAAGATATATGATAACTTTGCTGATTCTTAAAAGATTGGAGCTCCTGATGATACAGTTTGGCTTAAAACCAACATAGCTTCTAATATTTTTACTCAAAACTGGCAAGCAGGGTACGTACTGGAAAGGATGCAAGCTGTCTAGAGTACATAGCATCCACAGACTGATGTCATCTTTTATACTGGGGTCTTTTTAGTCAGAAGCTAAATTACACGGACTGAAACTGTTTTCATTATCATGGGCTTGGCCTACAGATGATGTAATGTTAATGGACAGAGGAACTGCCAACAAACACAAACTGTATTTACAGACTTGGCAGTGACACGCTTGCAATATCCTGGATGCACGCCCCCAACCTCAGATGCTGAGAGACTTTACTCAAGTTAACAGAACTTGATAAGAAGGCACAGTTTTTTTCCTGACAGAGGAAATGTAATGAAGAGCTGCAGGTAAAGTTTCCTGGCACAGCATTCATTTGGCAGGTCTTCTGATAAAATCAAATTAAATGCCTGTTTTGCCTTGTTCTCTCTCTATTTATTGCTCTTTTTTTTTTGACCAGTGCCAATAACCTTTGACATAAACCCTGTTCCCTAGGAAGACCCACTTTCTCTGGGGACTATGTGCACATGGGAGGAATTGGGTTATTGCTTACTGGTTTACAAATGGAAACTACTCTGACTCAGTCCCAGGGTAAATTAAAGTAGAGCTTTCCCTATCATAAACAACTCTAATTTACATTAACAGGCTATCCTCCCCGAGAGACCACAGACCAGTTCAGATCTGACAGAATGCCATTCTACTCCACCTTAGTCCAGGAAATGCTTTTGTAAAAACTTGTTCTGCCAAATCTTACCCCAGTGGAGAATTCCCTCAGGATAGAGGAGTCATCTGATTGAGACGATTAAGGAGACCAAAGAGGCACGATCATCAAAAGAGAGAAAACATGCCTTGTGTTTATTTTAAAAACGGAAAGAAGGCTGTTAAAAGTAGAACTGGCCAGTACTATAGTGCAGACTGAGAACAACCAGCTCAGTCGGGGAGAAGGCAAAATCTTCTGGAGTTGATTGTGAAGAGGTTTTTCTCCTTTATAAAAACAGTCTGTTACACTCCTGCTCACTGAGCAGGTCTGTGAAATCTCAATAAAATTAAAGATTTTTCCCAACTGGAGAAAACATCTGGAAAGTAGAGATGCTGCTTCTCTGAAAGTGGCTGCTTGTGGCACCTGAAATCCTGAATCCTATTAGAAATGTAAGCTCTAGACCTCAACTACTTGCTTAATTTCCCACCAGTTAAGAAAATAAAAGGTTGTCTTTCAAAGGCTCACCAACAAAACTGCAGAACAGGTGTGTTGTTGGGTGTTTTTTTCCCCCATTTTTAAAATTCATAGTGCTCAGAATGCAGCAATGCATTCCCAGTGCCTTAGCCTGTCTACTCAATGAATGCCTTCAGTGTATGCACACTCCAGTTGCATATGCATCTTCCTTGTAACCTCTCAAGGTGCTTTAATTATTTTCTCCCAAGAATGCACTGGAGGTATGCACCCTTTTATCTCTTCACTGCAACATTTTCATACAACCAAGATGAAAAATAAACATCTAAGAAATGCAGCTTACAACTACAGACCACACAAGAAACATGTGGGTAGCAGTTCCTCATCAGGAACTCAGAGGATAAAAAAGGGTATGAGTGCATCTGGCAGGGTCAGGGGAGAGGAAATCAGTCATAATAAAAATGTTATCAAAATTTTGATGAATCAGATATTCTAGCTGGCAAATCAAACTAAAAATACACAAGTTTTGAAGAGTCATCATGACCACAGAAAAGCTTTCTTAATAGCAATATCTGTAGAGAGCAACATTCTCTAGTTCCTTCCAGTTTAACCTCTTCAGAAGTAGTTAAGGAGGAGTGGTGTCTCTCTGGAGTTCTCACACCAAAAAGGAAATAACACGCCCACAAAATCCAAAGCTAGGAAAGGTTAAGTGCAAGTCATCCCTAACTGCAAGCCACCATCTGTCAGAGAAGAAAAGTCTAACAAAAAAAGAGGGTCAGAAGCAGGGTTTTGCAGGGCTACAGTACCTCGGGGGAAACCTCTGGGGATGATGTCTTTGTCACTAATGTACTATAAAGGTAATGGTATGGCAACAGAGAATCGCCTCTAGTTCTAGAAATAGCCTTGTAATTACTGTTGAGATACAAGGTGAAAGCCTGTAGTCATGTCTATGACAAGCTAAAGTTTAGTTACCTTTGCATAAGATATCCTGATACAATCATATACCCAATTGTATCAGGACAGAGGCTAACACCACATTAAATGAAAAGCTGTACACAACACACCAGTGTCGCGCTACAGCTAAAAGGATAAGTGCAGTCCATGAACTGGGTATACTGGGTAACAAGGAGCAACAGAAGGGAGAAAGATATTTCTACATCTCCAGCATTAGTCGGTTTACAGTGAAGATGGATGGATGGATGGATGGATGGATGGATGGATGGATGGATGGATGGATGGATGGATGGATGGATGGATGGATGGATGGATGGATATTCCAGGCCCTACATCTTGGAAGGAGTATAGACTGTATAGACAGTACCGAGTAACATAAAAACTATAGAAAACGCTTCAGAGAGAGGCAGAGCAGCACTCTGCAGCCAGACACTCAGTTACTCCAGGTCCTCACTGTGTGTGCCCTCCTTTGGCACCACACATCTACACTTCCATGCCACAGAGAGAAGGAAGTTTGTGCTGGCAGCTAGGAGAACAGGTAATGCAAGCCTGAGAAATGAAGTGCGCACACTTCTTCAGGGCTTGGTATGTTTGTTTTGTGACTCAATGACTGTTCACAAGTATGGATGCATGAAAAGTCTGCATGTGGATGGCACTCATGGAGAATGGCCTAAACAAACCAATGGGTGGAAGCTTAAACAAAACAAAGTATTTCCACCACTAAGGAATATTACAAAAACAGACTGCCACAGCATATTGTGAACACTGAAAATCTGCATGAATCAATGGGGAGAATGAAGAAGAGGCTCATGAAAGGGAAGATATTAACTGAAGAGATTAATGAACACATAAGCTAAACACTAAAACTATAACAAGCTTAGGAATATGCTGAGCCAAAAAGTGATCAGAGTATTCAAAGATAAATTACTATTCTGTGAGGAAATACACATTTTTACCTTGTTGCACATTTCTTTTAATGCTAGATTGTGGTCCATGTGAGAGGCTGGATGCTGGACATTTGATCTGATACATGTAGACCCTCATTCCAACACTATCAATCCCTGAAACAAAAGACGAGAACTGGTAGGTTCTTTAGGTGTTCTACAGTCAAGAACCTTGCTGGAAGGTACTCTGGGGCACAGGGGGGATTAAGTTTGATAGGACCACCTTGAGAAAGACCACGCAACATGTGCGGGACAACCAAGGGATCAGGTCCAGACAGCACAGGTTCATGGAAGGCAAGTCCCACTTGACCAACCTGATCTCCTTCTATGATTGAGAGACCCTCCTGCTAGATGAGGGAAGGGCTGCTGACAAAGCCTACCTAGACTTCAGCAAAGCCTTTGACACTGTCTCCCACAGTATTGTCCTGTAGAAGCTGGCAGCCTGTGGCTTGGACAGGTATACTCTCCACTGAGTAAAATACTGGATGGATGGCAAGGCTCACAGAGTGGTGGTGAATAGAGTTAAATTCAGATGGCAACCAGTCACAAGTGGTGTTCCTCAGGGGCTGGCATTTGGGGCCTGCCCTGTTTAGTATCCTCACTGATGACCTGGATGAGGGGATTGAGGACACCTTCAGCAAGTCTGCAGATGACACCAAGCTGGGAGGAACTGTGGATCTGCCTGAGGATAGGAAGGCTCTATAGGGGGATCTGGACAGGCTGAACTGATAAGCTGAGGCCAATGGGATGAAGTTCAACAAAGCCAAGTGCCAGGTCCTGCACTCTGATCACAACAACCACAGGCAACACTACAGGCTTGGGGTAGAGTGTATGGAAGATTGTGTGGAAGAAAGAATCTGGGGCTGTTGGTTGATGCTCAGCTGAACACAAGCCAGTAGTGTGCCTAGGCGGCCAAGAAGGCCAAAGGCATCCTGGCTTGTATAAGAAATAGCACTGCCACAGGAGCAGAGAGGTGACTGCTCCCCTGTACTCAGCTCTGGTGAGACCGCACCTCAAGTACTGTGTTCAGTTTTGGGCCCCTCATTACAAGAAAGACATGGAGGCCCTGGAGTGTGTCCAGAGAAAGGCAATGAAGCTGGTGAAGGGTCTGGAGCACAGGCTTTATGAGGAGCAGCTGAGGGAACTGGGATTCTTCCATGTGGAGGAAGCTCAGGGCAGACCTTATCACTCTACAACTACCTGAAAGGAGGTTGTGGCAATGCGGGGGTTGGCCTCTTCTCCTGCATAACCAGTGATAGAACTAGATGGAGCAGCCTCAGGTTGTGCCAGGAAAAGTACAAGTTGGATATTAAGAACAATTCCTTCACAAGAGTGGTCAGACACTAGAATGGACTGCCCAGGGAGGTAGTGAAGTCACCAACCCCAAGGTGTTCAAGATTTGATATTAGGTTGTACTAAAGGGCATGATTTAGTGTGGAGATATTGGTGGAAGGTAGATGTTTGGACTAGACAATCTTGGAAGCCTTTTCCAGCCTCGGTGATTCCATGACCAGACTAGCTGATCTAGTGATCCTTTTTAACTTTTAACTTCTGGAAATTGCCATGCACCAGCCGTAAAGACATCAACAAAGGCATCACCTTGTGATGACTAAAAGCCTAGCTATTGAATTAGTCTGATTAATGCTGACTGCAGAAATGCTTTTCAGCATTAAACAGTGCTGTCAACAAATAAATAATCAAAACACATTCAAAGTCTCTGAAAACACTTTGGTAATGATGAACCTAATAAAAGAAGGAGAGAGAATATGCACCAAAAAGCCAAGTCAAGCAAACCAGCAGGTTTTTAGAAACAGATTTTGGGAAATATGAGAAGATTCAGGTTTTGCTGTGTGTTACAGAAAAGCATTTGATGTCAGTGAACGTACTGAATTTTTACAACACACTTGCTATGAATTGCACAGAAGATGGGCCAATAAATTCAGATGAAATGAAATTCCTTGCTTAAGATAAAACTGGATTTTGCTTTTAATATCTTTACAGAAAGGACACGCATTACAGAGCTGAAAGCACCAGCAATCTATCAAAGTCTATCACCACTGTGATAGAGAAAGAACTTGAGAAGTAATGATACACTTCAAAGGACAGCCAACAATATCCCATTCTTCTCAGACTTATGCCTATGAAAAGAAAGTAAAAGGAAAACTTCAAGAGAATGTTATAATAAAAACACTTCTTCCAGACTAACTCTAAGTAAGGTTCTTATGGAAAAGAAATTCCCCTTTAGACTGAACAGGCTCATTGATTTCTTGGCCAATTAGGTAAGTGATGCTTAGAAGTGCAGAGATCCTTCAGATACGCAGCGAATGACGTGACATCCTTCTCATTTTTTGACAACATATGTAGTTTCTTGCTATTTCCACCCAGATGGTATTTCCAACTGAAGGTTTAGAACCACTCTAGCCACAGCTAAAAGTCACTGTACATCTAGTTAGATTCACAAAATAGTTTTCAATTTCTGTAGACATTATCACAACACAGCCTGTCGACTGGATTCAAAGATGTAGAGATGCACCATAGCTTCGAAGCGTGGCAAAGGCTGACTTTGAGGGCAGTTCTATACAACAGATGGCAATACAACAGAGATAGACCTAAGAGCCAGATGAGACAGGAAAATATAGTACAACGTGACAGCCCATATTCTCTAATCAGAAAGGAAGCAAAGATTTAGCTTGCACAGACTTCCATCTGCCATTGAAGTACTGTTGGTATAATACACTGTTGGACCTATAACTGTGAATTATTAGGTGATTCATGAGTCTGACATTTTTAATTTATTATTTCATGGAAACCAGGCTAAGGTAGAGGGAGATGGTGCAGGCCTGGGGCCAGATTCCTACACAGAACTGATCTGTGGGTGGGATGCATCTCCTAATTCTCCCACAGAGAAAGAGAGAAATGGATTTAGCGTGTCTGAGCTGTACTGCTGATCCATCCACATCCAGCTCCTGCAATGTGTCTGTGGCATACAGACACACAGCATGAAGGCACAGAAGTGTGCCAATACAATGCAATGGGATCCTTAAGAACCAGCACACGAGAGCCACAGAGGACTAGCCAGTGGAGAAATACCAAAGATTACAGTGATTAAGTACTTAACACAAGTGACTAAGAGGCATTAACTCTTGGTTTGGGTGTCTAAGCCCAGAACTGTGTCCAAAATAAATCTAAGTTATTTTAAAGGATACCAATAATGACGCTGCTTCTCCTTCCTTTAACTGACAAGCTTAAAAACCCCTCAAATGAGCACACAAATCATCAAGCTATGTACTACGAGAGGAAAGCTACCCTCCTTCAAACTACGGCTTTTCAGAGAAACAATCAAAATGTTATGGAGAGAGAGAAGAATATAGGGTTGTGTTCCTTGATGACAGGGAACCTCCCATTTTTCTTCCTATCATTCTCTGTGGGGCAGGACTTAGTTAAGCTCTCTGGGGACACAGTCCATCCTGGCTTGTGTTAGGTTTTAAAAGTACTACTCCTGATGTCAAAGCAGAAGCACATGTTGGAGTCACTAGCTACTTCTTGTGGCTAGAAATACCCATACAGTATCAGCACTGACTCCACCAAGCAATGGGAATGTGTTTGCAGCAACAGTAAAACTGAGGGCTCAACAAAATACGAGGCTATGCCATGTCATTGCTGGAACTAAACAAAGGAAGAAGAGAATACTAAGTGAGATGCATGCTGTTCTCATTACTTGAAGGGAACCATTTCTGGCCAGTCTGACACAGAAATACAACAGGTTCCTATTAAAACACTTTTGTTTTCACAGCCTGACACTTTCTGCATTTGATGCATGATATTCTTTTTTACCATACTGTGAACTTCATACGCTGAAGTGAGTGTTGAGGCAAAGGCTTTCTGGCTGCACTGATCTCTCAACTTTGACATTTACAACTTAGTGTAATTCACTATTTCTTGCAATAAATGTATACATATATTTCATTTAACACAGCATATTTGGTAACAATAAGCTTAAATTTAAGCACAGAAAGCACTGTCTGGTTATCTAATTTATTCCTGCGTGTACAAGCCAAAGAATTTTATTCCTGTACCAAGCCAACAATTTCTAGATGAATTAGGTCAAAGCAGTCTTCTGTTCAAATAATCCATCCCACAGCCATAGAACTTCTTTGTTTCAGCTAATGACCTTGCTGGAAAATCAGGTGTTGAGTGGATCGCTGTGGGTACCTTTAAGGAATACACATGCTATGCTTTACTTTGTAGTTTACTTTTTCATCTTCTGCACTCTCATACATGCTGACATGCTAGCACTCTGTTTTCACCAAATGATTCGTGCTCCTTCTGAACAGACATACCGACTGGCAGCATAATCATGAAGGATGATGATGATCACAGCTATCTCGGGACTGTCGCGTCTGCTCTCTGTCTTCCTTACACAGAGGAGAAAGTTGCAGCGTGGCTGCCTAGCTTACCACTCAAACATCTCCTTTGCATGCAATATGATAAAGCCTTGTTAACATACATGGTTAAATCTGCACCAGATACAGCAGCCGTGGTCTTACTCTTGCCATTTGTTAAGTAGCAACCTGGACAGAGCTGAAGACGACCAGACCTGTAGTAAGAACCAAGGCCATTAGGCCAGAACGTGAGGCAGACAGATGCTTGGTTTCACAGTCAGGATTCTGAAGGTGTGAGTAGAAGAACAGTCTGAAAGACACTTGCAACTCTGTTGCCCATAACAAAGAACTTCTGATCTTACCTCCCGAAAGCAGAAGATCAGAGTGGTACAGACCTCATCCTGACCAACCAAGAGCACCTGTGAACACCACTGTCTGAACAGACACAAGCAGTCTGTGCCTTCCTTTTCCAGTACCACAGTGCAGCCATCTTGCACCATGTGCCAAATTCCAAAGTTCACCCAGCAATACACTCCAAGTGTTTACTCTAAAGCTTTGCTGTGAAAACCAAAGTCCTTCGAGACCCTAATATCAGCCATCATTAAACAAGAAACACTGTCTCTGCGCTGACCACTTCATATCAGTTTCAAAGTGCTTTCTGATAAGGACAGAGTCTCTCATCACATTAAATCCCACCCCTGTTGTAGCCAAGGGAAAATTCCTATTAACTTCAAGAGCATCAGGATTTCCCACACTGTAAATACAAATGTGTACAGTAGCTTGTATTGAACTGAGGAACTGAAGGAGTGCAGCGAAGAAGAGATGAAAGAAAACTACAGGCTAAGAGGAAAGCTCTCCCACGACGAGATTTGTCTTTGAGTGAATCAGAGCATTTATTGTTAGCATGCCATTCCCATAGCAAAGGGCTGGTGTTAGCTTCTTAGCATCCAACACTAAAAAATAGGTCGCAAAAAGCAGAGTTTATCTTCAACTCTCAGGGCCTGTTCTTCCCATTTACTTACAAGAGAGAAAAGCAGAACTGTTTCCAAGGGGGAGAAAAGAGAAAAAAACCCACAACACTGCCAATCTCTGACAGGTTGATAGTCCAAAATGAGCCACAAGTCTGGGGGCCTTCCAGCAGCAGGGACCCATTCGGGAGCCTCACTCTGCTCCCAAAATATTCCAGCATCCAGAGAAACAACAAACAGCTTTTGTTGTTGCATGTACGCACTGTGTGCATGTGTACGTGCAAAATTATTTCAGTGTTATTAATTAATGCCAACCCCGCTGTGATAGACCACAGCATGGAGGCTGCTTGGCCAACTCATGTGGATCTATAAGGAAAGGTTGCAGTTTCTGGCGTGTTTCCACGTGGATTTACAAAGGCTTTCAGCCGGGCTGCGTGAGCCAGAGGCACATCAATGGCAGCTTGTGAAACAGTGCACCTGAAAAGCACTTCTGTGACATGTCTCTCTTCCCCTTCCGATGCACTGTGCACAAGCTGAGAAACCACTGGATTTTTTTCAGCTTGTTTTGCATAAAATAAACTGACTTAACTGATGATGAATTCCTGCTCTCCTCACTGATGCGGCGTAAGGATGGAAATGTGCACTGCAGAACAAAGGAAGCAGCCGACACTTTTTTGTATTATCACACAGTTGTATGAACAGGTAGATTAGCGACCAAATACTTCAAAGCCAAAACTGCTGGTCAGGAACCAAGGAGGACAGAGAAAGACTACAGGATTGCCACTACCATCTAATAAAAAAACACAACAGTGTTTATAGTCCCAGTCCTGCAGATTTAAATGCTAAACACAGGACTAGCCCCAAACACAACACTAAAGAAAAATCTAAGACAGGAAACTGGTCAGGTCACTGCAGGAGGAGGGTGAAATCTCCATCCATTCGCTGGCACAAGGCAGGATCTCTCTCGGCCCAGGCTGGGGAAGGAACAAGGTCTTCTCTCATTTTATGATGGCTCAGCCACACATCAGGTTAAGCTGGTTGTCAAACCCTGAACTGCTGTAAAGTAATTCCTCTTCAATAAAAATAAATAAATCACACCTGTTCTCTTACAAAACAACACTCAGGACACAAGTAAAACAGAAACACTGGCAGAGACCATTCCAACAAAAAGCAAAGCAGCAGGCTTAACTACCACCACGTCCCAAGAAGGCCAATGAGATCAAACACAATGAAAACATCTAAAACGTGTGCTTCCAAGCACCTAAAGTAGTAGGAAATAACTCTTCAGCTTCTGCTCTTGGGAAAGAAACAGCCTCCTAACTGCAGTGCTGCAAAGCTTCAGTAAGTATCAACAGCAAAATCCATGCAGGACCTTCATAGGATCAAAATGAACATAGGATCAGAATGAACACCACCACCACCACCACCACGTTTTATTCTGCTCTAAAAGAAATTGCACTGCTTCCTTTCAAGTTTTATTACAGCCATCTTTAGCAGCCAGCTGCCCTTAACATCCTCTTGCAACAGGATACTGCAGGATGCAGAGCCCCCAGTAGGCAAGATCTGGATCCAGTCATCTAACCACAGCCGTCTCTAAGGTAACCCGGGCTAGCCCTAAATACTATAATCCTGCTTTACTATAGTAAAGCCAGTTAATGGCTTTCATTGAATGCACTTGCCAAACAACAGCAATCTAATATTGATTGATGTTTCAAACAATCATTCTGCCCTCCTATTTGGACTATTTGCTACACACAAAAAAAGGTGATGTAAGCAAAGAAGGAAGGAAGCTATTAAGGATTTCAGACTTTCTAATAATTGTCAAAGGCCCAGAGCTGCAAACCCCAGCTCCAAGCGTCATCCTGAGCTCGGTGCCACTGCTGCCAGGAACAGGACCTGCAGGCCGAGGGGTGCTGGGGCAGCATGGGGCTGGGCTTTAGCACTTCCACTGGTCCTGACCAGACAATGCCATCAGTGCTGGATGGCTAGAAGACCTACTGGCATGAAGCAGACATCCTAATTACAGAGAGAATATACAGTGTGGGATGGGCTCCGGGAATACAGCACAGGCAGGGAGGGTGGCCACAGCTGTAAACCAGGGAGTACTGCAACACTGTAGTTTTGTATAAGCATTTAATTCATTTCTGGGAGACAGACAGTTAAATATGTTTTAAAAAAACAAAAATTGGAGGCCATTCTTTAGCGTCCCAGATCATATTAAAAGGATTGCTCTATTTTACTGCTTTTCTATTCCTTATTACTCTTCTGTTTTTTTTATTGCCCTACATTTTCTAGCTTTCCGTTCTAGTTTCTCTTCCTCACTTTAATTGCCGTGCCAAAAGATTCACAGAACGGTATTTCTAGCGAGCTTTCCTCCTTGCTGAGCTGGAGAAGTTGGCTGCGTAACGTAACACCGACTGTCATTTTCCGCACTACGTGTAAGCTAAGGCTGGGGAGCCGCTTCTTGCGGCGTTGAAAGCGCAAACCTACCACCACCCTGCCGACCGCGCACCAACGACATTCGGTGGGACATCACTTCTGTCGCTGCCGGAGGAGCCTGCGTGCTGCAGAGCCGTGTGGACGCACGCATCGAGTGCCACTCACGAGCTCTCAGCGAGCCGGGGGAGCACGCCGTACAGCACTAACAGGGGGAAGCAGCCGCCGTTCCGCCGGTACGCATCTCCGCACACGGCTGCGGGGCGCGCCGCCGGCAGGTCAGCCCGAGTGAGCACGGAGAGGAACGCGCAGCTCTGTGACAGGCGGGGAGAGCCGCACACAGGGCCGGGCAGCGAGGCGGATTAATGGGGACGGATGGCAAAGCTCAGCACGATTAAAACCCCACCGTGCGCCAAATCCCCACTACGAACGCGGTTACCGCGGCCCCATCCGCGGCTCCTCGGGGCCGCAACCCTCGTACCGCCCGGCCCCCTCCCCTCACCCGGGGACACCGAACGGCCCGGCAACCGCCGCCACCGCGCACCGCTCCGCTTACCTTTGGGCAGCGCAGCTCCGGCAAGGCAGCCCGCCTTTCGCCCGCCCACCCGCGGGCAGCCTCGGCCCGGGCGCGATGCCCGCCGCCTGCCCACCCCTCGGGCCCGGCGTTGCAGAGCAGCTCCGCGGAACGGCGAAGCTTGCGGCAGCGGTGGGGGGGGTGGAACGCGGTGGGAGGAGGGAGGGAGAGGCGGAGGGGCGCTGCCGGGCGCTGCAAATGGCTGAACGCGAGAGCCCGCGCCGCGCAGAAGCTGCGCTCGCCTCGGGTGCCGCACCGCGCTCGGCTCCCTTTGTTTCCCGGCACAGCGGCGCGCACACACGTACGGAGCGGGAGGAAGCGGCTCTCCCGGCGCTGACCTGTTGCGTGTGGCGGGCAGTGCTGGGAGCAGCCGCTGCCGAGGCGGGAACCGCACCGCCGCCGCTGCCGGCCGGGGAGCGCGCTGCCCGAGGGGCGGGGACGGCCCCACCTGGCCGCGCTGAGGGGAACTCCCCTGTGAAGGCGCCCTCAGGAGGGGCTGGGGCCGGCGGGCGGCTCGCTGGGCTCTAACGCCTCTCCCGTGGCGGGGCCGGGCCGGGCCCCGTGTACGAGCCGCCTCGGGAGCCCTCCCCTCGGCTTCTGGGCGGATAGGGCAGCGGGAGCTTCCCTGCCCCTGCGTTTCGGTCGGCTGAAACGGCTGGACAAGGGCCAGGTGGTTTCCGTCTGACTGCACTTTGGGTCTGGGTTGCAGTTTTATCCAGCTTTTCAAGGCTGAGGTTCTAATGAAGGTTCTCAGAATTAGAGAGGTTTCCCAGTTTCTTGAAAATGAAATGGAGCCCTTTGGTCACACTGTGTGTGCTTTGAGTCTGCTCTCAGACTTCTGCTGTGACCGACACGACATTTCCAAGCCTTTATCGACCACTAACACCACATGGATATTTCACATCGCTTTCACAACGTATCATTTTCCCATGATGCTTTTCTAAAGCCTTGTTTCTTCTCTACAGCTTTTCTCCCCAGTGTCCTGCTGGACTCCCCTGTAGCTCCCAGCCCTTTCGTGAGCAGAGCTGCTCCCTTCTGTACTCCCGAGGAACCCGTCCCTCCATTTCCCCTTGTGCAGGCCATGCCACCATTGTAACTACACACTCCTAGAGTCATTAAGGATGGAAAACACCTCTAAGATCACCAGCTCCAACCGCCAACCATGCTCCATCCTCACCATGCTCACTGGCTCATGTCCCTCAGTGCCACACCAACCCTTTTCTTGAACGCCCCCAGGGATCTTTCTGCTCTGTGATGATGGTGGGTGAGCAAAGCTGGGTGTCTCCTCAGTCACCGTGTCCCTTTGCTCCTCCTTTTTGCCTCTGTTACAGCCCTTCCAACCCAAACCATTCTATGATTCTGTCCCTAGGACCCCGCAGCTCCTGCCTGCAGTGCTGGATAAGTGTAACCTCTTGAAGCCATTGGCTCTGCTCATCTTATGCACATACTTAATGCTAGTTATCAAGCTGAGGTCATGCCTCCTCTCTGAGCTCTCTCCGTGGCCATGAGGTGAATAAGTAATAATACAATGTTGCGGGGGTTTTAGAATATTTGGTGGCTACAACATAAGTCTTCTTCAGCATAATAGTGAATTTCCTGCTCTTCTCTTATTTGGATCTATTACTGTGCAAGGTTTCATTCCTGGCTCGCTGGAAGGAGTTTCCGTGTGATACTAGCAGATCCATTGCAGCCTGCCAGGAATGACTCTTCTGACATCAGGAACCAATCTTCCTGCTATTTGGTGTGACTTTACATGCTATGTGTTTCAAAACGACACCGAAATTAGACAACAGATAGAGGTCTGGGAAACGATTTTCAAAAGCCTCACTTCTGTTTTCATTAGCAAGACTGTGCCAACATCATACCTGGGATCATTTCAGATCGTGCTTTCTGACTATATGATGACTGTAAGCACTATAGAACTTGCTCTTCATCAAGTGTAGCATCACATTGCACTCTAGTCTGTGTTTACACAGAGGTGTTTGAGCTCGGGGGGATTGAGAATGGTTTGTAGACAACCAGTGGCTATGAGGTAGCATATTTATGTCCCAGTGCAGAGTAGGCACTATGTTGGAAATAGGAATAGGAAGATTGCGCCTAAACTTGGAGACAAAATAGGCAGCCTTCTCACTTTTGAATCCACATCAGGATAAACAAAAGATTCCCAGTTTCTTCTTCTTTGAAGACTTCAGACTGATGGCTCCAGTGGAGAAGGGCAGCAGAGCTGAATGCCATTCTCGTGACAGGAACACCCAGAAGCATCCAGATCCAGATGCATGTACAGCTGCCCAGATCTTATCAGGGCATAGCACAGCCATGATGGCAAGGGTACGGAGCTGGGCACAGGTCTGTGCTCCATCATTTACCCTGCTAATTGGGTGCATTGTGCAGCCTGCTCTTGCTGAGTCTGTCACGTTGTGGGCCCAGTAGTATTTCACCTGTGCACGGTGGGGTAAGTATCAGGTACATAGCAGCAGTAGCTGATAGCAGTGGTTCCTGCAGCATTCAGAGATCTGGTTCACGGCCAGAAGCCAAAATAATGTAAGCAAAACAAAACAGGGGAAAAATACTGGCTTCTTTTGCTCATCCTGTGTTTGACAGCTTACGACTTGTGTGTGAAATGCTTCTTTTTCTACAACATAACAGCCTCAAGGGTTGGTGTGATTGCTATCGCTGGCACACAACAACAGCTCATTATATTTCTGCTGAGTAGCCCAAGACAACCAAAATAAACCCTGTATGTCTGGAATACAAAAAGCATACATGCTGTAGGCACGTTGCACAGCATGTATTGTACTCAGATAACAGGAGTTCTGAGGAGTCGAGCTGATCTACCTTTGTGTATTACATCTTTTGTGCAATGCACTCAAATAGTAGAATTTGAAGATCACCAGAAGAGTGATCAGCTTGTAGGAGTGGTAATGGCCATAAGGAAAAATAGATCATGAAGGTTTCTTCAGGGCTGGGTTGCATGCTTTTATGCACCAGAGACATCAGTGTTATTTTTAAGAGAGAAGAACAAGGAGCACAGCAGAAGAGACTGGATTACTCAGAGTTTTATAACCCAAAATAGTGCTCAGAACAGGTAGGAAAGCTGTTGATTTGGTTAAAAGTATTTGGTCAGGTTAAGTGATGGGGAACTTGCAGCGTTTACTTGGATGGACCATTGGGAAAACAAGCACATTATCTCCCGAACTCACTAAAAAAAGATCACAAAAACCAAAGGATTTGAAACAGAGAGCTGAAACATTATCCTTGCTCTTTACAGGAATATGAGATGTGCCCATCAGTGTTCCTTCCCAGCCATAATCAAGCTGTATCTGAGCTCTTAAAACCTTTCTTGTTGGTGGTATTCAGGAATGCAAATACACAGATTTTAATTGTAATTTGGTACCTCTATGCCTGCAAAAACTGCAAGCAGCTCACCTTCACTTTCCGATGTCAAAGCATCCCTGTTTCCAGCGAATGCTTACAATGATTTGATCTCCCCCAAGGCGTGTTGCCTTCCTCCTAGGTGCTCTGGCTCATCTCCTGGGCTGAGACACACATAAGTGATACCTGCGATTATCCCTGGAGTGTAACAATACGCACATCAGCAGAGCGTGCAGTTCTGCTGTCAAGGCATGTTTTGCTGCAGGAAAAAAAATCCCTTTGAACACCTTTGAAGGTCGTGCTGTGAATGACTAACTGCCTTTTATTGTGCAGTTAATGGAGCTTGGCCAAAGCACTTCAGGTGCTTTTGGTCATACGTCCACACTGTTGCATTTTAAATAGACTCACAGGAGACCTTCATTTGCCTGGGAAACGTTGAGATCCTTTCTGTGCTATTTCAGTGTTGCTATTTTCATGTCTTACCCTAAAGGTGAAGAGTGTTCCTGGCAGTTTGGTAACAGCACACCTTTAAGGATAGCGTCGGGATCAAGTAAGCACAAGGCAGCAGCAAACCAACTGATTCTGCAGACCTTGAGCCAGATTTCTCAAACCAGATAGCAGACGGATCCAGCAAAAGCACATACAGCAGTTGTGAGAAAGGTAAGACTGTATACCCCACACACAGCTATAAAGATGGCAAGACTGAACAGTGATGGAAGTCAAGTAGAATGCTGAGCTCTGGCACAATGCAGGCAGCCTACTGTCCACCACAGGCTGGCTCTCCTTGCACCAGTCACTGGTATCTCCATGGTAGAGGTAAAATCTGTGCTGGTGGCTCTGCTTTCAATAATAGTATAAAATGTTTAAGAATCTGCCTCTGTTTGCACCTGTTTCTATTCTCTCACTGTAAGAGACCACCCAGCTCCTGCCCAGCATGCAGTGCGGGCAGTGCAATAGCCACACACATGGAATGCTTGCCATGAGAAGCATGGCTTAAGCGGCTCATCATGGGCTTAGCAAGCTGTAATGTCTTTAATCTGTTTTCTTTTACAAAGTCATCATGTGGCTTCAAGTCACTTTACAACTCAGTTTCTTCTGAGCTACGGATAATATTAATCTGCCTTCTTAATAGGACTGTTAGTGCAGGAAGTATTATCACTACGAAGATGTAATAAAGCAGTCAAAACTACTGAACTGACCTTAAAATACAGATTAACTCTTACAGAGCCCTCCATTAATCACATCTTTCAAACTGCATGTTTTTCCCACCCTTCTTTATGCACTTTAAGAATCAGATTGGACTTAGAGAGAGGAACCATGAAGTTTAAGCACTAAACCACAACTCAGATCTTTCCCAGCATTGTCACATCTCAAAGGGGCAGTGCTCAACCCGTAACACTCAGCATCCCACCCATACAGCAGTTGTGAATTCCCACTGGGACTGAACCCATCTTGAGGTGTGTGAGTTCACAACATCCTGCAGTCACGGAATGTGACTTTGTTTTGTGCCTGCTACTTCAGCAATAAGGATGGCAGGGAAACGAAATATCAGTGCACTTCGGGAGAGGGAGTAAAAGGTCAGTGTTTTCCAAAACAATACATAAAACAGACACGGTGTTAAAAACAAGAACAAAGGGCAGGCTTTAATAGTTGTTCATTTTACCTCTTTTCAATAGCTCTTTATTTGTCATAGTGCAGGTACACACGGAAGGCCATTCCTGAGCCTGATGAATACAAGTCTCAGAATTTAAGCACAATCATGGGATTCTCTCTACATCCTTTAGGGCACATTAATTAGCATGAATTGCCAGTTAGCAAATGAAAATTAATTTCCGCTGTTCACGCTGTGTTCTGCAACACTCACTTGGAACATCAGGTGTCATTTTTATGTGCTACTCAGACGATGTGTGTTCCCTGCAGACAGCACAGAGAAAACGTTCCTGCTCAGATACCATTCGTGTCCATTGACAGAGAGGTCAAACTTACTGTGAGTCTGCATCATTTGTAGAAACTGCACATGCAATTAAATCCTAGAAAGCATAAGAACGTTTGCTGTCCTAATCAGATATTATTTCATTATTCAGTAATGCAAGCCCCAAATTCTAGCTCTCTTGTTAATACAGCGACCCAATAAATGTACTTCCGAAATTAAGTTGTAGCACGTTTTTTTATTAAACATTTTCTTAGCTTATACTTTGAACATAAATACATACTTTTATGGCTCATGTTACAAAAGACCCTACTATGTGTTAGAAAACATATACAGAATATATCATAGTGGTTATGCTTTCTCCCCCTTTTCCCTAAAATCTTCCATAAATTCTATAAATCTAGCAAAGCAGTACCAGAAAGCAAAATCCAACCCACCCAGCAGCAGCCGGAAACAGCTATAAAGTTTACTTGCTTCCTGTAAGAGTAACTTTGTTTCCTGTCTGCTTTCATTGCAAGGCAATACCTTATTATGTAAGCTGTGTATCAGAAAATGAGCACTGCAAGTCATGCTCCATCACTGAAGATCAACTTCAATTTGCATTTCCAAAGGCGTACAGCTTATCTTTGTCTTTTCCACTTGGTAAGACAAATATATATGCTTATTTTCAAAGCAGTATAGTGTAAATGAGGGACCTATTTCTGTTCTTACTGAAGCCCGTGGTAAAACCTCAATGGGCTTCCCAAAGAGCAGATCTGTATTTTGTTACTCCTGTTTCCTTGAGTAAACTGAAGAAAGCTACATTTCAGCTGGAAGGTAGGATGAATATCACTTAGAATTTTAAAACTCTTATGCCTCATTGCTAGCATCTCCTGTAATAACTCCACACACCGGTTTCCAGCTTAATACATGGGGCCTTGGCTTACTGTTCTTAATGATAAAGACCCGTGAAAAAGTGAGCCTAATCTTCCAGTCCCAAAAGCATGGACATGGAAGCCCACACTCGAGGAGCATGCAGAATCACACCTGTGGCCTTTCTGCTCTAGTGCAGCAAAGAGACAACAGGTTATATAGCCTTTATACACAGGAGAATCTTATAAAGTGTTTTTCAGTATACACACATTACACTGTACAATTCAGTACTTCCACACAGTGGGCAAAGAGAAACTCCCAGGGCCTATGGAAGAATGTAGAAAACGCAGCTGGCCTTGAGCCCTCAGGCAAAGTAAACCAGGCACAAGGACAAGAAGAGGAAGATCTGGGGTAAATGTTGCTGGCAGCCTGCCTTACAGACACTGCTTTTTATTTCACAGGGGCTGATGCCGACACTAAGCCCACACCAATGCCGGGAGCACCCAGCTGACACGGTAAGAATCACGGTGAAAGACTCAAACTAAATCACAAAGCAGTAAGGAAAACTCCAGACCTACGATCCAACCTCTAACAAGAGTTCTTTGTGACTTACTGAAGTTTGTGCTATTATGGCTCAAGTTCCCATTGGGATGTAGGATGTGAGCCGAGCCCCTGGAAAGAAATTTAGGTGTGTATCTGACTGTTGAATTGTCTTTTTGGTGACAGCAGGAAAAGATTTGCTGCAGTAGCATTCCCTCTGTCCTGGCTTGTGTGCCATGTGGCAGGCAAGGCAAGATACCATCTTACTGCAGCGCTCCATCAACCTTGGTGAGTCAGCCCATCCACCGACTTTGGTGTTGGCTTGATACAGGTTTGCTTTTCAGAGCAGACTGAAAATTTAGAGTACATTTATAACTGACTGGGACAAGATGAGCACCAAAGAAGCCAAAACTTGCAGTTGATTTTAGTCAGTCAACACAACCATCTGGTAGACTTTTGCTTTGGATGTATTTAATTTATATTTTACTGAACTGATGAACAGTATTAGAGCTTTTAATACATCCAAATTAAACCTAAGAGTCTTAATCTCTCAGTTCATCGACAAGTGAAGAAGATATTTTCAGTGCCCTCATTACACACACATTAAGTCTGTTGTGACTGAACAAGGTGCCTCGTCACTATCTTTTGTAATGTCTTTCTGAGCTGAAGGCTTTGTCTTGTATTTCACATGCAGAGACTATAGTGCAAAAAGCAATGTCAATAGGATCCCCAAGTTTAAAATTCCTTTTGGAAATACATCCATTCATTAAGGAAAAAAAATGATTAACCAGCTCCCTGTTTAGAATTCACCAAAGCAACACCTTGTCCCACTGAGTGATTAAATGCAAAGAAATTGTGCACCCTACTTCTACAATATCTGTTTATCAGACAACACTTGGCTGAATCTCTGGGTGAGCAGATCGGACCATAACTCTGCTGTCTGCACTTGTGGACTGACATTATCTGATAGGTATTTGCCTGAGGACACAGCACAGATCTACTGATGTAGGACGAATATCCACAACGATTACTTGAGCTTCCCACAGATTATTTCAGTACATTTCTGAGCTTGTTATTTACATACGGGACATGCAAACCTCATTAATGATGGCATGGCGCATATCTAGCTTTGACACAAAATTGCCAGGAGGGGAATGCATTACCAGCACTACAATGCACAGCTGTTCTTTATCTGTATTTTCTAATACAAGATCCCTACAACTTTCCCTGTGCGACAAAGATGAATAACAGACACACTATACCTACCGAAAAAAAATAATGGACTTTTTATACTGCAACTTGTTTCATAATACTGAGTATTAAAAATTAAAAATATACATCTATTTTCTATGTTGAAAAAAAACAAACAAACAAATATCGACTAATATAACTGTGTTTGTTCAGACCAAACTCTGGCATATGGAGTGATGTTACTAACCGCTATAGTAATTATAAATTTTAGCTTTCACATTAGAATTTTTCTCATTTAAAAACTGTCTGTGCTAATTTGTTAAAACCTACAGCCCATGCAATAGGTCATTTTGGAAAAGGAAAAAACAGCTGATTCACATGAGCAAAAACCAGCATGTGACATAGTACGTGTTCCTTGCCTTCCCTAAGTGCTACAGAACATGATGACGATATTTATAAATGTGAATATAAATAAGACAAAACTTCTAAAATCTTTTTAAATGTCCGACAAATCCTTTCTGTTCTAAGTGTCAAAGATAGCATCAACAGGCATCTCCCAATACCCTGACACCACAGAATGTTCTAAATACATGAAGACTCTGCTTTGTATCCTTTAATTCTGTGATCAAATCCTACTGAAATTGCTCGCATGGTATAAAGTCTACTGGTCTGGATCCTAAGCTGGCATTTGCTGTATAAAGATGTCACACTTTTTAATGGCAGAAAAGTATCTTGAATACAGTTTGCTCATATATTTAATAGTGGGATTTGCCAGACCATCACCGAAGACACCAATTCATCTTGTCGTTGCTGCTTGGTCTTCTTGTTCACTCTTCTGTGTCCTTGGCCACCAGAAATGACTAATACTGAACTTGCTTTCATTTTCTTGGATCTCTGTCTTTTATTTTTAAAAGTGATATTCTGATCCTTCAAAAGCTCATAAATGTTGCTGTCCTCTGGCCTGTGTTCTAGGGAACTTGATGTAAGGGATCCAGAAGATGAAGACAAGTCACTTTTTTGTGCAATGGATCCCGCCGAACCTCCCAGCCAAACTGAAGTATCAGGGTTGCTGCCATTGGAAGAGCCCGGTCTGTCATTGTGCAGAGCATTCCTCTGGTCTTTGTCTTTAGATTCTGAGCCACGAGGCAGGCTGTTCCTTAGCTTGTTTTTGTTTTTCTTGTTTATAGATGTAGCCATTACAAGAAACTTGACTGGCCCATTGTGTGCGTGATATGACACCATTCCTCTTCCTGCAGCCAAAAGAAAAAAAAAAGACAATTAATGACTTTTCTTTTAACTATAAAATTCCACAATACTTACTTTGTTAAATTTGTTTAGGAATACACAACTCTTAAAATCCTGCTATATGCATTCAGTCCATCTACAGAACGTCTGCTTCCTTGTACGTGAACAACTTAAAGAGAAGTGTAGAAAGAGAAATCTATTGTGCCATAAGGATGTTTTAATCCATCCGCCCCTGTAGTCACGGAATCAGGCTGAGCCAGCCCGTAACAGACTGTGTTAATAAACCAGTTGGAACACGACAGAATGAACCCAAGTTGACTTGTGCTGTGTTCACGGCACCATGAATACAGGCATTTTCTACTAACTTCTTTTGGCATTGACACAAAAATAACATTCTGAGTTTTCCACAGTAATCCACAAAGAAAATACGTGGTTTTCAGTTAATCTTACTGTACCCCGGCACCTTCCTAGAAAAGCATATGAACATCTTCACTGCAGTCGCTGCTAGCAGTACAATGAAAATTCACACAGGAAAATCATAAGAATACATGAAAAATACATTGCGTAATGCCAAATTCGGAAGCTCTAACTACATCAGTGTATGGGGCTCTTACAGCAAGAACAAAAAGCATAGCATTATACAAAATCACCTACAAGATGAAAAGAAGTTAGGTTATCAAGGAAAAGAAACCACCACCCTACAAATCACCCCATCCATCCCTAACTCCCTAATACATTCCATGTTATGATAAAACAACAAATAAACTTGCTTTTGCAAATAGTGCAATGATGTGAAGATGAACTATCAGTACTGGAAGCACAACTGGGAAAAGTGCAATTTTTTTTTTGTTGTTGCTCAAATTCCAAATACTGTGTCTGAAGACTATAAATCTCAATGCAATGCTGCCAAACCTGTGAAGATCTGACCCTAAATAAATGCAATATACAGATAATGTATCACACAGTATCACGGTATCGTGCGAGTTGGAAGGGACCTTAGAGATCATCGAGTCCAACTCCTGGGATTCGAGCCTTCTGTGTAGCAGAGCAGCACTTCTACCACTTGTGCTACAGGGGGGATTCGAACCTGGGCCTCCAGTGTTGCAAGCAAACACTTGGAAGAGCAAAGAGATACATAATTGGAATTACACGTACCTTAAAGAAAAAATCTCACTTCTGCTAGCAGCTTAAACACTTATAAAATGATTCAGCAGCATTCATACATTTCAAACAAGGCAATATGAAACTAACTTACCAATGCACCAAAATGAAAACATACTGGTTGTTGTCAAAAAAATGAACTATATGACCCAATCTCTAGTCTGGTAAGTAAGGTCACAGAAACAACATACCAAGTAACCAGTCAGAGAATGTACTGCACTGGCAGTACCCATGTCTCTGGACTTAATGCTATCTTTCCCAAGTACAGGAGAAGGATTCTTTGCAGTGCCCTCTCTTCTCATGTGTGTATTTTTTACTGTGCTCTGACAGGATTAATGCCTATCATATTCTTATTCCATAAAGAAAAAATGCCATCCCGACTCAAACAACTGAGGCAAATCCAGGCAGGCATGTGGAAATACCTTAATGATCAGGAAGAAGAACAGATAGAATTTAATCACAAGGCTCTGATGAGTACTTCCGCAACACACGTAGTTTGACAGTCATTTGAACTACTGACAGAAAAAAAAATCTTCAGTAAACAAAATTGTACCAAATCCATTTGAGAAACATCACTCACCAGTTACTTTGGGAATTCCCTGCAAGCGCGGCACTGGCAATGCTACTATTATCCCCAGATTTGTTCCAACCAGTAATAAGCCGTGGCACACCAGCAGACTGGTCACAGAAACACGTTGCTGCCCTGTGAAGTGCAGGAAGTGCTGTATTATTTAAGTTATGATCTTTGCCAAGGTCAGAGTAACCTCCAACACACAATCAGCTGCACTGTTGCATTCAGCAAAGCGCTCATCAGAAAGGCAAATACATCGCGGGATTGAATTAAACTTTACATACGTCATCATTTAAATACAGCTGAACTTGTATTCATCTGCCCTACATCTCTAAACCACGGCATCTAAGAATAGACACACATTACCTTTACAAACATGCTTTTGCAAATTTGACTGTGTACGCTCTCTACAATAAAACTGAAAGGCGTTCCACTTCCCAGCGCTCAATAACGTATTACAATATGCCATACTTGAGACTCAAACTTGTTCCTGTTTTTTTTTTCCCTCACAGTTTTATTTTTTTGAAATAGCATCAGAAGCACCATATTCACACTGGGGTTCCCCTGTATGACATTGGCATACCGGGTATAAATCCCTGAGAAAGCCTATTAAGATGATCAACACACTGGAGTAAACAATGTACAAACAGAGATGGAAAAATACCAGTTGTCTGAACTTATCTAATGGGAGCGTACATAGAAGATAGTCAGACTTTACTCAGACGTGCTCAGAGACAGGGTAAGACACCACGGGACAAATTTGGAACGTAATAACTTTGCTTTAAATGTAGGAAAAACCTCCACCACAAGGACAGCCAAACTCCAGTTGCTCAGAGAGGTAGCGGAATATCTCCATATCTGATCATACTCACATTTGGCTGGACAAGTTCTTAAGCAACCAGATGTAATTGGCTTGTTTCAAGAAGACAAAATGAACTCAGAAGTCAATTCTATGACCTTATACGAACCTCTTCTACTGACGAGCTTTTTGTTTTTCTCACTAGAACAGTCATTTCTGCTTACAATACTTGCTAAAGATTTAATTCTGGGTAGCTGGACTGACTTTCAAAATGCCCTTGACAGGTTGCAGAAATGGAAAATGATGAAAAGAATTCCTGCCCAAACTTCTACCATGACCCACATTTACACGGAGAAGAATTTAAACTGTGTTGAAGTCACCCAGGTTCATGGCTTACCTGTTCTTGGATTTACAATTAACTTTACATGCTAAGAGAGCAGTCATTCCCACCTTTATCATAGCTCTCAAGTTGTTAATCACCTCAATAGTAAGTAGGGAATTTGGATTCCACTTCTGATATAACTTAGATGAACATACATGTTCCACACCTTGGAAAAATACCTTAATTACGGTACATCACAAGTAAATGGATTTTCCATCTCTTCCTTTGAAGCTGGGCCAATTTGCAGCTAAGAATGCATGAATCACAGACTCAGCAGGAAAGCAGGGAAGGAGCAATCTGGCTGAAGCCTGAAGGTTAAAGCGCTGCACTGGAAAGCAGCAGGAGGACCGCAGCCCAAGTCCTTCCTCACAGAACTTTACAAAACCAAAACATTTATCCAGTAATGGTGTGTTGTAAAAGGCACACATCACCTGCAGGACCAGATATGGAATCTCAGGTTTGACTGCCCTAAAACACATTCTAAAATTCCTTAAAGGCAATGAGGTCACTCTCAACAGTTGCAATTAGCATGAATAAGCTGAAGAGGCTCCATCTACTCATGGAGGCCTTCAGAGAGCACAGTGGTTTCACACTGGCAGTAGCTTCACATTACCACACCACTCCAACTCCTCAAAAGAACAGAGAGAAAATGTGATGAAAAATGCTTGTGGGCTGAGGTAAGGATAGGGAGATCACTCACCAATTACTGTCATGGCCACATAAGGAATAATCAGCATAAGAGAAATTCATTTAATTTTTGCCTGCTGATAACAGACTAGAAGAGAGACACCTATGTTTTTTTTCCATAAACTGTCATTATTTATGTTGGTATGTTGGCATTATCCCTCTTCAGGTGGATAAGCATAGATGGTTTATGTCCCTAGACAAATTAGAAGCCTTCTGAAGGCTTTATTTATTTTATGAGATGAATTTAGTCTCCAAAGCAAAGCACACAGAAACACTCCTTCAACACCGGTTAGATGGACAGTCCTCTGCGGAGGTTTTACAGTACAGTGAGACTGATTTTAAGTTGTCAAAAATCAAGATTCGAACTTTGCGATTTAGAGTTCAGAGTTGCTCAGGCTGCATAGGATACTTAAGATCTCCCACAAACTGTGTCACAGCAAACACACGGTAACTGCAGATCGGCCTAATCTCGCTCCAGTTCACTTGAAGTACAAACTGCAAACAAAAATATTACAGTGCAATTCTCAAGTTTGTTTTTTAATTGTAAAACACACCAGTTTTACTTCTGCCTGTCAAAGCCTTTGAAGATGCTCACATTTTTAACAACAGATCTTTAATGCCTTTTCAACTGTTTAAAATGTGAAAATAATATGCATGATTCTGTACACCAACCCTGAAACAATGTACAACTACTAATTGTTACCAGTGAAAACCAGTAACGCTCCTCGCTGCTTCTGTAGGCGAAAACAGCAAATTACCAACCAGCAACTTAGAATCTTAAACACGGAACACAGCCTTAAGCATGAAACATCTACAGTGAGGTCAAAAGGAACAACGTTTGCTTTGAAATCTTTGAAAAGCAGGAAACATCTGCATCTGAAAAGATACTTTGAAATGGCATATAATAACTAAAAAAAACCAACAAAAATGAGAGAGAAAATACTATTCAAATAGATAGTGATTTTAAAAACTTATTTACCTGCTACCCAAGGCTTGAAATCATGCTTTTCTTTGTTATTCTGTGACTTTTTATTTGTACAGATTTCAAACCAAGAGAGAAAAATAAATGTAAAACCTGTTCTCTAGAACTGCTCTTGTTGAGCAGTAAGCACAGAAATCAACCAGCTAACAAGGGTAAGTGAGAAAAACAAATGCTAAAACCAAACAAAAATTACTTTAAATAGGAAAATTGCTAGAGCACACTGTTCCATCCAGTGCAAGGATGGAATTGTTCACGTCATGAAATAATCTTACCAACATCTTGAATTTACCAAGAACTGAAGCCACCAATTAGGTTTATACGAGGACGAATAGTTTTAATATGTTTCTGCTCTGTGTTCAGCCTTTCTCAGGTCTCAAATTCTGACTCAGGCTCAACAACCATGTGCTCTCTAGGTATGTGCAAGGAGAAACTGGTGCATATCCTCTTATATGACCTTGCTCTTCCTGCTAAATAAAAGAACTGTCTAAAAAAGCAAATCAAATGGGCTGACCTCATATTTTCATGTATCTTTTAATCATTTCTCAGCAGTAAAATCATAAAACAGCTACATTTGATGCTGTGGCACGTGGTGGGGTGGGGACAAAAGGAAGCTCTAAGTCTCAATGTATAGTTTGTTTTCTGCAGAGAGGAAATGATACCATTTTTCTTTGCCTTTCCCATCTGTGTCCAGGAAGTACACATGCGCCATTAGAGGATACACAGATACAATCAGAGTACGGTAACATCAACAGAAATCACCTCTCTGTTCAGCAGGTAACCTTTCATAATTCACATGAGCAAAGAGATACAGTGAACCAATGCCATAAAAATCTCTTTAAAAAGCATGCCTGAGGAACACTTGTACAATGAAATTATTCAAGTGTGTCAAATGAAATTCAAATGAAATTGAAAACAAGATTATTAATAAAACCAAGAACTGTGTACTCATATTCTGTAAGGTTTTAATTTATTGTCACTAGCCAAGCTGAGTGTGATGCGACAAAGATGGATGAAAGGTTACTATTTAATCACTGACACTCAACCACTGGTCATAAGTACTAAGCTAATAGGTGAAGCACATTAGTCAGTTGCTTACATTTGTCTTCAAATATTAATTTTTTTCTCCTGCTCAGTACGTCAGTTAGCAGACAGCTGAGCTTAGGCCACTTAAAATCAGTCTCACTGTACTGTAAAGCTGTACGGGTTATAGTATCATATCATGGTATCATAGTATTGTGTGAGTTGGAAGGGACCTTAGAGATCATCGAGTCCAACTCCTGGGATTCGAGCCCTCTAGTGTAGCAGAGTGGCACTTCTACCACTTGCGCCACAAGGGGGATTCGAATCCGGGCCTCCGGTGCTGCAAGCGGCGGTTCTAGTGATGATAATGCTCTTCAGCTCCATCTTCTCTTTTCATACTGTCTTTGTGCTTTCTGGAGATATTTAGTTAGTTAGTTATTTTTAAAGAGAACCTAAGTATGTTACATGACATTAGGAAATACTTTATGTCTTGTGGGTTTGATGATATATCAAACTTCTGTGCTTCTGTGGAGCACCCTGTACTACACAGAAATCCCATGGAAAGTAAGTTCAGGTTCACTTTTCAGACCTGTGTCCCTGTGTACAAACTTCTCACAGCTCCAGAAAATCATCAGCTTGAGCACAGAACTGAGTCACCAGGAGCATCAGTTACATCCCTTGTTGTATGTGGACTACCCAGTGACTGAGCACAACAGAACAACAGCTTGCAGGGACACAGCTGATAGAAGATGTTTTGGGACACAGTGGTTGTTAGAACCCACCCAGATGTCTCAGTAGACTCACCAGTCTTCTTAAGCCATTTAGCTGACATACTTGACATGAAAATAACCAAAATCTAACCTACATCTCAATGGTACTCTTCCAGTCAAACTCTCTCTTTAGCCAGACCTCTGTGAATCCAACATATAAAACATTTCCACAAATCAATCTTGATTTAAAAGAAAAAAAAAAAAACAAAAACAAAAAACCAAAAATTACTTTTGGCTTGTGGTCTGTGCTTCTGTCTCCTTTCTTACATTATTAAATCCCACTGAATCATAATGACAGTAATTTCCTGTGTCACTTCCTTTATATTTCATTATTCTTTGATTCCCTCTTACTCAGTGGGCTGCTGAATTATCTCAAAGTAATGGAAGCACATCCTTTAGTACAAAGAAAGTAGGCAGTAATATTTAAAGCTGTTCTCTCCCCCAAATAGGAAAAATCTAACGTCATGAGAACTGATTACCATGGGTTTGAAAACCGCCTGCTCTGTCTTAACTGATTACTACAAGTACCCTCTAAATATAGCTTTGTAATTCAAGTAGCCTTTCTGACACAGTGACAGTAAATTTGTCTTTTAGTTCTACTACACATCAACAAAATAATGACAACAGACAAGTTATGTCCACTGCTTTAAGTGAAGATGCAGATGACCTCTCCAGGCAGCCTATGAGGCCATTATCACACATTGCCGTTCCAACTTAGAGTTTGGCAAAAGGAGTCCAGCTTCATAAATTATATCATGATAATCAACGCACTCTTCTTTCTAATCTCTCTTCCTAAAATCCTCAGCAATATTTTTACATCAATTTCTTCTGACTCATTTCAGTACACGCTGAATTTTTACTTATGCTTTTTTTTTTTTTTTTTTTTTTGCATTTCAAAGAGCTCCCATTGGATTTCAGAAAACTAAAGAGTTGTTTCGTTTAAAAACTAAAAGATGCCCTGTTGCACATCACACTCCTGAACAGCAATCAGCCTATTAAAATCCACAGAAAATATTAAAAAATGTGCATTTTGTAACTATAAAGCCACTTCATTCTTCCTCCTGTGTCAGATTTTTCTTCCTTTTTAATGTGAGTGTACACTACACAGAGTTTTATTTATTCTGTGTTCCAAAAGCTCTTAGTGCTGCTTATTATGTAAGCCTCCTACTCTGTCTTTTAGCCTTTGCTGGTGTAGCATTACTGGGATAACATAAGCATGCCCAAGAGCTGCTGCTAAATAATTGAAATTCATTTCATTTTTAGAATGGATTCCTCTCCCTTGGAACATTCGCTGTAATAAAAAGTGCTGTTCTACTCCTAAAATACATTCCCATTTTCATTCACTGAAGTACATTTTGGGATGAGACAGAGGGGAAAAAAAAAAGAAACTAAAATGGGTAATAATGACACCAAGGAGATATCGGTAGCTAAAAGTCTTCTAAAAAAATTCGTATGTTACATCATCAGTTTTATTATCATGGCTATGAATACTAAAGCTAAATTTGTTTGAAATTGAGCATCAAATATGCATAAGGGAGGCCCTGCTTCCCCCCACTGGCAGTAGAACATCTTGAAAGTTAATCTTTTTAAAAACTGTTCTTGATTTCTTTTCATAACCACGATTAATTAAACCATACAATCTATTTAAAGACAGGGCATTTGCTGCTGGTTAGTAACGGTGCTACAATCGAACAATGTGTTAAGAGCATCCTGTCTACAACAGCATAGATGGACATGACCTAAAACAGATTTTAACTGCAAGTCTAACATGGTCACTCTCATTTCTCCTACCTGATGCACGTGCTCATTACAGCACATGGCAAAGACATCCTCAAACCTGTGCCCATTAGTCCTGTGTAGGTCTAAGAATCATACTGGCCTACATCAGTCTGTAATAACATCTGTGCATGGCATTTGAAAACAAGTGCCAGAAATAAGTTTATCTCAATTAGGCACGTGTCTGACTGCCAAAGAGTCACTCACAAATCTGATACAGACCAGTACAGCTGTCTGTGACACTGATGATTTTAGAATGGTTGTCTTAAAACACTTAAAGACTTGTTAAACATCACCCTAACAACAAGAGGTTTCATCTTTGCTTATAACATTTTTAATTCAGCAAACTAAAGCTCGAAACAAGAAAATGCTGAACACACTTCTAAATAGAGACGTGAGTAGTTCTGCTGGCTTCACTGTGAACAGTGATGTAACTGACACTAAGTGCCTTGTTGGTTGGTTCAGATCCTAGGCTGACTGACTCCATCACATACTTTAACACCAACTGCCAGAAGAAAATACTAAACTTTGCAAAGAAAACACGTTTTCATGGTAGACTGCATCACCCTCCTGTTTTATAGTCACACACACAAAAAAAAATAAAGAATCCACCTGCTTATCCATATAGTATACATTTAAAACCACTGAGGAGAACTGCTACTCAACAAGCTCTCTGCACACATCGTTCTTTTGGGCAGACAAGGAACTGTGATTTACTAAAGTAAACAGTCACGAGATAGCTATCAAAGGCTGACACACATGTTCTGAATCTGGCCTTATCTACAACAGTCTGGAAAATAACAGTGATAGAGAGAAAACAAAAAGAGCTGTTTTTTCTGTCATATGGTGTGATTCAGCTACCTGGCAACATATTGTGTACAGGAGTGGCAATGTTAATATCCTGGAGGTGTTTCAGTGTCTCAGTGTGGAATAGGCGAAGTGTAGATCCAGATGTGAAGGCAATCCAGACTCCCACTCCAGCAACAGCCATGTGAGAGATTACCATACCTTCCTCTTGATGAGCTTCAAAATGGCTCTGTAAGAAAAACAAATAATCTCTGAGGAAATGTTACATCATTCAACCTTCATTATCAGCTTCTCAATACAGGCCCCGTGACTACATCCTCCATGCCAAGAACAAAGCTCGTTCTCTTTGCTTTGCTCAGGATATGTCCTGACTGCTGCATGAGATTTGTTATTATTTATGCTACCCTTCTTTTTTTTTGAAACATCATATTATTGGTATGCAAAAATTTTCAGCTTGTAAACCAAACAGTAACTTAAATAATGTATTTATTACAAATTTTGCATGATGGGAATCAGCAACCCTGTAATAGCTGAGACTTAAAATACTTTATACTTCTTTATTGATACTCCTTTGGGAAAAGTAACACTAATGATGTTCCTGGGAGTAGACATTTTTTTTTTCTAATAGGTTACTTATACCTACAGCAGAAATCCCCTGACTGACAGGACTGGAGTTCCTTAAATCTTCCAGTCCACTCTTCTGTAGATGGGCATCACATTCACCAAACTCCAGCCAACTTGGACCTACCAGCTCCTTCAGCACCCTCAGGTAGATTCTATCCAGTTCCATAGATCTGAGGGTGTTCAAGTGGAGTATAGTAGATTACAAAGCATTTTCCCTTGGATTACAATGATATCATTCTGTTCCCTGTCTGTCATCCAGCTTGTCTTTCAGCATATGGAGATGGCCTACTCTTTTGCCCTCAAGGCTTCATTCTTGCAGAACATTCAACCTTCCTAGACTCCTTTGTCCTTTTAGAACTGCCTCCCAACAAACACAGTCAATTAGGTCCCTAAATAGACCAAAATCACACCTTCTAAAACCAAAGTAGCAATTCCAACCTTCCTGACCACCTTCCTTGCTTTCCCAAGGATTGACAACTATCATCTTATGATTACTGTGTCAAAGACAGCACCTTTTTTACTCAGACATGTCTGGATTTCTTAAGAACTAGCTATTGTGCATTCCTAAAGGTGTTGCAGTTTAACCCAGCAGGTGGCTCAGCACCACGCAGCCATTCACTCACTTCCAACACTCCCAGTGGGATGGGGAAGAGAACCATGGAAAAATAGCAGAACTTATGGGTTGAGATAAAACTAGTTACTAAAATAGAGAAAAGGAAAGGGAGAATAGCTACGACCATATACATATATATGAATGTATATTAATGATGCACAAGCAATTGCTCATCACCCCTGACTGATGTCCAGCTAGAACCCCAAGCAGTGCAGGAGTGAGATGAACTCCCACTCCCTTCAAAACCCTTTCTGCATCATGTCACATGGTATGAAATATCCTTCTGGTCAGCTTAAGCCAACTGTCTTAATCCTGTTCCCTCCCAGCTCCTTGGGCTCTTTTCTGCATCATACCAGACACTGTGAAGAAAGCAATTCCAACCTAGCTGAAGCTAAAACAAAAGATCAAAACGCTCCTTCTGAAAACAAATAATAATGCCAGACTTTCAGGATCTAGTGGCTGAATTTTCTTCCTTGATCTAATGGCTTCACAGTTACAACTTCTAAGTGGCTCTAAAGGGGCTGAAACCTCTCCACATGTTTGTGTCAACATGTGAAATAAAACTGCAGTAAAGGTCTTTAATCATTAACAAGAAGTAGTGATATTCTGGTTTCATTTTTGTCTTGTAAGTAAGCAGTCTATGAAGTTAAACACAGCCTTTTAATGTTGTGCCAGCTATTATCGAATACAGAGGGCTAATCTGATAAACATAACATTTCCCTAGCTAAATAAAAGGCAAACTGTTCCTTGGATACAAAACCCTCCCAGAGGGATACAGAAGTAAATATCTGCACTAATATTCACAGTTCTTATTACATACTCAACTATATTTGTAGACAAAGCGCAAGAGTATCTCATTTCTCACTCTACAAAGCACACTTAAATTTTCTATGCATTAGAATTAACAGCTACATTTTAGTTACTTTGCATCCCAATTTCAATAACACAATTCTCAGGATAAGCTCTCAGCCTAAGACAAGTATGTTTTGAACATATTTGGGTCACACAGTTCAATTCCTTCTACAAAATTCAACGAACAGATGAAGATCATAAGTAAGAATAGAACTCAAAGCTTTCACAAAGTAGAACTTCTGATATCTCACTTAGACGTCCTTAATTAACAAAGTATGAAAAGAAAATTCACAACAGATAGTCCATAAACTACTACTTTCCATCACAAAATTGGCTTCTTAAAAATAAAGGAAACTACTAAAAAAAAAAAAAAAGAATTGTTTACATTTTCCTTCTAATGTTCAGTTATACAAACTTCGCAGGCCACTGAAGTGAATCCTGCCAGCAATCCACACTGTTTGGGGCAAGAAGAAAAATGAAGCCGATCATAAAACATTAATTTTCTCTGGTTTTCTGACCACGGACAACAATTCTGTGAGCGCAACTGTAAACAACTTCCACAGGCATTTTTGTCACATTCCATTTTTACCAGCTAACTCATACTCCCACTTTGTCTACCCTGCAGTTGGTCCAGCTGTTGAAGCATTTGAAGAAAAGCTGTAATACTGTCAACACCACAAAAAGAATATAAAAAGAACTATTCTTCTCTTTCAAAGGGACTTCTAAGACCGAACAGGAACATACCCAAACCTGAGCATTCTTTTGCAATTGCTTATGTTTTTGTATAGAGGCTTTGACATCTGTTTCAACTACACATTTATCTGAAACACAGTTTTTCTTCCAAGATTTTTTCTTCACGTGAAATACAATTAGTAAGGACAAAAATGGCTTATTCTCTTTTTTAATAAAAGAACTGAGCTTCATTCCATTTCACTTTTTATAACTTCATTCCTTTCTGCCTTCTATTCAGATCCTTTTTTTTGTTGCTGTTTGTTTTTGTTTTTCTCAGACGGTCTTGTTCTAATTCTATGGCAACATCACAGCGGCAGAACACTTTCTGGATGCCACAGCGAGCCTGTCTTGCAGTAGAGTTACACATAACTAACTATTGTTTCAACAGTGCGTGGCATTGCTGAAATCTTTCTTTTGAGGGGTTGCCCACTCGCACCAAACAGCTGTGCCAAGAACTGAACTGCAGTTTTTCAAGCTTAATAAGAGATGCATCATGGATGCCAGCACTCACAAGGTAAAACAAATGACCGACTACTTTAAAGAAGTACAATACTTGGGCAAAATACACTCACGCACAGGATTTTCATTTCTTTAGTTTATTCAGTGGGAAATAAAATTCTCTGGCTCTTTTTACTGTTGTTTTTAAACAAGCACAGCCTGCCTTTGCAGAGCCAAAAGGTCTACAAGCACAGATAACACTCCAGGATAAAGGTTAATACTCAATAGCAATACAACTCACAGATCTGGGATCAAGATTAACAAGTTTCTTCTTCTTAAAAAGAGTATCAGAAAATATCATTAATATTTAACAACAGTTGTTGCTTTTAGCACACGTCCCATCCCAAAGGGCTTGAGGCACTGTGCCTCAAAACCAATACCAATCAGATGTCAAATCTGCTCATTAGACAACAGATTTTCTTTTCTCTTTTTTTTTAACTTTAAACCAGAGACTCGGAAAAACAAGGAGGTGTGGAACGAGATTGTTTTCAGAAGATAACATACTCTGCACTTAGCAAATGCATGAGCAGTTAAATGCAGTAGGGAATTCTTTGCAAGGTGGTGTTTATGAAATGGTCTTGAATATACTAAAGGGACTGCATAAATAAGATCTTCAGAACTAGTCTGGTACCTTTAAAAATTGTTTATATGAGACGGAACTTATAAAATACATGCACGATAATAGAAAATAAGAAACAAGCAGCTGTAACTTGAATATGCAGAAAGAGTTGCATAAAGGGAAGACTAACAGTTGAACACAGTGCAACATCTGGATTCTTGTTGACAAAGCAGAGATGATTAATATGCAAAAATTCTGAAACCAAATCTTTACTACTAACTGAACTGTTAATAGGAGAGGTGAGAGAGAGAATAAACATTTCTTTGCTTCTATTTAGCTGCCAACAGGAAAGCTTACACTCTGCATGGTAAGAAAGACACATCTCAAATATATTTTGGTTCTCATGATGTTAAAAAATGCACCATTGAAGCAGAGTCTAAATTTCAGTGAATCACAGAATCACTGTGGTTATAAAAGACCTCCCAGAACTTCCAGTCCAACTGTCTACTTACCACCAGTATTTTCTCACTAAACCATGTCCCCTAATACAACATCCATGCATTTCTTGAACTGCTCTAGGGACAGTGACTCAACCATCTCCTTGAGCAGCCTGTCCCAGTACCTGACCGCTCTTCTTGGGACGAAATTCTTCCTAATATCCAACCTGAACCTCCACTGGCACAACTTGAGGCCATTTCTTCTAGCCCTCTCACTGGTTATGTGGGAGAAGAGGCTGACTCCCACCTTGCCACAATCTTCTTTCAGAGAGTTGTTGAGATTGATAAGGTCTCCCCTGAGTTTTCTCCAGACTAAACAATCCCAGTTCCCTCAGCTGGTCCTCAGAAGATTTGTGCTCCAGACCCTTAGATTAGTGAGCTATTTAGACTGGTGAGATGACGAAAACAAGACTGGTACCTGCATCTTAGAATCAGTAAAGAGGCATCAGAAAATGATCACTTATTTACAGATCTACGAGGAAGACCATATGTCATAGCATGCCTATTTGTCTGAAGTAAGCATGACTGCCAGCCCATCATGGAAAAATTAATCACATTTTTAATTAAAATTATGTTATGAAAAGCATTATTCAACACAGACACACCACTTTCAGTTGCACTATTTTACATATAACTATATAGCTATAAAAGTGAGTGCATCTGAGCTCTATAAACAATGGGTGGATTAGTTTAAAAAGAGCTTCGGAAATGGAAAGAAACCTCCCACGATTTGAATAATGAAATTACCAGGTCTGAGAGAAAGTGACAGAATATTTATTTTACCTTTCTGAACTTCTGCTTTCTTTACTATAATTCACTATGCCATGCTCTATTTCATTAAGCTTTATATATTCTTTAGTCCTCAAAGTTTGCCTAATATTGCTTTTGTTCTGCTGTGCCAAAACTGCACAGCATAATCCAAACTTTATCCAAAAACATCTATGAAGAATTTTATTATTGAATTAGGTGAGAACTACCAAATTTATTTACAGTGATTTGGTCTTATATAACCAAATTCAGGAACAATCTGATTGCACTCTACTACTGTTGCTATGTATTCTTCAGTGAGAACCAGCAAGAGTCATAGAATCACAGAATGGCCTGGGTTGAAAAGGACCACAATGATCCTCGTGTTTCAGCCCCCTGATACGTGCAGGGTTTCCAACCACCAGACCAGGCTGCCCAGAGATACATCCAGCCTGGTTAAAAGAGTCATTACAGAAACATTTAGAGCAGTAATTCTAGTAAGTAGTTCAGTAAGTCCAAGAGGCTAATCCACTCCCACAGTTAAGGTAGCTGGAAGTCCATCACAAGTACCCATCCAAATCACTCTTTCAAAACCTTTCCCTCATCATAATATGCAGACTAGAAACAATACAAGGAAATACAGAAAATACAAAGGAAGAAAGCATGAGATTCAAACTTTTACTTAGATGAAACGAGTAACCCAGAAAGCCAAGATAAAAAAACAAGAAGAAATTAGAACATTCACTATTTCCCTGCAAACCCATGACAATGACTCACAGAATCAATTGTACTAAACAGACAACTGGTGGGAGAAAACACGATCATCAATGAAACAAAACAAAGCACACAATGAAGGAGGCCGTGATCTCACACAGATTCCTGTTTGAAAGAATTCTGTGGCTGTAAACATCGCGGCACTCACTATAATTCTACTCAGATTGAATGAGTGGTTTTAATTCCTCGTATTTCCTAAAATTAACTCTAGGCCACTACTATGTTCTGTTGATGCTGTTCTACAGTTTTAATGGAAACTGAGGTCTTACACTTCTTGGAAAATACATTTGTAAACAAGAGTTTGAATCCTTAACATTTTTCTGTTCTTCTACATGAAGAACATTTCTGTGGGCCAGTGAGAAGTAGACCGGACCAGAATCACAGAATTGTAGGGGTTGGAAGGGACCTCTAGAGATCATCAAGTCCAACCCCCCTGCCAAAGCAGGCTCCCTACAACACGTTGCACAGGTTGACGTCCAGGCGGGTCTTGAATATCTCCTAAGTAGGAGACTCCACCACCTCCCTGTGCAGCCTGTTCCAGTGCTCCGTCACCCTCACTGTAAAGAAGTTCTTGCGCACATTCGTGCGGAACTTCCTATGCTAAAGTTTCAGCCCATTACCCCTAGTCCTGTCCCCACACACTACTGAAAACAGACCAGAAACTAAACTAAACTAAAACTGATCCAAATTATATTAAGAAAGTAGAAGTCACATCTAACTGTGCAGAGGCAGTTTCTTTTAATTAAAGTTTTCTGTAATTAATAGGAAATTCCTATAGGCTGCTTCTTTGCTGCCCTTCCCTTCAACCTCGTTTTTAAGCAAAGCTTCTAAATACTCTATAAGTACTTTGTGGAAACATGGTGTGGATACAGAAGCAAATCTACACGTAATCAGGCAACAGCAAAGACCATCACAGTAGAATTTCAGAGTACAGAGAGTGGGATTTAACAGAACTGAAACCATAGTTCATGAAAAGCTTCCTAAATCTTGAAGCCTCTTAGAAGAGATTTTAAAGTTTGGATTTTACCACTTTTACACTGCAGCATAGCGTAGCATGTGAATAATAATTAATTTTAAACACATTACCTCTATAAAATGAGTCGCTGTGCTGATGATAAAAATTTGTCCACCACATGCAGCCCAAATGGTGTCTTCCATCACAAGCAGACTTCTAACAGGAAGAACCCCCAGCTTAACTGTCTTTTGAGGTTCCGTGTTCCATGTTCCATCTTTAAGAAAAAAGAGTGAGAAAGATTGTACACAATAAATAAAATTGCAATCCGTGTTTAAAATACTCCTGAAAGCGCTGATCAAGGAGCACCTAGAAAAGAAGCTGCACAAAGAATTCTACAAAGAATGGCAGTAGTGATATCACAGAGCCTACCATTCAGATCTTCATGAATGGCCACTTCTAGCTGCACTCTGATTTACATCTGTTTAATTTTAGCTTTTACAGATAGCTTGTAAAGATAATACAACACTAAAGGGGAAAAAAAGATGCTTATGTATTTGTTATCCAAACCATTTTTATCAGGATTAATCAATAAACAAATAAACCCACATTGCTGTTCTCATATAACTGCCTTTCTTCCCAGAGAAAATGCAGTCAGAAAGCCACTATTCTCCAGAAAGCAGTGCTGTCAGACAGCAGTATTCTCCAGCTCAGGAGGAGCTCACAAGCAAACTATTTCATGATAAATCAACTTCCAACCGCAATCACATTTCATGTGAAAAGTAGTCAACCATTTTTTTATGGTAGGTTTTAATGAGCTCCAATAGCTTTCTAACTCTGCACACTGATGGAAGGGCTTTCTGCTAGTAGATGTTTCATAAAACAAGGAGCGGGGAGGGGGCTTGTTTATTTGTTTTGTTAGTTGCTTTTCTATGAGTTTATTTCTGTAGCACAAAATCACTGAGCAATCTCAAATCCTACCTTCTTGTCCTTCATTTAGGATCAAAATCTGATGACGCATCTGTTTTTATGTTGAGACTAAAGGGTCCCAACTCCTCACTTGAAAGCCCTTTTTCTACATAAACTAAAGAAATGTTGTTTACATTACATCACTTACATTACTGCTTCACAATAACAGCGGTAACACCAATAATGATGTCTCTGCTTTGGAGTACTTGTGATTGCTTCTGCCATCTGTGTTATGAGCATAGGAAGTTCTGCACGAATGTGCGCAAGAACTTCTTTACAGTGAGGGTGACGGAGCACTAGAACAGGCTGCCCAGGGAGGTGGCGGAGTCTCCTTCTCTGGAGATATTCAAGACCCAGCTGGATGCCTACCTGTACAACCTGGTGTAGGGAACCTGCTTTGGCAGGGGAGTTGGTCTCAATGATCTCTGGATGTCCCTTCTAACCCCTACAATTCTGTGATTCTGTGTTATACAGTCTTTGCAGAGTCATTCTCAGGGTGTGGCTGTGTTCTCAAAGCATCTCAGTGAAAAACTGCATTCAGTTTCAGACTGTCAAAATCATTCTCACGATTTCAGTTTGCAAGAGAGAAGCGTGTTTCCAATCATTACCCATATGGGCTCTCCCAGCAATGTCAGTCGCTCAGTGTTCATGACTCATGTGTACTATTAGTAATAAAGTAACTTTTGGAAAAGTTTGCATTTGATAGCAACCACATTAGTCTCAAATTGAATTGTTAACTGCAGGCTGCCCACACCCTGTGAATGCTGTTTAAGTGCAAAGCCTTCTAAGAATAAAGCTGCACACACGTGTTTATCCTGGTTCACATTGCCTAAGTTATAATGAGTAAAGAACTCGCAGCAACATCTAGTACACAGCACCCCCAGATTTCCTTTTTTAGGGATGAAACCAGCATAATTCCCATATACTCACACTGTCTCTTCTGAAGGATAAAGACTGTGAATTTGGACAGAGAGCAAATATGCTAAGCAAGAAGTTATCTTTTTCTTCTGTAGTTACACTTTACACGCTCAACACCACATCACTGTACAGACAGAACTGTTGATTGAACTCAACAGCTCTTAAACACATCCAGTCATTAATCTACACCTAATGCAGAGTTGATTCTCAAGGAACAAGTGATCCAGGATTCTCAAGGTTCTCAACCTGACTCTGAGACTTCAACTTGAAATCTCATTTCATTCACCTAAGGCATTTTTTGATGGTGCATCTTAACACCCTCAAATTCTGTGCGACTCCTCAGCTGAACGTTAAGCCACTTTATTAATTTTGATGTAGTCTTTTTAAAAACCATTACCTAGCATTCACAGCGGTCTGAGTGGAAAGGATAATCAGTGCCGGTGTTGGGTGGATGTCAATTTTGAAATTAAATTCCTAAAACAATTTCCTACAAGGTAAGGAAATGGAGTTCGACGTCGCTGACAAATACCAACGTGTAGAATTTTTATTTGATGAATGAGCATCAAAACTCACTTCTAACAAACATAATTTCAGTACAACAGTTGCCAACCCAGTATTAAGATTTCAGAATGGAAAAAGAAAGGAAAAAGGTGGGATGACAGAGACCATAAGTCTTTTGTGTTACCATGACTTTATGCAAAGGAAAAGTAATCCCACTTGACATCACGCTAGGAAAAATCTGGAGCTCAGTATCACTTTACCCACAAACCCTCACCATGTGATAAGGACATTCTGTTTACTTTTATTTCTTCCGGCAGCCATTGCTGTCCTCCTGATCAGACAGCATCTGAGACAGACAAGGGAAAAAAGAGGGCACAGGGAAGACTCTTTAGTCTGGTAATGAGGGCAGTATTTAAATGAGCTGTGTCTCTGCCACAATTAATGCTTAATTAATCATACAAAGCAGGGATGACACCAGAAGGAGAAATCAAGCAGCGCTTCTCTGTCCTTATTTCGTGGTGGTCAGGGAAAAGGAAATCTCTTGAGAATTGGAAGCATGGGTACTAATCCTCTCAAGCAAGGCAAGGGATTAAGTCCGGTAATCCAACATGCTTCGGTGAATGCTGTAACCACAAGCTCTCAGCTAAAAGCAAGGTCAGGCCTTTATTTTACTGACCAATATGTTTTTTTTTCCCCTCCATAGCCAAAATTACTTCACAAGTCTGAATCTAGTTCACAAATTGTTTCAAGACTGTCAGAATCACACACTGCCTCCAGATCTCACCAGACCGTACTCAATACCTGCCTGCACAGATTTCACGTTTAATGATGACTTTTTAATGTTATCTTTTGATCCAATTTCAGTGCTTCAAAAATCTAAGTGAAAAAAAAATAAATATTATCTCTATTTGTGTAAGTAGCTGCAGGTTCAATACGCAGGGCATCAACTTAAGTGGCACTACTTATCTACTTAATACTGGGCGCAGCCTTTGCAAAAGATATGAAAAGGCTTCATTTGAAGTTATAAATATTTGGCTAATCACTCAATTCATATATTGATTACACTGCAAGGAAAATTAAGAAAGAAAAAAAAAAAAAAGAAAGTAAATATAGGGGCCTCTATAGATAGCATTATAATTTCTGATACGTATTACATATTCATACAAGATATAAATGAGGACAGTTTTAAGCACCTTTGTATCTACACACCAATAAATGTTATGTCGCTGTTTATAGTTTACGTCCCTGCAGCGCCCATATCAGGCTGCTCAGCTGCATCAATTTAAGATATCTTATGCTCACCACATATCTCTAAAATTATGTAGTATGTCTGTAATTTCTTGGTGCTCTCAAGTCTACACAAGATTACCTGACAAAATACAATTTAGTCCTCAGAAAGCCTTTTCAAAGTTTGTGATAGCTTTCCCTTCTTCCATGCTTTCAGTAGAACTGAACTGTATACACATTTTTGTTGGTAACTTCCTCTCTTGTTTAGCAGCACTATTGATGATTTCGACAGAGCTGCCAACACAGCCCTGGGAACAGCGGTTGTTGGTTAATTTGTGCAGTGGAGCACAAACATTTTTTCCATCACATGGTACATAAACCAGCACTACTGAGGAGTACCACAGTAGCTACAGAACTATGAGAAGTTTAGTGCATTTCTTATTGCATGGAAATAAGCTGAAGGATCCAGGTCTGCTCTTCTAAACAAGGTGTAAATAGGAATGTCCTGTGCTACACATGAAGCAGTTGATTTATCTAGACACGTAACAAACTCTTCGTGCTATATAGCTAACAGCACCCTACCTAAAAATACAGATAGGAGTGTCACTGGAAGCCCCAGCATGAGAAATGCAAACGAGACAATGTCAGCATATTTCTGCTACCAAATATTACCAATGCTAACAGCAATAACGCAGTGAACAGCAGTAACATACTCAAGACAACAGTATTAGTTTCTTTCTTGGTATCACTGCTTCCCTCTAACAGCTTAGCACAACTTCTTACTTTTCATAGCAATACCAGAACATCAGTTCTACATCAGGTGTTGATCATCACATGCCAGAACTGCACTCTCCAGACACGTCACAACAGCGCACAGACCCACCCAAGCCTTGAAGTCTGATATCTTTCCACATATTCACCCTCTCTTGCATCTGTCAAAGTACACGTACATTTTTCAGTTTGGGAAGACATCCATCTTGCTAATGAAATGATCTGATCCCTCTTAAAAGCCTGATGCTTCCTTTTAATTTTGTTCCTTTTCCTTGCATCACTGATGAGGGTCCTGAGGCTTCCATAGACAGATAAGTTACCAAAACTCTCAAATAATTTCAGAGCTGCCTTTGCTTGTTGCCAGTAAATTCTACCTAAAGAATGTAAAATTCTGACCTACGCACAGCCAGAACTACCTCAGTTTTTGTTCTCATAGTGCATTTAAATTCAATCATAATTCTCAAAGCTTGCTTTCATTCACTTCTTAAACCTCAGGACCAGAGCCTAGCAGCACATACATATAGGAACAAGGTCTGAAAAATCTACTGGCAAAACACTGCTTTCATTAAAATGCATAAGATGCTTCCTCTTATGGATGTGTGAACTCAGTTCTCTCTATGGCAAAAGATGACTGAAATCAAGCACCTTCTGACTTCCAGTAGAGACCTCTAGTTACCTGGGTGAGGGCTACTCAAAATGGAATTGGCAGTGCCCCTAGTTACTTCTTCATGTCAAAGCTGAGCAGCTTTTCAAAGAACATATTTAAAGACCAGGTGACAGGGCAACAGGACAAAAGTTTATGTATTAAATAATCATTTGATAAAGTAGAGATTTCTTCAGCTGGGGGTCCAGTGCCTTAGCCACTAGGATATGACACGAGAGACTACACATCTTCATTCCCCTATCCTTTTTGATTCATCCTCAGGTTAAGAAACTGATTATAGATGCAAGCTCTGCACTGTGAATCACAAGTGGAGATTGGCACTTCTCTATCTCAGCAGCACCCAGAAGAAGGATGACATTAAGAATTTCAATTCCTCGTTGGCTCATGTGGACATTACTCAGAGAATGAGGCTGAAGTCCAAGAGGGTGCCCAGAACCATGTCCAGGTGGCTTCAGAAGATCTCCAGGGAAGAGACTCCACAGCCTCCCTGGACAACCCAGGTTAGTCCTCCACACACACAAAAAAGGAATTTACTGATCTTCAGGCATTCAATTGCCTCTTGCCTCTCGTCCTGTCTCTGGGCATCACTGAAAGGAGCCTGGCTGCATCCCCTTTGCACAGTTCCTTCAGGTATTTATATAAATCACTAACATCCCCTCTGAACCTTCTGTTTTCCAGGCTGAAGATTCTCATCTCTCATCATCTCCCTACCCTTTACTGGACTCTTTCCTGCAGTTCCATATCTGTCTTTCACTGAAGTTCCAGAACAAGCCTCAGTATTCCAATTATGATTTCATCAGTGCTGAGCAGAGAATAAGTATCCCTGAGCATGCCAAGTGTTGTGAATCACGTTTTTGGGGTCGAGCGCACAACGGCTTGCTGCAAGCATAGCATATGCAAGTGAGATGCTATGACAGCAATTATGTGCCTAGAAATTAGGCACTGTAATTAAAGCAGCAAGCCTTCCTATTGCGTCTGCAATAGGAAGAGTTAAGGATGAGAGTCATCTTAACCAAATCCTTCTGAAATGACTGATATGTTACCAGTACTGTTATGAGTAATACGTTATAGTCTTTGTCGTAATCATTCTGGGTTTTTATTTCTTCTTCCTGTTTCTCTTCATATTCGTTATGGGAACTTTATGGGAAGGAAATGTGTATCACTGTCACAAAGAAAGGAAGTACCTGGAACTGACAACAGTATACCAGGAACAATATATGCACATTTCATAAAGATTGTGATTTCCTTTTCCTAAAACCCTCTTGGTGAATGGAAGTCAAACATGTGCTGACCTTTTTTGCTATTATGTCACTCAGAAAACACATCTGCTGGGCTGTCTGCAATCATCACAAAGGGCTTTTTGTTACTTTTTCTTTTTCCCCAAACAGAGACAATACAGCACACTTTCTCCTTAACCTCATTCAGAATTGTTTTTCCTGGACACATTCCTAATAATTTGGCCTGAAGCAAATACTGGATACACAGTATTTCAGAATGACGGCCACACAGTTACTAGCCCTGTAAACAGGCTCTCAATTGTGAAGTGTCGGATAAACTTTACAGCCCACATCACCACTATTATATAAACATCTAATGCACTAGCAATTTTCTGGTTCCCCTCATTAGGTTTCTCACTGATAAAAGATTAAGGATTACTGGGATAATTATTAAGGCTCCTATTTCTAGCATCAACATACGAGTTGATCCCTACATTCAATTTCCCATGATATTTTCACAGATCATCAATGTTAGCTCATATTTAGGAACTGAGTAGATTTTAAGATATCAGTGCTCATTAACTTTGCCTCCTAATTTGTTTGAGTACATTCAGGTTCAGTTCCTTTTTAACTCATAAGTACAAGCACAGCAATACAGAGTAGTCTGAGTAAACATGACTACCCTCCATAACGGAAGAAGTCACAGTGTGACCCTTCATCTCTCCCCCTAACACAGCAGGTACTCCTCAGTTTACCATACATGTTTTTTAGTACTTGCTTTAAATTACTTCAAGACAATGTTTCTCTATAGCCAGAGAGCACTGTGGGTGACATCAACTGGAAAAAGCTCTCTTGTGAAGAAAGTCAGAAGAGAACACTTGCTATTTCTAAATAAGCTGGAAGCTTACATGTAATAAGCCATCTAAAAAAGCCATGAGCAAGTAATTTGTTTATTGAGCACTGTATAACAGATGTTGTGGATCTTTGCACATATGAGCACTGAATTTCAGCAGATGAACAGATCCCTACACATTTTATCTATATAGGAAAAAACGTGGATTACAGTTCTAACAGAAACTGGCAGGTGGATTTTCACCCTGGAAGATTACTTACTCCCTTTTATTTACAGAGTACCACAATGGGCTGCACAACTAATTTACCTGTGCATCACACAGTGTTAGCGTTTGTCCTTCTCTGAATGTAGGCTTCATATCAGGATGTCTTGTAATGCATTTGGCTATATTTCACTTTCACTTTGAAATCTTTCCTTAATCTCCCTTACACTGACAGGCCAAGAAACAAGTTGGTTCATATATGGTTGCAATGTAACCCTCTCTGTAGAAAAGAAGACAACACTGATGAATTACACAGAGCTCCTATTAGGCAGCATTCTCTGCCCATCCTATTTCACTGCTCAGATTCCTTTGTTTGGTAAAATAGGTCAGTGCTTATAAAAACACCCCTTCGGGGCAGAAGAACCACATGACCACAGCAAGCCATAAGGAATACGAATTCTAATATGGGAGCGGTTGATTTGCACTACTTTCATGAGGCATGGAAGACTGAAATACAACAAACACAGTCCAAATGGCAAAGGGAAACATTACATGATGAATCAGAAAAAAAGAAGGAAAAAAAAAAGAATACACATTTCCTGTCTCAGAGCTTTGGCTATCCTGAAACAGAACACAATGAGCTCCTACAATATTCAGCTGCACAGAACAGTGCCTTAGAGGAGGAGGACACTGACCCTTGTGAATACAACACAACCCGCAGTTCATAATGTAATCATGTCTGATTAACAGCTCTGCTCCATTCTTAACTGCCTCTGCAGAAACACAAGCCCATGCATCCTTTCTTACCTACACTACTAAGGATGCCACTCATGTTTTTCAGGTGGTCCTTTTCAGACAAAGTTGAGTGACAGCAATTGCACTTATCCCTTTCAGAGAAGATGGCAGTTCAAGTTTCCACCCCAGATAGCTACACCCAGAAAAAGAAACAACAAAAATGATGCTGTGATTGTGGGATCAAGGTCTTTTTCTGTACCTCCAAAACAAGGAGAGATTTGCTATTTAGTGAGAAAAAAAAATTAACAGTCTAAAATGTAATGTCTGATTTCGGACAGCTCAAGAGGAAACCCACTGTATTGAAGATGGCAACTGGTGAAGGAAAATCTCCTTCTCAACACATCTTTCAGATTCTCTGTAGCTTGGGAAAAAAACAAAAACAGAAAAAAACCCCACAAACCATACCCTTTCCCAAACCGAGCCTTCATGACAGTAGATAATACAAGTGACATATCGCTTCTTCCACAAATTCCAAACACCAAACCTGTCTCTCCAGTTGAAGGCCGGCACAGACTCACCGGACAGCAGTGCCAGCTTTGTACTGTGTGAGGTGCCTCTCTGCAAACACTTCACTTAGAGCTACCTAGAAACTTGTGTTTCAGACTGAGCAAAACCCCACTGCTTTTGAGCTGATCTGTAGATGTATGCAGTATTGTGCAAAAGTTCATGAGGCATCAGGAAAGGCACAGACAAACACACACACCAGCTTTGAAGAAGCTGGGTCTGGTTTAGAAGCATTATCTGGGATCTTCCTTTACTTAGATTATTTTAGCCAATTATTCTGCCAGTAATTTTCTGTCTAGCTATAAAAAAGGAGTCCTACTATGAAGGACATGAGATACACTCACAGGAAACATTTATATCTGTTAAACAAAAATTGAGGCATCGTTTCAAATGAGATATACAGAAATCTACCCATAGGGAATTTACATTTCAGAAACACGGCGATTAGGAAGTGAGTGGAATTAGCATAGCTTTATGTAAAATACAGTAAACTATGTGTTATCACATACACTTCTGTGGACTTCTGTGATAATAAAGAGAGGGGTTTAAACTGGGACCACAGATCAGTTCTCATATAATGTATCTTGCAGTAGGAAATAAAACAAGATAGAACACTATCAAATTATTTAGTATCATTCAAAATGAGAAATGAAAGTGTGAAACTAAAATAACTCGGCATTCATTTTTCCCCCTGTAATTGTAATTAACCTTACTACAGAACTTGAACTGAGGGGGAAAACATCATCATGGAAAATATTTCAGCCAAAATACACTGACATGCAAGTTCCTCAGGATGTTATCAAATCATATCACTACGTTACCTTCTGCTTTTGTGTAGATTGCAATGTTTCCATTTACCAAGCCAGCAAACAAGTATTGTGACATATATGTCAAGCTCATGACAGTTGATTTTTCAGGAGTGAAGAAGTGCTGAAGTCGAATTTTCTTTGAGCCCTGGCAACTTTTATAAACAGAAATGCTACAAAAAGAAACAAGAAAAAGATAAGTCGGCAAAATTCTCAATAGAATATTCACTAAAGAGATCTGTGATAAAATACTGGGGAAAAAATATCTTCTCCTTCCATACATAGGAAGACAAATATGGAAAGAACTATCTTGACCCTTCAAAATATCTATGTAGATAATTTGCAGTTGCTTAACAAAGACACTGGAAATACAAGGGAAAAAACAGAGAAATATTTCTTCAACAATGAAATATAGGAAGAATCATGCTGTAAATTCCTTTTACAAGTCTGTCCAAAACTTCCCATTTGTTAGAAAGAAAAAAAAAGGATTAAGTATTATTTGTATAATTAGGGAAAAGAGAAGAAACAGTCACTATCAGACATCAATTGCACTTAAAATTCTAATAGTTCTTACACACTGTCACCGTGGGTACATTAGTAATATTGAATAATCAAATCTAGAATGAATTGCACCTCACACATAAAGGCAATTAGTACAATCAGATTTTGCAGTTGTTATAAATACGTCATTTTCCTTACACAGATTTTTTTTTCTCCTTCATTTATACCAGTTAGAAAGCCATAAAGAAATTGCATATAGTTGCACACTTATGTCCTCACGAGTCAAAGCAAGATTTGTTCACTTACTGAGTAACAATTTTAGAAAATACAGCTTTTTTCAATTGAGTCATGACTCGCTGAGGTCATCAGTTCAACCAAAGCAAAATAATTCATGTCAACAGTAAACAGCAATACTATTTATTTGCATGGCAAACCCTGCACCATATCACACTCTAGGAGGCTAATGGGTTCCTCATTTAACACTTCTCCCATTTAAAACACTTTCCGACACTTAAAAATAATGCTGTAACATTGCAAAAATAATATTTATACTGCTCAGACACTACGTATGATTAATTAAGCCTCTTTCATTAAGCAAAGGTTTTATTTTTATTTTAAATAATACACAGTATATTTTAAAACCACGCAGAGCATATTTTTTCTTTGGGTGGATTTAGATGACAATGAAAAGTTGAGGTCATTGTAAAGAAAAAAAAAATTTCTAGGAAGTAACTCAAATTTTTGCAACAGAGTCATAAAGCTAATGAATAAATCATACACAGTATGCTAAAAATGAGAATCACCTTCCTTCTTCCATGCCAAGGCAAATAGTGGGCACATTAGAAGCCTTTGTAGGAACATTTTCAGAGTTGAGAGACGTATTTATCTCTTTTATTTTCTCTTCTTCTGGTATGTAGACCATGCAGAGTATCCGTGATTCCACATTGAAGCATTCAATAACCTTAGGGCCAGAGCTTTGAAATGAGACTATTGCAATCTGGCCCATCTGATTAGTACAACTGCCAATCTGAATTGAAAAGAGAAAAATTAATAGTAATAAAAATAGACAAAGACTGATAACTGCCTTCAGCAGGAGCGACATTGACAAGGAGGAATATTGGAAAGTTAAAGAGTGCATCTCAAGTTGAACAAAAAAATAATTCAGCTCATAATATGCTTTAAGAAATTACATAAGAACACAGAATTCCCCTGTATGCTCACAGAAACTTTTGGCTTATTCTGAATTGTACATACAGAATGTATTTCAATTAGAGTAAGCAGCGGTGCAATATATTATTTTAAAAAACAGCATTCTTAGTTATCTCAGCTACTCTTGAAATTGATAATATAGTTGAAGTTTGTCCTTTGAAGAGTAACAGGTCTACACATAAATGATCTACTGCAACAGAACGCGGGATTTTCAATATCAGCCATTTGTAAACTTGCAGATATATACCCTTCAATTTCTCCTTGATCCAAATCTAATTATCGTCAATATATTCACAAATATTTTAGGAAGCTGGGAAGAGTAGAATAATAAATTGTGCACCTGAGCACCAATGCGTGTTTATACAGCGACTCCCCTATGCGTGTATGAAATGAAAAAAAATGGCAAAGAAGAAGAAAGAAAATTATGCAGTAGTAGAAAGACTTCATTGGCGTGTATTTGCGATGACTGCTCTCAAACAACAAAGACAAAAATAAATTACACAAGTCATCCTGAAAAAAGACCACTGACAAAAACTATTTTTAACTTTTACTTTTAACTCTCAAGGGTTCCAAAACGCTGCCCCTTAAAATCTCAGTTTTGCAGTAATGAGAAAACCTGCTGAAATTTTTAGCATTTAAAAAACAAAATAAAAATAGGCGATGTCACTTTGTTTGCTAGTCTTTGCACAGCTAGGTCATTATTATGTGCTGGTGTATTATCTTCCTGTGTACACATTTAAACAGACTGCTTATAGTTAAAACATTTTTCAAATATGGACACAGACAAAAAAACAGTGTGGGCTCAAATGGTTTTAAATAGTGCATAACTCACGTCCAACAGTGCTCACCTGCTTTTATTCTGTGGAAGAATAACAATCACACATAAATAGAGTACAGTGAGATCAAACAAGCTTACAAGTTATCACCTATAGAAGTCCATCTTTAATAATAATAATAATAATAATAATAATAATAATAATAATAATAATAAAATAATGTCAGACCCATATGCTACTGTGACAAAAAAACATCTCCAGAAAGAGCAGACAAACCTCTCTCAAAGACTAAACTTACCCAAAGAAAGCCATGTTCCATGGAACAGGAATCTGACTCTGTTTCTCCAGGGAGGTATAGCTCAGGATTGTAAGTGGCGCATTCGATCTTCAAACAAACAAAAAAGAAGCGGACAGTTAAGATTAAAAAGACATGCCTGATTCAGTCTTATTTAATCTGTAATTAACTAAAGAAATCATTTAAGGATGTCAGAAAAGAAGTCAAGAAGTCAATCTAGCCCATCCATCATCCAGCGGGCAGGGTCAACTGCACACGTATCATTCCTAGCGCATTCTTTGTCTACTCTTACAGACATTAAAAGATAGACTACAAATTATCCACCTGATCTGTTCAAAGGCTTCATAGATCTTCGAACTGTATTACTTTTTTTCCAGACATCCAACCTAAAGTCCCCCTGATGTAAATAATAATCTCCTCATCCTAGCAATCAGAAATTACCTTCCCTTCTATAGTGTCCTTTCACATATAAGGCTACTATACGTCACAAACCTCTTTTAGTCTCCTCTTCGTTAGGCTCAGTGAGCACAATTACTAATTCATTTAACTATTTTGCTAAATCTTGTTTTAAACTTTTAAAGTTAGTTTTTCGAATCTTTGCTTATGACCGCTGTTTTACAACTGGCATCTCTCTATGCACTCCATATATTTGAAAGTGCAGAACTTTGTAAACTGAACACCCTGTTCTAGCTGATCTGTAAAATACTCACTATGTAAAACACTACATGATTACCTCCTCTGAGCCTTGTTAGTATGCATTCCATTGGTTATTTGCTCTTTGTAACAATATCGCATTTTTAACCAGTTCTTACCTTGTTAGTATCTTAAAAATTGCTTTTATGGACTTCCTGAGCAATCACCTCCTCAGTCTGTACTTGTGAAGGTACTAAATTCTGCCAGAGAATAATGTGTGCCTGTCCTAATTATTATCACCCTCTTTATTTCTTCAGATTACTTCTTCAGGTGTTCTACTCATTTTGAATGTCAGCGCCATGCTTCAAAATACTTTCAGTCCCCTCTCACTTCTTGTTATTGCGTCTCTGTCAGTAAACTAAAAACTAAACTTATGATTTCATCATCCAGGCCATTTAAGGAAAAAGGAAAAACAAATAAAAACAATCAACCCAACCACCTCCTGAAAAGTTATACCAGACTCAAGGTAAGTGCAAGTCTATCCTTGCTCAGAAAATGAAATGCGAGTACACAAGCTCTAAAAAACACCTTTTTATGGTTTATTTCTATTTTCCCTGATTTTTCCAAATAAGAAGTCTACATAAGCTCTTCACTATTATGAACTTCTTGAATATATCTTCAGCAGAGTAAAAGCTTCTTGATGAGATGCGACATTGTGCTTTTAGACAACATCCTCTACAATTCGCACTCACGTGCTTGCCTCAGACATCAATGACATAATACTGCTTGTGATTCTGGAGACAAGTTGGTTAGCATTAACTTGCACACTTCAACAGAGTCTTGCATCATCATCTCACTGCAGTGAGGTGCTGTATTGTTTTAATTTTTTGAATGTAAATCAGTGGTTATAACTAAACTTTCAGTTTGTTTTTCAGAAGCACAAGGAATTTCAAAATTCCCCCTGAAGTCAGCAGGCGTCACCTAGAAGTAGTAGACTAGAAGTAGCAACAATGGTATGTATTCACCAAAGCAATACACAACAAGGATAGAAGACACATCAGAAAAATAAAAGAGCTATCTTTGCCAGTCTTAGCGTGTCTCATTTAACAAATGCTGACACTATCTACTCATAGTGGTGATTTACAGTAGCTGCGACAGCTAAGTACATCACTAAAGAAAGAAAAAGTTAACCGGCTGGCTAGGTATTTCTCAGGCTGTTTCTTACATCTCCGTGTCACTTTGTGTCTTACTCAAAACTGATGTCATTTTTCACAGTCAAATCCTGGCAGTTTAGCTCTCCATCTCAATAAGCCTTTTACATAATGATGTAAATTTGTTCTGATGGCTGTTACTGACTTCCTGTACTATCAGGCAGTCTGAGCAGTGTGCTAAGAGATAGCAGGATCAGCCAAGCAAAGAGCTCTTCCCACCCCAACCTGTACCTCTACATTGAAACCGCAGCTGAAGCTGCAGAAAAGCAGAAGAAATATGTAGGTGATTTCATCCGGGAATATCTCTGCCTCAAGAACATCAGGAGTGACAGCTGGGCTTCTATGTTCTCCTCTGGATCTGTAAAACTAGCAGAGCTGTCTTGGAGCTCAGGCAGACTCTGCCATGTCTTCTGTTGAGGTGATCACAGCAAAGACCATTACATAACTGTACGGGCATGTGACCTCCCTTTCCTTTCAAAACAGACAGATCCCTTTGAAACTTGATTACAAGGGATGAACCTGAGCCTTTAAGGCACTTTGCATAGACCTATAGAACTTACAAATACATAGGCTCTATGGAAATGTGAGTATTTAAAATTCCCTTTAGAATAATCAGTTTGGCTATTTATCCAGTGGTGACACAGAAAGTATTCAATAAACATAAACCCAAGTGTCTAGTAAGATATGAATGACTAAATGTATAAAAGAGACTGGAAACTCTCAGCAGATTTCAGCTGCTGTAAGCTGCAGCTCTACTCTGACTCCATTTAAAACTGTTACACATTTCCAATGCATTGTTTTCCTTGAGTGATGAGCTTACACCCAAAAATAAATGCTGTATCATATAAAACTACATACGTTGTTCTCTGAGGACTCAAATACTGTGTTCCTGCAACCCTATTGGACTGTCTATTGCTGCTGGTCTTATACCAAAGTACGCATTAGCAGTAACTTAAGAGAACTAACACATGAGAACTAATAGATGTATTTACAATACAGTTTTCCTTAGAAGTGACATCACTAAAGAAAACAAATTGTAATTTTGCACAATCAGCTCTATTCACCTTAAACTCCTGCTGCTTGGCCATCATCACTGGCATGTGTCTAACAAGCAGAGGATGTTTCTCCTTTTTGATTTGATTCCCATCATCTTCTACACAGAACCAACCTAACAGGTTATCCTCTGCTGTAACGGAAAGAACAAACAAACATCCCACAACACTTTCATTGAATAACTGATTACATCTCTCTACAGAAATAGGAAATAATTATCTTACAATTGGTTAGTAACGATCAGGCTCCTCTCATGTCATATACACATTCGTTGGAATAAACAACAAAAGCATGAGCAGAAATTCAATATGGCAGATTATGTAACCGCTGTTAACACAACACTTAATACTAGCTAAATGTTAATGATCTTGTCAGTAGTTGCTTAAAAGAGGTAAAGGTACACCTTTCTCTTCCTCTTTTAACTCCTTAAATGATACCAAGCCTTTCCTCAGACCTATCAAATCTACCATCTGCAAATATGACCATTTCTCTGCCAGCCAAGTAGCATCACTACCATCTGCTATTCATCATCATCACAAGGATCCATCTCCTGCAATGATGAAGATGTCCAGTTTTCTTTCCTTTTTTGTTTTATCTGTCTTCTCTGAGATGCCATTAAAATGCCATATTTTGAGAAAGTGCTGGCAATGTTGCTTTCTATTTTGCAAATCCTCGATGTTTCAACTTAAGCACTGAGCATCCCAGGTAACTTCTGAAACTTAGGCACTCTGAGGAAACACAGGAAACTAACAACATCACAGGACAGCATGTTCTTTATTGGTCCCAATTAGATCAGACTTGTTAGTGATAATTTCTCTAGAGAAAACTAAAAAGTTATATTAAAAAAACTGACTCTGGACCCAAAGACAAAAACTACTTTCATGTATCCAACTAAAGAACTATTTCGTCAAAATGTCGTGAATGTTTATTTCATGCTCAGAAAGCTAAAAACAAATGAACCAATAGCTTTACTATCACTTCCTAGCTAAAATTTCTTGAGCTAAAAACTGAGAAATTTGAACCCCGAAGGCATATGGCTGAAGAGTTTGTAATATCTGGAAATATAAGTATACAACGGAGTAACTTCCTCACCAGGCTGACATGTATGTAGGGTAACTTCATTCTTTTTGATTTAGATATATCAAATATAAATTATTATCATAAATCATACAGATTGCCATTTGTAACGACACACAATCACGATTATCTATTGCATTGCAATTTCAAGACCTGTAGATAGAACTTTGTCAAAAATAAATAAATCACTTTCTGTGCAAAAGCCATTACACTGTACATCTTATACATTGTATTGTAACTTGATAAGAAACGTAAGGTATAAGAAACCGAGAATTACCAAGGGCTAGTTTAGCCATCTGCAAATTGTTGATCCAAGACTGTTTGATGGCAGGAGTAAATGTATTGAATACAGCTGTAAAGAAAGTAGGCCGCCCAGACCTGCAAGACAAAGAAATAAATGAAAAACCAATACACAAAAAGCAGCCATGCTAAATGTACGAAGTGTGAGATTCAGACAGGGCTAGAAAAGTCGAGCAAGACAAAATTCCACCATCTTCCAACACAAAGATAAAGGGAAGCTCAGATAGAAACTTGCAGGCTATGATAAGCTACACATCCGTCCCTCTTCTCATGCTTTACATGAAAAGGTATGAGAAGAATAATCCTCCTTGGCAAATTAATATCATAGTGGCTATTCCTTGTCAAGTGCCATTGCCACAGTTCCTCTCTAATCTTGTATCAGGAACTTAAGGTTGAGGAATAGGAGAAAAACTACATGGCTGTTCTGAAACACGGAAGTTGCAAATGCTTCAGCATGAGAGCACAATTCAGAGGCTAAGTGTAGAGACAGGAGAACAGGAAGACCTGAAGACTTCCAAATCCTCCCTGGTACATCTCTACCTAACACACAAACCCGTTCAGAAAGTTTCACGATCAAGAATTACTACTGACTTGTCCTGTTTTCCTGGAAGCTGCAGCTGAATTCTACAGCGATCTGCTGCTCTGATTTCATCTTCTTTTTTCAAGATCAATTTTTGTAAACCTGAGGTCCAGTCATGTGCTACCGATTGGTTTAAGTTCTGAAAAAATTTAAAAAAAAAAATAAAAAAGCTAAGGATCAACATCCATCTACCGACCTATTTCCAGTGAGCTAATTAACGTCATCTTTACGTACAAAGAGTCCCCAGTACCTGGCTATCATTTAGTTCTCATTTTAATCATGGATAATTTAGTCACATTTGTAAACACACTTGAAAAATGTCTGTAAAGATTGTTGATGTATCTTAGCTGATGATTTACTTGTGCACTGCCAAGATTTTGATGACGCATGATTAACACTCCCAAGGATTTGTCAAACTAAGAAATGCAAATTTGCATCAATTGCTCTTACAATCCTTTTTCTTCGTTACAATGAACAGCCACCAAGAATCTACAAATTCTATTTCTAAAGGAAATCTCAAGGAAGCCTCTATAAATCCCACTGCCAATTTGTCTGTTCAAATCTTTGAGGCCAAAATGTTTATGTAGCAATCGTGGAAGCTCTGTGTAGTTGCAACCTGTTTAAGCGGGATGTGGAAACATTCATGCTCTGTAACCTAAACATAAAGTTATTCACATGCAACAAGAGCACATGAATTACCAATTGATAAAATGTTATGAAAATTAAAGTATTTCTCAAAATCAAACAAACTGTCCTCATTCTACATCTAAATTACTCTAATTATTTTAAACGTCTCTGTCTGGAAAACTTGAGTAAACATTGTGGTTTTCAAATGTAGTTGGCAGCAAAAGTGGAAAGGTTTTCTATATTTTGATTCTATGATTTTAGTGGATGAAAGTCCTATGGTATCTATTGTACACCTAATTCCAATAATGCAGCTGAAATTCGCCTTCATATCCTGCTGAAATGTTGTCCAAACTCACTGCTCCCATAAATGTCCTTCACAGTACACATTTTCATCAAGTTTTACATTCTATTTAATGCCCTTGACTCTGAAGGCAGGATATTCCAAGAGAAACTCAGCTTTCATATACACAAACATTAACTTACAGTCTATGGTGGCAGGTAGGAACTTTAAAATGTACTCAAGCATACATAAAACATGTTTAAAAAAAAAAAAAAAAGGCAAAGGAGAAAGCACCTAAAAATATACTAGTGATTTATTTTTAAGTCTTCTGAATGAGGAGAACGGATAATTCATTCCAAAATTCTGTGCCAGTGTTCTATATCTATTTGCTAGAACAAAGGCTAAATGAGAGGGGCGTGAACAAAATCAAAGCAAATTGCTTCAAAATTCATCACAACATCCATTAACATTTTTGTGATTTGCACTTAAGTACAATTTCTCCCTGAAAGCTAGAATTATAAGCTCATACAAGCATCAAGAACTTCCTCCAAACAACCACCCTCCTACTACCTTGTCCAACTGTAAGAATCTAGTTTCATAAGATCAAAACATAATTCTGTTTCCATATAAGCTTATCAGCTGCTGAGGAAACGAAGACTCTTATAGTTTCCGCCTACACTTAAAAACAATGAAGCAAAACAAGATTAAAAGACAGCCATAATCTACTTACAGCAGTAAACATTTAAAAGCAATTGAATTACCACAGATAAAAATGATTTCTTTACAGGGAGAACATCTTCCATAGATCCTAGGGAAAAACAACTGGGATATTTTACAACAAGAATACATTTTAAAAACAAATCCAGCTTTGTTTATTACCTGATAATTTCCTTTAAGGCTGCCTATTAATTGACTAATTTGACCAACTACATTCAAATCATGTAAAAGGTTCTGCAGATCATGGTATAGTTGCCCTGGTCCCATATACAGCTTGTCTAAAATGAACAAGAACATAATGTTATATATAATAAAAATACGTAATTCTCAGTTAAAGGAGGAAAGCATGACAAAGACAATATTATTAACAAATATCGCTACTTCTTAACACTATGAAAATTAGGTTTAAAAAAATAGGCTTTGCTCTTTCTAGATCACAAAAACAACCAACACATCAATATGCAGATAGGGTCTTCTTTACATCCAAAAACCAGTGTTTTATTTATATATACACCATATCCATTTCACTTCGCTGCTCCAGGTGTTTTCAGTGCTCCTACAGACAGATACTTATGAAATGCATCATGGGAAGCAGTAGCAGTATATATTATTTTATAGTAGCTTTGCATATATAGGTGCTACCATACTTTATATTGCCTTTTTCAGTTTGTTCATCTATTATGAAGGACAGCATCATCTGTGGCTTTAATATGAATGCACTGGAACTATGTCAGACAGCAAAGATTCATTGGGCCTCAAATCAGTAGATAATGAATTTTTGCTTAACGCCAACCAGCAGGCTTGCTGTTACACAGCAATGCGAACATCCTTCAAGAAGGCTGCTTCTCATTACGTGACAGAGCCTAAAATCTTATCTGCAGCCTATATTATGGTGGTTTAAAACTCCAAATTTGTTTTAGCAAAACAATTCAGGACAATAGAGACACATTCTAACTCTATCTTAACTCACATACCTATAGCTTCACTGAACCACATGAAATTTTCCTGCATTTAGACAAGTGAAAAAGGATCTGCACTGAGGACAGAACCAAGTCTTAGCAGCAGCAGAAATATCTAGCCTGATCCATTAACAAGTATATACGTTTACAAAGAAATACTAACTCAGGAAAATATTCTGAGTAATAGGATAAAATAGGCAATTTAATGTGCAAAGTTTTCAAAGCCCTGCTAGCACCTCGGTTCCCAGACATGATGCTAACAGAGAGATGGCTACAAAACTCTTGTGGAAACAGCACCCTTCCCCCCTAAGCCCCACACTGACTCACACAGAGTCAGCATGTTTCCCTTTGGAATGACAGGATCCAGGCTGTATTACTTTTCCAGGAAATCCCTGTAGATTATTAATCTCATGCAGTGCAGTGTTCAAGCTGCAGCTCCAAGCCACAGTTTTGGAAGATAGTCTGTGGGCAGCAAATCACCCTGACCAGAAGCCCATCAAATGCAACAAACGAAACACAAATCTATCTATCATACTGATCAAGGCCATCACTGGATGTTTTCATAATCTACATAATCATAATCTACACTACATTAAGGCAGGGATCTGTCCAAAACCTGGAAGGCTGAAAAATCACAAGCCCTAAGGGAAATGCTATGGGTTACTTTATTTACAAATTCTCCACATCACTGCAGGAAAACACCACGTAAACTGGAGCCATTGCACTTGCCCAGAAAACTGAAAATTATTCTCATGCTTTTAGATGCTCTGGTAAATGGAATGAAAGGATTTCTGAGTATTGCCTTTGAGCACTGAGCAGGAACAACTGCACTTACACCATTTACCCAAGCAGAAAAAAGATGCAACTTTCATCCACCCTCCTTTGCCTGTTCTGAATGTTAATTAAAAGCACAATGGAGCCTTTCTTATCCTCACAAACAAATCAGTCTTTAGGAAAAGATCGTTATATTTACTATGTACAATGAAAGGAAATAAATCCAGAGTAGACAGACCTAGAAGGAAGAGCCTTTAGGTGCTGTTCAGAATTTCTTTTCCTATACAAAATTTTCACACTTCTGCAATTGCAGACCATGAACTTTCATTAAGCTGCATTTTCACTTTCTGCAATCCAAATACTTGAAAAAACATCTGAAAATCTCATCTTGGATCTCTCTTCTTCTGATAGTTTAAACCTTTTTACTAACTAATCTCTCTACAATAATTATCAAGCATAAGAATTCCTTGTCCTTGGACACAATAAATTGCTGGTTTCATTTGGGCAACTTTTAAAGAAAAAGATCACTCACTGTTACAAGACTGGTAAAATCAGCTTGAAAGCTATAATACATTCAGCACTGTAAAGAACACACATGAAATAATTTTTGCCACAAATTTCTGTACTGGAAATTAACAAAACAAAATTCTAAGTAATTAGCAGTTAGTTGAGTTTCTGGCAGAAGCCTGTTCACCTACCTGTCATTTATAAGTTCCACAGCTAAAAAACAAACCAAACTGCTGCACTGAGAAACACATCGCAGATATTTCCAAAGTTTATACTCATGGGTCTGACCAACAGAAAACTTAAAGCCTCAATGTCATGAACAGCTGAAAAATTGTGATAATCCCCTTGTACAGGATGGTTACTTTCACTTGAGTGAATTTCAGCTATATTTCTGACAAGCTAGAGCCCTTCAGTATGGGGAAGAGAAGGCTCAGGGGGGACCTTACAGCAGCCTTCCTGTACTTGAAGGGGACCTACAGGAAAGCTAGAGAGGAACTTTTTATGTAGCAACAGGACGAGGGGAAGTGGCTCTAAAGTGGAAAAGAGTAGATTTAGACTAGATAGCAGGAACAGATTTTTATTGTGAGGGTGGTGAGATGCTGGAATGGGTTGCCCAGAATGGTTGTAGATGCCCCATCCCTGGCATTCGAAAGCCACGCTGGATGGGGCTTCAAGAAACCTGGTTTAGCAGGAGGTGTTCCTGCCCATAGCGGGGGGGGTTGATCTGGATAATCTTAAAGGTCCCTTCCAACCCAAACCATTCTATGATTCTATGATTATTTCTGAAGTTTAAAAGCCAGGATCACCTCTTGCAGCTTCATAAAGACAGAGTTAAAAGCAGGTCAGAGATAGGACACTATTCAGCAACAGACAATAGCAGGCATTCAGTGCCGTAGTCTTCAACTGAGTCCATACAGCAAACCTTAACTACTTATATCAATGGATTTTCCTTGTGCTGTTATCACACCAGAAAACAGATCTCTACAACCCTGTTCCTGCAGCTCCAAATGCTTTTAAAAATATTCTAGTTTCAGCCTTGAGAATAAGGGATAAATCTTGAATTTCATTCACTAATTGTCACCTAAGTCTATTTTGTCTGCATCATGCATGTTCTATAATGTTTTAATAAATCAAGATAAAAAAGGAAGCAGAGCATGAAAGCAAATAGCCTGGCAAATGAAATTCTGTCATTTAGAGAAAACAAACTGAGGTCACTTTAAGCTCATTCATTAAAGGGTAAGTTCTTAGTACAGAAAAGAAAGACAAAAACAAAGCAGTAAATAAAGAGAGCCTGTTTCCATTCTTTGATGTCCCAAGATGACAAATTAAAGTGAAATTGTAATGGTCAGCCACAGCAGATATCAACAGCCATGGCTATCACCCTCCTATCCTGGAGGTCTTAAGCAGGCAGAAAATGAAGCAGAAAAATAACTGAGATCATAACAATGTCCTCATCAGAGGAGAATCCTCTCAGATTTCACCACTTGATTTCTGTCAAGATAATGGATTAAAAGTAACAGCAACTTCACCACTGAATTGGTTTCTGAAAGGGTTACTCATAACATCTTTTAAAATGGGATTAGCTTGTAGGATCCTTGGTGGCTAATAATGTGTTAAGTACCAGTTGACTCAGCTCAGAATTGCCTGATGGATGATTTTTCCTGGGTGAAGCAGGTAATGCAGTCTGTTCATCAGATGTGTCTCTCATTGCAGAGCCAAAGTTCTGCCCACTTAAAATGTTCCCTGACCAGTATAATGTTGGTTAGCTTGGATGGGTGTGCTCTCTTTTTCACCACAGAAAGCACTGATAAACTCTTGACTTCATTCCAATGCAGATGATATGGTAGATTCTCTTTTGTACTCTGAAAAGTTATAGAAATGACAAAGTCATTTCCTTCCCATTTCCAATTCACTCCTGCTACCAAGCTCCAAAACAATTTTATTTTCCAATGTGTGTGTGTGTGGGGGGGGGGGGGAAAGCAACACAGGAATTTAGGGACAGTTCTTCCCATCTCCACACATCCTACATGCTGCAAAGAACGGTGTGCTGGGGCAGAAGGAAAATGCTGTAAGCAATAACCACGGACCCCACTTATGATGCAAAGTTTTGCATTCCGCCTACAGATCAAGGGTAAAATCTTGGCCACATCCAAGTTAGTAGAGGAATCTTTTCATCAAACTCTTTGTTGCTAAGATATCACCAGAAGAATTTATGCCTCCTTGTAACAGGCAAGTTTAGTGCCTGCAACCAAAAATTCATGCAAAATGCCTAACCTCTTACTCAGCATTATTTTCAGAAGTATTCAAGACAGATCCATGAAAAAAATAAAAAAATCTACCAATTACTTTAAAGGGAAGAAAGAAAAGTTTAATTTTTGCTGCTAAGTTAAACTGATCCATGGTTGAATTTATGTGAGTATAAGACTAAAACTTCTACCTGCTCATTTCCCAGCTCTGGACCATCAAGTTAAATTTACCAGCTTTACCCAATTTAAAGTAATTATAATTGAAGCAGAAGCAATTTCAGCCCATTAACATCAATCCACTCATAAAGCCTGCAGGAAACTCCCTGGGTGTGGTTAAAGTCTGCTTAACTTGGTTCAGGCAAAATTAGTATTTGTGCATAAATATACATATAGAAAAAATGACTTGGATGTGGTCAGAAGGGAAAATGACTCCTTACCATCTTTACCTAGAGGAGCTCCGTCATGCTCTGGGACCAACACGAACCAGGACCTGAATTGAAGACTCACTACACTGGTGTTTTCCTAGCAGCTGGCCTTCCTGTGAGCACCCCTAACTGACCCACTCTGCTCCACACTGGCAGACCCTCGTTTTGCCATGGAACGAGGCCAGCAGCTGCAGCTCTCACTGCACAGCCAGCACAGCAGCAGCTACTTTAATGGGTGCTGGCAGATCACCACTCCCTTTGGGTTGCCATCTATCTGGCTCCTCACAGTTTTAAATTCTCATGGGTACTACAGGCAGATTGAGTATTGCACTCCTGAACTGAACGTGCCCTGTTCTTGATCTCAAAGAATTCCCATGGAACTGATTTATTTACCATGATGTTTTGTTACTTGTACACATTTTCTACAAGCTTCTGCTGTGTTCTGTTTCTCAACTGTGAGTTACTAATTTATGACAAATTTATGCAGCTAAAGGGGGAAAAAAATAGGGTTGCCATGCCTAGAGTAGATGCAGACACCTATGAACTAAAGGTCTGTTACTAGATAAGCAGAAATAATGGCTCAGATGGTCACTTCCAATTCAAAACTTCTATTTAATTCCTGATCAGGAGGATTTTTTGAAGTAATATTACATAAATCCAAATGGCAAGAATCTAAAACAGAAGTCAGTATTAGTCTGAATAGTGCAAGTGCTCTTGCAAGTATTTCTGTATTACGTGTCATATTAAAGCAGAAGACAGTTAAGATGGTTAACAAATACCCTCCTGGGTATCTCATACACTGCGAAGTAACTAACCTTGACAAGATCTGCTTTGAGCATAGGTATAGTAATGACCTTTTCCCCACATGGTTCAAAATCATCAATACAAATTGCTTTGAAAACAACTTATTGATGTGACCTGAGAACCAGTGCATCAGATAAATTCAAAGTCCTCAGACATTACTTTGACTGAGAGATGCAGAGCCCTGAAGTCAGGCAATGCATAATACCAAATGGAAGTTCATGAATACAGTGATAGAACAAGGGGAAAATGGTTTCAGGCTTAAAGAGGGTAGATTTAAATTAGATATAAGGAAAAAGTCTTTTACAGTGTGGGTGGTGAGGGGTTGGAACAGGATGCCCTGAGATGCGGTTGATGCCTCATCCCTGGAGACTTTCAAGGCAAAACTGGATCAGGCCCTGGGCAACCCGATCAACCTGTGGTGTCCCTGTTCATTGCAGGGGAATTGAACTAGATGACCCTCAGAGGTTCCTTCCAACTATAAAGATTCTATGATTCGACGATTCACATGTAAAAGCTTTAACCAAACTGAGAAAAGCGACGTTCCTGACTAAAGCTGCAGAATCACTGAAAGGCAACACAAAGTTAATGGCCTGCTTGAAGAACATGCCAGATTTGGAGACTATGCTGAAAGGCTGATAGATCCCAAATTTGATTTGCCATTTGTGATGTGATCTTTGAAGCTGAGCATACATACTTTGCTTCCTCCCACCGAGCCATCTGTGCGTAGCCAGGCAACATAGTGAAACATCAAGAGTTACGAAGGAAGGAAATTTGGAAAAGGCTCAACCCTCATTTTGAGCATAAAAATCATCCGGGATCTCAGAAGTCATGTATGTAGGAGGGAACTTGAAAAGCTGCTGTTGAGAAAGGCATAATGTATTGCTACTTCAACAGAATCGTGCAATCAGAACAAATAATTAAAAAACAAGTCCCTTCCACAAAGCTTAAGTCCATGTCTTAACCTAATACATTTGTGTGGTGTGCTGGAAAGGAAATCATCATGATAGCAGATGAGTTCTTGATCACTCCACAATAAACAGGAAAGATGTCGTGAGACAGCCTAAACGTATTAAAAATGATGATGTGGCAGTAATATATTTAAAAATATTTCCGTGCAATCAGAGCCGCTCCATTGCTTTGTTTTAGATGTGGGATTTTCCTGGGAGTTTTTCAGTGATTTTCCTTAAAGGAACAGCAGACAGAGAGCATCTCACTGTTCAGTTTATAATGTTCGTTCTTCAGGAAGGATGAGGTTAGAGCCAGAGGCAGACTTACGCCCCAAGGAAAATAGTTTCTAATTCTCCAAAGAACCTGAGTATTAATTCACAGAAGAGAAAAACAGAAAGCCCTAATAAGGTCCAAGATTCAATTACTGCGATTTAGGAATTCTTCCTATACAACTTGGTATGGGATTCTGCACCTTTGAATACACTGGAATGCAAAACAGAGAGGACAAACTCCTTCTAGCTGCTAGGGGTAACAACAGATTAAGAAAAATATTCTCCTTCAGATGGTCTAGTGGAATTAGTTTTATTGATGCAAATAGAAAAGATCAGTTACATGATATTATGAAACTCAAGCCATCTATCTTGGCAACAGTGGGGAAAAAGATTATGACTATTGGGAACATTGGGGATATTGTTATTTAACAATCAATACTGATGCTGGTTGCTAAATACTACATCATTTCCCTTTGAAAAAAGAAACAACAAAAAACCTTAGTAACAAAACATTCCACTTTCACTGGAAAGTGGGTGGTGAAAACTGCCCTGCTGTACCCAACAGCAGCAGTATGCAGTGGAAGGCTCTCCTTATACCTTCCAAGACCTTCTCTCTGAAAATTCTTTACAAATCTTGCAGCCAGTGACAAAGAAAATATGATTTTATTTTTAGATGCTGAATGAGCTTCCTGCACACACAGTTATGTAAGCCAAGCACTTGACAGCTCCTCCCACGACATCACTCCTATTTGTGCCTTTCGCCTTGCTTACACACGCTGGAACTGTTTCCATAGGCACCTCAGGAAAGCATGCATGCAGCTTTTGTTTTCTGTTTTTCTTTTACAACACTGTTTCAATAGCCAACTGAAATTCCAAGAAGGTACCAATAAAGTAGTCTTGGGAACCCAAAATCCCACCTTCGGGGAGGGAATCTGAAGGCAAACAAGCCCATAGATGAATGAAAAAAGAAAAGCAGACTTCTTGCCTTAACCCCATTTTGTTCTTTTATGCCCGATCAAACTCCTGATCTCAATGGTTACATGCCCTGAAAAGTATGAGCTGTAGTTCAAATCTAGTTCACTTCTGGTTTCATAAAACTATCAGATCCAAACTCCATAAATATTTACAGGGTTGTATTGGTCTCTAGGTTTGGAGACTGAAGCAAATGGGAAACCAGGAATAATAACAGAAAACAAAAGCTTAGTTGGCAGCCATCAGTGAAAAGATGAGTAGCTGTACTCACAAGTAACCTTACAGCATGACCTAAATTAGGTTTATCAATGTTATGAACAACACAGTACAGGAAGAAGCAGCACATACACACTATGAAGTGACAACAACAAAATCCTGAGATCAGCAGGATCACAAACTAATGAATTCAGACTTGGGATAAGCAGGCCTAATTACCAATACAGTCTGGACACACCATCATCATTATCCAACATGAGAAGCATTATCGTAAACACAAGGAGATAATATTGAGCCTAACCCTTGCAAGGGAATAAATTCTAATCACACTTCAGCCATGTAAACATTTACAAGTAATTTCTAGGAACTTTATTATTGAATCTGATAATCTGAGCTTATAAAATTCTTTAATATATTTATTCTCACAGCCATGCAAGATAGGAGTTTTTCAGGTCACTGATCACAAAGAACCGAGTCTCAGAAGCCACCAATCATACATAAAACAGATGGGAAACATATCTCCTCAATCTTAACTCTGGCAAGTCTTTTTAACACGCTTTGCCTTCATGGCAGCTCTTAAGGGGTAATTACATGAATGCTGAGACCTACCTCAACATTGTGTCAGATCCGAGCACTAAACACAAAAATTACTGTCCAGCCACAAAACTGCTAATTCACACAGCTTGAGTATAATATCAGCACAGATATCAACAGCTTGCAACTACAAAGACTGTGCAAGGTATCAAATGCAAGCAATTTATAGTGCTATACAACTCACAAGTAAAATTATGCAAGAACACCAAGCAAAACTTTTTAAGAGGATGAGAACTAGCTCACACATTGTGAGCATGGCTTAGGGATTATATTAAACTCCAGATAATACTGACAGTATAAGAAATTGTAGAGGTAAAGCACAGTAAATACTTTTTCCTGGTGACAGGAACAGTTATGTCAGAAGGGAGGAAAACAGGAGGTCCAATGCAGCGACAGGCACAGAGCATGCAGGCATTTGTTCTGCAGTACACCAGCAGGATGGCTGTGTTTTCCTGGGCTACATCCTGATTGTAGTTACAGGTCAAAGCTCTTCCCGTTCCTGGCTCTGTTCCATCACAAGGATGGAACATCCTGGAAACAAAGGGACTGTGGAATGAAAGTAAAGAGGTACCACAGCTCTTTCACACCTCTTCCTCTTTCAGGGTCCCAGAGGGGCTGCCAGTGGAGGGCGGAAAGGAACTGGAAACCTCTGCCCCATGAAAAGAGAGAGAAGCTACATGCAGCCTATATGGTGCAACTGCATGGGTGTGAAGGGTGAGAAAGAAACGGGATGTGAGAAGATGAACAACATAAACAGGCAGAGAAAGTGTGTGTGTGAACATGCTTACACAAAGAAAGTACTGCAGTAGTCCTCAGGCAGGCCTGCAAGTTGCCAAGCTGCCAGAGGTTTCCACTGGAGTTCAGACTAGATTATCCGTAACTCATGTGGAAATCACACTGTGAGGAGCTTTACTTCCCTCTTCCATGTTCCCTTGAGCATAGCTAGATTTCGGCTCATTTCACTAATCTGTGTCAAGATGTGAATGAGACCCCTGGCAAGCCAGGAAAAGGATGTTAAGAAGTGAACATGAATGTGAAGCTTGCTAAAAGTCATTTGAACAGCAAAGAGAAGAGTCTGTTCCTAAGTAGGTGAGACAAAAATGTAGGATCAGATTTATTCTATGCATAATCCACCAGCTGAAAACTTATCTTCTGAACCAGTGAACTATTTCATGTCACCAGTTTGCTGTGTTTGAAGTGAGATTTATTTAAAATCTCTGGCCTTATGTTCACATATATCAACTACAGTTTACATTTATGAATGTGTTACATCTGCTTTAGCATGCAGACTAGCTTTGAAACAAAGATTTACATTATTAGTCTACAAATATATGTCACAGAGATGAAAGCTGGTTCGACTAGCAATTCATGCCTTTATCATCAATTTAAATCCTTATCACCAATGCTGGAGTTGATATGTCACTTAATACTTAAGTCTTGCTTACTCTGGACATTCAATTACAATCATCCATCCTTAAAGTGATGACAGAACTTACTATTTCCTTCCTATTATTTTCCTTCCTTAACCCTACAGTTCTTATTAGACAAACCAGCAAAAGTCAGCTTCAAAGGCAACAGCTGACTGCAGCAATACTGCCCTTCCATTGAGTGAGTGAATGACAACAGCATAAGTGCACACTGTGGCCCATCAGACACCCCACCTGTTTCTCTGGTAACACTCTGAGATCTACAAGAACTGGTAAGCAGAAGGAAACTCAGAAGCATTGTGTCGTCAGTGTTGTGTTACAACTATGTTTGACAACAAACAGAAACAGCAGAGATCAAAACCGCAAGCAAGTGGGAACAGAGTACAGATTTATCCTTTCAAGTCTGATCAGGAAAGTATAGAAGTCATAATTTAGCAGAGCTGAGGTTCAATTTTCTTTATGAACTGCAAGTCTGTGAAACAAAAAACAAAATTCTGTCACGAATGAAAATGTGCTAATTATTTTTATCATTTTACTGCCACCTCCTGCACTCATCATTGCACGGTATACGCTGTACAGATGGATCTTGCTCATTTTCTCTTTCATCTTTTTAATTAAAATACTTTTTTCCTTATGCAATAGCCTATGCTGCATATCACTCCTAATAAAAATGATTAGCAACAGAAAGCCAAGATGCTGCTGACATGAACTGTCTTCTCACACACTGCAATATGTTTAAACCTCTCTGTTTCTTTGGAGTCTCTCCTGCCTGGCCTAAAGTGTAACAGTGTGAAAAACTTCCACAGCTCACTTTTTGTTTTTGAGCTGCGTCGAGGATGAGAAAACAGAAAACTCAGTGCGGTCACTTCCACTGCAGCACCAAGCAGGAATTCATCTCAGCACAGACTCCACAGCTGAATGCCTGTCAACAGTTTGCAGAACTTGTGAACTCAAAACAATACCCTCTGGGGTCTAAGAAACAAACTCTGGACAGTTGTTCCTATATTCCTCTTCAAAGAGTAGTGAAACAGACATATTTTCAGTGACTGTGTTTGTCGAAGGATGATCTACAAGTGCAGGTCACCTGCTGATTCTTCTAGAGCTGAATATGGTAAAGACAGCACCTCTTTTTCATCACAAGAACATTGGTAGCATTTAATTTAACATTGCACTCTTTCCACAAATTCCATCAGCTTGTCCTCTTTGAACAAATACTGCTCAGTAGGATACAGCTCTGCAGTAAGCTTTCTCAAAAGCCAACAGAGAATAGAAAATCTCTAATAAGCAATAAAACAAGGAAATGGTCAAAAGGTGAGATCCTTCAACTACTACAGATCATTCAGGAGGCAAAAAAAGACACTGGAACAAACACAGCAATTACTTTGGCATCATAGAATCATTAAGGTTGGAAAAGACTGCTGTGATCATCTAGTTCAACTGCTGACCCATGTCCACTAAGCCACGTCCCTCAGTGCCACATGTACCCTTTTCTTGAGCACCTCTAAAGGACGGTGACTCCATCACTTCCCTGGGAAGCCTCACCACTTTTTATGAGAAGAGATTTTTTCCCAATATCTAACCTAAACGCTTAGGATGCTTAGATAATCTAAAGTAACAAAACCAGAACATTCATGTTAGCAATAGCTAGTGCTTGAACAATCATGGATTACCTTCCAATTCTTCTATGAGAATGCACGATTATCCATGGTACTGACTCACATGTGGGTGGTTTTTACATGAACTTCAATAGATTCCTTCCAGACAGATCACATGTCTGAAGTTCTTTACTGTTTTGTGCTCCCAGCACACTTTGTTGGTGAGGAAACCACGGTATAGAACACCAAGACTCAACCACGAACAAAAAGCTAAATCCACGACAGAGCAAACAATAAAATTCAGGATGCCTTTAAACTGTCCATTCCTCTAGGACCATAATAAGCAGGTTACCTGTAACCATCATGGGAAAAAGAAAAAAGATGAAAGGGAAACCAAAGCAAATCAAACCAATAGCCCAGATGTGAATGTTGAATCCTCCACTTTCAGTAGTTTAGACTGAGGAGGCAAAAACAACGTGTGTATCAACAAAATTGTCTGGAAGAATGGAATTCACTAATTGACATTAAGTACTGAAGATGTTTAGTTATGTCTTCTTTTGAGCTTTTCTAACATTTATTGCCTCAGTTTATCCCCATGAAACACTATCCCTTTGCCAAGTTCCTTCTGAGTCCTGAATCACAGTTCTGATTTTTCACACCAAGCAACTTCACCTAGCATTACAGTATTTATTATATCTTGCCACAAAAGCAAATCAAATGTTCTCAAAACCACCTAAAATACACTTCAAATACCAATTACTGAAATACATCACACAACACAATTCTTCCAGTAAAGTAAATCAGAGTAAATAAAAATCAAGATTATATAACTTCTTGACCATGATGACAATATTATTTTTTTCCTATATTAATTCAGTTTCTCAGCACTATAAATGGATCTGAGCTTCTTTACATGATCCAACACTATTATAGGGATTGGAAACTAGAGTAAGCAATAGCCTCGCTGAAATAGTATGCGGATTTACCAGGGAAGAACTTCATCTTGCAACCTTCTGCAAATGATTCAGCTAATGAAAATTAACACCACAGACCTCTGAGGCACACAGGGTTAAGTCAACAGTTCTGCTTGGGAGACCAGAGGCTCATCCTCACAGACTTTCAGATTAGACTAACTCCAATACAGGGAGCAAGACTTGGTCTGATCTGCTCAAAGAAAAGAGATTCCATAAACTCGCTGTTTTTTCTGTTTGAACAAAAAAGAAAAAAAAAAAAAAAAAAAAAAAAAAAAAAGTGAAATGTTTTATGCTTTAAATATTGTTACAGGGAGCAAAGACAAGTTATAATTTTACTCCACTACAAAGCATATTAAGTTCCATACAAATACAAGAACTCAGCCAAACAGCTGAGACTTCAGTCTTTCTCTGTGTTCGTATCTAAAAGAGTTTGGTTTTGGTGCTAGTGGAGAATAACAGGAATAAGGCAAAAGCACATCAAAGACCGAAAGAGCATAACAGATCAAGCTAAGAAAAATTCTTTGCTTTCCCATCACACACCCCTAGGCCACACAGTATCTCCTGAAAAATGACAAGAAAGCTTAAAAAGAGATGAACTGAACAATCTAAATGGGTTCTCCTCCAGAATCCTGAGACAAAAAAGACTGTTGCACAAAGCAGAACTGAGTAGAAAGCTGGAAACATATACACTAAAAAAGATGATCACACAACCCCTTTTTTCTGCTTATAACAGTACTGAAGCATGCCTTGATTTATAGGTACTAAAAAACTTTTCAACCTTTCACCAGTTGCATACTACAACCTACACAAAATAAATTACAATTCAGCTATTACTTCCCCTATAGCACCCATAGTATAGTCTGTATCTTTAAACTATCCCATCCTTTCTTGCAGCATGGTAAATAATTTAAGGTGCCAATTACATTTAACCAAGAAGAGTGAGATAATCATATGGCAGTTGCTTTCTCAGGCCAAGGATTTTGGTGGAGACAAACATGCCACAATAAGAGAAAATTAATTAACAACCAGTAATCCTCACAAGCACATAAACAGAAGCTATCAGGAATCACACAGAATCACAGAATGACCCGGGTTGGAAGGGACCTCAAGGATCATGTAGTTCCAACCCCCCTGCCTAGCAGGGCCACCAAACATACACCTTTACTAGATCAGGTTGCCCAGGGCCCCGTCCAACCTGGCCTTGAACACCTCCAAGGAATCCTTGCTGATCACATCAGTAACATGAGAGTCTCAGCCTTCATGGTATTTAACCTAGAATGCTGCAGATAAAAATGTTCCTTTCTCAGTTCTGCAGAAGTAGAAGAGGTGACTCCCCACTACTTAATGCTTTTACACAGAATCATCACTGCTCCGCATCCCTCCAGTTCACATAAACTGGAAACAAGAGCTGAAATCAAAGCTCTACAAGATTCTACCTTATGGGAATTCAGGATTTTGCCTGTAGCATCCCAAAATGCTACTGAACATTAGATAATTAAGCTGTCTTGATCCTGGATAGATTACAACCACATTCTATGAGGCCACACAAGTACGTTGGTATACTTCAAAATCAGAAGGGAACACAATTTTACGGTGATTAGGTCATATTTAATGCTTTATCATCTGTGGTAAATACAATTATTTTATTAATTTGATGATGACATAATCTTTATCACCATAGTGCTGCACGGTCAGTGAAATTTTTGGTTATCTTGCCAAAAATAAGCAACAGAGAACAATTACACAGTCTTAGCAGTCCTTTCTCTCTACAAGAAGACTGTTTTCTCAGCTTCTTTAATCTTTAGCAGCCAAGAAAACCAGAACTAAGGGGACACCGCTACAGAAAAACTAATGCAATTAAGTGTCTTTTCAAACTTGCCTACAGAGGTCAGTTCAAGCAAATCCACATTTGCTGTAACAGCCTGTCCTGACAGCACCACAGGTGAACAGCAAAACTACACTCTTCCCCTTTCACGAACGATTACCTTTTATTTAGTTGGACCATCTGGGATAAATGCTTGATTAAAACTGAGGGAAGATTTATTCATTCCTATAATTAGTATCCTTCATATGCTTTTTTAATTATTACCTTTAGATCCTTTCCATTAGAAAACTGAATTAATTCCGTAATCAGAGCTTAGTAAGAGAACAGTCAGTTCTGTTGCTTTTTATCTATTGAGCACCATTTAAGCTAATGTTTGAGACAACAAATGATGTGCTAAGTCATTTATCTGTGATGTCAACACATACCGTGAAATTCAAGCAAGTTCTACAGGATGATTTGGATAAAGGTTTTCCTTTTTCCCCCCTCATCTCCCACTTCCCCGTCTGATATTGCTGACAGGGAAAAATTTGGTATATTCAGCCATGAAGCTGTTGCACAAATTTGCACCCACATGCTCCTACAAGAGAAACTCGGATTCTAATTAATACGCTCCCCTTATGAACTTTATTCTTGGTGTCATGCTTGCAGCAGGAGATAAAAAAGAGTTCTCATATCATTATTTAAGCAGCCCCTTAACGCTTTAAAGAAGTTACAAGAGTAAAGACATCCTTGAAAATGAGACACAAGTACCCATAAAAGTGTGAGGCTATTTGCAAAGGGAGGAGGAAGAAGGCTCAACACTAACTGTCACTAAAAACAAGGAGGGTATTAAATGCTGCAGCTGTACCTAAGACACTTCTAAAACGTAACAGAAAATTCATGAGGCAAAGAGAGCAATATAAATAAATGCAGTGTGAAAATTGCCCAAGCCCGCACTGAAAGCAATCTAAATTACAATCCATTAACAGGGATCACAATCTAGATACATTAGATATGCTTACAAATACAATATTTAGACAAAGTATATAAAAATAATTCTTTACACGTAAGAGGCATGCTACTGCGTAAACTTCTGAAACTCATATATCTCTTGAGGGTAGTTGGCAAGCTTATAGAAGGGATTAATGAGCAGAAAGAGTTTGCAAACTTCAGAGCCTGAAGTCAATTTTGGAGAGAGGCTGGGAGAAAGTTACCTACTGGCATATAGTTTCAAAAACATTCATTAAGGTTAATGTTAAGTGTTCCTTTTTTAATTTTTTCCCAAACTTGATATTGTGTTTGGAGGATACTACCCACTTCACAGAAATAACTTCTGCCCTCCAGTAACAATTGTATCCAAGGTCTTTTTCCACAGCAGCAGGATGGCTTGCCACCTTAACAGAAGAAAAACTCTTTGCTTTAACTATGGAATGAGAACATTTGCACAACCACAGGACGGCATACCACACCAAAGCAAACCTTTTTGCATGTACATACACATCCATGGCTTAAAACTCTAAAACTGTTTATGCATTCATGCATAAAACCCTGAAATAGGACAAATACAAGAAATTCATTTCGCAAAGTGAGAGATTGTCTATCACTTTGTGGACTCCTGGTTTACAAAGAAAGTGGTTGTATTATTGTCATGTTACATAACTCTTCATGCACCACATGTTTTGTATTCCACATTGTAGTTCATTGCAACTGATTTATAAGATTTATAAATTTATAAGCGTAGAACAGCTGTCACTTACTTGGCTTAGAGTTAACAACAACATTTTCAGCAGAGTGCTGGGGTGGAAACCTGCAGTTTTCTCCTTGGCCTTCACTGCTCCCATACTCTATGACTTCCACTTGTCCCAGTGGTACGCTCCATTTTAATAAATACCTCTGGCCAGTTGTCATAGTGCCACTGCTTTCATAGGAAGTGCTGAAAGACACACAAATCATTGCAGCGACAGGTCACTGTGTTTTAAGGCATCCTATTTATTAACCTTTAAAATCCGCTGTCTGTCAGCATGAGTACTATGTGCAACTTTAAACAAATACATGCATCAGGATGACTTTTGTGACTAACTTATGCTGTGAGCGCAAAGATTAGCTGTGCAGGTGCAGATAAACTTATTTACATACAGCACAGGACTACCAACATCACATCCTCTATATTGTTACTTCTATAACAAAGCTTCAGTTACCATCTATTAAGATCAACATGCATTTGAACACCTAAGTGCTGAGGCAATACTGCCACTCCACCTTTTCCTGATTCTATTGTCTTTTAGGACAATACCTGCAACAGTGTCAAAAAGTAGTAACTGCTACATATAGAAAAGTCTGGATGGTGGGACCTTCAAGTGACCACCAGGAGGAGGGAGTTCAAGGCAACCTCCCAAAGGCTGCCTAGCTAACATTTCAGCTGTGCCTTACAGCCCAAGTTGTTCTTTGTAGCAGACCTTTTGCAATTGCTGTCATTTCTCAGAGTCATTTATATGGAAACTGCTGCCAACAGAAATGTATATCACAACAGGCATCTCAGAAGAAACAGCATGCTTCAGAAGTTCACTTGAAATAGAAATGGTATTAACGCTACTTTTCATTTGTTTCTTTTATTCCTTTCATTCCTTTATTCACACATTGAATCATGTGTAGCAAACATCTAATACTAAGTACAAAAGAGGCTAAAGGAAGAAAAAATGTTGGATGAGATAGCTAAAATCTACAAGTTAAAAGCTTGGGAGAAATCAGCCTAGTGTATTTACTTGGAACAGTATGTGAATCCTAAGGTTCAGCTAGTCAGCTACCTATTCACAACACAGTCACGCTTTTGTTTCAATGAAGAGGCTCATATGAACAGAAAAAACACAAGTGCCAGGAATTAAATCAATATTTACGAACTCCAGATCTAGTTCAAAAGAAAGAAAACAACAGCAGGACACAGCTGTTTAGCTGCTAGGAATAGTATCCACCTCATCCAACTCGTGCTTCTTAAAAGTTAGGTCTCCAGTTCAAGCCAGTCATCCAAACTACATATGAAGAAGGACCTACAGAGGGTGGTGAACTCTGTAGAAGTACGTCTCTTGCCAGCTATAGACAACTAGTTTGGAACCAATGGTCCCCAGGGTCCTGAGATACCTGACTATTTCTGTGAAGACTGACAAAAAGTGGTTAAGAAAGCTGAGCTGATTCCACCTGCACGTGTAAAGTTTCTGAGGAAGCCACAATCTCCAAAGATCGCCTTGTAGGCATGCATATATCAGGGAGTTTGAAAATGGCAGATGTTTCACAAATCAAGAGGTGCATTCAATAATGTTCATTCCTTTGGACCAAAAATTCTGGACTGGATACTGGTGTAACACATGAAATTTGGTAGATGATCTCTTTCAGTCCCTAAAATGCTTGTGTGTTTTCTGAAGTACAGTCATTACATGGTACTTTTTACTCACTGACATGAGACCAAGCATACGCAGAAATGAAAAATAACCTGTACTGTATTCACACTTCACTAATGAACTAACATATCAACTCATAATATCCTTAAGAAAAGCTATAAGATTCAGTCTACAACTTCTCTGTCAGAATGTACCAACACGTAAAGGTTTTTATGATACAAGCAAGACTGGAATGTGAGTATGACCTTGACATCCATGGTATTATATGAACAGTAATAGCTACTGCCAACTAAAACAGAAAGCATGATGGAAAAATGCCTTCTTCAAAGTACTTCAGCTTTCAACTTTCAGTGTTTGGTCTCACAGATAAAAACCTTTCCCCAGCTGGAATTTCTTTAGTAAGTTCCAGCTTTTTTTTTTGGCTACATGCATTAGCTTTGGTTCTTGTTTTGTTTTAATTTGGAAACTCTGTCAAGTTACAGATGTGTGACAGTGTGAATTTAAGGAAGAAGAGAGAAAAAAAAAAGCCTACTGCAGCATGCCTCCACTCCACTCAACGCTAATGCACATGAGTGATTAAACAGCATAGGACATTTTTACCTGTAATTTCCAACTTATTTTATATACATATAAGCATGAATTTATTATTGAGCTAGGTATGAAATCACAGTATCATAGTATCGTGCGAGTTGGAAGGGACCTTAGAGATCATCGAGTCCAACTCCCAGGTTTCGAGCCCCCTGTGTAGCGAAGCGGCACTTCTACCCCTGCGCCACAGGGGGGATTCGAACCCAGGCCCTCCGGTGCCACAAGCAGCAGCTTATACCACTGTGCCACTGGGGGCACACAATGTAAAATGAAAATGAAATGTAGCTGCCTATTCATTGTGACAACTAAGAAAAATCATTAGCCACAGCAAAAACACGTTTTTTTCACTGCCATTTTTTCCAGCTTAAGCTTTGATTTAAAACACACGAATGAAGTCTTACCGCACGTTTACTGTTGCGCACATCAGCACATCGTTTAACATGAAAAGCCGTCGCTCTTTGGTTTTGATAATTTCTCCTTTGTCATTGTAAACTGTTTCAACCATATCATCAGTCCGTATGAGGTACCTGTTTCCACTGCTGAGTAGCTAGGTTTTAAAAACAATCAATGTTCCATATTATACATGTTATACAGTATACCTAACATCCAGTGCAAAAAAAGACAAAATACAATCATTTTCCATAATAATATAAATGCTCACGGGTACGTTTGCCAAATAAATTAAGCATTTTTACTTATTTTCTTTTGCCGAAAAGTTTACAGCAGCAGTAACATATGCCCCAGAAGTATGGCTTGCAGGGGTCTGCAGTCTTAACAAGGAACATGCAGTTCCCTCTGAATAACTTCCATACCACTAAATGATTCCTAGTGAGAAAAAATTATAGCTTCCACAGTTTCTGTTGTTTCCATCCCTCATTTCTTCTTTCACAGTGCATTTAAATGCTGTGCACAGTTCCCGGCATCCCAAAGGGACGTGTCCCATAGGAGTGGGTGGAGAAAGAGTGCTTTGCCTTCTCTGTCTCCACTGGCTCTCAAAGTCAGCTTTAAAGACTTCTCTATTGTATGATCCAGGTGTGTGAATGAAACAGACAGTGATATTCCTTAAAACAAGGAAGGTACTGAACACATTCCATTGCACATCCTGAACTGCTCTCAATTGTATTAGGAACTGAACTGCTCACACTGCTGTACGAGGAACTGGATCCTTCCTTCATACAGGTGTTAACTCCTTGGTTTTAAGATAAACTCAAAGTTGAATTTTCTCATGCAGGAGATATGCACGAAAACTTACAGGAAACAGCATTATGTACTACACTGCCACGAAACACCTACACTGCTGTTATTTCAGCGTCTATCCCCTCCAGCTGGTTAGAACCACCAAAGCCATTCAGTCCTGGAAATGACCCACATCTCACATCTACCATTAGAATTCCACGGTATTAAGCACCACAGAAAAGCCTATAGGTGTCCCTTCAGTGTCCATTCTAAAGACTGTTCAAGGCCAGAAACTAATAACAGCAATAAGTCCTTCACCACACATTTCAAATACATTTCCTAACCTTGTTCAGGTAACGTTCGTTCATTGCTTTTGCAATTTGTTTTATTTCACAGCGCTGATCTGCGTCCCTTTTTCTTTCATTCAGCTTCTCTGCTAGAGTTTCTAGTTCTGTAAGAGCCATCTGCAGGGGTAATCTGTCAGGATGTCCTTTGCTCGTGTTCTTCAACATGTCCTGAGGAGTAATGACAAAACAAACAAAAAAAATCAGGTTCAACTTCAAACTCAAGCCTGAAAGGCTAGAGGATTTCCAATGGAATTATACGTTAATGCCACATTCTTTAAAGAATAAAACCAATAAACATCTAATGAATATCCAGACAGTGCTCTAGTTATTTTCCGGAATATCTCAGTAGCTTTTAAAAGATACTGAATGGAACTGAATATAGAAAGTACAGAGAAGTAACCTGAAAAATAAATGTAAAAGCCTCAAATGCAAAAGTGAGTAAATCAACAGCACAAGCTGCATATAATATTTAATAATTTGAATACTGCTATTATAATATGTAGGTGGTGTACAAGCAATTATTTAAAATTAAACCTTTCTGATACTTTCTACTATAAAACCTTTATAGATATTCATAGTAATAGATATTATAGATTTTATAGTATATATATACACTATGTCTACTATATTCCCTTTACTGCTGACATTATTCCTCACTAGTACACTGACAGCTTGCACATCCCAAAGTAGCAGACCATACTTACTTCATGGAGGTCACAACAGCATCCAAAGAATCCTTCCCTTCTGTAGGCATGCATTGCAACAATGCTCCTTTCACGCAGCACTTAAAAGCCACCACATATTCAGTACAACTTCCCACAGTAAACTCCATCTCTTCTGCTACCTTAAAAACACTTGCCACAGCTACCAGCTTCATGCTCTCACAACTACCTTTGAATTTCACCAGTAATTCCCAGACCTTCACACCAAAGCCTGTCCTACATAACGCCACAAACTTTTAGCACTCACTGCATAGACCTGTCATGGCCTGGAAGACCACTAAGCTGGTCTGGACCTAGGGAACTATGACTTCTGTCTGGCATTTTGCTTAAGCAGAAAGTAATACCACAGCATTTCTACTAGTATTTTAAAGTGTTACTACCTAACCAACTACTATGAACAAGTAGTCCTTTCCAATTACAGCTTTCATGTGAAGAGACCTACAAGCTACACCAACTTAGTAAGCCTAGCAGCCTGGAGTATATCACATTTACTGAGATTTTCCTGCAGTATGCTTACAGCCTGTCTGTGCAATCAGACTAAGAGATCAGCACATAATGGTGCGCTGAAGTTCTCTTCCCTGTTATTTCCTCATGATCCAGTGGTCATTCTCACTGCAGCATGCTCCTCTCCAGCAAAAGATAGCTACCCAGAAAGCTCACAGACAAGCCACATGCGAACGCAATGAGAACATACTTGGGTAAGTCTATTTGGTAAATATTCTTTACCTGCAACAGCAGAATGAACTGTGGGAAGCGCTGGATAGGTTTCATCATTAAACCATACAGCGTAATCCGATCAGGGCTCGACTCCTGGCACTGCTGCAATGCAAGAATGTCACACCGTTTTACTTCCGTAAGTATATCAGGAACAGAATGAAAGGAAAATATTTTATGAAAGTTCTTCAACATCATAACCATTCATTACAGCAGTACTGCAAAGATTCTCATTTTCATTAAAAATAATAATAATAAATCATTATTAAGATAATGGAATGGCCACTCAACTAAAATCTCCTCCCTAAAAAAGTACAACTGGGAAGGAGCCTCATCAGCAAGGCAGCATGTATGTATGCACTGTTACAGCACCTTCATGCTTTGCATATAACCAGCCATGAAATGTCTGCTAAACATCAATGACAACAAAGCAAATGTACTTGCTCAGGGTCTTAAATTTAAAATTCCTAAGTGATTTGTTGATTTATAGTCTAATTTACTGCTGTTGCACTGTTTCTTGGGACTGAGACCAGAGAGGTGTAATAGCCAATGTGTTTTTAAGAGAAAATCTATGGAAAACACAATCACCTCAGTACTACAGAAACAAAAAGAGACTTCCAATTTCTTTATTAAAAGAAACAAAGGAAAAAAGCACTGATTTCTGTTTGGAAAGAAATTTATCAGAATTTGCCATTTAGGTTATCAGGACTAGCAGATAAGAACAGAAAAGAATATCACTGACACGTGCAGAAGACCTGTATATAACTCACTCCAACATCTGTAAATATGCTGATCAGAATCAGATGACCCAACCCAAGATGAGTAGAAGAAATATTACAGTACAAAAAACAAACAACGCTGAATGTGTATAACACTCCAATTCCTATTTATATTCTATTTTTATTATCAGCCTCACAGCAATTTGTTTCCCTATTTATCTCCAAGGCACATATATACATATAGATAGATATAGATATATTTTTTATATATATAACTCAGTAGAGAGTTTGACAGTGCTAAAAGCTTTCAAAATATAATCCCGTGTGCTGCTGCTGCCATATTCCCCAAATGCCTTTAATTAATCTTAAAATCTCAAGACAGATTAGGAATTAGCTCTCCCAACCCCACCACCCAAAACTTCTATGCAACCTACAAGCTTACTTCTTAGTTTTCCCAGGGCACCCAACTTTAGTGTTTGACTGACCACCTCCACAGAACAGGCAGGGTAACAACTCTGAAAGGCACAGCTCAATCCAGAACACTCAGGGAAATAGAACAAACACAGCTTCTAGGCTCTCAGCAGAGTATCTGACAGCCTAAGTGCCTTGCAGTGGATTTTGCCTACCCTCTGTAGGGTATCATCCTTAAGACTTCCCAGCAGTTCTGTTGCATGTGCCAGGCTTTCAATAAATGCTACTGGAAGCTTCACATTCATCAGGGTAATAAGCATTCTGTACAAATATTTTCAATTTCCCCCCCCCCAACACCAGATTGCAAAAAAAAAAAAAAATACTTTCAAAATAATAGGAATTTAATGTGGACCAGAATTATGGCTGTATGACTCTGCACAACATAATGAGGAGGTCAGACATGAAACTAATCCCAAATAAGAAGATTCAAATGGCAAACTATTTCTTTGAAGGTCACCTGGCAAGAAAGAACTCCAATCTTTTGTCAAGTACAGCCATGCAAACACCAGTCAGTAAACTGATCTGAACAAAAACAAAAATACTCTGCACTCCAAAATACATGCAAGATCTAAAATTATGTTATTCTGAAAATACAGCAGTGAAACAATAACTCACCTTTAAGAAATCCAAAAAGGCAGGTTTGGTGGCACACGTTTTCTTAAGAATCCCCACTGCTGTACTGAAGTTGTTTACATATTCACTGTATGCATCCAATACCATTGACTTCGAAAACTAAAGACATAAACAGGTAAACCTTATGCATAAGTCCAAAAGACATATGAAAGCATTATTCAGAGCCCTGACAGATTAAGGACTCATTTTGTTAGGTGCTAAAGGCTTTTGCTTAGCTTAGTGCTGGATCTACAGAAATACTCATGATGCCTGAAATAACTTTTCTGCAAAACACGGGCTGGAGATCTAAAGATGCAGCAGCTGCGAATTACAGAAACGTAAATTTACAGAAGTAGCATCATCTTGGCTGTGATACTAGAGCATGAGGACTGAGTAATCAAGAGGCCTCCAAGTGAGAGTCAAAGCAGCTGGTGAGATCCCATGATCAACAGCAATAACACACTGCTGCCTACCTTCCAGATTTGATGAACAAGTGAAGTCCCAATCCTACTCATGCCCCATCTTCAGTGGGCATTTATCAAGAAAGCAGACATTGCGGCTTGCAAACTGCCACACAAAGGGAAAGATCACTGCCCACTGCTTTCTTAGTAAAGATTACCCCTCTCTTCTGCAGAGCTGGTCTAATTAATACACCCCAACTTGTTCCAGACAAAACAAAATAGATCAGGTTTAAAAAGAATACCATTAGTAAACATTTCTTTTTCATTAAAGTGGAGTCAAAGCACTAAAACACACAGATCCCAGCTCTCTTTTGGATGAAAGGAAAAGGCTGTAACACCCAGCATCTGGGAGGCAACGAAGCAAAGTACTCAAATCAGCAAGTTAAGTAGCCTTTTCCATCCATATACTTATGGGAATAATTTTTTTCTACCAATCGAGGTAACATTTTGTTTCCTCTAATTCAAACCAGTGGCCAGTTCGGTCCTCCACTGGATGGAGTTAAAACTTAAGTTTTATTAATACTTCATACCTGTGCTCCAGGCTTAATTCAGACTGAAGAATTCAGGACATTACCTACCATGATTTTTTTTTCCTATTCTCAGCAATATTCTAAGTGTCATGTATGTAAAACTACCTGCTTTTTAAGAGATATGGAGCTTCAATCTCACCCTAATTTTGGTGGGTTTTTGAATCACTCTCCTCTGAAAAAGAAACTAGTTAAGCATCTCAGAGCTTCAGCAAAGCCTGAAAATTTTAGCCACAATCTTGACATCTACTAAGCTAGCTGAAGATACATGTTCTTTAGCAGAATGGTACACACACATTCTGACAGTTGCCACAGGCACTGAAGATCATGGGAATAAAATGGTCAAACTAGACAGAAAGACACCATTGAATATTGAATTCTACAATAAAAACAGATTATCTGTTCAGATGTATTTGCTTACTGAAGCAACAAAGACATCGCCAATCATTTCAACAGAATCCCACTCAGACACACGACTGGCCAGTGCTATTTGAAACAATGAATGGCACTGAAGAATTTCTTTAATTCTATAGAAGACCATTTTGAGTTTTCTTTCGCTCAGTAACTTTGGTTCCATTTCTGAAAGGGGCTTCTCATATTGCTGTGGAAGAAAAGATATAAATAAATTAAAACCACTTGAAAAATGGGATCTCATATACACAGAAGAAACAATAACAATTTATGTAACAGTATATACATATAAAATCTCACTTAATTTTTGGCACAGAGTATCTGTAGGAAAGTCTGTGAGTCACGCTACAGTTTCTTTAAGGACTAATTTCAAATTTCCAAATCATAAAATGCCAAAGTTAATACCATACCTCCAATATTCTTTTCAGAGCATCTACATAATTCTTTTCACTATCAACTACAGAGCCCAAAATATATCTTCTCACAACCTGTTGAGGAAAAACAGTTTTCTCAGAGACTCCAATCAGATAAACATGTTCATCTTAACAAGGAATACTCATGATCAAATTTCCACATTAATAACAAGCAAAAATCCACAAAGCAGTACTGGGAGAGCCATAAAATGAATACTCTGCCTCTTCAGGAGTAATTAAATTCATCATTACTCTAAAACTATTATTGGGACAACAACAGTTACTGTAAGCCTATGTAGTCTTTGCTGACTGTTCCAATTCCAAACTTCAATTCCAATATGATCTAATTCTAGATATATAAATTTAGACATTGATATTGATAACAATAGGTACAAATGGTATTGGCCATTTCAGTAAATAGCCACAATAAAACAAGGTAATGGTGTCTGACAATCAGACTTCAAGCAGACTTCCTTCTTTCTACTTTCATTTTTTTAAATATTACATAAACTTTATAGAACTGATTTGTAGGACAAACAAGCAAAAATTAATTGCCCTTTTAAGGCAAGACCAAAGTAAAGTAAAATAAAGTATCTAAGTCAGGATTTGGGCTTAAGGGGATCAGGGTGGCAATATTACCATGCTGTCATGGTTTTACGACTTTTGTTATCAGTATCCCACATCATAACATCATGTAGAGCACTGGGAGTTAAAGAGTTAATGTTCCAGTTCTGTGAACTGCCAATTTTCTGGGTTTCTGGTTCTTAGAATTGAAGTACTTCATACCCAAGAGGACATTTTGTTTCTGTTTGCCATTATGAGGGAAAGATAAAACTGCTCGCAAGTCATAAGACTGCTCTCTTTTTTGTTGCTCATCTCAGAGGTGTTTGCTTCCTAGCCATCTGACCTTCAGCTTTAGAGTAAGGCCTTTGGTTTGGGACACTCTCTCATTTATTTGGTTTATTAGCTTCAATCCCAATTAACTTGTATTTCTGTTATTAGAATTAGTAAATTAACTCCTCCTCATATCGTTGCTGCTGTTTTTTTTTTTTTCCCTATTTAATATTATTATTCATTTCCCTGTTTGTTCTCCCTCACCCCCCCAGCTTTTTGGGCCACTGTACCTGTGGGCCTGCTGTCCCACTGTCACAGACACAGATATATACAGAGATAACTCCATGACACACACCTAAGCGAAAACCTTATCTATACTCATACCAATTGAAACAATTAGAAAAGTTTCAGGAAATACTATCATATCTTTTGTTTACAGACTGTAGGCTATTCATCACATATCCTCCTTCGTTCCCTCAGCTGAAATGCATATTGCATGTGCAAAAGGATGCAGAAATTGATATGTTTCAAAAGGAAAACTTTTAACTGATAAGCATTAGATTTCTTGATTTTTAGGGATTTGTTTTCACACAAAACAACTTTCAAATCCAGCTCATCAAAAGCAGTGTCCTGTCTGAGGGAGAAAGCAATACAAGGGCAGAAATACAGCATTCCCCACAAGCACAAGACAAGGAAAAAATGCTTCTTTTCCTATTTTAAGCTATCATAAATTACCATGAAACTCAAATCTCAGATTTGCTTCTCTTCCCTGTGGCCTCCTGCTTTATTCTCTGCAGCTGCCTTTAATTCTCCACACTTGTATTTCATATTACTAAGTTATATGCAGGTCATGTAAGGATTTTCTTTCAAGCGCTGGCATTTCAAAAGAAGATTTAAAAATTATGTGAGCCCTTGCTTAAATATATATATGGTAAAATTCATTGTGTTTAATTTAGCCTGGATTTAACAGCTTTTTACTGGGTATAATATATTGGCAGCTCCAGTAGGAGATAGTATCTCCGCTATTTGTCACACTTCGTTCTTCTGAAAAGAATAAATACATTTGCAGAATATTTTTTTCAGGCTCTACAATACACTGATTAAATACTTTCAAGTGCTACAAGTTTGTCATGATATTCATAGCTTACATAAGGCCTACATGCAAGTCTTAGCACTTTTGCTAGTAGAAGTAACATACAAACATAAACAACGTATAACAAGATTTCATGTCACAGTCTTAAAATGATGCAAAAGCTAACATGATAGGTACAGAAAGCAGACATAATAGACCAACAGGAGCCTGATTTTAAACAAAAGCTATCCCGCCACCTACTGTTTAAAGCAAGCACGTTCATGAACTCAACTTATTCATCCCAGAGTAATTCAGGTTGCAAGGGGCTTCTGGAGTACACCAAAGCAAGTTCACCAGTCCCAATACAACTGGGACACCCGGAGTTGCCATGTACTCTGCTGTCCTCCAGACTGTGTCACACATGTGTAATTCCAACTGGCTACAGCATCGGTATCCCTTAGCTGTATCCTCTTCCACTGCAGGTAATAATTCACAGGACCTGCCTTTTAGGGTTGGAGACTCTGAAGGTCTAAGGACAATTAGTAAAAGCTGACTTTCTCATTCTCCTCTGTGTCCTTTGTCAGACCATATTTTTCTTAACTTTCCTTTTTCTTACATGTACATCAATATATATATATACGTATATATTCATATATGTATATATAAGGAACCTTTCTTTTTGTTCATCACACTTCACTAACTTCAGCTGAGCTCTGGCTTTCCTAACTCCATCCCTGTTAAGCTGGGCAGCTCCTCCTGGGTAGATAACCAAGAATAGTAGTTTATACCAAATTAAGAGTGCTCTCTCACTTTCCTGAAGAGGATATATTCATTTAAAATTTGCCAAGTTTTAACATTTTATTTAAAGATTTATTTTAACATTTTATGAAACTTGGCAGGTAAAGAAAAAAAAAAAAGCCCATACAACTCTACTCAATCACCCCTTAATTTGTTTTTTAAGGAATACTGTTAGATTTGCTGTGCATTTTCTGGAGGTACTGACCAACTCAGGACTTAACACCACAAAATACTAAAAGCCCACATCCAGCTATTATTACTTACGGTAACAATACAGTAACACAAACCCACAGGATTTATTTTCAGCCAAAAATTCAAACTGATGCTGATGGTTTCCAGCATTAATACAGACGGTGAGGGGGTGACTCTTCTGTAGACCTGACTTTATCTTTTTTTAAGTAAAAAGAAAACTTAAGACTCTGAGAGTATGCAGAATATTCCCTATATTTAAAACAGAAATCTTGGAGCTCCAGAAATATAGAATTGTCTTCTGACTCAACAAAAATGCTTAAACTCTTGTTTTTCACTCCAAGCCATCACGTTTACATTTAAGTGTTTAGGTAGTAAATAATATAATTATTGTAGATCTTAATTTCATAATGCTAAACATTTCACATTTCTGGTTGACTGCAGGACTGAGGCAATTCTACACACATATACCACTTTTTAAAACCTACTTATTCAGATCTGAATTAGATTTCTACTTGTTTCATTTTAATGCAAACATGTTTGGAAAGCAAGAAACCCCGAAGCCACTGATGTGGAGCAGAATGAAAGTGAGTGGTGGAGCATGAGGGCAGATGGCAAAAAGATTTCCAAAAGCCTGCTACCTGCTGTTGTGATAATCCTTCGGGCATAGGGGTCATAATGGCTTCTGTATGCACACAGTCCACATCAATAAATAAATTTAGCTCCTCTTCTTCCAGGCATGTTGATCTATGGTCTGAAAATAATTGATTAACCAAAACATCAACTTTCAGAATGTATACATTAAAAAGAAAAAAAAGAAGCAAGTCAAAGATCCAACTGTCCAAGAACAGCATTTACAGAGCAGCCTTATCTTAACTTACCATGCAAATGAAATTTCTCAGCATTTCTATAGCATCTGTGAAGCACTCTAACAAAGAGCAGCTTTCAAAAGATAGTTCAAAGTCCTAAAATCTGCACAAAAGCAGATAACCTATGCATCTTCTGCTTGACCTTTCCTTCCTCTTCACAGATTCAAGCACAGGGCTGTCCAGTGTGACAACTAAGATTAAAGCTCTGTGTCTCAAGGGCTTGCAGTTTTGAAATAAATGATTTTTGGGAAGAAATTAAACACATTATTAATGTAATTCAGCGCAAGAAATTACATTATAACTGTCCATAAACTGAACCAAAATCAGTAACCAAAGACACCAAAATGCTGGCACTTGCAAGAAGCAAGAAGAAGGGATTCCACGTTGCTCCCTATGCATTTCTTAGTGCCACTAATTTTACACAAGAAGCATGACTGAAGTGCAGTGATAGGTGGCAGCACACAGCCAGTCAAACAGCCAGACACCAGCAGAGGAGAAAGAAGGGACTGTGTGAGAAACTACAGCCGATAACAGAAAGGGAATTAACGGAAGCAGTTCTGTTGGCTAGAGGAATTTATGAGCTTAGTCAACAAATTTATCACACGCTCCCTGTTGATTTGGTAAGTGGCTAAAGTATCAAACCATCAACAGATATCCTACATCTGCTACCTAACCTCAAGATAAATAAAGCAGAAAGCTGGGTCCACTGTAACATTGCTGTGCTGATGAAGGTCATTTCCTCCTGTGCAACAGCAAGAAAGTGAAAATACATTTTTTACCACTAAATCTGCAATTTACTTTCTTTTCTATGGTTGTGAATCTCCTAAATTTAAGCAATGACAGGGATGTGATATGTGCAATAGGCCTTATAGATACAACACAGCTTTAAGTTAGCTTACTTGCTAAAAATCATCTTATGCCAGTCTTGTGGTTTTGCCTTCTTGAAACCATAGCTCTAAAAGCTCTCAGGTTACAACCATTTAGTTAACTGAGCAGAAACCTGAGCAGAAAAATAGACTGCCCCTCAGACTTACCAAGGAGAAGAAAGAAGTTTCAGTTTTCTTAGTACTCCATGTCCCATGAAAAAAAAACCACCAAAATCCTGTGGACTGTGGTCTCTGAGGATCATTTCTGAGGACTGATGCTTGTTTCAATTTTGAACTCTTTCTGTTGTGACAGCTCCTAATTCAAGATCCTCCTCACACACTTTTGTTTTTTTAAGCCCAGAATCACTAAAGCATGATAAAGCTTCCACTATCAGGCAGAGTTATTCAAGGCAGGGAAGAAGACAGACTGAGTACCCTAATCAAACTTCTATAATCCCCACATACCAATTTCTAGCTAGCATCTATTACACTCATATTTTTTAAGTGGACTCTTCTGTCTTGCTTTCAGATTCTGAGGTCACTGCACCCTAAATCTAACACTGCTCAAGATGCAGTGACTGTACAGTGATCTGAACTGAATGTTAAACTATTATTACCTGACACAGAGCTGATCTGACATTCTGATCTAGTGAGTGGTGTTCCTGCCAATGACAAGGAGATGGAATTAGGTGAACTTTAAGGTCCATCCAACTCAAACCATTCTATGATTCTATAATTCTGTTCATCCAGTACTTGGTTCCTAGTGCAAATAAAAATCCTACTAAGCTATTAACACACTTTCTCAGAAATAACTAGAAGAAACAACATTAACAGAGTAAAATAACAGATGCATACCTTGAGAAATAAAAGACTTAGTTCTAATGAAAGAACGACCCTTCTTCACGGCTGCTTTTGTCTTTTCAAGTCCATCTTTGGTACCTTCTCTAGCAGCTCTCATGAGCTTTTGCATCTGTAAGATAAAAAATATAGTCTACATGTTCAGTGAATAATGGGAATCCACTTCAGCATACCATGCAGAGTACTTCTAACATCTTATTAAAAATACTATCAAGTGGAGACTATAAATATAGCCTAAAGTCAAATAAATTTACTGGAAATACACACAACCATCAAGCTGCAGATGTGAACATCAGTACTTCTTCCTAATAAAATCAAACCTCAAGAAAGGGTCTCACTTTATGACAACTTTGCATGTATGTTCAAAACAGTAGAAATGGTTTAAGAACCTTTCTGCTTCGAAATATCTGAAATCACAATAATCTCAAAAGCTCAGCTGTATATTATACAGCAAAAAAATACTAAGAAAGGTCATACACGGCAAGGCTTCTCATTTGTCTGCTACTAGTTCTACCAGAATATTTCCAACTTAAAGATGCAGTTTTGTATTCACTACATTCTTAAATAACCACTGTGTTTTGCAGAAAATGGTAATAATTTCATTAATTGAAGACACTGGTATGTTGATTTAATTAAGTATAATTTTATAGGACACAACAACACAAATGGAAGTTTCTTGGAGCAAAACAAACAAAAGAGATGTTTCACTAGGAAACTAAACTGGTTTGCACTCTTCCTTTCCCAGCGGCCACCAAAACCAGCACCGCTAGAACTATGCTAACATCATCAGCTTCCCTAGAATACAAATAAAACTGTCTTGCTGCAATCAGACAGGTTTTTTTCTGTCTGAGATAAAGTTTTTAGCTTAATAAAAACTCCACAAAATCAGCCTTTGTATGTTAGCTCCATTCAGAACGGATAGCAGCAAGATTCTCAGTCCTACAATTTTTATTCAACAAAGAGCCAGGGTCAGACATGCCCTGTGGAGCAGGGTTGTACTCCTAGCTCAGACTCTGCGCTAAGGGCAGGACAGCGTCCAATCTGATCTTCTGAAACTGTTACGATTGATAAATAAGCATGAGAAAAAGTTACTGACAGAATATTTTTAAGACAAATTGCTGAACAACTCAGTATATTTAGAACTCATTTTAAACGAACTATTGTCCATTTTTTCAAGCTCTTATTAAAAGAAAAAGACAACATGGCCCGTGTTGGAAAAGCAATAATTTAAACATAGCTAATTACAGAAATTAACTACGCTACCTTCAGCTCATGTTTTTGCTTTAGTTGCTGAATCTCTACTGCTCCCACAGTGTTTGCCATCAAATCTTTCATCTTTTTTTCATAATGCTCCTTTAAACGCGTAAGGTCATGAGAAAGCTACAGTGTACAAAAAGACACAATCTTTTCAAACAGCCCGCAGTGCAAACTTCATGCTAAAGTACTCGAAGTATATCATGCACGTTGCCCAGTCTGCCTACTGAAACACAGACAACTGAAGGAGAGAATATTCACGCAGGGAAGCTCCAGCCCGGCGAATGGACCGTTACCCCTGCAGTTCACTGGACTTGCCGAAAGTCAGGCAGGCACCTTTGCACTATGCTGGCAACTATGTAAAGAGAGAGATAAAGTCACTTAGTCTAAGCTAACTGCATATTAATTATATTATGCACATCTCTTACAAACCATTCGGAAACACATCAGTTTTAACACGAGCATCATTCAGTGGAGCGCAAACCCTACCCAGTGCATTTCTGACTCTCCTTCAAAATGGTGAATCAGATGAATTCTCAAAGGCTGATGAAGCTGCAGAAGTTGCTGACACCTGAGAAAATGGAGATCTACAGTACTAATGTGTTGGGAAAGGAGAATCTAATAGCGAAGGGCACAGAGACTTGTTCCCACTGTGTGGGAATTGGGAAGTATGCGTCTTTCCTCTGCTCTATCACAGCCTCATTGCATGATCGCATAACAACCTCATGCATGAGTATATTCATTTGCAAGGTAAGTTATCATGGAGAAATAATTAATGGAGTACTAATTAATCATCGCTAAACATTTTGAGGAAGCCAAATGAAAGCAGTCAACATTTCAATAGGAAAAAAAAATAGATATTTGGCATGCCTTATAATAGAAAAGAAGCCCAATGGAAAAACCCTCTGCTTGATGCCAACAGAGTTATTTGGCAAATGATCAAAGCATCAGGAAAGAGAAGGCTTACTGAGCTGAAAACAAAGGGGCAGGTCCCGCACTGAGCTCTACTAGGATAGGTTAGGATGCAATTACCTCCAACATGATGACTCTGGTATTACAGCAGTATAATTAAGAACAGCATCTGGTTCACAGCCTAGGGATATTTGATAGTATAAACACTTTCAATTCTTAAAAATAAAATTTAAAATATCATTTCAAAAGTAATAATTAAAAAGTGACTTTGAGGGAAGTCATACTACCACTTACAATTAAAATCACGCCTCCAACCTTCCCATACTTTTCAACCAACTGAAAAAATAATAGGTAAGTCCCTCATAGGCTCTGAAAGACTATAAAGGAAACACGCTGGGAAAATATTGTTAACATCCATCGTAAGACCTGAAGAGAAGTAAGAGTTAGTCAAAGGAATGGATACAAGGAGTAGGTAAAAAGGGGAGTTGCTTCTGTCTATACTGAAATGCTGAAGCAACAGCTTGTTTGTTTTATCTTCTAAATTCTAAAGTTTTGATCTTTCTTCATCCTCCTCCAAATCTCCTCTCTAGTTTCTCAACTTCTCCAGCTCCCAGTGACCCATACAGGGGCAGCAGTCTCTCAGACTTCTCCATCCACCAGCTAACAAACTCCTAACCTCCTCACCTCTATCCTCAGAAGAACAAACAAGCAGCCACATTAAGACTTACATGCTGAAGTGCAAAGTACTTTCCAGTCTCTTCCAAAGATATTCAACAACCACACTCAGTTTTCTTCAGGTTAGTTGAAAAACTTCCTCCCCAGAAAGAAACTGCTGCAACAGCTTAAACTTGTTCTAGTCAGGTCAAAAAACAAACAAACAACAACAACAAACCAGTAACAACAACAAAACCACAACATCAGCACCCAGCTTACAAAGTGCTGATTTGAGTGGAATCAACTTTTCCAGCTAATTGCTCACTCCCTGATTTCCAAAGCACAGGCAGCAAGGATGGAGGTCAAGGGAAAGCAGATAATGGATACTGGAGGGAAACAAAGAAACGAGGCTCTTGTTTTCATTAAGATAAGAAGCCTGTAAAATGCAAAATAAAGGCGCTATAGAAGAGCAAGTGCTTCAGCGTTCCCATCTAACATTCTCACATTCTCTGTTTGAAAGTGCACATGTACAGGGACTGTATTTCCTGGAATAAAGGCACGATAAATGTGGCAGCAAGAGCAGCAGTATTTCAAACAGGATAAAAAGTATCTAGAGCTGGAGAATCAGAAAGCAGCTAAAGCAAACATACTCGGGTTAATGAAAAAATAAGCAGAATGCACAAGTTTGGTCCTCAGTTTTGGTATTTCCCCTTCCTGCCACTGTATTGCCCCTATAGATTTCTCAGTGCTGGAGCATTTTGCTCAATGACTATACTCAACTACAAAGCAGTTCATAGGCATCTATAACTGGTTGGCACACATCAGAGAAACTCAAGTTTTTTTGCAGGATCTTCAAGCACCAAAACCTCCTCCTCTCAAAGGAGCTGTGCTCCGGCCAGGCTCTGCACTGCACCTGGGTACGGGCATCCTCCCTGCACTCAGAGCAGGGAACTGACTGCTTCCCCAGATCACACGCAGGACTATTTATTTTTCCCCCTCACAATAAGAGTAAAAAGAGAGGAAATGAAGTATAGAGAGCATGGGAGTGCAGACCTCCTCCTGAAATGCAGTCAAAAAGATACAGGAAGGGCACATACCCATGTTGCTAATGGCTTCCTGGCAGAGAATAGATGTCACCAATATAGCATTTCAATCACACCACCTTTCTTCTGTCCGCAATAAATGGTACAGATTTCTCTTTGACAACATAAAAACTAATATTTTATTTCTTTAAGCTCAGTCACCATCAAATGACCAAAGTGATACAGATCTAAGGCAAGCAGGTATGGAACACTGTCAGTTTTGTGACTTTTGGGTGCCTGAAGGATCCCAAAACTTCAAGCTTCATCAGGCTTACCCCAATTGTTCTTCATATTTTCCATACTCATTTATCACTTACACTAATCCAGCAGCTGCAAGAAACAAAACGTGAGGAATTGCCCACATGGAAAAATGATCCCATTTTTACTTCCATTTTTAACCAGTTTGAGCTTTTCTCTTTTAAGGAGTTCCTGTTTAATACTTTCATCTTTACCCTCTTGTGTTTTGTTCTGGACTGCTACTCCCACAGATTAACACCTCCTTATAAAAATGATGGCATTTGAAGCTGGATTAAGGAGACAGGAAATACAGGAGAGAAAGGCAAGTGTTGAAAATCAGAATAACCTCAATGACTGAGCAGCACTGCAGGATACATACGTGTCTCTTGTGGTTGCCTCGCAAAAAGGAGCTGGGAATTCCATTTTTACACTCAGAATCACTTTGTTCTTCGTAGCTTTCAAACTCACTTGAACTCCATCCATACTCCAGTGAGCTGTTTCCACCATCATCACCATTTTCAACATCATCATAAATCATTTCTTCTGCAAGAATTAAACCAAAATAAAAGAAAGCTACACCGAAATACCTGTTTATTTAAACAATAAAAACCTTGTTCAGGATTCACCATAAAGAACAATGCAGATTTTCATATGTGTACTTCTGCATAATATTAATTAATTCCAATATTTTAAAAAGTGAGTGTGTGTTGAAACAGTACCAGAACATACGGCCAGTGCTCCTGTTACACACCACAATACCATTGGAAACATGCCCTACTCAAACAGTATTGCTATGTCCAAATCCCACAACATATTAGAAAGAATTCACAGCTGCTACTCAAACTACAATTATATCCTGGCTGAGAAACCACAGTGCAAAGACGTCTCCACCTAGTTCACTAAGGGACTTCCCACTAATAAAGGCATTACCCATAAATGCAACTTAATAAATTCAAATTCTAAATGAAACAAATTTTAATAATAAACATCTTGCCTAGATTGCGCTAAGGACAAGAAATGAAAATGTTAAGGCTTTAAAGATAAATGTGTGCTCTACACAAGAAACTGTTCTGTTGAATCATTAACATGGTTATAATCAATTTCAGTAACAAATGAAGAGCTATGAAAAGCAGATGTCAAATTTCTAAACAAGCAGAATAATTCAAACATAATTTGTTAGTGGCAAACAAGCTTTGAGCATAGTCTTCACGGTGAAGAAAAACAACACAACAAACCTGAGCAAAAGTTTAAAGAGGCTTCTCTATCCCTAACTCCACCATTCCCAATTAAGGAAAGATCTAGGCTCCACCAACTACTTTAAGATCTTTGCTAGTCCCTACAGCAAGGAGGTAGAGCACTGCAAAGCTGAAGTAAACCCTTTTTGTAGACTCAGTTAAGATGGTAAACAGCTGCCCCACATCTCCCCTGTAAGTATTTGGTAAGCTGAATACAATTTTCCATCAAACAGCAACCTTTATGTGGAAGGAAGCTTCCAAGAATAGAGCAATTCTCTGTACAGCTGTGATAATGCTGCATTATTACATATTAGTAGACAACTTAAAACATTGTTTCCCTACCCACTCTACCTTGTTTAGGTTACCACAGCTACAACACTCAATGCTGCCACCCTCTAACATACAGAATACAGTCACTCAGGAATTTCAAGGTGTATCTATAAAATAAAGCAGAATTCAGCGTCTGGACATAGAGGTGTAGGAGACAGGCTGAGATAGATGTTGTCAAATGTCACCTTTAATTTTCAACACTGTAAGATGTAATGATGATTGTCAGGGCTAATTCTGTTTATATAGAACTTAATTAATGCATCTGTTCAGTATACATGCACGTAGGTTGCGTTACACTGATTTTAACTTAAAGTAACATCTATACAGTCCATATTACAAAGCCTTCAAACCTGGTTCAGAGTCTGAATTTTCTCTTGGCACGTCATCATAAATTACTTCATCTGGGTCTAAAAGCAAAACAAAGCAAACAAAAAGGAATGAGAAAACCCTTAAAATGTACTAAATGAGACCAAGAAAGAATTTTGGCAGTACTGGTAGGTACTGGAAAAGGTTGTCTAGAGAAGTTGTGGACTGTCCCTCCCTGAAAGTGCTCAAAGATGGGCCTTGAGTAATGTGATGGAAGGTTTAATTGCCCACAGTAGGAGGGTTGGAACTAGATGATCTTTAAAGGTCCCTTCCAACACAAGCCATTATATAATCCCATAATATAGTGGAGATACAATTCATTTTCCCTCAGCATTTTACTAGTACATCTAATCATGGTTATTCGAACAACACAATAATGCACAGGAACTGTAATTACACAGTATGTGTGACATTCCAAGCGCTTTTATCTACATTGTTTATTATGACCTTCAGTAGCTCGAAAACAGAATCTGCTTCCACAGACAGCTCACTCCTTTTCACATCACAGCACTTATAAAGTGCTGCTCAACACCTTTACCAGTTAGCTTTAAAAAGCTGCAATTGACGTTTTCAGAAAAAGAATCAAAACCATAAGTAACATAATGAGCAACTTAGGAAGTCAAGAGGTAAGCCAGGAATGTAAATTCTTCAGCTGTTTCAAGTGACATTAAGATAAACCTCCAGCCCAGTGGGATCCTTCATATTGCCATATCTGAGAACAGCCAGAATAACCCATCAGCAAATCACACTATCTATGTTCAGCTTTCAAATGGATGTATTTGGACTTCATGATCTTTAAGGTCTTTTCCAACCTGAGCAATTCTATGATGCCATTAAAAAATTATGCCAGTTCCCTCCCTTCCACCTTCTCTAAAAACTTGTTAGCCAGTTACTGTAGGAGAACAATTTCACACACAGTCTTAAGCAAATTTCCACAATACACACGATAGAGCCACATGTCCTTTAGACAGTGATTAATTACTCTGTAGATTCCAAAAAGCGGAATGGAAAAGTGAATGTTAACTTTGTTTTAAAACACATAACTTTATTACACCACTGGATATTTCTAACTGGGCACAGTTGGACTCCAGAATAACCCTAAAAAAAAATACAAATGAACATGGACACCTCTGTAAAATCTGTGCTATAGAACAATGTACATTACACGTACTGTTTATCACGACTTAAAACTGACCTTCTTCTATGGCTAGATTCTGAGCTCACTGATACTTACTTTCCATCCACTCTGTATTTGCAGGGTCTGCAACCCACTTGGCCAGAGCATCATCCTCTCTCTTGACCTGGTTATCTTCACTTGAAGGGAAGAAAGAAAAAAAAAAAGGCATAAAAGTATTAAAACCTACACAACAATACATTTAAACATCCAAGAAAACAAGTCAATAAATAAAAACATCTCGCTGATTTCCAGTTCTCACTCTGAGGCTGATGATTACTTAAAAACCCTGCTTCAGCATGTAATTAGGATTTTAATAACCTAATCCATTTAATAGTCTGATGACTTCAGTCAATAAATTGAAAACACTTCCCTTCCAACCTCAAGAAATATTAATTTCTAAATTATTTTTTACCAGAGCACAAAACTCTCTCTTTGAAAGTGTTTTCACTATAAATAAAAATAAAGACATTCAAGGTTACAGCAACAGGTGCACAGTTTCTTAATGGCCTGGACAAGGCTATTTTCCTTCTCTAGCTGCCATCGGTGGGACTCAACCTTCAGTAGCCCATCCAGTTTTGGCTCCCCAACACTGCTTTTCTACAGAGACATGCAGAAATTGATGGGAGTTTAGCCAAGGGCTACTGAGATTGACATGGTACAGACACAGCCTACAAGAAAAGGGTTGAACACAGGGAACTTAAGTTAGCCTGATAAGAAGGGTGATCCAGTAACAGCTATAACTATCTGAAAGAGAGCTACAAAAGTGATGGAATTCCATCAGCCATGGCTGGTCCGACCGCATGTTGGCAGCAGTCGTGCTGTAGCTGATGACTCTATAAAAATTGTATATTTATTTTCCTCAAAATGTCATGGACAGTTACATATACTGGTCCTTAATCTGTCCAGATTTTGGTACAGAAGCAAATTTAAGGAGTCAAAAAAATAACAAAACTTGAAAGAATCAGACATGAAAAATGAAAAATGAAGTATTTGATTTGTTGAATCCGCAGTTTCTCGGGAATTAAAGTTTCACAGATCATTAAAACATGCTGAATTGTCAGTCACCTATTGTGGGGCTCCTCTGAGTTTAAAGAATTACAATGACATTCTTCAGTTGCTGACTGCATACCTGCTAAATAGAAAAAAAACACATACAATCACCAAAATGCTTAGAATGAAATATTACTGTGGTTCAAATGGCACAAATTAGTATCAGAAACTTTGTTTCTTTTTTAAGCACTGCCAATAAATAATCTACGCAACATTTTTATTCTTGAACATATCTAAAAAAAGTGCTTCTTCACACTACCATACCTATTTTTGCAACTCAGATCATTCAGAGGGACAGAGCAATTTGTTATAAGAGTTAGCCAGAGAAAATTACAGTGGCTGGCACATTTAATTCTTCTCTCTCAAACACATATTCCTTTACAGGCAATAACCACCACAAACATATTCACGTATATTCTCTGATATGCCTAGTGGCAGTAGATACCAAAGGCTACAAAAAAAAGTGTTATAATACACAGAATTACAGTAGAATTGCAACCTAGATAAACAATAATATATTCAAAATGAAAATAAACAGGATATGGAAAGCTTTCTGTTCCTCCTGCTGTCTTGGCATTAAGCTGTCAACTTTGCCAATTCTGGTTACAAAATAGGGGGATTGTTCCCACTTTTGTAATAATCCCTAGTTATTTCCTCTTTTGTCTTAATATCATGCAAAAGGACAAGCAGAATTCACCAAATCATCTGGAAAAAAAAACTTCACAGCAAATCTATATCCACAAGATCTAGAAAAACAAGTAAACAGAACTGGATACAGAAAAGGTAAAAGAGACAGGAATTCTGCTAGAACATAATTCAAGTATTCTGAGGACTTGAAAAGAAATCATCTGGCTTGAATACGTAATCATGACACTGGAAATTATTTCGTGACATTAGAAGGGAATTAGCATTAATCATTTTCAATGGTAAGAGAAGATGGGAGTCCTAACTTTTGCTTTATGTGCAAGCAAAAACAAAGGCCAAATATCGCAGATGTAAAATGTTGGGATATAACTTATCCCTTAGTGTTTATACATTTTCTTCTTATGCATCTTAACTGTCTCAACCCTAATGAGGAAAGCAGAGTCTTATTAATTTTTTTTCCCATTATTGCTGTTACTCAAAATTTGTGTGTGCTTTTCAAATAAGCTGACACTGATTGACTAAGTCCCGCTAAAATTTAGCTCCTACTCCATGATGAAAATATTCTTCTATTTTGACACACAATCTCCCAGACATCAAGTCCGAATGCTACGTAAGCATTTACAAAACAGCACAAGGGTCTCAAGTTAAACAAGGATTCCCCCTTCAAATAAAGTAAGTTGCAAAAATACCATACCTTCCTCATCTACAGAAACACTACGTATTATGACAGGACTGGAGTATGCTGGCAGTATCAAAGGTAAATTGGATGGCACTGCATAGCCACAGGGCACAGGGACAGAATATCCACTGGACATGTTTGGACTGGCAGGTTCATCTTGAGGACTTGGATCTGGTGAGGAAGATGGATCCTTTTCTTGCATTGGGGAAATGTTTATGACTGAGTAGGGATTTACTTTCCTTGGAGTATCTTCTGCAGTAGGTTCTGATGCTTGTAGCTTCTCACTTTTTTCTAAGTTATCAGCTCCTTTAGCTGAAAAATTAAACAAAGTTTTATTTTTTATACCTGTCCAAGCTGCTTAACATTAGTATTTACAAATATCCCAAACATTTATATGACTTGACATACGTCTTACTTAAAATCTGTGGCTCAAAATTCCCACACTGTGGTGCTCTCCTCCCCATTTTACAGATGAGGAATGCAACAGCAGCAAAACAACTAAGTTACAAAGATGCCTATGGAAAAACAATAACTTGATCCTAAATACTAGATAAGGAGATTTCCAACAGGTTACCCGGATAGCTTCTTGCTTACCATACAAACACACCTGCAAATAGCCTTAAACCCTGAAGTTTGAAGCCAGTCTCTAGTGGAATTTGTATCTTACATATACAATCATAACAAACATTTCAGAAATAGCCATGAGCAAAGAAAATGCTCACTGGAGGGACACTCTTCAGGGAGCTGAAAATGCTCTTCTACGGAAACAGAAAAAAAAAAAAAAAAAAAAAAGACTTTTTTCCTCCTTGAAAATAAACTCTCTTCTTTCTGGTATCTCTAGAGAACTAAAATGCAGTGGAACTGAAGGCCATTTCAAAGCAAGCTACAGAAATGGATCCCAAGTAATCAGAAGTTTTTGAGCTGGAAACATGACTTTGCAAGCAAGCAACAATTTTTCAGAGAAAGGTTGTATTTAAGTTCCAGATTGTCAAACTGCACAGTCAACTGATCAGTTATTTATCTCTCATTGCCATGACCACAGTGTCTGTTGACAAAAGAAAACTGGATCAAAGTCAGCAGAATCAGCTGTTGTCAATTTGAGCAGAATACAGTAATTTCCAGAACATACCTCAGATTAAAAACATCTGCAAGTGTTGTAAAAACATGTTTTAATCTTCAATAAAATAAGGTTCCTGTTATGAACAAAATTCTGACACTGACTCCGTTTCAATGCATATCAGCTTAAGATCAGCAACCAGAAAGCTTAGCTGCAAAAGCAGCACATCTGGATTCATCTGCACCTATTGCAGTTGCAAGGGCAAAGTTTTATTGTAGCATGGCACTATGACTGAGACCAATACATTGCTTTGTACTGGACATGGGTGGGAAACCCCACACAGACTGCACGTGTTCATTGTTTGCCTTATCAAAACCACCACAAGTATAGCTAGCACAAATAAGCAAAACACACGCATGGCTGTTCCACAGATCTCTCTTCATATCATAGAATTATATCACAGGTTGGGTTGGAAAGGACAGTAAAAACCATTTTGTTCCAACTCCACTGTCACGGGCAGAGATGACAGTCACAAGATCAGGTTGCCCATCCAAACTGGTTTTGGGTGCCTCCAGGAATGGTGCAACCACAACTTTTATGGGCAACCTGTTCTAGTGCCTCACCACCCCCTTAGTAAACACCTAACCTAAATCTCTCCCTTTTTAGCTTAAAACCATTCCCCCTTGTCTTATCACTATCTGTCTGTGTAAAAAGTCAGTCTCCCCCCAGCTCACAAGCTCCCCTCAAGTAATGGATGGCCACAATGAAGTCTCTCCGAAGCCTTCTCTTCTCTCTAAGTTAAACAAGCCCAGCTCCCTCAACCTTTCTTCAAAGGAGAAGCCTTTGATCACCTCCATGGCCCTCCTCTGGACCCACTACAACAGTTCCCCATCGTTCTTGTGCTGCGGGCCCCAGGCCTGGACACAGTACTCCAGGCGGGTCCTCACAAGGGCAGAGCAGAGAGAAACAATCACTTCCCTTGCTCTGCTTGCCACGTCCCTTTTGATGCAGTTAAAGATACCACTGGTGTTCCAGACTGCAAAAGGCCTGATGGCTCGTGTCTGGCTATTCATCCATTAGAATTCCCAAGTCCTTCTCCGCAGGGCTGCTCCCAATGAGCTCTTCTCCCAGTCTGTACACATAACTTGGGACTGCCCTGTTGCCCAAGTGCAACACAATGCCTTTGGCCTTGCTGAATTTCATTAGGTTCACGTGGACCCACCTCTCAATCCTCTCCAGGACCCTCTGGATAGCAGCCCTTCTACCGTGCCAGCTGCACCACTAATCTTGGTGTCATCTGTAAACTTGCTGAGGGTACACTCAATCTCATTGTCTACACTAGAGATAGAGATGCTGAAGAGCACCAGTTCCAAGATGGGCCCCTGGTGGACACCACTCATCACCAGACTCCATCTGGTCATAGAGTTGTTTACAACAACCTTCTGTCGGTGAGCACCCAACCCTTTACTCACCACCACATTTAAACTCAATTGAGAGATACGGATGTGGTGTAGGACCATATCAAAGGCCTTCCACAAGTTCAGGTAGACTTTTTACATGTTTTTCTTTAATTCTATGATTAATCCTGACTCTTAGCCTAATGGAGGCAGAACCCATCAGGCTGACTCACCTGTGACATTAGCCTCTTGGTGCTCTGTGCTACTTCCAGGATCAGGAGGAGGTGGTATGAGGGCTTGCCTGTCTGCTTCCGGTATCTCATCCCCACTGTCAAAGTCAAATTGTTCTCCCTCATCTTCCTCTTCATCATTTGTACCCGCAGCTTTGGGCTCATGTTCTAGAGCTGTGCAAAAAGACAATCTTTAGTTTAAACTGTTTTCACTCTTAATAATGACTTTACATGACCAGCAGGTGCTGTATGCTACGAATGGAATTCATACAGCAATGCCTTTGACTGTTGCAATGCTGGAACAAAACAAAGCTCTTGACAAACTGATAACCTCATCACTATTCAACAAATTTGCTAATATAAACAATAAAATTATTAGGAAAGCAATAGAAAATAAACACAGTTGTGCCAGGACATTTGGACACCAAGCCATTTCTCTTTTCTGATTCAAATTTCTAAATCAGAATGCCAGTGTTTCTTCATGCACATCAATGAAGAACAGCAGAATGCTGTTCCTACCCCAGTCTGGAACAACGTATTAAATAAAGTCTTGGTTTAAACCTGTTAACCCCATTACCACTCATTTCAGTCACCAAGGTGCATTTTGGTAAAGGGAGGGTTGACATTTCATCTTTCATGTTTGAAAATGGCAATGGCTGAAACCATCACATCCTAACGTGGCAGTGTTGGGAGTATTTTTGTCTTTTCTTATGAAAACCTTGCACAGGAGACTTGCCACTCCATTCAAGCGTGGAGAGTGGGAAGAAAAGCTGAACAACAGCTTGGTGCTATTGTTCTTATCCATATAAGCATGGAAAAACCACGAGGATTTAAAACCTTTCCCCTGCATTATCTACTGCTATTTTTACTGTGTGTTTGTATCACAGGAAACCTGTACATACGCCCAAATCTCATGCTGGAGATCCCATGCTGCAGGTAGGAAAGACAAAACTTTCCAGGCCTCTCTCTGTTCCAGCATAAGGTCCTCATCCCCTGCCTAAACCTACCATAGCTGCTTTTCTATCACTTGGAGGGAAAACTCTTAATTGGAAGTCTCCATACAGAAACAGCATCTGTAGAAAGTCTTTGGCCCAGACAGCCTTTCCCAGAAGCTCCTCCTCAAAACCACTATTATACAGGAGTTCAGCCCTGTATTAAAAATGTTATAACAGCACATAACTACAAAACAAAAATAAATATTTGACTACGTAAATACACAAATACTTTATAAACATATAAATGAAGTTTGTAGGTTTCTCTCCCTCCTTTCAGGTAACACACTGTTAAAAACAAAGTCTCGCAAGGGTGTTTGGATCTCCTGAATCAGGATGATATTATCAGCTCTTCTAGCATCCAGGACTTGTTTTATATCTTTACAATAAAATCCACACAATCCGCAACTCTAGACTGCTTAGATTGTCATGGTAATCAGCATTCTTGCCAAGGCTTCAGTTTCTTTGGTCAGGCTGAGCCAGCATATTTTATCACAGCAACAAATAACAAGATCTTTCACGCAGTCTCTCTGTAGGACAGAAAGTGAACTAATTGCAAAAATATTAAGGAACAAGAAAGGGGTTATCCTGCATTTATTGTCATAGTTTATGGCTGAGGCAGCAGGACATTTAATTTAATTCTGATGCTTTTTAAAATTCTTTTGTACACAGTCAGCCTTTAGATTAAGGCTTTTCATATTTGCCTTTGTCCATTTTCCTTAAAGATGAAAAAACTCTATAGATCTCTTTCAAGTGACTTGAGACAACCACAGAACTCCTCCTGATTCAGCACCCACCTGACCTGACTTTGTTCTGCTTGCTGCTCAATGGTCCGAGGAAAAATGAAGGGAACAGGTTTTGTTGCTGTTGTCTTGGTTTCAGTATATCTCTATAGTTCAAACTTAGTAAGGTAGGGGTTTCCAAGTGGAATGTTTTGGGTTTTTTTTCTTTTCTTTTTAATGATCAGCATGTGAAGTATTCGTTAGTCATCCAGACTAGCCAGATAAGTAAGCAGATACAAGAAAAGCACAGAACACAACAACTCTTAGCTGCATACACTGCAACCTGCCACCCCTCTTGCTGAACTACAGAAGATCAGCAGCAAGTGCTACAAGCACGAAAGAGAGACCTTCTTTATTTTGTATACTGGGAAGAGGAAGACAGGGTTACTGGAATTAGCTGGATGTGCTCTGATCATTTCTATGGGATTTGGCCACTGTGGAAACTTGGGCATTGCTTGAGGAGGGCTCGAGTAAGGACACTGAATCTACCTGCTCACTGGAGGTCAGTTCTAGAAATCAGCAAAAGAGCATAGATATAAGAAATATCCATGTCATACAAGCAAACATCTAGGAGGCAACATGAAGTTTTATGGCTGCTGGTTACAGAACCTTCTGAACCCATTCTTTTCCTTAGGGCAGGTGAAGGTAACATAGGTATCAGATGCCAGGCAAATTCTCTGCTCCAGCACTTTCACGCCGATGCAATTCCCCAGGCGCACAAGTCCAGCACAGTGTCATTTGTCAGAGAGAGACAAGAACTGCTACCAGCAAAAAAGGTAATCTGAGACACTAAAAGCAAAAGGAATGACTCAGGACCCAGGAGCAAATACTGATCAACGAATGTGCAGCTTCCCTTCAACCTTTCTATCCATTTCCCACAAAAACCAACTAACTCATATTTTACGCGGAAGAAAGAAAATCTAACATAAGAATCAAGTATCTCAGATAAAAAATATTTTCAAAAGGTCTTACCTATTTTTTTCTGTTATGGTTGCTAATGCTGAACCTACTTGTATACAAACACTTTGCACAGGAAATAAAAAAGGTGTAGACTTGAAAGGTGGGCCTGGGTGAACCTAATATGGTTCAACACAGCAAAGTGCAAGGTTTCGCACTTGGGCTGGAGGAATTCCAGACATACATACAGACTGTGAGGAACAATCCTTGAGAGTAGCCCTGCAGAGAAGGACCCCCAGGTCCTGGTGGATGAAAAACTTAACATGAGCCAGCAGTATGCTCTTACAGCTTGGAAAGCAAATGGGATCCTGGGCTCCATCAGAAGAGGGGTGGCAAGTAAAGACAGGGAGGTGATTGTCCCCCTCTACTCAGCTCTTGTGAGGCCCCATCTGGAGTACTACATTCAGGTCTGGTGCCCCCAGTACAAGAAAGACAAAGAGCTGTTGGAGAGGGTCCAGAGGAGGGCCACTAAGATGATCAGGGGGCTGGAGCACCTCTCCTATGACGACAGGATGAGGGAGCTGGGCTTGTTCAGCCTGGAGAAAAGAAGGCTGCGGGGTGACCTCATAGCAGCCTTTCAGTACCTAAAGGGTATAAACAGGAGAGAGTCAACTCTTCGAATGCGTAGATAACAGCAGGACAGGGAGAAATAGTTTTAAGTTGAAGGAAGGAAGATTTCGGTTGGATGTCAGGGGGAGTGGTGAGGTGGTAAGGTGCTGGAACAGGCTGCCCAGAGAGGTTGTGGATGCCCTGGGCAGCCTGGTCTAGTATTAAATATGGTGGTTGGTGGCCTTGCCTGTGGCAGGGCGGTTGGAGATTCATGATCCTTGAACTCCTTTCCAACCTGAGTCATTCTGTGATTCTGTGACTGCCCTTTGCGCTTCAAGTGAAGAACCGTTCAGCGCTGCAGATAAATACAGATTATGTCATAGAAAAAAAAGAGAATATTTTGTATAACTACAGTTATGAAAATATGTACTATGTTATGAAAATATGTGCTTTTTCTACAGTTGTTTGTCTTAAATAAAAAAGTACACACAGAGAAACACACTTCAGCTCTTGGGGAGTTCTACAATAAATTAGGACGACACAAGGAACACTTAAACTTGAGCTGAATCTGACTATCAAAAAAAATATATATATCACTTAATGCTTGTGAAGAATGTTCCACTTCTTCCAGTCATTCAGTTGTTAATCAACATGATCAGAAAGTAAAATAAAATAAAATAAATAATTTTAAAAAGGGATTTCCAGGCAACTGTGACTGCAGAAAAACATGGGAGGGTGGGGATGGGGTGGGGAGAGAAAGAAGGAGAGGGTGATATGTCAACATCATAAAATCCATCTGAAATTACTTTGAATAATTTAATTATTTAGCAGGAATTCAATTTGCCCTTTCACTGCTGCTCACATTCTTAACTTTATAAACTCCAGTCAGAGCAATGAGAATACAGTAATTGATTAAACTTCTCTAGTATATGCCAATTTCATTCTCCGGCAATTGCTTTGCTAATGCTTCAGAGAAATCTTCTCCTTCTTAAAAACCTACACTTGGAGTTTTAAAACATGGGGGGAGAAAAGGTAGAAATCTGACATGGAAAAATTTCTTTCAATTTAAGTGTGAAAAATGTGAATTTTGAATTAGAGAAAGGAATAAATGCTATTATAATTGTTTTTTAAAAAAAGCAAACAGAATTATGACTTCTTCAACTTTTCTTACTCAGCGAAGCTACTTTTTCTTAAGCTTACTTTAAAAACAAGCTGTGTTTACAGAGACCTGTGGAGGCATAAGCAAATTTAAACAATGTTTGGTTGTTCAGCCAACTCCAAAACGTTCTTGGCACCACCTGCTTTTCCACTCATTTTCCCTAAACTATTTACAGTCCAATGTAATAAAGCTTAATAGTTACAAGTTTGAGAGTGACCTTAATTTTAAAGCTGAGATGAGGCTAGTGAAGCTTCACCAACAATTTTCATTTATAATAGATTTATGACAAAATAGTATAGCACTTGCCATCAAGCGCATACACTTTGAATACAGTGCAAATGGAAGAAAAAGAAGCAGAATTCTATCCTGCCTTGAAACCATGTAGATTGGAGATGGTCCTTAAGAAATTAATTGAGCTTTTTCCATGGAAAACCAGGATACAAGAATCATAAGCAGGAAAGATATGGCAGTGTGGGACACTGTAGCAATAAACTTGGAACCCTGGGAAACAGACATGCTACTATCAAATACTGAGTTGTTCATGAAAACACTTGTTATAAGGTTTTAAAAGTGCCTTGAGAGACTGAAAGATGACTCCTATATAATTAAGAGTGCAGTCATAGTAACATGTATCTGTATATTTTAAAAAAGTGATAACTTACAAAGCAAAACAAACAGGCATAACAACTCCAGTACATACTATTTCACCTTGACGCATTCCAGAGATATCCTCTTTAACCCTCACATAAAACTAACGATACATTCATCTTTTCAGACTCTTATTTCTCAACAGTCAGTCTGCCCAGCTCCTTATATAAGCATAAGACACCATATAGCAACAAGAAATAGAACTGCACAGATCTTAGCATTTTGCTATTTTCAAACTGACAGACTGTTCTTCATTAGAAAAAAAACAGAAGTAAAAATATCCTCATCAAAGTAATGAAAAGTTTCAAAAATTATCCTTCAGTAGGAATATCAAAGAAAGGAAAACTTGATTCCTAATTATATATATTGAAAAACCTTGATTCCTGAAGGAAAAAGAATTACTCCGTCCCACCTGAAAACCTTTCCAGAAACTGTAGCCTTCACATGAGTAAAGTATGTAAGCAGCTCTTTCAAAGCCAGCCTCAAGCCACAACAGCTATTAAAGCCGCAGGAAGAGAGGAAAATGCACATAATCATACAAATATCCTCATCTTATCAAAGGTAGAGCTGTGAACTCCATTCCTTTTCAGAGTCTCATGACAGAAAACCATTACAACACCTTTTAAAATTACCCTTCAGCAAAACTAATTATTTGGGCCCAGATACACCATGCAGACAACTCCCAAAGCTGAGTGGACTGCGGAGCTGTTCTGCTTTTATTTCAGGTGGAGTTTTGTAACAGAAGCTTGATGTTTGTCTGTTCTCAGAAATACTAGGAACAGCCTTGATTGCTCCTGTAAAAATTTTCTAATTTGGCCAACCTGTAAATCTTTCAAAAGCTGCAGATGATTCATATTCAGCTGAAAGTTTTAAAGCGTGCTAACAGGTTATCATTGGATAATCTGACAGCTATTCAGCATGAATTAGATGCCATTCCTACATCCACCAAGCAACAAAGTATTTTTGACCTAATCATATCTTGCACTTGAGACTGTGATTTCTTCAGTATCAGAAAAGAAAACCGAACTCAAGTATTCTTTTGCTCTGGCTTTTAGTTCGCATCTCTCTTCTCTGTGTTAGTCCACTTAGCACCCACACAGGGAGAAAGGAGCAGAAGTAAGCCAGCTAGTTCACGTGCAACGTGCAGAACAGATTGACAGGGAAAGACAGAGAAGGAAGATGATGTAAGGATCATTTATTGTGTGACTGAGGAGGGCAAGTGACAGGGAACCCCAGGGCTGGAAAGGAGGAGCCTGGAGTGCAAAGCCAGGCCCAGTAGAGGGAGAGAGGACTCGACCAGAAACACCACTGCTTTAAAGTAATAGAATTTAACTGCTTGACTGCATATTTCCACAGGATTATATCATCCAAGGAACTTTCACACTAGAATTTTCTAACTTCTGTTTTCCACTAATAAATACTTTCACGTCCTTCAAAGCATGCACGTGTAGTTTTTTCCAGCACATTCTTAAGCACAGATCTCCACATTCCTCAAGGCCCACGCAGTCACTTCCAACTGCTAAGGACAAAGCCAGACTGCAGAAACACTCACGAAACACTTTTACACATTCTTTACACAGTGAGTGGTGCAGAGCTGGAACACGCTGCCCAGAGAGGCTGTGGATACCCTGCCCCTGGAGACACTCAAACCCAGGCTGGATGAGGCCCTGGGCAGTATTAAATGTGGAGGCTGACAGCTGCAGGTGGGTTGGAGCTTGATGATCCCTGAGATCCCTTCCAACCCAAGCCCTTCTATGATTCTATGACTCAGCAAACATAAGTGCAGATCCACACCCTCAGTTACACGGACCCAACAGTGCACCCCTGGAAAGCGAGGCATAATAGTGCCTATGGAGAGCATTCCTCCACAGCAGGAGCAAGTGCCTCTGCAGTGCTCCTCACACTTTTCCATCACACCACCAATACCCACAGATTAGCTCCTTGTACAGTCTCACAGAGGGAAAGCGTCTGCTTTGCTGGAAAAAAAATGTCTAAACCAAAACAGTGCATTCAAAACCACGTGTGGGCTCTCTTCCATTTCCTTCCCTGGAAAGCAGATGGGAGCCAGAGGCTATCATTCCCCAGTCACGTGCAGTTGTGCTAAGCTGGCATTACAGGAAACAGAGGTCCCAGGGGCATGAGCACGTTGCTAATTACTCAAAGCTCATACACATGTCCAAAGTATGACCACAATGTGAGCAATAAAGGTCTCTACGGAGAGTATTCACACAAAAAAACAGCAACAACAAACAAAATAGTACATATGCATACAAGGAGTATTTCCAGTGATGGAAACAAAAGCAAAACCACACTAATTAACAGGCCCTCTCTCCAAAGAAACAACAAAGAATTAAGCAAAGCCTCCTCTCTCATATGTCATGAATGTATGTATTACATACTGATACTGTTGTCAATCACATGTAACAGACATTACTCTTCTGGACAGAAAACTAACTCCAAACTGAAGTCAAATATCACCCTCTTCCAGTATCTGAAAAGTGCTTACAGTGAGAGTGGGGCAAGTCTCCTCTCACTGGTGACAGGACGAGGGGAAATGGCCTCAAGTTGCACCAGGGCAAGTTTAGGTTAGATATTAGGAAATACTTCTTTACAGAAAGGGTAGTTAGGTAATGGAATAGGCTTCCCAGGGAGGTGGTTGAATCGCCATCCCTGGATGTGTTTAAGAGTCATCTGAGTGTGGTGCTCAGGGATATGATTTAGCAGAGGGTTGTTAGAGATAGGGTACTATGGTTAGGCTGCGGTTGGACTTGATGATCTTCAAGGTCTTTTCCAACCTGGGTAATTCTTTGATTCTATGATTCACACTCAGTGCTCTGGTGACTGCTGGCACTGCGTGCTATGACCATAAATAGCCCAGCCTAGTCCCTGGATGACCTGACTTTTTCCACCTCAAAACTGTATTTGTCGATTCTGCCACTAAAATTTCACCAGGAAACACCATGAATGCACTGCAAGCTACGTCCTCAAAATAAGGTGACATGATATGACAGCTGACAGCAATATGTGTAGCAGAGCTCAGCCAGGGCTGCCGTGTGTATGAATTGCTGAACTCGTCCTGCAATATGCTGCCAAAATGACTGTACACATATGGAAAAAAAAAAGAAGTGAGCTTAAATAAAATGGAAATCAAACAGCAGAAAAACAAGTCATTGGAAAAAATGAAGCATTCATCTTTGGAAGATGAAGGAAGAAGCATATTGGCTAAGCACAGGATACACGTGCCATGTGAAAAAAAGAAAACCAAATACAAAAATAAGGATTTTCTAGGAAAATTGTTTTTGACCACATAGTGGATGTATTTGTGGGAAAATAACCATTTGTTAAAGAAATCTCCACAAGAGAGCATAATCCAGCTTGGCCTTTATTTCTCAGCTTTTTTAATCTATTACATCTTTTTTTCCAAATGATTACTTTTCACATCAAAGCAATTCTTGTTTAATTACTTGAGGAATATGCATTTCTCTAATACAGCCTGTTTAATTAGCAACACGAAACTGCTGCATCATCTGATAATACCTTAGACTGAAATGACTTTGTTGCCTAGTGAGGCAAAAAGTGTCATTTTATTATAGGGGGCTGAAACAGGCGAACCATGAAATCCCACTTCCACAGAAAAAATACATACAGTTCAAATATTAAAAATGTATATCCTACTAAGAACAGCCGGAGTTCACCCAAAGTAAAATCTGAAATATGCTATGCCTTGGACTTAGCAACATCCTTCCACCACAATGCCTGTTTTCGGAATGATTAGGCCAGGGCTGAATAACCCTTTAACCAGCAATCTCAAAACTGAAGCACCTGCAATCTCCTAAAAGCAGAGCTCTGTGCACCTAAAGGTCTCCACTTCCTTGAAAGTATTCACATGCTCATCTTCATTCCTTCAGTGATAATGGCCAAGGTGTGGCCCAGAAGCCGCATGCTGCTCTGAGGAGTGATTTGTCCTTTTGGACGCACTGAGATAGGCTACTCCTTCCCAAGTACAATTCCATCTAATAATGGTCTCAAAGTAGTGCTGGCAACATGTTCAGATGTTTAAAATTAAACTGAGATTTAACTGCTATTTGCATTTTCTCCTCAAAGTGTTCTGAAGAAACAATCTACAAACCTACCTTTTACAGAAACTATCACTTGATACAACAGAAAAATATACAACCTTGAACAGAATGGTTATATCCTGTAAATTAAGGAAAAACATTGCAAATATTTTGGGTTTCAGCTGGCTCCTCACCTACTCATTCTCTTTCTCCAGCCTACAGAATGTTAAACAGGCTGACATGTAAGCAAAGTTTAACATACACACCAAGTCTGTCAAATCCATTATCATAGAAAAATAATGGGGCGGAAGAAGTCAACATTAATGTAGACATTAATCCCCTGTTTACAAACTCCATTTCTACCTTGTTATTTTAACAATAAAGAGCAGTATCATTGTCTGCCTACATCTATGGGCAGCTTGAAGCTGGTATGAATCATCTGGCTTTGGTTTACAGGTGCAGCAGGGCAACTCCCCAGACACAGGACAGCAGGAGCCCAGCTATTCCCAAATTTTGGCTAATGCAGCTCATTGAAGGGCATAGGTCACCAGTACAGTCTGTCAAGTTCAAGTTGTATAATATTCCCTTTCTTAGCAGTTGTTTTAATTATTGTTTTAATGCATCTTTGGAGGTCTTCCTTGCACAAACACACTGAGGTTCAGCTACAGGTCAAAAAGGTACATGCACGGAATTCAAACAATGATAATGTTTCTTTAGGAGCTTACAGTCCATTAGCATGAGATCCTTTCTCATAGCCTCCTTCTGTTGGTCATGGAGCGGGAAGGAAGTACTTGCAAAGTACTTTTCAGGCCACTAAAGTCACTGAGCTGAAACCCAGACTATTTAACAACACAACACAAGGGCCTTCCTTTGGCAAACTAAATCATCTTGACCTGTGGTAAGCACTCAGACTCACAAGAGTCAGAATATAAGGTAGTTTATTTAAGGTGTATACACCTGTGCACTGGGGAGTTTGCACTGCCCCAGTTGCGCAACTAGTGTCTCTCAAACAGTCATATTTGTACCACACAAAATGCACACTCACTATCACTCATGATTCTGCAAAGCAGGTATTGCTAACTCACTCTAGACAGTTGGTTGTCCTATGCTAACTATTTCATTGAATGTTTTCTTGTTTTTCACTCCATTTTGGACATGCACAGTGTATAGTGAAGTCTGTTTGAATAAGTTTTCTTTTGTGGTGATTGGTCCAGTTTCTTATCTGAAGGTTTCAGGTCTGGAATTCCAGGAGCTGCTTCCTTTGCAATGTGCTATTGATAAGTTAAAGCCTTGCTCCCATTCTACCAAACTCCTCCCAAGTCTTGCCTATTCCTAATAAGCCACTCCCCAAACTCCACCTCTGAAGTAATTTCTTTAATTTCTATGGAATTCAAGCAAGGGACCCCCCTCGTACATGTACATGGCCCCTAGTACAGGGATCATCCTAGGGTTTCTACCTTTACTCATACTGTGAAGGTATTCCTTTGAAAATATATATAATATAATATAATATAATATAATATAATATAATATAATATAATATAATATAATATAATATAATATAATATAATATAATATAATATAATATAATATAATATAATATAATATAATATAATATAATATAATATAATATAATATAATATAATATAATATAATATAATATAATATAATATTCTGACTCTTGTGAGTCTGAGTACTTACCACAGGTCAAGATGATTTAGTTTGCCAAAGGAAGGCCCTTGTGTTGTGTTGTTAAACAGTCTGGGTTTCAGCTCAGTGACTTTAGTGACCTGAAAAGTACTTTGCAAGTATTTCCTTTCTGCTCCATGACCAGCAGAAGGAGGCTATGAGAAAGGATCTCATGCTAATGGACTGTAAGCTCCTAAAGGTTTCCATGAAACTATGACAAGGTTGCCTTTTACTGTAAAGCTTATTTGAATGAGATGGGATAAAGAAACTCTACACAGAGGGCTGTATGGCATCTTTCCTCAAGTATTTGTTAAGCATGTCTTCCTCAGATGGCTATGAATTGATTGTTCAGTTGCTCTCTATAGAGAAAGTAAGCAGCACCTAACAAATGTTCCATTCAGTAAATCAGATGCTTTATCTAAGAAATTGTAATGCAAACAAGCTTTTACTGTCTCTTACACACAAGATAAAAGAATTTCAACGATGTATTAAAAAGTTACTCTGTCTATGTAAACTCTACAAATTGAGTCAGTACAGAGAGGTTTTAGGCACGGTTAGTGAATATCTACAAGGATTGGTGACATGGGAATAAACAAAAATCCCTCAGTTATTTGGCAGCAATTTATCTAGGCCAGTTAGTGCGAGATGCAAACCACAAACAGGCGAAAGAGGCAATAATAATAATAACCCACTACTTGCACGTTGGCTCACCATTTGAAATTTTTAAAAATGTATAAGTTACATAAATATTCCTTGCAGGAATACTCAAAATATCAGTGCCAATTCCTTTACATTTTGTTCATTTTTCTCTTCAGGAAAAATATCAATTACCCCAGAACAAAGATTAAGTTTCGTTGGCAGCCCTTTGAATCTCTTTATCTCTTCCTCAGTTTCTCTTTCCAGTCAGTCTATCTGGGCCTTGTCCTACACATGGCGGAGCAAGTTAAGTCAAGCAGTAAAGTCACATTGCAAGCTAGCTGAGAGAATGGAAAAAAAACAACAGCAATCCCTGTAAATTATTATTCAGAAAAAACAACAGATGTTATCAAAATGTCAAAGTTAACCACTCAATTCTATCACAGTGAAGAACAACAAAGCACAGATATCTAGCAAATATCTTACAACATGACTAAAAAGCAGAATTGCATCCCAATGAATTATGTCTTCTTCGTAGATGCTAAAAACAGTAACAAGTTTAATCTCTTTCTGTTTTCCCTTCAACTCTCAAATATGCTTGGCTTGAAGAAAATCACAAGAGTGACGTGTGACACTGTAACTGCATTTTTGCAATGGGAACGCTCTTGTTACTCTTTGTTGCACAGCTTGTCTTAATTGTCACACGAAATAATTGATGCTTACCTTAACCAGTGCATTTTCCTTTATTTACTGAGAGCAACGTGATCTTCAGTAATAAATAAATTGTTCTATTACAAATGAGATGTCACACACCAGCAAGCTACTGCCAGCTTCAAAAACAAGGGACCATTCATAACTACAATTCATATTCTGTTCTCATTCTTCTGAAATCTTGGCTCCCCTTTTACCATCATTTGTAACTGTCTGCATGTTGAAAATAGATATCTAACAAACAATGCCATTTAGCCTAAGACCAACTCCCTGTGTAGATTCTATTTAATTTAAACAGTGTCCTTATTTCAATCCCCCTATCATGCAAACTAACATCTTTTATCCTACTCTAGCCTGAAAACAAGCACATTTCCCACCCTGTTCTTTGCTTCCACAAGCTACACTGTAAAATATACAAGTGATTTTCTTGACAAAAGCTCTAATTTAACTGCATGATTTCTGTCTCAGTCACAAAATCAGCTGGTTAAAACAGCTAAAATCCAAATAAATTACAACATCATTAACAGGAAAAAAAGTTAACTGAATAATCTCACATATATACACACATATATGTGCGTATGTGTGTGTGTGTATGTATGTATGTATAAAAGTATACAGGGGAAGAAAAAGTAGTTCCTCTAGCAGAGAAATACAGTCATTTCCACAGCAAAACATGGCAGCCACTCAGCAGCTCCCTGCTACAGCTAATAAAGGTTTTTTCCTCTTTTTTTTCTTTTTACTGGAAAATGCAGTCACCCCAATGGGAACTTTTATGAAAGTATAGAGGTTTCTACGCCTGTCTTACTGGGGAGTGCTCTCAGATTCAAGACAGACTTCCTAGTTAGACACAGAGGAACTATGACTATTTTAGTGTTCCGGCACTGGCAGACAAACAAACACACACAAAAAAAAGCAGGAAGACACAATCACAGCACTCAGTCATATACAGGATATCCAGATTTAAGTCCTTGGCCTCCCTGCTTTATGTCTGGACATAATGGGAATAAAGAAATATCCCACTTGCAGTTCTACAGAGCTGACCATTTACATAAAAAGCTGTATAAAATACTTTTACATCTGGAATCTAGTAGATACCATCAGTCTGTTTTCAGCTTAAAGAACATCAGGAAATGTCTTTATTTCATCCCGCTGAAGAACATCTTGAGTTTCCAACCTTCAGCTGAAGAGAACAAAAGCTTCCCACCTGGTTTCACTCACAGTATTGGGAACAGTGGCATAAGTCAGCAAGAGGTGAGAACAGCCCTTCACCACACCCAGCCTTAGCATCAACTCATCCTTCCCAGATGACGTACAGTTATGGATGACTGTCACTCGGGTAAAGAGTATTTGGCATTAATATGGAGACAGTGCAGTCAAACTCATTCTCATTATGTCCTCTTATTGAATTTTCACTATTTCATTCTAATAAAAATAGTTTTAATTTCCTATAAATAGGAAGCAAAATGGGAAGTCTCTTTCTGACTCCAAAACTGTACAGCAATAGAGCCATGCTCCAAGTCTTATCACTATACGTAAACCTACCTTGGCAGACTCAGTTCATTACAGAACAGAGCTTAGGTCTCAGAGCTGTTGTAAAAGGCTACTTAGGATGAGTGGAATGAATCACTGACAAGCATGCTCAGCATGAGGAGATACACCCTATGTTTTCAAATAGCTTCCAAATAGAAATCGTTTGAGGGATACTGCCACGTATCAGAAGAGCAAAGAAGCAGCATGTTCAGACAAGAAAGAGCAGACTCAGAAGCCTGTTGGACACCTAGCACCCCACCCCACCTCCCTTAGGCAAGAGGCTGCTCAGGTACCCAGCCCCTGCAGCACACACAGATGCCTCCTTTTGTGGAACAGCCCTGATCAAAACCTATCAAGTCTTTACTAAAGAGTAAGGTTTTATTTGCAAGATCACAATATGTTTTTCAAGTAAATAAATGAACAGCCAGGGGCATTATCTCCTAATAAGGTAATAGCATAAGCACTGAGTACAATAACGGAGCCCTAGAGCAGGTTGCCCAGAGAGACTGTGAGTCTGCTATGGAGATATTCAGGACCTATCTGGACTCCTATCTGTGTGACCTATTGTAGGGTACCTGCTGTAGCAGGGGGGTTGGACTCAATGGTCTGAGATAAGCAAACATCACTCAAGCATTAAATACACAATTCAAGTCATTGGTCAGCATGAAGACCACTTGCCTACAGCGCAATGCAATTCCTGATTCTGGGAATTACAAGATTTATATTCCTAGATGCAGAGTCGCAGTCCACATCATATCCTTTCTGTCTAGATAGGTTTGGATAACTATACTCCATTACAGCAGTCAATTAAAAACATAATTGTAACTTCCAGTCATAACCAAATTTCTTTATGTGAAGCATCAGTTTTGAAGCACTCCTCAGATAACTCTTGCAACCAAGGAAGCCTTTGCAGCTATCCCCCTCCCCCTGATATCTGCTAACATATATATTCAATAAAAATATACTCAAAGAAAAATATTAGGGAGCTTTTAAATCAAGCTTAGGAAAAAAAAAAAATCTTTTGAAAGTAACATATTCTGAAAGAAAGAACATGTGGTGTGTTTTTGACTATTTAAAATAGTTCCTTAGTACTTGAGTTTGCTCTGAGGTAAGGGGATTAACTAGTACAAACCTGTCACTGCCTCATTAACAGTGCACGAGTGGAATGCCCAAACAGCTATAAGGAAAGGTGTTAGTTACATAAGCATAATAAATGAAATAAATGAAGGTTAAATCCCTTTTTTCTTTTTTCTATCAGATGTAGATTTTCTTTAATCAAAAAGTGGCAGTGGAAGTTGTATTATTGATCCTAACAGCACTTCACATTTCTCAAACAATGTAGAGATAATAGTGTAATTCTGATCATTTCTGACATAGCTTTTACAATGATAAGGAAAGCATATAGTGACATAAGATCACTCAGAGCAGCAACTTGAGCAGAGAATCAACTTAAGTTAATAGGTCTTGTGCCAGCATATTAAGGAGCAACATAAGCATGTGATACACGTAGTTCTACATGTCATTAAGAGCTTTGAATTCTGGAATCATACTGAACTATGTAACCCTGAATTTTTGTCAAGAGTGCCCCACTTGCTGATACACTACATGAAGTTACAGCCACTGCCACAATTACTGCTTTAAACACTGGCAGCTCCTGCTCAAGTGGAAATATCGATTCCTTATGGATGACTCTTCCTCCGCAACACCACGTTTCTTTGGAGATGGATTAACTGATAAAGACAGTTTCACAGTAACCGTCACTAAACAAAACAGAGTTAAACTCAGAGTTCTGGCCACAGGGATTAGGACAAGCACAGGAAAAGCATTATGCCAGCAATAACCTCAGCAACATCTCGAGCATAAATAAAACTGTTAACAATGTTGTCTAAAAACTAACCCATTAAAAGCTGATTTCACAACTCTCTGCTTCTCTCACACTCCCTATTTCCTAGGTAGTATCTAGTAATAGACCTCTGTGGCAGTGCCTAAGCTAGAGAGAAAGCAATTTTGATCTAGGATTACAGTTTCTAAATTCCTGAAGATTTACGATTGAACAACAATAAGACAAACTCTCCTTCACAGTTGAAAGTTTTCATACAGTTATGTGAACAAGGAGTAAAATGTCCTCTAATTAATAACATTTATTACTAATACACACATGCTAATATATGCTTTTTAATATATGTGGATGCATATATATATATATACATATATTTATATGTACATAAATACATACATGAGAAACAGATCAGAAATGATGAGAAGACTACAAAAGTCATTTTCTATGCAGTCTGTACTAGCAACTTCACCAAAGTAAGAACAGCTACAGTGAGTTCAATGACAGGTCTACATAATCATGTCTCAACAAATAAACGCATTGGGAAGAGCAAGATCAGGACAAACATATATGATACTACTCCTAAGAAGTCTCTTAGCACCCAACTATCAAAAGCCTAATCTTTTCAAGATCTGAAATGCACAAATATCAAACACTATTCAAAGATGCATTTACAAGAAGTCAAATGAGAAGAAATAGCTATAGGCAATATTCTCTTTCAGCAAGCAAGAATGGTGAAGACAGTGATAAAGTGTCTTCATAAATTCTGCCTTTGTGCCACTTAAAACCTGAGCTGTACGTACCAGCAGCCACACAGATGCTGGCATACAGCTGCCAGAGGGCACTAAGAGGAACACTTTATTGAACTGGCTCCATTGCCCAGAATACACAATAATCTTCCATAAATTTCTAGGCTCTGACCACAGAGAAGTTTAGCCATGTATGTTTCCCCTCTGCTTCTCATGAGGACACATACTGGCTGAACACCACGCTGAGGAGCTGGAGCTAGAGAACTGCAGCATCCAGTGGTCCTTCAGCTACAGACCTCAGGAGATATCGCTGTGGAAGCAGCACATGCACTAACAGCTCACACCTCTCTCAGCTCAGACTTCAGTCTTGTCCAGATATTTGAGACACTAGCCTGGATACCCTGTCCATGCCACAAGCTTTGTTCATTTGTTCTCTACAGGGCACCACATTCAGGAGGGCTTGGGGTCAAGGAAGTACAGGACAAAGGTGCAATGATATGATCCACACTAAGTTGTCTTTGAAAAACGTTTATTTGCAGACAAGGACTGTAAAGACCAATCAGTCCCCTGGCTACTTCCTGCCATGCTGTCACAACACCAGCAAGCAATATTCAAGAACAAAACAGGGCAGATTGTGGAAGTTCATGTTTCAGTGGGGCACAGTTCAGTAGTTCCAGAAGAAAGCTGAAAATTCATATAGGGGAAAAAGAGCAAAAAAACCCTTTCAAAATATATTTGAAAGTAAAGCTGCACTGTTACAATAGAAATTATTCACAAAACAAAAACTGAGTTACCTTCTGGGGGTGGGGGAGGGAATTCCTCTGTGTCCATCCTAGTGTATCCACCACGCCTTCAGCTGACTGAAAAACCCTGCAAAAATGAAGGGAACATTTTTTTACATGAATATCATTTCCAACTATACAGACACTCCTTTTCAATTTGGCCAGGCTCATAGCTAATAACACGATGGAAGAGAGGAGATGTGCCTGGCTTCTTGCTTCACGACTAATCTAGTCCAAATTTTTACGTACACAGTTCTCAGTACTTGAGCCAGTAAGTGCAGTGACCTCAATAAGACAGATGAATAACGTTGAAATCTTCAAACTATTTGGTACTCTGCAGCTCCCACTGTGACAATTACAAGCAGATTATTAAAACATGCTATGTTGATGTCTGTTTGGTGAACATGTCCTGCTTCAAAAATCAACCTGATGGATAATGGGAGAAAAAATCCTAGGAAGATCATAAGTTTTGATGATGCTTTTCTCCATTTGGGAATCAGAAATTACAACTGTTAAGTTTGGGTTGGGAGAAGGGGCTTTAATCTTAAAACTTCTGCTTGAGCCATCGTAATCCCACCTCTCCTGAAGAAAGCTGAAACACTGGTGAGCACCCCCCATGCACACTTTCTCTTTTCTCCTGTGGAGTATGGCTCTTAAACCTACAAAACACCCCCATATTTTGCTCCTGAATACACACTGAGAGGGAGTACACATTCTCCTTCCTCCCAATGGTATTTAAAAGCAATACTCCAATGTCATCCAGAAGGACAAACTGGCACATGCTGCCCAAAAACCATTTTTGCTCTAAGTCGAAAGGTAGCATATAAGGGTAGCCTAAGTTTTTGTCCTACTCCCGAGTCATCAATTGATGTTTATCTCAAGGAGTCAGCGTTTCTGCACACAGAATAGCTCAAGTGCTTGGAAAGTTTCTGTAGCCAAAGTATGGAAAGGTTAAGCTGAAGGAGACAGTGAAATTCAGGAACGGTAGAGAAATAATAAACTAAATGAATTAGAGTATGGGGCCAAATGAATTGCCATGTACAGAAAAGGTGGCGGTTTCTGAAAGAAGTGTCTCAAAATGCAACCCAGCCTTAGACTGTAATTGAGTTCTTGATGAAAGGACTGGGCAGCCTAGTCTGGTGGTTGGTAACCCTGCACATAGCAAGGGGGTTGAAACTAGATGATCAGTGTGGTCCTTTTCAACCCAGGCCATTCTTTGATTCTATGAAAACAAGTAAATTTGGAGCCAGGAAGGGATTCCTGCACATATACAGCATCTATCAGCCACATATAAAACATTCCACTGAATGCTCTTACTACACAGTGTCCCTCCAAAAGCCTCTTTCATTACAGCTCTTATCTGCAAAGGTTGTTCCTGCTTACAAAGGTCCAGAACACATTTTAACAAACCGAAACTGTCAGGCAAAATATGGAAAAAATATGGTTTGAAGAGAATTTCTTAATTCTTTTTATTTCTTTATTCTTTTAAAGAATAGATAGTTCTTTACAACCATCACTTTCCAATCTGAAACATGCAGTAGCTGGCAAAGCTCTGGAAGTTCATCTCAGCACCTCTGCCAAATGCATCTTTAGGAAGGCAGCATAAAGGCCCCCTGCTTTTCTTTATTTTATTTTTAAACAGGATGTCAGTTTTTAAACACATGTGGAACTTGCTTCAACAGTAATTTTAAAAATACTCCTCTTCCTGACAAGCCATCCTTACAATAAGCATATACAGAACTGTGCTGTGGAAGCTTTCAACTTGTTTTCTGTTTTGATCTAGCTCAGTGACATGCTTCAAATTACACAGGAATTGTGCAGAGGAAGGACACAGCCCCAGTGTTAAGAGCCCTAACCACTGACCTGCTTTCTCTGATAGGAACAGTGTGGTTATTCACAAGAAGAAAGATATACTTTCTTACTTAAGAATGCCTTATGAGTTGACTTATACATTGCACTAATTCAAGTTCCCCAGATTTTTCTCTGCATTTCAGCTACTGAGATAAATGTTCCTGTGCAAAGAGAGCTTGTGTACTGTGCATTTTGGTAATACTCTTCATAAAGATAAAACAAACCCCATTTTATGTACCAGATATAGCCACGCCAGTGTTCATGGAGCATTTTCCAACAGCACCATACAAAAAAACATTTAAATCTTCTGTTGGGAAATCGGGGAGCTAACCGAAATCAAAGGGATTTAAGGCCAGGCAATTCAATTCAGCCAGGAGTACACAACTGATGTGGCATGTATAGCTGCAGTACTTTTACCATCTTGATCCCAGAGGTCATGACCACTAACAGAAGTCTCAAACTGTGCAGATATAGAAGTTTATACAAGTGAAAATCACAGAAATCAAGTATCACATTAACTTGGAAGGGACCACTGAAACTTCTCCCCTATACTCAAGACAGGTGTAATTATAACATTAGATCAGGTTGCTTTCATCTCCACACAAATTCTGAAAACCCCCAAAAGGTGGAGATTTCACAGCTTGCCCTTGTGCCTCACCAAACATAACAGGAAGAACTCTTCCATCACATCCAGCTGGAATTATCCTTGAAGCAGCCTGTGACCATTGCCTCTCATTCTTTTGCTGTGCACCCCTGAACAAAGTCTGGCTCCGTCCTCTTTACAGTACCTCCTGAGCGAGCAGAGGACTGCAAGTCAACTACCTTAGTCCTTTCTTCTTACAACTAACCAAACTCTGCTGCATCTCCTGATCTTTTCTAGTGCCCCAGCCATGGCAGCCCTCACTGGCCTAGCTTGTTTGCCAGTCTCTCACTCATACTGGGCCCCAAACTGCACAGTATATACCAGATAGAATACCACAAGTGCTGAGCAGACTTCACTCAGTTTAACGCAAGATCACTTAAGAAACTGAACTATGAGAATACCAAAACCTGTTTCAAAGATAGCAAATAGGAAAAAAAAAATATATATATATATATAAAACATGAACAGTTTAAGAACAGGCTTGAAATACTGCAAATGACAAAAAAATAAACCTTTCAACAATACACAAAGTTTTCTTGCTCATTTAAAATTGATTCCTCAAGCACACAATTACCATTAGTTAACAACATAAACAACTTCCAGGCTTCACAGCAGTTACAAAAACACAGGAGCAGAAAGAACCTACTGAGTTCACTAACCCAACGGTTAAGATTACCTACTGACTTCCAGCTTCCCACCTGACTCAGTACTCCTTACTTTCTTTCCTTCAGGCTCCAGTAAAGAGGTTGCAGTGTGTGCTGTGGACCATAGTTGTGGCTTACTGACCATCCCCTTTTCATCCCCTTTGTGACCCAACATACAGCAGATACTAGGAATAAGACCAAGGTACTCCCAAATTCTTTCACAAAGGGAGGCAACACTTTTTGGCCAAAAGACTGACTGTCGCTTCCACTGTCTGCCTCCCCATACTCCCACCTGGCTCTCTCCTCTCAAGCTATTAAGAGCAATAGGTGATGTTCATATTTACACACTGAAAGTAGAAAGGGAACTGTCACTCTTAGCAAGTTCTCAGTTTAATTCTCCACCCAGAATGGGTTAGCCACTGAAACTACTGTAGGAGCCCTAGCACTTGTCCAGTGAAGACCAGTGGCCTGGCATGTAAGACTGAAATTCTGATTCCACAGACAACAGCAGTTTTAGCAAAGAGAGACCAAAGTTTACAGAAGGCAGTACTCCTCTCTGTGACTCAGTTTCCCCCCCATGACATTGCTAAGATTATTCCTGATAAGTTCTCCTAACTCCAGGACTAGAAGGTCTCTCAGATGAGGCTGCACACTGATAATTTCCTCTAATTGTGCAACAAACAATAGACCACCAGTTTTCAGCTACCAGGACACAAATAACGATTGACATCTGCATTTCTGCTTCATAAAAACTACTTTCTGAAGTCATTACTTATGCAATAGTCAGAAGGACCAAAGCAAACATCTCCAAAACTATGAGGCAGCTCAGTGGTCAGAGCTAAAGGCACGGATCTATCCACTGAACTTGACAGAGATGCACACTGCCAAGATTCCAACTCTAGAACCTAAGAACAGTAAAGACTGCAAAGTAACTTCTCTGAGAAAGCCTGCAAGCCTAATAATTAAAACAAAACAACAACAGAACCGTGAAGACAAAGTTTCTCAATGTCTGAAATACTTCTGTGCCCTTGTCAATATTCAATATAGCTATGTAATGCTCAACTGAGTCTTTCTCAGCCTCTAACTACAGAGCTTCTGCTGAGAAATTCCTACTGAAATTTGATGGACAGCCTGTTTCAAAGGCACAGAGCAGCAAGAACATAATACAGGAAAAGGAAGGTTAGTTTTTGTGTGTATACTTTTCCATATGCATAAGCACAAAGCCTAATTTGTGGCTCAGAAACAGTCAAGGTAAATTTTCTTACCAGCTACAATGCAAACATGGTCAGATTTGCAGATGCACATTTTTTCAGAGCACATACAGAATCCACTTGTCTGATGGTTTCTCCTACCACTCTTTCTCACACCAGGCAGCATCCTGCTCGATGCTAGAGAACAACACAGCAGCAAGCACTGAACAAGAACCAAACCACAGGGAGGCTCTGAGAACAGGGCTGAATGTATTCTCTTCCTCCTTTTCTTAGAGAACATCACAACATTTCTTAACCTAGACTGAATTTCTGCTCAGTACATCAACTGAAGAAAGAAAGAGAAGACTGCAAGGATTCCATTTGCAGATTTGTCTGAAAACTCCTCCTTTCTCCTAGAGCAAAACATTGTACCTAGCTAGAAGCCTGATAATTTCAGATTTATGATCACTGTCTGTAATCCTGCTTTAAAGCTGCAGGTGGGGGTGAGCTGCCATGAAGACCCCCCAGTGTCTCTCTTCCCCAGGCTGAACAAGAACAGCTCCCTCTGATACTCCTCATATTGCAGCATCGCAGCCCACCAATGCTGCAGCCTTGTGTTCCAATGGCTCGCTCCATTTTATCCAGACACACTTAGCCCACTTAGCTACTCCGTTTTTCACCCCTCTGGTAGTACATCCATATAGAAGATAATGGCATTCTGCGAACGACCTTGCTGAATCCAAACCAAACATTAATTCAGACATTAACAAACGTTAAGCTCTGTAGCACTAAGCTGTTTGCAGATGGGGAAGCTGAAACCTGCAAATATTTATAAAATGAGGGGAAATATGGATTAGAAGTAATTGAAACCAGGGAATGGAACAGGTTCCTCAGTGTGCCCTTGGGGAAATGACTTTTGCTGAAACAGCCTTTGCCTCTTCTGTCTTTTGTGATGGGAACAGCTTGAATACACACAGGTAAAACAGGAACCTCACCCTGGGTTCTGGTTTCCATCCTAAGGACCAACTGCACCAAAACAAGCACAGGCACTGGAGCAACTACAAGTAATGCCAGGGTCACATACCTTTTAGTAAGGAGTGACACCTTTGTTCTATGACACAAACTAGAGGATCGTGTTGCCAACTCACAACCGTGACCTTCTGCATCACACACCCAAATAGGAACGTGAATACTAGGAGCACTTAAAAAAAAAATGCTCCAAATTGTAACTAACATCATCTGGAAAAGCAATCTTGTTTCCTAAATTTTCTCTTTCAAACTTCATTCAAATTACTGTATTTCTGTCACAGGAAAAGTTTCAACCTCCTAAAAACTCTTTTGATTTCCCAGCAAATCTGGTTCTCACTACCCAAGGATCCTGACTTCTTGTCAGGGGAAAAAAACAGAGGGGACTACAGAGGATATCTTCTATAGATAGAGCATCCTTCCACTCAAAAACAAAGGTCAAACCTGCATTAAATGCAAGCGTGCTGGTTTTACAATCACAGGTTGTCATGCAAGGTGCTGATGACAACTGTATCAGGAGATGTATCAGAAGCTCTTTCCAATGACTCAAGTGAAATGATACACTGCGCTTAAGATTCAGTTTCCACTGCTTTACTGCAAACCCAGTTCTGACAGAGCCACTTTCCCTAACAATTTCCAGTTCTTTGGTTCCTGCTGTCCTTGGAAAAGCAGCAACCATTACTTTTGTTGTTACTACTTATACCTGGGAAAAAACAACAAACCATTGCAGATAATTAATCTGACCACTTAAAAGTGTTCAACTTAACCATACATTTTTTTTTTTTTTCCACCTGATGACTCAAGTTATTAAGAATATAAATACAGACTCTTATTCCTGTGTTTCTAAAGCAACTACTTGGGCTAAAATATGAAAGTACATTTTTAACCATAAATTCATAAATTAAAGCCATAATGCATGCCTTAGGAAAATTAGCACAGCTTTCATTTCTTTCGATCTTACAATAGCAAAACATTACTTAAATAGGTAAGAAATTAGGAAATGCAGCCATTAAAGGCTAATTAGAGTAAGGAAGGAAAGTGAAAACTGCACATGTACAGAATAGCTCTCATCTTCAAAAATATAAAAATAAATAAATCTGAAGGCAATCTTCCAAGTAAGTTCTGTACCAGGCTCTAAAATCATAGGTCTCCACAATTTCCCTGATGAGAAAATGATTAACTAGTTCTCTTTTAAAAGAGCTTTTGAGACTCAAAACAGACGATCCATGGCTTGCAACAACACAAAATATCGTATGTAAAATTCTAAGGGAATTCTGAACATCAGACACACAGAATGCTTTAAAATGGTGTAAAATACAAAGCTTTAGGCCCAAGACTCACTTTGGTCCTAGCAGGTGATTTACACGTTTGCTCTTTACTTTTTCATAACTTACGGATCTCATCTCACAGATAAGGAAATAACATTTATTCCCTTGGAACTGTATACTCATTATGTGTATTTAATGAGATGATCACAAGAAACAGCTCTGCAATCTTGTAAGATGCTCATATTTTCCCAACTTTGTGACTGGAAACATTCAAAATGACTGCAAAAATAATATGAAAGTATTTCTAAGAAACACACTAGAGAACAGAAATGAGAGCGAACGTTTGACCTTGATCTAAGATCCTAATAGCTTGGATTCATGGTTCAGTCCCAAGTAACAAGTGCTGTATAGAACAGTAAGTCACCAAAGCAGACATTCCCCAAGATAATGCCCCTATTCACCACTGTTTAAGTAGAACAATTTATTTTGCTCTGGTTAACTGCTTCACCCACACATTTGACATTAAGCTTCAGGCTTCCTGAGCAGCTAACGTGTAGGACAAGAATCAATGTTGTCCAGTTATGCATCGCTTCCCACAGTCTTGCTGATTCGGGTGGTTCAGAATAAAAACATGAATCCAGTTTTTGATCGAAAGACGCAGGTTTGCAAAAAACATTTTTCAGATTTTGCTTAGCACGACTTATTACTGTTCCCCTTGAAAGCAACTTGTACTTTCACATGTCCCTGGCCTCAAAATCAACTTCAGTATTTTGATGAGAGTAAAAGTCAGATTTCTGATTATAAGAAAACATCCAAGTGATTTAAATCTCAAAAGAAGCTCATAATGCAGAAATTTCCTTCCATGGGTGCAACAGATCATGACTCCCCGGGTTCTCTTCTCTTCCAACTACATACACACACAGTGACCTTACTAAGAAGGATATGGAAACAGAAGATTAAATTATAATTCCACAACAGACCAGAGAAATAATTTCTATTTTCCCATCACCATATCCTCTCCCATCACCAAGAGCACCTCTCCCCTCAGAGCACTCCTGTGGCCTCTCTCCCTAATTCCCAGGCTTGGTTATGAGCCCCCAGTAGATCAGTAAGTTCCCCAACTTACTATGGCTCTCCTGCACTTTTCCACTGTTTACTGTTGGAGCCAGAAGACAACTTTTTAGTATGAATTTCCCACCAGCAAGGTAACAAGGAGATTTCATACAAGCATGAACAAGGGTGAAAAAACATCCATAGTGAGTAGCTATTATAACAAAAGGAGGTCTTGGATGTGAGAAAGATGCCTCGCTTCCACTCTGTAGAATGCACACAAAATGAAAGAGTAATTTATGAAACTATCAGCAAAGCCTCATGTCTTGCCCCGCTGGAACATAGGAAACATTCCAAATTAACTTTCCATAAGGGACAATTGCTGCAATATATATCCTACAAGAAGCATCCAAGCACAGTATGGAAATGCAGTTGCAGATTAAAATGCTGCAAAGCAGTTGAACTTATCAATACAGTTTCAAAAGTGCCTTCCAAATTAGAGGCCATAAGACGATTTCCCACAATATCCCTTATACAGTTCTAAAGTAGAACTGTAAAATGGACAAACCTGGTGAAAGAAAGAAGTCACCTGACAGAACTGGAATGAAAACCGTCCCACATGCAGAAGGAAAACTGAGTATTGCAGACTGCTATTTTCTCCATGACCCACAAAACTGAGGGCAGCGTGGTATTAAAAATGCATGAAGAATGTAACAGCCATAGCTCTGTACAATGTATACATTTTAATCCAAAATACTCAGTCAAAAATACCTCTTCCCCACAGACTGCAGAATTTGTTTCCCAGCTTGTTCAGAACCAGACTGAAGTTGATGATTTTTTTCTACAACAGAGACTAAAAATAATTTCTATTTTTATAGAAGCAATTAAAATACTTCCTGTTACACGAACGGGTAACGTACTATTCCCAGTTGAAATAAATTCCATCAACAATTCTGAAGTCTGACAATAGTTTTTTAAGGTTTAGAGAACTTCGTTGTCTCCCTTCATATGTCTATAAACTACACAAGGAACCCTGAACAGCTCAGAATCAAATGATGGAGGAGGGAGGGAAGGGAGAGAAGGGAGAGAAGGAGAATAAAACCGTTCCACAGTAAGGAGCAAGTATCAGTGTATTCTAGCAAAGAAAACAATAATAAAACCAGTACAAGCTTTTATAATCGTAAAAAAACAACCATTAAGCAAATACATAAAAATGTTGAGAGGAGTGATTTATGTATATATACCAACATAGGGATGCTAAGAATCATCAACAGCTGAGATATAGATGCTAAGAGTCACCTGAAGCATTCTTTAAAAGTTCTGACCTGACATTAAAAATTCAGCCTACTAAAAACTAAGGCTACGTGCCTCATAGAGTTCAGATCTTGGAAATCTTTAGTTAAGATATGCTACAGAGCTACTAAACGTAGGGCAATATTTGATGTATTACTGCAATTTCAAGAAGCATCAAGTCTGTTTCATAGCACACTGCTCTGAGAAAGGATCATCACAGCTGCTGCGGGCAGATCTGTGCCCTCTCTGCAGAGAGGAACAGCAGTTCCCAGCCAGAAGGGGGCATGGAGACAGGCATCTATTCACAGGGCAGAGAGCTTCCCATGCTGTGGTACTCTAACCACTGACCTGTCAAATCCAGCTGCCCACAACCCACACAGCTGATGTCGGTGTCACAATGATGACCACTGTACAGTGCTATGGCTCCTCTCCATGTCCTGCTGCAAACAGACTGTAAGACCTAGGCAATCCTGTTTTGGCAAGTGCTTAGCAGGAACTGCTGGACAGCATGTTCACAGAGTCATAGAATCACGTGAGTCAGAAGGGAACCTTAAGGGCCATCCAGTCCAACCCCCCTGCAATGGACAGGGACACCTACAGTTAGAGCAGGTTGCTTACAGCCCCATCCAGCCTGGCCTTGGGTGTCTCCAGGGATAGGATATCCACAGCCTCCCTGGGCAACTCATTTGCTCTTCACTACCCTTATCATAAAAAAACCTTTTTTCTTATATCCAATATAAACACATTTTTCCCAGCACTAGCCCCTTCTCCCCCGCATCCACCTGAGCCACAGAAGCCCCATGGGCTGAAAGTCCCGGCCATGCCCACATAACATCCACTGTTTTGTGCACAAGTAAATTGAGCTGTCCACAGATTACCCTCGAATCTCACCTCAGAGCCTTCAGAAATATCCAATTTCAAGACAGTGCTTAAAAAGCTACTGTTTGTAGCCAGATAAACACATGTAACTGGTTCATGGGCTGCTGAGCCCACGGAAGGAAAAAGACAAGATGGATTAAACAAAGCAAGTCAGACAGATTATCAAGATCAGAGCACCCAGGTGACAGGAGCGGAGGAGAGCCTGCAGCCTGACCTCCTGCAGAGGGTTGGAAGCACGCTCAGTAGGTCTGGGTTGAACAAACATCACAATTAAAGTTTAGAACTTAATATAGATAAAATCTTCCTGGTCAAAATGACACCTCTGCAACGGGCAGATTCTTAATACCTGTCCCCCCAAGCACCCGCTCCTGTCTGCTGGTAAAGCCCACCAGGCCAATGAGCGCCCTCAGAGCAGCTCCTGCACGCTTCCCAAGTAACTACATGCTCTGTGGTCTCCACCAACGACTGTGTAGCTGTTCCGACACCAAATTATTAACAAACAGGAGACAGTTCTAATACTTCCTTCGGAAAACAAACGAACAAGTTGTTACTACAGCACCAAAGTGTTTTCCCTTGTCCCGAGAAAGGCAACGCAGCTGCAAAACCTAATTACAAAGTCGTTGCTGCATACACGGGTTTAGTTTATTAAACAGCGTTCCGGGTGGTAAAACAGCCGGGTACCGCCGAGCCCAGCCGAACCGCCCCGCCCCGGGCCGAAGGGCCGAGCGCCGCCTCAGCCCCGCACCGGGCGCCCACCGCGGCTGGATGCCGCCCGCACGAGCAGAGCCCGCTGGAAAAGCTCGCATCAGAAACTTCAGGAACGGGCACGCGGCGCTCGGCAGCGAGCCCTGCGCCCAGCATCCGCGTCCCGCGGGCCGAACGCGCTCCCCCGAGCCGGGCGGAGCTGTCCCGTTACCCTCGGGACTCACCGGCTACACGGCAGCCGCCCGCTTCCCCGCGCGGCCCCGGCCAAACCATCCACGTCCTCAGCCGAGGGCGGTGGCCGCGCCCAGAGCCCCGAGGCCGGCGGGCCCTCCCCGCTCCGCTCCTCCCGCCGCGCTGTACCGGAGCTCCCGCCGCTGCGCGCTGCCCCGGCCGCGTACTCACCGCCAGGCCGGGCCGAGCCGCTGAGTCCCGGCGGGGCGCCGCTCGCCTCACCCCCAGCCCCAGATCCAGCCCGCCGCGCCCCGCCCGCTGCCGGGCCTTGCGGCAGGGCCCGCCGCCATTGGGGCAGCACGTAGCTCCGCGGACGCGCGGTTGGCGCAGCGGCACGCCGCTCGCGGCGGGGCGGGCCCGGACCCTCCGCCCCCCGCGGCACTGAGCGGGGCCCTGCGAGCGGGGCGAGGGCACCTGCTGCGGGGTTGGCGGTGAGAGCCGGCGCAGGACGGGCAGGGCGATGTGCGGCTCTCGCTGCCGGGACGGAAAAGTTGGGCACGTGAGGAATATACGTTAAGTTTTTGATTTTATTTTATCCCTGCCCCATCCTTAGGGCCAGTCCACTAGCTGAGCCACGGTGGCTGTTTTAGAACTTAATCTCATTTATGACTGCAAATGAAGCCCTCCGGTAGTTTGCAAAAAATCGAACTTGTTTTGACATAGCGAAATAAAGGTTTCTCAAAGATGCCGGCACCTCATCCCGAACACGCAGGCCTCATCCCTGACACAGGTCATTGCTGCCGACTGTTCTCCTTGGTTCCTCGCAGCAAGAGTCCCTGTGTGGCAGTGCCGACCTATCCAACCCCCAGCCCATCAATGCTGTCTGCTACTGGATGTAATGCCTACCCATATACTAAGAACTATCTGTATGCCCATAGTGAAACAAGTCACAGCCCCCTTTTATAAAAATTTAAAAAATAAACCTTGATGAAAAATGTTCTTAAATACATTGTAATTCTTCATCTCCTGATATAGAATCATAGAATCGTTTGAGTTGGAAAGGACCTTTAAAGGCCACCCAGGCCATAGGAGAGGCGCTCCATCCTTTAGAGCATTTTTGGAGCCCTCCTCTGGACACACTCCAACAGGTCCACATCTCTCCTGTATTGAGGATCCACATCTGGATGCAGTATTCCAGGTGAGGCCTCACCAGCACAGAGCAGATGGACAGGATCACCTCCCTCGACTGTTGCCGTGACTCGGAAACCCCCAATTTCCCAGCTTCTTGCGAAACCTTTGCCAGAGCCAAAAGACCACCGTGACTCATCAAGAAACGTGGCAAAATGGCGTTTATTAGGAGTAATCAATACCTTATATACCTTACTACTTCGTCTACGCCCCTTAGGGCACACGTTTGAAATGCGCGCCAATGTAATTCACAGGGCTTGAGACGGAAGAGGCTGGATTACTATCACCGTCACATCCCGAAAAAGCCCCGCTACCGCCTATATGCTTGTACTACAAGGTTCAGCCTCGTTAGCATCTACAACATCTCCCCGCCCCCCAAGACAACAATTTATCCCTTTTTAATGTGAACACTAAAATCCCAAGTATAATCTACTATAAATTTGATATTATTCTATATGTTCTATGCAATATACTTATACTATTGTACTCAGATTAACTGAATTACTTATCTACTTAGTCAAATCTAACCTTAATAAGACTAATACTAATCTTAATGCAACTCTAACGATATTAATATATTACTCTTATCATAACTCTATTACTCTATTAATATTTTACTCTTAATATAACTTACTCTATAAATTTATATAAACCTTAATATCTATTAATATATTACTCTTAATATAACTTACTCTCTATAAACTTTATATAAACCTTAAAAGCTCTATCCGATATAATGAGTAGTGCAAGTTACATCTGTGCAAAAGAAAACAGCACCACAATTAAATGAAGTTTGTATTAGGATAGTCCTTTTGATGTCTGGAGCCATCCGAGAAACAGTTCTCATCCGTGATGTTTTCTATTCTTCATTCTTCGTCATTCTTGCATGATGCATCTTCTCTGTATGATGAACAGTAGTCAAAAGTCTTCCATCCGTAGCCTCGATAGCGTCCATCAGCTCATCAGCACACGGCAACATGCACCATCATTACATTAACGTGTAATCGATATGTAGTGACTAGGTAACTAGAATCACACTCTATAGGAAAAGAAGAACACATCCTAAAAGATAAGTGAAGTTGCAAATACAGATAAGTGTGAATCTACTGTTGGCTGAGACCCGACAATTCTAGACTGAATCCAGAAGGTCCCCGCGCTTGTTGTTCGAGCGGTACTAATCACTGAGACCAACAGCAGCAGAACAGTCTCAGGTACCAGATTTGGACTCCCCACCAACTGCTCCTGTAAGAAAAGAACTCTTATCCCACTTCCCATAGTCAGTCTTCACCAACCATTCTTGAGTAAAATGAGAAGTGAAGCAGGACCCATTGTCAGTCTCAACGTGACTGGGCAAACCGACCATAGCAACAGCGGTTGCCAAATGGTATCGGACTGCAGTCAAGCCAGACCCGACATGCTCAGTGGCCATGATGACAACAGAGGAGGCACTCATAGCAACAGCCAGCCCTTGACGGGGAGACAAGCAAGACTCCCAGATGACACCAGTTTGCCAGATCTGCAGTGACCCTAGGCCAAAGACAGGAGTGCTGGCAACTGTATCTGCTATTGCATTACCTCTGGTAAAAAGGCTTGGCACCTCAGAGTGACCACACACATATAAGGATGCGACAGGAGCTGTGTGAGAGGCCAAGGTCTCATCTAAAATTCCAGCAGCCTCTGAACTTGGGAAGTCCTCCCAGTCCATCCGGGCCAACTGCTTGGCTGCAAAGATGGAGTCAGCAACAATGTTAGAGGGTATCATTCGCCAGAGGTGCACTGCGACCGTTACAGCCATCACCTCAAGCATCTGCACGCTGACCATTCGGTTTATGAAGACAGCAGCCTGTGAACTACGGTTGGAATCCTGCCAAACCACCATCCTGAGATCAAGAGTCTCATGCTCTACCAACTGAGCTAGCTGGGCCATTTCAAGGCCTTGAGCAGTGTCCATGCAGCTCTGTAAGATCTTTTGCCAAGCTGCAATCATTTTGCTAGACGGATTTTGGGGTTCTTTTGGGTCGGATCCCTTTAGCTGACCATACAAGGGCTTCATCAATCGAGAAGGTATCCCCAAAGCACCCCGAACCCACTGGAAGGCTCCTACCGGTTTCTGCATTTTCCATAGTTTCTTAACACATGGTTGAATATCAAGACCCACCAGCTGCATCATCTCAGTACTAAACTTATATTCCAAGCACTCTGCTCTAATTCCCTCTTGCATGTCTATACCATGCACAGGGTAAAAGGGATCATCTTGTTCAACTGCCACATCCCACCCAAGCTCAGTCATCCACCCCTCTTTCCAGAGTGTATATTGCACCAGCTTGAGAATCACGCACGTGTTCAAAGCCAGGGGCAAACGGAACTCGCGGCAGCAGCCGGCAGCCCGGTGCCGGAAGGTGGAGCGACTCCGCGCCGGGGAATCGAGCCCCGGCCCCCCGCGCGCCAGGCGGGCTGCCCCCTGGGACGGAGTAAATGCGGAAGCGCCGGCGGAGGGCGGGCGCGGGCAGCGGGGCGCCGCACCGCGCGCCCGCAGCTCCCCTGCACAGATCCGGGGCGGCCCCAGGTCCGACCACAGCGGCGGGCGGGCTCCCTCGCCGCCACCAACAGCCGTACCGCCGCCCCCCCGCAGCAGCAGCAGCGCAGCCCCGCCCGCCCCGGCGGCAGCTCCTCCTCCCCCGCCGGCACCAGCGGGCAGCTCTGCAAGCCAACACAGAGGGGCCAGCCCACCGGCCGAAACTTGCTGGACCGGGCTACTCTGCGGGCGGCACACTGGGCGGCACACTGAAAACGGCACCATACTTCCATCTACTTCCATTCCCCCCCCCGGACGGCGCCATGTTTGCGTCCCCCCCGGGTCTGGAACACGCCTACTTCCCCAACCGCTCGAATTAGCCGCGCGCCCGCACTCCCCCCCCCCTAATGACAAAGGATATGGGGCTGCAGTGTCCACTTGGCGGTTGAGAGGGGGTGTGGTCGATTGGAATTCGCCATCTTTTAACTTTTTCTTCTCCGCTTCTCCCGGACCCCGTCCCATCTTCGCCGTCTTTAACTTTTTCTTCTCCGCTTCTCCCGGACCCCGTCTCATCTCTCCGCCGCCTCCCCAGACGGCTCTCCTGGGTCCTACCGTCCTCAGCCGCTTTTCCCGGCCGCCCTCCCGGCTGCTCCGGGTCAAACACAAGCCCAACTAACAAACACGATTCAACAAGTGCTCCAAGAGCACCCAGGTCACAAACTCGGCAGCTGCCTGACTCACTGCCTTAATACTCTGCTCCACGATTCCCGCTCCCGTTGCTCACTCAGGTTTCCTACCGCGGAATATCGCCGCCGCTCGCCACGCCCCCGCTCGCCACGCAGCGGATTCTTGCTCTGAAAAAGAAAGAAGAAAAAGGAAACAGGTCCCCCGTCGTCCCCCCGGTGAACCTGATAAGCTAAAAGCACCTCGTCGTCCCCCCGAGCTGCTTTTAGGGGTGCACAGCCGTCCCCTCTGCACACCCTATAAAGTAATGAAGAAGAAGTAAGAATAGAAGTAAAAATAGAAAAATGCCTAGGAATTTAGGGGTTCCTCGCACGAGGCACCATATGTTGCCGTGACTCGGAAACCCCCAATTTCCCAGCTTCTTGCGAAACCTTTGCCAGAGCCAAAAGACCACCGTGACTCATCAAGAAACGTGGCAAAATGGCGTTTATTAGGAGTAATCAATACCTTATATACCTTACTACTTCGTCTACGCCCCTTAGGGCACACGTTTGAAATGCGCGCCAATGTAATTCACAGGGCTTGAGACGGAAGAGGCTGGATTACTATCACCGTCACATCCCGAAAAAGCCCCGCTACCGCCTATATGCTTGTACTACAAGGTTCAGCCTCGTTAGCATCTACAACACTCGACCTGCTGGCCGTGTTCCTTTTGGTGCAGCCCAGGCAAGAGTTGGCTTTCTGGACTGCGAGGGCACACTGCTGACTCATGTCAGCTTGCCACCAAACAGTCCTTTTCAGCAGCCCGAAAACTACTTAATAGTGGTACAACTGATTCATAGCGGTAGATACAATTTAAAATCTGTAGAGTGCTTTTACATATGAAAATGTAAACTTAAATGTTATTCAAAGATCCACGTATCAGGCATTGATTATATGAACCTATTCAAGCGTATTCATGCTACAGCCAATAATGAAATATACCCAAGCACAGTAAGTGTATTATCATTAGGTGAAACTTGTAAGGTCTTTCTACCATTTTTTTGACAGAAAATGATGGTATTTCAAAAGAAATTGGATTATTCCACCTTTTTCTCTACATTTTTCATTCCTCTATAGCCAAATAGTAGGTACAGCCAAAGCTACCTCATGTCTTTGTGTGAGTTCGTATGATTGGAATTCCAAATGAAACATTTAAAGTTATTACTTTCAAAAATATTGCAGGTTTTTTGTGTTGCTTATTTTTACAGTTATTTCTTTTCAATGCAATTGGTTACAGTGTGAACACAAAGTGTCTTTCACTATAGCAGGAAATTGAGGTGCTTGAGTACAGGCTCAAATAGCGTGACTCCTAAGGACATACAATATTATTCATATGGTTTGCTTTCCAAAAACTTGCATGAAACCTGATCAAGATAAGTTACCAGATCCTCAAGTGATGCCTGGTTTCCTCAGTTTCTTTCTTCTGTTTATCTGCAAGTAGGCGATTTCTCTGGGGGAGTTTATGTCCAGTTGTTTCTCCCGTTGCTCACGAGGCCTCCACAAAGAACACATGTTGTAATCCTCCAGAAACACCTCAGACCCAGGACACACAGCAGTCCTGCTCATTTTGAGCTCCTGCAGAACTGATGCTAGAGCCTTGTGGAATGATAGGTCTTCTCCATCTCCCTTATCAAACATAACGATGACTCACGATACACATAGGCAACGCTCACAAGGGACAGAACTTCACAGGACTGATGCAACTTGTAGGTTGACACTTGTCTCATGGTTGTTTTCACCTATGAGGGTTACAGTGGTGCTGCAGAGTTCAGCTGCTTTCGCCCACGTAGATGAGTCAGAATATGGGAACAGCTCAGCTGTCAGCAAAATAAAGGCTCCTGCAGTCACTGTGTTTGGAAAAGAGCAGTTCCCTGTTATGCATTCCAGTATACACAATTGCTTTGAGAACCTAACGTATCTGCAGAACCCTTTTTCCTCCTTCAATCCTTTTGTTTGCCAGAACTGCTGGCTGTGGGACTGGAAGTCCTGAGGAGTATAGCAAGAACAAAGAGAGGTACAGCAAATGAATCCTGATAGGAAGAACAGAGGGAAAAAAATGGCTTGGTTTAGCATAGATAGAGTGAAAGAGATGCATGATAATACTCTTTAAATATGTAAAGGTGTTATATAGAAGGTAACAAACACTTGGGTGGTGCTGTGTGGATCCAGAAGTCAGACTTGATGATCCTCACTGGTTTTTCCCTACTTGGGATATTCTATAATATATATTAGAAATATACATATATAAGAAATATATATATATATTTCTTAAATGCAAAGTATTACATCAAAAAAGCATTTGGTTTGACAACAGCATGGCTCATTCATTTTCTGACACAATGCCCACTGCTCCTCAGTCTTCCACATCTCCCTGAAGTGCCAGCACTAGGACTGCAAGAACAGGTAGTTTGGAGCACATCATTACTCACCCGGACAGCTAAGAGCTATAATACTGCCATGTTCTACCAGCAATAGCACTTCCTCTATGAAGGCTTTCAAGGACTCTCGATTCTAAATCTGATTCTTTTTGATCTAGGTTGAAGCACTGTCTACATACATAAACCTTAGCAAACAATAAAAGTATAGTTTGCCAGCACAGTGTTTCCCAAATTGCAGTCTGAAAAGGGATCCTCTCAATAGGAAGTTAAGATTATGAACAATTTTCTCTATGATGTCTTTCCTGAAGTCCTACTATGAGAAAAAGAACAACAAAACCCTCCCTGGATATATCAAGGATGGGTCATTTGGGTAATGTGATATCACCCATCTGATAGAATTTTCAGAAATACAGAATAATCTCATATCTAGGCACTTACAAACAAACAAACAAAGGTTCTATTAGTGGGAATATCCTTTGTAGATAAAGTAGCAAGGAAGGAAAGAAATGGCCTCCAGGGGTGCAGAAAGGAAAAAGAGAAAAAAGCAACCAACAGTACAAGAATAAATCATTACGAATTAGAACACACTACAGATGCTTTTGGCCTTAGGAGGTTTGGTGTCCTAAAAAGGGATCTCAGACTTCGTCTCAACCATACTTAACAACAATACTTAACACAATATGCTGCTGAAGCAAAGAGAACAATTTACCCATTCAGTGCCCAGCAGCAATCTCATCCTAGAACATCTTCATTTTTTTCACATTTCTTATGACTCCTAGGCAAAGCTGCTGCTTTCAAATATACCCTTTTGCCCTGTAAATGCAACTTTTACACAAGCTGACCGAGCTCATTAGATGTTCCTTGTCTACTCCACAAACCACTTCTACAGACTGCCTTTATGGCTTCACTCTTCATAACATTGCAGTTATCACCTCGATTTACTCTTAAAAGATACTGCCAGCAGGACTGCACAGTCCAGAAATGCAGGAAAGCCAACCCTCTACCTTATACATAAGAAACAAGAATTAATATGCAATTACAAGGGCTTTATCCGGCTTTTTTTCCCCCTCATGCTTCAACTTCAGTGAACACAGTTTTGGTGACAGGGTGTTCACAAAGCAAAGTGTTTTTGTCAGAACTTTGTGGGTCTGCATTAAGACTATTAAAAACAAGCACAACACAGGCCCCGATGAGCGCCTGGAGCAGCTACAATCAATTACCAGTGTTAAAATCACACACATACTCATAAGTCTGTAAATGTCACTTTTCTGGTGAAAGCGCTATCAATTTAACATGAACTAAATATCCAAAGCAGCAGAAGCAGCTAAAAAGAGAATTATATTAAGAAACAAACATTTCAGCTCAGAGGCAATGTGTACAGTAGCAGATGAACCTCGCATTAAACTCAGCCGTCTCTGCTCAAGACATACCTGTATGGACTCAGAACATGCACAATAACAGCAGCAGGTACTGCACTCTGTTTGCTTGCTTGCTTCTTTGTGCACCTGTGAGCAGGTCCCACTCATTTCATGTTAAGTTTGTCTCCATCACCTCGAATGTTGCTATGCTCACTGTGTCATTATCTTTGCCATTCCTCCTCACTCAGTACTGTTTTGCTTAGGGAGGACAAAAAGGCACGACATACTGCGAGAACACTTCCTTCTGTGACACCACCACTAGCAGAACACACTAATTAGTCCATCAAAGTCTGCAATGTCTCTTCCAACACTGGAAACCCATCTGGGGGCTGCTAACTAGAGCAACAGGCATAATTTGCTTAATTAAAGACTTGCACTTATCAACCAGTGCCCTGACACAGGATCAAAAGATTGTAATTGCTGAATAACACCATCAAAGTCAGCACATGGTAATTTATTTCTGGGTTTATGGCAAGAACTATAAAGTAAAACATATTTATCTATTAATTGAAAACATCTGAATGGCAAACACATTAGCAAAAAGTTCCTTTCACAGATTATATACAAAAAGGACTTTATTCACACAAGTACTGTTATGTATTGTTCTGCTCCCAGTCTGTACCCACACACATTCCACAGCCAGCGGAGCTTTACACATGAACATCTCTATTTCTGCTTCAATTAATCTTATGGACTTGACTCCAGAGGCAGCTACCAAAAATCATGCCAGCCGGTTGCTTGCACAGTGCATTCTTATCAGAATAGTTGAAATGCCAGCAGTGACGCTGTTTTCCTTTAACTCACTAATGCTGAAAGGATCAGGAAATAAGTCCTGCGGAGCACGACTGAAGATGGGCACATTCAGTGTTTGTTTTGCTGTTTAGCAACTGAACAGCTTCTTTAAAGAAAAAAAGACAGTGGCTCATACTAAACCATGAAGCATCTCTTGACACCAAGTGAAGTGTCTTCATAGTTACAGCCTAATGAAGAGATCACACTTCAAATGCACAAGCCAGATGCGTCATTTCAAGTGATACTTTTTAGTACATACTCACAAATGTAGTGCAGCTTCTACTGTTTAACCACATAACTGAACTCGCTGATGTTAAATGATGATGAAGGTATAGTAATTTACAAGGTTTTAGAGCTACTTCCATGGATACAACATCATCCCTGCTCAGTCTGGGAGATGATTTCAAAATAAATCATCTTTTAATACGTGTGTTACAAAAACAATCAGCTACAAACAGCAAGTAAAAACAACAACAACAGAAAATCAGAGGCATTATTTTAATCAGCAAATGCAACTCATAGTATACAACTGCTCAGTGAAATACTTTTATTCACGTACTCAATGTAAAGATGCATTCAACAAATACTATGTCATATGAGGAAAAGACTTAAATTCATTGATTCATTAATACTTCTAAACTCACTTTAAGTGGAATCTCCCTGAGGTTAAGAAAAGCATCTTTTGTAACTGTACAACATCAACAGCTGACCAGTGCTATTGGGGAAAAAAAAAACTGGACATGGGCATTTAACAAAAGAAGAGCTCAAAAGTACACGCTAGAAAGTGTTAGCCAAAGTCATCACTGGAGCACTGTGACTGCTGCTGGACTGTGACCAGTACTGCAAACAGGAATAAATACCACAAACAGGTTTTAGAAAAAAAACACGACATAAACAGAGGAAAATAAGCTCTGATTTAGGAATGTATGAAGACAGAACTGGATGCTTGGATAGGGTCCAACCCTTAGAGCAGACATTTTGTTGTTTCTTAAAAGAACAACAGCAGAAACACACATGCACACACAAAAACCATACCCCAAACCAGTTATCTTTAGCACAAAACTCCTCCAACCCATGAGAAGACACAAGCAGCACTCCTCAAAAACACCTGCCCAACTAGAAAGCAGGACAAAGTATTGCACAGTCACCTAGGCTAGCAAAAATCACCCTAAAATGCTATGCAGAAGTTTTCCAAATCATGGCAGCAGCACAACCTGTAACCTGATCCGACCCCCACTGATGTTGATGGCAAATTTCTATATCAGATTGCAGATGAGGCCTTACAGAAGAAGCCCCAAAAGCCTGGGATTAGTTTCACAATAACAAAATTTCCAAGCTAACTGTAGCTAGTCTTTATGTGGGGGGACATGCAGCACTGTAAGAGTAATTAGACACTAGAACCCACAGTGAAGAAAACAGACACTCTGTGTAACAGAACTCAAGTAACGTCGTCTATTTTCATGTTCTGTTGTATTTCTACATGGATGGTAAAACCCTCTCTCACCCTTCAAACCAAAAGGAATATAAAGTGAATGCTATTATTTGTATTATTGCATAGATCTCCTGCTCTAGCAGGTCTAGCAGCATTGAGGCTAACATATGCTCTTAGGTATTATACATTTTATATATATATATACATATATATAGCAAGACATGCAAAAGATCTTATTAGGGAATCAGGGAACACAGTAACTTCCTCACCCTCACCCACACAAAATAAAAGATGTTCCCACCAAAGGTAATGAAATAGGCTTGTTTGCACCAAGGTAGTACTGTCAGTACTCTCCTCTGCCATTTTAAACACTATGCTCCCACACAGAGCAAGACACAAAGCTTCATACTTATGCCTCAACCTAAAGCTCTTCACAGCATCGGCTTGTCTGATCTTATTACTTCAGTAAATAAACCTCTGTCATATCACAGCATATGAAGAAGTTTCAAGCGATGTGCTTTTTTTTTTAATCTCAACAGTACATTAATTATGTATCCTTGTCACTCTCCTGCCAATAGATGTCACTCTCTTCTATCACGATCTTTATACTCTGCTGTCCAAAACTGCACCCAGGAATAACTATGATTACAAGTGAGAGAACAACCTCCATAACTTGCCAAACCACTACCCAAAAACACTCTTCTGGTTCCCAAGGTCAATTGAAAACTTAAAAATATGGCAGATAAAATGCAAAGAATTGCTAACCTTACCTTCTGTGCTCTTAAAAGTAGAATAAAACACTACAAGAATAAAAGAACTTCTGAAAGAGGTGACACAAGCTTTTCTACAAAGATGAGTGCCCCATCCCTGGAGGCATTCAAGGCCAGGCTGGATGTGGCTCTGGGCAGCCTGGTCCAATGGTTGGCGACCCTGCATATAGCAGGGGGTTGAATCTAGATGATAATTATGGCCATTTTCAATCCAGGCCATTCTATGATTTTATGACTCTGAGTCACCTCAGATTCAAAAAACTCTCTGTAACTAAGATGTTTTCCAAAAATAAGAGGAAGTATAACAGGAGCACTAGTGGAATTAAGTGCACGTTTATTCATCTGTGACCTACAAAGATAATCTTACCAATCAGCCAAACTTCTCAAGGATTAAGCAGCCATTGACCCTTGTCCTTGTCCAGAAAGGACCACCAGAATTACCTAGCATGACCACCAGCACAATGAACAGGTGTTTCCACCCCTCACCACATGCATGTTGGTCTCCTGGGAATTACAATTCCTTTTGACAACAAACACTTAACTGCCTCCTTCTTTTCATTAAGTGCACTTAAAGAAAGACCCACAAACTCGTCCACGACTGCATTCTGCCACTTGACCAATTGATCCAGTGGGAAATATTTAATGGCATACAGGTATCCACAACACACCCTATTTGGGGTCAGAATAGATCTTAATCTTCTAAACAAAATCTTCAGTAGCAATATCTCCAACATATGTGAAATGAGAATAAAGCTAAATTCAATTGAAGCTAAGATTAGTGGACAAATTAGCTATAAAGCCACTTTGAAGCATTAGGACAAAGGATACCATTAGAGCATGTCATTGCTAAACTACGAAATACTGTTTTAAGTACAGACAAAACCATTGCCATAATTCTTTGTTAAGATGCTGAAGATTTATGTATATGTACATATGAAATACAGACAACATTTTTAAATACTTCTGATGCATAGTGAATACTAACAGCAAGGAATGTCTGTATTAATGAGCTTCTTGCAAAAGCTTCAATTTCACGGGCCAATTAGTTTGCAGTGTTTTCTTCTGCTGTAGTCCAATATCCTACTTGGAAACAGATGTTCTGGTGTTACATCCTCTTCTTTTGAGATGTTTCACCATTCAACTTTCCATTTTCTGTCGCTTTACTTTCAAAGTTCCAGTCAGTTGGGCTGAGGAGCTGCTGAGTTTTTTTGTATGTCCAGTATGGATTAAGTATTAATGTGACGGCAAATAATCCAGAGAATAAAACAATAAAATGGAGAAGTCCCAGATTTTCTACCACAGAATTCCAGTTGAAAATACACACCCACCACATGTGGTAAGTGAGAATCATGCGGCAGTGGAACAGGTGGATCATTACCCACTGATTTGCCTTCCAGAAAAAGGTATTTGCACAGCCAGCCTAGAAAAACAAGAACAGAAAGTATGCAGAAGTGTGATTATTAATTCAAGATAAGTAAAGAATTCCCAGAACCACAGCAAATCCCCAGCCTTTGCATACACATCCCCTCAGGCATTTTTTTCCATGTAGAGCTATGATATAGCACATGCATACATCATTCCAAACTCAGGCTAGCTATAGGCTGTCTCAAGTCATATGCACACAGCACCACACAGAAGCCTATGTGCAGAACTGTCCGGGTCGTGTTTCCGTACTAGTAGGTAACACAGTAACATGGATGTCAGCTAGACAAGCACAGCCTTGCTCCAAAACTATCTAGGCAAACTGTACACGTTATTTACAGAGAAGTGAGATGTATGAAAACTGTTACAGATTACATTTGTAAAGTCTCAACTTCTTACCTTTAGAAGCATCCAGGAAATGCAGGTTGAGGGAGTACTCATCTCCAGCAACATTCCCATCAAAGGTAGGTAATGTCCAGATTTTACATTGATTACTAGACCAGCCAAGCCACCAAAAGCAAGTAAGTGATGAACCACCAGGAACACATCAAAAGTTCTAAAAATGATGTTGGACATATGAACAGCTACATTTTCAAGCAAGAAAAATCCAGCAGCTATTAAACAGTTAAACCAGCTCCACTTTTGCTGTGAATACACCTTGTCAGCGTGAAAAACGGGATCTATGAGCAAAGCCCACAACCCAGCAACACAGCTCTGAAGTCCAAATGCACCACGTGTGACTGCCATATTCCAAAACACCTTCTCCTTTGCATACAAGGCACGATAGGTGGTACTCATCCGGGAAGATAACCAGTGAGACATAAGAAATACTCCCAGGTAGACTAAAAAACCAGCAGCTAAAAATGTCAAACGAACTTCCCATAAGAGATAGTCCCAGTCAAAAATGGTCCCAAACACCTGATCACTGTTTGCAGGATTCATGTCTTCTTCCTTTATATTGTCTTCCCCTTTTAATAGAACAAGGCCTTGCAGGGGGTTTGGTACTTCTCACTCACACTGTACAGTCTCCTTCACACCTACTCAGCCTCCGCTATTATGTGGACCAGCAACCATGAATTCTTTTCTTTCCATCTGGAACAAAAAGAAAAAAATAAAGTGGGTCTTATTAAAAAGTCATGTGTATACATGCCTCCGAAACTATACAGAACTCACTTTTGTCGCAGTCACAACTTCAGCTCTGCTGCCATTGGGCACAGTCATCCCAAAGACAGGTATAGATGAACAAAAAAAGCCCGATTTAAGCAACGTGTTTAGGATTAGCAATCAGTCTGTGTATTCTTTACTAGCACAACGCAACCTACTAAAGCAAAAGTGGAAGAGAGCAAAGAGGAAAAGCAAGAAAGAGGAAGGGAAAACACAAGAAGCAAACCCTGTTTTGTTACAAAGCTCACATTTCAGTAGCAGTGTGCTGTCATTAACCATTATTCTTTTACTCTTCTGCTTTTCACTCACTGATTTTTCCACCACTACTTATGTCTCTGGGTTCAAATTGGAATCTCACATACACACTTGGAACATGAAAATAGAAAAGCTTATCCTTGCATGTGAGACCACTAACACAGAAATGTGTTTTCAGGATCATACAACAAAACAAGACAGCAATCAGTTTCCAAACATTACACGACTTTCCAACAGAAAACCAATTCCAAAAATGCAACAGGAGTATGGAATGCAGACAAGCAGCATTAATATGTATGATTAACAACATCAGCATAATTAACTGAACAGTCCGGCAGTCAGTGCCCCAAGTTAGCTGAAACTTCCTGAACACACAACAGCTAAAGATCATGAATTTGTGGGGTGGAAAGAGCTGGATAATATTTAAATATTTGCATACCAGTTCATTTTATACACGATTTAGGCTTTATCAGCCACCAGACCCACTACTATCTGTAAAAGACACGAACCACAAGCAGGAGCTGGGTAATAAAGCCACAGTAGCAAGGGAGTACAGAAACCCAGTGACCTTCCTGCTTGCCTTCACCATGCAACAAATGCCACCTTGACACAACAGACCCAGACCTTTGACGCCATAGGGATCTGTTCCATCTGAACGTGAGGAAAAACTTATTTACTGTGAGGGTGACTGAGCACTGGTTACAGGCTACTCAGAGAGGCAGACGAGCATCTTTTCTTGGAGATCTTCAGAAGCTGCCTGGACACAACCCTAGGCAATGCACTCTGGGTGACACTGTTGAACAGGGCAGTCAGACCAGAGTCCAGAGGTCCCTTCCAACCTCAGCCATTCTGTCCCGTCCCCTGCTCGCCCTGGCCCTCGCTCCTCAGTGCCCTCTAAGACCCTGGAGCAGCGCTGCCGACAACACCTGACAGTCCTACACCTGACACAACGGACCCAAAAGCAGAGCCGCAGGCCCTCCCCCCATGCGATAAAAAGGGCACCGACCCGAGGGCACGGGAAGGGCAAGGCCAAGTCAGGGCAGGCCCCGAGAGCCCCGGCCCCACGCAAGAACCGGTACCGACAGCCGCCCGCCCCCCACCGAGCCCCTAACGCAGCCCCGGCGCACAGACCTGGCTCAGCCCCGCCGCTCCTTGCTGGCAGCGCTGCCTGCGATGGCAGCCCGGCCCTCCCCGGCTCCGGGGCTGCTCGGGCGGCGAGCCGCCCCCACAGGCCTCCCGGGAGCGCCCAGCCCGGCCTGGCCCGCCGCGACTCTCGCAACAACCACCCTCAGCTCCGCCGGCGCCATGCACCCAGCGCGCATGCGCACGGCACACCCTCTCCCCCTCCGCGTGCTAACCCAATGGTACGAGCCGCCTTCCATTGCGCAGCTGGAATAGGGCGCGGCCATACCACTGCAGCGCAGAGGGGGGAACGGCCGTGCCCACCGCGGCGGGAGGAAGGGGGCTCCTGAGGGGAGCGGGCAGGAGTGAGTGCGTCTGGAAGGGGTGTTAGGCTGATCGGGTTGGAATGCGGAAAGGTCTCTAGGACAGCAGCATCCTCACAGGATTTTCCATAGCAGAAATCCAGGAGGATCTGTTGTATATATATTTCTGATTTAAGTTGAAAACGAGCCTTGTTTACGAGATTGGTGTTTTTTTTTTTTCACCCTAACAGATTCATCAGCTCCACTGAAAAGTTACTGACTTTTAATAGGTGCCTGTTAGAAAAAAAAAAAGAAAGAAAAAAGGTAGCAGTGATGTCACAGCAACTGCGCTTACCTGTAATTACACAGTGTTTAATAAAGACAGCAGATTACAAAATGCATGTCACGGAGTGCTGCTACATGATTCTCTCCGTGGTCATGAAGAGCAGTTGTGTCACCCCAGTGATTCAGGCTGGCTGGGCACTGGGCAGGGCTCAGGGAAACCACGCTGGGAGGTTTCCTCAGCAGTGCTCCAAACTCATGGCCGGGTTTTAGTTTGGTGCCTATGCAGGTGAGTGAGCTGGCGGATGGTTTTGCTCAGGAAAAGCTCAATCCCACAGCTGGCCACGTGATTCCACCGAAAATTAATGGAAAGTAAAAAAAACAAGCCACAACTTCCCTTACACAGAGCATTGGGTATAGAACAGCTGAAACCCAAACTCAGGTCTGCTTGTGCTGAAAGACCAGGCTTGAGACATGAACATCCTCAAGGTGTAACCGATGTTCAGCTTCCAGCCTGAGAGGTGAGTGCTGACCTTGTGGGTAGAAACCTGGGCACTGCCACAGCAGAGGGAGATCAAGGGAAGAGGGGCTTTTTTTTGTTGTTCACGTATTCTCTTTTAATTGGTAAATGATAACTCTTGCCATTGGACTCCTTGAACAACAAGAAAAGTGAAATTACATAAAGATTTTAGACACGGTCAGCCATCCTAAGTGATTTTAGTGCTCAGTGTCAGGCACTGCAGGCTGTCAGTGGGGCTTCTCTGAGTTCCTCTATAGACAGCCCCAAGGGATTCCACAGTATGACTGAAGTGTCAGGAAGCTTTGTCCACCCACCCAGACACTACCTCATTAGGGTGAGTCACATGTTGGGGCATACCTGTCACATTTCTCAAAGTAACCTAGTCTCTGTCCAAGAGGCACAGACTCAGCAGTAAGTGAAGGGCAAGGGATTTTGGCCAAAACTATTCTTTCATACAGATGCTCATGATCAGGTGACAGAGATGTGCTGATGTGCACAGAACCATCCTGTTCTGCGCAGCAAGAAGAGCAGATTTGTTGTAAAACTTTGGGATACAGTCAGAGCTACTTACTAACCCTGACCACCCTCTGATATAGAACTTATCCCTAACTCCCACTCAGCCCTCATCTAAAGCAGCTCCACGCGGTTCCCTTGGTCCTGCTGCTGTCACCAGAGAGCAGAGCTCAGCTCCAGTGAAGATCTGTAGCTGCCATGAAGCCTCCCCTCAGCCTCCTCTACTCTGGGCAGAACAAACCAAGTACCTTGACCACTCCTGATATATCTTGCCCTCTAGATTGGGGCACTACACCTGTCAAAGCATAACACAGATGTTCTAAGGCGAGCTCAGGGAGGCCAGAAACCTTCAGTGGAGCAGAAGGGCAAAAGCTTGCTTGATCTTGATCTTCAGTACGAATGTAGACCATGAAAGTGGGGCCTCATGATCCTTCTGACTCATCTGGCTGCAGTGCTGGGCCTGGAGCTCCCCAGGATACAGTTGGCCCTTTGGGGCTGCCAGGGCACACTGCTGACTGAGATTTAACTGGCTGTCATCCAGAATACCCAGATCCGTTTCAATGGGGCTGCTCTCCAGCCTTTCATTCCTCATTCTGTACATGTAGCCAGGATTGTATCATCTCAGGTGCAGAATCTGGCACTTGCTCTTATTAAACTTCATGCAGTTGGTGATTGCCCAGACCTCTAAATTGTCAAGTTTTCTGTAAGGCTACTCTACCCTCAAAGGAGTCAAAAGCTCCAACCAGTCTAGCATGTCTGCAAACTTAGTGTGCACCTGACTCCTGGCTCCCAGTCATTTATAAAAACATTGTGGACAATTGGTGCTAAAATTGAGCCCTTGGGGACCCTACTGGAGACTTGTGGATTGCAGCCTGTTCTTGTCTAGCTTTATGCTGGATATTTTATCAAGAATACTAAGAAATAGTACTGAAAGCTTTGCTGAAATCCGAAAAGACTACATTAACCATTTCCCCTTGGTCAACTAGATGTGTTGCTGGAGCTGATGCACTCAGGGTAGGTGTTCTAGCTTCCCCAGATTTTATTTTTCCCAGAGCTCTCCTTAAGGAATTCACAGAATCATAGAATTCCTTTAATTTGTAGCAGCTTGAGGCAGGAAATCTGATTTTTACTTACATAGAAGGCACCGTCGTCATACTATAAAAACAAGATCACAGAAACTATGTTGCCTTTCTAGGTTTTCTTCTTCTCATCTGCCTTTCTTGCCTTCTCAAGCATAATCTAACTTTTTAATTACTATCAATCGGCCATAGGCGTGATGTAATAGTTTAGTGTTCCTTTCTGAATCTACTGATGCTACAACCATACTTAATGACAACTTTTTAATAGCTGTCTAATTATGGTAATTGCAATAACGTCAAGCATTTCAAAATAGTTCTTCCTGCAGTGAGGCTCATCTTCCATTGTACATCATGTTCATTTTTTTTCTGTCACAGCCAAGTGAGTTGTATTCTACATCATGCTCTGTTCAAAGCTCAATTTCCCAACTAGGCTATCTTGGTTTTCAGCAACTTTAGAGATCTGCTGAATCCCACCACTGGAAGAGCAAAGAGCACATCCAGCTATGGGGCCCTGCGCCTACACTTTGGGTGAACTGCTCCTTGTATTTAAGAGCTTCTTTATACTAATTGAGTAGTACTTGCCTGTTGTCAAGAACTGAGCAGTATTTTTTTTTTGCATTTCTCAATATTTGCGTTTTGTTTCCTGAACAGCTACATCTGTACAACCAGATAAAGTAGGCCAAGGTCCATGGAGAGGTTAGCCAGTTGCTCAGGAAGGGGGTAGCTGCATCCAAACTGCCCATGAAATAGACTTTTTGCATTGGCTATCCCCCCAAAACATCCACAGAAATGCTGCCTTCTGAAGGTCATTTTTAGGTCCTGCTGAAAATGGGACCAATTTCCCAACCCAGGAACTGTCTAGAGAAGTATCAGTACAGGCCAAACTTCTTCCAGGAAACATGCTAATAATTAAATACTGTGTTCAGTAATGCATTTATAGCTTCTTTGTTGTATCTATTTATATACAGATAGGCAGCAGTAGTTAACAATGTCTTTAGTTTTATCAGTTTTTCTTCTTCATTCCCTACCATTCCATGTCTTTTTCCTAATCCCTGTACTTTCAGAGGCAGATGGAGCCCTCTCACTGTTATTAGAATGCTTTAAATTCAGAAGCTTAGAAGACACACATTGAGGATATAACATTAAGCAGGAGGTGAATCTGAGAGTATGAGCTCCCTATAGGTCCAGTTGTAGGGGAATGTAGGAATGTATGTAGGAATCATAAAATCATAGAATTGCTCAGGTTGGAAAAGGTCTTATAGATCATCGAGTCCAACCACAACCTCGCCATACTACCCTAACTCTAACAACTCTCTGCTAAATCATGTCCATGAGCACCACATCCAAATGGTTTTTAAACACATCCAGGGATGGCGACTCAACTGCCTCCCTGGGGACTCCAGTGCTTTACCACCCTTTCTGTAAAGAAGTTTTTCCTGATATCCCACCTGAATCTCCCCTGATACAACTTGAGGCCATTTCTCCTCATCCTGTCACCTGTCACCGGTGACACCACTCACTGCAGTCACCTTTCAGGTATTTGAAGAGAGCAATAATGTCTCCCCTCAGCCTCCTCAACCCCAGACTAAACAGCCCCAGTTCCTTCAGTCGTTCCTCATAGGGGATATTCTCCAAGCCCTCTACCAGCCTCGTTGCCCTTCATTAGACCTGCTCCAGCACCTCAATATCCTTTTTGTACTGAAGTACTCAAAACTGAACACAGTACTTGAGATGGAGCCTCACCAGTGCCAAGTACAGGGGCAGGATGACTTCCCTAGACCTGCCCACCACACCGTTCCTGATACAAGCCAGGATGCCATTGGCCTTCTTGGTCACCTGAGCACACTGCTGGCTCATATTCAGCCAACTGTCCATGAGCACACCAAGGTCCCTTTCCATCTGGCAACTTTCCAGCCACTCCTCCCCAAGCCTATAGGGTTGTCTGGGGTTGTTGTGACCAAAATGCAGGACCTGACACTTGTCCGTAATGAAACTCATACAGTTTGCCTTGGCCCATTGATCCAGTCTATCCAGGTCCCTCTGTAGTGCTTTTCTCCCTTCAGGCAGGTCAACACTCCCTCCCAACTTGGTGTCATCTGCAAACTTACTGAGGGTGCACCCAATCCCCCCTCATCAAGATCATTAAATAGTATGTTGAATAGGAGCAGCCCCAGTACCAAGCACTGAAAGGCACCACTTGTGACCTGTTACCAACTGGATTTAATTCCATTGACCACAAGTCTTTGGGCCTGGCCATCCAGCCAATGTTGCAGTCAGCAGAGTGTACGCCCATCCAAACTGTGGACAGACAGCTTCTCCACTGTTTTGGGGGACAGTGTCAAAGGATTTACCGAGGTCCAGGTAAACCACATCAACATCTTGCATCCCTACCTTCAGTTCTGCTGGAACAACACCAGAGAAGACAAGATTGTTCCTGCACCAGAAGCCTCAGTTTTTTCATGTGACAAGAAGGTTGTCCCAGACCACTGCAACAGTTCTGGAGTCCAAAAGGCTGGGTTTTTTGCACACAACTGTGTGGCTACTGTTAGTGTGCACTGTGAACAGTGAGGCCTTGAAATGTGGAGAAAATAAAATCTTTTTAATAGCCATATTAAGAGAGCATTAGGGAACAAGTTTGCTTTGCTCATGGTAAGTTATCCCTTACTGCAAGAATGTTGTGCAGGATATTTTAGATGGTGACCCATTAAAAATAGCACAGAAATATCATCAGTATGGCAAGTCTAAGAAGCAGAATTGACTCCTTCACACATTGTACAAATGAGACCATTCTTTGAGGATCCACAAAAACCTGTCTGATGAGGATGCAAAAATTTGTTCTTAGATCTGTGGGGGAGAGAGTACTATGTCTGTTGCACTCTCATCATGACTTGTGCCCTCCTCTGGCAGTCACATTTAAGTCTGCAGCATGAATATGAAGGAAATGTTAGAAAATATGCTGGTCTATCTGGCACAGCACTCAAGAGCTGTACTGTCGATCAGTATAGATGAGTCCTAGACAAAGTCTCTTTTTTCTTTCTATACTGTTGTTAGTGGTGCCTCAGAATCTCAAGCCTGGCTCTTTGAGAGAGAAATTAATAATTGAACAGAGAGAAAAAGACAGTCTCTCTGAGTAGCATTTCAAGGAACTGAAGTTATGCCTTGAATCCTCTTCTGTTTTAGTTCCAGAATGCCAAAAACCTACAGCCAGTGCTACAATGTGTCAGTATAAATAGAACATCAGCTGACAAACTTCTCAACGAAGGATGGGAAGTCTATAATACTTGAAAAGTCAAGACCCCACTGACAAGTTTTAGCCCTCTCTCCCACTCCCTCAAAAAGCCTGCATGTTAGCAGACACAGATCTGTGCATGCACAAACAGCTTGTGCTGATCTGTCACATAATTGTATATTTTCAGTATCATGCATCTTGAATTCTTTTTTAAAATCAAAAGTTGTTGTTTTACCACATAGTGATCTGCAGTCTGCATTCAAATCTGTGGGAGCTGTACTGCATACACCCTGTCTAAAGGAACTCTGTGGCAATACCAAATGTGTTATCTCACTTTGTTAATATTTTACACATACCCTCGAAGTTCTCCTGATTATTGTACAACAAGTACTTTTGCAGTATTCCTACATGCAAACTACAATTATTCCAAGGACCACTTTGAGTATGCTTGTTTAAGGCATTTTGCCTCTTGGCTAACAGGAACCATACAGCTTCTTTCAAGAAACCTGTGCTACAAGGCTTTCATGTGTGAAAAGGATTCAGAAAGGCTTTACGTTGCATAACATATTTGTCTGCCCACGCTGATCTGCTTTCATCAGTACATGTAGATCAGCAGGCATTTCTGCAAACTCTTTTTCTATTTTGCTTATGGTCATTTTTATACGAGTTAATCAACTTTATCTCCACATGATCCAGAATAGATAATAATAATAGCAGTTGTCTTTTTGAAGCACTTGATAGTTTAGAAATGTTAAAAAATCAGATTTGCTGAGCATCCAGATTTTGAACTATCAGTTATGGGAAAAATAGTAGCAATGAGAAGGCTGCTTCTGGTTGCCTAGGTTTTTCCAGATAATTCAGATAGTACAGAAGATACTGGAGATTTTTTTCACCATCGTAGAATCATAGAAATATTTAGGAATGGAGAAGGCCTTAAGATCATCGAGTCTAACCATCAGTCCTTCACCACCATGTCCATTAAAGATGTTATTCAGTTTGTCACCTACCCTTTTCTCGAATCCTTCTTGAGAGTTACTCCTTGTGTTTGTTACTTATAAATATTCTATGAAATTGCTGAAGGTATACAGTGTCTGTGGAACAGTTGCACATATCCCTGTCTCACTGAAAGGTTCAACTGTGTGTCAACAGGGTTCAGGATCTTACTTATACTGACCCTATGACATCTGGCAGTTCCTTGTCTACTACTTAATTGAACCTCACCATGTCCAGCCTTTGGGCAGTTGGTCCTTCAGCCTTTCCTCCCTTCTCATTCTTTTACTTCCATGCAAGGGAATATGGCCTAACTTGTTGTTGTTTTTGTTCTAATCCTCATTTAGTCCAATTTTGATAAAAGATGCTCTCAAGCTCTCTCCTGTTTAGTTCAAACTTTTCTCTCGAGTGTTTCTCTGAATCTCAACTTCTCTCCCCCCTTTAGTCCTGTGGTTAACCTGCAATATATAAGATGCATTCCTGCTTCATTTGTTCTTTATCTGCTTAAGTTCACACATCACTCCCAAGCATTCTTATCTATTTCTGTTTAACAAGCTTCTCTTCACACTGTGATGACTATAAACACGTCTTAAATATATTTCATCATACACTTTTTTTTTTTCTTCCCTCTTCCCTCTTCTCTCAGCCCTGTTAGAACCAGTAACTGTTTATGCTCCACTCTGAGGATTTTCACCTGTTAGTTTCCAGCATTACTGGAAGCACTACAACAGCTTATTTTCCCCACTGAAATAATAGACAAGAATAATACCGTCTGTGTCCAGTTCCTTGGTTGCTTCTGGTTGGCTTCAGGTAACAAGTGTGATAGTACAAGTCTGAGCTCCCAGCTGAACCTTTTCATTCCTCTCTCTCTCTAATCCACATGTCTTAACAATGTTAACTGGAACAAGTTATTCTGCATTAGTATTTAGGTTCTTGCTTCACAGCTGTAGTCATCAAGTCTGGTATAACTGGTGTTTCAGGTTTATCCAGAATCTCTAGGTCTTCTTTCCCATTTCTCATGCAGATATCCCCCCCTCCTCCCAGTGCCTCTTCAGGATGGAAAGTGAAATCCTATGTCTGCCTTATGGTCTAAACACTTATTCTGGAGTTTTGTTTAGTTCCAAATAGTTTCACTTGACAGAAATGAGGTGCTTCACTAGGAGGCAAAATGATCTTTGTCAGGTTAAGAACAAAGCAGAGGGTGGCTGGCTTAGATGTGGGTCCCTGCCAAGGGTTTGATCCAAGATTAAACTTGGACCATCTTTTGGTTGTGTGTGTAGGACAGCTTCAGAGAGTTCCTATGGAAACTATCTGAGATGAAGTCAAGGACCTTACAATCACTGCTTGTCAGTGATGGGTGGAAACCACAAACATTTCTGTAGCCTCAGTCAGTAACCTAATAAATTTACTCTTGCGATTCTCAGTAAAATGACACCAAATCCATCACATTGACAAGGTTATCAACAGTTTAGGTGACTTCTTTGAATAAACAGTCTGTAAGATATAAGGAGGATGTAAGATGACAAGCTGTTTTCTTATTTTCAGCTTCATCAAAGGAGAGAGACACTCAGGTATTTCACAATTTGCAGCACTGTGCAATGATGACAACAGTATCAAGTCTCTATCATTGACAATACAGCAGATACGCAAATTTAGTAGAGCAATAATTAATTAAAAATGGAGAACAAATTCAAAGAAAAAAGGAAATTTATTAAAAAAACTGTTGTAAAAGATCATGCTAGAAATGGTTGAGAGAAATGTGAGAGGTATGAGAATGTGAGTATGACTTTCATGGCAGGTTATTCTAGAGTAGCAAAAGGTGGAGATCCTCTTATATGTAGTATATTTAATTTTTTTTAGAATATTTTAACTACTAGTTAGAATATTTTAACTGTTTCCTAAAAATAAACTCTACAAATCCAAACCCAAACAGCAATAATGCTGTCTTTTAATTGTTAATACAGCATGGAAGACAGAAGGGGATAAAATATTAAGGAAGTACAAGGCAGAATAATAAAGAAAAACAAACAGGTTTCCTTTGCTTTGCTTCTCAGAACAATTTGATTTTGTTCAGAAAATCAGAAACACCAACAGGCTTTTATTTAAAAAAAAAAAAAAATCACAACCAACTCTTTAAAGATTTCAGTGGGATTCCTCACAGTGAAAAGCATGAGTAATTCTTTGGTGAACCGAGGCTGTAACCATGCATGTTTCCTTCTACTCAAAAGAACAGGCTGCAGCATACACAGCTCCACTGGTGACTGGCAGGCTATGGAAGGACCCAGTCCTTGGTCAGGCTAAGTGGTGCTGCAATTACATGCCTACTCTCCTTTCTTGGAAAATGATGATGTTACAGCACCTGAGATGGGTGTTCATTACTCCTTGTTGCATCCTTTTATTTTGGAAGACTAAGGCATTTGCAAATAGAGCACAAGGAGAATTAAAATATATTTTGTGTCATTTTGCAATTCTAAACTGATGGAGACAAAAAGAGAGATAAAACAGGCCCTAAGGTAATGATTAACTTCTTATGGGACACTGTCTTTTCTTTTGCACAGCTTTACTATGTATGAAGATTTCTACAGAAATCAGTAGTCCTAATCAACAGCAACCTGCTCCAGTTGGCAACCCACCTGAGCAGGAGAGATGAACGAGTTGACCTCCAGAGGACCTTTCCCACCTCAGCCATTCTGCGGTTCTATGTAATTATACATGGGTTGTTTGAGAAAGAAACACTAAACTCACATGCATCAAGCTTATCATACATATCAAGGAATCCCAAGGAAACATATTTGAAAAAAAAGAACACACTGTCATCAGAAGACAATTAATGAGCTAAAATCTATGTATTAGAAAGACAGCTTTTGTAGTGGCAAGGTACAAGATCTCTGCTGTTCCAGCTGATAGGCTACTGGCAGAAACTAGATTTTTAGGTAGCAACTAATTCTCATTTTTTTGATCCGAGGCAATTCCATTTCTCTTATGGAACAAATAAAAGATCCCTCAAGAAGTGTACTTCCAGTTCAGGAACAGAAACAGTTGAAATGACTGTGGGAAATGAAAGCTCCCTTAAGGTCTTTCAGCAGGAGTGAACCCACTTTCCACTATAAACTGAAACCTAAATTTCCACTTTTACCTTTGCCACCAGAAATCAAACTGACTGCCAAGTAAGTAGCAGGTGTGCTCATGAAATCGTTTTAGGAGAGTTTGCTGAGCATTCAAGCCCTCAGCACATATAAAGAGACTCTGCACTGACAAGGCAATAGATTCCCATTTGCTAGGGTTATAGTTTCATTCTGCTGAAGTCACTGGATTTAAAACTGTGTGCCAAGAGAATCAGATTAATCATTACTACTGCGGAAGAGGATAAACTCAAAGAAAAAATGATACTGTGAGTATGTAAGAATGACAGATTTCTAAGGAAATCTGATCCTCAGCAACTTTTGCAAAAGCAGTAAGAAATAAAATAACAACTTTGCCTGCAGCCCAACCATAAGGATCCAGATCTCCACACAGTATTTACTACAGAGATGGGAATGGTAGCTGGAAAAATTAGAAAAGGAGTGAGTACTTTGTCCATAAGCAACACATCACTTATTAAGTGCAATCTATTAAATATATATATTTTTTTGTGACTTGACTTACTATGACCTGTTATCTCATAGTCTATCATAGAAGGCAAATTTTTCTTTTACAAACATGAGCAACAGAAATGAGTAAATTCCTCTAATGTCATCAAGAGTAACAGTCAGTAATAAGTCCAAGTACTAATTGGAGTGGTACTTCTGCGTAATAGAAGTTACAAAAAGATCAAGACCGGTGTCTTTAGAAGAGTGTTAGAACTGAATAAGGAGCTTTTAGAGTGCACTACGGGCAAATAAAAAATCAGCATTAAAAAACTGGGACAACTTCATCTGTAAAAAAATCATAAAACAGCAGCTCTTAATTGTAGAAAAAATGAGTGTGCTTTATGACACAGAAATCCTTGAGCTAACCTGTATGCTGTGGACCATAAGTAAAGCTCATTTTGTGATGTGCCTATAAATGATAGGAAGAAAGGACAAATTGCACCAAAAGCACTGCATTTGGAGTATTTGGTTAAAACTAACAATATTTGAGGCAATCTTCTCCTTAAAAATGCAGTTATTTTTACTTCTATGTGCCCAATGTGAAGACAGTAACTGCTAGCAAACAAGTAATGACAGAGATATGGCAAACTATAATAAAGATGTGTGAATTTTACTGCTGAGAGTAGTTCATAAAAACACTGTGAAATGATGATATAAGTGGTGAGCCATGCCAATACTTGTGTCCAGTTCCCAGAGCTTCATTTTTTCATTTGGTGTATAGGAACAGGACGTATCTTTACTGCTAAGAAATTTCTTTCTCAGATTAAGACATAGTTACCTTAGGTGGTTCTTGACACACATCATCTAGGTCAGTCATCAATGATACAAGTGAAAGACAATTCACTGAGCTGTTCTATGTGAAATGCTGAGATGGGGAACCAGTCACATAACTTCAGATTACAGAGCACTGCAAAGTGATACCTAAAGCTCCCACGTCCCCTGAAAAGCAGATTATTATTGTCATTTGACACAGTCACAGTGAGGTTAAGTCAATCACATCCAACCAAAAAATGGTGGAGTAACGATTAGGCTTCAGAAATGGCTGACTGTGAGCTTAACCGAGGCATGCTTAGATATATATTATCTTGACAAATGAGCCTGTTGTTCTTAGCTGCGCTGCAATGCATTTTAAAAGATTCAAAACTAATCAAAATGTCGCAGGACGTCTCTTGGTAGGATATGTGTACAGTTCCAAATAAGGTCACCTCTCCAAAATAATTTTGGACAAAAGTGCTGTTGAAAATGTCCTTACCTGATCCTGGAGTGACCTCTGCAAAGACTTGTTGATGAGGTGGCAATTTGATTTAGTGGGCAGGATATGTTCTATTGGTCAGTTTTATGACTGCTCCTGGCTGCAGGAGAAAGGAGATATCTTCTGCAAAGGATATCTTAATATTGTGATTAGGCTAAACAAATCAAGACATAAACCCTACAGCACATAACCGAGCTACGAGGTTGTTATTTGCGGTGGATAAATTACAGAACTCACTGATTAATATTGGCTTTACAATTATTCACTCCATCCTTTTCTGTAACATAGGTCACTGGACATCCATGAATTACTTTGCTTCAAGCCCAGTAGATGTTGTTGAATTAAAGCATGTCTATCAAATAAAAATCCAATATTAATTGAATTCTTTTTAGTGATGGGCAATCTCTGATAGATTTTTTTCAGCAGTTAATATGCACACAGATAACTAATGAGAGCATTATTTATGGTCTGAATTAGTTTAGCTTCATCTCTCAGGCACTGTATTTCATTATAGCTTCAACAGCTAGATTTAGCATTTATAAATTGTGATCAAGGGGCTTTTAATCATTGAACATTTACATAGATCAAGCTCTTAGGATGATTAAGCAACCTGTATTAAGTTTTGTAGTTTTCCTCTAAATTTTTTTTTTAATATTCCTTTGAACACAGTACTCTAGAATTGTTTCACCAGCAGCGTGTAGGCATATAATGAGAAAGCGTTATTTCTCTTTGCTGTTCCCCTCTTTGCCCATAAGGATTATCAGAATGACCTCCAAATTTCTTTCCACGTTTCTATTTTCTGAACACTACCATAATGGTGTGTATGGCTACACGATCTTGCTTCTGGGACAGCTTGACTAAGACAGCTGTGCAGACATTCCCTATGTGGTCAAGATGCTGATCTCCCATTAATTCACTGCATACCTGCTCACGTGTCAAATTTACATTCCTGTTGGACACATTAATAGGTGTTAAGCCTCTTCACCTGAGTGCATTTTTTTAATGGAGAAGATGTAGCTGAGTGAGTTCTGTCAGTCTATTTTCTGAAGACAGGATAGTGAACTTAAACTGTTATTAAGGGACCTTTGGTCTGACAGAATATACATATGTTCTTACTCATCTACACCCAAATAGGCACTTGAAAATATTTTTAGACAGAAGTGTCTTTATTTGTGGACACATTCTTAAATCACTAATTCTTAAGTCACTAAACTAAATTACAAGTACCATCAACTCTCCTTTAGACAAGAAAATGTAGCATGCCTATTTTATTAAGAAGAAGACTTTATGTTTATAAAGCTTTTTCTCTTAAGGTAATATTAACTAAAACCCCTTTGTTTTCAGGAAAGCAGCTCAAAGACAGACATTAGACAAATGAAGCCAAAGGAAGCAAATAAACAAGTATGATGTAATGTTCCAGATTTATATAAAAAAAGCTGGGATATGATACATGATCACCTGCGGAGGGCAGAAATAATGGGAAACAGAATGATGTTCCAAGTTTGGTATGAATCTCACCCAGATGACTACAGACAGTAGGAATCACAACTAAACATTCAGTAAGATTATTTTAAAAACAGGTGAAAACAGGTGATCATTGGGGTCTTATGCTACCATTGGACTCTTGCAGACACTTAGCTATCTACAGTGCAGCAGCCAGTCAACAGAAAACATTAATCCTGCAATAAAACAGTTTTAGCTGTTGCTAAGCAGTGACTACTCAACAAGAAGGACAGCTAACCTCCTCCTGCAAACAGGTATTAATGTGCACCACCTCCCTGTTGGTAACTGCCTGCCCAGAAAGCATTAGGGTTGTTCCTATGTCTTCATAGGAAGGGCACTGACAATGATCATTGTCATCAGGCTTGTCTAGCAAATATTCCTGTCATGTCCAATCTCTTCTTTCATTTTGCAGTACCCTCAGGCCCCTTTCTCAAATCCCTCTCACCTCATTTTACTGTCCACCTCTGCTCTTTTCTGCTACTGCAAAGGAACAAGTACTTGTCATCTTTCTCTTTTGCTGCCAAAACATTCCCCTGGCCTGTACCGCTTCCCTTCATTGTATCCTGTCCTACCTGCCAAACTGCCAAACCTTTCTCTTTATCCAAAGCCCTATGAATGCTCCTCAGTTCTCTCCCAGCATCTCCATGCCAGAGTCCTTCTTTAGACCCACCTTCCGTATTATTTTCCTGTGTTTTGGCCTGCTTACACTTGGCAGGCCAGGTTGTTAAAGACTGCTTTGAAAGAATGAGAAAGCGTGGCTTAGAGATTTGCTTCTTAGAGCAAGGCTGTGTCTGCTCTGATGGTAAAATGTTTGCTTTTGTGCTTACAGGATAACAACTTGTGGTGGTCTGAAGGGAACCTTTGAAACTGGATCTTCAGTATCCTACAATTAATACTTTAAAGAGATCATTCTTCACACAAACCAAATTTAAGATAGGCTAAAAATGAGGCCTCACATATGTCAACAGCTGAGTGATGTTTCTTCTGGGGCTGACAACCCTGAGGGAAAAAATGGCTTGGCACCTTGTCTGCTTTTAGCCCAGACCTCTTTCAAGATGTTCAGTAAGATGTCAAAAGAGAACAGGAGCTAATTCAGCAGAAATGTTCTATAATCTGGGAAGAAATATGAAAGTGAGCCCATACAAGTCCATAAAAACATATATGCCCAGTTTATGAGCTGCCGTGCGATACAATCATTAAGCGCCCTCTGAGGACTGTGAAGGCAGTGAAGATTTATGTCATGCTTTTCATGACTGCCTGAAGAAGAGGTCAGAAAATAAGCTCTGTAAAAAGCAGGGACATTTTGCATGGAGAATATTTTAAATGTGAATATTTCTGTGTATGAAGTGTAGTGTCAATGTTTGAAGAGACTACAGCTAAGAGGACAAAGAGCCCAGATAATGTGGCAGAGTCATCAGACCGTCAGGCAAATGTTTAACATGTAATGTTGAACATCTCTTTTCAGTACATTGAAAACCTCCACAGAGGAGAAAAGGGGGAACACTGACATGGGACAAAGCTGATTCTGGAGAAAAAAAAGAACAAGAAATTCATTTGGGATATAAAAAAAAAAAATCAGTTATCAACTTAAAATATGTGAACTCTTTATAGTGGACTGTCTCATTGCATGAATTTGTGGTGTTTAATTTTTCTGTTTCTGGTGGTGAGGATCCATTCTAGAAAACACTGGAAAAAACAAGTAGGAGTTTTATTTCTGAACACGGGAGGACTTTCTGCATGAATCTTGTCTACACTAAATCTGGCAGCTGGTAGAAATCAAGTGCAAAATGATTTTCACACCCTTGTCAGTATTGCATTTTGATGCCTTATTACTCAATCAAATTTTCATACTATAGTTACAATTTAGATTACATTTATTGATGTGTCTAAAGAAGTTTTGCTTTTAAGTTTCTCTGTTGTGATTTAGTAAACATGCAAAATAAAACAATAGTACAAAGCACTTATTTCTGAAGGATTTAAGTCTTCTTAAATTCTATGACAGCATTGCCACCCACTTGTTTTTCTACCATAGGTTTTCCTAGTATCTCTCAGCTGTTTCTTTTATTATATGTAGATAAATATATTCTGAACTAAGCACTGATGATGCTTGAGAGGGTTGCTTAGATAAAAAGGCACAGCTTACACAAGGTAATTGAAAAAAATATTTCGGTTCCTTTGAACTCTGTTGCAGTTTATCTCATGTACATGCATTTATCAATTGACATTATGAAATTTTGCTAAAGGTAGGCTGCAGGTGTACACTCAGCTCATAGGAAAAACAAGTTGGTATGTTTGGGATCTATCTCTCGAGTGCATGCCTTAGGCATTTTATGAATAAAATAGAACAAAATGCAGTTTGGATATTTGCTTTATTTAGGAAAGAAAAATTAGAGGAAAAAGGGTCACAAATGCTCACAATTCGCCTTTATCTTTATGAAGTCAGTTAGTGAAAGAAAAAAAGTGTAATTTCAGTGGTCTGCAGAAAGGAGCTGGTTCTTAGGAGTAAGAGGCATTCAAGGTGTCTGTCTGATCAGTCTTCCCTCTTTAGTTAATACAGAGAAATAGTCTTCTCCAGGGAATGTTTCTCAGCAGCTGAATGTTTCTCAGTGTGATCTGGGACCGCAAAGCCATCAAAACCTTGATCACTGTTATCTAGGATCATACTTCTCCTGATGGCTTGGCTGCTGGAAACATGGAGACTCAATATGAGGGTACTTCTGCAATCAGCATAAACCAACATCATACAGGGTAGCAAGAAGTGCTAACTGGAGGTCAAGGGTACATGCAGCTCTATAAAAATTAAGTATGCTTCTGGGAGCAATTGGGGTTCTTGGCAATTGTACACTCAGCAACAAAAGACTGAAGGCAAGGTGGTGCCAATGGGCTCTGAAGACAGGCCAGGGACCCAGGTCTTCCTTGGCGTCTTGCTGTTATGGCAGCTGAGTACTCTGTGTTATTTCTTCCTGGGTTTTCAGACAGATAGTTTCCCATGTCCCTCAGAAAGCAGTCCAAGAAGTTTACTCTGCTGACACAAAATAAACATGGTATCAACAAGTCACCAAATAGCAGGCACATCAGTTTGCATAGGAAACCAGGCCATTACTTGAGAAATGCAGTAGCATCTGTAGAGACAACCTACTAAACCCCACATATCCTTTCAGTGCTGCAAACCCAGAGAAATCATGGTTGATCAAACCCAGAGAAATCATGGTTAACGTGATCTGCTTTCCTCTCATGTGTTTTCACCAGCCCTGAAATCCTCACTAGACAAGGGCTTACTACATCTGCCATCGGGCTTTGTCGGTCCATCTCCCTGAATGACCATGCTTGGAAGCAATTCTGACACAGACAGGGCACCAGTGCACACAGGTGCCTCTGCAGTCCAAGCAGTTGTGCCCAACAGAACACATGGCCCAGCATCAGCAATCAGTCAGCATGTCTTCTGATCAACTGGCTTTGTATCATGGTTAGATCCTTAGATTGCTGCCACTGTTTTTGTCCATTACCCTCCTTCCAGGGGCAGCAGCCTCTATCACAGGTAAATCTAGATAACCTGATTACACTTCGTAATCTCAGGAGGTTTTAACTTCCCATATTGATGTGCTTGTACACCCTGAGGCACCATATGGAAACAGATTTTGCTTTGGAATTCAGGCTCCACTGGAAAGGAAACAACTCCAGTTAACACTTGTTTTCCACATTTTTGTTTGCTTTCTTTGATTAAAATAGATTACTCACAAAAACTACTTACAGCAAAATAGGTCCAGTTCATCTTACATTCCTAAACCGAATTCATCCCTGAATGTATCCTGGTATTCCTCAAAAAGCTTTAACAGATCATTGTGTGAGTAGCAACCACTCCTGGAGGCAGTGCTGCTGGAGAACTAATGGGACCACGGTCTCCAGGGAAGGTCCTGCCAGGCTAGGTCTAAGGACACAGGACAATGAGTCCGTGAAGAAAGGCCAAAGCCGCAGCCTTCCCCGGACTGGGTTAGTTTTGGGACGGTGCTGCTAGAGCTCGCAGTGCCGCCGCCGCTCCTCTGCTGCCCCCTGGCGCAGGAGCCCCGGGCTCCGGCATGTGTGGAAGCCGCTTCTCTGCTGCCTTCCACAGCTCAGCAGGGCCGCCTTTCGGTGCCAGTCAAAGCTTCTCACCATCCTCTTCGCTGTGTCTCTCCACCCTCCCTCTCCTGCACAACCCTTCCTTCAAGCCCAGCTGTGGCTGCTGCTGCCCAGAGCCCCGCTCTCTGCTGGTACTCCGGTACGATAGGGCAGACCCAGTGCCCCCATGGCAGCCAAACTACAGTACCAGGGATACAAAGAGGGCTTTTCTGGTGATTGAACAACAATGCTGCTAGGCTAAGATCTGGACTACCAAGTAGTGTGCTGAACATGTGCATGCAGATTGGATATAAGATAGATATTTGTTACAATAAGGACAGTGAAGCACTGGAGCAGGGTCAGGCTGGATGAGGCACTGAGCCCCTAATCTAGCACCTAATCTAGCTGTAGGTTTTCCTCCTGTTCATTGCAGGGGAGCTGGACTAGAAAGCCTTTAAGGGTTCCTCCCAGATCAAACAACTCTGTGTTTGAACTGACAGCCTGTCTGAAAGGTACACCCATTGAGGAAGGATCCCTGCATTAAGTGACAGCAGGGGCACTTTTTGATCATTTTGTTCCTTTCATCACTTCAACACTTCTGGCACACCTCTGCTAATAAATCTGTTTTCCAATATAAACTCAACTCCACGTTGTAGCAGGTCTGGAAGTTGTGTGTGGGTAGTATTATCTAACAGGTCTGGCAGTACCACTTGGACAGATGTAGCAGACAGAAAACTGGCTTGGGAACATGCATGGCAACCATTCATTGAATTTAAATTCCCTTACTAATGCAATTAAAAATGTATGAATTTAAGCCAAGAGTTACTTCAACATCAGTAGTATTTCATCTGTTGGTAGAAATCAAATGAGAGCCAACACTCCCAAGGAGTCCCCCTGTAACACTATAATACAATAGAAAGTACAGCAATAATAGTAGAGTAGCAGAATCCTAGGTCATAGTAAATATGCCTCAGATAGACAGAATTCTCCAACAAGATACCCTTGCCCCCACTACCAACCCTTAAATGAGGTCTGGGATGGGTTGGATCCCAACTCCACCCCTTCCAGTCACTCAGCTGCATTGCATGCACCTGAGCACCCTTGGGTTAGCCCTGCCTTCCCACCAGGTGCTCAGTCGCTTATTCAAGCTGTGACTTAGCATTTATGTTACACCCCCAAATACTGCCATTTATCCCACATACCTGAAGATGCAGTATGTGCCGTGGATATTGTTTTGTTTTTTGCTGTGATAAATATAATGACCCTGTGATAAATATAATGACAGTGTCAAGGGGTCATGAAATAATTTCTGTTTCTTATCAAGGCTTAGGAGCATATAAAATTGCAGAGTAATCATGGAGGCACACATGGTAATTATCTCCCTATTTTCTGAAGGAAAACACATAAAATGGAGAAGAAGAAAGAAATGGATTTGTTGAATTCTGATCATGATGCTGGAAACCAGTACAACGCTGTGCTTACTCAGAGCACTGAAGGACAGGTAATAGCACTAGAACATGTAATCCAACCTCCTGCACATCACAGGCCGTTCACATTCTCACAGCTGTTCCTTTATCAGGCTTCGTCACTAGAGTTTGACTAATGCTTATTTCAGAAAGTCATTTGTTGTGCTTTTGAAGACCAAAAAAGATAAAAAGAATGATGTGCTGCTTTTCTTAGCAGCTTGTTCTGGCGACCAATCTCAGCCTTAAATGCATGACTTCTAAATTTTCCAGTGTCTTTTAAAAACTATAGATGAGCTGTAAATAATTTATCAAATACATCAGACAAGGTTTTTTATTATGTCTAGTTGCAGCTAGTTTCCTAGCTATTTTATATGTAGATACTTATTTTAAAATGCTTTTTCATCACTCTTTTCATTCCTTCAGAGTATTCTGATGCGTTCATGCTGAGATGATTTACAAAACTGGGCAGTTTTAGGAAGAAGTTAGTAATGAATTGGACATTTCACCATGAAATGACAATTTTGTTTTTGGTTTTTCAATGATTTGTTTTGCAGACGGTGTTTATTCAAAGAAAGCAGTAGTAATATCCATACTTACATACCTTAATCCAAGGCAGGGCATGAGAAACCTATTTCTGGAAGGAAAATGCTGTCAAAATTGCATGGAAGACAAAGTCTACGCCCTGTACTATCTGCTCACAGCTAGGTGTCCCCTAATACCTTACTTGCTCCATTTTGACTTTCCAACTCCAGGTGTCCTCTGCCAGGTAGCATTAGACTCTACCAAATCATCCTTTATTAGTGCTCTGAACATTCAATTATAGTCCATTACAGTAAAACTGGAAGTGCTCCATGTCTTTTCTCTAGGTGGATAGACACAGCAGATAATATTTCAGAAAAAGGGACAGAAAATTTTCCAACCCTGAATTTACTAGGTCACAGAATTATAGTATCATTTGAGGGACCCTTAAAGGCCATCCAGTCCAACCCCCTGCAATGAATAGGGACATCTACAGCTAGATCAGGTGCTCACAACCCTACCCAGACTGACCTTGGTTGTCTGCAGGGATGGCCCATCCACCACCTCTCTGGGCAAGATACGTTCCCATGCCAGTCTTTATCTTGTAATGGTTTATCTTGCTTTTACCACAAATTTTCATTGTCAAAGTTCACTATTTTCTTCCCACACTAAGCTATCGTTTCTTTTCCCGTTATTCAGAAAGGATGCTTAAGCCACAAATCCTCTTGCAGTCAAACAAATGGCAGTTTGTTCTCTATGGCAGTCTGCATGACCATATACTTTCATAAGATCTAGTGTACCTGAGACCCTACTGCGTTCGAAGCATATACTGCTGACGCTCGCTGTCGTACTGTGACTTATTATGCATTACCAAGATTAAATTACTTCTGTGATATTTTGTGGTGGTTTTGATCTGTTAATTTTATTTATTTATTTATTTTAACAAGCAGTGGCAAGAGCTGCACATAACTTAGAACTCTCAGGGGGGTATTTCTTTGTAATGTGAATGGAAAAAAACAACACCAAAAACCCTCAACCCAGCAAATAAATGAAATGAGAAAAGATGTTCTATGATTCAGCATTCTTAATGTTTTTATTTATTTGCTTGTGTCTTTGCGCTTGTCTGGTAATTTGCAATGTGTCTGTTGGCCATTAATTAAAATTGCTGATGCTCCTCCATTCTCAGATAGGAGTCTCATTTAATTTCATTTCATGCTGCATTATAAATTCCTGTGATTACTTGTAGTTTCTCACACTCTCTTTGCACTGGCAGTGGGAAAGTGTAGGGAAAATGTGCTAAGCTTACTTGTCCTGCCTTCCTTTTAGTCTAAGGAGGAGCTGTACTAAATTGTCATTGGATGACAGAAGTTGTAGCCAGACAGAGATTAGTCTCTTCTCCCAAATAACCAGAGATAAATAGAAAAAGAGGTAATGGCATTAAGTTGAGACAGATAAGCTGGGGGGTTCCTCATCACTATAGCACTGGTAAAATGACTATCACTTTTTTTCCTAGTGTCACTTGTAGAAACTCTTATGCCTAAAACCATCCTGCCAGATAAATTTGCGAGTTGCTGACAATAGACATGGAGAACTTAAGACTGAAGTGGCTTGACGAGAAGCACTTGCATAAAGGGAGCTTGGTCTGTGCCTGTGCACCCAGATGCATGCCTGTTGTGCATAGTTATGACAGCAGGTGAAGCTGAAGGATGGGAATTGAACCAAAACTGAAGCTCTTTCAATGGCAAGGCCTGGTGCAAGGAAGTATTTACAAAACTATAAGACATCCTGAAATCCCTCAGAATCTCTGGAAAACAGTCAAATCAGCGTCATTCAAGAAAATGCTCTGTATTGCACCAACTGCTGCTGGGTTGTTTTGATGCCCTTTTTGCAAGTTCTGTCTGCAGAGAATCATGGATTACTTTATCACAGCACCATGCAATAATGGTCCAGATGCACCAACACAGTGCCAGTTTTTTGCTTCTAGCCTTGTTTTTCAAGGCTCCCTGTGCACTGGCCCTGCAGGTGCTGTTGCTTCCAATCATGCAGTGAAATGTATTTTGTTGTCAGGCAATGGATGCTCAGCCTCAGATATTACACAGTCCTGGATTTTTCTTTTCAGAACTACTGCAACATGCTGACAACATCTGGAACAAAAAGCCTGTGGCAAAAGGACAGAGCTGGGGCCAAAGTATTCTTGGCTGAGAAGAAAGAGTGCAGAAAATAGATATGATGGCTCCAGAGAATGGCTCCTTTGCCTATGAAAACTGTTTCTACCTGAGCTCACACCAGCACACTTCAGGGTCCCTGCAATTCCTGGAGAGATCAGTGTGAAGGAAGGGTGGCTTCAGGAAGGGAAACATGATGCTGAGAATGAGCTCTGCTCAGCAATTGAGGGGGAAAGTGCTTGGCAGCAGCAATGGGTGGGTGGCAGTATAAACTTCTGCTATCCTGGAGTGTGTCTGGGCAGCACTGCCCGCTGTGCCCAGTGGCACTGCCAGCAGCAGCACCCAGCAGCACAGGGGGCTGCAGCATTCTGGTAGGCACTAGGACAAGGTGTGACGTATTCACCTCATTCCTCACATTTTCCAGAGGAGTAAAATGAAACTGCCCTTTCTCCTTTCCTATTTAACATTGCCTATAAGAACTTCAAGTGCCCCCCCCCAGGCTGTACCTCCATACAGTACTCAAAAGCAACCTTCAAATCTGCCTGTTTTTGTTTTTCTTTCTTGACCATGCGTTTGTTATATGGTGTCCGGGAGAACTACTGGTTTATATTAAAGTTGCCTTTCATTCAGCTAAATGTAAGAAACAGTGAGGCTCCTTCTCAGCTAAGGTAAGCTGCAACAAGACAAGGATTAGAATTAGGCTTTTCTTTTAACTGCAGCTATACATGAAGGAAGTCCCCAAGACCCTGGTAGCATCTGTTTGCTTGGGGCAAAAGGAGTGAAGCCCCAGCTGGAGTACTGCATCCAGTCTGTGACCTGTGACATAGGGAAGATGTGGAGCTGTAGGAGAGGGTACAGAGAAGGGCCATGGTGATGATCCAAGGGCTGGAGCACCTATCCTATGGGGACAGGCTGAGGGAGCTGGGCTGCTTCAGCCCAAAAAGGAGAAGGCAGCAGGGTGACCTCATTGTGGCCTTCCAGTATTTAAAGGGACTTTGTAAACATGAGAAAAATCAACTTTTTCAGAGGTAGATAGTGATAGGACAATGGGGAATAGTTTTAAGCTAAAGGAAGGGATATTTAGGTTAGATGTCAGGGGGAAGTTTTTTATGGAGAGAGGTGAGATGCTGGAATAGATTGCCCAGAAAGGCTGTAGCTGCCCTGTCCCTAGAGGTGTTAAAGGCCAGATTGGATGGGACCCTGGGCAATCTGATCTAGCACCTGATTTAGTGGCTGGCAACCCTGCCTGTGGCAGGGGGGTTAGAACTTGATGATCCTTGGGGACACTTTCAACCCAAGCCATTCTATGATTCTACGATTCTATGGTGTGATGGGTGGAAAAAGCTGTCAGCTCCTCCAGTGCTTTCTGAAATCTAGATCTCCCTGGAGAAGTGCCAGTTAATGCAAGGAAAAGAACTACTGCAAATTATATCCTATTTTGGTTATTACAGTTGTTCATTTTTAGCTTTTGGAAATCAACTTGTGACTGAAAAGCAGCTATTGTTCCCTGTCATCCATTTGTGTCATGTCCCACCTACTTCTCCAGAAGTTATTTCCCCCATATATTTTACCCCGCAAATGACACCCTTGCATAAGTTGACTCAGAGTAATCACTCATCCTGTCCCCAACCTTACCTGGCCTTTCCTGACAGCTGAAAAACTGTAACAGAAGCACCAAATCTTCCCTTAAAAAAGTCAGGTCCCTGTGTGCCATCTGTCGTAATGCTGCAAAACGCATCATTGCAGAAGATGTTTACAGAAACTTCATCTGTGATAACAAAGACAACTATTAAGCAGTTCATAGGTCAGCAACTCCACTTGATTTCCAGAAGATACAATCTTGGTCTCAGAAATAAAGGAAGGGCCAAAGTCAATTGGATTTCACAATGGAAATGTCATTGAATCATCATAGAATTGTAGAATGGCCTGAGTTGAAAAGGACCACACTGATCATCTAGTTTTAACCCCCTTGATGTGTGCAGGATCACCAGCCGCCAGACCAGGCTGCCCAGAGCCACATCCAGCCTGGCCTTGAATGCCTCCAGGGATGGGGCATCCACAACCTCCTTGGGTAACCTGTTCCAGTGCATCACCACCCTCTGAGTGAAAAATTTCCTCCTGATACCTAACCTAAGCCTACCCTGTCTCATTTTAAAACTATTCCCCCCTTGTACTATCACTGTCCACCCCTGTAAACAACCATTCTCCCTCCTGTTTATATGCTCTCTTTCAGTACTGAAAGGCCACAATCTCCTCAGAGCCTCCTCCTCAACCTTTCCTCACAGGAGAGGTGCTCCAGTTGTCTGATCATCTTAGTGGCCCTCCAATGGACCCTTTCCAAGAGCTCCATGTCCTTCCTGTACTGGGGTCCCCAGGTCTGGACACCGTACTGTGGATGAGGCCTCACAAAAGCTAAGTAGAGGGGGACAATCACCTCTCTCTCCCTGCTGTCCACCCCTTTTTTAATGCACCCCAGGAAGTGAAACTCATGTCACATAAGGTAAGTCTGCCCCAGAATCTTCTTACTTGTTGCAGGAAGTTTTGTCTCTTGTCTTTCAAGGGGCTGATAGGTTCCCATGAATCACTGCTGTCAGGCACTACCTTTCCCTTGCTCATGCTACGTCTTTTCATATCAGCCCTTCCAAATTTGTTTATTCAAAATAAATGTTTGATTTTTTTCTTCTTTGGCTTAGTACATTTGGAGAGTAAAATCCAATGAACAATTGCAGCTTTCCTCATTGCTACCAATAAGGAGGATCTTGCAAAATCTTATTCCATGTCACGTTAAATAAGTTAACTGATCAAATGTATTTTGGAAAGATTCTCTTGGGACAGGAGAGAGAGCCTGGAGCAGGAATACAAGATTGTGCATTGATTACACAGCAGTTAGTCTCAAAATGATACATATACCTGCTCTAACTCAGGCTGGAAGATGGCAGTGGGCACATATTAGCTCATCTCATACACAAACCTCTGGTCCAATATGTGCATGTATATTTGACTTGAGATCTGTCTGTAGAGATATGTGAATTCACGTGAATTAACCCTGAAAAGCAGAATTATGGGAAGATCTTGTTTCATGACAGTGAAATTAAGTTTGTGTCCCCATAAAACAAAGAATAAAGAATACATCAAATTTGTTTCGTTTTATAGGTTTTCCCTTTTTTCAGCCTCATTCTCCTCAGCCTTCTCTTCATCTTCCTCTACCTATAAGTTAGACAACCAATGGCTTGTTTCCCATATAGAAATAGCTGACACACAGACCACACCAAATGTACAGTTTTGTCATTTTAAGAAAGTAAATATATATAAGATTTACAGTTTATCTAGTTTTATTTCTGTATGGATAAGTATATATGTTATATATATACACAAAAGTATATATATATATATACATACACACAGAGAAAGCCACATAGCCTCATAAAAATATATAAATATAAACATCCATAAAATTCAAAATGCCATTTTTTCCTAAGATGTTGTCAGTGTTTCATATATTTTTTTTTACCAAACTTACTTTGACGTATTCAAATGCTGAAGCATAACACTCATCTGCATCCCTCACTACTCACTCGTGATTTATTTCCTATCTGGCAAAACTGATTTATCATTTCTATTATGACTGGTTTTATGACACTTCTTAATATTTAGAATCCCTGTTTTTTTTACCAAAGCCAATTTCCTTTTTATATGTGTTTGAAGCAGTCTATTATCACATACTCCTCCAGGATCTGCATTTAAATTAATATGTCATTATTTTCCATGCCACTGACATGAGTCCCATCCTCATCAAACATTTCATTGCCAAGTTCTGCAGGGAGCATGGTGAGATTTCATTGCAACAAGTCCTTCTTCCAGTTGACAGAGAAAAATGAGACTCCTGAATTTTCCTATGTTGTTTGAATAGCTCAGGCCTATGCAGAGGAGTTACTGTGAGCTGGGGAGAATGCAGCAACCACAGAGCAGCCAGAAGGACTGGCTGAGCGTGTTCATTAGTACCTAGCTCCATCAGGATCTGAGCTTCCCTTCAGCAGTGAATGGTGATGTTAATCCCCATGGGAAGCAGAAACCTCCTTTTGATATTCCCCATAATTAAAACATCTCATGTGGCCCAGTGCCAGCTAATAAAACAACAACAGAAAAGGAATAAGAACTTAGCATTGAGGAAAGAACATTGTTGAGTCAGCCACCATCACCATTTTCCGATAATTCCTTTACTTTGCATGAAGATCTTTTATTTGAGAGCTGCTGTGCTCATTCCTTTCCTGCTCATTTCCAGTCTCACAGTGCCTGGTGAGAGAAGCAGTGTGACCCTCTGTGCTGGGGCAGCCCCGGCACCTGGCAGCAATGAGTTCCCAGTTCTGGCAGTCACATCAGCCCAGCTGCTCACCCCACTTCTGTCTCTGTAGCACACAGAGGATGTGCACCCCATCCCCAGAGCCCAACTTGGCCCTTTCTCAGTGGCAGGACCGATGGCTCAACTGCTTAGTGTCACTTTTAGATGTTCTGATGTGCTTCTGCCTATCTCTGTAGTTCACATTTTGCATGTGAGCATTTACCAGAGATTCTGTTGATAATTTCTGGTATTTCAGTCCTCAGAGGGCAGTTGGGTGGAAGTGGCTAAGCTGAAGGCATTGAGGCTGAGAGCCTGCATCATGCCACTGCCCACACATGCAGCCTGGTTCCTACATGTGGGCACACAGAACGCATCCTGCCCTCTGCCCAGCCCTACTGTGCTCCAAGCTTGGGACAGAGACATGTGGAGTGTTTGCCTGAGTCCTAAAGGGATAAGCCTGTTAGAAGTCCTCAAACACCTGATATTCAACAAAACACAGTGGCCAGGGAGTTTATAACTGAGCAGCCCAAATGGAGGAAGAAGAGCCAGGCCTCAGTGACCCAGCTTTGACTTTTATGAATGAAGAATTATTCCTTCTCTGGGTAGTTTGTTTTTGCTTAGTCTGCAGTGTCAAGTCCAATAACGTGTGTGGCACAATTTATGATTGTGTGTACAAGGATGATTACACAGTTCAGTAATTTGTTAAGCCACACTAATTTAATGATATGCAAATACATTCAGTATTAGATTCCCCTTTTCCTTAAGAGCATAAGATGCAGCTCGCATAGATTTAGCATCATGATAACTCTTATTTTGCTTGTGATCCACCATGGCACCTCTTCTTTGTGCTTTTTCTAAACCAGATGTTGTCACCTCTGAGCTTGATCACAGCTTCCTCAGTACAGAGATTTAGAAAAGGCATCCATTTTTTGGAGATCACCTTGAATACTGATCATATCCTCTACATCAGCTGCAAACTCTCCCAGGTCAGTATCTTGATCAAAGAATATTGTATGCTTAAGTCACTTACTAAATTAGTCAATGAAATTACTGACTAGCACTGAGACTGGATTGGATTTATGTAGGATTCTGGATTTTGGTACCACTTACAAAGCTTGTCAGATTTTAAAATGCATCAAGGATGAATATATATATATATACACACATATATGTGTGTATATATGTATCAGCTGCATCAGATTTTACTTTACCAGCTTATTTATATATATTTTTTTCTGGCTTTGTATTAAAATATTGCACTGGACCCATATCAAAAATCTTAATGAAGCTCTATCACAGCCTACTTTTTTCCTAATCCATTCGGCCATTCATCCTCATGAATTAAAAAAATTAATTGGCTGTTGTGACTGGATGTTGGCAAATCAGCGTTGCCTATTTTTTATCATTGCATTATCCTTTAGCTACTTGTAAGCTGTTTGTTTAAAAATTCACTGCAGAATTTGTCTAGGGATTATGTTAGAGCTGCAATAGGTTATGTAAGGCACTTGTCTACATTTCAGAATTTTCACACTTCAGCTGTTCTGCTACGATTAAAACAATAACAGCCTTTCACAAACCCACTGCCACTGTCAATGCAGTTCAGCTGGAATAAATATGCTAATTCCAGAGCATGTATTCTGCACCTGATTATTTGGTTCAGCAACTGAAATAAAATATGCCACATCTACGCTCCAGCTTTACTGACCTTGCTAGTTCATCAGCAATAATCGTTCTCTTTTAGATGGGAATACTTGTGATACTAAGGCTGACACAGAACCATCTTAATACCATTGTAACCATTGTACAAGAAATAGTTTGCTTGTTAGTCATGAGATCCTCTCCAGTTTGCAGAAAGGATCGTCCTATTTTAGGGAACTCGTTAAGGCTAGGACAAGCTAAACCATAGTTGGAATTTCAGCTAGAAGTGATCAAAGACTTTCTTAGCTGTGAAATGTCACTACAGGACTGCAGTGAATGATGTTCCAGGTCACAATATGCACTGCTAAGAGACAAACAACAAGAAGAGCTAAGCTGATCTAATGACCTCTCTCTTTACATGTCATTTTCATTAGAATTGCTGACATACAGCAGGAAAATCTTGAGCCTTCCACGACAGGTATTAATGATGAAATTTCTTTTATACAAGTAATGAGCCAGCAGAGTACAGAACTTTTAATTTTATTGGTCCTTCCTGCCAAAAATGTTCACAGTTTCCTCACATGCTGTTCATCCATGGTGTACCCAGCATCGCTTATTAACTACTGAGATGTCAGCTCCTACCTCCAGTTGACTCATGCCCACATTCATCATCTACATGTTAAATTTTAAAACAAACATCTTTCTTGGACTTGCTTCCATCTGGGGAATTCATCCCTGAGGGTATCTTCCAACCCACTTCATTATTCTCCTCTTTTTTTCTTTTTTTTTCCTGAAAGCTATGAAACAATTGACAACTGATAGGCTGATGGAGTGCTGCAACCACCGCTCCTCATTTTAATGAATAGCATCTCACTGTTCCTCTCAATTTCTCTCCTATGTTTCTCCATCTGCTGTTGCTCGCCCAATGGCTAGGTTTTAAACTCTTTGAGCCAAGCGAAATCTTATTATTTTTCAAGTGTATAGTGTTGTAATTGTCCATAGCTAAGGATTCTAAGTCTTATCATAATATGTAAAATAAATGAGCACTAAAAATCCGATGATTCAAGGAAGTAAGCACTTTGACATGGTATTTCCTGTGCCTCCTTTATTTAGACCCAGAGACTCCACACATTATCACTTATTGCCTACTTATTGTCATCAGTCATATCAAGAAGTATAGCCAAGGCAAAGTATTTGTCAGATTTTCTGCTGAGGTGCTCAAGCCGTGCCCCAAAGGTCTCCTGTCTGCCCTTGAGGGAGCCAAAAAGCATAAAGTAGACTAAAAACTCCTTTTGGCTGTTCAACAACAAAACACATTCACAGACCCTCCAGGATTCATCTTTCCAAAGCAAAGTCTTCTAGTTACTTCTGCCTAAGAACAAATGCTTTCTAGACATGAAAGAACCTATTATTCTTTCTGTTAATGACATGTGATGGTCTGATTGAAAACAAGTCTATGATATTCTCCACCTACAGTGATAATAAATATTAATCAAAACATGGAAATTCTGTTGCATTGCTGACTCCATTCTTTGCCAAATTCTTTCATACTTTAAGCACCTTCCTTCTAATTCAGATGAAGCCCAATCAAAAATATCTTACTAAAAATGAATCTGCATACACTCAAAAATCTACATGGCTGAAGTAATAACTTAGTACGGTCTGTGGATTGTCTGACTGGAAACTGTATACTTTAACTAATGCAAAATTTTAAACATAATAAAGAGTATACTCTATTTTTCTCAAAAAATTTAATTGCAGAATTATTTACAGGAGATGAACAGAAAGAATACATAAACCAATTGAAAGAGGCAGCTTCATAAAAGAGCCATGGGGCAAAACAGTGAAGCACATTTTCTTACAATCAGCTGGAGGTGAGTAAAGAACCATGAAAAAAGAATAACTCAATAATAAAACAATTCTCAAATATGTCTCCAAAATAACAAATAACATCCTGATAAAGAAGATATTACTGAGAAGCGAGAAATTATTGTAGCAATGAAACAACATACTGTACATTCAATTTAGGTATCCTGCATGCTACTAAATAGAATTTATCAAAAGAACCATAAAAGCATGAGAAAGAGAATTACATAAAATAGTTTAATTCTAGTGAAGTGTAGCTTTTTACAGATGGTGAATATTTGGCACTCAGTTCATCCTCGTTGTTGATATGATTTCTTATGTATATAATTATTTATATATATTTATATATACTTTTAATGATAACTAAACAGCTAGTTTCCTGGTTCTAACATTCCTTGAAATTCTATAGGAGGCATTTAATTTAGTCCTTAGGCCACACATTTGTTTATTTTGGCATGTCAATGGTGAATGAACGAATGAGATTTGACTCTGTGCAGAAAATCCTGCACGCTTGTAGTGGCTTTTCTTCGGGAAAGAACAGTTCTAGAGCAGTGTAAGCCAGGCTTCTTCAGAGGGAAACTTTGTTAATTCAGTAAATTAACTTCTAGAGTGGTCTGAAGAATACATACTTGTGGAGCCCTTTTAAAGTGAGTTGACCATACTCTTAAACCTCCAAAGGGTAAATCAAAGCATGGATATGAACATGTGGATTCCACTGGTAATCATAAATAATGCTGATATTTCCTTATGAATCCTACAGTCAGAGACCTGAACCTATTGCCAAGCCCTCTGCTTTACTGTGACCGACGTGAAGGGAAACACAACATCCTACAGAACAATGATGCAGTAGCCAACTCTCACAGCAAGTCCGTCCTACCTCAGTAGGTCTTGCCAAGCCACATGATGACCTGAATTACAGTGGACCCATCTGACATTTCCCTCCAATTTTACTGTGTTAGATTTTTTAATGTTCTAATGGAACCGAGATCAGAATGTAGGACAGAGCTCTGCAATAATTTGTCTCGCAAATAAACAACTTCAATAGTTTAGCTTTAATAATGGAGAACGCTGTGCTGAATGAGAGAAGAATAAGGAAAGGAGAAGTAAAATCCTCACTAACAGGCTGTATTGGTGAATAATGACCATACATTCAAACTAACTTCCCCCTCATTTAATGTCGGTGAAAATATTCATGTTTTCATATTAGTATTTGTATTATATTTGTATTTTGTATTAGAGACATAAAAAATCCTTTCCAACAACACCAATTTAGAAAAATAACAGTTTGGCCTTAATGGAATAGAGAATTAAATTGCCAGCTGATGAAAACTGTTCTGGGTTTGCTCAGTTCAGGTACAAACTCTGTAGACACACCAATTAATGTTATCTATGATCTGACTTCAGAAGTTCTGTTTCATCAGTGAATGGTAATGGTAGGAACATCCACGTGTGGAAAGGTGGGGCCGTGAACAAGCAATCTTTGTGATAATCATTTATGAAATGCAATACACACCTAATAAGAAGGAGTCTGGAATATGGTTTTAGATATAATGAATGTCACGGCCTCTTGCAGCTATTAGAATTTTATTTGTTAAGGGGAGTTGAATCAACCTTAATATTCTGTCCAAATTCTCTTTTGGGCAAGTTTCCATTTCAATTTCAGTTTTATAGTTGCTGTCCTGAACAGCCTATTATGTAGTTAAACAGCTGCAGCATTACACCACAGAGGTAGCTGCATTACAAAGAAAAATTAAGCAATTTCTGTGTGTACAGAGGGCTGAATTCTTGCCAGGAGCCTGTGTATGCATATGAGTATGCCATAAAACAGCTGTTCCCAAAAGATGCTCCCTGAAGGTGAATGTGGTGCAGATGGGCCATGGGATGTGGCACACTGGCAGTGCTGTAGCCAAGCTGCAAGGAGGAGACATGGTCTGCAAGAATGTGATTATTGACCTTGGTTCGTGGGTCCAAATATATGGGAACTGGAACACTGAAAAATTATATAATATGTTTATATATATGTATATATCCTTCAGTTCTCTGCAGTGTGAAAAAGCTGCCTCTAATCTGCCCCTCCTCACAGTGCTAAGAGATGTCACCATTGCAGTGTCGCAGAAAGAACCCTTAGAGTTAGAGCTGAGCATTGCTTCAGAGCGACTGCCTGAACCAAAGCATAATCCTTATGCCTAATTCCTCCTTGTGCTCCATGTTATCCCTTGTGCTAGCTTGGCTAGAGGAAAGAAGGGGAGAGAACTGGGCACTTGGAAGTTGTGAAATACATGAAGGCTGCTTTTGCATCGCATGCCCCAGGTCCATCTCTCTGGACAAAAAAGGTGCTGGGGGGATGCATTTGTGAAGAAGAGGCTTACTAAGATCTCAGATCAAGACCTCAGCTCCTGCACCTGCAGATAGATGGCACCCTCCCAGTGGAGCTCTTTCATCACCATGACCTCTTGCCATCACAAATAGAAAAGGCAAAGGTTGTTTCCGGAAACGTAATTTGATTAAATACTGTCCCTGCCTACAAGATCAGCATTGTTCTCTCCTTCCTCTGCTCTGCTCAGTCTATCCTCCTGGTTCATTGAGTCTCCAGTACCCATTTGGCACAGGTGTGGACCAGGAGAATCTCCCCTAGGTGCTAGAAGGGAGGTGTGGAAGGAAACTCCCCGGCAGTGTGGGGACAGGCAGGAGGGCCCTCATCCCCGCAGCTTTCCAGGCCAGCATCCAGCTGTGGGCAGGGGAACTGCCTGCTGGAGATCAGCCTGAAGTGTGCATGTCCTCTAATAAAGTGCTTGGAGATCCTTCTGGATGAAAGGCACTGTGTAAATGTAAGCATCAACCTGCTGGCCACCAGGAAGCACCTCTCTAGACACTGAAGGGTTTACTGATACTTCTCACCTGGAAAGTAGCTCACCAGCACTATCACCTCAAGGTAATTGCTCTGGGAACAGCAGCGGGAGTTACACTGCTTCACACCTCATTACAACACTGCCTCATACAAAGGCTCCTGCTCCACAGCATATCACCGCTTTTCAACACACACTCCAGGGTACCTGGAGCGACCAGTCCAAACTCAGACCTCGCGTGACCATGCATGAACCATCTCCTGTTGGGTCAACATCTGATGCGTCCCCAGCACTGGTTCCATAATGCCAGTGAGGACACCAAACCCACCGACTGGCCTGGGCAAGCTCCAGGGATTGGACGCAATGGCTGAGACAAGTGTATCGATCTCTAGAGGTCCCTTCCAACCCCTACAATTCTGTGATTCTGTGATCTGGGGGGATGCACCCCATGGATAGATGGATCGCAGCAGGGCCTGGAGAGACTGCAGGACACTTATGGCATGTGAACACTTACTCAGGGAGAAAGCATTCTCCTTGCAAAACCATCAAATGACCCAAAATTCCCTTGCTTTATTCTAGACTCAGTGCCAAAGGAGTAGAAACTAGGTTATTAATTTACTGATACAGCAGGAAACACGGGCTTATTTTAAAACAAATAATTTCTATTGTATGAAATGTACTATATAGACAGGAAATCCACACAACTTCCTATGCACGCTTTAATTCCTTCCTGGTTATCTCAAGTCTAACATAATGACAAGGTATAAGCATGAATTAAAATGTAATTTTTTGGTATTAAACTATACAAGATGATTAATCTTTGCACGCTGCCAAAGGCCATTCCGATCAGGTTGACAAGAAATAATGAAACACTCCATAATAGACTTCACCAATTTACAAAGAATTTCAAATCTGAAAAAAATATACAAAGCAAAAATAAGTATGGCAGATATCAACAATTTCACCAGTCAGGTTTTTCTTTATTTAAATCTTCACAATTCTGTTTATTATACTTGTGTTTTACAGGCAACAAAGAAATGAATGGAGACTTTCTATAATTTTAATCAGTGAAAATAAATATTAGTCCAATCAGTGTTAAATTAAATGCTATTTTGTTATTTTCAGCTGTTCTGTGTACTCCATGAAGGACTCCATAAAAGTACCCCAGGAAGGATGTGGAGCTCTTAGAGTGGGTCCATTGGAGGGCCACTAAGATGATTAGAGGGTTGGAGCACATCTTCTATGAGGAAAGGTTGAGGGAACTGGGCTTGTTTAGTTTGGAGAAGAGAAGCCTCCAGGGAGACCTCATTGTGGCCTTCCAATACTAGAAGGGAGCATATAAACAGGAGGGAGAACGGTTGTTTATGAGAGTGGACAGTGATAGGACAAGGGGGGAATGATTTCAAAATGAGATGGGGAAGTTTAGGTTAGGTATCAGGAGGAAATTTTTCACTCAGAGGGTGGTGATGCACTGGAACAGGTTGCCCAAGTAGGCTGTTGTGGCCATGCCCATGGAGGCATTCAAGGTCAGGCTGGTTGTGGCTCTGGGCAGCCTGGTCTGGTGTTTGGTGACCCTGCACATAGCAGGGCGTTTGAAACTAGATGGCCACTGTGATCCTTTTCAACCCAGGCCATCCTATGTCCATTGACAGAAAGCATTCTACTTTCTCCCTTTGTTTTTAGTTACGTTCCTCCTACGCTGGTTTTTTAACTAAATCTTATTTTGATGCTGGGGAGTCAGATTATGATTGATCCGTTAAGATCATGTTAAGGTACCATGTGCTGTGTTTCTCACACTGGGGACTGAAGCAATTTGATTCATCTGCAACACAAGTATGATAAGCATAATGTTATTTCCTAAATTAACCAGATGTACAGTATGTAGATAGAACTGGCGTATCTGCCTGTACTGATAGAATGTTACCTGTACAAGAATTTAATATATTGCACTTTGAAATATAACATGCACAGATAACATATTATCAAATCTTTCAGTAAGCATCGAATTTAATTTTGATTCCTTTTTTTTTTTTTTTTTTTTTTTTTTTTTTTTCCCCTATCTTCCTTTTTTTTTTTTTAGAACAAAGGTGGAACAAAAAGAAATCACACGTATCCAAAACTTATATTGAACATTTTCTTATAATGGCATGGGAAATATGGTAAAATACAGGGTTGGCATCATTTCTGCAGGCCTATTTTTGCCTGAGAACATCTAATATCATGATAACATATAAAAATTTATCAAAATATGATTCTCAATTAAAAACTTATATGGACAACTCCAAGTCAGCATTATTAAGTCAACTGGGATCTAAATAAATCTATAAACTTTGTGGGTTGTGTTTTTCATCACCATTTGTCTCCAATCGGTCTAGTTACCAGCAGGGTCAGCTTTAACTTTTCTTAATAGCATGAGCTGCCCCTGCAGGCAGGAGTTTTCAAGCAAATAAGTCATGTGTGAAGCGTAAGGGAAATCAGAGAAAATGTATCAGCTGCCATATATGCATACAGCAGCTATATATGTACATATATATATAGGAGTGTGTGCCTATTTTAAATTTCCTTAATCTAGGAAAGGCTCTAGTTTTATGTGGATATTTCTAATTAGCAGCTCCACATTAAATAATACATTAGTTTTCAACACTAAAGATGCCAATGTCTGCATGTACATTTGTATTTAAAATAGTAATACAAATACAGGAATTAGCATCGATATTGTACCCTACCCAGAAGTCAGCTCTTTCCTTAATAGAAAATGCCTTGAAAACATGACGGATGGGAAAGATAATGCTTTTATCTATAGAAGAATATTTCAGGGATTTTTTCTTTTTTTTTTTTTTTTCTTTTTTTTCTTTTTTTTTTTCTTTTTTCTTTTTTCTTTTTTTGAGGGATATACATTCGTCTTGGTTTTTGCTTCCACACGTAGTTTAAGGCTATTTGGTAAGGTATATACCAGATATCAGGCTCAATTTACAGGGCTTTCTCCTCACAGAAACATCTCAAAACCTCATCTCTAAAGATTCCCATCTTGAAGCTAAACACGCTGAATCAGCTGTGCTCCAAAGACAGAACTCATGCTTTGCACTACACGCTGTAGGAAAAAAAAAAAAAAAAAAAAAAAAAATAAGAAGGAAAAGGAAAAGAAATAAATAGAACCAAAGCAAGACAGATTAGAAGCAATGTCAGATCTGCATAACCTATGATAATTCACGCTTTCAGTCATCTGTCAGGCTGCAGGGTGTGTGGGATGCGGATTTAAAGTGCTCATCAGGTGAAGAACCAAAGTGCTAGAGTATAATTTAATAGCTGTTCTGCCTATGGCTAAATACATTAAATACATTGCATTCATTAAAGCAGGTAAACAGGAAATGTGGTGGATGCGGTTGTCTGTCTTGGTGTGTTAACAATGTTTTGACCTAAAGTAGTACAGAGGAGCTTTCAAACCTTGGAGTCATAGTCTGAGGGTTACTTATCTTATTGCGTCTTCACCTGAAGACTTCTAAGTGCTGGGTTGCTCGGGTGGCTCTGGAAGGTAGGTGAAGTGGAATATTTCTCTCTTAGTTTATTTTGAACCAGAGCCTCTGGGTTGTGATAGTCACTACTTCTCTAATAATAGCGAGAGGCTCAAAAATATATTATTTTCCTTATATGCCATGGCTGGAAATCAATTACCTCTTGAGTCGTGTTTGTTACATGTGAAGCAAGCAAGAAGCTTTTTTCTTGCTGTAACTGATACTGCATAGAAAAATAGTTCTAAAAAGAAATACAACTGTAAACCACAGTTCACCTTTACCTTAACATAACCATTTAAACTTAGATTTACTCACCACTCACATTCATATTTCTTAAACTGTTTACAACATCACAATTGGCATTTTAAACAAGCAAGATTTTTTTTTTGTTTTTTGTTTTTTTTCCTCAAGGATACCCTGGAAACTCAATTGATCAAACATTCTGAGAGTTTGAAGTATTACATGTAGCACAGCTCTTGAAATAAAGGAGAGGATCGTAAAATAAACGTTAACACACAAAAGAACTGTTAAAAATGCGATGAGTGTTCCAAAGGAGTAAGTATAACTTTTTCTTTACACATCTTGCTACAGAAGATCTAACTTTTTAAGGCTTCCGTTTTCCTTTCACCCATCACTCAAGTCCTCTTGCATTATAAATTTGCTTAGGTTTCAGAGTGTCGTTATACTGCTAACAGCAAACGTTTCTCAGTGGGCATTCCCAACACCACCAGACTTGTACGCTTCTTGGTTTCTGATGAACTTTGGAGTTTTAGTGGCTGGATATCCCTGTTCATCTCCAGAAACGTGACATGACATGAGAGGCCTAATATTATTCTGCGGTAACAAAGATGAGAAGAGTGGCAGAGCACATGGGTAAATATTTTAGCTGGGTTCTGGGAAAAGAAACTGGAGGTCACAGAGATAAATGGGTTCTTTCCTTCCTGCTCTTTACGTTTGTAGCACCTTCTACTTGGATTAGCTAATGCCTCTAGTGAATGGTGAGATGCACCCATTGATAGTTTGTAATTCTTATCCCTAATTATCACACATTTTATAAAAATATAAATAACAAAAAAGTAAGCTGGGTTCCATCTCAAGAGGTGTTTCTTGTTGTCCTCTGAGAATATACTGGATAAGTCAGGTCTCAACAAGCCCTATCCATTGTAGCTGATTGTAAGTCAGACAATAAATACAAAAGAAGTCGTTCTCGCGGTGAGCTCAGCAAATTCTGAGGAAATCAAAAGCATTCCACTGTGCTTATGGCACAAAGAACACAACAGCAAGGGCATATTTATGGAGAGAATGAGACAAAAATTACCAGGTAAGTGACAAACTGTACAAGCATTTTGTCTAAAAAAGGTACTCTGCAGCATTCTGTCTTTAAAGCCGGGTTTGAGCCTCTGGGATGTATATCTCGATGCTGTCTGCACGCTCTGTGGCTGAATTCTGCCGGAAAGAGGCCGCTCTCTTGGCAGCCATGAGCCGCCTTCTGGCTTCTTGTCGCTGCCTGTCGGGTAGGTCCAGAGATTTTTCTCTTGTGATGGGGAATTTTCCTTTTGGGGGCTTCTTTGGTACAGGAGGAGGAACCTTTCTTTCTTCCTGAAATAGGGTATTAAAATTGAAGGTAAATGGTGTGCGGAAGATACCCTCAGCAGATCATGCAAAATGAAGACATACAGTGCCAAATACTCATTACATACATCAAGCATGCTCGGTTTCTGCTCTAAAATCAGCTGATTAATGGATTGCATGATTGGCTATCCATTCCAGAAACACTGACAAAAACCTGTTATTTATTTCAGCACAAATTCTGTAGTCCTGTGCCTTAAAAAAGTCTGCACTTCCTTTCACTGTCCTTGCACATATGCTGCACATGCAGTCTACATACCTCACTTTCACATGAATTTGCTCAGTTCTATCTTACACAGTATTACACTCATTATAAACAGAAACACACACTGGCTCTCCGATAAGAATTCAGCGCATCTGTGTGGTCTGATCAAGTGAAAAGACTGTCTAAGATTAGCAGGACAGAATTTTTAATTAAATTAATCATACTGAGTTTAGCCTCAGCTGGATATGAAATAGCAGCTGTGTATACATATCTATTAGTTTAGTCTCCTCTATGAATTGCTAAATGGAAACATGCAAATACCAGCCAGAGAGAGAACATAAGCTAATTGTTCTCTTTGCCAGCCTGGACCATTTTAAAGAAAATTATATTGAAGAATTGGCAAATTATAAAGCACAAGTCAATAGATGTGCTATCAAAGTAGCTGTCGGTAGCTTATACGGGTTTTATATCAAGAACTATTTTGAGATATGAAATTGATATTGTACTCCATTTATAGATTGTGGACTATAATGTAAGGGCCTTAAAAAGATATTGTAGAATTGCAGAATCATATAATAGTTTAGGTTGGAAGGGACCTCTGGAGGCAATTGAGTATAACATTCCTTCAAAAGCCACTTGAAATTAGATCCAAGGTTGAAGTTATAACAGGTTTTTCAACATCATGTTTAATATTGGCCAAATATCTCCACAGATGGAGAGTCCACAATTTAATATGTATGGTGTGGTTATTATGATAGATCTTTCTGCTGGATCCCTTCTTACAGTAATAGTAATAGTCCAAAGTATGGGCTGTTCCTTACGGAGAACACAGTTAATTTGAGGCACAGCAGGATTCAAGTAACTATAAAAAAAGTGAACTGACAGACCTATGATTTGCAGAATCATCTTTTTTTTAATTATTATTATTATTTTTTCATTCTGAAAGTTCTGAATTTACTACCAAAATGCATTAGCCAAGACTAGAGTTAAATTTATTGACTTCAACATTCTCAACTCAGCAAAACAGTGCAGCAGCCTAAGATGCTATCCTCCATGATAGACAGTTCTCTCTGTCTTTATTTTCTCTTTTTCCTGTTTTTAGACAGGAACTTAAGGGCTCCATTCCTGCTGTCCCGTCTTATTATTTTTTCACTTTTACTTATTTTCTTCTTAGGAACATCACTGTTGCTGTCACTATAATAATGTCTTACTTCCAGTTGTCACTAGTAAGCAAGAGTTGCAAACTCACCATCCACCAACCAGTTGGCTGAAAATTAAAATCCAAGAGGAGCATGAAGAAATGAAAGAGTTGTCAAAATGCCTCCTAATTCCTCCCGAACCAAGCAAGTATTCACCTGAGGCCAACAGTACTGACTCAAACCAAATGCTACCATCATCCGACTGATAAAATAATCAGCAAGGGTTGTGGGATAATTCGGGTGTGGGAGTGAGCTCTGGGAAGGGGAAAGGCAATTTGGGAATCAAATGCTTGTAGGAATGGTGCCACCTGCTTTGGAAGCCTAGTGGCCAAGGGTATCTCCCAGGAAGTGGGGCTGCAACAGAGAAGTGCAGGCAGTCTGCCAAAAGTACTCTTTTCCCCCCAAAATTTACATAGGCCAATCTTCAGCTTGATCAACACAATATTTTGTCACTTGTGCCAGCATCAATCATTTATGTGAGCAGCACCGACCACTGCAGCTCAGGTTTGAGCTGGCCCAAAAGGAACGACATGCTGCAGTCTACCTTGACTGAATTCTTGGGCTACTGTTCTCAGCCTGTATTGGTCAGAACATGTTTCAGTTCTAGGTCTGTTTTTTTTTTTTTTTTTCTACTATGAAGCCAGATAAATTCAAAAGCAGTTTTATGTAGCAGGGGGACAAGATTTTGCAAAATCCATTTTGTTTGTAACAGAATTCAACTCAACATTGTTAAAAGGAAAAAAGAAAAACAAACCAACCACAATTTTCTGTGTGATGGAGGTTTCCATGTACAAGTTGGGCCATGACAATTAGATGTTTTCCATCTTTGGGTTATAAACCTACCACGCTTCCCTACTGAATATAAAACATGGAAACTACGGTACTAAAAATGGGAAGGAAATGGTATTGCCCATGGTCTGCTTACCTTCCTTTCAGGTGATTCTATTATTTTCCATTCATTGAGTTTCAACTGGTGCAGTTCATCAAACTTCATGCTGACATCTTCAATTGAGAGCTGCAATAAGTCCCAGAAACCTGCCAGGTCCTGGGAAGTTGGTCTTGGCATGGCACTCGGGTCCTGTCAAGCACAAAGGAGAAAACATGAATAGAGCAGGAGGCTTCAAAGTGATTTGAGGTAGGAAGGGAACCACCCCAGATCATTTTGCTACAGTGAAGCTCAGGGCAGAGGCTACGCGTGCTCTGCAGCTGGGAGCTGTGACAGAAAAGCTGTGCCTCCGATACAACTCAGATAGGAATAAATGAGATATCCTATGCTGGCCTTTCTGGATCTGACCATCGGCAGTGTTGACCTGCATTTCTAAAATGTAGCATGCTGACAGACTCTGTCTGCTAATTATTAAAGGGAATAAGGATGTGGCTTATATTCTAGGTATCCTGAAGTCTTTATTGTTAAAAATTACAGACACAGTGGGTGAGCAGAAGACAGACAAAACAACACCGCAAGGAAATTGACAGCTTATGCTGGATTTGAATACATTGTCTTGGGTTTTCAAATGGAAATGTATGGTAAAAAATCTGGATGGGGATGTTTGTTAAGCGGTTTGTTTCCCACGGGGTAGAATCATGCTCAGGAACTGGGCAGATACTATTCCTATTTATCGAAGGTAGGTGGTTATTAACTGAATGTCAGTGTTGGATAAAAACTACCTAAAAAATAGTATACAGACCCTGTATCCCTTATCCTGAGCCCTGGTGCTCATTCAAGAAGACAAGTTTGTCACTTCAGTGAAGTAGGGGTTAATTGCCAAACACCTCTGTGAAGATGATGGACAAATGTATATTGGGGAAGTATGTAGGTCACTCTGAAAGTAATACCTCATATGTATTTCCATGGAAACTACAACAGTTAAAAAAACACAACAATACTATTAGACAGAGCAAATTCTCACCTACAAAACAGTATTTTTCAGCATAGCCACCACTTTCACCAGTGATGAACAAGAGCCTGCATGCTGCACACTCATAACAATTTGCAACAGTGGAGGTTATCTACTGTCCACTGCTGAAATACACCACCCACTACTTCACTGTGTTCACATGTACTGTTTGGTCTCCATAAATGTTCAGAAAGCATCGATGAATGTCAGGGAGTTCAATCCTTTCTGCGCGGGGAAATTCAGTAACACAGCTTTGCTTTCTATGCACTTCCACCAGACACCATGTTGTCAGACTGCCCCTCTGCTGCCATCTGTCACATGACAACAAAATGTAATGGAATATTGGTGGAATGGATGCCGCTGACATCACGTGCCGATATAATAAATCAGTAGGTGTTATATTTGGAATAGCCCTTGTAGTAAAGAAGGTATACAGAACGGAACTGGGAATAAAGTAGTTGAAACCAACTCAGAGATGCTCATGATCTCCCCCCTTCCCAGGCCAAAGCTGGAATGAACAGTTTAATGAGTAATAAATAAACAGCGGTGTTATCCATTAAGCAAGGCTCTGTGCCCCACGTACTTAGAATCTAAAGGATTCTAGGTAGAGAGCACAGCCTCACATAGTTACCTAATACCTGGGAAAGAGATAAATCAGCATTTATTTTCCACTCCTCCCTTGATCTGCATGTTCCTAGAGGTCTTACAGCAGGAACTGCTATTAAATTTGGATTTCCTCACTGTGGGAGCTGAGTGGCTGGAGCTGAACTCAGTTACACCTCACACACATTTCTCTCCTGACCCTTCCTCATTTTCATAGCCCTCCTTTGGATGCTCTCTAATAGTTTTATGTCCTCCTTTTATTATGGTGCCCAGACCTGCACTCAGTGCTCAAGGTGGGGCCACGCAGTGCAGAACAGAGGGTGACAACCCCTCACCTAAATGCAGTGCTGGGCCTGGGGCACCCCAGGGTACAGTTGGCCCTTTGGGGCTGCCAGGGCACACTGCTGGCTGAGATTCAACTTGCTGTCATCCAGAATCCCCAGATCCCTTTTTATGGGGCTGCTCTCCAGCCTCTCATCCTCTAGTCCATACATACAGCCAGACTTGCCCCATCCCAGGTGCAGAATCTGGCACTTAATATTGTAAAGCTTGAAGCAGCTGGTGATTGTCCATCCCTTCATTTTGTCAAGATTGTCAAGATCTCTCTCTCTCTACAAGGCCCCTCTACCCTTAAAGGAATCATCAGTTCCTGACAATTTAGTATTGTCTGCAAACATAGTATAACTTCAAGTCCTGTATCCAAATCATTGATAAAAACATTAGAGAGAACTGGTCTGAAAATGGGGCCATGCGGAAATCTTTGCTAGAAGAAATTTTCTGTTTTATGGGGAATTTGAGGACTAGAAGTTACTACACAGGTTATAACAGATTTCTGGAAAACATGATACAAATCTATATTAGTACTCGCTGAAAATAATTATACCGATCCCTATTTACTTCAAAAGCACTAACAACATGTGTCACTGATGTTAATTACTCTAGAGAGGTCAATATTACAGGCTTCAAGAACTGACTCCCAGCATGAAATCTGTCAACAACATATATTCCATTGCAATCTGTTCTCTCCATTCTGGTCTCCTCGGTCTCTCTCCCCGGTTTCCTCTGAACAGCCAGAAAGTGATGCCACTCGTGGAAATGCCATTGACTTCTGAATTGAGGGTAATTGCTCTTCTGTACCTTTGCGCTCCACTCATCCCTGCTGCAGAAGAGCACAGCTTCCAGCGCGGCTGGAAGAGGAGCATGCGGTGCATTGTACGGACACAAGAGGGCTGCCTCCTGCTGCTATAGCTTACGGATACGCAGCTCATGGATGAGCGCTAGTAAAAATGATTGCCAATACAGTTAACTGAGTTTAGAGAAGATTGGCTTAAAGCTGCTTTCTTTTTCTTTCTTTTCTTCTTCTTTTCTTTTTTTCTTTTCTTTTTTATTTTTATTTTTTTTCAGCAGTGGCTTCTTTGTTTTTATTGTGTTTGGAACTCAGCTTTGCAGTTCTCTTTCAAAAGGAAGCCTGAAGCAAACAAAAAGTACCCAGCTAATGCTGGTGTTGCTCTGGTTTTGCCTGCAACCATGACATATTTAGCGATGATCTCAAGAGCTGAGCAGAATGTCTGCTGACTGGAGTATGGAGGAGGACACTTCAAAGAAGAAGCAGGGTATTATAAAAGATAATGTGAATAATTCACCAGGAAGCAGTCATTAATCAGGGATGCCTTTTTTCCCTGAGTAGTTAGTGAGAACTGTATACTGTAAGAGACAGTCAGCTCAATCCTTATGAAATAATTTCACTGAAGCTGTTGGTTTCATGAACTTATCCTGAATGAGACATCTTAACCAACTGCATCATCAAATGTGATCCTTGAAACTGTTAAGGTTCTTTAGAAAAATCCACAAGCCAAGGAGAAATTTCAGTTTGAGTGAGTGTGTTCCTCTTTCTAAAACCTTGCTGCATTTTTGAATTGGCAAAAGTAGCTGCTGCTGTTCTCTGTCCTACATTTACGGTTATCATTGTTGGATACTGTTAGAGAAACCAACGTGTTGGAGCCTTGTAAGTGCCAGATGTACTCCAGTAGCTGCTATTTGTCAGCATTCCCATGGAGGACCAAGATGCTGCTGCCAAAGAATATGGAATGCCTGCTGTAGACGCGGGCTAAGTGACTATTTAAGAACAAACACCACTACTAAGCATAAGAAGAGAAGTTTAAAACATGAATGACCTAAAAGTCGAGTTCTGCACTTGTTTCTTTCTGCAGAGCCCATTGGCGATTCAATGAAGCTAAAGAATATTCATGCTGAAATCTCCAGAACTGAATAAAGATTCTGGAATGAAGTTCAAAGGTTTATTATTCATATAGGAAGGAAAGAAACAAAATCTTGCCTATTTTTTCTTTTTTTTAATAATGCTGTTTGCAAAGCTATATATTTCTCCTATTGCTTTTGCAGTAATGACATGCTAGCACTTCCAAACAGTCAATGGCTGTGCAGAGCAGGAGCTGCTCTTGTTATTACAGTAATGCTCTCAAGCACAATTCCTGGACCCACTTGAGGAAAAAGTGAAGTGGAGGGGAGGTTGAGCTCTCCAAATCTTATTTAGCACAGCTGAATCAATCAGGTAATAGAGAGCAGCCTGAAATTTACAGTGTGAAATGTTAAGATTTTGATGAAGATTTCCTTCTTCCACTATCAAGCAAATGAACAAACAGTGGCACAAATGATGCATTTGATATACAAACTTGGTCATCTCCTGCTTGCCTGACTTTGCATATTTCCTCTGTCACTCTGTAAGAGCTATTAAAATTCTTGTTTTGACAGACTCTTTGAAGTGGATAATTGGATTCTTTCCTAATGAGGACCATATATCTTATCCTTTTCTATCAGAAGATAGGACATGCTTGGCATGACTTTCTCAGTACTTGATTACCATTTCAGGAATTCCAAATATGTAATGTTATGACTGGAAAGCAGCACGTAGGTCTCTGCAGAATGACTTTTGCCTTAAAAACCTGTGCAGTAAATACTAGCAAATAAGGAAACGTGTCTAACCAGACAAATAGCTTACATCTGCTGTAATGTATGCAGCAAAATCCAGCACTTTTAATACGTGAGGTAGGGACAGTCAAAAGTTACACTTGATTTTCAAGTAAGCCAGAGATTGTAGGTGTTCTACCATTAGACTTAGCTAGAAGCATTATGTTCTTCTACTGCTTAGTATCATCTTGCCACAATGTTTATATCACTGATGGCTGCTGTCATATTAACGAAGATAACATTTCGAATCAAATTAGTGTCTAATGAACTTCCAGAACAATAGCAGTAACTCCTACATGTAATATACTGCATCTGTTCCTTTTGCCCTAGGACATCTTATATATAATTGGCAATGCAAATTATGAAACCCAATTTTATGAACACTATGTATGTTCCCATTTCCAAGATCAGTCCCATTTTCAGGTAGGTAGAGAGCTGCATCACGTCTCCTACTATTGTCTGCTTACTGTAATTTGGAAAATGTCTCTTTTCTTACCAGAAATACAGTTACTATTCTAGGGTACTACAAAAATAAGCCACAATATTATGCCTAAGTAAACTTGCATTTGTTCCCTTCTCATTTTTATTTTTATTTTTTTTTCTCTTTAATAAGGACAGCAAAAAAAGAAAAGACAAAACCCAGACAGTCTAAAATTGCTGGAACTACATTCACTTTGCTAAAAACACTGTGCTTAGAGGTTATGTTAAACAGGAAAATGAGAACGCTACCATGTGGGAACACTACATTTTTTGTTGTTGTTGCCGCTGAATTATGAACATTAAGTTCTACAGTTTACAGTTAAATTCTGTGCAATATGGCGACTTACCAGATTTTGCTGACAGAGCCAATAGAACTGCTGGAATTTCTGAGACATGAGGAGTTGAGCACTTCCAACAGCACTTCGGATCTTGCCTAGGACTAAGAATACAGAGAGGTTATTACCAATAGGTGTTTTAGTAGCGAACAGAAATGCCATCCCAAAGAATATGTAGCTGAAATTACAGCTTAGTTTGTAACGGAAGTAAATATTTTGCTGCTTCTGATTATACACAAAATATTTTTTAAGAGATAGAGATACAGGAAAGCTCCATGACATCTTACCTTTAATAAACATAAAATGATACAACACTAACATAGAACTACCAAGACTGTGTTTGCTTAAGAAAGTAGAGAAGAAAAATCAAAGGAACGCAGACAGCTTCCTAATGTAGACACATGGACATCATAAGGTTTTGAGAATAATCTTGAATTCCAATGTCAATAATTTATATATTTTTTTGGAAAAAAAAAAAAAGCTCAGCGATGAGCATTATCACCCTGATTTTCAGCTGTTTATTTATTTATTAGAAAATGCATTAATTCTGACCTGACAAAGCACTTAACTGCAAGTAATATAGTAGGACTACTGATGCTGAGCCTAGCAAGTTAACACCAAACTTAACAGTCTATCAGCTTTTCTAGATTTATCTTTTATGTACCACTGGGCACAACTAACGAAAGTAACATTACAGACTTGATCCAGGAACATCACTTATTTTGTTCCTTCAATACTGTCATTTTATTTTTCAGACAGTATGATTAATGAATTAATGTAGAAATTTTCCTTACTTAGATGCTGAAACTAACCTTACTGTCATTGCATAATATTCTGTTAGGAACACAAATAATGCCTTATTTATTTGAACCCGTGAAGACATTTTCTGCATGCATTATGGATACAGAATAAAACCCTAATGGAAGCTGGAACTAGACTTGCTTTTGGAAAGTGAGAGCTGTTGAAATAATCTCTCCTCAAGAAGCAGGTGGGTGCTTGTTTCCTCTGATGTCAAAAGGAGTTTTAAATGTACCTTAGGTTACATCTTCTGATTCTACAATCTCAAATGGCTTCTATCACTGTGGATGATCCCTCTTAGATGAAGCCTCTTTAATCTGCCTGTACTGTGGAGCAAGTTTAACATGTTAAAATATAATGTAATGCTCCTACCATAAGGATGAGATCTTAAGAGGAATCATGTCTCTAAGACATTCTGTGGTAGGAGGCATTACAAGTTGCAGGTTGCATACCCTGGAAAATACATTAAGACTGAAGCATGGGAGCTTCAGACAAGAGGAGGACACAAGCACGTGCTCTAGGACTTTGTTAAACTGTTGAAACCCTCATTGTTTGTTGGACTTTCCCTGCTGCCAGTGTACTGGCCATTTACAATGTACAGAAGCATTGAGATTTTACTTGACTTTGCTTCCAAGAATCAGCTGTCTAAATAAAAATTTCTCTATGCTCTATGAAAGGAAAGAGTCAGCTCATCGGCTTGCTCATGTTAGGCATTTATTTTTAGACTAGACCGATCTCTTCTAAAGATGCCTGTTTCTACTGACTGGAGTGCCTGAGGGGACTGGTTTATCCTGAGAATACCAGCTCCTCTTGGACTCCCACATTTTTATGGGATAAACACCATACTTCAATTGGTAGCAGTATGCTTTCCTCACCAAATAGCACTTCCTTCTCTATGCTGCAAAAGCAACATTTTTAAGAAGCACGATAAACTGAGGTCTCAGTGGAAGATTAAGATTTTCATAAAATGTCCAGATCTTTATATAATATTTAGGGGAAAGGTAGAGAAAGGTAGGTATAGCCTTGACCTAGTAAATGCTCATACATCTTTTAGCACAGAATGATAGAATCATAGAATGGCCCGGGTTGAAAAGGACCACACTGATCATCTAGTTTCAAGCCCCTTGCTATGTACAGGATCATCAACCACCAGACCAGGCTGCCCAGAGCCACATCCAGCCTGGCCTTGAATGCCTCCATGGACGGGGCATCCACAGCCTCCTCGGGCAACCTGTTCTTGTGCATCACCACCCTCTGTGAAAAAACTTCCTCCTGATACCTAACCTAAACCTCCTCTGTCTCAATTTAAAACAATTTTGTGGAACCAACTTGATAACTAAAATGAGATGCCTAGGGTTGAATGAAACTACAATAGCTCAGCAGGACTGAACTGCAACATTTAGTACAGAAACTGTTCAATGCTTGCTGAGAGAATCTGAAAGTTTAAGGCTCGGTTTCTGTAAATGCATACATATTTCATAACTTTAAAAGCATAGATAAATTTGTAGAGCTTTGGCTCTCAAAGTCTATTTTGCTTTCTGTTAGACAAACAGTTTACAGCTGTGCCACAATACTAAACTAAACAGCAATATGCATAATTCATCTGTCCCTTGTGCTACCCATTTCTGAAGGGGTTAAGTGTTTCAGGGCTGCATGAATAATGCTCTGGGGCTTTATTTATGTTCAGTTGGCCAAATGAAATAAAACATTTTCATTGGTTTGGGTTTTTTGATCACCAAACCCCTCACTTTCCTCTATGGAGTCACTGGCTTAAGAAAAGCAATGTTCTGGGTGTTTAAAACCTAAGCAACCACACAGAAATCTGAAGAAGAACTGTTTCATTTGATCTGAAACAAACTGCTTTCATAGTACGTCAGAACTTTTAACAAAGGCAAAGATGTGTCACCCAGGCTAGTATTTTCCTTGTACCTGGATGCTCTGTAATGAAGGATGTAGGACAAGCTATCAGGGTGGGGGTCAGGATCCTTTCTTTCCTGAGGTGAGGAATTTTGTCATAGCAGTTCCCTACCACTGCCTTGCTGAACACTCCACACTCTATTCAACTGCCCACAGAACAATTCTGTAGGCTGGGAGTTGTAGTACTTATCTCACAGGGAATATAGCTCAGTTTTAGCTTCCTCCATTGAATTTGTAGCTCACAGCTCAAGTACAAAGCATGACAAAAAAGGCATTGGCTTTGACCCTACCACAGAAACTTGCCCAGAGAGACTGTGGGTGCCCCACCCCTGGAGGTGTTCAAGGCCTGGTTGGATGGGGCCCCAGGCAGCCTGGTCTAATACCAGCCTGGTCTTAACTTCTTTACAGAAAGGGTAGTTAGGTACTGGAATAGGCTCCCCAGGGAGGTGGTTGAATTGCCATTCCTGGATGTGTTTAAGAGCTGTTTGGATGTGGTACTCAGGGATATGATTTAATGGAGGGTTTTTAGAGTTAGGGTACTGGTTAGGCTGCAGTTGGACTTGATGATCTTCAAGCTCTTTTCCAACCTGGGTAATTCTATGATGATTCTATGATTCTAATATTAAATGTGGAGGCTGGTGGCCCTGCAGCTTGATGATTCTTGGGGTCCCTTCCAACCCAAGCCATTCTATGATTCTGAAGACTCCTAGGAAGCAACCTTAGTCTGTGTGATGCCTGTCTCTCCAGAAGCACAGAGGTTCCCCACCATGATTGAGGAGAGGACTGCCAGAGCTACTCTGCAGACAATGAGTTTAACTAACTTGCAGAACCAGGGCCCTGCTGCCAGGAATAAGGTTTGCTATGAAGGAGCCTACAGCACTGGTGAGCAGCCTTTCAACAAGGCTCTAATAGCAGTGAATACACATGTATTACAGGCCTGCCATTTACTAAAGATCTAACTCTATTTCCATTTCAATAAGTAAATCAGACTTAATAAAACATAGAAGTTAGAATCTCTCATATTCATGCTACTCTGCTTTGCTGTAATTAAATTAAAGTATTAAAACACTTCAATTCATAATCTTTAGCACAATATTAATAGACAGCCAAAGCCTTGTCATTAATTTCATGCATTGGGGAATTATTCTGATGAGTGCAGATTGATTATCTCCATGAAAGAATGATGAATGTTACAGACTGGAGAGACTGAGATGTTTGGTGATGCTTAGAAGATTCTGCTTGTAAATAAATGATGATAAAATCAATCACTAAACATAAATATACATAATTTCAATATACTTCATATACCTCCCCACCATTAAGACACTGGTATATTTACTTCAAATTCAGGAAAGAGTAACATAACCTTAATTCTGCTCCCTAATGCATACGAAACATTCCATTTTTGTTGTGTGGTCCTATATGTATGGCTTTTATTCCAAAGACATACAAAGCTCTGACTGTGGCTGCAGGAGATACAGACAAAGGTATTTATACTCTTGATAAAGATTGTGGAAGTTCCCTGTAAACAGCATGGATGATTCACACAATGGCATATCGTCTCCAGCAATATGTATTTTACAAGAAGTGTTACAAGTATTATCGTTTTATACACATTGCATTGTTTAAGGAATACATCAAGAGCTTAAAACTGAATACTGTTTCACATCACAAATGCAGGGGGAGAAAAGTTAGACCTATGCTGATGAAACCAATATCACAGTGTGATGCTATAACTCTATTTTTGATGGGTTAAAAGCTTTGCTTACTTGTGCAGGCAATGGGGAAACTACTGACAATCAATCTGCTCCTGGCATTCATTAGTGTTATTTAAATGATGTAATTAGCTTTACATTTTCATTTCATTTCATTGCTTTTATTTATTTATTTATTTCCTATGCTTGTGTGTGTCCCATACACAATCTGTCTGTTAAACTGTCATTTAGGTCATCACCATCATTCAAAGCAAAACATGCAAACCAGAATGTTTGTTCAATCCGTAAATCTATATTTGTCTAAACCTAAATCTAAATCTGTCCTAAACATATGTCTTTTCCTCTATCAACATAACAGATAGGCTATGTTTAGAGTGAGATGACATTTTAGGACAGCACAGCTATCAATCAGTATTGTTACAGAGAGGAGGAAGGGCAATGGGATCCCTGTGAATCGTGAGACTCTGCATGTTCACTTTTTAACCAAAATGGAGTTCAGCACGGGGAAAAATGGAGCATAATATACATGCTAGGAGGAATTCTTGGATTCCTCACTATGGGACTCTCCTTTATTGACTTTAACTACCATTTCAGGGAAATCAAGACATTCTGTAGTCATTTCCAACACTCCAGATGTCAGTTTCAGTAGTTCCTGAAGGGTAGATAACCTACATTTGGTCAAACACCTAAAAAAGCTTTTTGGATGATTAACTGAAGAATCACAGAATGACCCAGGTTGGAAGGGACCTCAAGGATCATGAAGCTCCAACCCGCCTGCCTGGCAGGGCCACCAAACTTCCACACTTACTAGATCAGGTTGCCCAGGGAAGAATGCACTAAAGTAAATTGGTTATGAGATTTCTTTTCTCCAAAATATGGGAGATTGAACTTCACTGTTCACTGTTTCTGTTACAAGTCTCCTGCAGAACTTTGGAAATATTGGCTGGAGGATTAGAATCATTCATTCCAGCATCCCTGGAATGAAGGGTTAAGGGGAGAGAAAAGAGGCATTTTGAGCTCTCTCTAATGCCTGATACACCAGAGATCTCTTTACTTCAGTAGGGCATGGCTGTGTCAGCAAAGCTCCTAACAGTGATGCAGAAGATGTTAGAAAAAGACTCTGTCTGCTGTCGCGATTAACACCAGGCTTAAAGGCTCTGTTCTAACAAAGGAGAAATTTTTACACTGTGTTATCTTAGGATTTTGACATAGGAATAAAGTCTGGGGGGTTCTCCATTTGACACAGTACTGTAATATTTTAGTAGACAAATATTTGGCATTTGGGAGCCTGGGATGCCCTTTGCATCCCTGTGCCACATCACACCTGACCCCACGGTCCCCCTATGGGCTCATGGGCTCTCTGCCTTCCTGTGCAAAGTGCTCTGTTCCCACCATGCACTCAGAAAAGCTGGGCTCAGGCTGCACAATCCTGGCCCTCTGTGTCTTCAACAGCTCCGTGATAACTGGGAGTGTTTTTCTTGTCATCACCTACACACCAGCAGTAGCCAAATACAATTTTCAGGGTGTAAAACTGCAACTCCAGTCAGCACCCCAGAGAAACACATATTTTTGCTGCAAGGCACCCTGCTGGTGCAAATGATCACATGCTCACCCTGGGAACACTTCCAGCCATGTATATATTATATATATATATGTATTCTCATAAAGGCTGAGAACACAAATAACTGCTCACACAGACAATAAATGAACTTCACAGAAACTCTGAAATATGATTCATGGCAACTGACCAGACAAAAAAATATAATGTCTGCAAAAAGAAAGCTTGAGAGGTTGGATTATTTTTTGTTGCAGTGATTATCTTCTCCCTTTCCTAGACCTGATGAGTGAAGATCTTAGAACAACATTATGGGAGAAAAGCTACAGTGAAAGAAAAAAAATCAATAGAGCAATCAGACAGCTTTCTGTGATCTCAGGGCTATTGTGCTAACACAGAAAATGAAATTGTTTTCTAAAATACAGTTCGATCTTAACTCTTCCCTTGATTAAAACAAAATGGAAGCAGTAGCATAAAGACAGCTTTCTCATAGGAGATGCAAGGCCACCTTTCTTCTTCAGGTACAATTAGTATACCCTAGCCAACAAAAAGAACAATTCAGCATTAACAGCGAGAGTTCGAATGTGCAAACTTTGCTGTCAAGTGTTATGGGAATAGTAGCTGCTGCTGGAAGATGGAAAAACATATTTAGTTGCTTCTGGCTCCTGCATTTGTGAGCATTTTCTTCAGAGAACTGTGAAATGCTTAAATATGTCAAGATACATTTCATGCTGGGATATCATTAAACTTTAGTTCTTGTAGATACATACCTCCCAACTTCCATAGCTCAAACTGGGTATACAAAATGTGTCAGAGGCTCAACAGGAAAACAGTTATTCATGCAAAACCTTTAAAATGCTGTGAAGCTCATTCCCTCGGTGAAAATAATTCTTTGATAATTTCCACTTAGTTTATGTTAGTTAGATGAAATGAGGGGATACTGTTCCAAAGAACTGGAATTGATTTTAGAAAGATCTTGAAATGAGTACATCTGATGGAAAAGCAGGAGTCTGTCACGTTTGACATCTGGCCAAAGATAAGCATCTGGCCTCACTTATGCTATACAGACCTCTTCTGTAGTAATTTCTTTAACTTATAAGGGAGGTCAGAGTGTTCCCCTAAACATGGATAATTAACTTGTCTTGGTTAGTTTAAAATGGGATTTGCAAGAATCCATTTCAGTATCTCTATATCAAGGATTTGCCCTTTCTTTTTCTCTTACAGAGTCACTCTGCAAGCAAGGAAACATAAAATCCTAATACTCTGTTTTGTTTTCTCTGAAATTTCTCTAGATTAAAAGGATAGGGTCTCAATAGCTGCAAATATTAATAAAAAATTACTGAGGCTCAATTTGTCTTCGTGTCCCACCCTTTGTGTCCTTCTGAACCATTTCCTGAAAACAAAAGATATCTTCCTAAATGTTGCAAGGTATTTTAGGGTGTTTCTGGAGTGCAAGAGCATCAATAGCTTCACATGGTGTAAGGGAGCGTGGGTCTGGACCTGGGAATTGGTACTCAGCTAAAATCAGCTCCTTCTGCTTTTCCTGACATAATACACAGACAGCTCCCTGCCTCTGTCTGTATGAGAAAGAAATACTGACATGAGAATATTTCCACTGCTTGCTTCATGTGACTGCAGATTTAACTGTGGCTGTGCATGATGAAGAGCTTGAAAGAAAGGAGGTAGCAAAAATCCAGCCTTACCTGAAGGCAGCTGGCTGGCCTCCTAGGGAAAGAGATAGGTTAACTGCGATTCTCCCCTTTGCTCCCTAATAATCTTACTTTTCCAGAGGAAATTAAAGTCTTGCTCTTCAAACTTCTGCTTCCATTAACCAGCACTGATGTTCCCAACACTGAAAGCTGGTGCTCTGGGACACTAACTGATGGCAGAGCATTTAGCAGCGCAAAGATTTAGGCGGTAGAAAAATAAGATGTATATGGTAAAACTAAGCATTAAAAAATAGCTGCAATGAAAGTAGTTTTGGAAACCCTAAAATATGCTAAGCAAAGCAAAATATTTTATTGTTAGTACTTAAACAGCACCTAAGAGGGTATTAAAGTCTTCATGTTATCAATGCAAAGAGAAAATTCTCAGCTCATGCCTGCCTTAGTGAAAATAATGACAAAAACCTAAACTCAAGAAAACACTGGAGGCTTAAAGAAGAAAACAGCCTTATGATCTCTGCCACACAAAAAGCTAAGTTGTTACACGGCACACTTGCACAAAAAGCAGTGCAGAAATATGACTGCAAATGAAAATGATGACATAAAAATGCAGCTGTTCTCTCCTCTTAAAAGGTCAGTGAAAGAAACAGCAACTGGCCTTTTAGTGACCATGCAGGTCTGGCCCAAGACTTGAGGGCAGATCACAAGCAAGAGCTCACTGAAGGGGAAAAAAGACAATCAGGAAAGTATATTCAGAGATTACGTGCGAGATTTGTGAGTGTAGGAAAAGATGCTGGTAAGAAAATTGTATGTGAGCTAATTTGCGATTTGAGAAAAGCAGAGCTGAGACAATAATTCAGATTGGCAGGGATTGAAATATTTATAAAACTAAGACTGGAGAACAAGGATAATTGACCTCAGAGGGAATCATGGGGAGCTGGCTACTGAGTGCTAGGACCACTTTGATATATTACCATCATTAGTGCTGGCTTGGATCTTGTTCCAAAATAGTCTACATTATTTTTCATTTTTTCCCATCACTTCTTTCAAGGTGTCCACAAGAAATGAGAGAATAATAATGATTCTTGACAAAATTATAATAAGAAAATGCTATTGAATTGAGATTGTAGAAGTGCTTTAACTATTGCTCTTGCCTCCTCCTCTCTCTTCTTCTAATTGTCCCTTTATGATTCGCTCTGCTAAGGTGCCCATAAAGGAATTAAAATGTATTTAAAATGGTTTCAAAAGAAGAGGCAGATTCTCAGGATTCAGGAAAACTGAATGATAACAACAACAGCAACAAAAGGTTAACACAAGAGAAACTTCAGTTTTATGGCAAAGGTTCGAGCACTGGAAACACAGAAGTAAGTGGTTAGAATGAGCCAGAGTCGGAGCTATGGAAGGAGACCTTGTCCCACTTGAGCCATATCAGGCTTTGATCCTGTACTTGATGCAGTTGGCCCCTCAGCTACAACCCTAAAGCCTGTCAAAGGCCAGCTTGCACAATCAGCAGTAAGGGTGTCTACATCTAACGGTTCTACAGAATGTTTTGGTACTGCAAAAAGAGTAAGGGAAAACCACACATCATCAACCTGCTAGGAAGCAGGTATTAGCAAGCATCAGTAAGAAAAGCTAGCAAAATGTTCTTACTTTCCTCAGAAAGATCATTTTCTTCTGCCTCTCTTTCCATTTCCTTGCACCATCCCTCCATTCTCTTTGTTTCAGTATGTAGCAACTTCATAAACCAAGAACCGTCCCGTCGACAAGGAGACATCCGACCAGTCTCTACTGTCTCAATGGCTGGCTCCAGCCAGGGCTCTGGTGGTGGAAGGTTTGAGGTGTCAACTGGGGTCCTGTAATCTTCTCTGTAACTGAACAGTCCCTGCGTCCGTACAGTTCTCACTGCGCTGTATTGGGTGGGGGTGCTGGGCTCTGAGTGCTGCTGGAAGGATGAGCCAAACTGAAGTCCCTTGTCCTCCATGGTGATGTGCCCTGGGAAGCCCTCCAGCTCCAGGTCAGCCTGGACAGCTGCTGTCACACTGTTTGAGCGCTTAAATCGTCCATGTCTTGACGAAGAGGGAAGAAAGAAAAGAGATCAAATAATACAAATGAATATATGACGATACAGGGGTGCAGAATAATGCTTCAGAGAATGGGTCCTAGTTCTATCCTTCTGTCCTATGCTAATTATTTTTTTCTTTGTGCTCATCTCACTAAAATAAGACAAAGGTTAACAACAAAGAGGAAAAACAAAATGCATTGTGCCATCATTGATCTCAGCAAAGATACAAAAGAAAATCATTCAAATTATCTCTGGAAGCAAATATTGATTTATTCTCATCCCACATTATTCTCATACTACAAAATACCACGCATCATTACTAAATGAACTGGAAATAACCAGCAGAACTGCAGGGCTGCATCTCCTGGTAGAAGTCTGTTAAATAAATGCATAAAAACCCTCAAATATTAATGACCATAATTCGATAAAATCTGAAAATCTGCTAAATTAGAACTTCTGAGAATTCTTTAAAAAGAAAAGAAAAATATTAACGGCAGGTTTAAGAGTTGCTCTGTTTTGTTTTCTTTTTACTTACCTCCTAAGACGACCATTAAATGTTAAATTTTTTATTGCAGTATGCCACAAAAATCATTTGAGAGAAGATTTGTTTTAAAAAGTTAGATAGACAAAGAAAGATTATTTGTGAAATCTTTTCACATCTAGACCTATTGTTTCAAATTACTTCTAGTCAATGATGGTAAAAGGCAATTAGCAGTCAAATACTATCTGACAGCTGCCGTGAAATGAGATAATGGTCCCAGGCTGGTGCTTAACAGGCAGTGCCTGCTAGGGATAACTGGTGGGCTGGTATGTTGGCTGACTGTGCTACAGAGCCAGATCAGGTCTGAACCAGTGGAAAGCTGATTCCAGTTAGCGATACATCCCTAACCATTGTTAGAAAGACTGGGAAAGCCTAAATCAGCACAGGATCCCAATATACATCTCTGTATTTTTATTTTTATTTTTATTTTTACTTTTTTGAAAATACGAAAGGGTATTTATTAATCCACCACTTTAATTTAAAACTTTCACTTCCTTCACTACAATTAAAAACAGTAAAATTAATGCAATATTAAACAACTGTTACGTATTCTCTACAAATTTTGCCAAACAATAAGAAATTTGCATGCAAATAAGAAATTTGGCTTTCTGAATTATTTATAGGCAGCGTTTGCCAGATGTTTGTTATTAACACTGTTTACAAATGTACTTTTATGAAAGATTACAGATTTTTGTAGGCACTTGAATTACCGTTTTTCATCTTCCACTTGTATTCCAACAGAGTGGTATTCCCTCAGGCCTCTGCTCTCAGTATCTGAATCAGTTGCTGTTTCCACCTAATTCAAGAGAAAAGATACATCTGCAGAATGAACATCAAAAAGGCAACAATACCTGCACTTATTCAAAATAAATTAAGCTCCCCCTCTTACTGCTGTGAAATATAATAAATAAATGAGGTAAAAATTGATGGGACAAGGGGAAATGATTTCAAACTAAAGGAGGGAACATAAGATTGGATATAAGGAAAAGGTTCTTAATAATAAAGGTGGTGAGGCAGAGAAGACTGCCCAGAGAGGTGGTGGATGCCCCATCTCTGGAGACACCCAAGGTCAGGCTGGATGGGGCTGTGAGCACCTGACCTGGCTGTCGGTGTCTCTTTTCATTGCAGGGGGTTGTACTGGATGGCTTTAAAAGGTCACTTTTGATTCTGTGATTCTATGAAATAAGTGTTCAGCCTGGTACCATTGCTTTGGTGTCGTGTTTTATAAATCTCTGCACAATTACTTCTGTTTTGCCGAGCAATTCTTTATTTCAAACCTAAGTAGATGCAATTATTCAGTTCAGTGGAAGCAGGGAGTAGGTTTAGCCTGGCAAAGCTGTTCTTAGAATGAAGAATTCACAGGACAGTACCTTTTTATATTAGAGTAAAACAGTCTCTCATTATAGTTAATGATTTACAAAATAAAATAAAATCTCAAGTATCCCCATAAACCTGCAAGTGATAAAAAGAAATGCTGCAATGAAATTTTATCGACAGCTGCGTTGACAAATACAAAGCCATTTAAATGACATGAAGGATACAGCAGAATGCCCTATGTAACCTCTTTTAATGACACACTTCCAAAAATCCTACATCGAGCAAGTAAATTATGCATTTTCATACTATTCCCATCTGAAATACACTCTCCAAAATACATTCACAGTGCAGTTTTCTTCATAAGTGAGACCACATTGCTACTGTAAGTTTCAGTGGGATTTTATATAAGAGTCTCCACCACACCACCCCCAGGTCTCTGACACACACACAGTGCGTGCCACACTATGCAGATTGTATTCTTGGAAGAGAGGAGAGCTAGGAAGCAGCAAGTGTAGAATGAATTCTTTTTTGAATTAAATGTTCACTGTTAAATTAAAAAGAAATTATCAGCAAGCAGTTTTTCTACACACACAATCCACAGGTGCAGTCAAAGAGTATATCTGATGATGAAAATGAGGAGCCCGCCGGCCCAGCTGCCTCTCAGCTGCATGGTCCCCATCTCAGCAGCATTTTGGAAGGATGCAGAGAAAATGTGGATGGTGGGTGAGATGTGAATGTGCTTACGGACTCTATATCTGGAAGAAGCCAGCTGCTGGTAATGTCTCATTCAATTTTGAAGCAGCAGTTCCATGTATATTTATGCTGAAGGCAATTCCAGCCAGTAATCAGTGTATATGGGTATTTACCTGGGTATGGGTATTGGTAATTTTTATGAAACACAGAAACTCTTTAGCAAGGCTAGAACTATTCAGTGTAGTGCCACACATAGGCTTGCAGAAAGCTCTGGTTACCAGTGGAGTAGCTGTTAGGGGAAAAAAACATCTCCCAGCAGTTCCATCTATTCAGCATGAATTCACACTGTCCCACCCACCACAGGAACTTCATGGAAGATAGCTACATTCACTTGGACAGGCAGCACACTGAGACAACTATTTTTTTTTTTAAGATATCAGAGATTTGGTAGCAGTCTCCAAGATTTGGTGTTGTTTGCATTATAAGAAAGATCCTTCCCATCATCAGCAGTGAAAAAGAACCTCTACTATAGAGGTAGGTGATTTAGGAAAAAAACCAAGAAACATGATGTCAAACAGGCAAGTTAGTTTACTAGTCAAGGTGGGTTTGGCCACCATGTGGGTGAGAAGTTTGAGCTGTGCTTGGAGGGTTACCAGCTCCTGAAAGAACATTGCTACAGGCAGAACAGACATACAGTCCATTTTCTTTGATCAACGGATAGCTATCAGAAAATACATCCTTATTTAAAGTGTAAAAAGCCCCAAGAGAGTCTCATATTCAAGAAGAAGGCTAAGAACTCACCTAGCTCTTTCAGGGTTTTGAGTTAAGCTGGGTATAAATTATCTTCTTCATAGAGAATGCTAATCAGAAAATGAGGTGGAACTGAATGAGGAAAAGAATGAGGAACACCCAGGCATCCCCTCATCCCTCAAAGAGAAAAGTCAGACAAAAGAATCTGTAATTTCTATTATTAAACACAGAAAGAACCTGGCAGTTTGGAAGGTGAAACTAGACGTCAGACATGAACAGTTAGGCAAAGACTGGAGAAGAGACTGGGTCTTTTTGCACAGCCTCAAATGGCAATACTTCCAACAAGGTCTAATATATACTTCCAACAAGGCAGTCTTCAGGAGAGTCATAGCAGAATTGATCACGATTGGCAAATCTCATAGCATGTAAGGGAGGAAAGTTATTTTCATAATGAAAGCTCTCCTTTCGCTTTCCCAGATATTATTGCTAAATGTAACATCATACAGTATGGAATATCCCTATGGTTGGTTTAAGTCAGCTGCCCTGGCAAAGTCCCCTCCCCATCTCGCCCATCCCCAGCCTTCTGGCTTTCAAGATGCTGTGCCAGCACTGCCCAGAAATAAGCAAAACCAAAATGCCATATCAATGCTCTCCTAACTACAAGTGCACTGCATGGAAGTATATGGGCTACTATAGGGAAAGGTACTTCTGTCTGAGCCAGATCCAATACCGTCACTGCACCTGGACTGCTTTGAGCCGCACCTATGACTATGTTGGATTCCATAAACAAGAAAAGATCCATATGGAGAAGATCAATTTGGTCACTTGATATTGTTGGAATGAAGCAGGAAAACCGGCAATACACACTTTTCCTCTGTTTTGCATATCAAAAGCGTATCTGCTTTTGCCAGCTATGTTGTTTGGTTTAATAACAGACAGAGCGTCTTCCTTTGAGCTCTGCTTCTGCGGTGTGGAGGCTAATTTCACTTTCATATTTTGGATGGGGTACTGTCTTTCTATTGATGTAACATGTCCAAGAGCAGTTCTTTTCATTTGCATGTTTTCAAGTGCTTTCTTTCACTTAGAAGTATATCCTGAATAATCTGCTAAAAATGTAATTGACACTTAGAATTAGAAACACAAAGGAAGTAATCTACCCTAAAAATTAATTCAAAACAAAATTATCAGGAAAATGATGTCCCGGGTATCAAAATAGAAAGGACATTATTAGGTACTTCTAAATATAAACTTGTTCCAAATTATCCTTACCTACAGCTTGCCAAAAGTGACACTGACTAAACGACCTCACGATTGCTTTCATATTTTAATGCTTTCATGTCCTTACTGCACTTTGTAACAGCAAGAGAATGCCAAATATTACCTTTTTGTGCAATCTAGGACTGCAAATATTGTAACAACCAGGCTAGATTCAAGTGAGCAGAGGAGGAAAAGTCTTGTGTTTGGTTTTATTGTATGGATCCAGAAACATAAAAATGTTGAACTAGATCTGTTATTATCTGCAATTCATTATAATCTTAGTACTCACATTGACTCTAAAAGCCTTAATATTTGAAAACGGAGCTACAATCTCAGCAAAATGTGACAAATGGTTTGTCTATCTGGTCATGAGGGAATCTCACAAAGAAAGGGAAAGAAAAGAAATTACCAGAAAATGACCAAAAGCAGAAGAATGAGAGTAGCTCTAATCTATCAGGTTATTCTTCCTCTCCTTGCAAACAAGGAATTATTATCTCCTCAAAAATATGGCTCTTTATTATCTGAAAAATGTTTTATGGGCTAATACTATGACATTTACAGTAGGTATATTGGTGCATTTAGGGTAACTTTGGTATTAATTATCTTTCCCAAAGGTAACAAAACTCTCCACTGTTTTTGCTGCCAACACAGGGAATAGACAATGACATGAAACCTCTGTGATCAGTCACTACTGACTAATCCAACTCAAAATGTGAAAGTTAAGTATTGGATACTGGCACTGACTTTGTAACAAATGATCCACAAGCAAACTATAGTTACACAAAATTACTCAAATAAACGCAAATTAGTGTTGCAAATAACTTGTTTGTTACCATCAATCTTGGTTTGTTTATAGGTACTCATTCTATGAAAGGATGTCTGCACTGACTAAAGTATTCCTGCAAGCATTTGGTAAACTTTCCTAGCTTAATCTTAAGAGCAATTCTTACTTTTTTGTTAAAGTATTATTCTGCTCTTAAACATAAGGACTTCAAAATAACATTGTGGTGTCCTAAAAATTACAGCCTAAGCTTCAATACATACTGTCTGTGAGGGAAGTTCAAAGTTAATGTATTCAATACTTAAGAAAAGAGATTTTAACCTGGGATTTTTTGCTACTCTCTCATAAGCATCAGTTATAAGAGTCCTTCAGGCCACATTATCTCTCCCCATGCAATTTGGGTTGCATTGGGAAAACAATGGGTTTTCACTGCTGTAGTCTACACGTTCTATAATTAGAATTTAATAAACAATCTCTCTGATGATGCACAGGAATAACAATAATAATTCTTCTCAGTCTTGTATAGGCTTCTCAGTGATAATGAGTGAAAAGAGGAAGAAAATATTACATTTGATAATAGATCAAGTAAACCCAGTTGTGAATGTAGAAAACCACTTCGGTAGAAAGATCTCATTTGTATGTAGTGACTTCAAAGCCAGAAAAATGCTTAAAATAAACTGCAGTACAAACAACTACTGCTTCCATTAACAGAGGGAATACTTTCATCAGAAAAAAAAAAAGTACATACTTTTAAAAATATATTTTCAGAAATACACCAAAACATACCTATGTTTACACACTTGTGTGATTTTTTGTCTTACTACAAATACCCATTCTGCTAGTCCAGCATTTCCCAGAAGAACACCTGGGCAAGTCAAATACCTTGCCCAAAATACGTAAGCACTAACTACACAATAATATTGAACTGAAAACTTCCACAGCTCTTTTAAGAAAGCACTTCATGGTAAAAACGCATGCCAGAGTTTAGAAATGGGATTCATGTCAAGCCAAGATGAGGTAGTAACAACAGAGTAATGCACACAACAGTGATTACTCATAACTTTCTTAGGACTTTCTTGGCGCATTCCATACTTTCTGGCAAATTGTTCTGAACCAACAAATGTTCTGGAAGGAGGCAATCTGATCCTTCCCCAATTAGAATGTCTCATTGTGTTAAGTGGCAGTTAAAAAAACGAGCTACAGTAATTGTGAAAAGAGTAAACATAAAGATGCCTTTAAAATAACTGTAGCTGTTTTTTAACTGCAACTTGAACTGCTAAGCTTTTGATTTATAAGAACTTGTTATTAAAGAAAACTGAGGGAAGAAAACCCAAAACTCAACTGTAGACACTTTGAAGAGTGATTTCTAATAAATGAAGATAACGGAGTCCATTCTCTACAATTAGAGCTCATCTCCACAAATATCATCACGAACTTGTCTCCACACTTACAAGATTTATTCCCATATTGTCTACTTGCATGGTTTCTGATTATATTTGGAGAAGTCCTGACATCTTTTAAATAGAGAAGAAACAAAGGTAGGCATATTTTGAAATATTTGAAATGGAAATTAATTTCCTGGTGTTTTCTCATTTATTTCACTTCGGTGGCTCTGAAAGCAATGCCTTCTGTTTATTTCCACTGAAACTACAAGAGATACCAAGAAATGAATAACACTATTTGATAGAGCAAATTCTCAGCTACAAAACACTATTCTTCAACATTGTCACCACCACTGGCTATGCATTTTATGCTTTATCTTCATAACTGAACAAGAGCTTGTATGTCATTCTCATTAAAATCTGCATGTCCATCTGAACTGAATCTCACACTTTTGTTTTGTATGTACTTTCTTATGCACTCTCTCTTTAGATGCCATTTTGCCAGACTGCTCCTCTGTTGCCATCTGTCACATGGCAACAAAATGCAATGGAATACTGGTGGGAAGGTTCATCCCCTACTTCCACAACACAGCATCCACCTCTAATGCCATGGGCCAACATAATAAAACTGCTGACATTACTTTTGCAGCAGCCCTTGTACAACCTTAATGCTTTTAATTTGAAATGGTCTATAACCAGAGCATTTTTTGAATATGAATCGTTAGCTAAAGAGCAAAGAATAATCCTACAAGTATGTATTAATAATAACCTCGCTCTTCACTTACTGGTTACTCTGGGCAATCTCTACCCTGCGTTTTAATTCAAATACGTCTTCAAAGTCAAATAAGTCTTCATCTTTCATGACAGAAGACAGATATGAAGATTACAGTTACTAGCATTACTGGAGTTTAATTCTTTACTGTTCACACACATATTCTTCAGAATGTCGACTATAATTTTAATCCCAGCACCAGTAATTTGCAATTTGCTTGATTTTGAGAATCAGCAGTTTTTTCTCTGACATATCTGAGAATATTCCTCTTTGTTTAAACATGATAGTTAAGAAAACAATACAAAAATCCAAACAAACAGCTTTTTTTTTTTTTTTTTTTTTTTTGGAACAGCTTTTTTTCTGTGCAAAATTCTCATCTGGGATAGGGCTAACATTCCATGAGATGGGTTACCATGGCTCTGTTGTCCTTTGTCCTTGTAAATTGGATGTGACTGTCAACTTAAAGTAAGTCCAATGCTTTCCTAGTGAGTTGGGCTCCCTGTGCATGTACATACCAGTCCTATGGCACCCGTGTAATACACTGGGACTTTATAAAAGGACTTCTGTTAGTGACATGCACGCTACACAGACCGCATATCCCAAGGACACAGCAGCCCTAGGCTGGGTCTGCAGCAATGTCATGTGTAGCGCTGGTCATTCTTTGTGCCTTGCTTTTGCTGTGTGAAGTTCTGTTGGCAAGCATTCTAACATTAATGCGTTAAAGGAATAAAACATCAAAAAAAAAAAAAAAAAATTCACAAATTAACCATCCTGATAGCAAAATAATTAATGCAAATAAATGCAAATCAAATGCATTACCCTGGCATGGCATGCTAATGAGAAAACAAGTCATTTAGTCAATCAAGGAAATATGCAAATAAAAGACATCCTTTTCTGAGGTTCTTTGATGCAGAAATCTAGAAGAAACAGCTTGGCTGTATTTTGGGGACATAAATTACTATTTATGTAGTTTGTGATTCAGGTACGTTACCTTGTGTTTTATTTTGTTAACACTAAGCAACAATAATATGACAAGACATATTTTCTGCTTAGAAATGCTGCAGAAAGGTATTTTTCACACTAATGTGAAGTTTGAAACTTACTGCCCCCTGAAAAAACCAACCAACCAACCAACCAACCAAAAAAACAACAAAAACCAAGCAACCCTAAATTAAAACACTCTACCGGGATGCTCTGTAAAGACTAACTTCACAGTTTTAACCTTATCTCATGCAGCAGCCAAGCAATCTGTACTTCTCACAAGATAACAACTCATCCTTCTAAGACGCTTGACTGTTTTGGTGTGCACATCTGAGGGACAGCATTATGGGCCAGGTCCCAGATGACCATCCATACAGAAGATCCGCTGCCTCCATGTAGATAATTGCACAGATATTTTTCCAGACAACATGCACTTATTAAACACACCAAAAAACAAGGAGAGCTGGAGCCAGGTGAAAATTATTGGACACTGCCTGCAGTAAGAAACAGGACAAAGGGATTTGATCAAAGTTTTAGAATTAATTGTTGAAATACCAGGACTGACTGAAGCAAGGCACAGTATTGTTAAGTATCGCTGCTGCACACAGCTGCTGTAAAGAAGAGATAAGAAGAACAGTAGATACAGCTCCCTTCTGAAGAGTAAGCTTCAGGTCAGGGGGTAAAAGTTACTAAAAAGGACTTGCTGCTCTTTTCATCTTTTTGCCATTATCTTCTAAGCCCCTTCTCCAAACAATTTAGTATACACTAATTACTTTGTAAAACCTTTAAAAAGTAGTCATCTGCATATTTTACCATTGCTTTTAAATTGAATTCTGCATGAAAGCCAACACTTTTATGCTGAGAAACGGGCAAGCAGCTTGCTGACAAAGCCTAGGTATTCCTGCCTGTCTAATATGTTCTGGGGCAGTGAAATTAAACTGCATTGTGATATTAAAGTTCAGTCAGTAGCTGTGGACTGCTTAAGCCAAATATTTTTCTCTGATTTCATCTTGAAATTAATGGAAATGGAACCCCTACTTTTTAAGAAAATAATAATTATTTCTTATACACTTACTTCTTTGTAGAGAAACAGTCGCTCACTGGGCTTAATTACATGGACTATCACCCTCTCCAGATGTAGGCAATGTCTGTAACTATGCCATAACACATGGCATTTCTGCTGCAGTTCATCTCACTAAAGTAGAAAATCTTAAGGCAAAAGTGAACCCAATGATTTAAAAGGGGATGTTCACATACTTAAAATTAAGAGCAGAGTAGAAGCCCAAATTTCCATCCACTCCTGTGTCTCAAGTGATTTTTTTTGCCAAGTTCAACTTTCTGGTTTTTACTGCTACTTAATAATTCCTAGATGCTTTAATAAATTACCACTACAATCTACCCAGTGTTCTCTGTTTAACAGAAGGAAGACCACGCAACATCTGTACTGGAAACCATTTCATTCACTGGACACAGCACTGCATGGCTGACCTTTCCGTAGCCTGACAGATATTTTTGCAAGGTGTGGTTATGTGATGGACAAATGGAGGAATACTCAGGGGCTGTCCTTACTGACGTGATTTCTTCACAGGGCACCCAGGCCTATGCTGTGACTACATCAACAAGTTTCCTGTTTTTACTTGGTACCTTCTCCCCAGAAGAGCACCTGTTACTAAAAGGAGGGTGGTGGTGTTCTTTTTAGGTAGAATTAGGATCCAGCGGCATCACACATTTTCCAAGGTCAAGAGTGAAAGATAATGGAAAAAATACAGTGAAGCATTTTAAAGCGGGCATAATTCTATAAAAAGGACTGAATTCATAGAGGGAAGGAGATGAACATACTGTTCACCTGTAGCTCTGCAGTATAATTTTCATATCAAGTGCTAATGACAGGTAACCTCCCTAGAGATTTATTCATTCATTTTCTTCCAGGTACAGCATATCAGCTGAAGACTTCCCTGCACAGCCACTTCGCCATGATGTGAATTACAATTAATGCTGAGCAGCCAGGGGTTGTTTGTTAGATTATTAGAGCCGGTGAAGCTGAATGACTCATTCTATGCTACTTAGAGGAAGAAAGCAAGTAATTCATCACTGAACAGATATTAATGATAGGCTACCTGGATCCCTATGGAGGAACGCCGGCTCTTAAGGAACTCCTCTGCTTTAGTCACCAGGATGGCCTTGTCGCTGGTTCGGATGGAGGCACTCTCCGACACGTGGCGCTGGGCAGCTGCAGTCTCCAAGGCTAAGTTCATGGCCTTGTTGCTGTCCAAGCTGTCTGTGGAGTTGTACATCCCTCGCCCATCCTGGGGCCACGGGGACATCCGCTGGGCCCGGCTGTCGTGGTATGCATCCTGGGTGGACTCTGTGCTGCTCTGTGCTGTCACTGAGATCAGTGGCTTGGATGTGGTACGTGGGGGTACCGGTGGTGGGGTTTTTTTGTAACTTGTGTAAGTTACAGCTATGGATAGAACAAAAGGAGAAAAAAAAGGGGGAAGAGGGAAAAGGGGAATTCATTATTAACCAGATGGAAAATTCACAGCATTTTCCCCATAACACTAAGGTTATGCTATTGAAGACAGTGCAACACAGTGCTCCTTGTGAACCTCACTGTTAGTCAGACACGTATCCATAGCAACATTTCATTTCAACCAGGTGGCAATGAGACTCCCATTACAGCGAAGATGAAAGAGAGTTAGTGAGGATGTGTGTATGTGTCTGAGCCTCAAGGTTGGGTTGGGAAGGGATGTGTGGTGCTGCCGAGGTGGCTCCCCCATCGGACAAAACTGATGAAAGAAATAAAGGGAGAGGTTTTTTCCTACTTTCAATCTGAACTGTGTCCCTGTTATTGATATGATGCATTGAGAAAGTAATGTCAAGATAGTGGAACAGAACAGAAGCTTCTACCTCATGCCATACTTAATCATCTATAAGTACTTCCAGTAGGACTAGCTAGTTGGACAAAAAGCCTGTGTTTTAAAAATATTCATGATTTGAAGAAAATTTAGGCATGCAAACATTTTCATAATATCTACTAGATACTTCTACAACAACAAAGAAATATAAATGATACCCAGGGCAGTGCCATTCTATTTGTTATCCTGCAGCAAGCCTTAAATCCTTAGAATGTACACTGAAGAAAGATAGATTTAAATGCAGAGAATATGGAAATGCAGATATAAAAATTGGCCTGAAACGTGGAGAGAACTGGATGCAGATGAGCAGAACTAAGAATTTTAGCATAATAAGCACAAGAGGTCTGATACTGTTTTGGTGTAGATCCTGTCTGGAAGTAGAAGGGCCCCTAAGGTATCCAACGGAGCTATACAAAATTCAGCCTACATTGCCTTCTTTCAAAATCTTTGAAATTTCATAGATAGATGTTTAGTGATTAATATCACAGTTATTTTATCATAGATTCATAGAATGGTTTGGGTTGGACAGGTCCTTTAAGACCATCTAGTTCCAACCCCCCTGATATAGGCTGGGACACCTCCCACTAGAACAGGCTGCTTGAAGCCCTATGGTGTCTTATTGCCTAAGCCCACTGTACTGTTTTTGTACTACCGTAAGCATTTCTGGTACGAAAGCATTTTTATCCCAAAGCACATACAGTCATAAAATTCATAAAATTAATGCCTGATACAAAATTGCATTGTGATATGCTTCCCCCCCAACACACACACACATTTCTGTGCAGAAAAATCAAGCCTAATTCACATCCTATATAATTACAGGAACATAAAGAAAATTATTACCTTTCCTTATATAAAACAAAAAAACAAAAATCAAAAACAAACAAACAAACAAAAAAAACCCTGAAGTAGCACACACAGAGATCAAGATAAAGAATGATTTAACAAAAAGGTTTGCCTTTTTCAGGTGTCATTAAAAGCATTGGACATTGCAAGGGTTACTTGGTTAACCTTGGAATCGGGGTTAGTTGAGTCCAACAGGGATCCTAAAAATGTTCCTGCTATACAGACATGAGCTGATGAGCAGTGAAGTCAGGAGCAGCACCTTTCCAGTTGTGCTAGAACAGGAGGCTACACTGCAGTTCTCTAGGGGGAAGAGGAAGCTTTAGGAATTTGCTAGTATCTGGGATTGCTGAGCCTGGATCACAAGACAAGCACATGGAAAACTGAGCCTAGAGAAAGCCATTCTGAAATTTTGATTCTCGATAATAATGAATAGTGATCGTAAATAAAAGAGAGTGAGGCAGAACTAAGAAGTGAAAACCTTCATTTGAAGCACGGATTGAATTACTACTGATGCAGCTCAATTCTGGTAGAGATTTAAAGAGTCTTGCTCTGAGCTAAATTGCTCTACCAGTGAGACAAAGCTCTTCAGTTTCAGGGATGGTGTGTGTTTTTGAAGTGCAGTTTTATTGTCCTATCGCAAATCTTATCTCCTGTCAGTTTTGTAACCAGCAGTTAAGAAGTAAGAAAAAACCAATATTTTTCAGCCACTTCAGGGAATACGGAAAGCTCATGAAAGAAGGGAGAGTCTGTAAAGCTGAGAAATTAAAACAGTGTCTTATGAGCATAAGCAATGCCTCTAAGTAATGCTTTCACTAAGCGAGTTGCCATAATGCTGTTCCCTCACTTCCCCCTGCAAATGTAGATGCAACTATTCAGAATGTTGTGAACTGTTAGGAATAGAGAAAATGGGATGAAATGGGTTCAGGGAAATCCAGATATGGAATCTAATTTTATCTATAGCATAAGACAAATTGTCGGTGTTATAACCAGTTTACTGTTTTTTACCAACTGTCTTCATCCAAAAGAATAGCAGAATAATGAAACATATGGTGAATGTGATACTGAAACATCACAAGGAAATGCATCCCGGCTGCATATCACTCTTCTGTCTAATTAGCATCAACGTGAAAAATGTTCAAATTGCACAGCAACCCTTCATAGCTACTTAATTTCTATTTACATTTTTTAAAAAAGAAAGATTTTCCTTGTGGCAAAGTCAAAAGAGTCACATGCTCAGCTTCTGTCTCTTTTCTTTCTTTTTTGTTTCTACTCCTGTCCCCCCTCGCCCCCCCTCTAAGAATCGAGTCTTTAATTTTGGAAGCTTCCCATTCTTTCAGTGGAGCGATACATCTCAGTTCCACCAAGTCTCACAGCCACCCTGGCATTCTGGTAAGGATTTGATCATGAACGTTAAGGATGAATTAGGAAAAAAAAAAAAAAAACAACAAAAAAACACCAGCAAAAAAGTGTCACACGTGTAAACCCAGATATTCAACACAGAGAAGAAAACTGTGGAAGTCTGAAGGTCTTTGAAGAAACTGCGTACATATTAGCTGTTAAATATGGCAGAGAGAAATCTGATTAATTTCTAATTTTAATTTCTTCATTGGGATCAAATATTGAGGAGGGAATAAAAAAATCCATCTCAGCACAGTTAACGAGTTCATACCTGGAACAACAGTTTCAGAGTCACAGAAATCTGGGACTAATTGGAGACTAACAAAAACAGGCAATGGGATGGAGGCATGAATTTGCAAGGCAAATCTTAACACCAAATTCTATCTGTTTCAATCACTCAAGAGATCCCAGAGAAGTAAATGAGATAATGTGACCAAGACTGGTCTTAGATAAACTGGGGGTGTATGTTACTGGCTTAAGGGATAACTAATACATTTGGAGAGTGCTACAGGAGTAACTAGCCTGCTACTCGACCAGGTTACTGGTCATGTTTGTTCTTATGTCTCTAATAAATAATTGTTGTCTAATGGTTGGAAACATGAAATTTTATGTCACTTTCAATTTTATTATTACTATTATTGTTAATTTACAATTAATTACTATGCCAGTGAGTGTTCCTGTTATCCTGTAGTGTCTTTTTGGATCTGCTTCTAGCAGTCATAAGCACCACATACTATACATGAAAAAAAAATTATTTTTCCTAATAGGAAATGAAATTCCTTTTTGTTCCTCATTCTTTTCTTATGCTGAGGGAGAGGAGTTCCTGTCAGCTTTGCATGATTTGCTACTATGCAAATTTTACTGGCCTTAGTGCTTATTTGTTGGAAGTAAGCGCATGAAGCTTGCTTGATGCTTTGGTCCGCCAGCCTACAAACACCACAGCATCCATCACAGCACCGAGAGTAGTACCTAAGTCTTCCTGGGAAACTGAGACAGAAAACCAAAGTGGAATAATGCAGATGGGGATGAAGTTAAGGATGCTTGTTGTCAGACACAGAGGGACAAACTGGGAGTCAGGGCCAGCACAACAGCTTGGGGGGAAATACATCATGAAGATGTGGAAACAGGAGGGCAGAACCACCTCTGTATGACTCCAGACTTATTTCAGTTGTGGACAACAGCATAAGCAAGGTTTTATATTTTGACATATATCAGTCCTGGAAAACACAAATCTTGGATAATCTGTTGTTTCTGTGTCTCACAGAATGTGACCTGAGATTGCTGATTTTATTACTTTTCATCACAATTTTCTGAGTAGGCTTTGTGGGCCTTGCTGAAATTTCACCAATCCTGCTGCTGGGGGAATGAGGCTCAAGCTAAGGAAAGCAGCACCATTCTGCCACACTGTTGATCAATTTGAAAATCTGCAGCTGCTCTGAAATGCAAAGATAAAAAGAGTAGGCAGCACAAAACACATCTTTTGAACATTTAAACTAAACACAAGGGGAGTTGTGAGAAAGAAATTGAATTTTCCTTCCTGTTGTATCCAAAGGCTGTCTTAATATAGAGAGCAGATTTTATTTTATTTTTTATTTTATTTTTTATTTTTTTGCCTTGTTTAATAAAGCAGGAAAAATTATTTTTGGAGATCGGAGGATACAGTCTGTCTCCATCTGTTAGCTAATAATTGTCAACAAAAATGACAAAAATGGCCAAAAATATTCTTCTAACTGTAAGGATATTTCAGATTTCCATTTGAGCCAAAGCAGTAACTGTTCAGGCACTTGCTTGACCTCACTATAAACACGTGCAATCAGCTCCACTGGATATTCCTTTGTGTACACTGCTAGACAAGCGGAGAGAAAACAAAATGCTTCTGTGCTGTTGCATAGCGGGCCAGAAAAAATGAAGATGAAAACCAATTTCCTGATCATCCTTATCTAATTTGAAGTTTTCACTTAGCTGATACACCTGGAAGTGGAACATCCTTCTGAATCTGCACTGCATTTGACTAAACCTGTGTTAGGTTGCTGTTGCTACAGCCATAGAAATAAGCCAGTTTCTCAGTCCATGTTTTAGTGCAAACACAGCTTGTATTAGAAATAAAATGAATAAAATCATTCAGTTCAAATATAACTTCAGGTTATCCGTAGCGATTCTGAGACAAAAGGCAGAAGGAGAGACTTGACATGTCTGATGAAATATCAGTGGCTGTAGGTGACATTCAGAACACCTTTTGAAAGGCAGTCTTTTAATAAATCACCACTGTCGGTCCATTTACCAAATACAATCACCTGAGGGGTTTTCACAAATCAATATAACCACTAAGCACTTAGTCAAAATAACATTATTTAGGCTGAGATCACAAAGTTAACTGGATGATGAATTTACATGAAAGCGCCATCAATTAAAGGGAACAGTTGTCCCTTAAGACACAGGGCAGGAGTAAACTGGATTTTCTGTTTTGTAAGGAGGTTTATTCAGAAGGAGGATAATTGCTCTGCAGGGAGCACGGAGCTGCCTTGGAGGCAGAGCTCCCCAGGGCACACTGCTGCAGGCAGCCTGGGTCTCTTTGAGGGGAACACCACGGGGGATCCCAAGCTGATTCTAGGTCTCCTTCTTCGCACTGAGAAGGTGAATGCAAGCCCTGAAATCATTTCAGAAGAGAGAAAAAAAAAAAAAAGAAAAGAGTCCTTCTTGTAATGAAAGCCTGCAACTAAATGTGACCATGTACGAAAAGATTACTCAGCTGTCAGATAGCCTTTTGACTACTCTGAACACTGGTTCTAGCAAAAGCTTTTTACAGCCCCAGCTATCATGGCTTTTCTTGAGCTGCTCTGAAGTCTGTTCATTATGTGCCCTCATGGCCAACAAGACCTCTGATACACTTCTAAAATATAAAGATACTTGTGGTTGTGTAACAGTTACTTCTCCAAGAATGATGGATGTTTCAAGACCACTCCGAAATAAAAAAGGACTCTTGAGTGAAGGTGTCTCCTTATCCACAGGGACAACAAATTTATTTCCCTCTAAGAGAATGAACTCTTTGATGCTTTTACTACTGAACTATGCAGGCCAAGATTAAGAAAACGAGTCCAAACTGAAAAGAGAGGTTGTTGTGTTACACCTTTATGTGTGACTATGGTTAACTCCCATTATACACTGGTCTCCAATGAGAAACATAATTAAAAGAATGTGGTGACAAGCAGTTCAGTATAATTTTTACAAAGCAAATCTGGCTTTTCCTAAAATAAAATTCTGAAGTGCTAGAAAGAGTTTTCCTCCTTGGTTAGTTGTACCTTTAAAGTTCACTCAAAATGAGATGATGTAGAAATGCTTAGTTTTGTCATGTGTGGCTTCTGGCTCCTTAATTTTAAGTGTCCAGCTGGAATAAAGGGCAAAGGCTAAAGTAAATTAGTCTGTTTGGATTCAGTCAGCTATTTTAAATTCGTTGGTCACTTAAAAGACATATATCTTCGATTTGGACCTGCTTTGTTTTTTCAGTACCAGAGCAAGATGTGCTCAGGCTCTACACATAAAGAAATGTTTTGCTCCATTACCTGACACAATGCAGTGATATCTGAACATAAATGCCAGTCCTCCAAAACAGTAATCAAACAACCACTTAAAACTTAAATGAAACAATGGCTGCATGTGAGCATAGGGCCATTAAGGAAGACACATCCCATTCTTGTACAATCCTCCAGCTCCTCTCTTTGCTGCTCCCTGGGAAGACACACACTTCTGCTTGTTTCTTTGCTGGTGAATGATCGTGGCACTTTTGAGGGCTTTTCATGCTCAAGTGTCTCTCCATTTGCAAGGTTACCAGAGTAGTTTTTTAAACTGTAAGGAGATTCAAGCTTTGTGAAAATAGTCATTAAAACTTACCAATGTCTCACTGTGATTGAAATTCAAGAGAGAACTTTGTTTTAAAATAAACTGATAATTTCAGTCTAGTCTGTGGTTAATGCCTCTCAAACAAAATCAGATGGATAATTTAGTTGTTACTGTATCTTCCCACTTCACCTCTTTTCCCGTTCTGCCCTCCACAGTAAATCCTAGTCAATATAGGAGCCAAGTATCTCCACTTCAAAACACAGAGAGAATATCTGTATACCTGGATACCTGTAAAGAATTCTGTTTCTTGATTTTCAGATTAAACAGTGAGAAACAGCTGAAGTATCTACAGTGTTATTTTGATGAGATATTTTCTTGGACAGTCTGCTTCCACCCAGGTGAATTTTATCATCACATTTTATATGATAGGCTGAATTTAATTTAAGATACATAACCCAAAGCAATGTCTAGGTGCTAACGACTTAACTTCTTATCTCTGATGGGTCATTTTATAGGTATTATGTTTAGGTAAATCTGGATATTTTTCAGACACTAAATTCAGATGTTAAGAGATCATGGTCTCTTACTACCATGTCTCAGTATGATGGTTTCATGTTGCCACAGTCCATGGGAGCAAAGCACTGCATTTATCCTGTGTCAATTATTTCAGCAGGATTTTATAGTAGCAATTGCTTTTATCATATACCTTCAAGACACAGTCAGTATTTGAAAACTACTGAGTGGAATCCATCTCAGCTCACATTATCCATTTAAAAGACAGAGCAAGTTGTCTGATCTCTGTTCTGGGGACAATTCTACTTGCATCCCTGATGTTTTACTATTATTTTTAACCTGGAAATGAATCATCCTATGCCCACTTTCTTTCTTATTTATTTATTTTTCCTTTATTTTTTTCCCCATCCGTCATAAAGGAATCAAGGAACCAGCTCAGATCAGGACTCTAATTCTGAAATGCCTAACTGGGTGAGACAAACTCCAGCCAACTGTTCTGTACCCATCAAAGTGCTGGCAGAACTCTGCTACTCACTGGGACATAATATCTCTTCTCTTGTGGTACCTGCATTCTTTGGAAAGGTGGGAACTTCATCTCAACTGCTCCCCTATGAGCTGCTGAAGCAAGATTGTGTGGAATTTGCCTATACCAAGGGTCTTGGTCAAGTCTGACTTCCTTGCTCCTTGCTGCTGCACAGCATCTAGTAGTAGTTTGGCCAAAGGTCCCTTTGAAGCTCCAAGAAAATATTAAAAACAAACCCTCTGTATTTCCATAGTTTTAAAATTGATTGCAGTTTTAGAACTGAGCTAGACCATGATGCCTGACACAAAACCCCAATCAGAGTTTATGAGGGTAAGGCAAAATTTCTGGATGAGAAATCTTTATAAATCTCTATGTACATTAGGTTAGGCTCAGTAATCATAGTAGACCCTTTTAAGCTTAACTTCTGTATATCTATTTGATTTTGCACAGGAAAGCAACAATTAAGTGGAAATGTGACCACTAAATTTGGAAAAAAGCTGGAGTCTGAAAACAATCTCCAATCTCCCAGTTAGAACTTGGCAGAGAACAATATAAAAGGAATTACTGTAATCAAGCCATTCAGTGCATAAGTCATTATCTCCATATTGAGGAAACTTAAGTCTGTAGGAAGCCCATGTTACATAAACGATAAAATCTGTTTTGACAGTGTAATTAATGTTAGTTTCAAAACAGAAACGCAAATCAAACAAGACATCAAGGTCAGAAACTGTAAGACTTTGCCAGCATTAAAAAAGATGTGGGCAACACAAACCTCATGGATTGCTGATGGACTAGTTAAAAAGGGTTCTATTTTAGATCAGCTAATTAGTGAGGAATTATAGCCTAACCAGCATCCTGTAGATGGCAAAGCAAAGTGCTGACAGCTGTTTTGCTCTTCTAAACAGTTCTTACATGCCTCTGGAATACTGAAGTTGCACTAAAAAGCATAATCTCAGATTTTCAGTTGCAGGAAGGAAAAATGCACTTGAACTATAATCTATTTACTTTACAGAATGCATGTAAGGCTTTTCAGAAATACCGGCTGCACGTCACTTCATGAAAACAGTGAGAAGCAAAGAGAGAAAAGAGCTCCAAAAATGAAAAGCTGCTGTTACTGGGTTACCGTTTTCACATTGAAGGCAATAAACATTATGTAATTTTTTTTTAAAGTAGAGCAGAATCAAACCAATATTTCTGCCATTCTATACTTTAAATAAGTCTCTTTACTTGACCTCCCTTGGACCCTTATCACTCAAGTAAAATAATTTCCAGCAACCTCTTGAAACGCACTCAGAGATGTATTAGGCAGGCTTATCATTGGTTTTGCTTGTATATTCTTTGTATATTCCTATTCCCATTCTTACAGTAGCTCTGTGCTTGTGATTTTCATTAGCTTTCAGTAAGGAATTCCAAACTGAGTAATATGAGAAAAACCATTTGCTCAGTTAACCTTAAGGAAGTGTTGCACTGTAGAATAATTATAACTGTGTGTTATGATAATGGTTCCGTGTTAAAGAATTTAAATGATTACATCATATTTTAATTAAGGATAAATGAATGACTTTAAATGATTATTTTAATCCACAGAGATCTGCAAGTCTGGACACAGTCCCACAGCTCACTTTTGAGACTGGCAGCAATACAGGCAACTGTCAAATCAAGAGATAATTTTACCCGATTTACAGATGGTGTTGGTACCAGTATGGAAAAAAATACTCATAAAGCTACTTGCAGGCTCCTGGTTCTGTATTTAGGTGCAGTAAATGATGTTGTTGAATTTTGAGCTCTCAACTCTGCAAAGTCAGAGCGTAGATCTCCATAAGTCAGTTATTCCTGTTTTCAGTGGGATCAGGATTTGATCTTTAGTTTTACCCAATGCAGCAATGTAAATATGTCTTAATTTTACTTCAGGTGTCTGAAAGTTAGCTAGCCATACTATGCCATCATTGCAGACTATTTTTATAGGCGACAGGGAGAAATAGGAACATCCAGAGGACAACTTATCTCATAAGAGATACCAATCTTCAAGGGGATAAATCACATTTCATTGACTATAATAGGACATTAATGTGACTGCCTTTGACAGCTACATTTTAGATATATGTATTAGGTGGGATGAATTTTTATAACTGAAATTTTATGTTTTTCTATTGAGGGAAAGAGACTAAGAGTGGAAATATATGAGTTTTTCTGGACACAGAACAATCCCAAAAGGTTCATTTGTATTTAATATAAGAAAAAAGAAATGCATATAAAAAGTGATGACTCATTGACATGACCTTGATATTGCATTCATAGACTTAAAAAGCCAAGTGATAGGTTACTCACTTCAAACTCAATCTCTTCCCCAGACCTTCTTGGTTCTCGTTGCCTTTAAGAATCTGCAGTGAGCTTCTCAGAGTACTCTGGAGTTTGTCTAACCTCTACCTTCCAGTGCATGTATTTTAATGGGCTACATAGTGACACTAAACTTTGACTCTTCCACATGCTTCGTTTACAGTGTACAGAAGTACAGAGCTTTTTGGTAAGTATCACTGTGGTATTAGGTAAGTGTAAGACACCTCTGTGTAGGTAGGGGTACTTTGACTGTATTCCTTCTCAGTCAAATTCACCTAAACATAGGCATCTGATACTTTTTTTAGATGTCCTAGGCCTTACTGCCTAGCAAGCAGCTGCTCGTCCAGGAGGAAGCAATTCTCTCGTAGGTCCTATATGGGTATCTCAAATGGTACCACTCATTTATCTTTGAAATATAACTGAATTTATTGTCATGAGGACTCAGACAACAAATTTGCATTAAAGCATCTATATTTAAATTACTTGATCTCAAGCCAAATTCTCCATCATTCAGCTAAATTGTCTGGTCAAAGGCAAGTTCCTGCGTTTATGCAAAAGGAACATCAGCAGTTTTAGCAACTTTATTTTCAGTGATCCTTAAGTAATGTTATCAAATATCAAGTTTACAAATCACTCTTCCAGGGTAGATCCAAGCCTGAACAAAGTTCTGTGCACAGAAATGGAGAACTCTATATGAGCTATTGTCAAACTCCATTTCAGGGAGATGAAAATAGAGGATGGGAGTTTCTGAAGGGCTAACAGAGGCACACAAGCATCTGGAGAGGTTTTTCATAGGAACAAAATAGAGATTCTGTTGGAAGTAAAACCAGTGAGTACCATAGAATTTTCCTCTTCTAACTCTGTGTCACTCCTCTCAAATATAGATAAAACATTATTCAAATAGCAAATAACTTGCTTGGCTTCTATCATCATGACTGTCTTTTACTAAGAAGAATCTGTGTGGCACCTGCTTGTTAGGATTCTATTTTCCTGGAAAATGCAATTTTGCAAGTTAGGTATTAATATCCGTCAGGAGAAGAACATTCGTAAACAGTGAGAATTAGTCAGAACACCCTCACCATGAGACAGAAGAGTAGTGAAAGTAACCAAACTTGCTTCCCTAAAAGGTCTGAAATTGCATTTTTGGAAATAGCTTTACTAGTGAGTGGACATTCTGGAAGCGAGACCCTGTGGGAACAAGACCTGCTCTGCCATAAAGAGATTCTTCTTTCACTTTCAACGCAGCTTTTAAAGGTCCTTGTATCTTCACTAGGACCAACAGGAGAGGAATTCTTTGGTGGCTGCACAGTGCTGAAAGACTGTATGTACTGTGAGGAAACTAGAACACAGCTCGCATCCCTGCTGTACTGAAAACATAACAAAACTGAGCGCCATTTTGTCAGCAAGCAGTCTGGTCAAATTCCAGACAGTTATGCTTAATTAAATTAACTAATGGACCGAAACCTCTGATGGATAAAATATTACATGCAGCTAGTAAAAATTCAGATGTCAGAACTGAAAATGACCTCTGTATAGCCAGCACAGAAAACAGTGTGTATTTCCAGTGCACATCAAAATTATGGCTCCTGACATACAGGCCTCTAATAAATCCCAGGACTGAACATATGTCAAGCTTCTGAGAAGACTCCTTAGAGGTGTCTTTTTTCATTCACTGAGGCATGCAGGAAAATTGCTGCCAGGAGGAGGGTCCTGCCTTCCATTTTAATGCAAGTCAAAGGAAGCACTATGAATATTTCAGCTGATGAAGGCTCACCCATCCTGCAGGCTCCCCCCAGCAGCACAAGCACGCAGGACCAAACCTCCTGCCAGCATCAAGCTAAATAGATGGGTCGAGATTTACCTCTGCCACTGTTAGCTTCTATCACGTCAGAAAGGCTTCAAAAACCTGCGTGGTGAATCACCTTCCTTGCATTATATATTTTTGTTTCTTTTCCACTCCTCTGTGTTGTTGGTTTTTTTTTCTCATCTTGTAATCTCATTCAGAAAACCAGGCTAAAAAAACTCTTTTAAAACTCATCCCATAGAACAGCTTTGAAGCCAAATTCTGCCAAGAAAGGGGACATGGGTTTCCTTTTTAATAAAAGAAGAACCAGCTGTCTGGCAAATCTAATAGGTTATGGAGGAATTATGTCAAGCACGGAAGAGCAGGAGCAAGGGAAAGGCTGTCATTACACATTTTTTAAACTAACCATAAATGCAAGACCGGGACCTTATTTTTTACCTTTGCCTCTGCAAATCATCTGTACTGAGGAGAACAAGGGTTATAAAAAGCTGCTGGCTACTTCTCCATCTGTTTTCATGCCCCACCAGCCTGAAGAGGCCAGGCAGCCCTGACTAGCACAGCCTTTCTCCAGTCTCAGGAAATCCCACAGCTATGAAGAGTTGCAGTGGCCTCTTGGCCATCTACTGTTGAACTTTTCAAACTGAAGACCTTGTATCACCTTCATCTTAGTGACTCCCTAGGCCACGTTCACGATGTAGTGCTGCTATTAAACAGCAGTGCCAGCACAGCATCAGAACTCCAATATATTTAAAAGAATTAAAGACTAATGATTCTCCTAGATACACCCAGAGCAATGAAAATGATGTGTGCATATGCAAGTGTACAACTGGGCTCATTCTTTGTTAGTATAAGATTTATTCTCACAGTATAGGCACACAAGTTGGCACAGCTTCAAAGCATTAACTCAGGATCCTCAAGTGCTCCCACAGATACATGGTATATTTCCTGCAGAGAATTTGAGTGCCAGATAATTCCATCGGGCCCCAGCAGTAATTAAACAAAGTCAACAGGCAAATTATAATTGAGAAAACAGCCTTCTATATCTTTTTTGGAATTACAGTTTTGTGTATATGTAAGATATACCTTTTGTGGACAACAATGCAAGCTATCACTTAGCAAAGGATGCCTTTGCAATCCCTAACTCTCAGCATTTATTTCTATTCTTAACATAGAGAAAACAGAAATTGTGGATGATAACTTGTGCACGTTTTTCCCCAATTGGCTAGTTTTTCCTAGACAGTGCATTAGGTTAGATCTTCTTAAGCAGTCACTTGATTTAAGTATCTAATTCTTGAGAAAATTAAAAAAAAAAAAAAACCAACATGAATATATTGATTTTAACAAACTTTAACAAACTTTTCTTGTAGGAACAGAAGAGTGCAATTGAATACATGTGGATACTACTTGAGGGTAGAGTATGATGTCTGCAGCAACACTGCATTAATTTATCACTGCCTTGTCAAAAGCAGCGTGCCATAGAATCACAGACTGGCTGAGGTTGGCAGAGATCTTTGGGGCCATCTGGCCCAATGTCTGCTCAAGCAGAGACTCCCAGAGAAGGATGCCCAGAACCACATCCAGACAGCTTTTGAAGATCTCTAGGAAGGGAGACATCACAATCTATGGGGCAACCTGTTCCAGCGGTTGGTCATTCTCAGAGAAAAGTCTTTTCTGACTGTCAAATGGAGCTTCCTGTGTTTCACTTTGTATGTCCATTGTTTCTTACCCCATCACTGGGCACCACTGAAATGAGACTGGCTGCATCCTCTTTACACTCTACCTTCAGACAATTTTCAATGTATTTAAAATCCCCTCTGAACCTCTTCTCCTCCAGGCTGAACAGTCCCAGCTTTTTCAGTTTTTGCTCACAGGAGAGAGAATCCAGCCCGTTGCTAGACTCTCTGCAGTAGCTCCATATATAGTAGCTCCATAACTTGAGCTTTTGCCTGCGCTCAGTTTCCTCACTTTTTGAGAAATAAAACCAAACGACTGTAAGCACTGACATTAGAAACCAGAGAATCATCCTTCTGGGGTCTGTAGGAGCAACAGTGCTATGAAATAATATAACCTCTAAATGAATTATCACATTCTCGTGCCTGTACGCTTGTAGGTACGTGACTATGCAATCACTTCAGCAACAATGAGCATTTTGTGGCTCAATATCAAACAGCCACTATAAAAATTCACCCCGCGAAGTCTCTTATTACAAAAATGGGAAGCCAAAAATAGCTTAAAGCCAGGAGAAAAGAAACCTGCAATTCCTCAGGCATTCTGAGCAATGGTATGAGTTGTAATTGAAAACTCCCTCATGAAATGTGACCTTGTTTGAATTAATTGGGTTTTGGAATTACTGCTCAATAGTTCAGTAAACGTGGAATTCTCTTACATTTACTCATTGCCAGGCAGAGTCCTACTGGCTGAGAACAGTGAAATTCACAAAAGTGCCATCTCTTCAGTAAGCCCTGGCTTAATAGCATGAATTAGCTGAGAGGGGGTGCATATACAACCGGTCAGAAAGATTTTTATAATGCTACATTTTTGAGAAAAATGAAATAAGTCATTGAAATTGAGTGTGCTGGTCACTTAGGGTGAGACTTCCCAACTGACTCTACTACTTCAATTCCTGCATATACACTATGTATAGAGTCTTCTTTTGAAGCTGCTTCCTGTTGTCTATAAAAGCAATATTCACTGAACAGATGTCCCACCTGGGAGATGGGCTTTCCTGAGAAGTGAGCTAGGGATGCAGTGTCTCTCTCAATTAAGGTGAAAGTGCTTTATGCTATATACAATACCACCATCAGGAGAAACTTAGTATATCCTCCACGTTTGGATATCCAGTAACCTGGTGCTGAGGATGTCCATCTGAATGGCCAGAGGAGTGTATTCCAGCTTACTCTCTGAAACTGCTCCTCTGACTGGAATTGCAACATGTGCTGTTTCACTACAGAAGATCCAAATTGGTAGCTCCAGTGTTATTCCAACTCAGCATTTCAGCATTCACAGCAAAAACAAACAATATCAACTGGAAGATTGGAGCAAACATTCAGAAATATTCTATAACATACAGAGTATGTTATATACACAGGACTATTTCCACATTTAGGACATGTAACAAAAATACAGTGACTTTCTCAGATGAAGTGGAAACAGAGTAGTTAGGATTTTCCACATCTCCTTGTTAGTCATGATTTCCTACAACAATCCAGTGTTCTACAAGGGTATGATAATTACTTTTCAGTACAATGGGTACTGCTAAGTGGGATAAAAGTGCCTTGTGGCACTGCTCCCAGCTAGCAGGCTCTGATTCTCAACAGGACTACATGGCTAGCACGCAGTTATGCACCAAGCTGGCAATACGGCTCTGGTCATAGAATTGCCAAGACTGGAAAAGACTTCCACAACCATCCAGCTGTCCACCCAACACCAGTATTTCCCCACTACACCATGTCCCTTGGTCCTACAGGTCATTTGTGTACCTCCCCACAGCACCCTACTGCACCAGCCACGCATTGCCAGTAAGAAGCCTTAAAGATGAGAGCACAGTGTATATACATGTCCATCCAAATATACCCACGCAGCAGGGAAGTGAGCTGGTACTGCCTGGAAAAGCGATTCAGATTTTCTGCACTCCTGAAAAGTGAAGCATGTCTTGCAAGAGCACTATGTAAGGCAGTAGTAGTTAGGATGGCTCCTGCACTCTGTGGCCTCCCATTCAGGAAATTAGATGTTGTCTGCAATGGAGGAATGAGGCAGCAGGCAGCAGCAGCTGGAGCTGTATTTTCTCAGCTGTACATCTGACAGCTGCGACTGGATTCAGTTCAGAGACTGAAAAGATACTCTGTCATTCAGGGCTTTTAACATGAAGTATTTTTTACCGAGTTCATTATCTCTTTACAAAATGAGACAGGATGGACAGAAATGCTCTAATCACAGAGAGATTTGATGAGCCTCTGCAGGGATCATGTGGTGCTCAGTTCAAGCTTCCAGCATGCTTCCAGCACTGTCTGCCCCACTGCACTGTCACTTGTCTGGTTCATTTACCCTGGGTGCAGCAGGTAGTGAGAGCCCTATGCCTTATCACACACTCTCCTTTGGAGTTCCATACACAGCTAAACTATGTGGGTCTGCACAAGGGTTACATACTCATCACTTGATACTACCAACGAACCATCTGGTTTTCTCTGGAAAGTTGTACGCACTTCAGAAGAGCTACTGGTAATTCTTTTTCTACCTATTAGCAACCTTTCTTAACAGAGCCCCCTAATAACATCCCACATAATATTCATTGTGCTTGCAACCCTTTTGCCTTCTGGAAGCTGTTCAAGCATCTAGGACAATTTTAAGAAAATGCATGCTGTAAATATAGATTCCATAAGTTTATAACTGAACTCATAGATCAAATGTTATTATTTTTATTTTAGATTTATGTTTTTAGTTACGTGAATTAATTTTTCGCTATGCCTGGGCGTTATGATTTGATTGCTTTACAACATCGATAAGAGGCAGCCATGACCTATATCACTAAAATTTCAAGGAATAATTAAATTGCACTGCCTGACAATTTGCTAAGAAATTGCTTTAGATTCTTCGCCAAGATGAGTCTGTAACATCAGAAGCTAAAAGGGAATTAATGCAATGTAATTTTCCTAAGAATTCAAAAGCTGAATTGGAATTGAAAGCCGATGCGAAACTTTGACCCTTTTGACATTTATTTGAATGAAGCTCGTATAAACATTAAATATCTGCCAATGCCATTTTCATATGCCATTTCAGGCAACTGCTTCTTTTACAGTTTTCAGAGAGGGGTGGAGAAGTAAGAGATTTTTTGAACTATAGTAATAGTAGGAAATGAAGCACCTTCCTCTGATGTGGAGAGGACTGAAGAAAGAAATATGGAAGAGTTTACCCCTAGGGTTTTATAAACAAGAACACATTTAGCAACTGAAAAATTTCAATTAATAGTGAGTCACATAATTCTTACTCTTCTTTTAGATCAGATAAATATTTCTAATTTAAATATTTATTCACCATAGAAGCTGAGGACAGTGGTGCAGAAATAACAATTTGAATACAGAACGACACTCAGAACTGTATACAGTTCATAGGCTTCAAAAGAATTTTGGCATGGGAATGCATCTCAAATCATCTTTAGTTTTGAGATCTTTTTTTTCTTTTTTTGTGTCAATATCACTTCACCACAACAAAGAAGAAAGATTAAATATTTGAGCAAGAAAATCCATCTGATAAGACATTCCCAAAATGAGACAAAGCTATGAGTGAAATGAAGGTTATAGATTTCAGTACCTCATTATTTAGCCAGTAGACTGCTAATCAATGCTAAACATTTTTCATAAGTACGAAAACTTCAGGATGAAAACATGTTTATTGCCTAATCTAGTTATTTTCCCAAACATATTCTATTATTCAGCTTTGTTACTCCTGAGAGAATAATTTCTTTTCAGCTGAGAATTTTAGGCTTATCTGGATATATATTCAAGACAGCTCAGGTGAAAACCAATTATCTTGGTAACCAAAACAATTCTAAACATATTCTGACTCAGTAACTGCAGTCAGATACCAAAATAAGTATTTAGTACTATCCTTTGCCATAGAAGGTTTCTTCATAAAATCATCACACATTACTATAAGACAGAGATGAAACATTAGTCTCTGGGGTAGCAGTAAAGTCTCCTTTTATATCATGATAGCATCTCTATTAAACAAGGGACAGAAACATCCCTAGAGGTATCACTGTAAGCCACAGCTCCTGATTTTATGCATAGTTATATAAAGAAACAAAAATGCTATGCTGAAGATAAAATAACATCTTATACTACTTCTGGAATACAAATTTCTGTTATTCAACCTTAATTTACTTCCTCCTAAATGATCTGTTATGCAACGTGTGTCAAACAAATATTTTCCCAAGTATTTCTCCATGATACATTTTGAGCTATGTTCTCACCTACCACAGATAAGCAGACTGCACTGCAATTTAAGAGCATGTTGCAAGACCAATATCATGTTTAGGAACTGCCACTAACATATTTGGAAACACAAAAGTGAATTTGAATCCCTTAGCAAAGAATATTCTAGTATTTGTTACAAATATTTTGGTCATTTTTCTTCTTTCTGTGCAAAAATTCACCTACTAGTACTAAATGCTGCTATTCCAAAATGAATACAGCTATCCGTTTTTACTAAGTAACAAATAAGACGAAATAAAGTTGCTACAAAAATATCAATGTTTCTAAATTTAACTTTAGCATTTGTTGTTTTATCGTTCATGAAGACATCGTGTTTATGTTTCAGTGTATTCATACAACTAGTTATGCCTTCTGTAAAGTATGGTAATTCCCTCTACGTCGGTTTGACCAAATATTTAAAATCTTGTATCTATTTTCTTTGGTACTACTTTTCTTTCGGTATTATAAGGACCCAATTATTTATCTCACTTATATTTGTTGATATATAACAATAAACAAATGATGTTTTTGTACGTACAATTCTATGTCTGTACTTGGAAAATAAATGAAATATAGGTCAAATTATGTCTGTGCTGAAATTCACCTCCATTGAATAATGCACATGGGAACCTGCACAGAGGGAGCTTATTCCAAGCTGCAGTCACAATAGCACAGTGTTAAAAAACTAAGAATACAGGTATCAGACAACATCACTACACACGTAAGTTATTTCCAGTGTCAAATATCCTCTTACAGAACAAGATTACATATTTTTACATGCAGGAGAGTGGAAGGGTCAGCGTAGATTTGCTTACCTGTGGTTGACCTGATAGTTGAGGTGATGTTGGAAGATGCCATCGCAGGTATACACTCATCATCTTGGGAATAGCCTGCCTGAATTGCACGCAAGTAACTGTGGCTTCTTGTTCGGAAACATCCAGGGAGGTCAAGGGCATCCATTGCCTGAGCTTCAACTTCACTAAACACTGATTCACACACCGATTCAAATTGCCCATTAACCTCTGCTTCACTCATCTGAATAAACAACAACAATGCATTTGATTTTTGACTTGCTTTTTTGTGATCATCACGGCCTCAACATCTCAAATGGACACCTGTACATTGATGAAGAACTGTTTTAGCAAATAGTTAAAATTTAGTAATCCCTTCTGATCACATTTACATTTTTTATAACTTATACCAGCTGCTTATATATGTATATAGTAAGCACATCACACATGCCATACAATTAATTTTACATTTAGTATCTTTTGGCTATTCAGAAAATTATAATACATGTTTTAATGGAAACCAACAAATCTAAGATCACAATGGGCTGACAGAAATTCATGTTTGTGGGTGTTGGACTAGATGATCTCTAGAGGTCATAGTATCATCATCATCATAGTATCATAGTATCATAGTATCGTGCGAGTTGGAAGGGACCTTAGAGATCATCGAGTCCAACTCCTGGGTTTCGAGCCCCCTGTGTAGTGAAGCGGCACTTCTACCCCTGCGCCACAGGGGGGATTCAAACCCGGGCCCTCCAGTGCCGCAAGCAGCAGCTTATACCACTGCGCCACTGGGGGCACACAGGTCCCATCCAACCTTTACAGTTCTGTGATTCTGTCAGCAATGGGGAACAGAACTTAGCTACAGTAATATTAGTTCTCAAAAAGTGAGGGTGGATTGCCTTATCAGCAAAGTTACACATCATGTGAACCTGCTGCACAGGTTTTCTTCCTCTCATTATGAATGGACATATCTCATACTTGAAGTTCAAGTTCAGAGAAATATTGCATCTACTTGTGCCCAAAGCACGTTAAATAAAATCTGTTCTTCAAAACAGGACGAAAAGTGGCCTGATAAGAAAGTAATGCTTGGACCAGCCTCATGTGAGAAGGGCCCTAAAATAAACTCATTTCTTAGTTACTTGCTAGCCATTTGACCACTGTGTAAAAATGAGATGCAGCCATGAATGATATCTTTCCTTCAGAATCATTATTTTAATTCTGACACTTCCATCAGAATGACTGTGGAGGAGCCCTGTATATCAGAGCACACCAGAAGTGCCATGGACACCACCTATCAACCTGGCTCTTGGGAAGGTTTTCACCTCACCCTCCAGATCCTCACAGGGCTTGGATAGGATCCAGCATGACCCAGCAGGTTGGGCATGACACAAAATTAAACACATTTAGGTAGCTTTCACGATTAGCAGGGTTTATGAAGGCTGCCCTTGATGTGGGAAGCTCTGTGTAGGAAACTGTGTATTGAGTCGTGGATATTACAGATAATTTTAAACAAGTTATGTAAAGTCAGTCCAGACCACCTCTAACTGTTTGTGAATAATTCCACATTTGTTCCAAAACCAGAGGAGAAGCTACACCCCAAACAGACATGCCTCCCGATGTGTCTTCCTGAAAATAAATTTTTTAAAAGGGAGTGCCAGAAATCAGAATCAGTATGAATATAAGGTAAAATTAGTGGCGTCACTAAACAGCACATCTAGTTCATATTACTTTTTCTATATGGGTGACAAGTGCATTTTTCATTATTACTGTTCCCAGCACATTATTCATTATGGAAACAGAGTCAGTGCAAATGTTTCAAATGCTTTAGGATTTTGATTAAGTAAATGGAAATTTCATACAGAACTTCTGATGATAATGAATCGCTGATATTTTAATTTCATGTAAGACATTTCGGCTACTAAATCTTTTCTGAAAGGAATTACATTACCCTTTGTAAGATTTGTTTCTAATAAAGTTAAGTAGTCTAATGCAATCTCAAAAAGATTGAAAAAAAAATCTTACACTGAAACATTTTGCATACATCACTGATCAGGATATTTATGGTAATGTGGCCCATAAAGGCAGTAAGTCCTAACCACTTCCTTCACTCTAAGGTCACTGACAGTGGAAAAATTAAGTTTTAAAATTTATATTACAAATGTAAGCTATGGAATCTGACATCTTATTTGACTGTATTCTTGGTAAAGAGTGACCAAAAAAAAGAACAAAAAAGAAAAAAAGATCTCATGAAAAAGGACATTAGAAATATCACAAATCACACAAACTGCTATTATGTAGATGGGACATCAAGGTGGTGTCATAGAAAAGGAACAGAAGGAGGCAAAGGTTCAAAACTTGTTATTTTAACACATTTACTTCATGTAGTACTTACTAAATGCTCTTATTACTAATCTGGAAACAGAGAGTATGTTTTTGGCACAAAAATATGTGGGTTATTGAAACTGAAAAAGAAAGAATCATATCCAGCAGGACTTGGTTAATTTGTCCAACTGAGCAGTCTAACTGCAAATTAAATCTGTTGTGGACATCTTGCCAGGTGATGTGTATTGGATTGGAACAAAGGATTTCAACCTCTACTGAAACCAGCTAGTTGTTACAGACAGCTCAGTGAACATCCCTATACACAGAAATGGTCAAAAAGGCAGAAGACGTTAACGTAGTTCTATATTATAGCATTATCTTCATGACAGACAATAGCACTTTGTTTTGAATGCAATTTCTTTTTTCTTTTTCTTTCTTGTATTCTGCACCCCCCCCCCCAAAAAAAAAAAAAAAAAAAAAAAAAGGTTTAAAAAACATAGAAAACAACCAAACCAGGGTAATGAAAAACAGGGTATGATAATGATGGGGACAGGTTCCACAAGGGAGCTATGAAAAAAAGGGTTTGGAGAATGACTGACTGTCAGTTTCTAATGCTGATGTGTGCTATACAAGATTATAGCTAGATTTATCTCACATAAATTAAGGAACATGACTGAAGGGCATTAGTCAGGCAGCTACCTCCCAGCGCCCTACAGTCATCAGAGACTGACAAGCACTTCCAGGGGGCTCTCAGCCCACTTAGGATGTGCACTGTCCTGGAAGAAACTCTTTCACTCCATTAACTTCAGAGGAAGATCTAGTTGTTGCCTCAGTAAAAAGCCTCAAGTAAGATGAGCTGAATCCAGGCCTGAATAGTCATGCAATACAAATTGAATGTGAATGAGTTCAAAAATTGCTTTAAAAGATATATATTTTCTTAACACAAGCATTATACATAATTAGCTACTATACCCTTAGGTGCACCATGAAATGCTCAAAGAAAAGTATGTATTTAAGAGGAGGGCAGGGTCCTACTCTCACGAAGCAGCACAGGGAAATTTCACAGCCAAAGAACATGAGGAACATTGGAAATTGTATGTAAAGTACTCTGTTAAACAGAATACGCACATACTTTATGAGGCTGTTTGTACTTCAGGCCTGATTCAGATCTCACTTCATCATGAGTTAGTACTAAATAACAAATCTAAAACCAGCAGGATGGAAAAATGTCACCTTTCAGAAGTTCCTGTACGTAGAATAATTGATGGGACTTATTCTTTGACCCAAGAAGAATGAAGGGATTGAATTAAAAGATGAATCACTGCTCCTTTGGAGCATAATTATTTTAATCAATATTTTAATCTGGCAACCTACATTTACTGAAATCAGGGTGGTATTTTCAGAGGATGAGTTTTGTAAGATTGTGCTTTTTATGTTGTCTGCATCTTCTTAAGTATTTAATAGACACTGAAACTGAAAATATCAGTACTTGGGTTTTTCTTCTGAAAAAATAAATGGAAAACATTGTTGTGTGTTATGGTGTCCCCTTTGCTTCTAGTACTGAATATTTTTGTTGAAATGATGAACAAGGGTAACATTCTTCAGAATCAAATTACTTTGACAGTCCATATCCTCAATTTGATATTAGGTCAAACGAACAAACAAACAAACAAACAAAAGACAACTACAACCATCCACTAGTAACAACTCTTACATCCGTGATTAACCTACAAGAAAAGTTACAACAAGAATTTCCCACCTGACTAACACAGCTGGCCTGACTGAGCGTGCTCACTGCTCTCATATAGCTCTGATTCCTTGAGCGAAACTTTGGGGAATTGTAGTTTGCAGAGGGATCCAGGTTGTGACCCCCAGGCACGTCACTTGCAGTTTGAAGGTAGCTCTGACTACAAAGGAAAGAGGAAGAAAAGAAAGGAAAGGATGTAAAACTACAGATGGAATCAATTAGGACACTAAAGACAGTATTTTGTATGTGACTCACAAATCCATTCCCCAGGGTCAAAAATCTCTTTCTGTAAAGCACCATAGATCTGCTGTAGTGAAACGCTTTAATAGAAGCAGAGAATCTGTCTGCAGTTCTGCTACCTGAAATTTTAAGTACCTTTGCTGTATTTAAACATCATCAATCCTCCTGACTATTAACACTGAACTTTATTCAAAGAGAACGTGCAGGTCATCAAAGCAAGAAACAAAGCTAAAGCATAATCCAAAGTAACAAAAAACCATCTCCTCATAGATAACAAATCTGTTATTTGTAGTCTGTTCTTCTCAAGTGTTGGGCATCAAGAGACCTTTAATCTTTTTACTGAAGATCAAGATATCTTGTGTTCAGTAAAAGATTAGTAAAGTACATGGAGCACTCGCATAAAGCTCTTGAAATGCTGTTTTTGCAACACATCTCCCCGTTTAGAGGACCGGGACCCTAACACCATACTGAGCACTTTCAATATGCTTTCACTACAAGGCTATGCCAGTCTTTATGTTATACATCATATATATTGATTAGCTATCATTCCATGAATGTAAAAGAAGCAGAAGAGAAGAAATGTACTTTGCTTTGAACATAGAATTAAAAAAAAAAAACCCTGAATGTTAAGATCAATGTTTACCAGAGTTATCAGGACCCCTAAAAAGCCCATATTTTAAGAGTCATATGTCACTTCTCTCTAAACAGCAGTGCACAAATTAAAGAATATTTCAGAAAATCTGGGTTTTCATGTAGTAAATAGGCAGCGCGTATAGCTATTCCTTAAAGGTAGTTTTAACAAAAACACAGTTTCTGTGAAAAATAATGGATCTGTGCCAGTGAAACATCTACCAGTACTGGCAATGCACTTTGAGTCACTCAGTGTAGCAGTGGCTGTGATATGTGTCAGGGTTATTGGGAATTTCCTCATGGAAGGGGAAGATTCTGCTCTGGAAGGAAAAATGAGAAAGTCACAGGTTCCACTCCAGGTGCAAACTAAGGTATAAACCATGACATGACTTCTTATGCTTATGAAACTTCAAGCATGACCATAGGCCAGTGCTTGAGGAAGGACTCATCAGACTTCCTTGAGAAGTGGGCCCAGACTTGAGTAATCCATGAAGAACAGTCAGGGGGGAAACTCGGGCCCTTAGTCATGACTTTGACTAAAGCAGCAAGTAGTGCTGAGCCCTAGCTCCCTGTGTGGCCATTTCCTTTGATGTCAGATGTGAGATGACTCAATGTCTCTCACATCACCAGCTGCAAGAGCAGATGGGATTTACAGACCTCCTGACCTTACTCTTGGGAGATCTATTCTCAAGCACTTCCATGCGTTATTCCTGCCTTGTTCATCTCAGGCTTAGCACAGACAGCTTTGCTCAGTGCAGTTCCTCAGTGCAGTTCCTCAGTGCAGCTATCTGCTTCTCTAAGATGGGCTGCCTATTTCTTCTACAAAGAAAGAGAAAATGTCATTTTATTTATTTACTTAAATCTTCAGGCGAGGCAGGCTTTATTTTCTGAACTCTTAAAACATTTCCCTGGAAGCTATGCAGTTTTTTACTTCCTGCTTCTGCGTGCTGCCTTTCATAGAATATCTCCTTAACCACAAGACAGAGGTAAACCATGTAGAAACTACGCTATATCTGTTGAATCAAAATGAGAATGTATGAGACTGATGCAGGCACCTGAACATCAGCTAATTAAATCATTGCTGTCAAAATGATGTGCAGATTAACATAGGTCACTGATAGCGGTTCTGATTTGGTTTTAGATTATGAAAACAGGAACTGTAATCACTTTTTTTTGTTCCCATAGGTGTGAAGACTGTAACAGAAGGCTGTAACAGATTAGGCAAAGTGATATAGAGCCTACCTATCTATATTGAATTGCTGGATGTAACAAAACCTTTTAATTTAGTATTTCTCAGAACAGTTTGATAAGTCACTTCTGGACCATCTGCTTGTCATCAGGTGGTAAAATCTTGGATTCCGTGTTCAGAAGCAGTTTGTGAACGAAAGGGGTATTTGAGGTTTTTTTGTTAAAACAAGGGCAAAATAAACAAAAGAAAGAGGCAAAATAATTAAAGTGTGAATGAATAATTATTTTAAAAACATGAATTAAACTGGCTCCTAATAACTGTCTCCTTTGCTAAGTAATGTAGATGAAACACATTATTTCATTGTGGAGATACAGGTTCCTCGTGAAGTATTACTATCATTAAATACAATTGACAATGTTTACAACAATAATTTGTGAGAAGAATAAGCCCCATATGCCATGGTACTGCTAAGCAGCTGAGTTTTGATTTATGAGTTTGGACATTACATGGTAGTTAAATAATTTTCATTTATCAGAGGAGAGCAATTTATTCATAGGGCTGTAACAAAAATAAAAGAAGTGTTACATACATTAGGCTGTAAAAGCAATTTCACATTCCTTCAGTTAATACTTTGAACTCCTTTCTGATAAAAAGAAATGATTAATTTTCATTTTTAAGATATACATTCAAATTAATCCTCTAGGATAAATGTCTCAATGCATAGTAAAAATGACAGTTGTGTTACAAACATGACACAGAACCAAAATGCTTTAAACTCAAAAGTTACATAGATATATTTCTTTCAAATATCATTATTCATTGCTCAAGAAACTTTTATGCTTGCCAATAATGCTATAAAAGCATGCCGCATGTGACACTGGTAAAAGCTGGCTTTTTAATGGCAGCCACTCTGTTTATAAACTCAGCAACATATGTCTTGACCTTCATTTCCAAAATACCACAGCTCAATCAACTTCGATAAAAGAAAATGATTTTCTTTTATGCTCTGCAGTAGATGGTGTTATCAGCTACTTGCTGATGAAGACAAGCACAGACACATGAAATGGTTTGACAGTTCATCTCCAGGACCACAAATCAAATGCGCACAATAACATCAAACAGGTGACTGCAAAGTTTGGTGCTATGGAACAAGAGGAAGAGGAAGGGACTAAAAGCAAAAATTAAATTGGTATGTCAGTCCCACTTGCTTTTTGGAACAGACAAGTCTTAGGAATGGATTTCCCTTTAAAAGCTTGCTTTTTCTTTTCTTTGCCCTCAAGGGTTGCCTTCCCTCTTCCATTGGCTTCAGAGAAAGTCCTCAGAAGCAAGGAGGAAATCTTTTTTGAGACATCTCTTAGCTGAAAGCGAGGTTTAAAGCCTCTACAAACTTTTGGGTATAAGGCAGTCCCATGTGCTGATGCTGCAGCTCCTGACAAAAGGAAAGCTTTAGGAGTCCCAATGAAGACAGCCAAATCTGCAACAAGTCTTTCAGTACTAGGCAGATTGTATGAGTGTTTTCAGGGAAGAGAAAGTACTGTATTGTAAACACATAAAGTCAACTATAGCATGGCATGCTTATCCTAAATAGTATACCTGATAGTCTATCTGATAATACATCTCACATATATCACCCTGACATAGAGTGAATGAGGAAGAAGTTAGATTGCACATTCCAACAGAAAAAAAAAAATATATATATATAAAAAAAAAAAAAAGTGGATGAAGAATAAGGGAAGAGACAACAGTCCAAAAAAGAGTACTTAGAAGTTTTTAGAAGTCTTGCATTACAGCCTCCCTCTTCTTGCTTTTCTCTAGCTTGCAAAGCCTCAGGCCTCCACATCCAGACCTCATATGTCCTGCAGCTCCTATCCAAAAGCTGCATTTTCCTCCAACCCCTGAGTTCACATATACGAAAAACTACACATCCAGCTTTCCTTTCTTCTTGGCCAACCCAAATCCTACTCCTCCCTGCTCCCTAGACCCCTCTTAATTCCCAGCCCACAGTTTTGTTGAAGAGCTTTCAAAACATCATCATCACAGAAGCCAGTAATATCTGTTAGTTCAGATCTAAAAGCAACAAGGTACAATGAAAAAGAAAAAAGAAAGATTTTTTGACTTTCAGAAAACACATTTTCTTCTGTTTTCCCAACTCTTGTAGCCATCTTTAAAATGACTATGAAAAGTAAAGATGTAGGAAGATATTTAAGTTTACTTATTGTTATCAAAAAGCACTAGATGATATTCAGATTAGATGGAAGAGCACATCTACATCCCCTTATCTATTTTTACCCACTTATCCTATTGTAACTAAGACTTGAAAAACTAAAGAGCTATTCAGAACATGCTTTAATAAACGGAACAGTCATATAAGCTAATGCAGTAACTGCAGTAAAGCATTAACTAACGGTAAGGGGAGGAATCTTATTTCCTCATCCTTAGCCATCTATTATTTAGCCATTTATTTCCTCTGTTAACAGCATTTTTAAGAGGAGTAAAATGTTCAAGTTATTTTAACACTAAATAACTTCCTTTGTTCTTTTTCCTGAATTCCACTGTTTTGCCTAGATTTTTTAAAGAAGTCAATTGACTGCACAGTGCCTGAAGCAGCCAAAAACTTCAGCATGATGTGCTGGCTGATTCGTGGTGTTCTTGCTGTGGTCTTTACTACAGCCCTTTGCACCACTCACTTGGTTTGTCACTTGTGCAGCACTGCGTTAATGCTTTGTCATCACCGAGCTCAGATGCTGATGTGACTCTTTTTTTCCCATAGCCTGTGTCACTGCTCTACAACTAGCACTTCTGCAAACCGGACTTATAGCATGCAGTACCCTACAGTGACTTATATAACAACTGGATGTTCTGCTGATGGGATGTCTTTTGGCCATTCAATTAAAAGATGTCTAATAAGCATGATAATAAAACAGCATCGTTTTACTTTTAGGTCACCCTGAAAGTCCAGATTGAGTAACTGACTTGGTCTTATAATTTATGGCTATGCCATAGTCCAAATAAAACAAACAAGTCCTGTAATGTCTCCCAGCAAAATCATATTGATGGCAGCAGTATCTGACATGAAAAATAACACGATATATGCAACCTGGGAAAGGGTTCTTGGTCATATTTTTTTCTTGTGCTTATTTACCTGAATATTATTTAGTAATGGATGATTTATATCATGTACTTTGTCTCAAAACCACTATCTTAGTTTAAAAAACATGAATATGATGCCAACAACACAGCAAATGTGATAAATCTGTCAAGTTTATTCCTACCTACTCACATACTGTCCAGATAATGACCATCCCCCAGAATGTTCACCTTCCAGTGCACCCAGGGTCAAGGAGATATCAAAAGTGAATTAATGTCTACACTGGCCCTTAAAAGTTGCAGTAACAAAGTCACCTTCTGATTCTGAAAGGGCCTATCAAGTTTATTAAGACAGCATCAGATATAAAGAAAGTCCATTTTCCATCAAATTAACTTTTGGAATTGTAATATTCTAAACACTCACGTTTTTATTTGCATGATCATGCCTGCATTTGTCAGAAAATCTAAGAATGAATGGGAACATTAAAAAAGGTACAATCACCTCTGTTTAAATCAGCACATGCAATTCAGAAGTATCATTCTGGGACAAAAAGAATTTGTAGAATTCAGCTCGGGCACCTAAAAGGCAGGTACATTAGGGTTAGCAAAGTAGCGTAAGTTATCAAAAGCTATTTTATTGAGTGATTTGCATTTCAATGGATATTCATTCCTCTATCTGTATCTATCTTAACTATGTCTCAGTAGGTATGTGAAATAACTCATCGAACAGAATCTAATGATTAAGCTTAGCTAGCAGCACCATTGTACAGCAGCTGCGAGTCACACTGCGTCTCTGTGGATCCCTGCTGAAATCAATAGAGCTCTGCATAGGGGCACAGATGTGCCTGCCTGCAGTGCAACGGAGAACTCTGAGCACAGGCATTAAGTCTGATTCTCCCTTTGGAATAATGCACTTATTCCAGTTCTTTGAAAAACTGAAAGTACACATAAATTTGGAGAATTTATTTGCAGTGAAGAATTTCTTTTCTAATATTTGTCAGATTGGATTTTCTCTTTGACCAGTGATAGACACTAGTATTTGGGCCAAAATAAATTTTTAAGAGGCCTACTCATTTCGTCATTGACATATAGCCTTTCTTAAAAAAGGTGTCTGAAAGATATCAAAGAGTTTAGGTTAGATATTAGATGGAAGTTTTTCACTCAGAGGGTGGTGACGCACTGGAACAGGTTGCCCAAGGAGGTTGCGGATGCCCCATCCCTGGAGGCACTAAAGGCCAGGTTGGATGTGGCTCTGGGCAGCCTGGTCTGGTGGCTGGTGATCCTGCACATAGCAAGGGGGGTTGAAACTGGATGATCAGTGTGATCCTTTTCAACCCAGGCCATTCTATGATTCTATGATTTAATTTATTACAAGAATATGTTAGGAAAGAGTTGGGGATTGCCCTGATGAATCACTGGAAGGAGAAAACCTTTCCTGCCAGTAAGGAGTTACAGATTTAATACCATACAAACTGGAACATAAGAGAAAACAATCTAGAACAGTTAAACAGTCTAACAGTTTGATCAGTCTCCGCAAAAGTACAGAATGTGCTGGCTCAAACAAGCCTGTTCTCTAAAACTTGCAGAATGTGGATATAATAAAAAGGGTCTCACATGGGAAATCTGAACTGAAAGCTATTGTTTGTAAGAGGTGACAGATGTGCACATATACTTAATCATAAAAGTCTTGTCCCAGCATCCTACGCTGAGCTTACCCCAGAGATTACACAGCAAACTGGTCAAAAACAAATAAACTCAGACAGATATTACAGCATTTACAGTACCACTATCAGCAGCTTAATTTAAACATGCACTTAAGTCCACTGAAGCCAACAGGTATTAAGCAACGAAGTGACTTACTCATACTGAATTTGTTGACATCGCGAGACTATGGGAAAAAAAAATCTATGCAAAACATGCAGTAGAACTGGAAGAAATAAAAATACATGCAATCTGTGCTAACCAAAAACACTTTATTTTTCAGGTCCTTGCCTGAGGTATAGGAGTGTTTCTATACACATACTTCAGAGTTTCATTCTTTTTTAAGCTAAACAAATGAGAAAAGCTGCTCTTGATTCAGTTTTTCAAATGAAATATAGAAGCAACATATTCACTGAAATCAGGAATTATTAAAAACAAAAAACAAAAACACAAAAACCAAAACACACAAACAAACAAAAACAAGACTGAAATAAATTTTCTCTTGGGTCTAAGTATTTGCTTGTAAGACTGAGTGCCCTAAACCTCACCATAGTTTCACCACAATCTATCACATAATTGCATCTTTATGACAAAAGCCTCATTTATTCCTGTGAAGACTCTGCACTTTGTTCAGACCTTCAGAATTCCCTTTCTGTCCGTAACCCAGGGTAATAGGTTTCAGCCCTACAACATATAAGCTTGTATATAATACAATAAGGCAAGTGATCTGGTTCAATTACTCCCAGGATTTCAGAAAGACACTTCTGAAAGGCAGCTTTGCTACTTCTAAGAGAGCAAGGAGTCTTACACTGCTTAACAGAATTTCCTATTATTCTGCTGAGGAAGAAAGGATAGGGACCTTCTTCTGACCCCATAAAAGTTGCCTCCTAGGAAGACAGATGACTAGTTGCCCTTCATCAGCATTCCTTCTTAACCCTGTGGACCAATCTAACCCAGATCTTATTGACTGTAGCAGAGAACACTATCACTGTGCCAGTGGCCCACTGATTGCATTATTAGTTGATAAGGCTTTGTAATTAGGCCTCAAACCCTCCTCAGTAAATCTCCAATTTCACCCCTCAGAGACTCTGAGTAGATGCTAGCACACTACAGGGCCTCAGAAAGCTGCTAATGAAGTGTGTAATGAGGCTTTTTGGAGTCAGAAGATTGAGGAAAAACACAAGAAGAAAAACACAAGAAGACTGAGGGAAAGCAGATGATTGAGGAAAAAAAAAGATAAATAAAAAACATATAAAAGGTGAGGATTACTTGTTCTGTGACTTTTCCCACCTCTTCTATTCAAAACATTTATCAGGAACAGTTTCTAAACCATTCCTACTTTAAAACACGTAAGATTTAAAAGCAAATTGAAGTTTACTCTTAAAAATTAGAACAAGAAAGGCTTGCCTCAGTAGTTTGCCATTGTAAATAGCATAGAAATACGACACATTTCTCTAGCAAGGAAGCTGTGTTTAAATTCTCAAATGTGAAGTTCTTTGCAGCATCCCCATTCCTCTTCTTTTGTTTTCAGTTCCTCATGTTATAAGCATGCTATGGTTACCATAAATGATTAGAGGTGGAAAGACTATATTTTTAAATGGAGATTGCCCATTCTCTTACAGGATCTTTTGGTATTCCATGCTTCCTGCTGAGCCAAGTGCTCCGGCAGATTAGTCTTATCACATCTCGTTCTGGTTCAACCCCCCTTTATGTGTACTTGAGCAAGAAAAATGGTGCCAAAATGGAGTCTGTAGAACAGAACATGGGCACATGCCTTGAGTCACAGTTCAGGTATTTGAGTCAACAAAAATCAGTATGAGCACGAAGAGATGAAATCTGTCCATCCAAAAAAGTGTAAGGGCAGTGAAAAAATATTGTTAACACAAATCATTGCTTTAATTTAGTGTAACCTTAAGTCTAGAAAACATTTGTGGGAAAACAGTTGCAGGTCTAATTCAGGCACATCAGCTGAAACTGCTAAATAAAATAGTTGTATATTGAGAAATCAGACTGGAAAGAAAGCGGCTGAAATGTAGACATGCACAGTGTTCCTCAAGTGTGCTGTGGATTTAATAAGACCCAACAATGCTGCTTTTCTCCATAAACAAGATTTCACAATAAACAAGTACTTCATGAAGCACTTCAATAAGGGGCCACAACATTGCAGAGAATAGAGGGAGAACATAGCCAAGAGAAAAAAAAAAAAAAGGAGCATTGCTAATCTACCGTGTCAATCTACCAAATAATTATTGCCATGGCAGATTTCCTTCCTCACCAAAACACTACAATTGTGCAGTAGCTATCCACGTGGATACTTGTAGCACTTATTTACATACCTCTCTGTCTGCTCACCCATTGACTTAATCTATCTGGACTACCAGCTACCATGGTAAAGTATGCCAATAGAGGATCAAGAAACAAAAGTACACATTGCTGTCATTGTTTTTATTTCATCGTTGCTTAATCTATTTTATCTTTATGCATGTGGTTTCTAGTTTCCCATGAGTCAGAGCATAATGGAAAGCTTCAGCACAGCACGATTATTCATTTGTGTAAGTGATACCAGTATGATCTTCAAATGGAGCATGTTAACTTTGGGCTGAGTGCTATCATTATTTGACTAAATGGATAGGCAGCTTTCAGTCCTTCACAGCACTTCGAAAAGGAGATACTGAAAACAGAACCAACTACTTCTAGAGGGTTACCCTGTTCGTTTACATAATCGGTATATTAAGTCATCTTTTCCTGTATATGAGAAGCATCAAATGACTAAAATGTTGTCTTCAGTCACAGAATTTTCCATCACATAGCCCAAAACTTTTGTTTTCAGCTCTCCTTTCCAGATCGCAGCGTTTCTGATACTTCTGATACTCAACTTTGCTTTTGTCACACACACAGAAAAATGCCATTGACTAGGTTACAAATTGTGTGGGGCAATCTCTCCTACAAGGTTCCATGAATCTTGTTCAGGATTGATGTTCCCTTTGTTTCAACTAACAATTCTATTACTTTTTCAGCCCCCTGCACTGTTACTGTAAATGAAAATACCTGTCAGCACAGTACACACCTTCTACATTCTATATTCTGCAAACTGCCTTCCATCAGAGTTGAACTCACACCCCAATAGCTTCAAAGCACAGCAAAAAACAATGGACTGAATTGAAAAGGCTTGCTTCACCTCCAGCACACACATATATGCTCAAAGGATACTGAATCTGACATCTAGAAGATTTTCTACTCCTAATCATAAAGCAAGGTAACAAAATACTAAAAAAGAGCAACAACAATAACAAAATTAAGAATGTTTCCCCTGTGACTCTCAGTAATTTCCACAATAAATGGCACTTCTGGCACAATTTCAAGAAAGCAAAAAGTTCAAAGAAAGCAGATTCAAATATGTGTCCTGTCTCCAGCACAGCAAGCTTTATTGTATTATATTTCACTCAAATGCAATTTCAAAATAATAACAATAAATTACATCGGCCTTCGACTTTATATTATAGAAGCGAATAGCATGACATGCTACTTATTCTTTTGAAACAGCATTCAGGAAGAAAGAGTTGAACTGCATTTATCCTCAGTGGGTAGTCTATAGATATCTGGATGCATTTAATTTTTGAAAAATCCAGCAAAATTTGAATCACTTGGACTACATCAGAAATAAGTCAGGTCTGTTATCTGACCCTTCAACCAACTGATCCACATGATTAAACTTTCTTATTCTGTACTGAGGGTGACTGCATCCAGCAGGGTGAGTCCATGCAACATGCCTGAGTGCTGCCTAGCAGCCAGCCAGGTGCTGGGCTGCAGGCAGGCCGGGATCACACTGGCTGTGCCAATGGTTTGATAGCGGTGATGATCAGATGGCAGTGTTTGGGTGCAAGCCCTGCGACTACCATCTGTGTGGAACAGCGGAGGGCAGACCCTCAACTTCTTTTTCATTTCCACTTGGACTGAAATATGCTTCTTTCCAAGAGCTACTTAAAAGAAACGATCTCAGAATGTTAATGGCCCTGTTAAATCCGTTGAGTTTACCTACTTTTTACATTGCTACATAAAATGATTTACTCAAACACAAACATGCATTTTTATCATTCATGCATTTTTAATGTTTTATCTCCTGAATCTTTGAGCAACATGAACCAACAAAACAGGGGCTTATGGAATTTAAGTAGGAAAGAATTCCTTTCAAAGATGCCTGATAAAACTCAGAGGAGAAACATGTGCACATCAACATGATATTTAAGGTTAAGTGAAAACTTGTCTGGTTTCCATTTTAACCTGTTCAGGATAGTGATAAAAAACTAGGTGCATTTTTATGGAACCCACCTACTGAAGCAAATGCATGTTTTTATACCACTGAAAATATCAGTATTCATATTTCAGGCTTACTGGTGCTCTTCCAGATTTCATTTCTGAGCTATCCTATCCATTCAAGCAAAGGACTAAGAGACTAAAAGCCCCAATATATTTCCATGCATTAGCTCCCTCCACCCTATAAACAAGCTAAAAAGCAAGCTAACACAGCTGACATCTCAAATTATGTAACTTCTTGTAAGACATGCCAGAAACGTTATTCAGTCCAGCTATACATGCAAGAATGCTGTTCAAAACCTTCACTTCTGGTTCAGCAGTGAGATCAGCAGTACAAAGGGCACTCAGCATGCAAGGGGGATTACTGAACCATGTGGGAGGAAGGAGGAAGGCTCCATGACCACCACCACTTGCTATACCCTTCATAGTGATCTGACTGACTTTACAGGGATCCACACTGACTGAGTGACAGGCAAGGTTTGGGAAGGAGATGGCTTTTGGTGAAATCCCGTTTTGGATCATTATTTCATTGGTATTTCTGTGAAGCAAGAAATTTTCTGTCTGCCTGCTTGCTCAAAGTACTGCATAATGTCAAGGGCTGCTGGAATTTGCAGGTTTTTGCAAGACAGACATTCAAGGATAAGGATAGTTGTGACATTTCTGTCTGAAGGTCACAGGAAAAACTGTACATGGCAGGCTGGCAGATTCAAGGTACTGTCCCTCAGTTTGAAGCAAAAATGGATTTAAAGATACATCAGCAACAGGTTGGATTCTCAGTTATTTCTAGTGCAGCATTTATGACAAATTGTCAACAGATCCTGAGTAGTATTTCACAGTATCATAAAAACTATCCTTTTCCTACTGCAGTCAGTGGTTTTTTGATAATAAATCTTTTCGGGCCAGGAACATGCACTGCTGTCAACCCCACTACACTGCATCTGCATTGCACTGGGGTTTTAATCAACAATGTTTTCAGCAGTTTTCTAGGTACCTCCATCCATGACAGCATGCCTACATTTCCAGTTCTTCTGGAGCTGGATCCCATAATCCACCTACTCACTGACAAATTACCCACTGACCTAGCAGATCCTTTGTCCCTGTCACCTCAGAAAGTTAAATCTGACAGGACAGCCTGTATAACAATGCAGTATCTCTCTTATAAGAGGGCCAACTTTAAAGCAGCATGGGGATTATTTTGTCAATAGCTGGCAAGTATGTGATAAGGCAGAGTCAAGAAAGCAGAGTTAAGCTCTGATAGATACTTGGCTTTCCCCTTTAGTCACTGGATAACACTGGTGTTCCCTGACACTTTGGGATCTAACTGGTATAGTCCTTGCTGCCCTCCTCAGACTCAGTTGCTATGTCTGTACTAACACATAACAATTGCCTGTGCTTGCTTTCTGGCCTTGAAGCCAACTGGCACTGTCTACCCGTAACCACTTTGTTACCCTCTTTTACCCTTCAAAATATGATGGCTGCATCCAAATCATCTTCTGGGAATGATCCTGGGCCTACACTACCACCCAGACTAAGTCCCAGCAGTGGTTGGGGAAGAATACACAGGTCCAAATGACAAATCTGAGGGAGACCACTCTAAAACCTGGTCAGCCCATGTGGTCAGGTTTCAGTGCTCAGGCCTCTGCTCTGGCACTGTTTAATTTACATGCAGAAATACAGCTTGTCCGTGTGTGAAAGCTGACTATTTCCCCTTTGCCCATTGCCTTCAGAAGGCTCACTTCTGGCAAGCCCTGGACTTTAGATCTCCCTTAGTATAGTTTATCCATCTAGGGTATCTGACCCTTTGCAGGACCAACAGCTTTCACAGTCATTTACAAGAAAATCCAAGATAGGAATTCACAAAATAAGCCTCTGACATTGCTGAGAAATTATGGGCTCCTTACCCTGAACAACCTCTACTCACCCTCTGACTCACTGACCACTCTCTTTGTTTTCCAGAGATCTAGAGAAAGCCTGACTAAACTAGTTGCTATAGCCAGTGTGCTTCAATCTCAAAATGCATACCAGATACAACGACTAAGGGTATAACAGATTGGAATGTCGATTCCAACCACTACCACCTTGAAGCTCTTATGTTTTGTTCTTTGGAAATCAACCAGGTACGTGTCTGACAGCAGTATTTAGATAATAGGCCATGGTCTCAGCATTGGAGCTACTATGTTAGCAAATCTTTCACATTCATATTCAGAATTTGGCTCAGTTGCCTAAACAGGCCTTTTGCATTCTTTGTCATGCCATAAGGTGTTCTGAATGAATTTTATCAGAGCAGTCTTGCTTCGCAGTATCTCAGAAATCTTACAGCATACAGTACAAACACCGTTCTGTATGCATTTGAAAAGAAGCTAAAGAATGGCATAAGAAACTGTACAAAACCACTGTTCTTTTCAGTAGCAGAGGAGGCTGGTGCTTTTCTTCTAGATTGCAAGCTAAATAATTCAATCAAATTAAGCCAGAAGTTTGGTTTATTTTTTTTTTTTTTTTTTTGCCTAAGGTTTCTGTTTTGTTTCATTTTATTTTATGAAAGGATGAGTCATTATGCTATACTTTACATGGTATTATCAAGAGAACAATAAACAACAATCAAAGGTTTCATTCCTCATTTCTTCTATTTATTTCTTCCAGGCAAAAAGATCAACTTTCTGAGTTGTGAGAAACACCCAACCACATTAATAGAAGAACATTGCAAACGTGGCTACCACTTTATAGTTGTCTTTTAAAGAAGAATCACAGTTTACTTAAAATAATAAATTGAAATGTTGAAGAGAATATAAACATAAACATACAACTGCATATTTTCCTATAGTTTTTAAGATTGCGTTAGTTATTTAATAGGTTGTATTAAAGATACAATGAATGAAGAAAAAAGCACAAAACAATGCAAAACAGAATACCAACAATAAAACAATTAATAACAAAAACCAGTCAAACCAAAGCATCCACACAGTGTTAAATGTGTGACAATGACACAATAGATCTGATATATAAAGAAAGCACTGTACTGATAAGATGTAAAGTGCTGAATTTATGCACAATCCTTTGCTTGTTATTATAGCTTCTACGGAATAGTGTATTTTCCATTTCTGAAGAAAAAAAAAACAACACACACACACACACAAAAAAAAAAAAAAACACAACAGAAAATACCAAAGAATTATAAAATTATCCTCCTAAAAAGAAGGATTCAGATTTTTAAAGATCTCATATGAAGATGGATATATTTCTTTCAGTAAATATAGTAAAATCTTCGTTATACAAATGGAGGAAGACAGCAGTTTTTCATTCACTAATCAAGAGAAACTGTAGCTAATTTAAAACTAAGTAAGACAAAGTTAGCTTTACCTACAGTATAATCTTTTCTTATGAAGACTGATCACTGCCAGTAAGACACAAAGAAAAATGATCTACTGATGAAAATTTTCAGGAAGGGTTATAACATGGTGTAGTAAAACTTACTTTTGATGATCTCCCAGTGGTCTTTGTCCAATGGATTTTAATAATGACTCGGGTCGAACTGCTAATTTTGGTGATGTCTTGGGGCTTGTATCAGAGTCTCCACTCTCTTCGTCTCCCATAGCCTTAATATAGCTCCCACTTCTCATTCTTCTGCAGGGAATCTCTTCATCTTTCCCACCGGCGGGGTATCCTCCCCATTCATCCTGAGGTACCTAATAGAGACCATCAAACACAAATGCAAAATATGCATTGTTTTCATATATTTAAATACTTCTTTCCATTTTATACAGAGAAGTTATGAACTTTTTTTTTTTCTTCAGAAAAAAATCACTTAAAAAGAAATTTCTAAGGGCCACGAATGATTTGGGAACCTACTTTCAATACCAGAATGGGAAATTTTAATTGTATAAATGTTAGAACTTCAGAAACAATCAAGTCACTGCATGTGAGCTTTGCTGCAAGGTCTATGTGCACATATGCTCTAAATTACAGGAAATCTTAACCTCTTAAAAGCTTGCATGCAGATTTTCAGCTGATAAACAGTAGGCTGACCATGTCTTAGACAGAAAACTCACTGAGTCTTTAAATTAAGCTAAGCCATGATTTATGTATAAATGGATACTATTCTGATTAAGGACATACTTCTAAAAAAGAAGAAAAAAGCAAATGTATCAAAGGATTTATTATTATTATTATTATTTTAATGTTGCAACTGCTAACACTTCATAGAGACTGTAACATACCATGAATGCAGCCAGTTACTAATAATACTTCAAAGCTGGATGCTGCTTTCATACAGTTGGGGTGGGTTTCCAAAAAGTAAATCTAGTGGTCAGATGATACATATGTAGAATGTAGATATGTGTCTATACTACAGACTGTCAGAGAACTGAACAGGAGTAGTATTTTCAATTTCCAGTGAAACCAGCCTTATTTAAAGACTTACATATAAACTAAGCAAGCATGCTTCTGTACAGGTTAGGGGCTGAGCTGCTGGAAGGGACACTTGCAGAGAAGGACCTGGGTGTCCTGATGGACAACAGGTTGGCCATGAGCCAGCAGTGTGCCCTTGAGGCCAAGAAGGCCAATGGGATCCTAGGATGCATTGAAAAGAGTGTGGCCAGCAGGTCTAGGGAGGTGATCCTCCCCCTCTACTCTGCTCTGGTGAGGCCACATTTAGAAAACTGTGAACAGTTCTGGGCTCCTGAGTTCAAGAAATACAGGGAACTTATAGAGAGAGTCCAGTGGAGGGCCAGAAAGATAATGAAGGGCCTGGAGCATCTTTCATATGAGAAAAGGCTGAGAGATCTGGAACTGTTCAGCCTGGAGATGAGAAGGCTGAGAGAGGATCTTATCAATGCTTATAAATACCTAAAGGTAAGTGAATGGGACCAGGCTCTTGTCAGCAGTGCCCAGAACAGTGACCAGGAGCAATAGGCACAGTTTGGAACTGAGTAAGGTCTATAAGTACATGAGAAATAACTTCTTTACTTTGAAGGTCACAGAGCACTGGAACAAGCTCCTTGGAGGCTCCTTCTTTGGAGATGTTCAAAACCCACCTGGGCACCTTCCTGTGCAACCTACTATGGGGAACATGTTTTAGTTGGGGGGTTGGACTCAATGATCTCAAGATGTCTGTGTTTTACTTAAATGATAAAAGCAACACACTGAAATCCATTATGATGATTTATAGTTAAAAAGAAAGATGTGACAGAACACTTTGGTAGACCAGGGCTGATGCACTTGGCAGCATCAAATCCTTCACGAGCATAATGACTTCCTATATATTACAGTACAATGGCATTATTGACCAATACACTATAAATCAGAACTTCAAGTTAAACATATATTGAGGAGTTTCTACAAAGAAAGATGCCAAATAAAGACTTTCAAGTCAAATATTTTTCAGACCTAAAGACAGAGTTTACTGTGGAGCTGCAGTAAATGCTCCCATTAATTTCAGCAGGATTGGAGTTCTGATTTAAAGAACTAACTTGATCCCCCTGTCATCATTGCTGCCTTTCAAGACACATGAATTAGCCACACAACAGGTGAGCTGGAGTGGTGCTTTGAGTCCCAAAAAGGGATTAGGGAGGAAATAAAATTTTAAAAGAGGGTGAACAAGTAAAGACAGAGATATTAAAGAAACAAGTTCAGCAGAAAAAAAAAAAAAGATACTGGAAATGTTGTCAGTGAGAGCGATGAATCAGATCACAAAGAGCAGAGAATGTTAGAGGGAAATATCAGAGAAATAAATTATAAGCTGTATTCCTATACAAAGTAACAAGATGGAGCATGAATCTAAATGAATCATGGCTTAGATCATGCAAAGAAACAAGCCTTAATTCCAAGATTCTATGAAACCTTAACTGTTACTCAGCATTGGATGGTGGTTGGGGAAAGCACGAACATTTTTGTCCAAACTTGAAACCTCTACATGTGATACATCCTCCTCATTTCCTTTCTAAAACCTAATGTACAAAAAGTATGTTAGTGGAAAGACTTCTGGCATTCTGTGAAAATTAAGAGGTATTTAGGTGTAGTTTTAATGGACATCCAGACGAACAAGGTACACTGGGCAATTTTCTGCACTGAAGCTGAATTAATACATTTTGTCTTAATAATCTTATTCAAAAAAAAAACAACTTTTTAATGGAACAATTATTTTGGCTTGGTCTTTTTTTTTTTTTTTTTTTTTTTTTTTTTTTTTTTTTTTTCTCTATTTTAGCTCAAATACAACTAAATTGAATGTTTAGGAAGACATTTTTAGGAAGAATGTTTAGGAAGAATTTTTTAGTTACTCATACAAAAATGATTAGTTTGATGACACTTTTGACTGAAATTCCATGTTCAAATAACTTGATAATGAGTAGATAAGGATAGGATAAGGATAAAGAAATAAACACAGGCTTAGTTGTGCTTATTTTAAAAGAGAGGAATGACTGATTTTTCACATTAAAAAGCTTCAATAAAAAACCAAAATCTTAGAGTTCTGTGCCTTGCTGCTTTTGCTAATTACATTTCTTATACTTTCTGAGTTTGTAACTTAAATGAATTCCGAAGAAAGATAAGAACTGAAGAATCCTCACTCCATTTGTGCTTGTGACATACTGCATACCAAGAATCCTGTTAAAACCATAATAACCAGCTGACTATCATAGGAACCTGTTATTGAAATAGAAGCATTATATACAATTAAAATAGGTATGTTTTTTTGTTTGTATGTTTGTTTATTTATTTGTTTGTTTTTTTACTGTTGTGCCATACAAAGGAACAGAACCCAACAAGCACAGGGGAGATGGTTCTGAAACCTGGCAAGGAAGTTTCACTGCATGTTCTCTCAGATTTCATACACAGCCTATGAAAACAGCTGGAGTCCATCTGCTGCCTTCAGAAACAATTAGGGGCCACTGACATTGTTTGTCCTCACTGTGCAAGAAAAGAAGCAAAATGAGTCCCAGTTTGGCCAGCAGTGGCTCACTGATGACTTTAACTGGTGGGCTAAACATTCAGAAAAATCCAGGAAGTCTCATTCTGCATGGTAGCTTCAAAGAAAAGTAGTACTACAATAGTACAGGAAAGAGTTTTCATTATACTGAAGCATCAACAACAATGTTTTGCAGCAAGTGTGAGGGTCACCGTATGTGTATTTCCCGAAATATGAAAGTGCTTTACAGCATGCAGAAATACTTTCTTACAATGGTTACCAGCCCCTGAAATTCCCATCTGCAGGGTTTGCAGCTGCTAATTGGGAATAATTATCCTAATTATCTACTTCCATATAGTGATAAGTGCTGATATTTATAATGTTGAAAAAAAAAGTCTTCATCCTGTTCTAGACGTTAGCATGAATTCTTGTGTATGCAATTTTTATCCACAGAGGAGTTAGAGTGCATATTACCATGTGAATTTCCTTTTGTAAGAACAGTAAGCTGACAAGGTCCAGATTTTTTCCTTTGTTTTTGTCACTGGCTGCTGATTTCATTATAAATACCGCAGAAAATCATGAGTTTCTTTCACAAATCTAATGCATTGTTGATACAAGGAGCAAAAGGATGTAAAGGAAATGGATTTAATTGTTCTGATTCTGATTCACTGCGTTAGGTTTGTTATTGAGGTCCAGCACCTGGTACCAAAAACTTACCTTATTACATTTTATGCAGCAGATCCTAGAAATGGACTCCAGAACCTTACGTAGGAGCCTGAATTTGCCAGAAGTATCTTTGAGAATTATCTCCTTTATAATAGCATCCAAAAGGAATCAAAAGGTCCCTTTAGTTAGTCAATCACAATTCCAACTATGAAGAAAAATCTAAACTCTTTCTTATTTATAGTGTTTATTCTACAGGCAGCATAAAGGTCCTTTTGTTATTTCCCATTTAGAACCCACCTTCTGAAAATCAAATTCAGACTTCTTTTTTATTTTCCCCATGAAATGCTTAGAATTCCTAGGAAGGGCTGGGTAGAAGAGGACTTCATGTACAAGAATGTGCTGCAGCAATGATGACCCGGGCAATTACCTTGTAAAAAGGGACCTCAGTCCCAAGCCGAACACTCACATGAACTTTATGAACAAGAGTTTTTGCATTAACATTGTGGAGAATTTGAGGAAAAAAAAGAAATGCCCTAATTTAAAGCTGCCTTATAACTCACTGGGGAACTGGGAGTTCTTGTTGCAAGGCACGCTCAAATAGAAAGGGAACTCAGATCTTAACAGTCTGAATTTGAGTATTCTAGACAACAGTTCTTCACATTTCCCTATTCTAGAAGAAAAGCCATTACATTATGACTGAAGTCCTTTGTGTTGGTGCATCTTACTTTTGCTTAAATTATATCTATCAGAAGAACAGGGCTGAAGAAGGCTTGCCTTCAGTCCCCTGATTGGGCTTCTGCAGTAGGTTTGCCCTAATTCTCAAGCTGCACACATTCTCCATATGTAAAAAGAAGTACATTTATGCAGTAAACAAGAATGAATTCACCAAACTTCTGGAATCGTGGAACTGATGAGGTTGGAAGGGTCCTTAGAGGTCTCCAATACAGCCTCCTTGTCAAGGCAGTGTAAAGTAGAGCAGATAATCCAAATGGGTTTTGCTAAGAATGAAGACTCCAAAACCTCTCCAGGCAACTTGTTCCCATATATAACCATGCTTACGGTAGAGAAATGTTTCCTTATCTCTAAACAGAGATGGGAAATCTAGGCTCCCATTCAGGTACTAGTGTTGGCAGTCAGAATACTCAACCTTGAATTTAAAAAATACTTATGTCAAAACTGGAAGAATCAATGAATTATTCATTCTTCTGGAATCTGACTACTGTTAATTCAAGTGTCGTGATCTCAGTTTAGGATTTAGCTAAAGAAGTCAAACAGCAACTGCCACTTGCCTGTCAAAATAGATCTGCCCCTGTTGTTACACCCACTTCTGTGGCATTTGCTCCCAGTGCCAAGAGTTTTAAAGGTGTTCCACCACTGAACTGCTGATCTGTTTAAAACCTGGCATACCGTTTTATTATCTAAAATGAAACACTTCTAAATATATGGCTTCAGCTGAGGGAGCTGACTATCACTTCTTCTTATTTCTCATACTGAAAGGTTAAAATGAGAATTACCTACCTCAGAGGAGTCCTGTGAAATTTAATTAGCATGCAGATGTAAAATGCACTGAAATATTCATTTTGACCTAAATCTTATTTTAGTAATATACATTTCACATTTTACTAGAAGCTGTCTGTGCATGAAATTAGACTAGAGATGATAGAAAGAAGGATAGATAGGAAAGACTACATAATTGAGACGTAATTGTGATTTTATACTTTCTAAGTCTGGTCAAGATGATCCAACAAAAAAAAAAAGAAAAAAAAAAAGGACAAAATCTGAAATGTAGGTAGGAGATTTTCTCTCAAGTGAAACCTTCTTTGAGGAACCTTAGAAGAACAATCTCCGTGCACAGCTGTAAATAGGTGAAAACAGATGGAAATCTTGCAAGGCAGACTGAAATGTTCTTAGCATGGTAAGAATTTTCTTGATATTATAATGCGACTTGGGAGTTGGATCTATATTTTCAAAAACTTAACAGTAGAAAGATGTCTGACTAATTACTAGAATTTCCTTCTGAAATTAATGACATTCTACTGGCTGTGGATGCTAAACCCTGCTGGTTTTTACAGGATGTAAGAGCACATTATCTAAAAATAAAGCTTTGTTTTCTCAGTAGCTAACCTTGTGCTTGCGTCTCAACGCCATTCTCAGTACACATTTTAGCCTACATTTCCTGTATTTTTTTATTATTATTTTTTTTTTTAATGTGCTGATTCATTTTTCAAAGAATATGAACTGTACAATAAAGCCATTCAAAAATCTCTACAAAATATGTCAGGGGCTCCTCCTCACCACTAACAATGCCAATCCTCTTAATTAGCTTTAATTTTCACATGCCACCCCCTACTCCCTGAACGTCTTGACAACTCAGAAGTACAGAGAGTTCTTTCAGCATTCTCCACAAGTCAGTCAACATCAGGATCAAGGCAGGGCCTAATCTGAGAGTGCAAGATGTCTTTGTCTTGCCTGCAGTCTTCTCTAGGCTTTGATATGAATAACCATAGTATGACAGGAAGATAAAGGATATCACATAGACACTAAGCAATGCAGGCATTATAACGGCTTGAAAACAACAAAACCTGAAATCAGGAATCTGGGAACCAACGGACTCTCGACACTCACACACACTGCAAAACATAAATATAATCTAGCTGGAAAGTGTTCAAATAGAAACAACGGTGCCAGTGCTCTTTACTGTCTGATTTTAGTTTTTCATGGGCAGTCCCACTCAAAGTTCCTCTCCTTGATGAGAAGATTTACATCCAGTGTAATCAGGATTGTTTGTTCACCACTTTTTTTACTTTCTAGAGAAAAGTGTTCCTTTCATTAAAATACTTATAACAAGCAAACAAACAAACAAACAAACAAGAGAACCAGCAATAGTTTTCCTGACTGGTTTTCTAACAACTATGTAATTTGTAACCCAAGGATGGTTAAATCATAGAATTCTTAGTGTTGGAAGGGACCTTCAGAGGTCACCAAGTCCAACTCCCCTGCAGTAACAGGGACACCACAGTGAGATCACGTTGCCCAGAGCCTGATCCAGCCTCAATTTGAAAGTCTCTAGGGACAGAGCATCAACCACATCTTTGGGCAACCTGTTCCAGTGCCTCACCACCCTCTCCGTGAAAGATTTTTTCTTTATGTCCAACCTAAATCTACTGTCCTTAAGCTTGAAACCATTTTTCCTTGTTCTATCACAATAGACCCTCATAAAGAGCCTTATTTCCTGTAGCTCCCCTTTAGATACCGAAAGGCCACTACCATGTCACCTGGGAGTCTTCTTCAGGTTGAACAGCCCCAGTTCTTTCAGCCTGTCCTCATAGGAGAGGCATTCCATCCCTTGGATCATTTCTGTGGTCTTCCTCTGGAAGCATTCCAACAGGCCTATGTCTCTCCTGTACTGAGGACTCCACATCTGGACGCGGTATACCATATGAAGCCTCATCAGTGCAGAGTAGAGGGGCAGAATCACCTCCCTTGCCCTGTTGACCACACTTCTTCAGATGCAAACCAGGATACGGTTGGCTTTCTGGGCTGTAAGGGCACAGTGCTGACTCATGTCCATCATGTAATCCACCAGAACCCCCAGGTCTTTTTTGGCAGGGCTGCACTCAATCCATTTATCCCCCAGCTTCTATGCATACTGTTGCCTCAACCAAGGTGCAAGACCTTGCACTTGGATTTGTTGAACCTCATAAGGTCCACCTCATGTTTATGAGGACTGTCTGGCTCTGTTTATATTGTTTGGAGGAACATGGGGCAAATGCTCAGCTCATGATATACTGCGGTCATACAGACCTCAAAGAGATCTGCCATTCAGCTGGCTACAAATATTAGGCTTCACAAATCCTATGATACATTGCTGATTCCCTCTGGGATCTTCTGGACTTGCACCACGTTGGCACAATAAACCAAGGTGCAGTCAGATGTCAGCAGTGAGTTCATCCTCACTATAAGTGATTTTTCCTTGCTAAACCTGGAGCTCACTGATATCATAAATATGAGATAAGCTTGAACCAAAGGCAGGGCTTGGCTTATGCTTAAATGAGAACATAGATACAACCTGTTAATCCAAGACATAAAAACAGTATGAATTCAGCCAAGAAGTTTAGGTTCTGCTGAACTATGTATTTCCTTTTGTATGTGACTTGGGATGCTGCCTCATGATCAGTCTAAGCTGATAAAAAAATATACTACCATCAGTGTAAACTGGACAGGTTTTCCTTAACCAGTATTCAGCTTTTCCAGCAAACCAATTAATGGTAAAGCGACTTAGAGCACTGGATGGAAAATAACCCTGACAAGAATAGTATTTTTTTTATCTGAACTGGTGAGGTGCTACAAACTTGCTGTGCTGCTGCACAGTCATCAGTACTAAAGTGAAGATAAAACTGTATGATGACTGCTTTAGGGTAAAGACCCACTGTCTTGTCTGGAGGCCAAACTATCCTGCAGCACCCCACATCCATACTGCTTTGCAGTCTTTGCCTCCAAAGCAGCGTGTCTTCTGAGAATAGTCTCTGATCTGCAGTATGTCCTGATCTGTATCCAGGAGCTCTATAGGGAAATTCTAGCTGGCTGGGATCAAAACTGCCTGAGAGGCTGAATAACACAACCATATAGAGAATCAGGGTGCAGTCCTAACACTACTCAGTTTAGAATCATAGACTGTCTGAGTTGGAAGCTTTAAAGGTCATCTGGTCAACGCTACAGGGACACCTACTGCCAGATAAGGGAGCTCAGAACTCCATCTACACTGGCCTCGAGTGTCTCCAGGGAAGGGGCATCCACCACCTCTCTGGGCAACCTGCTTCAGTGCCTCACCACCTCTAGATGGCATCCTGTCCCTCTCGGGTGTCGACTGCACTACACAGCTTGATATCACCAGCCAAATCTGATGGTGATTTTGTTAGTACGGATGCAGTCTTAGGGAACAAGCGTTTCAATAATGCACAAGCCACAGAAGCACCGAAGACAGAAACTTGGAACTTCTCATGCTTCTGAAAAAAAAATGCAGCATTTCTGCCAGTTAATTTACTGTAGTCTCAACCCCAAGTGTGCTTTTTTTTTTTTTTTTTTCTCCTTGCCTTGTTGCTCATTGCTGCCTTTTCCTTTACATCTTTCTCCTTGAACTGAATTAATTGATCTACAATGCAAATTCTGCTCAAACCAATAAAACTAAGCATCACATTGCTGAAAGACCAACACTGAACTGCAGCTCATCATTCACTGCAGATGAAAGGGAGTCAGGAATACACCTACAAACAGGGCAGCAGAGGAGGTCCAGAGAACCACAGCAACTGAAGCTAACTACAAATTTTACAGATAGATGCGTTTGGGAAAAGTAGACTGAGTAAACTGAAATATATCTGCAGAGTGGATGGAGCCTAGATATCTGCACAGTACAGTGAAGAAAAATTATAGAAAAAAGGAAAAAAACTCTGAGTTGAATTTATGACAATTAATACAGAAAACTGTAAATAACAGTTGAGAGTATTTGGGAGGTAAAGGAATGATAGAGAATTTCAGATGAGTAATATACAAAACTACAGCACTGTAGAATTATGGGCTGGTTACATATTATTTCTTCTCTGTGTGCTTCAAAGATCAGAGGTGCCAGGAAGAAAAATTAAAGGTCTTCTATTTTGTTGTTTCAATTTTGTCAGACATTAAGCAGAGCTGAGAAAAAACTGACTGGGAGGACTGCATGTGGACATTTCTTCTGTCCTGGGTAAATTCTTCCTTCTCCTTTTATCTAGACCAAGAAGTCCAATCAACATGGATTTGCATGTTGAAAACCTGCATGCAGGTGCAAAACTTACATATACGGTAATGCCTCATATGTGGGATTCCTGCTGCATCATCCCTATTAAAGTGAGGCAGAAGTGAGACAAACAGAAGTCCCCTGTTGGGAAGCTACCTCTTAGCTACTACTTAAAACAGAAGAGGCCTGGAAGGGCCCTCAGGTCGGGCCATGAAGTACATCCACTGCACCTACAGGGCTCTGGGAAAAGAGGCCTGATTTTCTGCTACCTTGGAAACCTATGTATTAGATTTAGTGACACAAATAGTGATATTTGCAGCATACAGCCTGTGTTTTTATGACCAGTGAAGGTGTGGGAGACAAGACTACCACAGTGTGATGTCCATGCTCCTACTACTATGTCCTTTTCCAGCCACAGTGAGAAGTACAAAGTATCATCAGTCCATTCAGTGCAGCATCTCTACACTACAGGACCGATCAATCAGTAAAAATCACCTACAGATCCCTCTGCAAATGTCTTTGCCTTTACCACTGCAGATTCAAAGGGAAATTCAGAGTTGAGTTGTTACTTTATTGTTACCTGTAAGCAAAACTCATACACCACTTGCTGTCACTGAAGTACAAAGTGAGAAAAAAAAGGCCCGTAAAGGAAAAGAGGGGCTCCCCACATACTCAAAACACTTGGCATCTCCAAAATCACAGATTGCAGATATTGCAGGGTAACTGCAGAGCTAGACATGCAAGAAGAACCTAAAAGGCAGCATTCTCAGGCCTGACCTAAAAGATCTGAATTAAACAATGCATTTTTTTAGTCTAAGCAGAAAAGGATAGTTTTTCTTTTTTTTTCCTATTTGTTACTATGGTGCTGGTGGAAAAAAGCATCTTTAATGTCTTTAAAACATAAATAATTTTAAAGACTATATAAAACAAGCCTTTCATCTATTTTTCTCATTAAACTAGTAAGTGTTTTGTACAGTTAACTCCAAGTGACTGCAATTATTTAGAGTACGGAGTGAAATGAGTGGCTTCATCCTGTCTAGCTACTAGGTGTTGCTTAGTTATCTGCATACTTCCAAAAAGATCACTTCTCCTAGCAGGGATGTTGTCCACATGCACTTTCAGCCATTTAAACACATGCAATTCTACTTGAAGAGAAAAAGCACAACAAACAACCTATAAGTACAGCACCAGGTGGGAAATAAAATAAAATAAAATAAAATAAAATAAAATAAAATAAAATAAAATAAAATAAAATAAAATAAAATAAAATAAAATAAAAGCAATATTTATGAATGCTTCACTGTGTTTGTGCATTTATCTTCTTGCAAGAAAACTCATCCTGGCTGCTCAGGGGAGGAGCCAGGTGTGCACAAGGCAGCAGACAGTAGCATAGGAGGGTGTGCAGTCAGCATTGGCCCGAGCCTGCACTCTCATTTGACAGATGTGACTGGCCCAGGTGTATAAAATATTAACTGCTGGCTGGAAATTTCTCCAGCGACACCTTTGGGTAACAACTGCAAAGGTCAGCCTTCAGCTTTGCTAAGGTTAATGTCAAAAAACAATTTGGCAGCACACGGTACTAACATTTTAAAGGAGGACAATTCTGCCTGATTAAAGGGCAGTGGGATCACGGCCTCCCTTTTCTGCTCCCAGCCTTGATGCTTCTGCAGTAGCAGGGCTTTGTTTTGGCTGCTAACAAATACTAACTCTGAGATCTATTCCTGTTCAGAAAAAGAAGCTGCAGCAGTCCACTGAAGTCAATATGAGCTTCCTAGTATGCAGCCATGAAGGCAAGTACACTGTTGTATCACTGATTGCTATGGTAATTTAAGACACCAATAGACTAAGACAACGGCTTAGTCAGAGCATTGTTGGCTGATTTTTTTGCCTGCTTAGGGAGAGGGTAATGCAGTTCACTCCATTTCTGCTTTGGGAAGGCACTGGGCTAGATGAGATGTCCCTGTGGGACTGTACTGGGCTGTAGAGAAGCAAACAGCTGAGCACATGTCCATGCTGGCTGAGGATGCAGACTGCCCTGCAATCCAAACAAGCCTTTTCTGCTGTGGAAACAGCCCAGATAATTTTGTCATAAATCGTAGTGAAGGCAGTGTGGGTGATGCTGGCTCAGACATTAGTACCAAAACTCTGTTAGCTTTGGCTGGTGAAGTACTGGATGTCATTTTTGTAGCTCATATATGGGTGCTATATTGGACCAACAGACAATCTCGTTTCCCAAAGATGAAGTGCTGAGAAAGGTGCTTTGGGTTCAAACCCATCCTCACACACCAGAGAAGTGCAGAGCAGCAAGTACCTCTCCAGGGCAGCAATCAAATTCGTGGGACTATGCCTTTTCCCTCAGATGAGTTCCTGGAAAAATACAACTGAGATCTTAATGCCTATTACTCCATTAGCTTGTCCTCAAAACTGTTCTCCATACAGGTATAGCTTAAACCAGCAAAGAGCCTTGTTGAAACTGCTGTTTTCGTTTTTTCTTTTTTCTTTTTCTTATCTAAGAGACCAACTCTTGAGCTTCTCTCTCATTCTGTGGAGTACACAGCTGACATTATTAACCACATGCTTAGCAGTGCCAGTGCTGTAATGGATGACGCTTGTACTTAAATGCAGTAGGAAGACAGGAGTGGGCTGAAGCCATTTTTAGAACAACATGCTATTTTCTTTTTCACTGCTGACTCACTCACTGTACCTTGTGGTATGTTTACCTTGATTGCTTGCTGCTTCACAGGCTGTTGAATGGCTGAGGGAGGAATATTAATCAGGGACATGCAGCCCTGTGCTCCAGAACTTCAGAGATGGTAACTGCTATGCTCCTGGCTGTGTTTTGGCTTTACTGTAGGAATTAGTTTTCTTTAACTAACACTCACAGGTATTTCAGCCCTGGAAACTATACAGCACACTTCTGTATTCATAAGTTTGGAACAACTATCTAGTTCATAAACTTATTTTTTCCCTGTTGAAAATCTTTGCTCCTCACTCATGTCAAGTTAAAATTAATCCATCATTGCACTATGTATGTGTTGAGCCTAATTAGCCAAAACAACCAATGAAGATAAAAGAGCTCTCAAAACTCATTTATCTTTTTTCCTTACATATTTTACATTGAAATTAAAATGACATGGACAGCAGTAACAGCCACTACAGTTAAAGCTACACAAAATTAGACTTAAAATATGTGTGATCTCCATAGATTATTCTGCCAATAGAGAGAGATGACAGAAACATTTGGTGCCCAAAAATACATTTGTAGCTTAGTTTGCATTCAAAATTGAAACTGAATGCCCATGGGTAAAACTTGCTAATCATTCACAAGAATTTAATAAATGCTATTGGTATTCAGTTACAAAATGACTGCTCTCTGCTCTTGAACTGACTGCTGTGCTAGCCAGCTGGTCCTGGATTCACATTACAGCTAATGTGGTTTAACAGCTCAAAGGTACTCCCACTCATCCCTGCTCCCTTCTCCAGACTCCAGCAGGAGTGATACAAATCTGGTCTGGTAGAGTGCTTTTAGATCACAACAATACAGCTTCATGCCTGCTAATTTCATTCTCTTATACTGGCCACCTTAGGACTATTCCAGCCATGCTGAAATAAGGCAAATGGTCAAGGTGGCATGGAGAGCAGTATGATCATATATATGACAATATGAACCACCTCTGACTTGGACCGGCACACTGCCTGAGCAGAAGCCCTCCAGCTACAAAGATCTGTCGGGGAGCAGGAATGTGAGAAACCCTAAGAGAGAGCCAGAGGCTAGGCTTGGAGCTTTAACAGGTTAAAGAAATGCCTGCTTTCTAGTCTAGGACATGACTCAAGCATATAATACACAGATGCTTTTATCACCTCCTTTCTCCTGTTTTCAATCATCTGTGAATCCGACAAGCTCACTTCTTAGAAAGCAATTTCCTTTGTTAATCCTTTAAAAGTTTGGTTTTAAGGAAATTACAGCTCCGTAATTACTTTGGAAGAGAAAATGGAAGCTGAGAGCAGGACAGACAGAAGGTGGATTCAAGCACAGGTCTAAGACAATGCCACGCACTTCCAGCTAGAGACAGTGTTTGCCAAAACTCTCCCCAGTTGAAAACACAAGTAGTAATATTTCACAGGGGCGTTGAAAGAAAAACTAAGACCACTGGGTAGAAAAGATCCAGCTTACATCACTAAGGAGAAATGTCTTTTAATGACATGTGCTGTAATTCTATAAACACAAGTAAACCCCCAACAAAGACCTGGGGGTTTCATGCTTATCTGCTCACTTAACGAACCTCAGGGAAACCACTGCTGCACAATAAACTTCATAATCCCTTGAACATTTTCATTTCCAGATACTGTGGAGTAATGCAGTGAACTCTCCTGGCTAGGGATCCTGAGACATTTCTTTACCTTCCTCAGTTTCTCAACATGGTGATTATTTTCATCCAGTCATTATTTACTGATGCTTCCTTCGCTGCTGTGAGAAAAGTTAAATATCCTTCCCTGGTTTTGCAGACAGATTCATTGAAATCTGTGCTGATTAACAAATTACATTTCCTGGGTCAGAGAGAAAGTTCACGGCAGAGCTAATAATGGGATTTATATCCCTGGTCTTAATGATTACATTGTGACAGTGCAGCATCCCTCAAAGGAGAAGTTTCAAACCCTTGCATTTAGCTACAGCATTGACAGAATGGGGTCCATTCATTTGTTTGCTGACCTTGGGCTAGTGAATAAGCAAGCCAATCAATCTGAAAGATATCCAAGCTCTGAATGCAGATTCTACAAAACATATATTTTATTTGAAATTTCTGCAGTGAAAATATTCACGATATATAATTCCCTGTATTATTGCTTTGGACACAGCTATAAATTTTTTATTGTAGTAACTGAGCACTTAAGTCTAGACAGATTGCCATTATAGCATCTCTGTGAATTAGAGAATGGTTACTACCCCATTTTAAAAGGAGCTTAAAGCCAAAGATCACAGAGGAAGTCTCTGGTATCTAAATTCATATCTCCCAGATTTTAAACTGGATGGACCTACCAGTTGATGAACCTTTCTAATTGCTGGATGAAACTTTTTTTTCCCAGCAGTTATCCCTGATTCACCAAATGCATAAAACAAAGACTTCTGGGAAATCAATAAATAAATGTTTTCCCCTTCCCTAGGCCTGCCACTGGGCATGACCCAAAACTTAGCAGTAATGAAGTTAATGTGTAAACTCCATGTTTCACATTCACTTGAGGATTCTGATAGAGAATGGAAATAAGGGCAGGGTTCGTGGAAAGTAAGAAACAGTGCTTCTGCAAAAAGGAAGTGTATTGTAAGAGTGAAATAATAATGAAACAAACAAACAAACAAGGAAACAGAATCAGATAATCCTTTGAGTTGAAACATGATGAGATGAAAATCAAGAAACCCAAAGATAGAGAAGACGTAAAGTTCTCTGAGTGGAAGTATAAGGATATCATGCTAAGGAAAAAGCCAGGAAAACCTGTTCTTAATGTAAGATCCACATACTTGATTTTATAACACAGACAGAAAAGGAGGTCTCTGAACAAGATACACTTCCAGTTCTGGCTCATTGAACTAGATTAAAACTTCCAGGGAAGGGCAGGTCACTTTACATGCATGAGAACTGTACTTGGATATGAAACAATATTACAGCCATCAGCCTTAATGGGAACCAATTTGCATCAAAATGCTATGAGGGTTACAACTTATTTATTTTCCTTTCACTTCAGTGAGGAACTTTCCCTCTTTTAGTAGGAAGATTGATCCTGGATGACTGCATACATATTTGAAAAGATCTGTCCCTTCAAGTGTGACTCATTACTATTGGTCCCCTATTGCTCAGAGGGAAGAGAGTTCCACACAGAAGTAGGCAGCAGTCTGTGTCTGTTGGCTTCTGCAGAGCCCATAGGAACTGGAGATCTCTAAATACATAAATCTGGAGTAGAGATTCGCCCGTGTTAATGTGAAAACCAGCTAAATTCTGGAGAAAGTTCATTAAAAAGAAATTAAAAAGAAGGTATTCAGAACAACTTTGGCTTTGCAGGCTGTACTTGGTAAAATTACCAAAGGGAATATTTGTATCATATGCCTTTTCCAGCTAAAGAAGTTCCCCTCCCAGCTGCTCCTTCTTTCTACACTGCTCCCAATGCAGTTCTTTGTATGCCCTGAGGTGATAATCATACTTTCATGGCACTGTGCTGTACCTACACCATGTGAGTGGTGTAAGTGTCCAAGAAGAAGTATTTTGGAACTATATTTTAAACTCTTATCTCTTCAGGATCCAGATCATTGTGCAGCATCATAAACAGCTACACCTGCATGGTGTAGCTATGCAGCAAGCAGCGTGCTAAGAGTTTAAATTTAGGAGAAAGTGAGAGCTGCTAGAGAAAACAATAGTGGAGAGCATGACAAATAGTCTGAGTACTAGGAACGAAATACCTATCTTCTCAAAGTATTCCTGTAATTTTTAACAAGGATAGCTTATAGTATGATTTCAAATGAAGCTCAGCTCAGTATGATTTTGATTGACCCAGTCACTAAAAGGAACTTTGTGAGTAATCATCATCAAGAAAAAGCAATTGAGTATGCCAGTAAATGTATTCTCTTGTTACTTAAACAACCTGGAGAAAGGAATAAATTAACACAAAAATAGGATTCCACACCACCTGCCTTTAAAATCACTAATTTACAGTTGTACTTGACACATTATTTCTAGCCCCAGACTGCTGGGAGAACAGCCTCTTTTTCAGTCTGGATTTTAACTGGGACGTGCAGTGTGAACTCTGGAGATGACAACAAATTCCCTGATCCTGAACTAATTTATATCACATTTCCTGTATTTATTTTTTAGTCTATGCCCTATAAACAAAGACTAAAGCAGGAGTTTGCTCAGTGTAATGAAACATTTGCATTAGGTGAGACACGGATGGTCTCCAGAGAGATATGCACATGACTTCCGCATTTTCAAAATGACTATGCATCAAATGCGTTGCTTTTCCCATTACAAATGTTAAGAAAATCTTCTTACCTGAAGGTAATGGCATGGCCTCAAGGGAGGTTTGATTTCCTGATGAACCAGAGGCTTATCTAAGTTCAGTGATGATTTGCGATAAGCTTCTTTAGCCTGACTTACTGTAAGTGTGGACCAAGAACTCCTTTTCATATATTTACTATCAGGGGTCATTGCTAGCCCTTCACAAGCTGAACATTTCACGTCATTGTTACTTTTGGAAGTCTTCAATGACAGATCCCCAAAATGTCCCTGGAGTGCCTCAGGGTAGCAATGGGATATATGATCTGCATGATGCCTATTTACCACACTAGGGGTTCGATAAGTGCTATCACTGTCCAAATTGTCATCAGAGCTCCACCAACTGCTCATTCCAGATTTATGCTTGGTTTCCGGTTTTCGCTCCTTACTTTTACTCCTTTTGCTATGCTTGGAATGGTGTCCATGATGATGGTCGTCCCCTCGACTGTCTCCCTTTGTTCCATTGACATTGCCCTTGGATGATCCTTCCAGAGAATGAGATTTAGTAAAAAGTTTCTGGACTGAATGAACAAGATGGCGTATTCTTCCCGGGCTCTCACTGCGTTGTTCTGCAGCTGTTGAGGTCCTCTGGTACTGTAAAGTGTGAAACCCATCCCGGTGAAGAGGAAGTTGTTTTTCAAACTGGTCCAAAAGGTTTGCAGGAATGCGGTTAATCTTAGGGTTACCGTGAGACATGGCGCAGTCGTCTCTTGTGTCGTAATGTGAGCTGTAGTGCATTCTGGGGAAAGTGCTACTTGACATGTGATCGCCCATTACCATGGGCATCATCATGCATTCAGAATGAATGGAGCTGCGCGGTGAGCAACGATGGTGGTCCATCGGGCAACTCTCCGTGGGGCTGAGAAGATACGATTGCCTCGGTTCCTGCCCATGGTGGATATGGTCGTGGGTATGTTCACAATCTTCAGGGGATGCTAAGCCACAAGTATGAGCTGAACATAACTGTGGTTGGTTGCGACTGCCAGATAATCCTTTCATATTCCTCGAAGCAGGAGAATATCTTTCTTCATTGAAGTGGTGAGAAGGCGACCATGAGTACTGCTGGTCTGTCAGGAAAACACACAGAACCCATGTTATCTGTTTGATTAAAGGTTTAAATTGAAAAATCCAAGCATACTGAAAAACTAAACTATTTTTCTCTATAAACTAGATGGAAAGTCTCATTGTTCATGGGATTTCATTCACCATTTTAAAACATTTTAAAACATTAACATTATTCACTACCAGCAATTTATGAGGTGAATGCAGCTTCCTTCCTGTTTGCAAAATTGTCTGCCAGCAGCTCTACAATTTTATGAAGTTATTCATTATGCAAATTTCCTCAAATACATTTAACAGATACACTCAAGTATTGAGTTTATTATTTGATATTTGGAATTCATATGTCACGCTTTGTGGCTAGTCATTTAAACTACATGGGTCCCGTTTCTGTTTCTGGGGTTTCTCAGTTGGATAGCTCAATCTAAAGATAAAGTCATTCTCTTATTACACTCAACTTCATTTTCTTAAATGAATCTCATCTTCAGGATCTCAATTTCACTCTTCGTAAACACAAAGAAGAGGAACAAAGAAACAGAATATGAACATGCTGAAATCAAGCTTAATTTTTGTATCATTAAATGTTTTACGAATAAGCATTTCATACTATTCAAACATCTGTTATCTCTGGTCCAGATCTGTTATCATTATTTCCGCATACATACATACTATCCTCTCTATTAGGCCATCTTGTTTTTTGCTTCTGGTGTCCAAATTACAAAATATTTATTTTAAAACTCTACCTTATTCCAGATAGAAAAAATATTGTTAGGTAGAAGCTACCGGTTATTATATACAATTATTTGTTCCTATGGGTCATGTACTTTCAGCTGTGGTTATTAAACAAACATGATTGCTCAATAAATGCAGCTTGTAAGTAAAGATTTTGATACTCAAGCCTTTGATATTTCTTTTCTTTCATGCAATTTCAAGCAGCTGTCAAATGCTACAAACAAAAAAATCAAACAGTTTTCTTCAATTTCATCTTATTTTAACAATAATTCAAGATCAGACAAAGATATAGGATGCATGACAGCTCTCTACAGGATCAGACAGATACATATGTGTTTATGGTTACAAACCATTTAGCGCAGTCTTTCTGCAAACGTTCTAAAACTTCTAATTCAACTTTCACAAGTGCCTGATACAAAGCAACTGAAAGCCTGTTCCAAAATGGAAGCCAGAGAGTATGCACTTAGAATATAGAATTGCTCAGGTTGGAGAAGACCTTAAAGGTTGAGTCCAATCATGACCTAACCATACTACCCTAACTCTAACACTTATTAACATATAGCAACATAACCTGACGCTGAACATCAGTCTCTAGAGGTAACACAGTAAGCAAGAGCATTCAAGAGGTGTCTATGTCAAAACCATATTCCCACCACTGGTGAAAAATCAGTACCTGCACAGTGTCCTGAAACCAATTAATATGTACCTTTTTCCAATTAATAAATGTTATAGTACCTTCAATATAGAAAGCAAGTTGTTGTAAGTCTTTAGCAGCAGCGATCTTATGACCCAGTGCTCCAAATTTCTTATAGCAGTAGATGCTTAGTTAACTTTATTACATCTTAACTTTAATAGAGCTCCACATAATGTTTTAAAATTAATGTAGAATTAAACTAATATACAATAAAGTATTCATCCTGGGTGCAATGCTGCTGCACTAAAATCAGAGCAGGTCTCGCGTCCAAAAGTTACCTCTAGATTTTATCATGGCATGAAACTGATTCCTGTGTGTATATATCAATTTCTGCTTCTATCTTGTGTTTATAACCTTTTATTTTTAATTTAGTTTTTTGGCTTTTCACTTTAAAATAAAAATTTGTTACTGTTCATTACTCAATCTGTTGTACTATTTAGCTTATAATGTCCCTCATAAATGAAGTTACAAAAAGGAAATAACATAATTTTTGATTATCCAATTAAAAGTTAAACCATACATAGACAAAGCAGTAAATTATAACAGCGTATTGAGATTAAGCCACATAAGTAGCATTGTAATTAATGGCACTTAACCCAGCATATTACCAAACATTATCAAGGGAGTAATAACAGTTCACATGTTGAACTTAGACGGTGCTTCTCGTAAAAGGGTTCCAAAGCACCAGACAGAAATTACTGCATTAGCTTGTACAATCTCATGAGGCACTGTTCTCACTGTTTTCTTTTGCAGGAAGGGGAACTGGAACAGCAGCAGTGTTTTCCAAAATGGCCATGGATCTGCTAGTTTTCATTTCATAGTTCTATGCGTCAAAGGGAGGTGGAAGGAAACTCCTTCAGAAAACTGAGACACAACAGCAAGAGCCCTCCCCAAGCCATTTCATTAATACCTTGAACATCTGTGAAAGAAGGTAACTCCTGAACTATGAATTGCCAATGAATTTCAAAACAAAACAAATACAAAACAAACAAACAAACAAAAAAAAAAACAACCAACCAAAACCAAAACCAAACAAACACCAAAAAAAAAAAAAAACAACAACAAAGAAAAACAACAACAAAAAAAGAAAGACATGCAAAAGAAAGAGCCAAAAAGGATCTCATTTAAACGTGTTCCATAGAACAGAACTGACAGTTCTTGGTGACTTCTTTTGGCCTCATACACCATCTGACACAGCTCAGAAAGCTTCAAAAATTTTCACCCTGACACATCCCTAGGAACATGAGATAGACTGATTTGCTGGCCTGCAGTGGGTAATTTACATTTTATATACAGCTTTTCCATCCTTCACGGTTCCCTATGATTCAAAGATAACTATAGAAAAAATACAACTCAGTATAGCTCAGTATAACTAATGAAAAAATATGTTTTCTGTATGTTGCTTCTACAGACATGTCATTGTATATGCCTCATGCAACTTGGTTGTTGTTTTTTGTTTGTTTGTTTGTTTGTTTTTAAATACAGCAGCTAGAAACTGCTGTAGGCATTTAGTAAGCATAATCAAAGTAATTAAAAACTGAAATAAAAAAGGGGCATTTTCTAAAAGTAATTTTCCCATTTTAATCTGCCAGGGAGAGTATCATAGAATGGCCTGAGTTAGAAGGGTCCCCAAGGATTATAAATTCCAACCCCCTGCCACAGGCAGGGCCACCAACCTCCAGACTTGTTGCTAAACCACATTGCCCAAGGCTCCATCCAACCAGGCCTTGAACACCTCCAGTGATAGAGCATCCACAGCCTCTCTGGACAGCCTGTTCCAGCACCTCACCGCTTTCTCTGTAATGTACTTCCCCCTGGCTTCCAATCATCTAAACCTTCTCTCCTCGAGCTTAAAACCATTACCTTTTGTCCTGTCACTGTCAACCCTTGTAAAAAGTTGATTCCCCTTCTGTTTATAATCCCATTTTAAATACTGTAAGGCTGCAATGAGGTCTCCTTGCAACCTTCTTTTCTCCAGGCTGAACAAGCCCAGCTCCCTCAGCCTGTCTTCATAGGAGAGGTGTTCCTGTCCCCTGATCATCTTAGTGGCCCTCATCTGGACCCTCTCCAACAGCTCCCCGTCTTTCTTGTATTGGGAGCTCCAGACCTGGATACAGTACTCCAGATGGGGCCTCACAAGGGCAGAACAGAGAGGGACAATCATCTTACAGCCTCTGCTGTCCACCCCTGTTCTGATGGAGCCCAGGATACCACTGGCCTCCCACACTGCAAGAGCACAATGCTGGCTCATGTTAAGTTCTTCATTCATCAGGAGCCCACTGGGATACTTTCAAGGAGTTCTTCTCCCAGACTGCATACACATCAGGGATTTCTCCAGCCCAACACTTTGCTGTGTTGAACTTCATTCAGTTGACGTGGGCCCACCTTTTGAGTTTGTTGAGGTCCCTCTGGATGGCATCCCTTCCTTCTAATGTATCAACTGCACCACTCATCTTGCTGTCATCAGCAAACTTGCTGAGGGTTCACTTGAGCATTAACATCATCAATGAGTCATCGATGTCGGTGATGAAATAACTGATATTGAATAAAGTTCCAAATTACTTTACATGTGCATCTTCTAAGTTTGGGCTCTGCTCAGGATATCAAACCAGTTCAATGTCAAAGGCACGACTTCTTTTTCTTACAAGCTGTCATAAAATTTTCAGCATTTTGGCTCCTTACAGACATATTTGTCAAGTCACCTGTGCTTTGCACCACTCATTCAAGACTCTTTGGGATGTCTGTCCCAGAGCTCAATGAAACAGTTAAGCTATGGCTGATTGAATTACTGTATGATAGCATATCAGTGTAATTGCCATGCGCTAGCTCTTAGCCTGCCAGAAATACAAAGAAAAATATGCTAGCTTGAAATTCGATTAAGCTAACATGCTTTTCAAGCATTTGGAAGGGGCTAGAAATGTGCCTATGGTCAATGCCCACAGCTCAGCTGATTCACAAAAACTTACAACACCATGACATTCATGTGTGCTGTTTTTTTAACTCCTAAAGTGTTTAAAGAGAAAGATAATAAAATTTCATATAAAAAATGACTAATACTCTAAAAATATCAAAGTAATTGAGAATACTAATGTCTAGTCCCTTAGAGAATGTGCCACTGTCAGAACCAAGTTACTGAAGAGAGAGACAGAAGAACAAGCAAATATAACCCCATGTGGTCAGATGAATGGAATCAGAAAGAAAATTTAGGTGGGTACAGTAATGCCTTTCCTTTTTAGGTTCTTTTATTGTCTTCAATGGATATTTGGGCAACACATAAAGACTATGTGGGACCTAGACCAAGGCACAGGCTGGTAAATCAGGAAGAATCTGGTAATTCCAAAATCCTGAAAGTCTCTTAAAGCTCTTATTTCCATAAAGTACTGCATAGGTGTAAGTCAATATTTAACCCTGACAGATGCAAGGATCCCTGCATCCTTTCTCATCTACTGTAATTCTTGCTCTGGTACACTCTGTACTTTTCTGCCTTTTTCCACCCTTTTTCCTGGTTATTCTTCTGTACTTTCTGATGCTAAAACAGCTGCTCTCACATTCTAAGCAGATGTTAGTTTCCCTGTCTTCAGGGACTGGTCACAGTTTTTAAGGCATTCAAGCTTCTTCCTTGTGTCAGTCAGCATCAAGGGGGAAAAGCGTGGTACAATGACCAAGAATATTGTTTGAAATGATGAATTAGACTGAATATGAATGTGCTGTGATAAAAGGGTCAAAAACCTTTAAACAATGAAAAATCTAGGTTGTGCAACTCTGAGTTCCTGGAACATTACTCTTTGAAAAAGGGAATCAATGGAAAAGCACTGGAAATCTCTGGCAATCAAAACAAGTGCATTTTTGCACAAATTATTTTTGGTATAAATCTTTTTATCTGTTACGCATTGAAAGAAAGTTTCAGGAGCAGGATGTTAATACCTGGAAATACTAACTGGTGCCTGATTTTTGCTCTTTTTGATTCATTTTTCTGCAAAATACTTATTTTTATTCCAAAATTAGTTTAAATTGCTTTAAGCTTCTAAGCCTCTTGGTAAGCTGCTTACCCATCTGAAACATTTTTGCCATTTTCATTGGAGTGGAAGCAGCTCATTTGGATGGTGTATCCAATAAAATGCAGTGTGAAAAGGAATACCTAATCCAGCTCTGGAAAAGATGTGGTATGGAAAACCAGACTGCTGCACTGTGCAGTTTAATTAGTACTTCAGTGTATTAAGAAAAAAAAAACAAAACCTTCACAGCCTAGCCTATAGCTAACAGAAATATTGAAAGTAACGACTGCAAGTAAATTAATCAATTAAGTATATCTTAGATATTATAAATGCATACATGAAATGTTTTTGCTGGAGGTTTGTCTGTCCAAGGGCTGCATTAACCAGGACTGTATCCTCATTAACTTGTGACATTTCTATTGGCTTTATTCTAACCTTGAAAAGGAACATCTTCAGAGATTGAGAAGACTGACTAACCTGTCAAGTGCAAGGAAGAAATTCCGAAGCATCTTAAACTGCTATTCTGATCTCAAGAGATTTCTAACCTATGTAACACAATACCTTATACAAAATTTACATTCAAATGGAAAAATTGGGTGATTACCTGACTTTAACCTCCAGCTTTTGAAGAAGGCTTGTATTTTTTGTTACACTGACTTGATGCATTTGCATCACACGCAGCGCTACCTATCTACAAATTCCCATCTAACACCTCAGGCTTCTTACTTGAAATACTGAAGTTTGAGGGGTAGCATTTCCTCAAAAACAGATAATCAGCTCTATCAAGCCTACCACAACAACGTCGTCTATGCAGCCAATCTCTCCGTACACTCAAAGGAGAAAATCAGGCAGTTCTAAGGACATAAAGCCAAGCACTGAAATGCCTAAGGCTATCAAACAAATACAATCATGGGCTCCATTTGAATTCCTGTCTTGTTCTGACACTTAAGCACCTGACACAAGCCTGAAAAATAAATGCCTGTGTATTCAGTATCCTGGGCACTCTTTATGATAGGCACACATGGAAGTGCTTATACCAGTAAACTAAAAAGAAGTCAAGGAGGTTATCAGTCCACAGTAAAACTGTCGCTGTTGTAGTTTCGGACAATGTAAATCAGACTATTCCAACCAAGAAACAGATATGATCTCAGAAATAACAGGGGCCAAAGGTTACAGCAAATAGGCCATCTGGATGTAGTTTTATTTTGGAATGTGAGAAACCAGCACGATTAAATTCAGTATGAAGTATATGTCTCAAAAATGTCGGATGAATGCCACCCTTCAAATACATATTTATCTCTGCCGACTACAGGGAAAGCTGTAGGTGACAGATTCTGATTCAGAAAACTACATCATAAATATCTAAAGGTAGGTGATCTGAAGCGCATGTTTAACGATAAAAAATGGAAAATGATTTGACGGCCCAAGCTAATTCAGTGTAACCACACGATGAATAACGTCCAAGGATAAGATGTTTTTTATAACTCCTGTGTTAGATAAAAATGGACATGCAAATTCTATTCCTAAAACAGCATCAGTGACCAGAACATACTAATTTGGAGCAAAGTCAGAAAACCCAATGGGAGAAGTAATGAGCATATGGAGTGATGCCATTTATTTAGTGCAGATATCTGCAGGTGGAACAAATATTTGATGGTATCCAATTATATCTTTAAGTAGAACAATTCTCTAACTTCGGCTCCATCCATCTTTTAAACAGATATTAGTAGTTTGGCAGTTTAACATCACAAAAGATTTATTTCTGAGATAAATAAGGGTGTATAGGAAAGGCATGCAGTTATCTGCCCGTGAGTGAAAATGAGATCATAAATATGATGGAGGTGGAAGAATTGAGGGGGAGATACTCAATACTCAAGGCCAGGTTGAATGGGGTCCTGGCAGCCTGGTCTAATATTAGACATGGAGAAAACATACCAATCACTGGGGAAGGCCATGATCAGAGACATGCTGAAACAGGGTTAAAACAAACTTCTTAACACAGAGAACATCTGTGAAAAAGCAAAAATGTGGAAAGAAAGCAAGCACAGGGTGACACCATCCCCACATCTTATAGGTGGAAGAATGGGCACCTTCACTTGTATGGTGGAAATGAGGCAAAGTTTTTCTCCCAGACCACAACAAGGGACAGGACAGAAATCCCAGAGAGACAATGCAGGAATTGCAAGAAGCTCCAAGGGTTAAAGTGGACAGAAGCAAGGAGCCCTCGGGGCGATGAAAAATTAATTTCCATTGCTTTGAAGTGTATATATTTGCGCTACGACATCATATATAACATACAGATCTGCATAGGGTTTTTAAGGTTCAAAGTACAGCACTGCTATCCACATTGACAACAGCACTGTGACAGAATTAAGTCCACAAAATGATTTATTGCTGACATTTTCTCACAGACTCTGTCTGATTAGTGAAGCTGTTGACAAAAATATAAAATATCAGAACCTAATTAACCTAAACTAACCCAATATGTGTGTATTATCTCGTAGTGTGGAAAAACGCAGCAGTATGTAGTCAGTCTGGCTTCATTATGAGTATTATTTTAAAATAATCTCTAAGAAAACTGTTATTAATGATTTCAAATACAGATCAGAAAAGCCAGCCTAACATTACTAAACTTCTTTTGATCCTTCTTCTACCTGGCTTCATAGGGTTGTTTTTTTTTTTTTCCCCAAAGGAGAAAGTGTTGCTGCTAGTAGCTAGCAGGTCAAATACAGGAAACAATCAGATTCCCTTGCTATCACTAAAAGTGCAGCCATTTTTCTCATCAGACTCTAACAATTGTTTTGCTGCATGTCAGCAATTAAAGACAACTAAAGTAATTGGGTAGTAGAGTTCAAAGATTTATAGAAGAACCTAGGCACAAAATTGAGAAATCCTTGTCCCATTGATAGCAACAATAGATCTCCCATTAACTCCACAAGGGCTGGAATTAATCCCAAACGTTTGCTAGGAAGTTCTTCTTAATTTACCTATGAACCTTATCACTTGAAGAGAATCACCTCTAATTTAGACTGCGTATCATAGAAGTACCACCTCAGTCTGGAATGAAATAATTGTACAAGAAGCCCAGAAATGTCCCCATTTGGGAAGAGAATGCAATGGAGGAGTGAAATGTGCTCTGCTGGAATCTTGCCATGGATGTCTGTGGGAGCAAGATTTAATCCCAAGGATCCAAACAAGTTGAACCAACTATTCAGCTGAACTGAACTACCAAATTTCTGAGGTTTCTTTTCTAGTAAGACATATTTTTCATTGATTAATAGATGAAAAACATCAGAAAGAATGTTGGCATTTATGAGCTACTGCCTTTTTTTTTTTTTTTTTTTTTTTTTTTTTTTTTTTTCTTTTTTCTTTTTTGGCTTTTTGTTTTTGAGATTCCTCTTAATTTGCACTTTATTTCTGACTATTCATGACAGAGGACATTTACCAGTCTCTGAAATACCAAGCAAACTGCATGAACTTACGTTTCTATATCCATGTAGAAATATTTCTTACTCTATAAGAATGGGTATGTATTCAAGGCTTGCTTTGTTGAGTGTGCTTTTGAGAAAGAAATAACCTAAGCATTAATTCTCAGAAGCGTCGATTATTGCCACAGAACATATGACTATTCAATTTAAAATGCACTTCTACTTCAAAATACCTTTTAATTTTTTTTTTTTTAAAGCATTCAATAAAATCTTAAAATTGTCAGTACTGAAGAAAATGATTTGTTTTTGTTGTTTGTTTCAGCATCAGTTCTTTGAAGCCTTTTGATTCACCAAAAAAAATTCAACATTTCATCCTTGTTCTGACCCCAAACTATTATTTCTTTTATTTTCAGGAGTTCATCATTATCTTCCTTGCTGCACCCCCTTGGTGCTGCCTCTTGCTGTTTTGCCATTCCATTGTGAACTTTTCCGCTCCGCTCAACCAGCTGAGGCGGAGGAGGTCTCATCCTGATTTACCTATGGGGTACAGGAAGAAACAGCAGCCTGGTGACATGTTCCCTTTTAAACGTGTTGCCATAGTAACAGGCAGACAATCTTCCTCTTTCCATAACCTTCAGACTGAGAATTTTTCAAATCAGGGTGCAGCCTCTTTTTCTATCTGGCTGAGCTCTACCTGGGGTCTGTGAGAAGCAATGAAAACGTTCATGGTCTTTTCCTGCCACCAGATGATGGGAAAAAAGGTGAACCCTGCTCCTGGGACCAGGTAGTGGTGTAAATACCACACACCCCAGACAAGTCTGACACATTCTCTTACAACAAGAAAAATGATGCTGTAGAAGCGTGCAACAATGAGGTAGAATTTTGGAAGAAAGTTGTGCTAAGAAGTGAAAACTGAACTTGCTACTGAAAGTCTGGGCTGCCTCAACAACATCTGGAGGTGTCGATCCTGCTACAGTCACGCTCATTATGAATGGAGATAGACTGAATTGGTGGCTGGAACAGTGAGACTGCCATGGCCATGAACATCCATGCTTTGCCAGTCTGAATTGTCCTCCAGACAGTCTGAGCAGCCTATAACAAGCATGGAGGCAAAGCATGATGACTTTTACATAGTTGAAGCTGCCTATCATGGGAATATATTTCAAAGGTTGTGAGTTTGATCCTGTTAAGAGGAGATGATACGATGAAGACCTGTAGTGGAGAAGGCAAGCATAGCAAGACATTGAAGTGAGTCAGTCTGTCAACTCCATTGGAGCCATTCCACCGCCCATGTGAAGGTGTGAACTAAGGATCAGCTACTTATCCAGGTGTTACAGAAGTGACCAGGGTATGCACGCAGAAGAGCAAAGTAGGAACCTTCTTCTAACATCCCACAGCCCGAGTGTGAAGCATAACTGAAGCTGTTTCACATTCTTTCTGCATTCTCTCTTTTCCTTGTTCTAGAGCAGACACTGGAATTAGTATTTCAGATGTGGCCTAACAACGGCACGAAGTTTCTGTATGGAAAAATATATTTACTTGGCTACTGAACTTTACAGCCTTCTCATCCGGCCAGCCCTGTCTGAATACATGACTCATTTAGACAAAAAATATTGTCCTTTTTGACAAAGTAACAAATGTGAAACCCCCTTTGTATTCAGTAGTAGAAATAGATGAATAATTCATAGCAAATAACCCATTTGATTAATCTTACATCCTTACAAAGTTCTTTTCGTGTTTGTGAATCGACCTTGGGCCTAATGGGATTTTTGCAGAGTTAGCTAACATTATGAGGTGTTTAGCTTTTACAGACAGCCTCTGCTCTGTCAGTTGTTTGCGAGCATTTGTTACTAACAGCCTTCAGTTAAAATGCAGAATACTTAGTATGATTTTATAGGATGCTCAGAAAATAGGATACAATTTTGTTCTATGAATTGAAGTGATTCACAGAAATCAGCCCTCAAACATAACTATAAGGTATTTAAAGTTCAAAATTTGTTTTCTGACAAATTTCATCATGTCTACAAAACTCTGCAGTGCACTACAACTTCCAGGTGCAGGAAAAGCAAGGATCTGAAATGGGATTATTTAAAAGTATGATGGAGACTTAAGCACAACAGACACTGAGACACTGACAGTACTGAGGAAGGGTTAGATAATTAGGTGGAAAACCAGACATACTGGAAAGTCAGGCTTTTTTTTTTTTTTTTTTTTTTTTTTTTTGTTTGCTTCATAAACAGCTATATCCTTATCTTTTTTCAACATATAAGGTCATGAAGGCATGATCATGCAATCAAAAGTGATTGAATAACTATGAGTTACTGTCTCGCACTTGAACCACACAAATTAATCAAAAGCATGACTGCAACTATTGTGGAATAAAAATATAGTCTTCTAACCTGCCCTTAAACTCCCTTGCATTTCACTTTGCATTTGGGGTAGATTAAGAGCATTATTAGCAATTGCAAACCACTGATACAAGTTTTAACCTTTTCCTTAACATCAACTTGATACCCTATCCGTACTTGAAAACATAACAGAAATTCATTGAAACGGAAAGTTTTAAATGTCAGTTTTCTTACTGTGTAAAACATTGGGAGCTGCTAAGTGTTTAGCTATGGTAAAATAAATGCTTTTCTTGCCCATAAAAAGGAGACAAAACATTTTTTTTTTTTTTTCAGTAATCTCTTTTCCCCCTTTGCTGCATGCATCTATTAATATCTGTATTAGAAGAAAAAATCATCCTATCTTCTACTTTCAAGTGTTTCCCCCTCCCCCCCTCCCCCTACTCTCATCTGAATGCCATTTAAACACGGCTCATTTTCCATATGCTTCTTGCTAAAACTGTGCTATTTGTTTTTTTACACACCCAAAGTGAACTGTTGCTTTACTCTGCACGTGCCTGAAGGGAATGATTGTGAATGCCTTGAGTTTGTACAGAAGAGTAATTCTGTACATAATGTTGTTCAGATCGCATAATGGCTGGATAGAATAAAGCTTGGAACTGGAAGAAATCCAGTTTGTATGCTCAGTAACTCAGAGTAATCAGCTTGAGATCATGCATGCCAGATCTTTTGCTCCTTTTATTATGACCTGCTACCTTTATCAGATTGCTTCTCTCATAATTTTTGGTGTGTGTGTGAACTTGCAGCCATGCACATACTTACCCTGCTTTCTGTTAAAGAAATGGTAATGCAAAAGCTCTGAAATGTTGCTAGAGAAAAGACTATGAATGCCTGGGCAAGCCCTTTTAAAAGAATCCATCACACTTCTGCCTGCATTAACTAATGAGCTCTTTTACAGAATCAATAATGTAACAGTTGAGATCAGCCCTATCCCTTGATACCTTTTCCCAATTAAGGCAGGGGATCATTGTATTAATATTATTTAGTGATTATTCAGCACTTTCACTCTTGTGAATTACTGTGCAAACACGTATTAATTCCCACCAAAGCCCAGAAACCTCAGTAGGAAACATTAAATCCATTTTACAAATAAGGGCCTGAAGCCAAAGATCTTTCAATACCAGTGAGATAGTAACTTGAAGCTCCTTAGGACAGTGAGAAGGTATGAGAGACTAAAATAATGAATGCTCCTGCAGTGAGGTCTACCGTAACTAAACTAACATTGCCTCTCTTCTGCCTTGACTCGGGACAATTACTGTACTTCTTGAGGGAAGCCCTTTTTGTGTTTTGTTTTTTGAGGAATGGGTGCCTCAAGTAGTCCTTTAGATAGAGGATGTTCATACAAAAAGGTTAAATAGCCAATGGAATAAAGAGAGAAGGACCAGACCCGTAGCACAGTGACTAGAGCAACCACCTGCACTCAAATTTCTCTCTGACGAATGCTTATCTTTATACATGTGCAACAGCAAGAAAAAGTGGAGGCTGAGAAAGCCATAATAGTTTGTAGGTTGGGCTGTAACTTACGTTCACATCATGGGTTTGAATTCAAACGTTCAGGTAATGACACCAAGAGACAGACAACTACAGCCCAGCTGCCTGCAAAAGTGTACATCAGCAGCTAGGCTAGTTTTATTTATACAGAACTTTGCTAACATTCTAAAGCTTTCATAAAAGTCCTCACAATTTCTACCATCCATAGTATACTTTTTTTTTTTTTTTTTTTTTTTTTTTTTTTCTTTCCCTACAGAGGTTCTCTGTAAGGGAGAACTGGACATCTGAATTTCAATCTGGTCTACCTGCTTTAGACATCTACAGTTACACAGTTGAGTGAGGAGAGCAGGATTTCCTTCTAGAAATACTATGGGCATGCAGCTCCTTCCATCTATTATCTAGGAAATTCTGGTACTTAACAGAGGGCTCCAAAAGGGGCTCAAAATTTAGGAGCAAAAATAAATCTTCCCTTGATTTTAGTACTGTTTTTCTGTCCTCCAGACAAAAATAGCTGAAGTTTCCTACAGCACTTTAGTTTCTTTTGGTAGAACAGTTGAGAATTTATTCTTATTTTTTACTTTCCTTTTCCTCGTTTGTATTGATTCACCCCCACATTCTTCATAATTGGGGAACGTAATGCCATAATGGGATGGACAGTACAGACATAAGTCTTTGGCTGCAGCAAATGAGAATAAGCCCAAACACAGCAGATGCAGACACAAAAATGAAGGAAAAAAGCTGCTTACCTTCAGAAGGCCTCAGGTAGACAGAGAGCTCCAACAAGAAACCTCCTTACATCTATTGCCAACCCTCTAATGAGGTCTGGGAAAGGTTGGATCATGACTCTGCCCCATCCACTCATTCAGGTGCACTACATGCACCTGAGCTCCTCTGGGTTAGCCTTGCCTTCCATCACTGGTTCAGGCTATGATTTAGCATTTCTGCTACAAGGGTGCTAGTTGATTGATCAGTTTAGTATACCTCTTTGTGTTAATTTTGATAATCTATTTCATATGAAGCTCCTTACTCCTGTAGACACCTGACATTTAATATTACTAACTTATATGTCATTTGCTCTGACTTTAAAGAAATTATTTATTTCTTTCTCAACCAAATGGAAAGGAGAACAGTTTTGACATACTTCTAGGGCACGATTCATCTCATCCTAAGGTAAACTTCTAAAATAGATCAAATCCAGATATCTAATTTAGACATCTACATCTGAGCTTACTTTCCAGCTGCTAGATGCAATGAATTCTGACCTAAGGTATCTGAACTCCTTCCTATGTGCTGTGAAATGGGGTAGCAGGGCAAAAATAAATAAACACCAAGAGATGTCCTTTCCATGATTTATCGATAGGATTCACCTGCGAGATTCCTATAGAGCCTCACATTTAATTATATCTCCCCTCTTACACAATTATAATTTAGGGAGAAACTGAGAAACTAAACTAAACAATCCCCAGTGACTTAAAGTATCTGCCAGTCCAATCTTTGGAACATAATCCAAACATTTTTTGTCTCTGAGTTTTCAGTATTAAGTGAATAAACAAGACCAATAGGAACATCTTTACGCTGAAGGTTTATAGAAGACCCTGACTTGAGTGTAACTGAGTCATAGTGTTTCAGAAAATCCTCTTCAAAGAGTTTATTTAAACATAATGGTTTCCCCTACTGACTTCCTGCTCTTTGTGCAAACAGTTTTTTTCCCCCTTAACATAGCAACTACGACTTATCTTCCTATCAACATGCAGCATTAAGGCTTATACAACTGCTTTCAAATACAAAAATATCAAAATACATAAAATAAGCTGTTGTCATGTATCAATACAAACATATGCATAACACGAGAAAAACTACTATGTTTTAAAATGTGTGCTCACTTTGAATAAAGGGAGCTCTAACAAGAAAACACACAAAAAACACTTTCCATATTTCTATTCCAAAAATAACCACACAGAGTAGCTGCACATAAAATCTTGATGGATTTCACATAAAACAGCAACAATATGAATGAAATTCTGGGAACAAAAACCTCAGTTTTTCACAACATATGAAGTATTTATCTGGACGCACTGAAGCCAGTGGGGTGTCTTACTAATAGCTTTGGGATGCATCATGATTTCATTCATGAGCTCTATGGGCTTCTGATTTCTTTCTGCTGCTGTTTTTGTTCTTGTTTTGTTGTTTTTTTTTTTAAATTGAAGAGGTGACATTAAAAACTCTTTCTGTAATTATTCTGTTGTCTGGAGGGTAGAGATAAAAAGAAAATGACAAAAGAAGGAAAGCTGATAATTTCCTTGAACGCCATCTTTTGAATTGCTGGCTGCCAGATGCTACCCAGATCTGACGTTTTTCTGCTTTAGATTCTCTAACCTGATGTAGCAGGTGAGAAATCCCTGGAAGGACTGGGCTGAGAGGTCTGATGCCACTCTCATGAACACGAATGGTGCCGTGCTCACTGTGGGCTTTGTGGCAGGGGAAGGCTGTGCCGCAGAGCAGCCTCCTGCCTCCCCCCATGGCTGCACCCAGCCTCAGGGTGCGCAAGCAGAGCAAGTTATCTGAGAGATGACATCTGTACCTATCTCCTCCTCTGGCGTCCCTGGAAAACTGAAGCTCGACTTGAGCAGATCGCCACCCTCGTCTTCTGAAAAGACAGAAACAAAGTAGCTATTTAACAGTGATGATATTTCTACATACCCCGACATACACTCTCTGCTGGTTTTCAGATCCCAGTGATACCTCTTACCATGCAGTATCTCCTCATGTGCTGTTACCTGCAGTATTTACTCTTTTTTGTTTGTTTTGCCATTGGTTCTATTGTTTTTTAAACTTTAAGAGGAAAATAAAAGATGATTGCCAGACTTTTTCACATCACTGTGGTCATAATATTCATAAGTACCTTTTCAACATCTCTTCCATTGTTCCTTTCATCTTTACAAAGTCACACTGAATTCTTTCGCCTTTCTGTTTCTGTTTTGTTGCTTTTGTTGGTGGTTTTTGGTGTTTGATTTGATTATTATTATTATTATTATTACTGGTCTTTCAAATATTTATTTCAGGAGGGATTACTGTTGTCAGTCCTCCAGCTAAACCATTTGTACCTCCCAGCTGTGATGACAGTAATTAATGCCACTCATGATTCTCTGGTCACTTTTTCTACTTTCATTCACCGCCAGTTCAGTTCTGCAATTTGGAGTCTGCTTTTATTGCTTTTGCCTCACTATTCATATTTCCTGGTACCTCAGTGATACAAGCAGCCTTCCACTGTACTGTAACTGCCTGTGTTACAAGCACAGAAACTTCAAAAGACTGAGAGAATGGAGCCCTTCATAGTACATCGCTATGTGTTCAACAGCAGTTCTTCACAGAAAAAATGCAAAATCAGGTATTACAGATCTTGTTTTGGTTGCGCATGACTGAGGACTGATGATTCCTAACTTTCAGGCAAACAACCTAGCAAGCTGGAACCAACTCTAACTTTACTAAAATGTTCCTCAGTCCCCATATCAGGCACATTAGTTTTTGTGGTTCAGCTTTTAAGATAAGGCATTTTGCTTGTTTTATTGCTCCATTTAAAAAATGAATGCATTTTGTCTCTTTCTTGGTTGTGCACTTTTATTTGTACTAAGTTTTCTAATCAATTATGTCACAGCAAGCAAAATGACTAAATACGTTCATGCAGATACTAAAAATATTGTTCCTGCTTTAGACAATTCCCAAGGTTAAGAATATACAATAGATACCAATGGGATGTATAGATATTGCATTGAAAAGAAGTCCTGATGATGTTAAGAAAGCTGGAGAAGCTGATCTGTCAAACAAACATCTTGTTTATAGACTTACTTGTTAAATAAACTCACTCGGCTAAATGCAGCCTGCTAGAGATCTTGTTAAGTGATGGATAAAAAGTCATACCTAATTTTAAAATGACTGGCATATGAATTCAAATTAAACTTCATTTGGAGAGGTAATGGACAACGCTAATTAAATAAAAGCACAAATTAGGCAGTTTCCATGGAGACTTTGCTCACATGATCTGGCTACATTGTATAACTCATTTGCGTATCCTCTAATTTGGCTGCACAGGGTTAACAAGGGAAATGAAAGTTAAAACAAAAAATATTCTGAAGGATTCTTTAAATTCATGTAAATAACTTGATTTCACTTATAGCTTCACAATAAAGAAGCTCCGTGTTGAAAGAGTAGTTTCATATTTCTTGAAAAAGAATAGTTGTGGATTCATTCCCAAGTTTCATCAGGTACATGCATTGAGAAACACCTATAGAATGATCTGAAGAAAATAAAATACGTAACGTTATTTCTCCCATGTAAGATGTCAGCATTAATCTCAGAAATATGTTTGAAGTCTACAGTAAGCAGACCAACATTTTAACTGGGCATATAGGGATAGGTCAAGGTGGGATGTCAGGGAGAAATTCTTTACTCAGAGGGTGTTGAGGCAGTGGAACAGATTGTGCAGAGAAATTATGGATGCCCCATCCCTGGAGGTGCTCAAGACCAGATTGGATGGGGCGCTGCAGCCTGAGCTGGTGGGTGGCAACCCTGCCCATGGCAGGAGTCTGGAACTAGATTATTTTAAGTTCTCTTCCAATTTAGGCCATTCCATGATTCTAAGAAGTCTAGACTAAAAATTTGGGGATAGGATAAAGTAGAATAGACATCTACGGGTTTTATGTGTTTGAGAAAAAAAAAAAAAAAAAAAAAAAAAAAAAAAAAAAAAAGAGGAAATTTCCTTTGCAAAATGAAAGAGAAAGGCCATGCAACTATATCTATAACTCAGATTATGTCTTAGCAATAACATTTCTATGTAAATTTGGACAAATAAATTATTCTCTTTCCACCTCAATTATCCAGTAGAATTATAATCCTAATTTGTCTCTTTTCATAGCTATCCTCTCTGAGCATATTTGTTAATGTTGGTGAGCTTGTTCTCTAATAAAACCTGTAGAGAACACAAAAAGTTAGAATTTCCATCCAGCAAAAAAGTTGTACTCTTTTTTGAAGAAGGTCAGTCTTGAATGACTCGAAGGAACTTACAATTTCCTTGCCATACACTAAGATTTATGAATCTGCATGATGGATTTGAGTAGCTCTCAGTGATTAAGTTGCTTCCTAAACTGGAAGTAAGTTTTAAACTGAAGACTTCTTTTTCTTTATGACTATATCTATTCACATCACTAATTTAATGTTTAGATTATCCACTCGAAAGGCTACTGTCAGTACCTTTAGCCCACAAAGAGACTGAATTTTTACATTCTGCTCTTATGAAGCTTAAATTAATCTAAATTCTCAGTGGCTTTTTCACTATTTCAAAGACAATCTTTGTGTGAAGCTGAACTGTACTTCAAAGTCATTTTAGTCCTTCTGCAATAGACATACATGGTCTTTGTTTGTTCAGCTTACTGTTTTCCCTAGGAAATACAGTTTTTGTTGTAGACCATGGAAATGAAAAGCGTAACAGCATCACAGTAACCTTCACATCTCATAGCAGTGAATCCAGGCAGGTTATTACAAAATTCTCCTGCATGCTAGAATTCATGTATCATAAAATGTATGCATTCATTTTATTTCATTCACCCCTTCTATTTCATAGATCAGTAGTATTTTAGCTTGCCTATTGCTCAAGGTGGCCCTGCTGATAGAAAGCTTAACTCCACTGGACGTATAAGAAAATAGTAGTCATATTATGGAGTGTTTTGACTGACAATATATTGCAAAGAACAATGATATTGCAAAATTAGTCTGATTTACAATTTACAGCTTCAGGCAATGTAAAGAGCACACAGGCTAGACCAGGAACACAATCACTAGCTAAAAACCCTTCTAAATGTACACCATCTGCATCAAAAAGCTCTCTGAAACTGAAACTGAAAAAATAGTAGGAAATGTCTTCACTCTGAATAGAGCTCACAAGAGTGACAAAAAATGATAGGCTTTAAAAATGCAGAGACATTTGCTTCTGTGAAAGCTGAATGTATAGTCAAATGATGCTGTGATCTGCATAAAGAAGAGAGCACAAACTGTCATTTGCATCTAATATCTCCTTTTCTTTCTGAAAATCCTGATGGATTTGTCTTGCATTCCAGTGCAACACTGCAGACAACACTCCAGACTGTGATAGGAAGCTTTCACAGCTGCAGCTCTTGACTTAAGCTTCAGAATATTGGGAGACATGACAGAGCTGGAAGCCTGACAGATCCAGACTGCTTATTCAACCCTGAGGCTGCTACAACTACAGTGAGAAATGAAATGGGTCAGTGCCTGAGATCAGCTTTTGTCCTTGGAACAGGCTGTTTCTCTGTTAGGAATGTGCAGTGGCTCCAGCTTTTCCTCACCCTGCTGAAGATACATGGCCTGGGGAAGTGCTTGCTGGCATAGACTGAAGGAGCAAGGGAGTGTGGTGGGGATGATTGGGTTCCATCGCAATGCAGTGTATTTCTGAGGAGTTATCAAGCACAGAGTTAGCTTTAGGTTCTTCTATTGTTTGTTGGGGTTTTTTGGGGTCTGGAGAATAGGTTGAAGTACAACGTAAGACCAAAATAAAATTGCTGAAGGCCATAGAATTACATTCATGTTAGATGTGGTTAAAGGAGATGCAGCTGATCTCTTGGGGTCAATTTTTCATTGTGCCTGAGCTGCGCTTGTTACATGACAGTAGGTCAGTAGGATATTACTTGGAGTTTTGGGTCAGGAAAGTGAAATTTCTGTACAAGCTAATAAAGGTATTGCCTCTTCTATCCTGCTCCCTTCCATTTTCCTGTGTTCTAAGTGAGTATTTTGACAGGCATTGCACATAAGCCATCTGCTATCACTTCTTTTCTTCAGCCTTATCCATCCATCAAATTTTATCATCTCAGTTTTAACCTTTCAGTCTGCTCTCTAAGCAGTTTAGTATTAGTTTAAATTATTTTTCTTCAACTCCCAAGTCTTGCACCAAGACACGTCTCTATGCTGGCCCTCACTTCTTATACATTCATTCTGCCCTCAACAAACCGGCATGCTGTTTTCAAAATATTCCAAAATATTCTTCTTCCATAACCCTTCCATTCCCAGAAGAGGCATCAGTCTCAATGAGTTGGCTGCTCACCTATTTTAAAAGGATCATATCAGCAAGACTTATAGTCAATTAACTGCCTTCTCCATCTCTATATGAGAGTAAGGCAGAACTACAACTACAACCCATACTGAACTTCTCAATTTATTGGATTTTAATTTGTTATTGGCCTTCCCTGGACCTCCCACTGATCTTTTTTTTCTGTGTGCTTTTCTTTCATCCAGTAAGCTCCCTATTGTAACTGCTCTTTTATTTCTGTTTTAAAGCAGCACCTGGCATATTAACTGTGACAATGCATGACAGAAAACAGAGGCACTAAAATGTCTGGATTAAACAGCAGGTGCAACTTCATATGATCACATAATAACCAGGCATAAAATGCATCTAGAGTACGAATAGAGGACTTGCACCACAACACTCCACAATCACAGAAAAACAAATCACCTCTGCGAGACTAGAGATACCTACAAAAGATACCTGCTGTAACTCAAAATCCACTCATCTGCTATCCAATTAAAGCATTTCTTACAGGTGTCCTTTGATCCTAACCAACGACATTCCCACTCAGCTGGAGGGCATGCATCACTAAGAACTGTCATTATGCTAATAAACTAGGGGAAATGCATCCATGGATTTATCCTTTGTTATGTTATCTGCTGGAAGATGACTAATCAGACTAGCTTGGACCATCTCTGGGTGGCCATACTCACTCGTGGCAAACCTGTTCCTGGCCAGTCTCTAAGAGTTCACATCTAATCAATACTATAACATCTATGTAGTAAATTAGGCATGGGAAAGGCCCATTCTCTGGCCACAAGGCCAGCCGGCATGGTCTTGTCACATATGGTCTCTTCAAATGCTAACTCCCCAATCAAGCATGGGAATTATTTGGGAGATTGTAAATTAATTGTCCAAGGTCAAAACTAAGACAGGTTCTAATAAACATTATAAATAGTCAACCTCCTATTTCCTGGGCCTCCATCTTGCAGCCATTTTATTCACTGCTACAGATGCCATCCATGTGGCAGTGCTGTCAAATAGTAGAATACTCTTGTGCATTAATTTGATAGCATGCTGGTAAGCAGGAAATACACAGGAGTACTTCTGATTGAAGTAAAAAATAAAGATGGTCTCAGGCTATTTAAAGTTATTGAGGTTTCCTTTGGAAGAGACCTGTGTGAAGAGGAACAGTAAGAAGAATTCATTCTTTAAATTCTTCCATTTTTCTCATCACTGCCTCATATTTATTTATTTATTTATTTATTTGTTCCTATTTTTTTCTTACACACAAAAGTGTCCCTGATGGATCCAGCAAAAACCCATTGATCCCAGCAGCTGGCTCCAGCAATAGCCCAAAGTGGATGCTACAGAAAACAGCATAAGAACAGGGCACGCAGATTGCCTAGAAACCCCTTCCAACTTCCTGCAATCAGCACTTAGGGGACATCCTGAGATGGAAGTACATTCTAGACTAGCGTTCTTAATAGCCACCAGTGGATTTATCCTCTATGGGATTCATCTAATCTTCTCTGAGCCCATTTATACTGATAGCCTGCACTGCATCCTGTGCCAATGCACCTCACAATTTAATTATGCGCTATTTGAAAAAGAATTTCCTTTTTGTTTGTTTATCAGGATGCCCAATAACTTAATTATGTGCCCCTAGTTCTTCTGTGGTGGAGAATAATGCATCGTTGATCCCTATTCACTTTGTCTATATCATTTATAATTGTGTAGACATCTGTCATATCCCTGCTTCAGCCATCTCTTTTTCAAACTGAGGGATCAATCTGTTTAGTATTTTATCATTGTGAATCCATTCTAAATCTTTCATCATCCTTTTCACTATTCCCTGCATATTTTTGTTGCTCAGCTATGTCATTTTCAGACACAGATGCCAGAAATGTAAATGGCTTTATGGGATGGGTTTTTCTAGAGGCATGATGTACTTCTTTGCTTTGGATTCTTTTTATTTCTATTTTTCCCTAATATTTTCATCTGCCCATTTCAAAACTTGGAGAATTCATTATTCATATTAAGTTGTGCCCAAGAGACCCAACTTGTTTGACTTCAGAAACACAAACACATTTCTCTTACATATTACTCCAATAAATATTGAAGAACCCTGGCATTTTAGTTAGCTCAGGCTACTAACAAGACTGCTCAAACCAAACAACCCGTCTTCCCCCACAGCCCCCAGAAGAACAGGACTGAGGAATTCCCTGTTTGTTGCTTTCATCGAATGTACCTTCTTTTATGTAACACAGTGCCAGAGAGCAGGACTTTGAAACTAGACTTCAGCTGTCAGAGATACTAGCCAGGCACACAGCCTATTAAATCAAGGAGAGGAAGCTGGCAGCATCCCTGCGGTCTTATCTCTGAAAAAGCGTAAAATGAAATATATTGCAGGGGATCACAAAAACTGTCAGGGGTCATCTTAGTCTTGGCAGCACCAATTCCCTCCTCCTGGCTTTTGGCAGCTGAAAATCATCCACAAAACCTGGGTTGTCTTAGCAATATCATGGTGGTCACCCTGAAAGTCTTTGGTTCCCCACTGCAGCCTTTTCCGAGTCAGACAGATTCATTTTGCTCCTTGCAAAGTGCCTTCTGAGCTGCCCTATCCCTTTTACCCCACAGATCTGCAAATTCCCTTCTGTGTCCTCTGCCCAGCTTCAACCAATAAATGCAAAAAGGTATGGGATGATGCTGTGGAGCATTACAGCAGGTTCATTATTCAGTCATTTTGGAGTTTAAATGACTAACTCAGTTAAATAACTGTATCTCTCTTTATCAAAATTAACGAATGTCTGCAAGCAAAGAGAGGGAGCCAGGGCAAACATCCTTTGTTCAGACACAGCTCTGTGTGATCATACACTTCAAACAGCCTAGAAAATTCCTAAAAGCCCTTTCTTATCTGATTTTTCACAGCTTGAAGGCTGTGTCAAGCTCCTGAATGAGCCATTTCCCTTTACTACTTTTCAGGAACTGTGAGAGAAATGCCAAATCTTATATATATATAAAAAAGTAAGAAACTTCAACAACATACCAGTTAGTAGCTGTCAATAAAGACCCTTATTCTCTGAGCCCAAGTCTTCTGAATACCTCCATAAAATCTACAGCTCTTCCTGATATGGTTCTTGAAAATCCATCCCTTTTTTTTTCTTACCCCTAGTTAAATGCAAACACTGCCTTTTGCACACAATTGTCTTACACCTCTTATGAGAACTCTTGGAAAGACTTGCAGCTGCCTCCACTGTGGGCACCTGAGCAAGTCCAAGAAGCATTTCTTGAGCATTTGCAGAGAGTAAATAGAAGATGGAGGTCAGGACCACTGTTTGGATGATTTGGCACAGCTGTTAAGGCTTCACTGCTGTGTCAGACAGGTGAAGGGCTTATTGAGTTTATTAAAAAGCCTCAAGAAACTGAACATAAATTGAAAAGAAAACATACTTTAAAGAGACCAAAGTGCAGAAGAGTGCTAGGACAAAGTGTAGGACAAGGTCCAGAAGTGAGAGAGGAATGTACAAGTCACAAAATTTGTCCTATATCTCTCTTAGCAAAAAAACATGTCCCTGCATTTTCCTGGTTTGTGGTATGAAAATACTACATCTTTGTTGCAATGGATCGATGTCGGTATTTAATGAACTTGTTTTATCTTCTGCATATGCGTAAGAAGATACAATGGACATTTAGAGAGAAATCACTGCAGATATAAGAGCTACTCTTGCTGAGCCATGAGTGATGCTGTGTGCTCTGAGAGAGCAGATTTAAGGAAGGTAAAACCGCTGTGCAACAGCAGTTGTGGGAGAGAGTTGTGCTGGCACCAAGGTCAGTGCTAAGGGGCAGGAAGAACTCCAGGAAGAGGAGAATTTTCATGCAGTACAGCAGAAGCCCATGGAGGAGCAGGCTGTCCCCTGCAACCCATGAACACCATGCAGAGCAGATCTTCCTGTGCAGCCTGCAGGAGCCTGCAGTGCATCAGTGGATGAGGCCTTAAGGCCACAGCCCATGGATACCCCCCAGGAGCTGCAACCAGGGGAGAGTGGCCTGTAGTAGGGCAGGAGGGCTGGGAAAGCTGCAGCCTGTGGGAAGCCCAGGCGCAATCAGCTGGGGAATGATGGCATCCAGTGGGAGGAATGCCACATGGAGTAGGGGCAGAGAATGGCCATGAAGGAGCAGCAGAGATGAAGGATTATGGGCTGTCTGCAGCCCTAACTCTCTGTTCCCTGCACCACTGTGAGAGGAGGTTGAAGAGAGCTGATGGTGAGAAGGTGATTTAGGTTTGCATTCAGTTCTCCAGTCTGTCAGTAAAAGGTAATAAATAACACTAATCTCCCTATGTTGACTGTTTTTCCAATGCAGATATGGTCCTTATCTCAACCCTTCAGCTCTTCATCATATTTTTTCCCACTCTTCCTTTGAGGAGAGGCAGTGCTAGCACAGTGTGATGGAGTTCAGCTGCCCATCAGGGTGGAACCATTGCAGTTTACCAATGTGGGAGACATTTAGCAAGAAAAACCTTTGACTGGTGGGATGTGAGGGCAAATTCAGCACTTCCACTGAAAACAGAAATTAGCTATCAATATCTTCAGCTGTGAAAACCCTCAATAAGGCCTTTTGACATTAGATGATGAAGCTCTGTATTACCATAGACGGGAGTACGGGTTTTCCTCTATGCGAAGGGTTGAAAGGAGAGCAGAGGGAGGGCTGAAATGTATTCATTCCTACACAAGCCAATTTTGGTGAGGACTTCTGTGAACGCATAAGTGCTGGGGTGGTATGATTGACAGCTTGTGGCTTTTTATTTAGTAAATATGATTACATAAACTGTAATACGCAGCTTTTTTTTTTTTTTTGGCAATTTAAGCAGATACAGAATACCAGCATCTTTTAAATGAGGATTTTTTTCATCTTAAAAATAGCTGTAACAAAAACAAGATTTCTTCCTAGAAAGAATAACAGGTCTGGAGCAACTAGCAGGCAAAGACTGAAGGATCAGGATGCCTCATTTCTTTGTCCTGTGTTTTCACTGTCCCATGGATATTGCTAAAGCAGCTCAAGTACATCCCTGAAACTTACAGTCTTTTCCTAGTGTTTGGTCATTATTTTTACCCTTCATTCCTGCAGTGGTCATGTGATGGAAGCGTTGCTTTCTTATCTGCTTTCTTTCATCTTTCTCATCATTAACCAGCTCACTTACTATTAACTCTCTCCTGATCTATTTAATTGTCACTTCAGCTGCAATACTACTTAAGGACAAGTAACACATCACTGTTTAAGGCTCACCTGAATACCTTGTGCATGTGTGTGTGCTCTCAACTACAGGCTCTGTTCTGGTTGTTTATATTGCAAAGTCTTTAATGAAGAACTGCAAGTAATTAAAAAGAAACTGTTTCTCCTTCCCACAGCAATTTTCAAATGCAAATTAAAAAATCTCGGCTTAGAATCGATTCAAAATTAATAAAATTTTCAAGTTAAAGTCTCATACAAAAGAAACTTCAGTATTTTTAAAATATTCCCTTACAGTCTAAACATTTTTCACAAGTTGAAGGAAACCAGAAGGAACACACATTCAAGCTGAAAAAATGAAACTTTAAAAACACCATTAACAATGTTCAACAATTAAATATATGTATATACTTTCCCCCCTCATTTTTTCTTATAGATGGGATTTGTTTGAAACTGATCCTAAATGTTCCAGCTTCAGGAAGGTTGCGCTTTACAAAGAATAGGCTTCTGTCAGCTTCCACAGGGTGAGCTTTCTCACTAACGCATTTGTTTAGCACTCCACACAGTGGGTGCATGCCTCCTCAGGTCCTCTCTGGTTGCTCTAGAAACCGTGCAATATATAGAAAGTATTTCTGTGATCACTTAGCATACACAGACATGCTGACACACTGCATTTTACAACCAATTATACTAGGGCCTAGGTGGACGTTTCTGGCCTTTCTGTCACCTTTCTGGTGACATCTGGCCACAACCTCTGCTGCTCCTGGGTTATTTGGACTTTTTCAATTATGGAAACAGAAATGAAGATGAGGGAGAATCAAGTCATGGTCAGAACTAACAGGCACGTTGGGTGTCTGGGCTCTTCACCTTCCTTCCTCATCTGAGAGCTGAAAGCACCCTGTGCTCACTGTACTTCACCCTGTACACTGGTGTAGCTGCATCTCGAGTATTGTGTTCAGTTTTAGGCTCCTCACAACAAGAAAGACATTGAGGCCCTGGAATGTGTACAGAGAAGGGCAACAAAATTGGTGAGGTGTCTGGAGCACAAGTCTCATGAGGAGCAGCTCAGTGAGCGTGGATTGTTTATCCTGGAGAAGAGGAGGCTCAGGGGAGACCTCATTGCACTCTTCAACCTCCTGAAGGTTCTCCCAAGCAACAAACAGGACCCGAGGAAATGGCTACAAGTTGTACCAGAGCAGGTTTGGAATAAATATAAGGAAAAACTTTTTCTCTCATAGTGGTCAGGCACTGGAATGGCTGCCCAGAGAGGTGGTGGAGTTGCTGTCCCTGGCAGCATTCAAGAGGCTTCTGGATGAGGAGTTACGAGATCTGGTTTAGTGGTTTGTGTTAGCAATAGTAATGGGAGGACAGTTAGAATGGATAGTCCTTTCCAACCTTGTGATTCTATGATTTTATGATTCAAAGTGACGTGAAGCCAGACTATCATGATTAGTTGAAAAAGAACTGAGAATCTGTATGCAAACATTTTCTCTCTCAGTGAAGACGTTACTTATCCAGGTCTCTTCCCTATCTGCATTTCTGTTTGTAGCTGCTGCACTGAAAAGGAAGACCAAAATTCCTTCTGCATTTAGATACTGTTAGTTCTACCTGAGTTAAACATGCCAAATAGGTTCCAAACCTTGCTCACTAGAATTTCTGATCAATATCAGGGAACCCCCATGGATTCAAAGTCATTGATGTTATGCACATTTTCTGGACTAATTTTTACTTCCTATAATGTAATAGACCAAAAGTACTTTTGCCAGATGTCAGTATTGCCCTTTCCAGACCCGGGAACAATGCATGGTCAGGAATATACTCATCATGCTCTTTGGAGAAGCTCACACAGCTTTCAAACTCAAGATAAACTGTTTGAACATATAGGCTTAAACATCTGATCAAATTCTGGTGGTTTAATACACCTGAGCATTTCAGCTTTGCTGGTAAACCTATCCATCTGCCTGTAAAGCCAAGTTAGTTAAGCTGTAATGTGTAGGTAAAAGTACCTGGAATTTGCTAATTTTTATATAACATTGCAAATATAACAGTGCAAAGAAGTTCAGCTACCAAGGCTCAGCAGACACACGAACCCTCACTAAGCTACAGTAACCCAATGGGGTTGCAGAGCCATCACTTCAATCTGGTAGTCACAGACAAAATATGCAGGAAATTACACCATCATTGAATTTATGGCTGCATTTTGGACAGTATTGTTACCTTAACATAGTATCTGCATTGCAATCTTTAATAACTGTTTGGGAAATCCATAAATAATTTCATTTCTTTTTGCTGTTATGTTACATACAGTAACAATATACGAGCAGCATTTGAGCCATGGCTGCATTATAGAGACTCCTTTTAGGGGAGGAAGAATAAAGGCTTGTGGGAGAGTCTTCAAACTCACATTACAAAAGGAAAACAAGTGATTGCTTTTGGGCCCATTTTAGTTCTCCCTATCTTTGTTTATTCAAAGCCATAAATAGGGCCACCAAAAAGGTCGGGGAGCTGCAAATTGAAAATTGAGATTTTCATTTCTGGTGCACTGCTCAAATCAAGCTCAGGCTGGTAGTGGCAAACTCATTGGTTGAAAATGAATTAGAGAACTCTGTCAATTCCCACAGGAGAAGTGTCCATCACTAAAAAAAAAATTCACCTATTCTTTGTTGTCTCACAATGAAAGGGTAAGGGGAATAAAATAACCTGTCAGCTCTCCATGTGACACTCCATCAGAGTCAAGTCACATCAGCAAGACGGTACTGGGAATTTTGCCTCCACATATCCATTATTCACTTGTGTAATTGGATGTGGTTCCTAGGCTGTCATTCTGGTATCTCTTAAGGACATTTGTCAGTGTCTCAGAATGCAAAGCTGTTTTTGTTCTATAGAATTCCATGAATAAGACCTTCAGATTTCTAGCAACGTGGTCTCCCAGTAATGGGATTTCAAATGGGTTTAAATCTATGCTTAATTTGTGCTCTTTTTCTGCTCTTTCAGGACAATGGCAGTGATTAGTAGTAATGTTTGATTTCCAGTTCCTTTTTTTTTTTTTTTTACTATTATTATTTTTTTATGCAGCTGTAATGCCATCTGAATTTGACTGCTGCTTTAATGACTACTAATGACTTTATTTTGAAAGTTATATAACTTTTTGCATTCATTCTCTGGACTCTAAGCAAAAAAGCTAATTTGAGTTGAATTATGCAGTCTTTTCATACAAGATCTTCAGTTGGTTAAACTTTATTTTGAGTCAGACCAAAGCAAAATGCCAAAGCTGCTGAAAACCCACTATGTATTTACATATAACAGGAAGGACATGACTGTGTTTAGTTAATCCTAAATCACCCTGATGAACAGCATGTATCAATGACTTGCCAGCCATCAGTTTCTAATACTGAAAGTGCTTAGCAAGTTAAACTCGAATTAGCAAGTAAACTTGAATTCACTGTTCTTAAATATGAAATCACCTCCCACAGGGCATGAGTGCATGTGATCAGAGCTATTCCCTGTGCTGTACAATTCACAGTTGCAGTTTCTTATTCAAAACTTAACTTCTGAATATGCCTTATTGTATACATCCCATCTTCTTGGATTTCCTGAGGAAATTTTAGAAGACTTCTTCCTCAAGGGAATAATTCTCTTCTTGCTATTAGAAAATAACAACTCTTTGAAGCCTACATTTTTTGTGGGAATGTATCAGCTCTGATGAATGCTTCCTCTCCAGCCAAAGACAGAAGGAAATCTGCCTTAGAAGAACTTGCTAATTTTGACATTGGCTCAGTCTCACAAAAGGAGCGTCAGCTGTTACTTTATCTGGGTCAGGTCTGCTGTGAGACAGCAAGATCCTCACACTCCGATCAAGTGTTTAAAGTATCCTGATGCTCCGGCCTTGATCTTTCCTTAGTTTCTTCGGTTGGTGCTATTCCAACTAGGTTAAATGTGTAAATATTTATTAAAACAGAAAGAAAGTCAAGAAAATAAAACCATAGACCAGAGTCACAGAATAACAGAATATTATGAGTTTGAAGGGACTCATAAGGACCCCTGGCTCCAAGTCCTGGCTCCACATAGGACTACCCAAAATTTAAACCTTACGTCTGAGCATTGTCCAAATGCATTTTGAATTCTGGAAGGCTTGGTGCCATGACCATTTCCCTGGGGAATTACAGAATCATAGAATGGTTTAGGTTGGAAGGGAACTTAAAGAGATCATCTAATTCCAGCCCCCCTCATGCCCAATTTTTATCCACCAGCACACTCAAGTCCTCTCTGCAGAGCTGTTCTAAATGAGTTCTCCCAGTCTGTACAGATATCTGGAATTACCTTGACCCAAGTGCAACACTTTGCTCTTGGCCTTGCTGAACCTCATTAAGTTTGTATGGACCCACTTTTCAGGCCTATTCAGGTCCCTTTGGATGACTTCCTTTCCTTCTATTGTATCAACAGAACACTTCCCATATTGCCCTGGGGAGTCTGTTCCAGTGTCCAACCACCCCCTGGTGTAGAACCCTTTCTAACACCCAACCTGACCCTACTCTGATGTAGCTCCATGCTGGTCCCTCTGGTCCTGTCACTGTCACCAGAAAACAGAGATCAGTACTGCTCATCCACTCTCCTTGTGAGGAACTACAGGCTGCCATGAGGTCTCCTCTCATCATCTTCTGTCCTGAGCTGAAAAAGCCCATTGACATCAGACGTATCTTGAAGTCCTCCTTTGGATGCTCTCTGACAGTTTCTTATAAAGTAGCTCAAAAACCTGTAGCCAGTGCTCCAGGTAAGGCCACACAGCACAGAGCAGACCAGAACAGCCTTTCCCCTCACCTGGCTGGCAGTACTAGGCCTGGGGCACCCCAGGGTACAGTTGGCCCTTTAGGCTGTGAGGGCACACTGCTGGCTCAGATTCAACTTGCTGCCCAACCAGAACCCTCAGATCCTTTTTGACAGGGCTGCTCTCAGCTCTTGTCCCCCAGCCTGTACATATATGCAGGGTTGCCCCATCCCAGGTGCATAGTCTGGCTATATAAAAAGTATACAAAGCAGAAGAATGTATTTGGGCTTTCCATACTGCCAACATTGTCCGTGTCCCTTTTCTATTTGTTATAAAAATTATAATACAACAAAGCAAAACAAAATAGAGATTTAAAAAAAAAACAATGATAAGAAGCTTCAGTTTGCACTGGATGAGTCTGGCTAGGATCACAGAATCACAGAATCACAGAATCACAGAATTATAGGGGTTGGAAGGGACCTCTAGAGATCATCAAGTCCAACCCCCCTGCCAAAGCAGGCTCCCTACACCACGTCGCACAGGTAGGCGTCCAGAGAAGGAGACTCCACCACCCCCCTGGGCAGAAGGTAACTTTCTTGATGCCAGCCCACATGGTGTTATAGTTTTGCATTTATGGGCAAGGGAGGGTTGATATCTCACCAGTGTTTTGCCTGTTGCTAAATGGTGCTTGAACTCTGTCAAGGCTTTCTCTTTTCCCTCTTATGGAAAGGGACACAGCCAGGACCCAAACTCACCAAGGATATCTTCCACACAATATGACATCGCACTCAGAAATTAAAGGAAGGGGAAGAATCATGGTTATGGTGTTTCTCTTCCTAAGCAACCACTAGGGGGGTTAAGACCCTGCTTTCCAGGTTGTGGCTGGACACCAGCTTGCCAATGGGAAATGGATGAATTTCTGTTCCTGCTTTGTCTGAAGATGCAGCTTTTGCTTTATCTATCAAACTGTTGTTATCTTGAACCCTACCATCCTTCCATTTTCTCACAGTCCTGTGGGGAAGGGGATGAGCAAGCAGCTGTGTGGGTGTTTGGCTGCTGGCTGGGATCAGCCCACCACAGTGTTGTTGCAATGCCGCAAATCATGCAATCATGACAAGTTCCGTTACAGTGGAAAACTGCTTTCTGTTCAATACTGAGCAAAGCAAATGTTCAGTTCTCTAAATAAGACCAGCAGCTGTTTGCATATCCTCTGCACTATTCGCATCACCAAAACGTGTAGATACAAGGATATTATTTTATAGTTCACTCTAGAAAACGTAGGGAGAAAGGGCCTTCTATCCAAGGACATGGAGAATACAAGAGGTTTCTCATTTATGGAAAAACAGTGAACATACCTTGATGAAATACTTACACTGGTATAAAAGTACACTAAATGTTACTCTCAAACAGTGAAGGCAAGGCCTCCCCAGCTCACAAACTCATTTCTGTTGTTTTCTATCTATCTCCATACTGCTTACATCCACCTTCTTCAGCCCTCTGCCCTGACACACGTGCACACACTTGCCCAATATCATACATCTTTCCACTAAGAATAACTACAGCACATGTAACTTTAATGGGGTTAGAAGTCAACAGTTGCTAATCATTAATAACTCTGGCTTTAGTGACCAAGAACATACACAGAGTCCCTGGCAAAACCTTAAGTGAACCCTAAATAATTACAGCTGTGTTGCCATCAGTACTGGAGCTCACTACATCAACTAATCTGCAGAACTAATCAATATAAATCACATCTGATTGCAGTATAAATATTCCCAGGGATAATAATATCTGGGAAAGTAGTTGCTTTGTAAACAGGTCGACAGAACTTGCTTTGCCATTTGCTAAGTTATGGTACTGATGTTCTGAACACGTGGAGCAGACCCAGAGGCTTGTCAAACTTTGCCAACAGTTTTCATTTGTTTGTTTTCTCACTTATCAACACGTCTCTCGTTCCCCAAATGCCAACTAGAATGTATAAATAGCATGCAAAACTCCAGTAAAAGAACTCGCAAGCATAGAACTGACACAGTGTCTTCAAGTTGGAGCCCTGTCTACATTTCTTCTGTTACTTGCTTATCTTCGGTTTATGAATTACTGGTCTTCCAAATCTGCAGCATTTCTGTATCTGTGCCTCAGTCTCCTGATGTTACAGCAATACATAAGTAACTAAAGGAGTACTTAGCACTAGACATTCTGCTAGTACCTCTTAGTAGTACACTAAGAGTACTGAAAATAGTGAATGAAGAAAGTAAGTGCATGATTTGGGACAGTATGGCCTCAGACAAAAGTTAGAACAGCCTGATAGCATGGAAATACTACAGCCACTGAAATTTTCACCTAGATGGTTTTCAGTGAAATCTAGTAATTTCAGAGGTGAGCAGTAACATTGGAGAAATCAATGCATACAACAAAGAAGCAAACATTTGTGTGCAATAAGGAGGAAGACACAGAAACTGTTGCATAGATAATGATTTGTGTGACTGGCAAGTGGACATTGTGATGATCTCCACATAAGACCTGTGGAAACTAACTCACTGACATGCCATTTATAATAAATAAATGCACATGTAAATGGAACAGCAAAGTAGGGCTGCACTGTCAATTTGTATTGAATCCAATGGCCATGATTAATTGTTACATGTGATTACATTTACATGAATTTGGACTCCCCTAGAGATGCACCAGAATACATTTACAGAATATGTAAAAGTATGAATAATATATATATATATATTCCCCACATCTCAGTCTGTAATTCATGAAAAATATTGTACTTTCTGTATTATTGCTTTTATCATTTTGTTATAAACTATCTCTGAGACTCTTTCACAAGTAGTCTCTGATGCTCTCCTTAGATGTTTCCCTTTCCTTTTCTTCTATCTGTTTGACCATAATCATGTGAAATAACATACATCTACGGAAAGGAAAACATCTGACTGAAAACAAACCTTTCTTACATCACAATCCAAAGTTTATGAGACATACACTTTCCACATGCAGCAGAAGAAATCTACTGAATCACAGAATTGCAGAATGACCCAGGTTGGAAGGGACCTCCAAGGATCATGAAGCTCCAACCACAATGCTTGCCAAATGCAAAGAGTAAAAATCTCTATGCATCATACTGAGCAGGATCACCACACTGAAATCCCTTTCCATCTGAAATATTTAAGACATCTCACTCTTTAGAATATGCATAATACTTCTACAGATTCCCTGATCATAAGCTTTCCCCACAACTATCCCTTTTTTATTTTTTATATTAGCCAAGAATGAATTTTTCCTGTTAGTGATAATTCATGTCATATATGTCATATATTGTGCTCAAACTTTTCCACTTTTCTACTTTCCTTGGCAACAAGGTCAAAAAATAGGAAGCCAAACTCTGGGAAGATTATGGAAAGGTCTTTCACCACCTGGATCTCTCAGCCTACTGTAATTGCTGGGATTTCACTTAATGTACCACATAATTCACTGACTTCCTTCTTAGATATGTTTAAAAATGTATCATTTCTCTTGGCTCCGAATTCTTCTTGATGATTTCTTTCTGAAGTTAACTTTCTCCTCAATACATGCCCGCAACTCACCTCTATATGAAATCATAGACCTTGTGTTGCTAGCTAGGCTTTTCTCAGTATTTCAAAGCTATCAATTATCTGCTGAGAAAAACAACAGTCATTCTTACTTTGTACTTATGCTGTGCCTTAATTAATTTCCTCATTAAACTGTAAGTAATTAACATTCTCTGGCATTTAAAATGCTTTTTTTTTTTTTTTTTTAATTTTTTATATCAGTGTTTATTTATCCAAAGATGCTCAAGATTTTCTCATAAGCTATCAACACTGTAGTTTGTTTCTCCCCATTAATCTCACAAGCATTTCATCATTCTGAGTCTCCTGTGAAATGAAGTATCAATTTACCCCAAAAGTCGGTATGTTTATTACAACCGTTGTCTATGCACCCACTACTGGTGAGAAAATATTAATACCTGTGAAATAAATGGAGTATTATTTTTGTCTGGTTAAGTTGGAATGGGCGAAAGGCCATCATTTGTATGGGGAGTATTATAAAAGTATAGAATACATGTTGAAATGTAGTTCATGAACAGATGAAAAAAATTAAAAGGTTCATACAGATCAAGAACTTGGATAAGGCCAAGCTGTTGTGGCAAAGTGAAAAATGAAAGCTGGCTAACACTGGTACTTCCCATATCCTGTTCAATGGAATCCATATATTCTGGGGAGATACACTGATCCCAACAGAACTCAACAGAGGAAAGAAGTTTACTCCTGGATCCCTCCCTCTGCTGCCCAGAGAGCCACCGGTGGCATTTGCAGCTCTAAGACAGGCTCACCACAGGCTTGCTGGTAAAATGGTAAAATTGGCATCTGAAAAATGACAATTTTTTGCCATGTTTTTGCCAAAAAATACACCTAGAAAAAGGAGGCTGAGTAATGGAGAATTCAAATAAAGATGTCTTCTAAAAGGAGCTGGTATGAGTCTAATCAAAGAACTTTGAAACAATTGTTCTAAGAGAAGAATAAGACTGGTAACTTAGTGCTTGATTGAGACATCAATTTACCTCTTCAATCCATATAATAATAACCCTGTACTACAGCATAATGCAGTGTTCTCTATCTCTTTTCACAAAGTCAAGAAGTAAATGCATGGAGCAGTCAGCTGCTAGGACACATAGGTAACTAATCCACCCCAGTGCCAGGAGCACAGTATCTTATTTACACCTCACTTCACGTCTTCTGATGACTAAATTCCCCCTTAAAATTATTAAAAGCCTAACTGAAGAAAGTAGCAAAGACTCCTCAACTCAATTACTAGTTGAACACTTCAAAGTAAAAAAAGTAACTTTTAAAAAAACTAATCAAAAAGCTTTTAAATTTGTTTTTAAAGTTTCAAGTCTGTTTTAGTTTCAATATTTTACCAAGTAAACAAAATAATGTTTTTGGCCAAACAGAACCTGTGATTGTTTTCAGCTGGCAGTGACTTCTGTTTGCTGAATTAATGTGAATTGGTTTGCATTTTGGTGGCTCTGTGTGGGTTACAAAGTTGTAGTAGGTGTTGTTATCATCTGCTTTTTGATTTTCTTCTTGGCAATAAAAATAGAACTTAGTTACTAGATGTCTGGAGTCCCGAAACTTCTGAGCAGATATGCCAGCTTGCTTATTTCTCTAGGAAATGCCAACCTTGTAAGAAAAACAAAGCAAAAGAAAGCAAAAACAGGAAACAACTTTTCAAAACTTAAAAACTTTGCTTAAATTGTTTTCTGAGTAACTACATGAATGGGAAAATAAACTTCAGGGACAATACTCTGCGTTAGAAATAATACCACACGAACAATGTTTCTTTTCCACTACAGAGTCACAGAACTGCCAGTGTTGGAAAAGACCTACAAGATCCCCCAGTCCAGCCACCTACCAATCACCAGTAGTTCGCACTATACCATGTCCTTCAGCACAACATCCAAACATTCCCTGAATGCCTCCAGGGTCGGTGACTCCACCACCTCCCTTGGCAGCCCATTCCACTGCCTGACCACTCTTTCAGAGAGGTAGTATTTCCTAACACCCAGCCTGAATCTCCCCTGCCGCAGCTTGAAACCATTCCCTCTGGTCCTATCACTAACGACACGAGAGAAGAGGCCGACCCCCAGCTCACTACAATCTCCCTTCAGGAAGTTATAGAGAGCAATAAAGTCTCCCCTGAATCTCCTCTTCTCCAGGCTGAACATTCCCAGCTCCTTCATCCTCTTCTTATATGGCCTGTGCTCCAGACCCCTCACCAGCTTTGTTGGCCTCCTTTGAACATATTCCAGGGCCTCAATGTCTTTCTTTCAGTGAGAGGCCCAAAACTGGACCCAGTACTTGAGATGCGGCCTCACCAGTGCTGAGTACTGGGGGACAATCACTTCCCTGTTCCTGCTGGAAACACTGTTTCTGATGCAAGCCAGGATGCTACTGGCTTTCTTGGCCACCTGGGCACACTGCTGGTCATTGGAGAGTGATGTGTTTGTAACAGGAGATTAATTTTCTACAAGTGCAAAGTGCTCGGCGCAGAAGGAGTAAGATGCATGTCTTGGGAGTTAAGGATAGAAAGAAGTCAAACACAACACGACCACAATTCTCAAATGATTAAAAATATGAAGAGTTATTTATGGCCAAGCAACCACAGAACTGCAAAAAAAAAAAAAAAAAAAAAAAAAAAAAGCATTATGCAGGATTTTATGCAGACCGCTGGCCGCAAAATGGGTGCTAGAAATTGGCAAAAAGTTTTAACTTCTATCAGAGAGGAATGGGTAGAATATTCCCACAACATTTTCTTAAAAAGGGATCACCCATGGATAGTGAATTGGAGAGCTGAAAAAGCTACATCAGAATTCACCATGCAAAGAGTTTACTTCCAGAGTACCCTGTTGGGCATGGAAAAAAGAATGGCACACCTGCAAGCATGAAGAATTAATGAATGGAAAAACAGTAAGTAGAAAATGTGAAGCATGGCGCTTGGAGTAGAATGTCAGTGGAGCAAAGGGGCTGAATAGCAATAGGACACCCTTTGATGGAATAAATGAAGAGCCTGCATGACTGTCAGGAATGCAGCAGTATTTTTGCCTCAGCTGTCCTCTGAAGATCCGTGCTGTCTTTTCTGCTGCTAGACCATAATGGAAAAACTGACCTTTCTGACTCCTTTTTCCCCAGATTTCCCATGATCAACATTTTAATATGTAAAACTGTATGTATCCTATTCTCACTATCCTGTTCTCAGTTTTCAAGAGACAGGCTAGTACCACTGGCCATGCTTTCCAGTGCATTTTGAGGCTCTTGTACCTTAGTCAGTCAAAGGGAGATGAATTAAAATTCATAATTGCAGTTATCTTACTTGAAAAGGAGAAAAAGAAAAAAGAAAAAAGAAAAAAAAAAGGAATGGAGAAGAGGCAGCACTTGGGAGAATAAGTGAAAACTGTGATTCAGGATTTTGTGGATCCTAATTACTGCTTTTGCTGCTGGTTTGATTTTAAACCTTGGGCAAGTCTTTCTGCCTCAGCTACTCAATCTCTGAAACATTAAATACAGCTGTAGTCCTCAAAGATGGCTCCTGAGTTTCTACTTTTTACTGTATTCAGGCCTTCCTCACCCAAGTGGCTTCAATGTGCCCAACAAAAGCAACACTGAGGATATGAAGTCAAGTGACAGTCATGGAAAGGTGATATGTCCACCCGTCCTTGTACAGCCTCAGACAGCTCCTGCCCTTGCACACTGCTCAGCTCTGCCTGCCCCTCTCCAGTTCACAAACTCATAAATATAATGGTTGCAAATGTAGTATTTATAAAATATAATCCAAAGCAAATGATGCACTGCATTTCCATTTGTGTCCTAAAAGAAGAGTTGCTATTCACCAAATCCATTTGCTACTATAAAAGCTAGCTGTTCACCTTTGACTAGCTGACATGGAATCATTTGTATTTGTTTATTTAATCTGCTGTCAAAATTTCAGTTTGTGCTGAAGTCAGCAATGAGAGAAATTTTGCAGGATCCTCAAAACTGACTGTTTTATTCCTACAGTGAAAGTAATGGGAAGAAGGCAGACTGGAGCACATAATCAAATACAGTTAAAAAAACACGAGTTACCTCTGAAAGCCAGGATATGTATCACTGTGAAGTAACAAGCTCATATTTCAGCATTCTGTGTGCTACATCTTTCTGGGGGTTGATTTTTGTTGTTTTTATTTAGAAAATGAACTAGCAGTAAGGTATTAACTTCAGTTTTCATGTAAGAATCATTCACATTCAGATTACATTTAAACATAATTATTATACATGCTTTTGTTAGTCCCACAGTACCCTACCATCCTGCTCAAGGCAATATCTAAATTCTGTTTCCATGGCACCATTCATCTTCCCATACTACTTGTTCTGTGTGCATTACTAGAAAATCCTGAGAAGCGTTGCGTCATTGTACCAATACTGAGTCACCATCACAAGCTGTGGGAAGATGAACCTTATTCCCTGTTTTCTTGGATCTGTGTCTGGTTGTTTATTTATTTACCTTCAACAATAACCAAATCACTATGTTTCATTCACAGAACTGCAACACTCTTCCAGGCCGGACTGTATCACAGTGGATGGAGGGGAATAGCCTGCCAGTTATGCAGCTAAGAAGTGCTATCAAGCTGTAACTGCAGTAATAAATTAAACAATTATAAGGAACATTCCTAGGCGCTTGTGTCTAGGTAGTTATAGGGACACATTTTCACACTGATCTACCACATGCTTATTGCTTTTGCTACTTAGCCCTGCTCAGAACTATTCCTGAGGAAATACAGTCTCCTTGTATGGATGTAGCCACAGTATCCACTACTTGCCTGAATATTAAAGGGCAATAAATGGCTGTGACAACCCTATGACCCTGTTCTATCAAGGCATTCAACTTCTAAACACCTGGCTGTCATGTTTCATTTTTTTTTTGGAAGATATTATGGGTGTAACCTAGTTTCTAACTGAGTATTTGATGCAGGTGTCTACATGTGTGCTCGGCATCTGAGCTGCCATATACACAAGAGATTTATTCAATATGGTCAACAGAACCTTCATTGTGAGCTGAAGCTCTATTAGCGTGACCTTCACAGATTATAATGGGAACATGGACATCTAGCGTTGACATTTTAGTTCTGAAATGAGTTCTGCTCAAGACTTCCCTGTCTGCCATCATTACCTAAGGTCATTCTAAACATATAGGCACTAGAAAAGCAGAATAATGTTCTTGATTTCAATATCATAAATGAAGTTGAAAACCAGAAAGACAGGTTAGCAAAGCATTATTTAAATTTATACCTGAAATCTCTTTCCTTCTCCACTGCTTCAACATCTTGGCTAATGTTAAAGACAGGCGGCTTAGCAAGCGTAGATCAACCAAGGTGTGTATCTTGTTTAAAACTTGGCCTGAATCATATTCCAGCTCCTATCAATGCCTAGGAACAATGGTATGGAGGAAGCAAGATTCTTAATGTAACTCCCTCTCCTCTTTCCTCTTTCTCTTTTGGTCAGAACAGAAAGTCTGATATATATATATATAATATTGAAGAAAGAAAAAAAAATATATATATATATTCTTTCTTCAATATTTTTATTGCAGATTCCTTCCTGGTTGCTAGAAATTTAACTTGAATAACAGAACTCACTCATTTACAATAGCCAAGAAGAACTTGGAGTTCTTACCTTTCCTGTTCTCTGTTTCTTTCTTTCACCTTCCACTCCCATACTTCTTCCCCAGACTTTCTATATGGGGAAATTTATTTCTGATGCATTATTTTATTTGATACATGATAATTGCACCATATTCTTTGCAAGCAATACTCAAATTAAAAAATGGCAGATTGCTTAACTGTGTCTTGTTCCTTTTTGCTACTAAGTATTTCTGCTGGAGATACCGAGGCCCAAGTTATTCATAGCACACAAGTGCTGTTTTTAAATATCTTACTGTAATGATTTTCATAATAAATTACTTCTGAAATGCAGATGTGTGCAAGCTAACTACTTGTTACTATTAAACTGCTAAAATGATTTTTGCCAGTATTTCTTTGATGACTATCACCCAACTCATTTAAAAGATTTATATATGAGAAGCATGCATTTCATTAGTAAAACCAGATGACTTAATATTTTTAACAAAAGCCTGGCTTACACTGACTGATTTTCATTTCCCTTGAACCGCAAGTTAATTTATTGCTTAAATGACTTTGTAATTCCTAAGATTATATTATTACAAGTGTCTGACTGTGACTGGGCAAATAGTGGCATCCTGACCTATTTATAATACTTTTCAAATACAGTGTAATATCTGATCTCCATAGGCTATGTAGCAATAAAAAAAAAAAAATGACAAAAAGAATAAAATATTCCCAATGGACAGTCTCCCAGTTATTCTATCAGCAAATGGTCTACAGAGTTATCATACTCATAAATACATATATTTTATGCTATTTAGTGACAGTAGTGCACGATTATCATATTGACAGTTTCCCTCATAATATATTTGCCTTCAGCAATTCATGCTTTCTATAATGAGAATTCTGGTCATTTTATTACATTTGGCACAAAGCACTTAGATAATATTCAGAGCCTGCAGAACAACATAAGATAAATACTCTACATTAATAGTGTAGCTTTTCCCCACTACACTTACGAGAACTCAGCTGTGCTACAGCTGTTACCAAACTATTGCTGAAGAAATCAGGCAGTTCTCACTTTCCACTTCTCCTCACGGCCTTCATTTATTAGATTTTCTTTCTCACATTTCACCGAAAAATAACGTTTTAGCACATGAAAAACATTATAAACATGGAGATAAAGCTAAGCTGTGCTAAATTACACGCTGTTCCAAAATGCATCCTCCGATGCCCTGTTTTTCCTTCTTGGCTTTCCTTCTCTAACAAAAATACAAAACTGAAAATGAAAGATGAGAAAAGAGCCTCAGAAACTTTCTGTGCGACAGTATCAATTTCTACAGGCATTACTGCCTGCTTCTTCTCCGTGCACAACTCTATGTATTTGTATTACGCACATGAAGTTCATGTGTTTGCTCATACTTAGCCATTTCTGAAAAGAAATTTGGTTCAGATCCTTGTTATGGCACTCATACAGATGTGAGAATTCATGTAATCATTTTGACAAAGTTCTATTTCATACTCAGAGATGTCACTTTCAGGGCTAGATTTACAAGAGCATCTCAAATTTTGTCTGATTACCTGCATATAAAATATAAATCCTGCCTATATGTCTAAGGAAAGCCTATCTAGGCAAGAGTCCAAAGATTTAAGTATCGTATTTCTCTCTCATCTATCATCTATGTTGCTATCTCTAACATGCCCTCAGAACCAAAGATCTTTTCATTACTTTTGTTCATCTTGAACATACTGTACAAAGCAGTGAGTGGGATGTAGTCAGACCCCGTCAGGAGATGCAAAGAAACACATTTGTTCACCTATTCAATCTACTTCCTCAAATTTTATTCCCAATGCACTGTGAGGATGCTCAACACATCTATAAAGTTTCCTATCTTAACACTTAGGATGCACTAAATATTACCCAACAATTATTGTTCAGTGTATCAAGAAATAGTGATAATAATGGTAATAATAACACTTCTCTCGGTATATACCCCTCTTCATCAGAGCATCAGTACTTGTCAGAATGCTTTATGGGGTAGTTGGGGTCATTATTTATACTTCTTGATCTGGGAAACAGTAGAAAGTTGTTTTTTGCTTAAGTCAGCAACATGCTTTCAGAATCCAGTCTCCTAAGTTGCCGGTGAGGACACTATTCAGACAAGCTGCGAACTCAAAAGAACTATTAAAGCAATGAGCCAGTTGATCTTCATAGACTAATGGGCAGTCCATACTTATTTTCAATAGACAAAATACACAAAATGATTTAATGCCAAATGGAAAACTGAAAGTTGGAATATTTTCCACTGAGATTTAAAAGTGGCAGAGGGAAACTCAAGATAATTCTGTATCCCTTCTACATCCCATCTGAGATGCACAGTGTTCAGACTTTAATAGAAAAATGAAAGAAGACAATTGGGCTTCCAAAGCAGTTGTGTCTCAGTCACATTACCTTCAGAAAAGTTCAGTGTCTGAATAGTTATTTACAAGCAGATGTGTCCAATTGTCCATCCTGCATACCTTATGACTTTTAGGATACAAAAAGAAATTAGCGTGGTGATGAGTCTGAACTGATAATGTGGTTGCAATCAGCATGGTGACCACTAGTCAACATCAGGCAGCTTTCTGTCCTGGAGCAGAACACAGAAAGATTGTGCCTATCTGGAAAACAGACTTTTAGACCCAGAGCCAACAACTGACTCTGTCAGCTTCACACAACATTTCTGTATTGCTGCAGGTGTACCAAGTAGACCACATAAGGTTGTAGCTTGGAATGGCTGCTCTGCATCCAGCACTTACAATATAACCAGTTTCACAGTACCAGGGGCTCAGGAGGTGTACATGATTGGCAGAAATATCAGAGTAGGATAGACACACGGAGTAAGTCTTATTCTGAACATTTATTATCTGGATGTAGCATCCAAATGACTACTTTAATATGTCACCTCAAATTTTGATAAGGTGATTAGCCCCGGCTGACTACTTCAAAGAGTACTACCCTTTGAAGTGGTTTGGTGCTTTTGCACACATCTCTGTAATACACCCATTACAGCCATTTCCAGGAAACATCTGAGGATATGCATATGAACTACGTTTTGAAGGCTCAAATCCACCTTTCGGCATGAAAATACAACTCTTGCTGAAGTCTATGAGTCTTGTATATATGGTCCTCACTCTAATCAAAGGAAAAAAAGTTCACACCTCGAGTTTGGTATTACACACATCTCTAAAGCACCTTCCTGATTATGTGTTATTTTGATATTTTCTGATTCCACAAGAAATTCTTTTAGGAAAACTTCCAAGAGTTCTGCTGTAGCACAGTGCTGTCACAGCCAGTCTGAAAAATACACAGCCTAAAAGAAGTCTGAAATAGCACAGCTTTCTAAAATGGCTCTATTAAGATTACTTCATGTACTTAATTACATGTAGAAAAATACTGTACAGCTACGACCAGAAACCATTGAATAGCTCGTGATAATAACTGAAAGGCATTTCAATACTGCCTCCAGCTGCTGCTTCTGTTTCCCAAGTAAGCTGCCACTTTACATGAGTCTTCAGGTGTCCCAGAAAAGAAGAAAAGGCCCTGTCCAACCTGTTCTTGAGAGAACTTTCAGCTCTGAGGGCATTCCTCTAAATTGAGACAGATTCCAAAAAAGCTGTTAGACAACAACATCAATAAAGTGGTATTTCTGCCCATTCTCCTCTATGTTTTCTTTTTCTTCAGCCATGCATGCACACACTTGTACTCCTTTAATAAGTTCAACCGACTAAATCCACCAGATTTCTGTGGTCAGTAAAAAAAAAAAATTATAAAAAAAAATCACCCAAAACTGTTTCTGAACAGCCGGTCAGGAAGTCTAGCCAGGCAGCCTCTTCTTCCCCATAAACAATGTTTTTGAAATGAGGTTTGGGTCTTAATTTTAATCTTCATCGGAGAAAAATCAAAACATTTCAGAATTTGTCATGAGGAACATGAGATGTAAACACTGTGATTAGAGAACAGCCGAAAGGCAAATGCTCAGATGCCCAGCGTAGTGCCTATATTCCGCTTGCCCTGATGTGGGGACTTGACTATGCATCTCTCAGTGACAGCTGAGTACCCAAACCACCAGGCTAATGTTATTTTCTCTCCAGCTGGAGATGTTCCATCTTGTTTAAATAATTAAGAATGCACTGACCCATGAAGTATGTCTCTCTAATCCAGTGACTAGGGCATTCTCCTGGCAAATTGACCTGTTGATATGATAAGAAAGCATTCCACAAAGACATCTACAACCAACTCACTTATAACAAAAAGGAGAAAGTTGTGCTTTTTCCATGCCCTTCCATTAGTTCTCTTAATAACCTATTGCTGCCTGCCACAATGCTGGCAAGTCAGCAAGTCTCTAAGCAGCACATTCGCAAAGTGAAACAAAATGTGTGCCTGGAAAGAAAGTAGAAGTTAACAGAATAATACTTCTGAAAATACAAAACGGATATGGAAATTCTTGTTATGGGCTATAGAAAAGTAAATAGATTTGTGTACTTCATACACATATGCATGCTTATTCAGTAGACACTTACAGCGTCTGTATATTAATATCGTACCATGTCTACAATACAGAGTTCCCATCTCTGACACAGTACCGGGACTCTACAGACCAACCATGAGGAATATTTAGAATGTTTCCACAGAGTAACCCATTAGATCTGAAGGGCAGTAGAGTTGCAGGTCATGAAAATGGGTCTCTGCTTGTTCAGGAGGTACCATGATATTTAATCCCTTTCTGATTAAAACATGAAAATATCAGAAACACTCTAAGACTCACTTCCTGAGGTAAGACCAAAAGTTTGATAGAGAACTGTCACATGGCCACAGCATGTTCCTACCCAAATCAGTGCGCCAAATGCCCCACTTTGGCAACATCATCTCTTCAGTGTCTCTGCTGAAAGTGTAGTGCTGTTTAAAGAAAAATCATAGCCCATATATATGCTGCGTGGACATTAGGGTATATACTTGTTTCCAGAATGGGCTGAATCATTCCCTACCAGCACCTCACCAGGCAGAACCTGGCCTTATTCTGTGTCCCCTCCTTTGGGGCAGCTTGGATGTGACCCTGCCTGGAGCAGGGGGAGTTCAGCCACTTACTCTGGCTCATTTTACATGCTAAAATGGACTGAGTGAAAGACAAATAGGCCCAGATGACAACTGAATACAGCTCAAGGATTTGTGTTACCTGCTGCCAACAGCCTCCTTTATCATTTGGTGTCTGTAGCTTGGTCTGAAAAGCAGTGTGCAAATCTGCTCTTGGGAAGAACAGTTGGAGCCACCTGGTGCTTGTGTGCCAGGAAGACCCAGAGCAGTCAGTCCTTCCTCCCTGCCCATGAGATGGGGTGAGGCTGTGGCACACAGCTCCTCTCCTCTCACTGGCCACTCACTCAGCTCCCACTCAGCAGTGAGGATGAGCTAGAACAACCCTAGAAAACATACTGAAGAAGACTTTAAAAATACAGCCCTAGAAGTCTACAGAAAGCCCATGACAGACAGCCTGGGCAGGTTCTGTAAACCTCCCCTTATTATTTTTCCTCTGTGATGGCGCTGGCTTATTTCCCCATGTGCTGTTGTTGAGGAGGTGGCACGAGGCTCGAGCGATGCAGCAGTTGCCATGGAGAGAAGCTGGGGTTCTCACTTTATTTATTTAATTTGTTTCTGAATGGCAGTGTGCTGCAGTATGTGAAACCCATGTGACTGGAGAGCACACCGGCTGCCCCCAACCTGGGGCTGCGTTTCAGTCTTTTGAAAAGCACAGTAAAAAGCCAAACCTCATTTGCAGCTGATTCTGCCTCTTTTGTGGACTGAATTTCCCTGGAGATTCATGGCTGAAATGTCCACTGAAGCAGAATTAACTGTTACCTCAATTAAATCACATTTTTTTACCTGGTACAAAGACACCTTGTGTCAGTGCTTTAACCATGCAATTTCTATGGGGCTTTCAAGGCCTTTTCAATCTTGTTTTATTTGTTTGCATAGCAACAAGAATCAGGCAGAATCCTTCCTGCACCCAAAGAAAAGACAGAATTTGCAGAGAAATATTTGCAATTAATTAGCAACAAAAGATTCTGCTGAATTTCATCCTTCAGCATTACAGTAAATCTTGTCATGCTGAAGAGACACCAGAGAAACGTGCAAATACATGAAGGTCACTTTCTCCTTAGACTTGCTGAATCCACTGACATCAAAGCATTGTGCAATTGCTAGGATATGAGATAATGAATCTCTTTATCTTTTTTTTACTCCCTCCCCACTACTTTTTTTGCAGCTTTTAGAATGGTCATTGTTTAAAACCAAACAGTGAGTGTTTATCTGTGTCACTGTCAAGCAGGGTAGATAGACAAAGTAATTTGGGGGGGATTATATAGATTGTGAGCCAGCTGATGTTGTGGACACAGAAGGCAAACTTTGATCTGTCTCAATATTACAGCTTTTATCCTTCCCCGAAAAAAACATACTTAGCTTTTCTATTCTTATTCCTTTATTAACAAGAACAAAACAAAACAAAAACCACCACCACCAACAAAAACAAAGAGGAATTAAAAAATTTACGACTGTAATGCTGTAATGTCAGTGCAGACTCAGTGCAGAAAACTCAGCCACTCTCAACACAATCCCTGGATGGGACAGTATCTTTCCTGCATACATTGCATCATCTGGTATTTTCTGCGTTCCCTGCTGCCTGTGAAAATGGGCACGCAAAAGAGCAAGAGAAGCTCTATGGGCCAACCACAACGTCTTTATTTTAATTTTCCACCCTTTATACTTTGCCAAGTTGCTTTGACAGTGCTAGCTATCTTTTAATTGGTTCGGTAGGTATTATAGGGTTTAGTCATATGCACTGATGAATAATTAAGCCAGCTCATATCTGTATTTAAATTCAAATCTAAGGAGCAATATAAAATTTTGTCCTTCCCTACAAGATGAAATGGAGGTGTAATCAAAGAATAAAATAATAGAAAAAGATCTTATTCTTAGTTATAAAGAGATGGAAATTAATAGATTGGCTCTGATAGGTGATTTTGTCCTGTTGGAATTATTCAATGATCCACACTCTTGCACTGTATTATAGAATTAATTTTAAAGTAATGCATTTCATTAGCATAACGTCAAAGAAGTACAATCAGGCCTTCATTGTTATGAGATCCATACGAAAGGAAGCCAGACGGCCTGTTGTCCTTGCATGAGAGAGCCAGCCAATATTTCAGCACTAGAGATTTCTGCCCTATTCTGCACAAAGTTAGCACTGAACTTTCCAGAAATTTCCATTGCAGTCTTACTGTACTGAAGCAAGTGTTTATCAGAGAAAAGTCCCTAAAAGCTTTCAGTTGTAATGACACTGGAGACAGTGAATGGAGAGAAAAGTGGCTACTGCCTATGAAAGGAGGGTCTGGCAGCATCCTGCACCCCTCCCACACCTCCGACCCACTGCTGGAGGCTCGCACAGAGGAAGGGAAGGTGGCACCCACAACCTGTGGAGCTGAGCTGGCCAGCCTCCTGCTGGGACCTGCCATTTGGGAATCTGTCCCTACACTTAGCGACGCAGAGGATATCGACAGTAAAAATCATCACTCCATGAAACAGCCCTACCTTCAGTTTTCATTATTTGCTTTAACCTTTCAGAAATAGAGCCTAACATTTGATTTCTCTGGGCTATGCTTACAAAGCCCAGCAGTGTGCAGCCAGCTGCAAAACACAGTTAACTGGTTGAAATTGCAAACAGGAGGTCTCTAGGCTCTTGCTGGACAAGTTGCTACAGCAGGTGATATGTCAGCTTTAAAGAACATCAGTAGACTTGAGCAGAATTAAAAAAAAAAAAAAACACATCATTTTTCTTTCCCTCAGTATAACAGTGATATCCACACAGGCCCTTGGAGGTGAGCTGTCTTGCTGAAGGCTGTGCAGACTAGCAACTTGAAAAGGGTTAAATATGTTAGATGCTGAATTCAGGAAAGGCATAAGACTGAAAAATGCATTTCACTCCAACCTATCCCCCAGGCAGAATGCTCATATCAGTCATTAGGGAAAAGAGGGTTTACTTCTTTGAGGATGACAGACAGAAAAAAATTTCCCAAACTCCAACTTCTATTTATTTGCCAAACAAATCCAAGTGAGTTCTGTGACAGGGTGACCAAGGAAATTGATGATAGAAAGGTGATGAAAGCAATCTGTCTGTATTTCACCCAGGCATTTGATAAGCTGTCACATCAGAAATTGGTGGGGAAATGAGAAGACAGGAGCAAGTACTGTATTGACATCACTGATTAACAACTGGCAGTCAGCTCGAAGCAGGCAGTGCTAAATGCTTAAGGTAACTAGTTATGAGATGGAGACGTCAGCATGCCCCAGTATCTGGGTTCATCCTGAGTTTCTTTTATATTTCACATGTGATTTCATAGGAATTATTTCAAGCAAATATAAAAACAGCGAATATAAAAACAGCTGAAGTGAAACCTTAGAAAGAAGAACTGTGGCTCCACTGAGTTCTACTAAATTAAGACCAGTGTTTAGATTCCACCCATGTATTTTTCTCCTCATATTTCTATTTGATAGCCTTATTCTTTCTCACACTGCAGGAATAATGTCTTTTTAAAGACTATTTAAAGACACTAGAGAAGTGAAAAATCTATCTTTTGAATTCAGCAGAAATCAAAAAGCAGGTTCTAGACAATTAGTTTTATTATTTAGGATCAGGACCGTGCAGTATATGTTGCATAAAGCAGGAGGACAAACAAGCCATTTTACTGAAATAAATGGAAACCTCACACACTCATTTTAAGAAAACACACACAAAAACATTTTACTCCTGCTTCCCTCTCAAAGACTTCCTAAGCTAAAGTCCTAACAGTGGGGGACCTCTAACACATCTGGAGAGCAAGGTGAAATCTGAAGTGCAGTTTGAGGCCAGAAAAAAGTCAGGACAAACTCTGGATTTGTTCCAACTTGAAACAGAAAGATTTTAAATGAAGAAGCATGAGAATCTGCTCGGATTCCAATTAAAGGACCTGCTTCTATCAGACCTCTTTTACTTCCTTCTCTTTTTGTACGAGTCCCTATGTAATGCTGTGCAATTGAAGCATTTCAGTTTTTAAGAGATATTTATAAACCAGAATCTGGGCTTGTATGACCTGCCAGTTTTTTAATAACATCTGCAGTTTACATTCAAGACTTCAAGAAAATCAGAAATCTAAAAAGATTAAAGCAATTGTGACAGTCTAAAGCAAAGAAGTTCACTTGCTCAGAACAAATATCTCCACTTTTTCCTATCTTATTATTAATAATACATGTATAAAGCATATTAAAAACTACAAAATACCAACATGTCTCACTTCTTTCCCTATTGCAGTGTTTGATGTAGCTGATTGCTCATGAATAACAGCTTCAAAAGCTGCGTGAGGATACCCTTCTCACTATCTCAGCAATAATAAGAGCTTTAATCTCACCTCAGGATGACACAGTTACAGAGGTATTACTTGAACATAAAAATCTGATCAATATCCTAAAAAACCCATGTACAGTGTAATCTGTCAGTGTATCTTCTGTACAACTGAAAAGATGGTAGATGTGAAAGATGTATTTCATGTTGATGACACAGAACATTCTTAACTTGGTGCAGCTCAGTAGACAAATGTTATTAGACTGCAAGCACAATTGCTTTTCCTCCCTTACTTTTTTCGCACCGAACAGAAGGAATTCTCTATCAGGGCCATGTGGAACTCCTGCAATCTAAGCAAACATTACCAGCAACAACACAAAGGCTACTCTTCTCTAAAATCAGAACCATAATAGTGATAAATCTCCTATAGCACATTTGGCACAGTTGTGAGGACTCTTTCACAGTAAAACTGGCAGTGTGTTCTACGTAGCAGTCCCAGATGTATTCCTCTACCACCATTACTGAGCTTGCCTTTCCTGACCAGCAGCGAGAAGGAACATTCCAGGAATTCCCATGACCACACAGTACCCTCAGCACCAGTTGGTGACAGTGCTGACTGTGTGCCAAGATGTGCACACATGTTGCCATAAATTCCCTCCATTCAGTGTAGTCACACTGACCTACATTCAGAACTTCTGGAAAACAGCACCTTCCGTCATCCTTCAGCTGAGGCAGTGTTTCTCAGTAGGAACAATTTCAACAGTGAAGAAAGAACAACTCTAATATTTGAAAAATCCAGATTATACTGAAACACCAGAAACAAAGTAGGAAGTGGGTTGTCAGGTTGGTCTTTCTGGGAGTGTATGTGATATTTTAAGATAAGAATGTCAAAGTGTACAAACAAGTAACTTGTACAAAAACTGAAGGCATACATATAACGTGAAACAGATCTGTGTTGTTCAGTTTGCTTTCTGGTCCAGGGAGCTGGATGGAACTGATCAAGAGAATATGTGGATTTGGCTGAAATTATTAAAAAAGCTCTTTCAGAGAAATAAGTCTTTCGGCTTTTCGTTTTGTGTTTAACTTTCCTTCACATAATGCACTGAGAGTTGTGCTGTTAACTAAAGGCTTCATCAAAGTCAATTAAAAATAACAATATGTAAAATAAGGCCTAGGTAAATACTAGACCTGATGAGAAACTCTGAGCCACACTTACCATAAATAATGTCCACCTCTTTTACAGAAAGGTAGCAGAATCCTGTTAGTACCTTTAAAATCTTTATCTCTTCATCTTCTCATTTTATGGAGCCAGATAGAACATTTGAGTGTATGAAAGAATGCAAAGCCTTCTCCAAATCACAGGAGAGCTTTAGGAATGGGATTACTTTGGTTTGAACACATCATGGTAAGTGTTTGTATGTGACCTACTCTAACCCCGTATCACTTGAAAAGCTTCACATTTCCAGGTGAATGCAAATCAGAACTTTTTTTTTTTTTTTTAGGGTTTTTGTTTTGTTTTGTTTTAAATGCAGATGGTTTTATGGATTCTTTCTGGAATATCCTACAGGAGTGAAATTTGCTGTGAGCAAGTTTCCAATTTGATGAGAAACAGAAAAAACATTACTCAAAATAAGCAAAAGCAACCACAGGACAAAGCTGTTGCTCTTGAACACTCCTCAAAGCACCAGAGCTTATCTTTATGTGCATGTATTTATATTTCCTTGGTACCTTTCCTTGTAATATCTCAATGCTAACACACCATTTACTCTGTACTTAGAAATGCGTAGACATTTCAAGACAAGGATCAAATCTAACTTCATACTTTAAATAATGTATATTTTAAAGATCTCAAGTGTTTCCAAAATTCTTTCAAATATCCTGATGGAATCCTGGCCAAAGCATTACTTTGTCTCCTCCTATCAAATTCTGTACATGAGGAGAACAACTGTAGTGAAATCTTGTACATTTAACAGAATCTTATAGATTAAGTTTTAATCTACAAGTATTCATACTCAAGATGCTTAGTTTTACCATTCTTTGCTGCTCTTCTTGCTAGTTCTTCCATAATTTAAATGCGTTTGTTGAACAAATGAACTTGGGAATTCAGTGAATCTCATTTAAACCCACAGTGTTTTTTTCAGTGATTTCAGCATTCTTGGGATCAGATCTGTAGAGATTTAGCCACATAAAACTGCCTTTAGAAATCATTTCTTGTCAGTCCATCTGGAACAGTACTCAAACACAGAGTAAGATAATATCTGCATCCGAAATATCCAATTCCAAAGACACTTTGAGCTGAAGTGGAAACAGCTGCATATCTAGAAACATCTTAATATACTGACTAAATATTAGTCATGTTTTCAGTGAGAACAATACAAATGCAATGTATTTATATTTATGACGATTGCATGTATTATGAGTGTCAGTAACCTATAAAAATACGAAAAACCATGGCTACAGACAGGTGGACTACCTGTCTTTGTGGTGGATGGAAAGCCAGCAGGAGTTTGCAGCACTGTAATGAGTAATAAAAAATCCCTGATAATTGACTACTAGTGACATCTCCAAGGGTTAAAACAAGGATGGGTGTTTTTCAACATCTTCACCAATGCCTGGATAAGGGAACAGGGTCACAGAATCACAGAATAGTCTGGGTTGTAAGGGACCATTAAGACCATCCCATTCCAACCCTCTGCTATAGGCGTGGATAGAAACCTCTCTCTAGACCAGGTTGCTCAAAGCCCCATCCAGCCTGGCCTTGAATGCTTGCAGGCAGGGGACTTTCTTAACCTCACTGGGCAACCTGTTCCAGAGTCTCACCACCCTCACTGTAAAGAATTTATTCCTAATATCTAGTCTAAATCTACCCTTTTCCAGTTTAAAGCCATTTCCCCTTGTCCTGTCACTACCTGCCCCCTTCAAGTACTGATAAGCCACAAAAAGGTCTCCTTGGAGCTTTCTCTTCTCCACTGCTGGTGGTCCACTATCAGCAATAGTATCAGTTTAAGGAGAAAGGTCAATATGCTGGAGAATATCACAGCTAATCAGAAGAACCCACGCAGGCTACGGAAGTACTATGATACAAAACTCATGACGTTCAAGACCAGAGCCAAGTCCTGCTCCTTGTAGTAACCTCCTGCCACAGCTGAAGTTAATGTTCAGCTGGTTACAAGTCTTCACATAAAAGGAATTGGAGTTCCTGGTGGACAATCAGTTGAATGAGATTCAACAATTCACCTTTGAGTGACATCAAACACTGCAGCAGGTTGTCCAGAAAGGCTAGAGAAGTCTCAAACCCTGGAGAAATTCAGAATTTGCCTCTGAAAGACCTTGAGTAACCAATGAAGGTTGTCCCTGCTTTGAGTGGGAGCCTGACTGGATGATTTAGGCAGATCCCTGGCAATTTTATGATTCTTCATTTTATCCACCTAGTCATAAGAAATATGAATACTGAAGATTACAAAAGTAATCTGCTGTGTAGTGCATCTCCCTCTTTCCGTCATTTATGATAGAATAGAGTTGTGCTTGAGTATTCTTGGGTAGCTTGATGTCCACCTCAATATTCACTTTTAAACAATGCTTTAAAAACAAGGCATTTGTCATTTGCTGTATCTGTCATTCTTAAAGCAAGAAATAATTTTACACTATCACAATGAAAGCACAGCATACGTACAGATATTTTCTAGCTAACAAGATATGTGCTAGTGCCTTTTATGTATGATCTAGTGACTACCCACTACATAGAGATGGCACACCATTCATAGCATATGCTCTTTGCCCAGTATGTTTAGTACGTAGATTGTCTTCTGTTCATTTATTAACACAAATTTTAGAAATGATATTGTATTAAAAAAATTCTCTTGAGGGATTGGATTTAGTCTACAAAAAATAAGATTTTTTGAGAGCATCATACAATTGTAGCACATCTTTGAGTGTACAGCCAGTTACCAAAAGACAAACTTTTAACGTACTTGCTTCCTCTGCTATCTGAAATATTTTCAACTCTACTTACCTTGTTTTTCTTAGAATCGCTTTTTGGCATCCCATGGACTTGCAGACTAAATCTGTGTCTGTCCTTTAGTTAACATAAAGTTTTGAAGACAAATTAACGACGCTGCTGTGTGGTAGCTTGGAGGCAGCAAAGTTCTTTGCTAAGGAGATATAATGTGTACTTGTGTTCTTGTCACAGCATCTGTATGAATATCAAGCTTGTTCTCTGCTGTGTGTTGACAACTTTCTGGCTCTGCATAGTATTCCTCCTGTCAGACACTATGTTCTAGGTAACATCTTTCTTGCACTTCCTATGGTTTCTCTTTACTTATGTCTCCTTTAGTCTTTCTGTATTGTAACACAAAGCAGCAAATGAATGTTAAATATTATATATGACCACAAATATGACTTCATATTATATTTATTTTTTTTACATTTGCTGTTATTATTCTTAATCTTCAGTCATTCTAATTCTGCTTTGCACAAGAATAATGCATTTAACTCAAAAAATGATGACTCTTGAATCTTTCTAGGAAGAGCTGATCCTTTAATACTGATATCTACCAGTCCAGCCCTGACAAAAGTCAAGTTTCCCACCACCTAGAAATTTTATTTCAGACATCAATACGTTTGAAATAAAATCACTGAAAATAACTACCACTTTTTCTGTCCGTAATGGGATTGAAAGAAGTCATTCTCCATGAAGCTCTTCCTACACTGAACTCTAGGTTTTGGACCAGTTTTTCTTCGATAAAACTCTGTTAAGAAGCCAGATAAATTGAGATTTAATTCAGCTGCAGTGCAGTTTCCCTGCTCTTCTGAAGAATTACTATGTCTCTACTGAGAAACAAAGTTCCAGCAGAGATTAAATTTCACACAGCCACATTGCTAACCATCCTTCAGCAGTCTCACCTATTCCAATTGGATTTCAAAGGGGCAACAGCAAAAGATTGCTGGCTCCAGATATTTTAAGCAGGATATAATTTACTGCACAGACTTTGCCAATTAATGAAATGTTATTTATTTGCAATACAGAGTTCTGATTTTTTCCATTTCCAGACTTTATTTTTGTGACACTAGTCATTCAAAAACATTTCATTCACCTGCTGATGGTACGTAAAGCAACACAATTTAATTGAGATCTCACAGCTTTTCCCTCTGAGCACATGTCCAAATTCTGAGGCACGTAAAAACTCCAGACAAAAATAACTTAACACATTTGAACATTCAGTTTCTATGGAGACAAATAGAAGTAAAATGTCCAATGTGAGTTCTTATTCAGCCTGATACCTTACAGAATCGAAATACTTCACTAAGTCTTAGGCAAAGACATTATTCCATAAATAAATAAAAAGCAAACAAACAGAAGAACCACCCCAAATCCCATATTTGTGTTTCTAATATTCACAGTGTGTTACAGTTATGTGAGAATTACTGCTGGCAGTCAGTTCCTGTTCTGCTATTCCCACCCCACATTACAGCCTTATTGATATACTTGAGGTATGGTTTGTGTCATTTTCAATAGCAAAATCCTTTTGTTGAAACATGAGAGAATTCAAAGCTCAGGACTTCGAGGCTTCTAGCCTTCACTCCAAGGGGTTAGAGAATAATAGCTGCAGAGTTAACTGCTACAGATGCTTGATGCTGCTAGGTCAAAGTAATGAATGATACATGAACTATCTGACCTTTTAAGCCAGAATCAGCAGAAAAAAAGAGGCATGAAAAGCACAGCATCATGATTAGAGCTATAGAAGTGTTTGTGAGACTTCTCTCAGGCAGCTGAATACAGAACCCTCTTTTTAAAAGTGCATTTTAAGTGGCACTCTAGTCAGTCCTAAAGATCATATTTGAGAGGAGCTGTTCACAATTATCATCAGCTTTAACAGTGTTTTCTGAACCCTGTGCTTCTGCAAGGCTTCTTAGTTAGACTAATGTCTCACTCAGCTCTTCCTTCACACAAGCTGCAGGTAAAATACAACAGGAGATTACCAGCATCATGGGTCTCTAAAAGCCTTCTGCAAAAAGACAGGCTCTGATGATTTCGCGTAAGCCAACTTCTGTGGAAGAGCCATGCAAGCTGTCATTAGCACAGCACTGGGCTACAGCTCAGTTCTCAGCAGAGTTTTATTAAATCCATACTGTAGTGCAGTAATTACAGCTACACGGCCTGCAATTTGTTCATGAGTGATCAACTCTGAGCATGAGCAGAACGGATTTGAATTCATGCATAAATAAAATTACAGACATACAGAAGAAATATGAAACATGGTGCAAGAGCCAGCCTCAGTCACTTTAAGTAGACCTAAAGTACTTCATTTCCATACTGTCAAGCCTACTAATCCATCTATGGATCTGCCAAATGTGTCATGTGGGAAAAGACCGTGCATCTGGCCAGCTAAAATTTGCTATGCACAAAGATCAGAAAAAGCATAAAATAGCAGAGTAAGGCCAGGTGGAGTGATTGCTGAACAAAAGACTGCTGACTGGTCCCAATCTGTTAACAGCATAGATGTACACCTATGGTGCTGTGTTATAAAGAGTTGTGACTCAAGTAAATAATAATTTAGGGGTATTTGTACTTCATATTCCATAGTATTCTTGATGTTTGCAGCCTTCAACTGCCCTATTCTTGTAGTATTATTTATGTGTCTTATTTGTACTTCTAGCATTGAATAATAAGAGGATCTGGCTTGTGTAGACAGGTGGTCCATTTGTCTGGTAGCCTGCAGTCTTCCACTAACTCAAGGAATTCAGAGACTCAGTGAGAAGAGAAACAGAGTTCACAGATAATTTGAGAATGTCATAAAATGAGCAAAGGAGAGAAGTGCAAGTTAATATCACCACTGAGGTGGAAGTAAACCATGATACCAGAGCTGACTGAAGCCTGGTGTCCAGCTGGCATATGGCTATTAGTTAATGCTCAGTCAGCTCTGAGTTAGCTTTAACATTGCTTCCATATGGGATGATATATGGGGCAATAAAGGGAAGGAAGAGATGGAAATTCAGATAAAGAACACAAATTCATAGGAAATTAAGACTTCAAGATTTCCATTCTTTCAAATAAGAACTCATGTAATGCAGCTTCTTTTGTTAATCAATTATTCTAATTAATTTAGACTTGCCTATACACCTAATACAATAATAATTCTCACAAAGAATGATCAGTGGAAAAATCATTTTACTTACCATCCAAAAAACCCCCCACAGTAGATGCATATTCCTTGACATGAATTCTACCGAAACACCAACACAATCTAAAGTTCTTTTGAAGCCTTACTTCCTGAACTTTTCTTGCATACGTATTTGAGTCAACAGGAACAAGACCCAACTGCCTAAATGAATTTCTGTAGAGTCTTGAGTCCATATATAGTCAATATGGAGATAAAGTACTTTTAGTGCACTATTCATCTAAACCTAAAACAGAAATCTTAGATAGGTCAGGTGAATCATATCCTGAAAGTGCTTTTCTCCATTCAATGTAAAGTAAGGCTGGAGTAACTACCTTTAACATAGGCACCTCCAGTGTAAATACTTAGGTGAAATGAATGTCACCTCTAAACTTCAAACATAGAACCAGATACTTAACACACAATCATCAAGGTCCCAGTAAATAATTATTTGACTTGAAAAAAAAAAGGCACACTTCATTAAATCCCGAAAGTTTATTATTATTATTATTATTATTACTTTTTCCCTAGAAACGATTGCAAAACAGATTTCCAATACATTTTATACTGCATGTGCAATATAGAAGAACAACCCTTGAACAACTAGGCTAATGCTTGCATGCAGCAGATACACTTGTCACCACTGCTTGGAACCAGAAGCATTCTCTGCTGCCTACTCTTCTAAACTGAGTTCTTCATTGAGCTACAGATTTGGCAGTTCACAATGCAAATTTCTACACTGGTCATGGCACAGCAGCAAGAAGAAACCATTGCCCAGGCCATGACCTGTCCTTTTTACTTCCTGCACCTTAACCTTATAGGTTTTAGCCCAACTGAGTTAGCCTAATACATTCTGCCCTAAGCTAAGAAGATGAACATTCCTCACCCCAAGCTCCTCTGGGATGTGACTCACCCACAGATCATCAAGGATGGTAGGTGCTCAGAGCAAACCAAGCATCCCACATTACCACATGACTCAAAGCTTGGAGGGTAGCATGTGAAAAGAGGGAAGGCCACTGCCCACCTTCACACCTACACTTGAGTAGGTTGTAGTGGGGCTCACATTCAGATCCGCAAACTCAGAAGTGAGAGGTTCTGGCAACCATAGCACTGCTGCAGGCCATAATTATCCACTGTCTAATATAAGAAAATCATCAGAGCTGAACAACTTGCCTCAAGGTAGATCTGTGGATTGCCCCACCTATGCTCATACTCACTTCCATGCCAAGGCCTGGAGACTAAAATTCACAAACTTGCAAACTTTATATCAGGGCTTGAGAATAATAGCAGTTGCCTTAGCAGTCTGGAAGGAAGTTGTACCAAAGCTGGTCAGAAACCTTTGCAGATTCGTAAAACTTCTATTTTTCATATTTGAAAGTAAGGTTTTGAATATATGTGTTACCATGAGAACAGTTTCAAATAGTAATAGCTTATATTTATATCTTGTCCAAGCATACACAAAACCTTATCTAGCACTCTGCATATCCAGCACTGATGAAAAAATAGATTTAACATCAGCCACAAAGCTATAAAAATACCTACAAGCTTTTACCACATCTCTCTTTCAAGAAAAAATGATTTGCTATATTATGGAAATAAAGTAAGATTTTGTTATCCATTTGAGAAAGTTCCTGTTTATAAAATGAACTTTCTTCTCAATAAATAAAAAACAAAAATGCCTTTAAAGACATAAACAAGATTAAAATATACACTTTATCATCTCCATAACGGTTTTGCAGAACTACTTCCTATCTCATACTGTTGGAAAGGATTGCAAAAGGTTATGCAAGCACTGTGCAATATTTTAAAGACTAAAATACAGAATAAGAGGTCAAGAAAGCACAGACAAGCTATGACCTTAAGCACTAAAATAAGAACACGCGTTCTGTAACTTTTCAGAGTTTATAAGGAGCGAATAAAATAGCACCTATTCAAATCACAACGTTCTATACTATCATTAAAAAGTTGTGACAATCAACAAACACAGTCATGATTCACCTTGGCAGAAGTGCAGATCCTGACCCAGGACTGCCAATTTCTTAAATGGAACAATAACCCAGTTTCATTTAAAAGAATTAAAGTTATTCCTCATCTTGAATGATAACAGTGGATAATTGAGAAAAATCAGATGGAATATGCAAGAAAAGTTGTTTACAAGACAGTACAGGAAAACTTTTAAAACTAATGTTAAAAAAAATCAGGTTATTCTCAGCTATCCTCAGTCCAATTTTGAGCTAGATCCTTTTCCTTCTTCAGAAAGCTTTGCAGCGGGATGGATAGGTATATCATCATGGTGCGTGTGGGAGAGAAATAGCTGAGAGTTTCTGAGTTGCCGTCAAGTGTCAAAGCTCGATTAAATTCAATATCATATACTGAAGGAAGAACTGCCCCTCAGTTTTGTGCAGTCCCAAAGAAGAAAATCCCAGCTATCTGGTGGCCACATGAGAAATGACTGTATTTGTCAGAATGAGAGAAGATGTCCATCCAAGTACATGTTGTTGCTCGGGAATATCAATACAGGCTCTATTCATGTTTGTAAATGAAATGGGCCAGGGATATCATGCTGGCCTTGAGAAAGGCTGACACAACACTGCTCTTGCTTGTGTTGTGCTGTTGAAATCACCTCACCTTTGTCTTCATCTTCCACACGTAACATGCTTGCAATAAAATTGCCTGCTGTACTTTTATTACTGAAATATGCCGAGACATCTGTAATATAACTGTGTGGATGGCCATGTGGCACCAGGACCATGGTCCACTGCAGAGGCAATTACAGGAACTGAATGGCACAGCCCCTCAATGAGTATATGTGGGGTTCAGATCAAGGCAAGTGGAAGATGAATAGTTTAAAAAAGATAAAAGCTTTATTTAATGGGGTTATTCCACGTAATAAAATGATAGAAATATAGCATACTTTTTAAGCAGAAAATGCTTCCTGGATTTTTATCTTAAATGCAGTAGTGAATGCATCTCCATATTCATAAAAAATTGCCTTCTTCTCATAATATTGATCTATTTTACTTGGATCACAGTGCTTAACAAATACAGGCAAAATATGTTTTGCTTGGCTTGTTTCTTGTCTCTTGCAGATAGATAATCCTCTGTTTATTTAGCAACTACGTAATTTAATAAAATAATGTCATGGGGAAAATATGAGCTCCAAATTCCATTTTTTGATATCAAGACAAATATAACACTTTTTTTTTTTTTTTTTTTTTTTTTTTTTTTTTTTTTTTTTTATTGAATAAGAAATGAACAGCGACCGTGTATCTTGCATAGTGTGGAAAGTGTGTTACAAGAATGTAGGTAATTCTCTGCAGGGAAAAATAATGTTTGGCTGGATCCAGTGAGAATGTTCTGCAAAGTAATATGAAATTACATTTTGGTTAAAACTCAGAAGGGAATGAGCTACACATCTGAAGCCTGTTTTAATATTGATTATTGCTTAGTACATCTTTATTTGCAACAAAAATGATGGAAAGGGGATAGAAGATGAGCAGAGTATTAATTACAACATTCAGAATAAACTGTTTTTCAGCAGCTCCATGTGCTTAAGCTATCAGTAACAGAATGACAAACCAGTTTCAAGGTTGGTATCTTCCTAATTATGTTGTAATTGAAAAATTGATCAGTTAATGATTATTAAATACATTTCTATGGATGGCATATTATTTCAGGATTTGATTCTGGGGATTACTGTCCAATACTGTTTTTAAAACAACAACAACAAAAACTGATGTGGGATGTAATATAAACGTTTCTCTGTTAGAATAAGATGTCACAAAAACTGTAGCTGAAGTGGTTATATAAAAAAATTGTGAGCTACTGTTCCCATAGCAACAGGCAACATATTTTAGCTAACATAGCTGCTTCCCATTTTAGGGACTTCATTGTCATTTCTGTTTACAAAATACAAAAGTAATTCTTCTAAGACTCTGACATGGTATACAGAAAAAACATTGGAAACCTGTTGAGGAAGGTATAGCTTTCATTTCACATGCACTCTAATAAAATGCTTTCTTCTATTCTCACCTGAATTTCACAGCATTCTCTACCACCTTCAAGCCACCATCGATTAACCAAGTTCTCTTTATGGTACAGGATATCCAGTGAAAGAAATCAGACACTGGCCTTCCTCTAGGTTAGACTGCTTCTTTCTAGAATGAGCTGAAGCTTTTTCAGTGGCAGATTCCCTCTTTCTCTCCTTCCTCCTCTTATGTACCAGAAAAAGACTCACTTCAATGCATGGAGTCAGCACAACATATCTGGGGCACCTGTTAAGCCTTGCATTGAGCCTACACACAGTTACTAATTTAATATGCTGCTGACATAGCCGTAAGTCTTTTGCTTCCCCGATGGTTCTGTGAATCTCACTAATAATCTGAATAAAGTGTTTTTTTCAAAGTGTTTTCTAGAACATCTAACTCTACAGTTTTCAATTAAATAACTTAAAAGAGACACCAGAACTTATGTTTTCATTGAAGGTGTCCTGAAATTTCACACTTGAGTAGCTTCAGTTTAAATGGAAAGATTAGGGACCATCAATTTGTATCTATTGGAAGGTCAGCATTTCCAGCCTGCAATCCTTATACTGCAAATAATAATGTCTCACGTTATTTTCTCACCAAAGCTGAAAGAATTCCTTCTGGAATAGAGATCTAATTGATGTCAGCAAGTGGATCACCACCTGTCCACATGTAACTGATGCTTTCAAAATCAAGTTATACTGGCCACTGCATTTGATAGACTTTGTAATGAAGTTCTCCAGTTCTGAGCCCCTTACAGGGGCCCTAAGGCACTTACCTCTTCAAATATCTTTCTTCTTGAACAAATATATGGAAGGTAAAAGTGCTAAGTGGCTAACTTCACAAGTGAGAATTATGTATGATACAAGAATGCAGATCATTTATGTGATTGAAGGTATTTTCTCATTCTTATATAGAATCATAGAATCACATGGTTGGAAAGGACCTACAGGATCATCTAGTCCAACTGTCCACCCCTTACCATTGCTACCACAAGCCACTAAACCAGATCTTGTAGTTCCTCATCCAGATGCCCCTTGAACACTGCCAGGGACGGCAACTCCACCACCTCCCTGGGCAGCCATTCCAGTGCCTGACCACTCTCTGAGAGAAAAAAATTTACCTTATGTCTAGTCTAAACCTCTTTTGGTACAACTTGTGGCCATTTTCTTGGGTCCTGGTTGTTTCCTGGGAGAAGAGGCCAAACTCCTCCTCATCACAGCCTCCGTTCAGGAAGTTGTAGAGTGCAATGAGGTCTCCCCTGAGCCTCCTCTTCTCCAGGCTGAACAATCCCAGCTCCCTCAGCTGCTCCTCATAAGAACTGTGCTCCAGACCCCTCACCAGTTTTGTTGCCCTTCTCTGCATGTGTTCCAGGGCCTCAATGTCTTTCCTGTGTGGGAGATGCAATGAACACTACACACGAACTTCACCTTAAAAAAAAAAAAAAATTTACAAAGTAGCCATGGCAGCCAGGTGTTTTTTTTCCTGTCTGTCTGTTTTTCTTTCATATTGTTTGTTTTGCTGCGTTTGACTGATATAAAAGAAATAAAATGCACTACAATTACCACAGTTCCAAAGATTTTATGACACAGGAATAATCCTCTGCTTACTTCCACAGCCATCCAAACAAATGTACAGAACCTGCTTATTAATTCTTTAATACCAAGTGTGTATGATCCAGCACTCTGATGATGCCGTGTTTGATTGATATAAAAGAATTAAAAAGCACTACTCTTACCATAGTAATTATTACAGTAGTATTCCTATCCTGCAGCTGAACATATAAAATAAGTAAGCACTGGGTTATGCTACTTGAATAGCGCATCAGCATTTAGTGTCCTACACATAGGTTCTGCAATCTCCTGTCACAGATTTCATGCCAGCAATTTCATGTTCTTAAGCTGCCAGGCAGGTTGACTGTGCCTGTCAAGCTAGAAAAGAACAGTAAATATCCCACTTCTGAAAAAATTGATCAAGTGGTAATGACCAGGACTGTAAAAACACCATTTCCATATTAACTGTCAGCACTTAGTTTTGCATTTAAATCAGGCACATATAAGTCCTGGATCTTGATAGATAAGACTCACACTATCACATTTAACATTTCTGGTTATAAGAATCGTAACCATGTTAGGTTGAGAAATATATGGAAAAAGAATAACTGAAACAGAAAAAAATGTCAAAAGTAAAATTTAAATTCAACATCATGTTTATTTGTGACAGTAGATGACATTTGAGCACCATTTAGTCACTTCAGAAGATGTTTATATATTATTATGGCTTATTCTTGCTAAAAATCTTGCATCAGCAGTGAAATACCTGATTGGGAATCTATGCAATATATTAAATGTATTTCGATTTTGTTGGTATGCTGTGAATCATTGTTTATTTTCCTTGGCAAAGCTCTGGTAGTTCACAGCTGAGTTTTAATTACAAAAGAATTTAAAAACTCACAGTCTTAAATAAATGTCAAAAATGTAATTAACAATTTAAAAATATATACAGAATTAATATTTATCTGAGTAAAGCCATTTCAATTTATACAATCATTTTAGAACTACAATACAGAACCACCATTTTAAAATCTACCTTTTTGAGTATACTAACAACTAAAATTCATAAAGATGCTTTTGCTTCAGAACTAATTGGTAACTGAGGACCATAATGGCCATGATTCATACAGTATCCCAAGAAAACAGATGCACATCATAGAAAAATATATACTGACACAAACTGCTTAGCTGGTAAAGAAATATAACCTTCAGCTGCTTCAGGATGCCCTGAACATGGAACTAGGGAGCAGGACTGGGAAGTTTGCAATTGAAGTTAATTAGAACCATCATCATTGCGGTTTTTCGTACTTGACTATTTTCAGCAGCTACCACCTGAAACTTTCCAAGCTGTTTAGAAACTACAAGCCAAACTACTTTTGGTTTAGCTGTGAAAAAAGGCTATGTTTTGTCCACTGAATGAAAATAAGAACATTAAAGGAGAAAGGTTTTAAGAGAGGATCACAAGAAGTCGAGCTTTAACTTGTGATTGTTTCAGCCTTAAGACAATTCTTTTTACTTCCTGGGCATGATGGAGAAAACAGCCACCTGCTTTTCTCGGGAATGCAGAGCCCAGTGCAAAATTGGAACAAGATGTCTTTTAATAGTAACTACAATGGAAAGCTCAATAGCTAGGCACAGTACTTCATAGATCTGTCAAAATCTATAAAAACTCCACATTTTGGCAGATTAATGTCAAATTTATGCCTTGAGCCAACATGGTTGTCCTCTTTTCAATTCACAATCTAAATTATCCTCCTTAAGGATTTGCCTATGGCTATAATTCCAATTTAATAACTTTCTTCATGCGATTTCTCGTAGACGATAGAATTAGTTTTAAACGCCGAATATATTTCTTTTTGGTGACTTGAACATTTCAGCCTTCATTTGACCTGTTTCTCTTAACATTATGGAGTGCTGGAGCTATTTAATATGTTCTGCAGCATAATAGGTTCACAACAATTTCCCACAGCATCACAGGCTAAACACATAGCAAGAATACTTGAATGACAGATTAGAAAAATCACTGCCTTAATGGACTCTTCAGACAATGTGACAAGCCCAATATCATAATTTCTGTTGCCCTCGCAGCTCTCAAGTAATTATGTTTCAGTTAATTTATTTATTTATTTTGTCTAAAAAGAAATGTTTAATTAAAAAAGAATCAAGTCATGAATTCATGTATTTGTAAACCAGAGATGCATCATGTAGCTCTGCAATAACTGGTAACCAGAGTTCACATTTATTTTTTCTTCCTTTTTTCCTTTATTTTATTTCCTTCTAATTCTGTTTGGTGGTAGTGAGTGAGGTATATAATTACTCTGATTCGTCTTTTACCCTTAACACGAAGCACCCCAGAGCGCTTCAAGCAATTGTTAATATTTTTAAAAAAGAATAAATTAAAAACACAACTAAAAATCAAACTCGTAACTTGATATTAAACATAATCAAGAACTGTATAGATCTCATAATGGAGAATGTTATAGAAATGGCTAACTAATGAAATGTATGTAGTTACCTGAACATCTACACGTATGGTTACTCATACAGTTCTTGTAAAAAATATAACAGTGAAGAATCAAAGAAATGAGTTCAAGTAAACCTACAGAGTAAAATAAGTGCATGTGGCAAAGCACCTGTGACGTACATCTCTGTGAAACTCCCAATTTTCAAGGCTGTGTATATAACTCCTACTAATTCTGAAACTAACTTGTATTTAAGAAAAGTTAGTGTGCTTTTCACATGCCTTTTTATATATATTGAAGAGGGAAACTGAGAACACAGAAGTCAATCTTTAAGTAATGAAATGAAATATATACAACTCTCAAATTCCTGCTCAATTTACCATTTTTGTTTCGTTTTTGTTTTTTAATCTCTGGATAGGAGCCTGCAATCTGGAGCAGAACATGACATGGTGCTGTGCACAGCCCAGCCACACCAATCCCAGGAAAGGTTTGCTCCGTGACCTCTGCCCACCAACCATTAAGGGACCAACTCCAGAGCTACCCAGCTGGCACTCATCAGCTTGTCTGGACTAGGAGAATGAGGGGGCTTGGAAATAGAGAACAATCTCCAAGTAAATTTAAATCAATTTGAAATATACTTTTATCTTTTCCTCCCCTGCACAAATTCATTTTTCTTTCTGTTAGGGAATGCCTGATTTCCTACAGAAGGTTCATCTGTCAGTCTGCTGGACCATGCACTGCTAAATCCTACTCCAGGCTGAAGGCAACTGAAGGACAGGGCACACATGAGCCTTCTCCTCACCTTTTTCACTTGAGAATAGAAAGTCAAAGGGCAGAAGTGTTTAGTTCTGTTCTTTAGTTCTGTTAATGAAGCCAAATAAGAGCTCTAGGAGATGTAATGTAACAGATGAAAAGAGGCTTATTTCTTGTTTGTGAAACCATCTCCTGATTCTGACAAAACAGGAAGATCAGAGGGAACTCAAATGTGGATGACTTTCTTCTTATTTACTAACTCATCATACTCCATCCCCCTAAGGCTTACTAGCTTTCATTCTGTTTCTTTTTAATCAAGATTGTATTCATCATTAATATATATATATATATGTATATGTATGTATGTATGTATTCAACCTGAAAGATTTTGCTCTTTTTGAACTTGATGCAAATCAAAACTAGCGGCAACAAAGTTCAGTGGAGAGGCTAGGAAAAAAAAAAATCATTCAGCCAGCCTTCAGTTCCATGGGCAGACAACTCTCTGGGCAAAAACAAGAAGACAACTGGCCTAAAGCATCTCTCAAATGATTTCTCCAAATTTGTTCTTTAAAGATCTGCCACCTCTAATCAGATAACATTGAACCTTGATATTCTGTTGTTGATACTCTTGGACTAAATTCTGTTCAGTGTTATTTGTTCTAAAACACCCATTCTTCATTAATATTCTGCCCAACCTTAAACATGCTTTGAGCAAAGGCGAAAAAAAGGATAAACAAGCAGAGGACATTCTTCACTTCTAACTGAATGCTACAGTAACTGTAAATAATATGGCTAAGCAGACACTTTCAGATTAACTTTGATTTCAACTACAAAGCCCTAGGACTGGTATAATGAATGAGATGTCCATTTAACTTTTAGACCTGGCAAATCTGTGAATAGGAAAGTGCACAGTTCAGTAGGCAATTAACTAACCTGTGAAATGATGCTCATTATGTGGTCAAAGTGTTACCTGTGGAAAATGAGCAGGTTGCCAACCAACTTTCTTGATCAGATACACTCAGGGTTTAGAATGGTTCACACTCGATTAGCATTTGAGACCCTCTTTCTGTAAACACTTTCTACATGACTACACATGCCAAATTCCTACCATAGCTCCATCTACTATGCAAAGACCTGAGAATGCTAATTCTGTTTGGCGCTACCCTACGTTTACCAACATTGTTGGAGACAACATTCTTTTCCCCAGAATACTAAATTACTTTCAGAAATTAAAAATCAACAAAAAACTACCAACTGGCCAATAAAAACATTTTGAAGTTGAGAACTTGCATTACATTGCTTGCAACAAAGAACTGGTAGAATAATCAGCCATGGTTTTGATCCTGAGGTATATCACAAAACTTGAAGCCTATTCAGGTGAATTGCAACAAAACAATATTCATCATTAATACACACAATGGAAACAAAAGTCTATGCATTGTACTGAAGAATTTGGATACTTCAGTTAGGAATGATAGTAAGAAAAGGAGAAAACACTCCAGACATGTTAAAGCAGAATTAGAATAAAATAAAACAGAGGTAGAAGGCATGTTTTGACTACTTACTGCAGATTCCTAACTCAGCTGACACCAATTAATACATAGGTGATTCAGAATATGAATCCATGGGCTTAATTCAAAACCAATGTAAAGCAATTCAGACAAACACTATTAACGTTGCTTTCCACAGAGTGCTTGTTCTTAATCTATTAAGAGGCATATTCTTAACCTACTGAGTTAATACAAGATGGTAGGTATCAGGATATTTATGAACTGGAGCATAACTCAGCGAAGCAATTAGTACCTCAGAGCACTTGCAGTTCCAAGGGCCTGAGTTCACATCTGAGTGTGAGTCAAAAAACAACAGAACTGAAACCCAAACTTTATTCATTTAATAATAGCTTTTGCTGCCTCTGTTTACAAGGGGATAGATCAACTCCCCATCTCACCTAAGGAACTACCCTATTGCCTAGAAAAAGAGCACAAAAACTGTACTTCCACAAACATACCCTGAGTGAGCAGCCCTCTTCCAAGGATATTCTGCAAGTCAAGGTTCCCTCAGTTTGACCTTGATATTCACTGCACTTTCTGCCCTTATCCAAAGACTTTAATACAAACTACATTAAGTTATTCTTCAAGTAAGAACTTGATCCCTAAACTTTGTCTCTTCTCTTCCTCAATACTCATGAAAAAAATGTTTTAAAGAAAGCAAATGATTGCTTTGGACACACTACTGACACAGTGTGGACAAGCTGTCACCACCAAAACGTGTTTTAGAGCAGGAAAACAAAAGACATGGAAAATGTGGTGACAAAGGACTTTGGTTAGACCCACAGCATGGGAGATTCTGCTTCAATTGGCTGTTTTTGTGGCACATTTATCATCCAGATACATAACTGCGAAGGTCATATGTCTCATGGTTCTGCCATGAGAGCATTGATGTGATTAAGAAAGAATGTAATTACCTGAGTAGTTTGGTAAGAACAATCAGGAAAGGCACTACTGTGCCTTTGGTCACAGTAAGCAGCACCGCATTTTCTGTTTAGTAGGACCATGAAAATTAGGGTAAGATTTTGTATGACATGCTATGAAGTCTCAGACATTTTTTTCATCCTGCTCCCAAGATATACATGCTGGCATTTCCTCCTTTCTCGATGGGACAATGATCAACATGGTGGTCCCACAGGTATTGGCAGACTGGAAAAAGTTTGATTTCATGTACTGCAACAATAACAATCCCATGCACTTTGGAGCTCAGCTGTCAGACACATTCCTCCATCTAACATGGGAAAATCACTCATTCCTAGTCAATCAGCAACATTTGGGGATCACTGCTTGGATTGCTTGACACAGACAACCATTGCAATCAGATCTGGCAGCTCAAAACTGTACATAAGTGCTTACAAAGGGGAGAGAGGAAGGAGGTGTTATATTAAAAAATAAATGGCTTTGCTTCTATACACAGCATTTCCAAAATTTTTACGTGAACAGACTCTCTATAGTTTTCATAGGTTTAAAAAAATACGAAGTTCCTATGAGTGCTATCAGAAAAACAGTCTTACAGTGTGAGAGTTGAAGAGGACAACATATCCGACTTACCAAAACAAGAGTTGAAAGGTGCCTTGATTGCTACGTATAAATTTTTAGTTGTAGTAGGGGTGTTGAAATTGTGCTGGGTTAAAGATATGGATGAAGAAAGTACTGCAGGTCAGAAACTTCATCGGGCCAGGTGGCACAGCCATAAAAGGTGCACAAGCTTCTGTGCACAGAGGCTTTTCGACAGGTCACTGCAAATAATCAGTTTTTCATAGACAGAAAACATATCTGGGAAAAGTAGACTTTTCGGTCTTATGGACAAAAAGCATAGCAGTAGGAAGACTGGCAACTGAAATTAGACAAACGCAACCTTTCCACAACATTTCAATCTCCTAGCACTAAGGGTAATTAAAGATTGGAATGGCTTACCAGGGGAGCTGGTGGACTCGCCATTGCTTGGAGCTTTAGGACGAGAATAGATATCATTGTAAAAGAGATGCTTTAATCCAGCTTCTGGAAGTTCTCAACATGCCCATAACACTTGCAGCTCTGCATTAAGACAATGACTATAATCAAATCTCGTACTTTAGGGTTTCAGCTGATCAACTGCAAGGGTTATAAAGAATTTATTTTTCCTTTGACATAAAAACATACATTTTGGTTTGAATTATGTTCTGATCTGTCCCTGAAGCAGCAGAGATTTCCCACGTCTACAGAAAACACAGAGAAAGTTGATACTGAGGACAGAGGTGATAGGGAAAGTACCTTTCCTTAGTCCAAGCAGTCATATCCTAATGTGAGCTTGCTGTCTTTCAGTTTGAAGCCACCTGGATGCAAACCCCTTCTGAAGTGCAAACTATGTGATCAGGTCACTGATGAACCAGGTTTGATTTGCATGCCCAGAAAAGGGACTGGCACTCATTTCCCTCAGCACTGCACTACTGCAGCTAAGTGATTTCTGGAAAGGAGTCTTCACATGCTTGGCCTCTGCAGAGCACTGGCAGAGGGTCAGATGGAAAACTATTGGGTTTTGTTAATCAGTCTTGCTGGATGGGCTCAAAGGGAGTAAAGATGAGATAAACAGAAAACTCACTGGATTTGTTTTGCTTGTTCAGGTTGAGATTCAAATCATACATTAATACACTAGGATCATCTGGGCGCATCTCATCTAATTAACTCATTGATATCAAAGAAGTGTAAGTAGCACCTTCATTCTTTCTGTCTCCTGAAAACTAACATGTCTAACTAGTTATAATATCTATGCACAAGTGCCAGGATGGATTTAGTTGTCTGATTTCCATTACAACTAGACACCTAAGCATACCTTTCAGCATTTAATTTAGTTACATCTGTAACTATAAAACCTTCAATATAATAGCAGAATACTGTCATGACTTGGGATATAGCAGAATACTGACTTAATTATTAAATGCTAGTAAAGTTGAAGACAAGACAGGACATTCTGCTGTCATCACAGCTCTGTGTGAAAAGAGTAAGTCTGTAAAAAAAAAAAAGCAAAAAATGAGAAATGATTCTTCTAGTGATTTCCGTGAGTTGCACAGCAGCATCTTCGCTCTGTGAGTCTCCAAATGAGAATCTATTTAAGCCAAACCCCATGTTTCCAGGCTTTTGTTCTTCACAGCTACCTGTACTATTTTTCTACATCCTTTTGACAATGAGTATGATTCAAAGATTTTTCTGTCTGTGCTAACCAATGGGCCATTTGATGGAGCTATGCACAGCTAAGCCTGGAATACAATACAGCAATATAATTCACCTGTCCTATAATTCAGGAGATCTTCTACATAGAATAAAGATGATTTCTCTTTCCCATAATTCTATAGCATTCACATTAGTGTAAGGCTCTGTTGTCAGAATCGGTCATGATTGCTATGTTAGGATCGCCATATTTCAAACTAAGAATCAGACATACCATGATAGCACTATCTGGTACCATAAAATACTTATGTTTAAAGAAGAAAAGGAAAGAAAAAAAAAAAAAGAAAGAAAAAAAAGGAAAGAAAGAAAATAAAAAGAAAAAAAAAAAGAAAAAAGAAAAAAGAAAAAATAAAGCAGAATCAATTTAAAAAAAAAAAAAAAAAGGGAAAAAAAGATACATCACTGCTGCTCCTCTCCATGCTCCTCTCAGTGATGCATGCATATATCTGATAGCAGTCATGAAAATCAGATACACACAATGCCTGTCTTAAGCAGTACATTATCCCAAGAAAATTCTGACTCACATCAAACCAGACTACCCAGAGTAAGTCTCCTCATCTAGGATAAACATGGAAAAATCTGCACCTGGAGTGTTTGACTTTTTGAACAGGCATCACTTGAACTGTTGTACTTGAGTATAAATAGCCCTGACAGACTGTACTCAGATCTGCTCTGCACTACAAACAAATTCCATGATGAACTTATAACCTTTATTTATTTATTTATTCATTAATAGTATTTCTTCTACTCGGATTCCTACAGCATACCCAAAGCTGGCAATGCAGAAACACTTGGAAAACCTGAAATGAAGCTACTGTCACAAGAATTTTAAAGAATACTGCTTTAAAAGACAATTGAAGGGGGGTTATCATATTATGCAGTAGAAAAATTAAAGCCAATTATATAACAAAGATCAGTACATTTATAATAAAAAATACCATCACAAATTGTGTTTAAAAGCATCTTTGGGAAAAGAAAATTTGCCTTAGTTTATACAACCTGTTAACTGGAAGAAATTAAAGAGAGGATTTTGATCAGAGGGAGCATCTGCACGTTTGCAAAATGTAAGAGATTTGCCTTATCACTGAGTGCTCATTTATGTTCTTACTGAGCCAAAACATTGACTTGGGAGACACAGAAATTCATGCAGTTACTGAGCATCAAATTCTCCTCTCTTATATTTCTTCTGAGTAACTCCCCAACTCAAAAGTTTTGAATTGTTACATTACTATGGCTGCAAGAATTGACAGGTTTTAATTAATCAAGTGGCCTGCTTTTAAAGTTAATTTTCACTCAGCATAAAAAATGACATAATTAACATAATTGTGTTCTCTCTCATTCTTAATTCTCCTCTGAAAATGATTCTCTTATTGTTCAAAACCCATTTCCCATACATTTGTAATAAGAGAACAGATAACTACCATAATTCTTGAATCTTAGCTTTCCTTATCCAATGTAGGGTGCTTTTACTTTGCTTCTCAGAATCATGTGTCAGTTTGAATAAAATAATATTTTCATTAGGATTTGATATTTTGGATCAATGCTTTTACTCCCTTGGTTGGTTTAATATCAAAGATACTGTAGTTAATATTTAAAGCAGGCTTTTAATTCTATTTTTTCTCAACTAGTGCACGTAATAGCTCTTTCTTCTTCAATTATCTATAGCTTAAAATAACAACACAATTTTGACAGGTAACAAAATGCTGTAAGAACCACACAGATTAAATTTTAATCCCACCCCTCCCTCCCAATAAACTGAAAAAAAAAAAAAAAGCGACTTAAGACACACAAATGAAATCTAATCTAACTGTCCACTTTACCTGGAAATGCATGCCCTGTTAGAGAATCCAAATCTGAAATTAAAACAGTGAAAAAATCATCTTTAATTTGATATTAAAAAACAAACCAAAAACAAACCTGGCACCAAATATGACATTATTACTAATAGCAAATTTGAATCAAAGATAAGATGAACAAAGATATTACACTCAGCATTGCATTATATAGTTTTCCTACTCCATCGTTTTGTTCAGAGCTAAAGATGATAGTCATGAATATTACGAGAAGTTTCTTTTATTATTATAAGAAAAACAGCCATTTTTTATATTTTTACACTTTTTAAAATTGCCATCTTTCAGAAGCTTATACTTTAAGTACTTGTTCTCAGTTCGGATATATGATCAATAAGAAGAAATCTGCAGAATGCTTTTTAAATCATAGCAATTTAAATGGAAGACTTTCTATCTTGACTGTCAAAAATAAGACCTCCCTTTGTCTATTCCAGTGCTCATTCTTATAGACTTTTAAAAAATTATCTGTTTTAAAAATATGAGTGCAAAGGAAAAGGGAACTGAGGGTACTCCTGCTGACACTGTGTACCATAAATATATGTTAACACTACCTAGAAAAAAAAGTAGCTTGAGATCTAGGCATCTTACAGAAGCACTGTGAAATTCATTTGTCATAAAAAAAAAGCTGTTTCCTGACTGCAACCATCAACAGATACAAGTTCTTAGTTATTGACTGATGCCACAGAAATTCTAAATTTACTGTATTACAATTACTGACTGTCAGTATCAGTGTGGAAGAGTCTACCAACAAATGCTTCTCATACTGGAAGGCAGGAGGAAAGTGCTCTTGCCTCTAATAATTTATATCTGTTCAAAGGAGAAAAAATTTCCTAATGACTAAGAATATGCTCAATATTATAAGTGAACATTGGGAAGAACAACCTAAGATGTGTCAAGTGTGATAGAGAGAATGGCTTTCCAAAATCCAAGATAGTGAATACAGGTGGGATAGCAGGAAAAGGCTCTTCACTGGCAGGGTGTTTGGGCACTGGCACAAGCTGTCCAGGGCAGTGGTCATTGAGCTGCCAGAGTTCAAAAAGCATTTGGATAATGCTCTCAGTTGTAGGATCTGATTTTGGGTTGGTCCTGTGTGAAGCTTGAGATTCTGTGATTCTATAACACGTCACATTATTTAACACTCAATATGTGGGGTCAAGAGCTTTATCACATCAAACTTTATCCCAAGCGACAGCAGAAAGAAAAGCAAATCTCAGCACTTTTACTTCTAGAGCCTGAGATAAAATCATGCTGTGGCCTCATAACCCCCCCCCCAAAAAGCGCATTATGCATAAAGGCAATATCTGGCTGTGCAGGGACTGCTCTCTGCAAGCACTGAGACTGGATGCAACCACCACGCAAATCTGAATCATCCCAAACAACCTCGTAATACTTGAATTGCCCAAACTGCTGTCACTGTGCACATGCTGTGGCTGCACATCCTGCCACTGCACTAATGTGTCTGAGAACATCTGCTCTGTGTCATTTTACCGATGCAAGTGTCCTTATGCAAATTCAAGAAAAAGAACATGAGAAGAAAAAAAGATCTTCTTTAGAAGGCTTTAGATTTAAAAGAAAAACAACAAAAAAGTGGGATTTATTTCTCAAGCGTGCATGCATAGCTTGAGATTTGCAGCTGAAATGACTGTAAAAGTGCTGTTCTGAAAACAATGCAGATAAATTGGTTAGTGTAGTGTAACACTACACGTTAAACTGAAGATATGAGTGGTGGATGTGATTGTTTTCTTACAGGCCAGCCTACACTAGGCGAAAACAAGGCAGTTTGTCACCCAAAAACATGTCCTGTGTGAACTTTTAAATAAAATCAGACCTACTCTACTAGCTGAAACCAAGGAAGTTTACAGGGTTTTGGACTCACAAATCATGATCCTCATGGCCCAACTCCATCACTGCATCACAGGCCATGCAGAATTTCCCACAGAAAGATAAACAGTGTGCAGCACTTCCCTGCTAGACTTCAATATGTGCAGTTACTGCAGTTACACTGGAATGAAACCTTTTGTATGGCTCAAACAACTGGGCTATTCAGGCTCTGCCATAGGACTGCTTCTACTTTTCTTTAGATTCAAAAAGCAGGAGAAAACTCAACATTTTCTGTTACTGTTCTCAGGTTTTTAAACTGATTTTCAATTAAGTAAGTTTGGTCAGGTGGAATCCAATTTTCCTCCATTCTATTTATCCCATGAATTGCCCTGATACTGTAGAATTCACTTTAATTTTTCATAAATGAGTCTTTCCAAGCAAAGAGCAGGAATATGAGATGAAGTACATGCAAACGAAACACATTCCTAGCCCCTTTTTAGGGAAAAATAGCTGCTATGTCCACAGTAGCAATCAGCAATGAATTACATTCATGCAGTCTATACCTGATCCATACTATAATTAATTTACCTAAGTAGAAATTAGCAGTGAATTAAAGACAAGGTTGACTTCCATTTCTACTATATGGTATGATTTTTAAAAAGGAAAGAGGATGTACTTCTCAGCAAGCTGCATCTCTGGTATGCCGCAGTGATTTCATTAGCTTAGGGCAACAGACATTGGAGATGGCACAAGCTTTTTATGCCAATAAGCTAATTGTTTTTTCTTAGAGCTGATTAGCAAAGATGAAGTCCTGTCTATGCCTTGCCTCCAGGGCCCTGTTCTTCCTATTTAAAAAAAAAAAAAAAAAGAAAGTACACTGCACAATAATCCAGCACACAACCTTTGACTTCCACCCGCACAGTACCCTTAGCACTGTGCTTACAGCAAAATGCCAAAGCACAGCTCAGCTGCTTTCTGCAGTGACACCGCTGACAGGCATCGGCAGAGTGCCAGCACCAGAGAAGTGGAAGGGACAATTTTTAGGTACAAGAGAAAACATTTAAGGTGAGGAACACGTTTAAGTCATTTAGCATTAAAGGCTCTCCATGCGACTGTCAGTGAGATGATGAAACCACCTCTGAGAACTGGTACCTGCTCATAAAGGTTAGGAGAAGTTAAATGGGTTCTAAATTATGCTCTTTCAAAAAATGAAAGTTTTCTTCCTGCTTCTAAGTGATTCAGATATATTGCCAATGGAAGCTGAATGCGTCTTTGCTAAGCTTCCCCAGTTGGACTCAATCGTGTTTCACTAGAATCCCATAACTGGACTGCAGAGCTCTGGAGCCATTGTGGAGGTGCAGAGCACATGGACCGGACCATGAATTCAGCAAACCATACATTTTCTTTGAATCAAAAGCAAGGTGAAGTCTGGCCCCTCGTAAAAGGGAAATGCGAAAGAAGTAAAAAGGCTGCTCATGAAGGAGAAAGTGAAGTTAACACACAGCTGCAGTGGGTAAAGATGGGAGAAAGATTTGACAATAAGCTCATTGAAAAACACTGGCATATAATTCCTGGTATTGAACTGGACCATGTGTTTGGAAGCATCCAGGTTCAGTTAGTCACTACCCTAGGCTAGAGCCAATACCTAACTACAAGTAGACAAGCAGTTCTTTGCATTAGCCTCTAGAGGGGGAAATTTTCCTTCAGCTTCAGAAATTACGTGTGCTCCTCACTAAAAAGTTCTTGCAATTAAGGGAATTCTTATGCAGTCCCACTCCACTGCCTACCATTTTAGGGCCACTGTGCCCCCATCCAACTGCAATAAAACCATTTTTAGGCTATTGCTTATTTTCACTGATTCATGATATTGCATTAATTTGCCACTAATCCTGTTAACAGCCAAAGTATCATTTTTAATGTGAATGTAAATCCTTTATGAGTTTATTCCCCTGAAAATAAAGAAGAGAAGGAATGACCTTAAATATTACACTTAGGAATTCATAACTGTAGAGTCACCACCTTATAATCCCACTGCCTACTTGTTGTACTGGTTGTTGGAACAGATTTTTCACTCTTGGAGATAACTCAAAGACAAAAAACAAATAGATGAACAGATAGTTACGAAAAACTAACAATATGGCATTACAAAACCTATTTATTAGTCTGATTCATCTTGAGACTATTGATGTATTGACAACAATGTGCCATACTGAGACAGGTCAACTTCATCTACAGTGATAACCAGGGTTTAATTTGGCTTCATTTCTTTTCTTTGATATTATTAAGACTAAGGTTCAAATTTGCATTTCCTCAGTAGAGTTGTCTACATGTCAGTTCAGTACATGAAATTCCATCATCTCTGGTGAAGAAGTAGCTGAAATGCAACCAAACCATCACACTGAAAACTAGAGATCATACTTAAGTCAGTTGCATTAGAACAGCTCTATCTATTGACAAGATCTGTAAGTAGTGGGAGCTTAGACAGATGCTCACGCAACCTATACTGTAAGCATTTGGAGCTGAATCTAACCCTGAGAATATCTTCAGGGATGGATTTCTAATCTGATTTTTACTTACATTTTTTTACTGATTTTTACATCATTGTATACTACATTTTTACTGATTTTTTTCTAATCTAATTTTTAGCTTTCTTGATGTTGGTAAACCAAACTTTGTGCTGTCAGCCTCCAGAGCAGAAGTCATTTTCTCCAGGTTCTTAAAGTCACATGATAGTTATATAGGATGATGCTTGCAGGCTTAAGCTTTGCCTTCTGGTTTAATGTACCAGAATGTCTGGTTTAATGTGCCTTCTGATCTAATGGGTACAAACTGAAACACAGGAGGGTTCTGTCTAAATACAAGGAAACTTCCACTGTGCAGGTGACTGGCACAGCTTGTGTCCTCTGCAACTACAGAAATCACTCACATGAGCTCACTCAGAAGGCACTTGTATGGCAGTGCAGCCTCTGCCTCCCTGTGCAGTATGGTTTAGCAGAAGCAGCTAGTGGCAGAGCAAAAATCCTATCATTCCAGATATCCATGGATAGGAGCTGGCAATACTACCAATAGCAAAATGCCCTTAAAATGTTCTGTTCAAAATAATACGATAAAAATGGAGAATACACATCCAAATTTCCTAAAGCATCTTACTAAAACAAAAAAAACCTCTTAAAATATAGGTGTTTTTCTTTTTAAATTATTTTGCATCCTCTCCCTTTGCATCACAAGTGTTAATTACAAATGTTGTCCCATGTTTCCTTAGAGAAATTTCATTTCTGTGCTGTTGGGACTGTATTTACTATTTTGTGTTAAAATACCACCACTCTGTGTAAGGAACAAAAGTTCACATTACATTCAGGAAAAATATATATATATAAGTATCCAAAAATATTTGGGATACTGGCAAGAGTTGTTTGTAGACATATCCTCCAGTCTAATTTGATGCTCCTTTAGTAGCACGATAGTGGGTAACATGATCCAGAGCACAATAAAGTAAATACCTGGCTTGAGCCAGCTGAACTAAATCATGGTCTGCTCCTCACAAAACTTTGCTATTCCTCATTTCTTTTCTCACTTTCAAAAAGTAAAGAAAAACAACCATCAATATCAAAGCCAGCTTCCTTGCATTCTGAAAGCCATCGTTAATGCATTTTCTCCTCATCTTAAACAAGCTGCCTGCTTCATGCTTCCAAGTATAATCATGGCCTCGGGACTGCTTTATCCAAACTCAATACAGGGTTTTAAAATAACATCTTAAAATACATTGTAGATCGTATAGCTGCAGACAGCCATCTCCAGATCAGAACACTAATGCTTTCCAAAGCAGCTTTCACCAGGAACCTCACGGCACACTCAGGCAGAAATCCCAGCCCCGGTTCTCTGCTGAGCTGAGGAGCTGCACCCACTCCATTCCACTGCACAGATTTATTTCAGCAGCGCTTGGATACCGGTGATACAGGATACTGTCAGCCCTGTAGGTGTGAACCTCCCTGCAGTTCACCACAGCCTCAGTGACCTCAATGCCATGTCCTCAATGTATTGAGGACTACTACAAGCATGCTGTTCTCACTGCTTGTAGTGAACCCAATCACAGAATCACAGAATCACAGAATCACAGAATGGCCTGGTTTGAAAAGGACCACACTGATCATCTAGTCTCAACTCCCCTGCCATATGCAGAGTCACCAACCACCAGAGCCACATCCAGCCTGGCTTTGAATGCCTCCAGGGATGGGACATCCACAACCTCTCTGAGCAGCCTATTACAATGCCTTGAGGAAGGTATGCTACCACGGGCAGCGCTACAGCTCCTAAATCTGGCTCCAGTCTACCGTGTACATCCATGAAACAACCACAAAGCTCAAAGATATTTTCTTATGAAACATAAACCAAAACAATATTCACACTTTTTCCTTCCACTTCTCCAGCTGGTTTAGGCATGGAAGAGAGATAATAATTATTTTATTGAGCTATATTAACTTCTTACTGTGTCGACAAACATTTTCTGAGAAAGATTTATAAAATGATGTACAGCTGGTTGAAAAATTAACATCTGACCCACAAGAAAGGCTTAATTCTAACTGATTTCTCTTAAATACATCTGTAAACTTGGCATAGTGGTGCCAGGTCTAAAATCTGTGCAAATCCGGAATCTGTGTCACTGCTCTCAGTACAGCACTATTCCTGAGCTAATGATGGAAACCTCAGAAGTCAGCTCAGACCCAAAGCTATCTTGGTGTATAAGAACTCTTGCTGACAAGTATAACTCTTTCCTATCTGTCTAGAGAAGATGACTCAGACATATCCCACAACACAACTTCCCAGTTAAGAAGGCTGCTAACACAGACAGCCACAGGCTTATACTTGTATAAACTCTGAGATTTTGTTATTTGCTGGGGGACACCAAAAAGCTGGTAGAGGCTGGGTCCAGTTGAATTTGACCTACACATTCAAACACACCATTCATACATGTAAATAATAATAATAATAATAACAACAACAATAATAATATATAATTATGCATATATTTGTAAATAATACATTATTTATATATTATATTTATTGTATATTTTGTATATTGTATATATGTGTGTGTCCGACAAAGCACCATTCCGACCATTCACCTATCACCAATAGCTCCCACTAAACCACGCTCCTCAACACAACATCCAGTCTTTCCTTGAACACCCCCAGGGTCAGTGACTCCACCACCTCCCTGGGCAGTCCATCCCAGTACCTGACCACCCTTTCTGAGAAGTAACACTTCCTAATGTCCTGGAAGCAGGCATTGGGAGATCCAGGAGTCTCAGACAGAGCTTTTAGACTACAATAAAAAAAAAAAAAATAAAAAATTGGGGTTTCTGAGGACTAAACTGGAAAATAATAAATCTGCTCAGTTTTATTTCAGACCCTTTCTAAATCTGCTTTCTGCATGAGAAAGGCAAGAAATCCTGTGAAATGCAACTGTTCCACTTCACGCTGCTATTCATGTCAAACACTGTGACATGTCTTTGGGAAGGTGCTTCCTCGTGTTGTCAGCTTCTTTCAGTTTATCTCATTCTCTCTCTCTCTCTCTTTTTTGTCTTGGAATTGCCTCTTTTCTTACACTTTCCCAGTTTTTGTGACTGGTTTTTTTGCACTGAAATTTATATAAATGTAAGCTCTCCAATTGGCAACTGCTTCTAAAAAAAAAAAACAAAAAAGCAATTCTCTCTCATTTTCACCTCAGCATCTACTTCCCTTACCCTAACTCATCTCAAATTGCTTTCAAGTTTGTGCTCAGCTTGCCCTGCTCTTTCATATATCATTCATTATTTTCTACTGGCCAAGCCAAGAGTATCTTTTTGTATTCATTCTCCTGTCTTTTTCCTTTTGTCAAATAAAATTGGGCAGTGGTTATTAAGCAGTCTTTCAAGACTTAGATGCCTTGTTTGGTTTCAGGGATATCAAATAACTATCTTTATAAATCGACATCTAGAGCACAGTGTTGAGTCTTATATTACACAGCTGACTCAGTGACTTACTAAATATTAGGACAATTCCTGCTGCACTAATCAAGCTGAGCCTTCAAAGTACTTTAGAATTGCAAAACCCTGTAGCTACTTAAGTACTTTAATAAAAAAATAATCATTAAAAGTGCAGGCAGTGAAGCATTTCCACAAGGCACGCTCAGGCATTTGCCAACAGATAATGCCTTTTCAGAAGGAAAAGTTAGCAATTTGGCACAGGATCTGCATATGTTTTGAAATCTCCAAAACCAGTATAGGAGAGAGACTGCTTAGTGATGGAGAAATACTTCTACATACAAGAAGATAGGCAAAGAAAAAAGGAGGGAGGAAGGGGAGAAGGGGGGAGGAAAAGAGGAAAGAAAAAGGTTTTTAAATGTTAATTTTAAACCAAACCAAACAAAACCTAAAACCTGATTTTCTAGGTGAAAAGCATATCACCAGCATAAGGACTAGAAGACTGCATGGCTGAAACTGAAAGCAAGAGAAATCTATTGTAAATGGTACTGGACTTGAAACTGATAATTCAAAAACTAGTGAAACTACACATGTAAGTAATGCTGTCTGGTATGAATGCTTCTTCACATTATTTCAAAGAATAATTGGACAGAGCTCTCAGGGCTTGTAAATCATTGAAGCTAAAACAGATCGTTTTGTCATGGAACATGAGTACACCAAAGGACATTTAAAGTTTACATCAGGTCAAGAAATACTTGGACTTCTTTGAGAAAAATATCCTTATGGTGTTCAGCTGTATGATGTGCACATGGATGAAATCAGCTCTCCTTGCAAAGTGTTTCCTTAGTTTTCACCTGGGTCTCAGTTTAGAAAACTAAAGTGATCTGAGAAGTGCTCTTTGGACTCTGGAAATGAAGAAAAATTTTCCCTAATATTTTGAAGGTAATCAGTTTGAAACAGATGTTAAAAAATTATTTTGCAGCAAAATGTAACTGCTGCTTTGTTTTTATTTCCTCCTAAGTCTCACTGCTTCTTCAAACTTTATGTTCAGTTAAACCTTTCCAAGCCTGTGGCAATGTCTGAGGAGATGGTGTTAAAATTAATTAGATCTTTGAAAACGTTTCGGCACAGGCCTGCTTTTAACAAGTTTTCTCAAGAGTGACGTCAATGAGAAGAGCACCAGGTGCAAGCTTTCCTTCTGCCCTGTCACATCACAGTATTCAAGATATAGATGGATTCTGGGGTACTCTTGTGAAAGACAACTTCTTGGGTTAAAATGTTACAGCGACTTTTAATGGTAAAACTGATATGATTTCATTAGCAGAAGTAAAAAAAGACAGAAAGTCACAATTTGTTTTTGTGAGCATTAAGGACCTTGTTAAGGGCTTGGAGAATCAGCCCTATGAGGAGAGACTAAGGAAGCTGGGGCTGTTTAGTCTGAGGAAGAGGAGGCTGAGGGGAGACCTTATTGCTGTCTTCCAGTACCTGAAAGGTTCTTACAGTAAGAGTGGGGCAGGTCTCTTCTCACTACTGACTTGTGACAGGACGAGGGGAAATGGCCTCAAGTTGCGCCAAGGCAAGTTTAGGTTGGATATTAGAAAGAACTTCTTTACAGAAAGGGTGGTTAGGTACTGGAATGGGCTCCCCAAGGAGGTGGTTGAATCGCCATCCCTGGATGTGTTTAAGAGTCGCTTGGATGTGGTACTCAGGGATATGATTTAGCAGAGGTTTGTTGTTGTGGTATTGTTTTGTGGTTGTTTTTTAAGAGATAGGCTACTGGTTAGGCTGCGGTTGGACTTGATGATCTTCAAGGTCTTTTCCAACCTGAGTAATTCTATGATTCTATGATTCTATGACCTAGAAGGAAATAAGAGCCATGCCAGATCAACACACCATTGAAGTTCAGAGCCTGAAATGAGCTTCTTAATTTCACACGCTCCCCACAACAAAGAAATGTAGAAACTAGCCAATTTTCCAAAGGATGCAGTGGAAATTAGGAGAATTTCTGAATTCCAAGCAACTTATGGGGCATTGAACAAGAAGTACAAATGTGTTGGCTTATTAATGTTGGAAACAGAAGCAAAGGTGAGCATACTGCAGAGGTCCATGCTGGTTCCACGCATAGTGACCATGGTCATGAAGTAGTATGCTTATGCCATGCTGTATCTGAGCTAATAAACTCAGCTGTAGTTCAGTTTCATCTGAACATATCTACAATGCTTCAGGGCCCAAGATGCCAAGCTGTTGCCTTCATTGCACATCTTTACCTGAAAGGAAGTCTTTATTGAAATAAAGAACTAAAAAATTAAAATTCAGAGAACTTGCTTTCCTAACTAACTGGCCTCTTTCTATGGCCAGAATGGAGGGAGGAAAGGACTGTGACCATTTTTTAAAAGACCACCGGAATGGGTCAACAACCTGTAACATAAAGCAGCATGCAATAACCATGTCCTTGACAATGTGGTGTTCATGTCTCCTGAACAATTCTCTGCTTCTGAAGTGCTGAGTTAAGAAAGCTGTCAGTGCTTTCAGTGATAGATGCCAGAGGTGGATTGGATGACTGCAAGATTTTCTTGGATTTCATAGGGGCAAGAATTGCATTGAATTGTGATGGGAAGGAAGGATGGAAGGAAAAGAAAGGAAAGGGAGTGGGAAGGGAGGGAAGGGAATGGTAGGGAAGGGAAGGGGAAGGGAGGGGGAGGAAAAGAAGCGGGGTGGGGGGGAGGGAGGGAAGGGGAAGGGGAAAGGAGGGGGAGGAAAAGAAGTGGGGTGGGGGGGAGGGAGGGAGGGAGGGTGGGAGGAAAAAAAAAAAGAAGAGAAAAAGAGAAAGAAGAGAGGAAGGGTAGGGCAGGGGAGGAGAGGGGAGGGGAGGACAACACATGAAATAGGAAATTAGATTTCATGGGAAAAAGTTTGCAATAATGTAATTAAAATCTCTGTGCACAAGGGAATGTAGTTAAAGCTGAATTGGCTTTTGCCCATAGGCAGTTCCACTTTTGATTGCTTCAGTCGGTTGATTTAACATTTTTTCAGCTGAGTTTTGTGCAAGTGTGTTTTCACATGGAATATAACCAGAGGAGAAAAATTATTTCTGGATGTATAACACAGTGAAGCCAGTGGAATTGTTCCAGTACAGAATATGGTTCACCATCAAATGTGTTTGATTTGACTGGCTTTAAATATTCAAATATTAAATGAAATATCTACCATTTAATGCTGAATATGCCTGTTCTGGATGTTGTTACACAATGCATGCACTCATAGGTAAAACAGCGCAGAGGTTTACACATCTATACCCAGGATATGTATCTGATATATATCTGCAAGCTGCAAGGTAATTGTGGGCAACAACATGCAAATATGCAAGCAGCCAAATTCTCATGGGTTCCAGCCATTCTGATTAATTCCACTTTGGACTTGAAAAGCTTTTCCAAGGAAAATGACACAGAAACTGCTTGGTTCTCTGGGCAGCCTCAGAAAATCAGAAGTTTCAAATGGAAGCAACAGACTTATCAGAATGCTATGCTATTAAATAAATGCATTTGAAGCTAAATGTGTAACTCACCTTTTCTAAATGATCAACAATAGTTACACTTAAGTTCATCATAGCTACACTTACAGTCTGCACTATACTATATACTTTGTATATACTATATACAAATATCCACAAGTCTGGAAATCTGCCATAAACAAAATAAATAAAATTTTGCAATTTCCAAAACTCACAAGTCTGTGACAGTCCATTGATAAGGATGTCAACAACTGCTTCTGTTGGCACTGCTGATTGACTTCAGCAGCCTGGCTTTGTAATTTCATCTTCTTGCATATCAGGAAATGTAAAAATTGTAAAAAAATGCATTGTCAGAGATGTAAAAACAAATAAAAGTAATAAAAGGATGGAAAAAGACAGTCAAAACAACTTATTCTTGTCTTCGTGTTAAACTTTGTATTTAATATGACACAATGAAGCTTTGTGAGAAGGTCAATTGTTGGTACAGCAGAACAGTTTTACCTACCCTTGCTCAGAAGGACTCAGCTGTTTTTAGGCACTTATTATCAGTGTAATTATTTTGAGGAAGAGAAGTTATGTTTTATGTGTCCCCAAAATTTTGATTTTGCAGTGATTTAGTTGCTAGATAAACTATTGCACTGATGTAAAGTGGAGAGGATAATATCCATCTTTAACATTTCTTAGTTTAATTGTCTTACTGCAGCTGAATATGACGCGCAATGTAAGAAAGATTAATGATGAGAGAAATCTAAAGTCAGCAGCCTCAGGCAAGATGGTTTCTGAAAACTGGCTTTATAATCTCAGAGACATGATTAACCTTAAATGATTTCGATTTTTTTAAAGCCTTTCCTTCTTTTCTTTTCTTTTCTGAAGCAGCACTACAAGACCTGTTTTACAAACCCTTCTATACAACGAAGAAAGCTTCCAGCTTTCCAATGTTTGAACAGACTTTAAATAAATTGAAGCAGCATTTCATCCAACTATAGTAGATCATGTCAAAAATTTTCTAAGACTGATTAGTTGTTCTTTTTTTGCAAACTGTGATTGAAGATAACCCTAGAATATCTTAAGTTTCTTCTCTAGATTCAGCTCTATATGGAAACAACCAAAATGGGCATTAAGCCAAACAGTAAAGAACTGTTTATTCTTTCCTGTCTTCAGAGGTTTTCAGCTCTGGGCATCTGTCAGTCAGTTCTCAAAGTGAAGTTCTTCCCTGTACGGTCATACCTAGTCCCTTGCCTCTTCTTCTCACATATTATACTTCCAAAATACACTTCTCATCAGATATTTAAGACATTGTCAACTCATCAGTTCTCTCTTCAATTCTCTGCTGTGGACAGCCCACCCAGGTCATAAGGGAGCTGGAAGGAGAACAATGTTATGATAATGTGAGCAGCAGCAGAGCTAAACTGTTGGAGAAACAGCTTCTGATGGACAGCTTAGACTGTTTACCCAGAATAAAATAAGCCTAGAACGTATTAGAGTGCTGGTATAGGTTGCCCAGGGGCAGTGGAATCTCCTGCTTGGAGATCTCCAAAAGCTGCAAGCATGCAGTACTGGGCACCCTGCTCTCAGTGTCCCTACTGGAACAGGGCTGGGCCAGATGGACCCAGAGGTCCCAGCCAAGCTCAGCCATTTTGGGGTTCCAGTTGTAACTCAGTTCCCTTCTGTCACTAGGTACAATTATAGGACATGTACTTGCCCTGATTATTTTCTTCATAAGGATTTCTAATTTTTCACTGTATCTTTAGTATTATTTTAGGAGATTCACCTCATTTAAGCAGTTTGCTGATAGTTTGCTTTAGACACAAGATCTAAAAAATTCACATCAAAAACTTGGGAATGCTGACAGGTTGTGCAAATATTCTACTCCAAAAAAACCCCAAAATTAAACAAAAAAAAAGAAAAAAAGAAAAAATGAAACAAACAAACAAACAAAAAAAGAATGAGAATGATATACTCCATCTTTAAATTTCCTCTCCAATAGCCTTGTTCCACATTGGCCAAAGGAAAAAACTGCATAATCACTAACATATAAAATACTTCCAAAAGCTGGAATCACATCTATGTCAATTAGTATAATTAATACACACTGTCTTAAAGTCTTACCGTGAGAACAATTTTCAAAATATCTGGTAACTTGATACATGGTACTTTACTTAATGACCTAATTAAAAATAGCCTTAAAATAAAATTGGTGTATTCCTTTACATTCAACAATACCTTCATTTTCTGAGAGTTCTTAGACTTGAGGGAAAAGAGAGAAATAAGCATTTTCTATGTAAAGATATAGCAAAGGTCAGTCTTTCAAGATTTCAGCAGCAGGTTAAATTTCTCCTTTATCGTACAATGTAGAAGGGCAATATATGATACAGAATGGCCAAATCAAGGAATTCACAAGTGTTGGCCTACTTCCATGTCAGTTACTGGCCTGGTCAGAGACTAATTAATTGCAAGAGGTGAGAAGTGTTCATGAGACTGTTGAATAGAAAAGTGGTCTGTTACTATAGTCAACTTAAAGTTAAATGTGAGTAGACAATATCATGCTATCTACGGAAAAAAATAAGTACTGTAGTGGGAGCATAAACACGAGCATGAGGTATAACACATGGAAAGTCCTCTCCTTACATCCAGTGTAGGTTAGGGCTGTAGCTACATGGAGATCTGATAGGGGAGAAGAAGAGTGAATTGCTTTTCCAAACATGACTTTTTAGAAAAGACTGAAACAGTATTTTCCTTTAGGTCTAAAAGAGATAAAACTAACAGAGTACATGAAAGGTTGATGCTAAAGGGAAAGAAAAATCTATTTAAACTTTCATATGCAAAAAAAAATAAAAAAATAAAATAAAAAAAAAAAAGAACTTATTCTGAAACAGAGAAGACTCAGGTCAAACATTAACTGAACTTTCTAACAGCAAGGATCATGAAACAGAGGTACAGATTTGCAGAGGATATTGTGATCTTTCCTGTTCAAGAACTGAAAATCAGGTTAGTCCAAACATCCGCTAAGGATCGCTGACCCTATAGGGACAGGGGTTCTGTGCAGTTCTTTTCTTGCCTAGTTTTCTGAAAGTGCATTTTACTCTTATTATACAGATTGACTAGTCATATGGTGAACGAATATTAGATCGGTCCTTGTTAACCAGTCAGTTCTATGTATTTTCTAATCTACCAGCATAAGAGAAATCTCAATGCAACACAAATATATTAAAAAGAAATATAAGTTCAAAAGGTCTGCAAAAGCACTCAGTAGAATTTTTCAGGATGCTTTCTGCATTACATATTCATGCAGTTCCCGGGCAGATTCAGATTGTGTCAAGTGAGTAAAAAAGGAAAATGGAACAACATAATCACATAAAAAGGAATAAAGAATTTCGGTGAGCACTGGAAAACACTAAAATACAAATAAAATATTTAACTTTAAAAAAAAAATAAATTCTTTTACAGACTAATGTGATGCTGATTTGAAAATCCCTAGTAAAGTCAAAGCAATTTGAGTCCAAGAAGAGCAATGTTGGACAGAAAATAACATGACAGCAAAAGCAATGGTTATAAAAAGGGATTTTTGAAAGTGCAATTCTGTATTTTAGTTTATAAGTTTATACCTATGTTATAAGATGATGATATAAAAAAAAAAAACACAACAGTTTATCCTTTGCTTACAGACAGGCTGTAGAAAAAAAGCCCTGGTTTGCTCTATCAATGGCCTTAACTGATAAGAATCTCCTAAACCAATCATTTTGTTTCTAAGCACACCACTGCTGTTATTTCTAAGCACACCACTACTGTTATTTTTACTGAGAAAGGTTTATTGTTCCCAAGGAACATATCTGATGCATTAGAAATCTCATGTCTTAGCAAGGCTTAGGAATGGCCACATATGGTCTTCATCTAAGGTGAACAACTAAAAAAACATCCAAACTATTGGGTATCTGAAACACAGGGGGTGGGGCAGAGGAGGGACATGCCCTTATACATTAAATAATTAAAGTTGTGAAAGATCTCTAAGATCATTTAGTGCAACCATCCAACTCAGCTACCTCTAATGCTGCCCACAATATGACCTCTTTCATTCGGGGATGCTAACAAGCTTTTTTTTTTTTTTTTTTTTTTTTTTTTTTTTTTTTTTTTTAATTAAAATTATGTTAAGTATTATGAAAATAAGTCAGAAAATAAGTCAGAGGATAACTTGCTCCCTAGGACAATATTATGTTCTGGTTGTCCTAGAAATGACAAAGTACGAATTGCAGAAAAGTACAACATGATTTCCAGTTTCAGAAGTGGGACCTCAAACCATTTAGGAGCTTGACTAAAAGTAGAAATCTGATTGTGACTGACAATATTTTTCTATTAAATATCATATAATCACAGAATGGGTTGGTCTGGAAAGGTTTTTGAAGCCCATCCAGGTCCAGTCCCCTGCCATGGGCAGGGTTGCCACCCACTCGATCAGACTGCCCAGGGCTGCATCCAACCTGGCCCTGAGCTCCTCCAGGGATGGGGTAACCACAACTTTTCTGTCCAAAATATATATGATATGTATTTTGGTTCGATATATACAAGGTTACATTTAAAAGGCCGCAATTGGGCAGGTGGGATGATGGGAGAAAGCTCCTGTTTGTCTTCAGGTGCTGCACTATACTGATTAAGAGCATGGAGGGAGGGCAGCACTGACCTTCTCCATGGGGCAAGAAGGAGGACAGGCAGACAGAGGAGGCAAAGTCAGTCAGCAAACCGCCCATGCAGATATGGCTGTAAAAGCACAGACACCTTTGTAGACCCCAGGAGAAAAGCTTTTTCCCAATGATCAAGAAGGAGCTGCACCCAACTGCTGCAGTGCCCTAGTTGACTGAAGAGTTCCTGGAATACAGCAAAAGGTTTGACTGATTCAAGGCTCAGAATTTCTCCACCCTCTTTTCCAACTGATTTTGGCACAGGGTTTTTTTTAATGACAAATTGCTTAAGGAACCAATACATTTCACTACGTGAAAGTCTACAAGAAAAGAAAGACACATTCATTCAGAATATTGACAAAAAATATTGTAGCCAGTGTGTATGTATTTGAAGCTCTGTTCTTAAACAGTTGAGGGTTTAGGTTTTGTGATATATATATATATATATTTTATATATATATATATATATATATATTCTTCATTTTGAATGGTTTGCTGCTTCTATAATAATAATGCCTTGGTGTGAACAAAGATTTTGTTATGTCATTTGGTGGTTCTGAGATTGTACCGAATGAGGTACGGTTTGGAAGAGCAACAGTAACACTATGTGCTCTCAAACACTGCATATAGAGGTTAGGTTTACAGAGAATGTAAATTGATGGAGTGTGGAAGTTTGCAGAGCTGTTACCACAGTTTTGTCCTGCATTTATATAAAAATCTTTTCTTATATAAGAGCTCCTCAAACTCTCAAATGTTTGTGGAAATGAAATGGTTCTTCAGAAGTTTTAATATAAGAATTTCAAAGGCACTGAAAAACACTTTACTGTGCCACACAAGAGCTTGTAACTTCCCTGAACATGCATTCACCACAGAATTGAGAAAGGCTAGCTCAAGGCCCTAACCAAGCCCATCCATTTGAGTCCTACTAATACTAGCAAGAGGCCTACAATAGACAGAAAACAACGCCAAATTACATCCTACCCACAAGTAGAGCAAACATGTCAAAAGCTATGAGAGAAGCTAAGCTAGGAGAGCCCTTCCACTGTAAAAAGTCAACACAAACAGAGCCCAATGAGCACACATACACAGAGGCTAAGCAAGGTGAAGAGTTCCTGATGTACAGCAAGGCCCAGAACTGATCCAGTAAGAAGAATATAACCAGCTGTATTTCTCCAAGAATAGGTCACCCTAAGGCAGACAGCTTCACGTGATGACATAAAGCTTCCCACAGTCAGTGCCAAAGGTTCCTGCTGATACTAATTTTCATTTAATACTTCAGTAACTTCACATTATTGTCTTGTTGTTTGTTTTTTTTTTTCCCAGCTAAACTCTGAACAGTTGGGAATCTCTTAAGAAAACTGAAAAATAATTTTAAGTAGGGATATATTGCTTATGGGTGTTTCTAGGATCTCTTATCAAAAAGAAGCTAAAAATAAGAGTATTTTCTAATAAAATTAATATTCCTATCCTGTTAATAGAAGAAAAACAAAATTATTAATATTTATGTCCCTGGTGCAAGCAATTACAGAAGGATTCTACAAGGTTGTAGCAGAACTGTAGGAACTTGGAAATAATTCCAAGCAAATTGAAACATGAAATGAAAACCTAGTATCTCAGGTAAATGTAAGCAGGCATTTAAATACCTCTTGTAAGTTTGAGGAGTTTACATAGTGCAATAATAATAATTAAAAAAAAAAAAAAAATGACGCAGTGATAGGAGCAATTGAATATTACAGGATCGGATGTCAGTTCTCTAGAAGAGAAAAGAACACACAATAGGCTTTTTCTGGATGGAATGGGTTGGGATGTATTGTTTTCTTTCAGGTTCCTCTCACTCCCTGCAGTTGGCCCTGCCAGGCAGGGAGGTTGGATCTTCATGATCCTTGAGGTCCCTTCCAACCTGGGTCATTCTGTGTGATTCTGTGTGTGATAAATTTAAAAGGGCTGTTGCTCTGATCAAGCAGAGAAGCTTATGGACCAGAAGCAATGCTCTGTAGCTTCAACGAGAAATATTAAAAAGGTTCTATCTCCTGAAAAACAAAAATGAAATTGGTTCTTTTGTCTGCCATTCATGCTTCCTGTGATGTGAATTCATACTGTGAACAGTCCAGGTCCTCATGGGAAATATCTGAGAGTGAGTGCAGAAAGCGAGCATAGCAGTCATCACTATAATCACTAAAGAAAACATGGCCATACTGATAATAAAGGTAATCATGCTTTTCATTTTGGTAATCCTACTGCAGAAGCTTGAAAAGGTGCAACAGTTCCTGAAAAGTCTATTAGAAAAATGATCCTGTCCTGCAGTCATGTCACAAAAGGGGAAAGCACGCAGCACCTGTCAGAGCCCCTGGCAAACTAAATCACCCAGAAGAGCTTCTGGCCCATCCATCGCTTGAGATTTCTTGCCAGAAAATACTCCATTGTTGAATAACAAGCAAGAGCAAGATGAGGCTTTTTGATATGCAAGGTATTTTGCCACCACATTTTAATAAAGCCTCTGACAATTTAAATTACTACAGGTGATTGCAGTTTAAATCTAGAGTTTTCAAAGTAAATGCATATAAAGCATTAATCCATCAGAATGAGGTTAAAGGGGATAAAAATCCTACAACTGCAGTTTTAAATTACTAATTAGCTACTCAATAGAACTATTGCAGCTGTTCTTTTTGCTAACCATTAAACTATAAAGATATGAAGACAATGCAAGGAGAATGACCTTCTATATGTCACAGAATATTGCTAACGGCATCTGCAGCTAATGGGCCTGTGCTTGCTCGTGCAGCAAGAGTAAATAGGTTTATTAGCTTACTCAGCTGGAAAATGCTTAGTAGCTACTGGTCATCTGATAACAAATTTAATTCATAGTTCATTTAGCTATAAAGGGAGCTGATTTTTTTTTTTTTCTATGCTGTTATTCAAATGTCCCGAAACATAATCTGTACCCAGAGGGGGTAAGACAGACTCGTGAACCCTGGAATAAAACGTTATCTTCTCATTGTGACCTAGTTTGCATCCTGTACCACCACATGTGAGCTACTTACAACTGAAGCACTGATGTCAAAGGGAAGGATTAGCTGTTACAGCTAGAGATAAGAACTGGGGGAAAAAACTGAAACCTTGAAATCTGTACAAACCTTGTTATGAGTACACAAATTCCCTAATTAGATGCATGATGAGCAAGAAAACAAAAACAAGCTCCCTTCCTCTGCTGCTAGAAAAATATTTTTAGCAAAAGTATTCTGATTTTTTTTATGATTATTTTTTTATTTTTATTTCTTTAAACAACATATCAGAGCACAATTTTCTTCTCAAATCACACTTTGGATTTCACTTGCATCTAGAACGTATAGGTTATCATCCTTATGTTAACTGTGTTGTGTGTATGAGCCTATCTTGATTTCACATCTGGTACACGTTTGCCTGCAGCTACTTCATGAATCTTTCCAAGCCACCAGTCTGTGAATTTTTACTACCCACTTAGGTAAGAACTACTGGTAAAACTGACATAAAGGGGAAATGAGCAGTCAGGATGAGGTACAACTCACTCTCTACTCAAATATCCTCAGAAATTAATCATGAAATCAGTGCTACAAGTTCACCTATGATAATTTATTCCCCACAGCATATTAATGGCAAAGACCAGAACAACTGGAAAAGCTTTTGATAGCAGAGATCAAATGTTGAGGGGCAAGAACAAGGAGGCAGTCAGAACCTAAACCGAGTGCAATAGCAGGGCTACCACATAGTTTTTGTAGCAGGAAGGAAGGGAGAGAAAGAGGAAGGAATCTTACCAAAGCAATGAGTGATTTATTTCTTTCAGATTCTTTTTTTTTCCCCATTACATTCACTTTTAAGCCAGGTATCATTCCTTCCAGTGGAATCCTAAATATTCACTTTTAGTTCCAGTAATACATCTGCTCATTCTATTTTACTTCCTACGTAGCCTTCTTAATGTCAATAATAACTCATAGAATTGAAGGAAAGCACTTTAATTTTCTTTGCAAAACTGTGTGAAAAATAAATGATAAATAAATGATACTGATAAATGAAACTGCAGGATTGGACTGCAGTCAGTCTTCAGCACATATTTATGTATCTACAGCGCTGAAACCTGATGCAACGGAAAGGAGAGCATTCATTTCTCACCCTGTTTGTCACAGGCTGATCTTCAAGCAGGGAACAAGAGGAGCTCTGTTATTTTCTGGTTTAGCTCAGAACAAATCTAATAATACCAGTCTCACAGCTCCTGTGGCAGCAGGAGTGCTTTACGTGGGTTATGAGAGTGCAAACCTGGCTACCACAGCTACATTTCCCTTAGTTGAGCTGGATAACCCAGAGACTACAGTCACCTAGAATGTTCTCTACTCTTCATTCAAGAAATGGCACAACAGTCTCCTACGGCAGCGCTCTCTTTACATCTTAAAGATAGAGTGCACATGTATTTTCTTTACCAACAGCTGCAGTAGTAACTCATCAGAAGAAATGAAATGCTCAGACTACAGCAGTGTCTTTTATATGCTTTTAGAGATGTCTGGTGGCTCAGAGATGTTTTGCATGCAGACTGCCTGGTTTAAACGCCCACATGAAAGACACAGTTTGTATGTGAATCACACGCTGCAGTAGAAAAAGCTCATCAGATTTCTAAAAGGGACTGTATCTTTGTAGAAGTAAAGACGCATTAGTCTTAAAATATCAGCAGAGGACAATAATAAATACGTCCTATTTACACTCATTGCTCCACACAGCCTGAAGTCAATCAATGCTCTGATGTTTCTCTTTCCTATTAACTGCCTCTAAATAAATAGCTTCCTAGTGGAGGAACTATAGCTAAGACGAAACAGCAGATTCTGAGGTGTACATACGCCTTAGATTGGCTGAATCAAGAAACATTAGCAACAAGCTAGGGTCTTAGACCTTAGACCTTAGCTAAGGTCTCTATTATCTGAACTAAACCTGGTCTCTTATGACCTTTGATAAGGTAAATTAAACTTAGGTGCAACATGGTACCAGCTTTCAGGGGAGACATGAATGAGAAAGGAGTTCAGGCAGTGGACAGGTGAGAAGAAAAGGAGAAGCATCTCTGAACATGATGGAAAGGTGGAGAGAAGGATGTGGCAGCCAAAGAAAGAAAGATTATGTCATCTGCTGTTTATTTTCTCTTAGAAAAACAAACAAACAAACAAACAACAAATCAGCAAGACTTCATGAAAAGAGAAAGATGGAAGCTTTGAGGAGCAATTCAGAAGCATAAAGGTTGCTGGAACTGTGGTCATGGCATTCATTTGTGCCGAAGATGTATAGCCCCTGCATTCACATGCATTTGATCATAAAAGTCACAAAGTAATATAACCTTTCTCTTGCTGCATCCTTCTCTTTTATCATACCTAGAAATGGATTTGTGTAAGGCACACTTTTTTGGTTTGTGCCCTTTTGCTTTATATATCTTAGAAAAAATCTTCTTAGTGCTTTTTTTATTTTTCCTCCCTCAGCCTGAAAGCCTGAAGAAGCCCCAAATGAAACTGATGTGGGAGTTTCACATCTTGTAAACAAGCTCCACATGCGGTGGTCCTTTCAACTCCCCCACATGTTCGCAAATATACTTTATGGAAAGAAGAATTGGGAGAATGAAACAGCTGAGTAACTATGCTGGGAGAGCTACTACCAGTGACAGTTCGGTTCTCAGGAACTCTTCATGGATACCAGCAAAAGATAAAACCTTAAAATAATCAGTGCAGCTTGCTTGTTTTAATTCACTCTGTTCCTGGGTATGAAAGAATATTTCAGTCTTACACGAGTAAGTATTTTTTGGGCTCAGAAGAATTTAGTTTTTGTGTGAGGCTGAACAGTGAGGAGCAATAATACCTACTAGCTTGCTGTTTCACACTATGCTATTAATCAGAGGTTTATTATTGCAAACAAATCTGCTCTCCTGAAAATGAAGTGGAAAACAAAAGCTAAAGCATTTTAGCTTTGGCACTGTGTATCTATTTACCATATATATAGTAAACTGTATTATTGTGAAAATTTCAACTCTCATTAAAAACTGAAGTAGAAAACAAAACCACGATATTTCAGCTTTGGCAGTGTTGATTTACTAACTAATACACTTAATTGTTCTTAGGGTTTTTCTCTAGTGTTTCACAGAATATTTTTTAATTTGTGGCAAAATAAATTCCTTCTCCCATCAAAATTTCTGAAGTCCAATGTGTTTTATACCAAGCTGCTATACAGTTATAAATCCACTGTTTCACATGGCCCATAAAATTTACAAGTGGGCAAAAAATCTTCCATATTTAAATACTGTGAGCTGGATCTCAGTTGATGATAATGTTCACTTTCCCTGGGGTGAGATGAGGATGCTTATCATGTAACAATCAGTCCACCAAGATAAAATATTTTGAATGGTCTCACAGCCTTCAGAACACTGAAAAGCAACCGAACCCAAGAATCACTGTTCGAGGAGTATGAAATCATGAAAATAAGGCCACAGGATAAGACAGTAAAGACAAGCTCCCAGAATATAATTGTCTTTCACAATTGGCTGGACGAAAGAACACTAAAAATTACAAAACAGAATACTGGGCTCTTATCAGTAATTTGAGAATAATGTCAGACTAATCTCGCTAATTTCTGTCTTCCCAATGTATTCCACTATTTTTTATTTTTTTTTGTGTGTGTGAAGATGAAAGAAGAAATGTTGAAGGAAGAAAACCCAATATGTATGAGCATTTTATGTTTCAAAACAGTAATGTTTCAGATAATGGAACTCTTCAAATATTTTTATGGACACTGAGAACATAAATAATAGACGCATTTCAAATCTGAATACTTTTAATCCAGCATATACTGTACCAGAGGAAAGTGTAACTAGAGCTGTGTGTGACACTAGTCTGCCATAACCTGTGAAGGCAGATTCCTAAGATTCTTTCTGAGTCATAGAATCATAGAATGGCCTGGGTTGGAAAGGACCACAATGATCATCCAGTTTCAACCCTCCTGCTATGTGCAGGGTCACCAACCACCAGACCAGGCTGCCCAGAGCCACATCCAGCCTGACCTTGAATGCCTCCAGGGATGGGGCATTCACAACCTCCTTAGGCAGCCTGTTCCAGTGTGTCACCACCCTCTGAGTGAAAAATGAAAGATGCCTAGAAAGAGATTAGCTGAACAACAATCAAAGCAAGAATATCTTAAAAAAAAAAAAAAAAAAAAAAAAAAAGTGAGAATGTGGAGTTTTCAAAGGATTTGAAGGTCTCTGTGGTATCTTATATATCCACTTCCAAAAAATGATCCCCTGGATCACTGACAGAATTATTGAGGTCTATTAAATTTTAAATGCAGAAAATTAGGATGATTGAATGTGACAGCCAAAGGCAATGCCCTGTTTGTGGTGTTTCTTAAGATCGATGTTAGTGTGGGTATATAGATTCTCATGAGTAACTGAAGGAGATTAGGAAACTGTCAGGAAAAATAGTATCAATTGGTATTTAGAGTTTGTCTTTAGAAATCACTCTGCATCATGTTTATGTTAGCTGTATTATAAAATTGCTGAGTTATGCCAGAGAGAGAGAAAAGTATGACAATGAATTTTTTCCAGTACAGTTATACCTACTGGGGGTCTCTTCCTGACTGGGTAATTGTGTGACTATAGCAAGTGCTTGTCAGGGTTACAGCACAGGATGAAAGCAAAGCCTTAGAAGACAAGAAGAGTGTGGGATTATAAAGCCGAAGGTATGAACATTGAGCATAAATAATCAACTAGGAATCACTGAAGGAATTCAGCTCTGTGAACTGGGATGAACCAGTTTTAGGTCATGGCAGAAGACAGGGAATAGACATCCAGTACACAACCAACACAAGCTTTGAGAAAATACAAGGAGATAACAAGGATGCTTGGGAACAACAACCCATGCAAAACTGGGTACAGGAGAGGAAGAAGGAGAAACGGCTCCAACAGTGCCAGCCCTGGTTCACCTGCAGCAGGTGAACAACCTTATCGTGTTCTTTGCAGAATGTATCCATGGACTTCACACTGCTCTGAATCATGATGTCTGCAGCATGACTGTTAAAACGTGCCTGAATAGAATCACAGAATCACAGAATCACAGAAATTTTCAGGTTGGAAAAGACCTAGAAGATCATCTAGTCCAACCATTCAGTGTAGTGCCTAGCTGCTCAGTCAAAAAGTACAGAGGCATTACTGTGAGATAGCACCATACCTAAGCCAAAGTGCTCCTTTTTTGAAGCTCCTCAGAAACCACATCAATAGCTAGAAGGAGAACATTTTACTCTTCAAGCAGGACGATGAATTCACTTGTTTATGTCAAAAGTCAAGTTTCCAACTGGGCTTTTGTGGAGTATTCACAGGGTGTGTCTTCATGTACCCAGCCTTCTTAAATTATTCAACAGGAAAAAAAAAAGTTCCTAAATTAGGGTTCTCCAGCTTGCCTCCTTGAGAGCAGCTGAGACCTGTAGCACCTACTGTGGGGAGCCTGCTTCAGCAGGGGGTTGGACTCGATGATCTCTTGAGATCCCCTCCAACCCCCACGATCCTGTTACTGTGATTTCTTGATGATGTTGAAGCACATCGAAAAGAGTTAACCTAGGCACTAATGTTAGATCCTGGGAATGCTGCTGTATGTTTTCAGGCTACAGTTATTATTATTTCAATGTATACAGTATCGTAGTATCTGCTGTAGTATATCTGCAGTATTCTCTGGTGTCGATCCGTGTTGTCAAACAGCTGCGGATCAATGTTTCTGGCTTTTCTGAAAACACACTGAGGGAAAACGTGACTAGAAAATGAAAAGCAATTTTAATGAGCAGATTTCTCCTGCCTTCTTCAGAAAAATAAGCAGGTCAAGTCACAACACCAAAGTTGGCATCTTAGTATGTATTTATTCCTGAAAAAATAAATATATCCGTAATATGCCAGCAAAAGAGAGCGTGACATTCTACACTTCAATTATAACACACTGTTCCAGGGTCACTTTTTGTTACCTGAGCAAATGAGTTTTCTGGCTCATCTTGCTGAGTGTTGAACAGCAATATACTGGGGTTTCAACTAAGGAAGGTTTTTAAGGATCAAAGTTTAATGGGCCTTCCTTGGGGAGTTTTTTGTTCTAATTTATACAGAGGACTTTTAAGGAATTAATAAGAAAATAATTGCTACTTACTAGAAAAAAAACAAAAAACAAACAAACAAAAAAACCCAAAACACTTGCATTGAAATCTCTTTTGTTAAAAAAATGGGTGTCTAAACAATGAAGCACACTGCATTGAAAAGTGGTGCTAAAAATTATCCTCAAAAGTACATTGCTGGAAGTCACAGCTCAGCTACATGAGTTCCTGCAAAAACTACAGGCAAAAAGACTTTTGCAGTGCAAAAAGTGGCCTTGGTATATATTTATAATAATTAAGAGCTTTCCTAACAACACCTAATCTCAGAAAAAATGCTGCATTTATGAGATGCAACAGTGAAAAATAAGTGGGCCAGACTCTGTTACTGACTCCAGATTTTTAGTTATGATTGTAAGCTTTTAGTTTTCAGCTTTTTAGTGAGGATATTTAGTTTGTACAGCAGTGCACTATCATTGAACCTGGTCTCATATCTGTACAAAAACAAATTTTATCACGTTTCCCTTTAAAAGCAATTCAGTACAGCTCCTCTGAGATACTGTATCAGTTAACAGTGGCATGCCTCCTTTTACACTTATGTTTCTCTATGAAACAACTATGTTGGAAAGGAAAGTAAATGGTATTTAGCATTTGTATTCGAGTTCCATCCGTCCTCATCCAGGGTGCTGGTGCAGAACAGACTCTTCTCCCAATTCTTGCATGTAGGAATTTTCCTCAAGACTTGAGGGCCTTAGATTAAACTGGTAGGATTTAGAGATCTGCACAGTGTGTCTGTCTTTGGGAAAGACATCATGTTGTTCATCTGTTTTTCTGTCACATTGATGCATCAAATTCCATGGTGTTCAAAACTGTGTTGGCTCTACTGGCAAAGGGCACAGAAGTGGCTGCTTCCAGGGACTGCTTTTTTCAATAAATTGGCTGTTTTCAAGCTAGTCTCCCATGTTACACTTCTCAGTGTATTCTGCACTAATGGGAATAGCTTTACTCCAAGAAACAGCATTACAAGGAAGAATCCATGCAAAACATTATGTAGTTATACACTGAATCGACAGAATTTAACGTTGAAAAACAGTAAAATAAAATGACAGTGTACAATGTTGTACATCTGAAAAAATGTGCCAGTTGACAGTAAAACCACTGAAAAAAAAATAAAAAATCAAATTTCTGTCATGTCACATTAATACTGCCTTTTTCCTTGTCATTTGCTTCTGAACAGCTGGTTAATGAAAATGAATAACGCTTGCTAAGCAACTTCAGGAGCAACAAGGTGAAAAAAAGAGGTCAAAAGACAAGGAGGAAATAAGCCTAAGGGAGCATTCACTGAGGAGAAAAAGGAAGATCTGCTTTTTTCCTTGTCCAAATAAGAATCAGGTTCCACAGGTTACAATTACACAGGTGAGAAGAAAATTATTTGGACATAATGAAAATCATATTCTACAGATGCAAAACTGCCTATTGTATACATGAAAATTAGAGAGGAGAGCAGAATGATACCCATGATTTTGTGTTTAACTGATTTGAAAGGAAACCTACTGCTCTATTAATTTGAATTCTTGTACTGAATTGCTTATTTAGCCTGTGTGGTTGCACTGCCCAACAAAACCACCCAATGTGTTGTCCCTCCTACTTCCATTCCTTTCTCCCAAAGACAAAGGGTTAAATTTAAACATACAGAATTCAAGAAGCTATTTGCCTGAACAAGAAAGGTAATGATTAAATAACCTTCCATTAAAACCATTTCTGAAATTATATTAAAGATTTTCTCAACAATATTCTTGATTTGTGTCAGTTACAGCTTTTGCATCCTCAGCTGGCAGTTCATTAAGTGAGGAAATCACACAGTCCATCACATCAAGCATTTGACTGAAGGAATGAAAAATGGCAGGCTGTTATCACATCTGTTTATTATTATTTTAATGTGAAACGATCAGCTGCACTGACAAACAAAATTCATTGCTGGTTAACATGAAGAAGGCACAGCTTGTGAGCAGCTCAATAGGAACATTTGGGTATCATTCTTGCTGCCATTTGAATTAATGGGAATTTTGCCATTGAGTTCAATAAAAGCAAGACCAGATCCTATACACTGCCTTCGTAATTATGCTAATATAATTTGAAATTTCAGTGATATCAAATAGCACAGTTAAATTGGTTTAGAATTGATAGGAAAATGATATCCCTTCTCCTGAGCTCCTAGAACTTCTAATGAAATATATCTGTACCTACATAACTAAATACATATGTAAAAATATGTATTCTTAATAGAATTTATTTATTTATTCCGTGACAGAGATTTCCATTTTCTTCTTCCAGAATGTTACAATCTGAGATGTAACACTAAATTGTACTCATGAACATTTGAAATTTTAACTTATCATATAATACCTTTTTTTCCCTTCCAGAATTCAGTTCTCTGTCCATAAAAGACCTGACTTTGCTTCCTCTTAAGGCTTAAAAGCAAAGTTTAGAATTGGCTGGCTGGCTTTCCAAGGTACACTATTGTCTGTATAAAAACTTAAAAAAATTATATTGTATGCAATAAGCACAGGAATTTCTAATGGTCACAAAGATGTAGATGTACGTTACTACAACTTAGACAAACAATTACAATGCTCACTCAGTTGTGCACCTACAGCCACTGCTTCTCTGCTTTTGCGTGGATCTTTCTCATTCATCAGTCTCTTTTTCATTTGTTATTTTTAATACCATCCAAATGCTACCATAGCTAATCTAACAATCTCTTTTGCCTCATTCCTCCATTTGCACCCTGATCGTTTTTCATTCCTGTCTCATACCCAGTTATTCCTTTGAATCCAGAGGGCATCAAAAGTTTTTGGATATGCTTTAAGCCCTTTGTGTGGGACAATAAAATGTCTAATTGCTGCTAGGTAATCACCAGAGAGTGGAGCTAGGTTCTAGGAGAAAAGTCTTTCTCCACAACAGGTGAGCAATAAGACTGTCACAAGCCACCTCATGAGGTAGGTGAGATAAACTGAATGAGTGGAAAGTTGCACCAAGTCCCACATAGATGAGAACACAGCTAGCAAGCCAGATTATTCGCTGATCTACTTACTACTTCAAAGATACACAGGAGTATGAATAAGTATAACTACAGAGAGATGCAGAACTGATATTCAAAGCAGAGCTTCATTCATTTCTTAAAGTAAAATGTATTTGTAGACGCAAATGAAAAGACTTTAGAGAAATAATACTTCAATTAAATCAACCATAGCAGTTGCTAGCTTGAGCAAGAGGGAAGTTAGGTTACTTGTGTATTCAGGAGTTTTAAAATCTGTGCTATTTCAATTAAATTAATTCAAGATAAAAGTGCATTTTTCAAGTTTGATGAAATGAAAGGCTTTTTTGAATTACAAATTCAATTAAAGGAAGGAATCTGGAAGCACTCTTCTGGATACCGGTTTAACTGATGGCTGCCAGTTTTTCTGTTCTAACTTATGGCATGTCACTTCTCTATCAAGGTTTGCTCCCTCTCCTCCTTAACTTAATGAAAATCTATGATTTTTGTTCTAGTATTATATCTGTACATATATAATTGCCTGTATTTACTCATTCATTTTCTCTTTTATTTTTTCAGTTTTTCAGTTGGTTCAATTCTGGTTTATGGTTATTCCCTAAAATATTCTAAAGGCAGAAAAAAGTTTTACTTATTTTTTCTCCTACACATTTTAAAAGGAAAATTACAGAATCACAGAAGTGCTGGTGTTGGAAGGGACCTCAAGAGATCAATGAGTCCAATCCCTCTGTTAAAGCAGGTACCCTGCAGTAGGTCATACAGGTAGGTATCCAGGCAGGTCTTGAATACCTCCTTAGAAGGGGACTGCATAACCTCTCTGGGCAATCTGTTCCAGTGCTCCATCACCTTTACCTTAAGAAAAAGTTCTTCTGCTTGTTAATATGGAACTTCCTACATTCACGTTTTAGGCCATTTCTCCTTGTTCTTTCACTGTGCACCACTAAGAAGAGCCTCACCTCATCCATTTGCCTCCAAATTCTGATTAGATATTTATAGACATTGATAAGATCCTCTCTTAAGTCTTCTTTTTCCCAGGCTGAACAGACCCAGGTCACTTAGCCTTTCCTCATATGGGAGAGGCTTCAAGCCTCTCATAATCTTTGTGGCCCTCCACTGGACTCCTTCTAGATCTCTTTTTTGAAATGTGAAGCCCAGAACTGGACACAGTATCCTAAATGTGGTCTTATCAATACAGAGTAGAGGGGGAGGATCACCTCCCTCCACCTGCTGGCCACACTCTTTAACGCACCTCAGGACACCATTGGCCTTCTTGGCCACAAGAGCACACTGCTGGCTCATGGCATTAACTGTTTTTGTCTTTAGGTTTTCATTTGTTAGGTAGCTAATATGATTTAATAACACAATATGATATAACACAAAGAAACAAAACAAAACAAAACAAAACAATAAAAACAACGGCACTCATTTGGAAGTAACCAAAAAGCAAAAGAAGTAAACAAAAAGCAAAAAGTATGCAATTTAGAGGGGGATTTTAAAATAATGTTGCATTCCAGCTGCAAAGACATGGTCAGTTTTACAGTGCTAGGAATGGGAAGTCATGAGGAACTCATCTTTCACTAAAGAATAGCCAAATTAATGTGAGTAGAACAGATGTCTCAGTAGATCAGTAACGTCCCCTTGACAGTCACTAACATATGCCAAAACATAACATCTGAAAAACAATGAGGAACAAGACAATAAGCACCTGTTACTCTACCCCAGCTTTATTGTTAAGGTGACACTTAGCAAGCAGTTCAAGCTGAATACTAATCATGTAATAGAAAACTTGTATAGTCTACTTAAATATGTAGACAAGATTTTGTGGAAGAAAATGCAAAAACTACATGGGAATTTACACCACTGTCATGCATGGGAGGCATGGGTTCAGGAGCAAGAAAAATAACAGTATCTTGTTTTTAAGAGTTCAAAAACATGAGTATATTCAAGAATAGATTCCATTCAAAGTGAGGTGATTTTCTGTCACTCAGGTGATTCCAAGGTCCTCTGCTACTAATATATTAGTCTTTCCTTTATTCATCAGACTTATATGTTACTACAGGGAAAATGGTACAACAACAGCAGGAGATGGGAGAATTTTCCTTGATAGAGATCTGAGCATAAGCAAGGACAGGTGATAGAAGGAGGCTATAGGAGTGAATTGCTTAGAAGACAACAGAAGAATCATAATTTATCCACAAGTGTCTATCACAGATAATTGCTAATTTTCCAATATCAGCAACAAAACTCCATCTAGAAAACTACATTGGGCTTGCCAAAATTAAGTAAAACAAAATTTCTTATTTATTTTTAGTAAAATTTTCCTAACATCATAATTTAATTTACAGAATTAAAGTTTCTTAGGAGCACAGTGTACAACTGTGTGGTTGGAAGGCAAACCCCCAACTACTGAAGACAAGAGTGGATAAATATAATGCACCTCCATGTCTACCAAGCCTGGATTTGTCAATGAGAATGAAGTCATATGCATTCCTCTAAGACCATTTTGTCAGACTCCTGGGGGCACTTGTAGCTGTTTATGAGCTGTCAACATCCCCTGTGTCCTCACTCCACCTCTGACCCTGTTCAGTCTAGGGCCATCTTATCCCTCAGATAAAGGGACAGCCTATATTGCATCTCCCTGTCCCAGAGGAAGTAGCCTGCCCCTTCTCGCTGTCACATCTGTATAAACTTCTACAAATGCAATAATCCATAAAAATGTGTTAACCTCTTATTTGGTGTCTAATTCAGCTATGTTCAAAACTGAAATTAGGCATTACTTATCACAGAATAACAGAAAAATGAGTTTTTGAGGAACTATAGGTATCATCTACTTTTATTTACTTAGATCCCAGGTAGGATGAATTATGTCTACACCATTTCCAAGAGATGCTTATCTGAGCAGTTCTTAAAAATGTTTAGTGGTTGAGGTTCCATCACTTACCAAGAAATTTATGGCAGTGTTTCATTGATGTAGCCATTTAAAAGAATGTGAATCATGAAACTGATCAAATTTGCCGGAACCACAACCTATCCCATTCATTTCTTCTGGAATGTCTCCACTGAATGATGGACTTCTAGTAGAACAGTGCCCCAAACTGCAGTTGTGTAACTGGCTAGTTTACTAGAGGCCTCAAATATTCCTGAGTACAGGATTTTTGTGCTTACTTTTTCAAAGCACTGTGGGCTCAAACCCAGCTTTTTCTGAAAAAACTGCTACCGGAGCAGCTGTCTTCGTTTTTTATCACTGCAGTAAATAATGTCTCCTTTATAACTTCACATACTTTGTCACTTTGTCAAAATCACTTCTTTGAATTCTAATCCTACCCTCCAGTATACAAGCAGTCTCTTCTGGTTTTGGATCACAGGAAGATACAATAAACTCACTCTCTACTCTATCATTGAGGTTGCTAATGAAAGGAGACAACGTATTGCAACAAATATAGGACACATGACAGTTAGTCCTCCCCTCCTCTACGCTACTTGACTTCTTGCTCTAGAATTTTTTCTGGCGGTTGATGTTAACTGCTAAAAAACGCCAGATTGTTCTCTTTGTTCTGCTTACAGTCAAGCACTGTGATTGCCTTTTTTTTTTTTTTTTCTTCTTTTCCATTTCCAGTTCTCTTGATATTGTGCCTCCTTCTTCAAGATCTCATACGTTACTATGAAGAGTTCATGGCATACAACCGCACAAAAGGGTGGCTGTGCTAACAGCAGATAGCCATGGAGTTCTCTGCTCTAGCCACAAATCATGAAATATGCTGGGCTACAACAACCTGGCATAATGCCATGTATTTGTTGCAAAATTAATCACTGGGGAAGATCAAAATTGTTTAAATAATATAGGATAAAACTGTGCTGCAGCTGACAGTCACACAGGACACAGGGCACATGCTGGGTCTGGAACATCATCTGCCACAGAACAAGGACTGAGCAACAGCAATGAAGAAACTTATTTGTAAGCATGAGGCTATTATTCACTTAACAAAAGTTACTACTGGAACAATAATAATGATGATCTCTTATAAATTACTAAACAAAGAAAAACAAGCAAATAAAAGCCTAAAAAAAAAAAACAAACAACAAACACAGAAAAACCCAAGCTCAAGCAAAAAACACTGTATTTTGGACATAGGGCCGCACATATCTAACAACATAATAGCCAATTAGTACATGACAGTGAGATGAGAGAAAATCACTGATGGAGTCCAGGAGTCCTCTGCACAACAGAAAGCCGTGAGAGACTTGTTAATAGCACACAGGAGCAGCTGCGCAGTTTAGAAACTCACTGGGGAGTGAGCACAGGTGTACAAAGAAATGCTGTCAGAACAACGACCCAGGGAATTCCTCCACATCTAGATGTCAGTGCTAACAGCAGCATTAGTGTTTGTGTCTCCTCACAAGATTCACAAATCAATACACTTCAGAACCAGGCTTAAATCCTGATGGTAACCTGCTACTTCTTCTTCCAGTAAACTAGAAAGAGCTGGTAGGCGAGCTGTGATTTATGCTTCTGAGCTATGTAGAATACTTTGCAAAATGGCTGCTGAAAAGTAGTATTTAATGAATATATATATACATTTAATTTAATAATATTACCGAATTTTTAATCATATTTAATTATATCAAATTTAAGCAGCAAGTAGTGGGGATTATTTCCTGCAACCTGGGAAAGAAAAAAGGTTTTGAATATTCAAAGATATAATCTAGATTTGATCTGATGTGCAGAATTTTGCTTGAGTCTTTAAAAGCAAGCAAACAAAAAAAAATCTATTTATCATACTAGATACACCTCAAACCTACATATGTTGCTCCAAAAGTAATGCTTCCTATTTATTTCTGTAAAAACTACAACAGGTATCATAGAATCACCGAACTGTAGGGTTGGTAAGGACTTCCAGTCCACACCCCTGCAAAACAGACTCCCTAATGCAGGCTGCACAGGTAGGCATTCACACTGGTCTTGAATATCTTCAATGAAGGAGAATCCATAGCCTCCCTGGGCAGCCTGTTCAGAATTCTCACCTACAAAGCACTATTTTTCATCAAATTCACCATCATTAGCCAACTTACACAGATGAGCTTATTGAGATGTTCTTCATTTTTCAGTGTAACAGCTGCCTATATCTGTCCTGAACATGGCTTGTCTTTCACATTGTTGTCTCCACTGATAAAATGCACCTCTCACTGCCTTGCTTTGCTCACATCCACTGTTTGGTCTCCATAAACGTTCAGCAAGAGCTGATGGATGTCAACAGGTGACATTTTTTCTGCATGGAGGAATGCACTGACACACCTTTGCTTCATAAGCACTTCCATGTCAGACGTCATTCTGTCAGATTGCCTTTCTGCTGCCGTCTGTCACACAGCAACAAAATGTAAAGGAATGCTGGTGGGAAAGTTTAGCCTCTACTGAATCAACACAACATCTTCCTATGATGTCAAGGGCCAACATAATAAAATAGGAAGCATTACCTTTGGAACAGCCTTTATGTAGGAAACAAAAGCAACTAGTGGCACTTAGGATACATCTGAAAAACCCCCACCTATCTCTGCCCCCAAACTAAAAGCATTTAGAATGACAGGTGAAACTTGGTAACAAATCTGCATCCACTTAAGCCCATGACAAAATGCGTAAGGATAGCAGTGCAGCCAAAACTTTACACCTTAATTCTCACCATCTGTACATCAGAATAGAATTCCATCCTTAACTTTAAACTTCCTTACATTGGCAGTTAAATCAGAGTTTTACTATGGTGATATCACAAGCAGAATGATAAATGATAGAGAAAGCAAAAGTTTATGCTTCAGTTAATATAATACAGTATATTCCCCAAACACATCAGAATGCAATGCAAAGAACAGCAAGGTGACCTTAGTCAACAAATAATAGTTCTCAGCTGATCAGCATACACATAGTGCCTCACAAACCTATTGTGAAATGATTCAAAGGCATTCGTTTTCCTTTCAGTCTCTCTCTCAAATACTCAGTTTGTCAGCAATTCTCCATTTCTTGGAATGCACCCCGCCATACCATTTCCTGTTTATTATAGCTTTCACATTTCATTTTAGAAATAAGCAATATTTTTTTCCAGCAACTTCCAAGGGCCTGCCATATTCCACTAACACGCCTTTTATCTTTTTCTTTATAAGTGAAAAAAAGGAACACAAAAGAAAAGTTTGAAAATATCTGCCAGTGCAGGATGTTGCAGGTGTTACACTGGGACGTCTTACCAGTCTTTATTAACATCAATTATTCATTTTTCTTTATTTGATGTTGGGGGCTGCAGAAATAGACAACTTATCCTTGGGGAATTAATAACCCCCTGATGGCTGGCTTGCAATTGTGATTGTTAAACAATAAGCAAAGATATGAGAAAGGTGATCACAAGTATCATCGAAGAATATAGGCAGCACTTCTTCCAATTTTGATCTTGCAGAGATTGTGTTAAGTAAGATATGTGAAAAAATTTTCACAACTGCTACAATCCTTTTGCATGCAGAATATTTTAACAAGTTGCTAGTGGGTCATTAGTTAAATAAATGATTATGTATTCTTTATCTTATTTCCTTTTTGTACTTTATCTCATGACCTCTCCAGTCCATCTTGGCAAGTAGGAGCTGTCAATTGCAAGAGCAATTTCTGCTGCACCATAAACTACAGAGACACCTGAATTGCCACATGACTTAGCCAAGCTCTCGAGGAACGGCCAATTCAGTGATTAGGGACTCATTTAGTGAAGCACTCCTGTGCTGCAGGAGAAAAAAACCTCACCAGATGTTGTTGAAATCCCTTCAGAACAGGAAATAATAGAATGAGGTACATGCATGTTATTGTAGTGCAGTGGCAGAGCCTGATGTAATTGAGGTTGCAAAATACTTTCCAATCTAGTTCCCATCCTCATATACTCATTTTAAAATATTCACCCTCCGGGCTTGACATTTTCCAGGCTTCTTCAGTGAAAAACACATTTGTTGATATTATATAATTGCAAATACACTTTCTTCTGTTTTGAATTCTAAAATAAACAATTTAAAGTCTTTGTTCTTCAAAAAGGCTACAGTTCAAGTGCTTGGCAATACTACCACCTCGGTCTCACTGCTGCTTAAGACCTGACTTTGATCACCTATGTGAAAAAGTAAGAATTTTTCCAAATAGGCATTTGAACCACTGCCTTCAAAAGGGCCAGAACTTCACTCAAACTTCAGAAACTTAAAGAGTGGTAAGTGGGTGATCTTTAGAGTAAATCCTCCATTATGCCTGGAGCAGAAGTATTTTAACAAATACTGGTAGTGCTGTGTTGAGCACACACGAGGTGTATGCCAAAGAAAAGGTAAGAAAGGCTCGGGCAGAGCACACGAACTATAACAGGCCCTAGTCCCCATAACATTCATCTGCTATGATGTCACCTTCAGTCTCTTGGGTATGGTTCAGGCTGTTTCCAGAATTTCTTCCTTTAAATGAGGCAGCATTAAAATGATCTAATCCCATAAAAGCTGCTTAAAAACTTAACTTCTCTGAAGTCTCATACATTTCACATTATCTGAAGTGTTTGCTTACATTAGCTTACAAATAAATAAATAAAAGCAACAGAAATTTGATGACTTTATAGCCAAGAGACAGCATGATCAATATCCTGTATTTACATTCATAGAGCAGGAAATGGGAGCCTAGACTGAAATCCAGACTCTTCAGAGATTTCAAATCTTAATAAGATTTAAGAAATTATTATACAGATTAATTAATAAATATATGAGAAAGTGTCTTTGAGTGCATGTAAACTTAATCAAGACCACAGTATATAATATCCTCTAAGCTCCCAGTTTCTAAAGTCATCCAGTACAGAGACATGTCCTGAAAACAAAGGTCTAGGAAAAAAAGGGAGAAAAGAGCATGAATGTGATGAAAACATTTTTCAGGACTTGATAGCACTTCAGAGGGAGCTATGGGAGAACTGCTCTTACTGTGCTTAGATTTTCCCTTTGGAAACTGAGGAAAAATTCCCTTGAGGATGCTATGTGTATCTATGACAGTAGGTCAAATTGAGGTCGTTTCCATCAGCCAGGTAAATGGTTGCAGTAGCTCAGAAATGCATCCGTGGTTTATAGCCCACAGGCTCATTTGCACAGATTATTTCCATGCCTCGATTATTTGCCAAGATTACTTTTTTTTTTTTTTTTTTTTTTTTCTAAACATGGCTTTTTGGAAAAGTACGTGAAAAAGTGCAATTCTCCTGTCGAAATGTTTGTGAAAGTTTAAAACTGAAGTGGAAGTCTGCATTTTCCCTGTGACTACAGCATGTAGCCTAGCAGCTGACTGCTGTGCTCTTTGTGCAAGTTACAGGGCCTTCTAGGAACCAGCGCACATCACTGGGGAAAAAAAAACAACAAATGACTAGGGTATGGAATAATTAGAAGTCAAGACCCCAGAACCATGAGATTGTTTCAAGCTTTTGCCTTTTTTGAAACCCCACAATGATCTGAAGCACTGAAGAGGAGGCTGAGGTGTGAGGGGACAGGAAGAGACCACTCAAGCCTACAACAGCAACTGCAGCTCAGCTTCTGTGGCTTGCAGGCCACAGGGAATGCAGATCAATGCCTCATGGTGTACGTGGCTGTGCACAACTGCTGTTATTGTGAAGACAGAGAGACTAAGAAATGCACACAGCAAAAAAATTTGGATAAGATCACCCACAAGCAGGAACGCAGCCCAGATCTGTACCTCACACCGTATTTTCTATTTGACAATCTTGTTATGCCTCTGAATGGTATTGATCTTCTCCTGTGATTTAAGCAGCAGTTGTACAAATAGAAAAACTAAGTCTAAACTCGTATGCTTACACTGTAAACAAAGGAGAGCTGTTAGGAATACTGTGGCCCCCTTGATCTCAAGTGTTTTCTCCCACATTTTCACCTTCGGTACTCTTTCAACACTCTGACATTTTGAAAAAGACAAATCCGTAATGAGATTAGTGACAAACAATTTGGAAATAAATAGCTCGCATAAGAAAAATAACATATTTGTAGTATCACATTTCATATTTGGTTTGTTGGATTTTTTTTTAAAGGATTTAGACGTTTCCTACACTGATGTGTCCCAAACAGGATTAAACATTTGATTACTCATTAGTGATATTTATACCTAGTTATTCCCAACAGGCTCATGCTGGCATTTTTAAAAATGCTGCTGCAGAAGCACTGCTACATTTCAATCCTCTTTGCAAAACAGGAGAAAGAAATAGGGAAAATATATATATATATATATATATTTATTTACATGGAAAGTCTTTTTTTTTTTTTTTTTTAAGGAAGACACAGGTGGTATCAATTTTAAGAGAATTCCTCCAGAGAATGATAAAATTCAACTGTGCATTGGTTTTACAGCTGAAAGATTGAACAGATGGTTCAAGGATGGTTTCAAGTGAGCTTAACATTTGTGAACTAGGCAGAACATGGGCACAGGGCTGTACGATTACAATGAACCATGCAGAAGCCCAGTTTTGGCTATTTTCCCATAGCATGCATTTAAGCACTTCCTAGGTTTATGATCAATGGGAATCAAATTGTGCAAGTCCAATAGCAAAAATACATTACTAACTAAGAAAGGTCATTCAAGATAAAAAATCAATGTTGTACCGAGAAACTTCCTTTTTTTGTTTTTCTTTTCTTTTTTTTTTTTTCATTTCTTTTTTGCATTAACTCCCCAACTCTCCAAAAATGTAGTCAGTGACTGTGAATAAAAGCATATTTTCACTGATTACATCTTAAAAACGTTCATATGATAAAGTTGCAAGCTCTCTTCTTACCTGGAATTTGTGAACAGTTAAGAGTTTAAGACACTGAAAAAATGTAATAGCTAACTAAATGTCTTTTAAAAATGTCTGAGAAATCAGTATTACTACTCTTGACATGATACAGCTAGAATTAGGTCATTAGTTAATGACCTAATTAGTTAATAACCTTTCAGTTAATTAGTCAACATTATTGTTTATGGACATGATATATGGAAAGTTTATCTCTCTGTGAAGCACCTCAGTGAAGATAATACTCTAGGTAAGATGCTGGAATAGAAGAAATTTTGTTTCTGTCTGTTCTGTTGAGCTCTAGATTTTGTGGGGATTTTGATAAACTGAGCTTAATGATGAAAAATGATGAAAAGGAACAAATTTGTCCCTAAATGCCATCTTCAAACATCATGTTGCTAAAATCTTCCTACTAATATAGAACTAATATATCATCGTGACTCCAGGGTAAAAAGGATTTGGTAAATTTGCTGCCATTTCCAAAACCACTCCAAGTGGTGAATAAGCATATATAAACAGTCAGTGATTTTAAATATTTACAAACATTCAGTTTGCAAGTGTGACCGAAGGCGAATCTTCTCACGTATCTTAAGGTTTATGCACACGTTCAGCCTGCTGGCTCTCCACCAAGGCTCAATGATCAGTGCTCTGGTGCTTTCCTCGCTGTCCATAAACAACAGATTCCCTCCACCTCAGCCTTCTACTTTTCCACTCCTTCTTACTCTAGGAACAAATATACCACCTTTCTGGCCCTTTATGCATGATCCTTCTGGTCAACACCTGAGCACACCAAAGGTGGCACTGAACAGACCATGCACCAGGCTGTTACAGAGCTCCTCATTCCCTCTTCTTTATATAGCTTCTGGGCTCCATGATCAGGAGGTTACATCCAGTCTGGCCCTACACTGTGTGTTGGAGAGCAGAAGGTTGGCAGCTGGAGACATCCATGCCTGTCCCAAGGTCCTGCCTTGACATTTCCTCCCACAGTGTCCCCACCATCACTGCAGAATCCCAGACTGGCCATCCCAGTAACAACATGCAAAAAGTGACCATCAGCAACTTTTTTTAATGTCACTGAGGCAGGAGGACCAGCTTTTGTCTCCATTACACTACACCACAGTGACAGCAGAGACACATATCCTTAAACTAATAAGAAAAAGCAGCAGTGTGAGTGCATAAGTGGGTAATATTTTTAGCAACTGGGCTTATCAAGCACAGCCACTCCTAATTCTCCACACGTTTCGCTGACAGTGGTGTCATACTCTTAAGTTAATGTGCGAGAAAAGAAATGATAGGAAAGAACAGCAAGAGGCAGACATGACAGACAGGGAAAGCAGAACATTTGGGAAAGGAAGGTGCTGGGAGTCTTCTGCTTGAGGGCCCTGACATCCATTCCAGAATGCAAGATAAGTTAAACTACTATATATCATAACTACTATCAACTTCTTAACAGCCCATTCCAAATGTCAGTCTGTCACAACACTTATGTTTTGCAATTGCATAGAAAACTGCATCTGAACACTACACATAAAGGCTACTTGGCATGCGATTGCACATGTACATGTATTCATCCAAATACATTGCACACCACTCTAGTTTAGCAAAGACAGATTTTTTGTTGATGGAAGAACAATCCATATCTAGTTTCTTGATTTCTTTGGCTTAGTCCTAGCCCTAGCCTCCCCAGAATCAACTGACATAGACAGCAGGATCTCAAGGTATTCTCGTAAATGGCTCTCTGGAGGCAAATGGGAGATGGCTGCAATGCTGGTTTAGTGCAGGGGCTCCCTTCTCATATGGGATCTGGGTGACAGATGTAAGAGTAGATTATGTTCTTGCTTGTGGGGTTGTTTTGTTTGTTTTAGGAGGTTGTTCTATATTATTTTTTGTCAAAATATATGAATTTTGAACACTGCCATGTATGATTTGGATTTGATAGAGATATTTTCACTAAAGTACTGAAATGACAAAGATTTCAGCATCCAAAACTTTAGCCTCATGTGCTTTTTATCCTTAGGATGCAAAACAATGCACAACAAACTCAAATTAGCGTAGGAAGGACAGAAGGACAGTGTGGGGACGAGTAAAGTGTTTCACTGATCAAATATACATATTCAATACTGATATCTTACTCTGGTCATCTAGGTTCCCTCTGAAGTCAGAGATGACAGACTGTCCATTCTATGACACAACTGTAGCTTATCTTGAAGCTGAGGTCAGATGAGCTACAGTGCAATTGCTTGCTTCCTTTTGGTTATGAAGATTGCCTCGTGCAACTGATCCTCATACAGAAATCCAAACTGCAATACCTCACGCTACATGAGACAAATATTATCCATCTGCTTCCCCACCGAACATGAGTACACATACAGACACATTGTTTCATACCAGAAACTTTTTAGATACTTAGATTTTGAATTTTTTCCTTTCAAGTGTCTTGCAAACCTACTAAATAGCTTAAAGCATCACAGAACTCATCTTTAACTTCATTTGTCTATCTCTGTAACTCAACATCTATACCAGTTTTCCAGAATTCCCCCACCCTTCCCAAGTTCTTGAATACAGAGAAACTGCCTATTCCTAAAACCTGAAGCTGATCTCCTCAACTTTACTGACTTGAAGTCTAACTCATAATTTCATCCTGTCTCTTTCCTATGCTTTGTCTCTTTCCCATTCTTTTTTCTCCATTGTAAATTTATGTTTGCCTCATCCTGTAAATATAATAATATAATGTTAAATATAATAATATAATAAAAATATATACTTTCACATATATCTATAAATCAGAGTAAAATTTGCCTTCATGTGCCTCAGTTTATGAGCCTCTGTGTTGAGTATCCTGTGAAAGCTAGTTTGTAAAGTAAGTGACATTTCCTAGAGTAGATATTTCTCTCTTATAAACTAAAGGGATGTTTGAAATTATTTTTTCTGTATTATTTCATAAGTCAAGCAGGAGTGCTGAATATGTAGGAATAAGTGCAAAAATGCAGTAAGCACTATCACATTTGACTGACATTAATCTGCAGACTGACAAAATAAAAAGCCAACCAAACAATCAAAGAACTAAAAAACACCCATGCCTCCTCCCCAAAAAGCAGCTCCAAACCCACCAAAACTCAAATTACCTCTCGTTTCTAATAGAGACATTAGGTTTAGAATTTGATCACAGCAGACACAGATAATTAATTTCCACATGGATGTGAGATACCATCCTGGAACGTTAACTCTGCTTTGCCCTAAATCAGAACTGAAAGCTCACTTATTTCCCCTTTGTGCTTTCAGTCACTTTGATCGGCACTGGAGACCACACTACTAAATGAACGAACACCTTGTGAAAGAGCCTTGAAATGTCATTGTGTGATAAGGTGATATAGCACATAGTTCAAAGCTATTTTGTTTCTCCTCTCCCATTTTTTTCCCTCTCACGATTTATGCCATTTCCCTGGCTACAAGTTGTGTAACTTGGATACAACTTAGATAGCAAGTGTCAATCCTTCTGATCATCTCCAGGTTGCTAAAACACTTCTGATCAATGCTCTCTGTACTAGGAGGCTAGTCTTCAGTATGAGATTTAGTAACAAACCCAACACAGAAGCATAATTACATTTTTCAAAGGATGCAAAAATAGGAGGGCTGCTCTGAAAGTAATGCTTCCTATTTTATTATGTTAGGCCATCAGGTCAGAGGCAGATGGTGGTTTGGCAGTAGAGGTTGAACCTTCACACCAATATTCCCTTATATTTTGTTGCTGTGTGACAGATGGCAGCAGAGGGGCAGCCTAAAAAAATGGAGTCTGACACGCAAGTGTGTATGAAGCATAGGTATGGAATTGAATTCCTTCATGTGGAAACAATGGTACCCACAGATGCCATTGTTTTGCCATAAAGCAAAATCATGATCATAGGACCTGCACAAGAAATCCAGTTCATAGGAATAAAATGGCAAGATGAATATCATCAGAACCCCATGGATGTGTTCAATAAAATAGTGGCTATGTCTCCAACAACTAACAAAAAGGAAACACAGGCTTTCTTAGGTATTATGTTTGTGGAGAAGGCATATTCTGGATTACAGTCTGATTGTAAACTCTTTCTATCAAGTGACCCAGAAGAACAATTTAACAAGGGGTCTTGAGCAACAGCAAGCTTTTGAACAAATCAAACAGGAGATAGTTCATGCAGTAGCCTTTGGGCCAGCCCACATAGGACAAGATGTAAAAAATGTGCTCTACACTGCAGCTGAGTAGAATGGTCACACTTGGAGCCTGTGGCAGAAAGCCACAGGAGAGACTGAAGGTCTCAGGGTTTTGAAGTTGAGGATACAGAGGATCTGAGGCCTGCAATACTCCAAATGAAGATATGTGGGAGAATAGGAAGTGGTCAGTACTGGAGCATAACTCCTTTTGGCACCCCAAACAATCTGTGCTGAGCTGGATGCTCAAAGGAAGGGTCCTCTCCACACATCATGCAACTGATGCTATATAGACTAAGAGGGCTGCACAATGGGAATTTCCAATAGGAAATCCCAGTTGCCCAGGAATATTAGAAATGATTATAGACTGCCCTGAAGGCAAAGATTTCTAATATTGTTGACAAAGGTGACACATGCTGAAGAGGCTCTACTATATAACAAACTGACAGAAAAATGAGAAGAAAGATGTCCTGTTTACTGATGGGTCCTGCTGCAGTGTAGGAAAGCATCAAATGTGGAAGGCTGCTCTATGAAGACCTATATGGTGCGTTGTAGAAGCTACTTAAAAGAAAGTTGAATCAAAACAATTTGCAGAAGTGAAGGACAACCAGCTGGTTTTAGGCACTGATAAACAAGAAAAGTGGCTAGTGCTCTACCTCTGCACTGACTCTCGGATGGTGGCAAATGCCCTATGGGAATGGTTATAGCAATGGGAGCAAAACAACTGGCAGCTCAGAACCAAGCCCATCTAGGCCACTGTGTTGTGGAAAGATATTGCTGCCCAGGTAGAGAAGATGGTTGTAAAGGTATATCACATAGATGCTCATGATCCAAGACACTAAAGAACATTAAAAAAATCAGCAGGTGGATTAGGCCACTAAGATTAAACTGGTTTAGGTAGATTTGGACTGGCAACATAAGGATGAATTGTATCTAACTTGCTGGGTCCACTACACTTTGGGCCAACAATGAAGAGATGCAATCTGTAGATAGAATTGGGATCGAGGAGTGGACTTGACTTTGGGTGCTATTGCACAGGTTATCCATGAATGTGATATATATTTGGTAATTAAGCAAGCCAAGTGGACAAAACCTCTTCATATGGAGGAATGTGGCTGAAATATAAATACGGAGAGGCCTGGCATTGGGATTACCTCCCACTCCCACAAATTTGCCATGCTAAATGCCATGGGCTTACAATGGTGTAAGCCACCACCTGCAATACTGTCCTGAGGCCTGAAAATCAAGTCTTGTGGTGACATGGCACCCCAGGAAGAATGGAGTCAGATCAGCAACAATCTCATTAGCACTTGGGCCAGTGAGTACAGCACTGAGCAGGTATATCACAGTATCACAGTATTGTGCGAATCGGAAGGGACCTTAGAGATCATCGAGTCTGACTCCCGGGATTCGAGCCCTCTAGTGTAGCAGAGCGGCAGTTCTACCACTTGCGCCACAGGGGGGATTTGAACCCAGGGCCTCTGGTGTTGCAAGCAGCACCTTATACCACTGCGGCACTGGAGGCACATCCCTTATCAAACACCAGTCTCCGAGAAAACTGAATGATGGGGTGGTGGGTTAATCTCTCTCTCTCTTTCTCGTCCGCTGCTCAGGGGACTAGCTGGGCATCAGTCAGTGGGTAGTGAGAAACTGCTTATGCATCTTTTGTGATATACATATAAATTGTCATGACTATTATCCTTTTCCTTTCCTCTATCTTAGCAACTAGTTTTATCTGTGGTACCAAGGAATATGGTTTCGTGGGCAATATTGGTGGGAGGTGGATGGCTGGACTAGATGATCATAGAATTCTTTTCCAATCTTAATGATTCTGCAATTCTATCTCAATCCATGAGTTCTACTTTGTTTTTTACTATTCTCTCCCCAGTCTTACTGGGAAGTGGGGGAAGTGAGCAAACTGTGTGGTGCTTAGCTATCTGCTGGGTTCATCCACTACAGCCAGTCAGGTCATGGTTCCAAAGCTGAACCCTCTTAGTGTGACACACTGAAATAAACTCCTTTGTTATACCAGATTACACAACTTCACACAGCATCAAAAAGAAATAACAAAAGGTTCTGAATCTAAGAATGTTTACAGTCACAGACATCAGCATATGCATGTTCAGTTACCTAGCTGGAAAAAAAGGAAAGATAATCAAATGTGGATGACTTTGTCAAAGGAACCATTCTAATAACTGTAGAGGTCACAAAGCTATACTGAGAAAACTCAAAAAGAAAATAATAAAAGGAGCAAGCTAGACAGTGGTTAGGTTTACTGAAGGAAAATGTGGCAAAGAAAAAAAGTGAAAGAGATAGAAGCAGAAATTGGAAAGGAATGAAGGAGAAAAAGAATGAGAAGCATCTAATAAATGAAGGTTTCTGTGACAGATCTGTGAGTAAAGAAAGGTAAAAAGACAGTATGTGTGAGAGAGAATATCTACATGCCTAGAAAAGTCAACAAGAAAGGTGGAAATAATTAGGCATGGTGAGGACAGTGTGAAATTCTCTTTTATGATGAGATAGGAGAAGGCAAAAAATATCTGAAAGGGGAAACCATCAGTCACGAGAATGAAATGGGACTCCCTCAGGGAACGTGACCTTCATAGATAATTCTTTTCAGAGAGATTATAACTACATGGGTCCTTTTTTCAGCATTTCTTCACATTGTGTTTCAAATGATCAGAGGTAAAATAACAATGACGGTTAATCTCAGCACTTTACCTTCTTTGCACCAAAGGTCTTGGTAAATTACAATTTTCCAACTTAGTACACACTATCTTGGAGTTAGCACTTACAGCTCTCCACAACTAATAGATCTTAAACATTTTTAAACATATATGAAAATTCTAGTGAATATTTAAGCACAGATGTGGCCACATTTCAAATCTGAAGTACCATAAAAAAAAAAAAAAAAAAAAAAAGCTAACACTTATCTAAATGAAACACAAATATTGATGAAGTACAAGGAAAGTGAACTAACGCTGAGCTTCCAGAGAATTACCATATATCCATTCTGGGGAAAAGCAATATACAAGGGAAATGCAATGAGATCCTATCATACATCCTTCCCACGCCGTCCAGTAGGAATTTCTTTGGATGCTTTCATTTCCAGAGGAGTCTGAGCAATGATTCTAGCAAGTTTCATAAGAACTTGTTGGTTACACGGCACTGCTTTGTTGCAGCAGCAGATGATAGTTTCACTAGGCCTAACTTTTGTTCTGTTTCAGCCCTGCAGAGTATTTCAGACATGGCTATTAAAAAGAGGAATGTCTGTCAGAGGCAGAAGATACAATGATCTGTGCTCTCTGAAGCATACCCTCGATCCTTTCCCACATTCTCTGTTTTGAGCTTTTTTTGCTGTTTTATACACAGCTACATACCTGAGTTTAGGTTTTTTACTGCATATCACACCGAGGTTGCTATTTCTTGGTCCTACCATTTAATCTTGGCATGTTTTCCATAGCCACAGCTCTCACAGCTTTCTCTCTTTCTGATTATAGTGTGTACAGTTCTCCCACAGAGTAAATAGATGCCAAGGAAACAGCCTATGTTCCTAACAGAAGCAGCAGAGAGAATCTCATCTCCTACACAGCCCTGTGGTCCAGGCAACTGTATGCTGTCACACAACCAACAAAGTTCCTAATCTGGGAAAAGTACTGGCAGCAGCTCCTTTTGGAGAGGACAGTGAAGAAAGAATTGCATTTCTGTACCCAACATTTTCTTTGGAGGAAAGTTTATGTGTATTCCTAGATTCATAAATTGAAGAATTTAGGTTCAATATATGTCCGTAGCCTACACCTATTGCTTGCATCTCTTACTGTAATATCTGTTGTTGATATTCTGGAAAGGTGTTAAAAGATACCATATCACATAACAAATACAAGTAAAAGAACTATTTCCATTGAAAAGTGGTGGGCAACATAGCAGTTAATTAGACTTCCAATCACAAATAATAACCAACCAACAGCAAACATTCATTACACACAGATACACACACACAATGCATTAAAGTGCATCATTTTCAAAATGAGCCTTTCAATGGTTAAGAAGTAGAAGAACAAGTCTCCCAGGGTACTTCTATTTGCTACCCTAACTTTACTGGCCTTAATTTCGAGATCAGATTCTATTTCCCACAGGATTCTGGCTTCACTCAGAACTCCTGATGCTGGGTGCTCACTTAACATTGTCTTGCAATCAAATAATATCTGTAGTTATTATTAGAGAGTATTCAACTTCAGAGTTCAAAAGTACTTCACCAATGGATTTTTCTTACATGTCACATTTGATGTACAAAGAACTGAGAAAAAAAGTCAGAAGCTTCAACTAGTATTGAATATCTATTCTACATGGCCTAAGTGTTGATCTTTCAGAAAATTTACTTTTATATAGCTTGTCTGATACTCACAGCAGCCTCCCCAGTTGCCTCTGCCCTGGCTGAAGGGGCTGAGTGTTTCAGTAGCCCCATCACCTCATAGTAGATATCAGAAAAAAAGAAACAGCATTTGTGATGCATTGTAGAAAGCATGGTAAAAGCATCTTCTACAGTCTGTAAGGTGCAGGAAATTTGCCCAGAGTTTGAGGTTATCCTGATGTTTGTTCCTCAGAGTAGTTTAACAGATCTCTAATGGTTAAAACACCTTTTCTTCAGGCACTGAGATCACAGAATCATAGAATGGCCTAGGTTGGAAGGAATCTTAAAGATCATCTAGTTCCAACCCCCTTGCCACAAGCAGTGTTGCCAACCACTATTATTACTCTCTCATCTTTGAAAATTATTTGGATTAAGCATTGCCCAGCAACTTGTAAGATTACATGTAATAATCTAGTGTATACTTCCGTCATTCACATGAGAAGATTCCAAGAGCCTTCTACAAGCAAATATGTACATAAAGGTTAAAAGTTATTGGAATCACAACAAATTGAGACCTTCTTAAAAAGAAACATATGAAGAGACAGGACAAGGGGAAATGGACAGAAACTGGAGCACAGGAAGTTCCACATGAATGTGCATAAGTTCTTACAGTGAGGGTGACGGAGCACTGGAACAGGCTGCCCAGGCGGATTGTGGAGTCTCCTTCTCTGTAGATATTCAAGACCCACCTGGACACCTACCTGTGTGATCTGGTGTAGGGAACCTGCTTTGGCAGGGGGCTTGGACTCTATGATTTCTGGAGGTCTCTTCCAACCCCTATGATTCTGCAATTCTGTGATTCCGTGATATCTGTGTTGTCTCCCACATTCATTGCAAACAACGTTGCAAAAAAAAAAAAAAAAAAAAAAAAAAAGTTCTCACAAAAGACTCTGTTGTTGCTTTCTGACTTCAGTGTATTTGCATACAGCTCCACAACAAACACTGAGATATTGTATAAAGCACTGGAAATCCACATAACACTGCCTGACAAAAATTCTCAAGTAAAGTGTATGGGTGTCTGCTGCTGTATGATAACATTTTTCCTATGGAGAAGAAACTGCTTCAGCTGCTTCAGCTGCTCAAAAAATAACTGGTGCTCACACTCTGTAGCTTTCAAATTATTTCCTGACTCAAGCAAGTTGCTGCTTGTATTTTACAGTTTTACTGCAGCCGACTACATACTTGCACTCTGGAATTATTTGTGAAATCATTTTCTCTTAAGACAGAACATTCCATCTTTCCTACTACACAGCCAAAGTTGCAGAAAAATTGTTGTCATAATTTCTTGTTGAGGCAAATCACAGAATGGAAATATTGACCTGAAAGTTATGATTAGTTTTGTAAGGGCAGGCAGAAGAGTTATGCCACATAACAAGTATGCTTCCTCTGAAGTCAGAAGGAGGGAAGAAGCCAGTTTATTTAGTGCCATAATAGGAGGTCTAAGAAAGAAATTAAGACAGACAAGCCTTTTCTTTCATTGATCCTGTGATGCTCGTTCCAGCTATGTTAGATTTAAGTTTGATTAATAGCGAGGAATTGATTGAGAATCCAGAGGGAGAAAATTAATTGGAAAAACAGCTATTACAGTTACTACTTGAATTAATTGGAAGCCTCAATAAAATAAATAGGGATAATGGACTTCAAAAACCTTGACTGTCTCTTGAAAAGAAAATCGAAGTTAGCATAAGCAAGCTAAGACAGAGATGCTGAAGGCAGCAGACATAGATAGGTAGTGCTGTGAAACAGGGTTGACACAACACCAAGAACTAGGAGTGACAGCACAAGCAGAGGCTTTGGGGAAGGCAATCTAGCTGCTGGTTCCTGCTGAATCCAAGGCACTGCAACTGCCAAAAGCTGCTATCTTGCACAAAGAAGGTTGCAAGTGATAACATGATTGACAATATCTGTTTGTTTTTTGAGAAGTAGTATCTTCGAGTTCCTGCTGAGACCTATCCCTAACATTTTTGGAAAAACATGCTTCTAATTGGCTGTGTTGCTCCTGAAAGTCTTGAAGAAACCATCGAGTACAGAAGAGATGTCCTTGTGAACAGCAACTGCTAATAGACTTGGTTTTCTGAAAGCTGGATCCTTTGCTGCTTCTGCTACCATCACTGAGATTAGACATAGAGATTGTACATTTTTGTATGTGCACTTCAAAGGCTCTGTCTTATTCATTTTACTCTGAAAACACCTAGCAATATACTTAGTATACTTATTCAAAGATATCTCCTGGTAAGAACAGAAAATGTGAGACTTTTTTTTCACTAATCTGAGAGCCATATAGTTCCAAAATTAGTAAGTTTTTCCTTTTGTTATCAAATAAATGCACAAAGGCAAATCGTGTGTATCTGAAGGGAAGGGAGAAAGAAAAGTTAAGAGATATTTCTGGCTAAGCCAGGATCTCTTTGATGATCTAAAAGCAGAAGAGAATTCATAGAAATGTACAATAATGACCATTCATAACTAAGGATAATGGAGTAGTTTATGTTCATACGAAAAGAGATCAAAAAAGCTGATGTGCAAAAGGGTAATAAAAAGTCCTCATTAGAAGAAGTCAATATAAAGGATCATAACACTACTTGAATGATGAAAACAAAAGAATATAAAAGACAATGGCGACTGAATTACAGGTTATAAATAGGATAATCTATTAACTATCCTTTTCCTAAATCTTGATAGGAAAGACAAGTTGTGAAAAACCGCTTATTAGAATTAAAAGAAACATTAAAAACAAAAACAAAAAACAAACAAAAAAAAAAAACAAAAAAAAAAAAAAGAAAAAAGAAAAGCAGTGATGGAGGACACATGGTGAGAGAAGACAGAACAGTCAGATGTGAGCACTGGAGCAGAGACTGAAAATATTTACTTCAGAATTTTTAGTAGATCAGCCATTGGAATCCTGACTATTAGTAAGTAAATATTGCAGACCTGTAGGAGAAGCACAACCAACCACCACCACCAAAAACCCCTACAACTTTTCAGGGCTAACAGAAAATCACCAACTTAATAAATTCAGCGTATAAATTTTAAAAATCATACATGTGAGCTTCTGGATGATAAGAGAGTAAAACAACATATACACATGGAGAAAAAAAAAAAAAATCATGTCAAGCCAGTCTATTTTCCGTCTCTGACAAGCTGATGAGACAAAGTAGAAGTTGCATATATGATATACCCAGACTTTTAATTAAGTCTTCTGACACTATTCCATATAATATTCTCACAAATAAGATAAGGCAGGAGATGTAATCACCACTGGGTGGGTGGACAACCAGTCTAGAAATTGCTCTCAATGAACAATTATCAATGATCTGCTGTCAAACTGGAAGAGAGGTTCAAGTGGGACAAGAGCAGGGACAGTGGGGGCTGAGATCTACCAAGCATCTTCATTGGTTTCATGAGTACCAGCATAGACAAGAGCAAATTTGATCATTAGATGAAGTGGGGAGAGGTTCTCAGCACACGGGAGGCTGGTATAAAAATTATTTTTGGACTAAGGGTGAAAATTTCAGCAGCTAGTTGAAATTCAGTAGAGGGGAGAACAAATTGTCACACCTGGGAAACAGTAATCAAACGTACAGCCATAACACACAAAATAACAGGGTTAGCAGCAGACCAGCAGATAAAGATGCAGTAATTGTGCTCAGCGAAGCACCAGAGAGATCCAAGTAATGCAGTGTCCTCTTTTCACAACCACAGTTTAAGAAAGATGGAGATAAAATTGCAGGGAACAATAAAAGTGATTAGAAAAAGAGTAAGAAAGTATAACCTGTGAGAAAAGGCTCAAGCCATAGCATTTGATTGGTTTATAAAGGCTTAGTTTGAGTAGTGTGTTATGAACAAAATGGCAATCCATTTTACACAGAAGCCGTATAGGACAAAGATGACAATTTGCAAACAAACAAACAAACAAAAAAAAAACAAACAACAAACCACTCTCTAAGCTACATGGTCAGAAGCATTTCATTCATAAGGACAGAAGAAGCAAGGAATATCATGTAATTATTTCTTAGGTAGTTTTCACAACAAAATATATTCCCATGCCAGCTTGTTTAGGTGTGGTTGATTCTTCCAGAACTCAGAGACTGGACTAAATTACTCCTCAAATATTTCTCTTGATCTCATCTATTTGAATCTGTCATTTGATAGTGACCAGTAGAGGTCAACCAAGTATATGGAAGTAATATATGCCACTAGCAATATAAAGGATTTCTAAAATAATAACTCCTGATGAAGTCTCCTTGAACTTTTAATTTATTTGAATAATTGGGATGCACGCATTATGTTGGAAATGTCAACCATAGCTCCAGACTTTCAACTGCTTCAACAAAAAGTAAGCATTTAAACGAATGCACAATTAATTGCTGGGAGGAGTTTAACATTAACTGTGTATTTGAAAACCTCTGCTGGGAAGACTACCAGTATTAGAGGAACCTCCACAATATTGAATGGGCTGTGAAATCCATCACTTTAAACTATGAAAAGGTTGTGGATTCATTCTTTGATGCTGCCTAAGTTCTTGAGACAATTACTGGGACAATTTTCTTACAAAAAAAAGTACGTTTCAAATGGCCATATGCTTCTACATCCCTTCAGAATAACAACAGTTTGGCTCTGAGGTCCAGGCAGGTGGGACAGGCTTGGACTTTTTTAATGATATTAATTACCAAAAGATGTTATGTGGATACCCAGTCCTTTTCTGCAACATTTCTGCAGGTCTGACCTCCTCTGTCTGGTGACCAGTGACAGAACCTGGGGGAATGGCATGAAGCTGCAAGAGGGGAGAGTCAGGTTGAGTATCAGGAAAAGATTCTACACCAGGAAGGTGGTTGGGCCATGGAACAGCCTCCCTAGGGAAGTGGCCATGGCACTGAGCTTGGTAGAGTTCTAGAAGTGTCTGGACAAAGTTCTCAGGCATATGGTCTGATTTTTGGGTAGTCTTGTCTTAAGCCAGGAGTTGGACATTATGATCCTTATGGATCCCTTCCAAGTTGGGATACTCTATGATTCTACGATAAGAATACATACAGTTTAATTCACCAGAAAGTAATGATTTTTAGGCAAAATCAGGCATGCTGGTAGCTAAACAATATAAAGCAATGTGAAAAGAAAAAAAAACTCTCAAAAATAATCAAAAGTTATAAAATCTTAAAAATCCTCAAAGCACTTCAATTTATGTAAAGTAGATTTAGTGCAGCTACAACCAAAAGGTCATCACTGCTCGCAGGGAAATCACCAGAGACATTTCTTCTAATATAAATAAAGTGGGATTTCATTTTTAAATTACATCCTTCTGAAGATATATTGCTACTCTTAGGGGAGTGCTACTTAAAGAGTATTACCTCGGTTCAGAATCTGCATCATTACCACAGTCACAGCTCTGCATTTGAAGAGATAAACAACTTGTGCACCTCGAAGTCCTGAAGAACATCTTGAGTTTTCAGAGGCAGAAATGAGTTAAACTGTTACTGTGCTCAGGTGAGAAAAATATAAAGCAGCTTTGTGATTTCTAACAGGGCTTTCTCAAGCAGACAAAATGAAAATTAGGATTCATCATCTGTCTTTATTGTTCTCTTAGTGTGAACTAATGTTTTTTAGTTGAAAAAAAACTATTTCTCTTCTTCATATGCTATTATATGCATCCTCAGTGAGCTTACTTGGGATTTGGGAACAGATATTATTAGACAGCCTTTGGGAACTGACTCTTCGGCAACCCAACTGATAACCAAAATCCCAAGTGGAGACATTCATCTGAGTACAGCTACACCACCAGAACATTTCTTAGAGGGACAACAATAATTTCTCATATGAATGTGTAATGAAATGTCTAAATGCCATATAAAATAAATAATTTATTTTACTTGGAGACATGATTGTTTCTCTTGAAATGGCAAATTCTTCTAGGCAATAAATACAATATTGTTCATTTCTGACTGACCTAATATTCTTACTGTTTATAAGGCTCTTGCTTATAAACACATAAGAAGTCTCTGTCTAGCCTCTTCCTTTAAAACACTGCTTCCCAGTCCCCCTGTGGATTTCAAGTATAAATTTTGCAAAAGGCTAATCAACCTTTTTAATAAACAAACAAACAAACAAGTAAATAAGACAGCTATTAACATGAGACAAGGAAGTCACATTTGTCATTATGCCACTGTCTGATAAAATTCAAACAAGACTTTGGCCCTTTTTGAAATGAACGTTCATGTAGATTTACTCCAGTTCCCACTGTACCTGATCACAAGTAATAGGTAAATAAAAAATAACAACAAAATTGAACATAAAATTAAAGATAATCCTGGATGCCAAGGTTGTAAATCATAGCTAATTTTCACAATTAAATGACTACGCTCCAACACACGTTCTATTTTTCCACAACACTAAGTTAGCACTCTTGTACAGTGTCAAGGAAAAAGTATTGATAAGTGCAGAAGATTCTGAATATTACTCATGTACATCACTGTATATGCTAGCACTGAGCTTTATATCAACCAGGAAGAAGCCATTAAAATGAAATAACTTCAGCTAATCTCACAGAGCTAAAAGCAACTAAATACACAATGAAACCGTTCCACATTTTAAAATCTTAATATACCCAAATGGCAAATTTTCACTCTGTTACTTCAGTTAAACTTTTAGCTGACTTTGTAAATAAAAAGATAATGGAGAAGAGTAAGAATGGGATGAAATAGTGTATTCACGTGATAAAGATAAATATAATCTAAGATTAGGCAGCATGTATAGAAGAATCTGAAATACTGTGCAATTTCAATCAAACACTGAATTTGCTCCTGCATTTTTGAATGTCAGAATCTGCTGCTGCAGCAGAGGCTGAAGCAGCGAGGGTTGCATATTAGGGAACAGCCAGCTCAAGTCAAAGACTGAAATGGGCAGGACAGTTTTTACAACAAGTATCCTTTGCTTCTGAAATAAACTCTTTCAGATTCTTTGGAATTGATTAAATTAGCTTTTCCATGCATGTGCCAAAATAATTGGAAAATGCATAAGAAAAAATGTTAATTTCTTGGAGGTTAAGAAAAAAATCAATTGAAAGTTTTAGATTCTCTCCCTTTCAAAAAGAAAACATTTGTACTAAAATAGACAGATACGTTTTGAGTGAAACAAGAAAAAGACTGATATAAGTATATTAGAACGGATGCACTGAAAAACAGACCTTTTGTAAGAGCACAACCTCTACAGCTAGAAGTATGTTTTCTTTTGATCTTAATCTGTAGATTAAGATCACATCAGTTATCTGTTTTAGGAAAACTAATGTTTCACATTAGTTTTTTTTTTCCCAAGAATGAGATATAGTACACTCCACCCTATTAGAAAATAAAACAACTTTTTTTCAGTGACATCAGCTTGAAACACCATAAAAGTGTTTATACAAATAATAATAATAAAAATATTCAAAAACAAAACATAAAGCCATCATTGACTCAACAGAAGAAACGTGACTCCCACTGGAAAAAAAATATTGAACATTGTGTGCTGGAGATAACAAAATATTTTGGTCATGAAAGTCTTTCTAAATTTAGAAAGGAAAATGAAAACAACTAAATACATTTTAGCATTCCTGCCTGCAAAGCCCAAAAGAATGCTACAAAGTCTTTCATGACAGAAGAAACGTTAGTAAAAATGTGTATTTGTTTAGCAGTATCTTTCTTTCCTCCTCTGGGTACTGTAGCATTTATAGCCACCTGTAGAGTTGGAATTACGTTGTTAGGCTTCATTTTCTGGGGTTGAAATTACCATCAAAGCAGAGGGAAAAACATAGAATTGTAATGTTAAATTGACAGAGCAATACTTTGTATATTAGCAGCAAAACACTGAATTCAAACCATGAATGCAGAAGAAAATGAAGTATTTTAGAGTTGACTTTTGCAGACATCATTTGAAAAAATACAAAATGGAAGCCTTAAATCAGTTAGATTAATGACAGCTATGAAGATATTCAACCAAAATACACTTATGATTTGAAAATCCAGATCAGGAATTCAGTTGTCTCAAGATTCTTGTAACTTTTCTGAATGCTTTCTGACCAAGAGCTGACATTGGTCTGCAGTGTTCTGTGACACCTGCTTCTGTCATTGCTTTTATAATGATAAAGATTCATCCCACCTTCTAGATGTCCTAAATCAAAAGATCAGAAGAGCAGACCTTTGCTGCCGGACAAAGTATGTGGGGGGAAGAAGGGAGAAGGGGAAGAATATTAAGGCTAAGGGGGGTATGAAAGAAAGTAAAACTGAATGAACCCCAGAATTCATTAGCAATATGCAGAAAGAAGCAGTAGTGCAGGAATAGAGGGGAAAGAGGGAATGCGAAAGAGGACAGAAGTAGGCAGATCTGGAAACAGAGAGAGGAATAAGGAAAGAAACAAAGAAAAAAAGGCGCAGCTCCTTTACTTAAAAAAACAAACACATGAGAAAGGTTAATAAATTCTTTTTATTCTGCTTGCTAATTGCTTGAATTATTCATTTTTTACAGTGTGCTATTGATGTTTTTGGCACTTAAGAATAAAGCTGAACCTCTGTGTATGTGAAAGTCACAGCATTTTTGGTTGTTTTTTCATGGGTGAACACAATCAGCCACTGGCTCACTTATGAAGGGATGATGCAGCTTTCCACCTTGCAAAATCTGTCAGTCAGGGAAGTGCTTAGATAATAGGGGACGGCACCCTGCTTTTGTTCAGCCACAGCACGGGAATTAGTGTTCATAGGAAGGGGCTGCTCTCCTGCTACATAAAAGTCTTAACATCACCAGGAAGAAAAAGGAATCCACAGATAAACAGTGACTGAAAAGCTGAGCTGGGATTACACCTTCCTAACTGCAGCACTTCCTTTATCGATTGAAATAAACAAAATCCTGCCCAGATGAAGAAGGTAAAAATAAGGGTTTGGTACTTAAGCCCTAACAAAGACTCAAAAGGTGGTTCTGAAGGAGAAATATTTGGTCCCTTGTTGTAATTGAAGAAGGAGGCTGAGGCTGTTCCAGGGAGTGTGAAAATACTGCAGAAATTAAAGTCTCTTCGAGGCGGGCAGTCAGTAATGTGCCCAGGGTTCTGGATGGGTGCATTTTAATTAAATCAAAGTAAACAAGTCACAGCGGGGCCAAGCATGAGCCAAGCTGTAGGCAAGCTTGACAGAAGAGGTTTGAAGGTGAGTCTGAGGAAATCAGAAGTTGCTGAGGATTAACGGAGAGTGAGAGAAGATCTGGGTAAGTGCCTGGGGGAGATAGAAGGACTGTAAATGTATCTGCCAAATGATGAATAGCCCACAGCAGTGAGAGAGGATGGGTGCAAAGGCAGGAGCAGAGGTAGTATTACCTGTCAGTGTGTGGCTGATATATATAGCCCACCCAGGACTCATTATCAGAGGTGTTCATGGTTTGCATGTTTATCCAGTCTTTACTCCAGACATCAACAAAATATTATTTGGAATTATATATTAAAGCTTATATATGGGTCACTGGCCATTCTTGGCATTTTAAATCAAGCTGGTCCATTTCTTCATTCTCTCAGTGGGGACCCATACAACAGCTGAGTAATGAACAGATACTCTACTTTTGGGAAACAAGTTTAGGAATGTCTGTAGAGGTGAAATAAAAGAAGTTTCTCCATTCTACTACCCAGGAAATCTATAGGTTGAGATTTGGGATATAGTTTTTTTTTTAAAAAAGGAAGCATTTATTTCATCCATTAGAGGCAATCCCTTCTTTAGGAGCTGTCTGATGTGACTGAAGACAGGCCAAAGACAAAACAATCACAGAATCATAGAATCATAGAATTACTCAGGTTGGAAAAGACCTCAAAAATCAAGTCCAACAGACCTGACAGATTTTTACCATCATATTACAAGAAAAAGTAAATATTTGTGTAACAGCAATGCTCATGTAAACTAATAGCTGAATCTGTTACATGGTTTTATCTAAAATTAGAATATCACTTTTTGCACTGTCATGGTCTGATGATTTTTGGTTACTGGTATTCCATGTCATCACATCATGTAGTGCACTGGGAGTTAAAGTGTTAATGCTCCAGTTCCAGGTACCTATCTAGATGGAAGAGAAGAAGAACTACATTCCCCAGGGCGCCTTGTAGTCAGAAAGGAGATAGAACTCCCGGCACGGCCACCTGATTGGGCTATTCTCTTCATTGCTCTTCTCCTTCGCCTCTCCTCGCTGATGCCTGTCCCGACTGTGCACTTCACTTCAGTATTACTGTGGCTACAGTAATAAAGGCCTACAGCTTTCAGTTACTCTCATAATATTTGACTTATTAGCTTCAATTCGAATTATATTCTATTATAGTGTGTTATCTTGCATTCTGATACCATATATAGTAAATTAGTTTGTTTCTCCTCAGATTGTTGCCACTGTTTTTAATTATTTTGGGGTCCCCTGTTTCCCTTTTCCAGAGGTGCAAAATCCCTCTGCCCCACTGGTCACAGAACCGGGCTGAACCAGCCCGTAAACCACTGACATTCTTGGTGGAGAATACAGGCAAAAAAGCTGCTTTTTAGAGCGAATCTCTCTCCCTGCTCTCATAGAGCTTCATTAGCTTCATTGGGAAAGTTTATCTCTTTCACGGGTGCTTACGGAAAACTTGACCTTGAAAGTCCAGGCGGACTGCCAATAATCTGTGATATTTGTAAGCTTTGAGCACTGCTATCTTGCTTCTGTAAAGAGAAAGGAATGATTCCATTTTCTCTTCTACACCTGTTTGCAGAGGGAGCTGCTAATTTTAAAGAACTTGGGATTTTTAAGCAGGTTCTCCCTTTAATCCTTTATGCATTTTTTTGAATGCTTATCTGATCAGGTTGTTAATTTCCCTGAATGCACTACTCATCATTTCACTCAGTATTTGTATTTGTCATCTTTTGAAGAACTCTTCCCCCAAACCATAGAATACTGAGTGGCAGGGAATGTGGAGAGGCTTTAGAAAGATGGACATCCTTGGTGTCATGGAGCTTTACTCCTGAACACCCGAAAGACCCTGAGAGATTAAACACTTATTTGAGACAGGAAGGTTGCAGCTCAGGCAGATCTGAGGAGACACAAATGATATGGATCCTGGCTAATGCTTATCAGGCCTTATTCAATACTATCCCAGAAAGGGAGTTTCTGAAATTGAAAGATAGAGTCTCCAAGCAGAAAAGGAGAGTTTCCAGGAGAGTGTCCAAGCCGAGAGGAACAATCTCCAGATCCAGGAGAGTCTCCTAGTCAAGAAACACAGTCTTCAAATCCAAAGAGAGAGTCTCCAAGCTGAGGAGGAGAATCTCTGGGTTGAGAAAGAGAGTCCCCTAGTCAGGAAAGAGAATCTCAAAACCTGGCAAGAGTGTCTCCAAGCTGAGAAAGAAAGTCTCCAAGCTGAAGGGGAAGATCTCTGAGCTGAGAGAAAGAATCTCCAATCTCAACTAGACACCTCTGAATCTGAGAGGGACTCCCTTCAATCCAAACTCAACAGCCTTCAAACAGAGTGAAACACCCTCCAATCTGAACTAAATATCCTCAAAATTAAACGAAACACACTCTGAGCCAAGCTGGAAAGTGAGAGCATTGGAACTGACCACTCTGATCAACCACAGGAGGCACCAGAATCGATGTCAGTTGCCCCTGTAAGAAGACAGACAATGAAACAAAGCTCGACTTAGTAATAACAGAAGAAAGAGAAGGAGGGGACAGTAGAGGAAGCAGTCACTGTAAGAGAAGAGAAGGAAAGAGGCCCAAAGGAGTGGCTCCAAGATCCAGGGGAAATGCCCCTAAATCCAAGGGAGGGGCCCTCAATAAGACTGCAGTCACCAACTGTCAGGAGGGTAACAAGAAGTCCTGAAAGAGTAGGAGGTGAGCAAGACATTGTTACTATTGTCGATTGATCTCTGAAAATCAGTGAAATTACAGGGCTGAGAAAAGACTTCTCATGCTGCCCAAAAGAGCCTGTTTGTCACCTGGTTACTTTGATGTTGGGACAATGGGGCCAACAGTGTGTGGCTAGATAGTAAAGCAGCTCGCCAACTGGGTGGCATTGCAAGGGACACATCGACAGAGGTATTAGTATATGTCAGAACCAGGCTTTCACCCTCTGTAAACAGATGCTGTTAGGCGTGAAAGAAAGATACCCCTTCAAAGATGACCTGATGCCTGAGAAAAAGAAATGGACTGATATTTGAGAGAATAGGCTGTGCTGGAAATGTTACATAGCCCCACTTTCATTCCTGACGACCCTGCCCATAAACCGCTGACATACACTAAAACAATTAAGTCTGTGGCCACATATCTTGAGCCATTTAGATGTTCATTTCACTGATTCACATGGACTCAGCCAATTGAACAAAAGAATTTCATACACTTATGGAAAGCAGACATTATCAAACACTAGGCTATTCTCCAAATGCCATGTTTCAAGACATATCAAATAAAACTAACTGTAAAATGCTGTACCATTTGAAGTTAAATGAAAGGGATTGGCAAGTCATTACCTGTTCATGCTTCTCACTATGGAGGCCTTATGCTAAATAATAAATAAATTATATGAAACATATTGGTTATAATGATGAAAGTGCTCATTTTGAATACATATGTTTTGTCTGTACTGCTTTCGTGTGAAAAAACAGGCTTTGGCTGTTTTTTTGTAATAACAAAGACACCTGAAAGAAGACCTTGTTCAATTAAAAATTAAACTTAATTGTCTGTGTTTACAATGTCAGAGTTAACTGCTGGAGGTATCATGGGATATCTATTTGTAGAGAATGCACTTCTTTGATGACATAGAAGTAAGGATCTTCGCCATCAGTAACAGCAGCAATGTTCTCATGGAAAGCAGGCTCTGATTCATATGTATATATTTTCAAGGTATTATTTATTTATTTATTTATTCATTTATTTCATGTTGGCTCTATTTTTTAAAATTAACATGACTATGCAAATATAGCACAGATGTGACGCATACACACACCCTTGAAATTCACAACTTGTAGCCCGGAACCCCCACTTTTCCATTCCATTTCTCTTTGCTTAATGCAGCCATCAGTCTTAAGTTCTTGACCATTAAGGCTGACTTAACGATTATGAGCCCAGACAATGCTGACTTTTCAGTGGGAATCCAATGGCAGGTGAAGCAGTCATATTGATCTGCAAAACAAATAACCTTTCTTTTATCACAGCTTTCAAACAAATAACCCTAATTCAACAAAAAACTTGTCAGCATAGGCTTAAATTGCTTATTACTGAAGTATAATGAAATGTTTAAACTTGACCGCTGGATAAACAGCACGTGCTCAATTGCATTACTGGGTAGATGCCTAAATAAAGAAGGTACTAATCTTTCCTCTGTGACACTAACCAGCAATTTCATAGTTGAATCTTAAATCTAAAATTGCATATACTGTTTTTGGTCCAAGGCCTGACAACCATGTGCTGGGAAGCATCTCCTGAGACCCTGCTGCAGATTGCTTTCAGTTCTCAGTGGTCAGTAGGTCAACAGCAAGAATGCACAGGTGCCTGGTTATAATAATCTTTTCACTAACTTCCAAGCTCAGCTGCTGCATAATGCTACATCAGCAATATCTTTCCTGATCCCATGACACTTTTTTCCTCTGTCTTGCTTTTGGGTTTTTTTTTTTTTTTTGTTTGTTTGTTTTTGTTTTTTTTTTTTTGTTGTTGTTGTTGTTGTTATTTTTACTTCTGGATTTTCTCCAAGAATAGATAACTTCACCTTCTTCTAGCAGAGGTGTCAGTAGGCAGTCTGCTCATCCTCAGCTACTGAAATATTTATCTTAGGGTTATATATGCATTCTAGACACAGTCCTCATCAGCTGTAATTCTTCAAGCGAGCTTTTTTTTTTTGCCTCCTTCACAGCAGTGCTGTGCTTTGGGAACAGCAAAAACTCTGACATGCCTATATTCTGTAACTACTGAAACACTCCAGTCCCACCAGAGCTTGGATAGGGATGCCACAGTTGATCAAACAATTTCCAGGCTGTTGCAGATCTTTTGAGAACAGCAGCAGTTTTCATTCATCATCACACACCCAAGTAATTGAACCTCCAGGGCAATTCTGTCAAGCGTCACACTTACAAGCATATGACACTGGTGGTGTTGTTATGACTGCAGTTCGTGGACATTTAGGGAGAGGAGTCAGCAGGAGGAGAGAGTGATTTTTGAATTACTTTTCAAAGTATTTAACTGTTTTCTGCACAAGAGATAGGAACCATATATTGGTCTTAATTTACAGTTTCTTCTGTGGTAAGCTTTCTCCCTGTACACCTAACCAGCTATCTTTGCTAAAAATAATTTAAACAAAGTAATCAAATCAGTAAGAGTTAACATTCTATCATTTGATTTAAATTTTTACGACGATCACTTGGTAGAAATAAGATAAACAGAAAGCACTGAGGGAAGAGAAGAAACCATCTGTAGAGGCTTCAGGTTTGTCAGCCTTCTTTTGTACATTAGTTTGAAAGAAGGGATAAAATACAGAAACTGATTTGGGTATTGAGCTTACCTAGAAACGGAGTTGTTTTGTTCCAGGATATGTTTAAATCCTTCCATGTGTTTAATTATGAAATTGACTTCTTTGCATTAGCACTTTATTTTTTTTTTTAACTGATAGAAAACAAAACTGAAGAGCACCCTACTCTCTGAAGCTTTGATCTGCACTCAGACAGCAGCCCTTGAGCTTACCTTTGTTACTTGATGTAAACATCCAGGCGTGTTCTGAGGATCAAGGTTGTTTCCCCATTCAGTGCAATAAAATGGCAAGAGGCATAAAGTGACTTAAGAGTAAAGAAAACATGCTGAAGAACAGACTGTTATTTTCTCTTTCATTTTCTCACACACACTGAAAACACAGAATCACATGTTAAGCAGTGAGAACTGTGATTAGTCAGTCACTGTAGGGTGCTGCTTGTTCTAGCCTCAGTCTGAAGCTACCCCCTGGAACTGAGGAAGGCAGGAAAGGGCAAGGCTGGTGTGTTGAGCATTCAGAAGCCATTCTCTTATCCAGGGCTGCAGATTCAAGCCCTCAGTATGCACAGTGGCTTCAGCATCACACAGAAAAGGAAGCTGTCTGTCAATAAGGAGAAGCCAAAACATACAGGCAGAATTCAGTATTAAAGACTTCAGAAACCTACCAATACCTCCTATAATAAGCTTTTCCTTTATACATTTCAAATACTGCACAGTAGAACTGCCTTTATAAATACTAGGGCACTATCTTTAGTAATCCATTCCATGGTATCTCCAAAATGCGATCTTTCTCCAAATGCCTCCTAAATGTGCGGGGATAAACACCAAGATGTCACACTTTAGATCTGTTCACCCATGTTAACATTTTTTTTTAATTGGAAAAAATATGTAAATAATAGCTTCAAATCATTATTCACTGAAACAGAGTACTTGTCTCCACACAATTCCTTTGAATCACCAGATGTTCACTGAGTTGTTGGTGTCTTTTCTTTTCTTTTCTTTTCTTTTCTTTTCTTTTCTTTTCTTTTCTTTTCTTTTCTTTTCTTTTCTTTTCTTTTCTTTTCTTTTCTTTTCTTTTTTTTTATCATTTTGAGTTAACGCGTTTACCTATTTTTCTTGAATGGCTGTGGATAAAGAACCATCTTCTGTCCCAAAGAAAGAATTATTATACACTACACTGGTTAGGGCAGTCACAGAAGAGACCTCTTCTACAGGAGGCAATAATCCAGAGCAGGGTATTCATCTGGAAGACGGACTCTCAGCTTCAGAGTCCCTCTTCTGAACTAAGCAGAATAGGGCCTGCAGGGTCTCTAGGTTCTGAGAGTAAGTCTGTCAGTCAGCTATTGAGAATGCTTATTTCACCACACACTGGTAAGCACGCAGTCACCTGCATTCTTACATTTCCATGAGAAGTTTTCTTTTCCACAAGACTGACCTTTTCTTTCAAAATGAACTTCAACCTAAAATGTTGGTTCACCAATTTTAAATTAGGATTATTTATAGTTACTTTCTGTGAGTGGGGAGGGATGCTGTTAGCAATTTCTAACATTATCCGGTAGATGAAGCTTGGCAAAAGCTCAGTACTGCTAGGAAGCTTAGCTTATCTCTGTGTATTTATGCTGCATTTATTAATGAATGTATTGCCTGCTCAAACAAGAAACAAAATCATCTATTGTGCATATATTAACAGTAGATAGACCACGATACATTATGCTGCAGAGAAACAGAAAGAAGAATGGTGTGGCAATTTAGGGCTCTACATTCGCAGTGAAACAGGAGAGATGTTTACCACAGAGTGAAAAATGTTCCATGAGGAGACGGTGAGTTGAAGAGAACATCAGAGCTGTGAATATTACAATGCATTTATCTGTTTCTAAGCCAGCAATAGTGGAAGATCCTGGCACTTCTTGGAACTGCCCTGCTGCGTTTCACATTTTGGTGAGAAAACAATTATCATTCATTTCTTCAAATTATGTTGAAGTGTTGCTTCTACTAAATAGTGTCACTTTCACTTCTCTGTACATTTGATCAATTTTTAGATCATACAGTTGATTAAGCAGATCTCTGCGAACTCAACCAAAACATTCCAGATATTATTTGAAATTTATAGTTTAGTAACCAACCAACCAACCACTGCAGAACCAGATGAAGCATTCTGACCAGAGCATATTTGTAAGGTATTTTAAAGTAGCTATCTGTGTTCACTCTCAGTCTTGTACTGCCACGTTCTTAGCCTACTGACTGGCACGGCCCTGTGAAGCTCCCACTGTCAATTAATAAGAGCTTTAAATGGGACACTGACTTTTTACTAAATTTGTTAAAACAAAACAAAACAAAACAACCCAGGAACATCAAAAACCAACCAATCAAACAAACAAGCAAGAAACCCAAACATTTTCTGAAAGATCCCTTGCTAATAAACCAGGCTATGGAAACACAACCTATCCTGTTTTGGGGACTGCTACATGTTTTTCAGTAATAAGTTGCAATGTTTCATTGCACTGTTTACTAACATAGCTTTTAAATTTTAAGTCTTCCAAGTGCTGATTTCTATGAGATATTTTTAGTTCTCTGTTGAAACTACTTAATTCTCTAGAAAAAGACTTATTTTGGACTGACAAAACATGTAATGTTTTATTTTCTTCAGATACAATATTATATCATGTTAATAATGCATCAGTGGTGTCCAAAAACACAAAATGAAACTTTATATCTATCTCTTTTTAATTGTAAATAATCTATATATATATCCAGAGTTTGCATTTTTTGAATACTAAATAGAAGATACAACTCTTCATGTGTTAATGGATAATCTCATTTTTTGTTACAGATATAGTTTATGTTTTCTACAAAATTCTAGTTACTACTACCCAAATGGTGAGTGTACTTTGATCACAAGACTTTGTGATCTGCCAGCTGGGATAGCAGCTAATTAACAGTTAGCATTTTGTTTCAGCTTTTGTTAGTGTCCCATGTCATATCGTCCTCCAGTTCTGCCTGTAATCTCTATCATTCTTGGAGGCAGTAACAAATTGCCTTCCTCCTTCCCCTGGGAGTCAGAATGATTAATTTGTCGATGTCTAGTTAAAGCCTACTACAAAGAAACCAAGATCTTGAAAAGTCATAATATGTCTTCAAAGCCTGATCTTTCTGAAGGATAGTGTTGGGAATACAGCACAGATGCAGACACAAAGCTTACAGCCTCACTTGTCTTGGAGAATAAACTCAGTGCAAAGTTCCTGTTTCATGCACATCCATCATGTTAGTTTGGGATGCCTTGTCATTCACCCCACGTCAAATCCCAAGCTTGCTACTGTGAAGCAATTGTGGCAGAAAGGCATTTCTGTAGCTGAGCAGATTGCATGTGATTTTCTATGGACATATTAAAAAGCTAACATGGGGCAAGTTCACTGTGGGTGTTTAATGTGCCACCCATTGGAGGGCTGGAAAAAAATTCAACAGAATAGAGCAAGAATTCTAATGATGAAATCAGCCTTGGCCTCTTTTCTGTTACCTCTTTCACCAAATCGACAGCTGAGTTTTTCTGATAGGTACTGCTCCTGTATCTGGCTTCTGCAGTAAGGGTGTGCTTAATCTCTGCCCAAGGTGTGTGTTTTATTTAATTACTACCTCACAAAATGAGAAGTTGAATCTCAGCTGTGCTGTTTCTGAAGATCATGCTCTTTTCCCCTCAGATTATGGGAAATCTGAGTTTACTGTTCACCTTTTCAGGTCAAAGGCATTGAATGCTAGCAGATATATAAGGGCTACGAAGATTCACAGGCTGCATATAAATCAATTTTAGCTTACGGTGACTTAAGTCACAATCCAGTGCAAGGAAAACATCTTACATTGTGTTGTATTAAATAAAACACTGGTAGACTTTTCCCTTTTTTCAATTCTTTCCTGCTCCTGAATATTCTTTGGGGACACTTCAGAGGAACTTTATGTTTTCCATGATACTACTCTGCTGTAAGTCTTATCATCTGAAACCTTACTTCTATTCCACAGCAGTGGCATCTCCTTTGTTAAACTGAATTTTACCCCTTCACTACCTGAAGTCCTCCTTCAGTCAGTTTTGCTGTTGCTTATTTAGCAATGCAGACTTGAAAACTGAGTTTACCCTGGGCAGTGTCTCCTGGTCTGCAGCTGTTACAGTAAAGACTGCTGAAGCTAAGCAGCCCTCCATTTTTAGTTTGTTAGTGTATAAAGAAATATTTTTTTTCATTATGTTTTTTAGGTTTTAGATCAATATGGAGATGCTCAGAAATACCAAGTATAAGCAAGTCCCATGTTTAAAGCAGACTTTGCTTTCAGATCAGAGTACTACTGGTATCAAACAGAAACAGAATTCTGAAGTTACAAATAGGTTCCCTTAAAGATATTCTGATGGAAGGAATAGTCATAACATGTTCTTTCTATGAGTGTTTTTACAACATGAAATAAATCATTCCAAGAAATCCTCTCCCAGGCTGGATTTAAACTCTCAGCAGCTGGCTAGCTAGGAAACATAACAGACACATAAACCTTATGGTAGCAAGAATAAGATTTAGGTAAACAGAAGAAAAGGGCAGAATTTGAACTGCACGGGCTTTCCTTGATCTTAAAGTGCCTAGCATGTTAGCATAGGCCAAAAAAGCAGAATATTTTGGCTTAGCTTCAGGAATATCCCCCAGCTTCTCCATGCTGCTTGTGTGATACAAGGCAAATACTGAAGTGCTTAAACAATTACTTAATCAGCTGCTTCAACAAGCCAGGAAAGTGAAAATCTGCATCTCTAGCACAAAGCTGTTTTTAAAAGCAATAAAGACAAAGGAAATCAAAAGGAAAAAGAAAACCCTTGTCTGTTGTTTTGTTTGTGTGTGTGTTAGGAGAAATTCACTTTCTTCTATATCAACATGATGAGCTGAAGATTACTGAGGAAAAGGTAAAACTAAAATCTCTACATTGCAGTTCATGACCACACAGCAAATCTGAAGACAACAATTTAGAGCCTTATTTCAGCTCATGAAATACGTGATTTGCAATAATCTACTTCAAGAACGTGGTTCTGTTGCGATTTCCGTATTTCTTTGTTAAAGCACATCAAAGACTGCAGAGATGGAACTACCTCAACACTAACTCTTATGTAGTTGAGAAGCACTTTAAGAAGTTTCTTTGCAGAATGAAGTCTGATTTGCAAACAGACGTGTTCTGTTCTTGGAAAGGAAAATGACATGTTATGCTTGACAGGTAAAAAAAATGCAATGGCATAATAAAAATGTAGCACTTGAAAAAAGCACCTCAAGAGCTTAATGTTGCTACATATTCTGAAGGAGAAATGATTTCCAAGTTTTAATAATTAGCCTATCTCATAAAGGAAGCTGACAATGGACATTAGTGAAACTGAGTGCAGTACTCAAAGTTTCTAATTAAAAAATGAGTCCATTCTAAGAAGTGAAAGAAATGATTCTTAAGTTTTACCACTGAGAGAAAAGAATCCACACAAGTTTCAGCTTGTTGTATGAAGTTACAGCTGAAAAAACAGCATGAGGGTAGGAACTTGAGGAAATGCCTCTTGATGTGACTCGAAATCTAGTTTTTAAGAATCTGGAACAATACCATATCTAGACTTTACAGAAATATATATATATATTTCACAGAATCATAGAATCACAGAATGGCCTGGTTTGAAAAGGATCACAATGATCATCTAGTTTCAGCTCCCCTGCCATGGGTAGTATCGACAGCCACCAGACCAGGCTGCCCCAAGCCACATCCAGCCTTGGAAACAAATACTAAAGAGACTGCCTAACATTCAACTGCACAAGCTAATTGTTATTAACACAGCTGCTTCCACCACACGATTCATCATTTTCATGGAGATTCCGTCAGCAGATACAAAAAAGGATTTCCAACTACACAACCAATGCTATTTTTTGTCACATATTATTACAGACAAATGTTGGCTTTAATATTTTATAGGGTGTGTGACCATTCCAGTGACTGAAACATATGATGAAAGCTGATGGAAAATAATCAGCAAGTACGGAAGCCAGCCTGCTTAAAGCTCTTTGCTGTGAAAGCCCTTGCTCTTTTTCTACATAATACTTCCACTAATATCAGTAGTAGCTCTGCACAGGATAAGAGCTCAGGATTTTCATACATCATTGAGGTGAACATTGCCAGAAGTTATCTAAGATTTATGCAAACACACTCTACAAGTCAGCATTCCTTCTGCATGGAAGTCTAATTTAAATTAATGCAGTTTTTGGCTAAGGGAAAGAATTCCTTCTAGCACACTGTTTCTTAACTTTGCAGATTGATGACCCAGAATCAAAGTAAAAAATCATTCATGATCCGCTCTGTCAGAATGAAATGCATACATGGGTGCAATAAAAATCATATAATTTATTTGGATATGGGTTCAGAAGATGGACTGAAAATATTGTCTTGAAGGTCACAGTGCCTGGTGGTAGGAAGAAAATATTTCCTTATTTTCTGTTACTGTCACATTCTTCAAGTTATGTGGCAACTGATTTTTTAATATTTTTACTCCTAACCGTAACTTCTATTGCATACAGAAGATCCCATGATTCTATACAGCACTTTCTGCACCTCTCTGGTGTTCAGCTGCTTCACCTTTTACTAGAAGACAGCACATATATTGACAATACCTCTGCAACACAAGCTCCTACATACTGAGCTGCAGGCTAAGGCAGGACTAGCTTTTCTTACCAAACAGCTATCTGAAAATAACCCATCTGAGCACTCTCTGAGTTTGAGACCAATGATAAAAATTCTTATTTATGATACATCATCACTACAAACAGTGTCTTTAGAGAAACATGCTACTGCAGAAATTAACATATAGCAAGCACATCTGACAAATACCAATGACCACTCAAAACAAGTCATGCCATTCAATACGAAAACAGAATGAACAGCTAGCAAAATAAGAGCAATGAAAAGAAATATGTATTCATAAATATATAGAATTCATTCCAAAGTTAATTTAAAACACCATCATCTTTAAGGCTGCACTAGCCTTGCTTATATTGGTTCCTACTCCAGCAAATGCCTAAATCCTGTCCTCTAGAGAACTGAATAACGCACAGCTGCTGTCAGAGCAAATATTCACATTACTAAAGCTGCATGCAACCTAAAGTGTGCAGTTACTATGAGCTTCGAGACCAGCTCTTCCCACACATACATGAAATGAGCTTTCCATTTACTCATTCACACTGAAGCAGGAAAGATGAGATGATTCTCGTGTTTGTTTTTGTTGAGGTTCTTAATCACAACAGTGTAAAATGAATGTAGAAATAAAACCGTCTGCATTTGGGATTACATCGTACTTGTCCAAATTAAATCAGCTTTTTTTAGTTTGCACAACCCAAGAAAGTGAAAAACCACATGAAAAAAACAAGGACAACAATGGTGTTGAGAGTGCAGCTGTTTCACATACATATGAGAAGGAGAAACTGAGAAATTAGTTTAATTTATCCTAAATATAAATGACAAATAAAGGCCCAGAAAACTTATTTTGGTGTTGTTTTTTTGTTTGTTTGTTTGTTTGTTTGTTTGTTTGTTTTTTCCTTTTTTAACAACCCTTTTTCTTTTAAGACTTTGCTCTTCAGTTACCACAAGATGTTCCATAGAGTAAACAGATAAGAAGAGAGACCTATCTCACACCTGACTTATGTAGGCTCTATTCCTTTAAATATCTTATTCCTGACTTCTGAGCAGACAAATAAGATGTGCAAATTTATTCCTTGTTGCTGACAAGTATTTGTATTACTAGTGCCATATATAACCTTACAAGTTTGCAAACTATATGAATTTAAACTATACAATTTAGAAGTGCTCACACTGAAATCTTCAAATACTTCAAATGTAATCAATCACCGTGTGCTTTCTTTGCAACTAACTCTGTAGCAGATGCACTATAAACAACTTTTGCTGTCTGCTCAAGTGCAGATATGAAAATACAATAGCATTGTGTTTCTCAATAGTGTTATTCAATAGTGTTTGAATAAAACCATACCGTACCTACTTCCTAGAAATCATGACACACCAGAATAATGCTGTGAATATATTACACCTTGTTATCCTAAGCAAACTAATCACTAAAATCTGACACATTACTCAACTGAGAGTCTTAAAAATATTTAGGTTAATGCATTCTCCAAATTTTGCAGATTATTTTATTGTAAGAAATGTCTAACTCGTGTATTTCTTTATGATCTAAATGTAAAAAAATATTCAATATATTTGCAGAGAATGGTAGCAATATCATAGAATCATAGAATCACAAGGTTGGAAAGGACATACAAGACCATCCAGTCCTACTGTCCTCCCATTAACGCTGCAACCACAAACCACTAAACCAGATCTCGTAGCTCCTCATCCAGACACCTGTTGAACACTGCCAGGGACAGTGACTCCACCACCTCCCTGGGAAGCCATTCCAGTGCCTAACCAGTCTCTGAGAGAAAAATATATTCTTATGCCATTTGAAAAGGTTTCCATGAAGTGGAAAAATCAAAGCACTTTGCTTTGAGAGTAGTGCCAGAAAGCAAAAAGAGAGGGCAGACATTCTAGCCATACTCTCATCAGGAGGAAGTTTTGTACCATCAGGGATTTTGTTAGAACCTGTTATTAAAATGTTAGCAAAGAAGTTCACACTGGCATATAAACATGACTGCTCCTGCAGACCAAGGAGCTGGCATGCAAATAGACCAAAGCAAAATTTACTTTGAGTCCTTGGCTCTGTATTTCCAAAAAATCTTTCACAATGGACAGAATAAAGGTGGAAATATGTCAACCACCTCAAGTAATAATTACGAGTTGTCACTGAAGGCAATAGAAGGAACAGTAATCTATATAACTATTTTAGTGGCACATGTGCAGAACAAGAAATCTTTCTCATTCAATAAAGTAATACGAATTATTTTTATATCTCATAGGAAAATAAGCAATATTAAAATTAGGCAAAGTAGGTTTTATTATGTGCTATTGTTTCCCTGAAAATGTCAGGATTATGTGTTGTGAAATGCACTTTCCTTTCATAGAAAAATTCAGGTTTTCTTACTGATAATTGTTGTTGTAGTAAATACAGAATAGGTATAAAAAAGTAAAGAGTTAAGGACTCTTGAAAGTCATGGGTAACAGTCGTTAAACTGCCAGTTTTTAGTGCCGATTACTGAATGCTGAGATTAGTGAAATGAAGATTAGCAAAATTCTCTGGGGTTATTAACATGCCTGTAATAGTTTTCCACTAGATACCAAGTGAGACGTTTCTATTGGAGCCAGAAACGCACAGATGTGGCACTGTCAACATAAAAATATATCACAAATTTTAAGATACTTTTCTGAACTACTAATGTCCAGAATTCTTTGTTTTCATAAAAGGAAGAAAAAAGACTTATTTCCATCCAAATTCCAACATACAAGAATCACCAACAGTACAGGTGGCACCAAAGCTGGCAGTACCTGCAGCAAATGAACCACTCTGATACTGACATTTACATTCTCATATCCTAAAAAGTCATATTTTCCTCCAGAAAAAGGTTTTTGTTGTTCCTGTCAATTATTTACATTCAAAAGTTAAAGTACTTGTATTTCCCAAATTTTACTGAATATTTCATGCATCTTCTGAGTGAATGCACACAATTCAACAGTGCCATTTGTTTTGATTATGAAACATCCAAAAATTCTTTTACTTCAAAAAAATTACTTAATTGCACCCTTAACATTTAATTATATTAAAAAGCCTTCCATATTTAATTGACATAAAATTGTGCATGGGTAAATGAGTGACATACTCTCTGGCATTCTTGTAACGTTGGTACAAATTTTGCACAAACTCATTTCTCCTCAGAGATAGACAAAATAATGTTGGCATCTTAGCTTGAAAAAGTAAACTAGGCCTAAATAGAAGGGACATGAGGATTCCCGAAACAGGCCAGGCAAACCATCTTGACATTCATTCACACAGGACCTCTCCTCACATGTTTTCATCAAGCTTACGACAGGTCTACACAACTATTCTCTTTGCTATGTTCTTTCCCAGTGGTGGGGGTGGTAAAGATTCAACTTGCTATTTCATACTGGGGTACTTTTAATATGCAAAGGTGGTGTTCTAATGTACTGCACTGTAACCTCCATCTCATTCCTTGCAAATATTCATATTTCGTTTTTACTGTCATCTTAATTAGAGGTCTTGACTATACTGTTCATAATGAAAGTTGAGACTTCTTTCACACTGTTAATGCACAGATCACAGTAAAGTACATAAGTACTGTTTCTCATAGCCTTTCTGAACAGCAGTATCTTTCTGGAGTGCCAGACTTGACTACTAAATGCTATGTAATTGAAAAGACATTTGCCACATCATATCTGCAGTAGAATGAAAAGTGCATATTACAGTCTGTATATACACTGAAAGATCAAGAGGTACCAGATAACAGGGTGAACAATAGGTCTGCTATCTACTCCATGGTCTTTGCCTAATTGCTGTGAGCATTCTATTACTCTCATAATGCATCAGGACTTCTACATGGAAATGTTCATTTACATCATAGAATATTTCTAAATAAATTGGAAATTGTTATCAGCATCACACTTGCAGTAGAGAAAGCTTAATACTTACAGCAAAGTTAACACAGGCTCTCTTTCTTCAGTGGATATAAAGAAAAAATCCACACAGAGCCACTATAATTTAATCTCAAACTGAGAAGAACACAAGCCCATAAGAACATCAACAGAGGGTCAGATCAAAGGCTAGTGTTCTCAGTGCTCCATCTCCCATGACTGCCAGCAGCAGCTACTTGGAGAAAACCATGTTTCCATTTCCCCTTAGTCTTAGAATCATACAATCATAGAATGGCCTGGGTTGAAAAGAACCACACTGATTATCCAGTTTCAAGCCCCCTGCCATGTGCAGGATCACCAACCACCAGACCAGGCTGCCCAGAGCCACATCCAGCCTGGCCTTGAATGCCTCCAGGGATGGGGCATCCACAGCCTCCTTGGGCAACCTGTTCCAGTGCGTCACCCTCTGTGTGAAAAACTTCCTCCTAATATCTAACCTATAGGACGTCATTGTCTAAGTTAGAAGCAGAGCACACTATGATGTTTTACCTGTATCCAAAAAGCTATAGGTTCTAGCTTTTGATGGCTAAAGGATTTCCTAAGGCAAGTTGAATCATCAATATTTTTTTCTGAGAAAGAAATGCTGGACAGAACCAGAACTTGTGTTAATTCTCACAGTCAACTAGAACAAGCTCTGCGCAGCGGTAGGCCAATTTAGCATGTTTTCCAGATTTTAGTATTCAGATAAAGTTTATTTTACAAATGATCCAGAGAAGTGACTTTTTATTAAGAAGCTGAAAAGGGCTGGTATTGTACAGGACTGCCTATTCATCTTTCAGAAGGAAAGAAGTAGAATAATGAGAAAATACTGGAAAACAGCAACAACAACAACAAACAAAACAAACCAACCAAACAAAAAAACAAACCCAACAACAACAAAACCCATCCAACTCAAGTCATGAAGAAAACCGGTAAGTCACTAGTGGAGCTGCATAGGATATAAAATAGGTCTGGAAGAGAAACTGTCACTTTCACAGTCTTTGAGTAGATAAGAGTGATCTACTGATATCTTAACAGCCACAAAATTAACTTCTCTGTTATTTTGGTAATATAGCAAATTATGTTTATTAATACCACCCTTTCATGAACTTCTATAGGTAACTGACATAAGTTAGAAGAGAATGTCTGCTTCGTGGAAGTCACTGTGTTGAAACATCTCATGACTACACCACCCCTCTAACAGGGTGTGCTGGTCACAAAGACTCAAGTCATACAGGTGTCTACAACATGCTATTCTCACTTCAAAGTTGAGCAGGAGAAAAATGTAGTGTTTACCATGACAGTGTAACCTGCCAGCTGTCATCTGCCTGAAAACACATCCTGGCTATGAGCTTCTGGGAGATGGAACAACCCAAAGTAGCTGCACTCACAGGATTTATTAAGAGCACCACCTCTACCTTCCGCAAATTTTGTTTCCTCCCAGCACAAGACAGTCTCTTTGGTTTTCAAACAACTCACACTGACAGGTGTGGCATCTGACATCCTTGTCAAAAAGCACAGATCAAACCCATGATTTCTGAAGCAGAAAATGTAAGCCTTTTCAGTTTTTACAAAAGGCAACCATTCAAACAGAGACTTCAGTGTTGACCAGCTCTTTCTCTTTTGACTGGTTGCATGGGCGGACACAGCATACGTGTGTATTTAAGGATCTACAAGTTCCACAGCCAATGTGGAGCGTAAATTATCAATAATAAACATCTCCTTCCCACAGCAAATCTTTTTAATTCTGTAAGAAATGCATCTAAATTGCCCCGTAGTTGTGTGGCAAACTTGCTTCCTGAACTACAGAACTGCTAAATCTTTGTGAAGGGCTCCCCATGAAGAGGGGAGAATTAATAGAATTAATAAGTAGCATTACAGTAATGCTGTATTTGAGTGGGGAATTTGGTGATCCAAGACACATAATTCTTGGGAAAGTTAATTTCTACACAACTGAAAACAGTATTATGTTCCTGAGGACCATTCCTACAGCAATTCATATCATTATCTTTTGATTATATGGTCTTAGCGGCATACACAATAAATATTTTTACTACTGCTTTATTTTATTTTATTTTAATTCCCTTTCTAAACCATCCTTATGCATAAAGTTTGAAATGTGGAAGTAGTATGAGAGAACAGTAACAGAAAGGAGAATGAAACAGCAGACATAGTATGCAATAAAAGAGAACTAATCTACTGTATAACTTCTGAGTTGGACAACCCTATTATGAAAGGTATATCTCATAAAAGGCAAATAAACATCTGCCTTATTTTTCCTTCCCACGTATGTAGCTGTGGCATTATGAATTTATCAAACACAACACAAAGAAAACAAACTAAACAAGAAATGGCTACTTATAAAAGGAATGCAAAGTCCCAAGAAAATGTAACTTTTAGTTTATATTTTCCCCAGCAGATAATTTATGATAAATTTACTGAGTTATGTCACTGGCTGCAAGGTGTCACTCACTTTCAGACTTCGTCTCATTAACTTCTCCCTCCTAAATTTATGAAAGTTAAAAGCTTGAATTGTTTTTCAGAAACTTTTGAAGATATAAAGCTGAACCTCTTTGAGAAGCACACATCATCTATAATTTTTTTTTTTTTTTTTTGGAAGAACGTACTTCGCCTCAGCTGTTACATTTGCTATTTTGGACTGCTTTTCTTAGAAAGATTCCAGATGGCTGATCTGAAACGAAGGTTAACTTTTTTGACATTTTCTTAAAACAGCCCCAATCGTGTGTGTAAAGGAGAAAAAGAGAAGAAAGAGAAAGGGAGAGAAGGATTTTCTAAAGTAATGACCCACCTCAAAAATCACGGTCTCACTACTGCAGTGTATATTTAGGTAAATTGTGGGTCTCACCATAGCATTTAGTTAATCACTTGGGGAAAAAAACAAAACAAAACAACAACCACCAAACATACTCACTTGGGCATATATTTGCACTGCATAACAGTTATTGCTTAATTACCCTTATTTCAAAAGCAATATTTATTCGCTTCACCTGCTAAAATGTGTTAGCCTCTGTTCTCTGTAAATCATACCAAATATAAAAAAAATTTCTCATTTCCCTTTTATGTCCAATACTTTTGTTTTCCATCTGCAAAATGATGTCCTTAGATGTCTCTTCACAGTGTCTCTTACCCCAAATCAGTTAGACAAACACACAAAAAAATAAGATATAAATATTACCATTTTTGCTCTAATGGAATATTTCTCCTTTAAGATATTTCCTGCCTGAAGCACCTACCATGCTTTACTCAGCTTAATTCACCTCATTTTTGCCATCTCTTATAGGGAAGAATGTCTTTCATTCATTCTCATCACTCAGATACCATTTCCAACCTCTAGAATTATGTCATTTGAGTCTAGCGTTCGCCACTAGCTGCTTTGAAAAATGAAGAGGAAAATATGCTCACCTTCAGGCTCCCCACAGAGTGTACACTGTGACTCTGTAAAGAAGAAGAGAAAAATTATGATTTCTTGCTTGTAAGATCTGTGTGGTGTAGAGTTATGAAGTCGTAACTATGTCCAAACAAAACAAACCTTAAGGAACTCAGATTTAGCTTGGAAATCACAATTTCATTTTCAGCATCTATTTCTTTAACAGTTGCAACATAACTTTTAAAAGAGAGTTTTTGCAAGAAACATTTTCTAAGCAGAACTGTAAGTCTCCAGCGCTATTTATGTAACCAGCACCTCCACATATTCCACTCAAACGCAGGTAGCGGGACTTTTGGGTTTAGAGAAACATTTTTGTATTTGTAGCTGTAGATCAGTGACAGCAGCCACTCAAATAGAGTGTAAGCCTCTCAATATTTTAGCACTGGAGGAAGTAAACAGCAAAAGCAATGGAATTATTATATTCTTATCTCATAAAAGACTTCCAAGTCCTTGCAGGCAAATGAATAAGTCAAATAGTCAACGTAAAAGTGCTGTGATATTACACAAAATGTTCAGGTATAGAGAAGAGGGAAGTGCAGCTTTATTATAATAAACACTGAGTCTCTAAATGTGTAGTTATTATTTTCTTTACACATAACTATTTGGAAGCTGTCTGTCATAAAAATTACATTGCATAATGTACAACTATGTGCACACACAAAGGAAACACTTTAGGCATTCTTTGCTTAAGACTGAGTTTTGTCAGGTGTTGGCATCAAGATGCAGAACAAAGCTGTTATTTAGAACCCAAGCAACAGAGTCAAATGAAATCAAAGGGACTACAATCAAGTTGGTAGACAATTCTGATAAAGCTGGAAAAAGTCTTACTTCAAAGCAGTAGTGCAGTATATTTCACAGTCACAGCTACCTGGAATCTCCTTCTAAACACTCAGATGGAAAGTGGTAATTCCAGCACCAAAAAGTATTCTGAAGCAAATGTACATACACACAGGCACACACTCAAGCACGTGCACACTTTAATATAGGCTAAGAACAAAAAAAAGCCCCAACAGTTCAGTGCTCCTGGTTATATGCAAATCCCTTAACTCAAAAGCCTGCTGATGCTTTTTGTTCTTGAATGCCAAATGAGAGACCATACATTAACTGTGATTTTGATTTTAAGGAAAATAAATAAATAAATAAATAAATAACAAAAACAGAAACATAGAATATGAAATGCATGCACTGAGATGATTTGACCTTTAAAGTGCCCCTGTGATGCTGCCTGTTATTTAGAAGTACTTTCTCCGTACAGATAAGAGCCTATAACAAAAAAACCTGCAGTGTTGTAAAGGTACTCGACCCTACATCTTTCACATGTTTTAAAAAAATTATAGCTGTTGCTTTTTAATACTGTCAGAGGTTGTAGTGTACATGATGGAAAGGTATGAGAAAAGTAATGTTTATTCAGGCCATTCTACTACAGACAGAGCACAGTTTTTAAAACACCATAAAGTTGCATGAAAGAAAAGAAGAATTAATTTTGATTCAGGCTGGCACTGTGAAACACGCTGTTGACTGGGCTTCTGACAGATCCAGCAGTAGTGACAAACTGCAAACAGCACCCCAGTGGCTGTCTTGGGAAAACCCACCGGCAAAAAGCATAAAAAGTTTAGTGGCAGATAGCACAGGGCTCTTTCTTCCAATGCTGGATGAAAAATGCACTTGTCGCAATCTGGAGTGATGCAGAGGAAACAGCGCAGAGATTTTTTTCACTTTTAATTCAAAGACTTTCTAAGGTTGGACTGAGAGGGGCTGCCTGTCTGTCTGCACTTTCTTGTCCTGATTGATAAGGAAGAATAAGCAGGAACTCAGTTTCTGAACTCGTGGCTTTTTGCTGATCTTCTACGTCCTGCTAACAACTGCTTCACTGGTTTGCTACAGCCCAAGGAGACTGCTTGACATTTTTTGCAGCCCTCAACACCATTTTCCAAAGGTCCCCACTCAACAGCACAAATTAATAGCTTCCCTCTTCTCCCCATCACTGTACCTCAGTGCCAGTACCCAAACAGAACAGTTCAGTTGGAAAGGTCATCTGTTTCAGCTATCATATATCATCTATTCCAACTGTCTGACCTGTTCAGGGTTAAGCAAAAGTTGAAGTGCATTAACAGCATCATGCATATGCCTCTTGCATACCGACAGGCATGGAGCATCAAATACCTCTCTAGGAAGCCTGTTCCAATGTCTGACAATACAGAAAGGTTTCCCAGTGCCCACTCTGACACTCCCTTATGCCATTCCCACCCTGCCATCAGTTTCCAGGACCAGAAACCTCTGCACGTCCCTCTGCTTCCCTTCCTTAGGAGCTGCAGAGAGCAATGAGGTCACCCCTTGGCCTGCCCTTCTCTTAGAGAGCCCACCCATCCTCAGCTTGCCCCAGCCCTTCTATCAGCTTTGGTGCCCTCCTCTAGAGGCTTTCAAGGACCTTAATATACCATAGCACTGTTGTAAATCTGCAGCAAAATAGCCTAACTCAAAATAAGGCTTACTGATGAGACTGGTGCCAGGAAGTCGCCCAGAAGATTGCCAGCTCTCTACACAACTGCTGATGGACAGCCACTCATTCTGGCTTTCTTCCAGGTGTTTGCTTAAGGTACTGAGCTTATGGGAAGGCTATGTGTCTTGTCCCTTTCCATATGATGTGGGAAATGATTAAGTCTATTTAGATCCACAGATCCTCTGGTAATTGTTGAAAGATTGCATGCCATATATTTGCAAGCCTATCTGAATATCACACTTAGATATTTCTACATTTACATTTCTCAAGCATACAGACATCTTAAAATCTTGTAAAAGAAAAAAAAAAAAAGCTGGGTATTGAAGCTTATTTCAACTTTTTTTTTTTTTTTTTTTTTTTTTTTTTTTTTTTTTTTTTTTTTTCTTTTGGAAGGAAATTGCTGCATCTTGGTAGAAGATCTCTCTCAGAAAGATAGCAAAGTACTCAATGCCTGAACTAATTTGGAATTTTTCCTTTCAATCTAATTCAAATTTCAGCTCTGAGATGGCAACAACCAAGGACAATAACAACAGTATAAAAAGTTACTACTCCATCGGGTGAAATGCCAGTATTGAGGCTGAGATGCGTGTCACCTAAGATTGGGTAGATCACCCGTCATGCCCTCATTCATGTTTCAAATATAAATTAATATCTAAAGATTTATTAATTGGTGGAAATCTACATTAGAATAAGGTAAATCACCTTTTATAAGTGCACACTTTTCTTTGTGTGCATTGTGACAGAACTTAGGCGCAGGCTCTGTCTTCACAGTAACATTAATGTCAAGGTAGAAGTGGTCACTGAAGTAAGCTCTTGAGATCTCCTAGCTCAGCCTTCTGCTGAAATAAGGCTGCTCCCACCCACATTCAGCTCAGATGGGGCTTTGAGAGCCACCTCCTAGAAATCACAGAGGATGAAGCAGGCAACAGACATATGTAGGCTGCTACTGAATCTCCACTTTACTGAAATAAATCAGCCCAGCTTCTTCAAGTATTTTCTTTGTAGGTCAAGTCCATCTGACCTGAGAGCCCTCTTATAGGACACTCCAATGTATCACTGTGTTTCCTTAAGCAGGGACCTCCAGACATTAAATGCAGTATATTCAGGTGTACTCTCACCAGAGGGAAAGAACAATGCCTCTGTCTGCTGACCAGACCACCTTGTACAGTAGCCCACCATGTAGCGTTAGCATTTGCAGTGGGAGAATGCTGTTGGCCTGTACATAACCTACGTACTTCATAAAGAAGCAAAAGAATAAAATGAAGTATTAATAAGACTGGTCCCCTGCCTCAAGTCACCTGGCAATTATCCTGCTGCTAATGTATGGCACAAGGGAGGAATCTTGGCACAATGAGGCAGACCGAGGCTATTGTTTCCAGGCGCCATCAGACCATGGATCAGCTCAAGGGAGTCATGAAATCTCAGCCTCAGGCAACTTCTGTATGCCCACAGTGGGTGAAACAAAGTCTAGAGTGAAAATGCTTAAGCCACTGCACATTGTAATAGATCAGAGCTATCCATTACTACATTTCAGAAAAGAATATTGCCCAAGCACTCTTTCTACTATTCCCTATTACTGGATCATGCCTCCAGATTTCTGATTCATCTAAAGTACTCCGATGATGCGTTCACATGAGATATTCTTTCTTTTTAACACACTGCTAATCAGCTTCACTTGATGATGCTAATTCTTGCAAACACTCATACATATGAGAAGCTTTTGTCACTGTTCTTGGAAGTAAAATGACTAAGACAGGTGAGTGTTTGGAGATTCGGGAGCCCATAAATCAATAGAACAAGGAAATATATTCATATTATTAATCTCACTCTATCATTTTGAAATAGTCTAGCCAACAGAAACAATCTTCCCAGATACAAGAACTTGCTGACAAAATGGGTCACAAGGAAGATCGTTTGAAGAAACAAAGAAGGAACAAATTTATCATAGAGGCATGGGCTCTTTCTTTTCCCCAAATAATATGAATTTTATTTTATTTGAACATTTTTTATGTCTAACATAAGTAATAAGTAAAGCTAAAATTAATAAACACAGCCATGCAAAAGACAACATTAGTTTCCAAAACAGCTGAGTTCAAGATTGAGTTTTAAATTAAAGTGAAGATAAATTATTCCACTAAACATTTTCATCTTTCCCTGCTTTGTGAATCTCTTTTTAGGTACAGTTGGTGTAAATACAATAAAATCCACTATAAGGGGCTATGAAAAAGACAACAATATATGAGCCAAAAGAAAGTCATAGAATAGATATTATGACTAAATTACTATTTAAAGTGCTCGTGCAAATTATGTAACATATCAGAACTAAACCAAAACAGTATCAGTAGTGTTTGAAATCTGTTTAAAGGAAATATGGTTCCCAGTTAACTACGCTTTGAAGTACACTATACTCTCAATGGGGCTTACCTAGATTATGGAGTCTGACCTGGATGAGTTTTGACCTAGATATATACAAGTGAAAGTATGACAAGAACTCACGCAAAGGTCAGAAGCAGTACTGGGGATAATCTGTCCCCTCAGCATCATGTTCAGAAAATAGAAGCTCTCAGCCCTTATGATTGCCCCTTGAATAACAGCTTACATCCAGTGTTATATCCCTGATTCAGATCTGTATGCCTTTTCTGGCTCTCTTTCTGCCCGATAGTACCAGAGGCCATCTGCAACCCTTCTCTATAGGATTTTAAATTTAACTACAAGCACAGTATTGTTGACCTCATTGAAAACAATTCTCATATTTCTTTTTTACCCCTTTCATTTTAGCAACATAATAATAATAATAATAATAATAATAATAATAATAACAATAAGAAATAAATATATTCAAAATGCAGTTCCAGTGGCAAGAAATACAACAGTTTTTCACACTGTTTCCTCACTGTCTTTTTACTGCTGATGGTGAAATGGAACTCTGCCACAATTAAGGAAACACAGAGTAGATATGCAGGATATTGAGAATTCGGGCAGCTGAAAAGCAAGACCTAATTTAAGGCCAGCTGTAAGACTTCTCATCATTTCCAGGATTTTAGACTAATATTTGTATCTAAACATGGCTATAATAATGGCAATACAAGCCAACTGTACTATAACTGTTTTTTATTCTCTATTTTCATGCCTATTTTTTTTCTCCTACACATTTTGCCCTTATTTATGTCTCTTCCTCCTGTTAATATCTCACTGTTGCACAATACCATCAGGTGAAACATTGATGCAATAAATCTATAGGATACACTGCAGTTTTTTCTCATGTCTGCCAGGAATCTCACCTTTGCAATCATTTCTTGTTTCACAATGAAGCCAGAGCAAATCCTCTTGACATCGCCCACTCTGTGTTCTGTCATGCATGTAGGTAAGTGATTGAGAGACACCTACAAAACCCATCTAGTCCAACCTTCTGCAAAGTACACCGGACATTCCCTATATTTTTTCCCTTTATTTATTCTAAAATGCTCCCTCCAAACTTCTGATGACAGGGAATGCAACTGCCTTCAGATAAATTATCTCTGTTGCTAAATTATCTTTGCAGTAGGATAGATTTCTTCTTGAATAGTACCAACAGGCATTGGTATTCACTATGTACATGGAAAATAAAATCTCTAATGTACTTAGAAAAAAAAAAAAAAAAAAAAAAGATTCTATTTCAGATGTTCATTGTTTTCTTCCAGTCTAGTTTTACTATTTTAAGCCTTGTTCATTCACTTTTTCCAGCTGTGGTTTCTAATGGCCATCTCATGCTTGCTGTCCTCCTCTGTACTCTTTGCAACTTAGCCTTGTCTTAAAGTGCTCCACAATGAACACAGTAAATCACCGGAACCCTTCCACTATTACACTCCTGCAAACTGTTATACTTGTAAGAGTGCCACTGGCCTGATTTCGGGCATCGCTATTTTCCAGCATGAAAAGAGATCTCACTTTATCCTTACAGTCATGGATGCGATAGAGGCACTTTCAATAACACAAAAGGATACTTTATTGGTCTACCTTTGCAGTAAGGGCCCTGCTCATACCATCCATGTAATCCATGTAAACCAACTGAAATCCACAAAGTGATCCAGACTCCTTCAAACTCTTTGTCTGAAACTACGGAGGGGCAAAAAGAATCAAAACAATGCTATAACCAATTTATTTCTTACAGTATTTGGAGTGCTGGTAAATAGTGCCAAAAGAACAGAATCTACATATATTTGGACTCAAATACTATTACGGCCCTTTGTCCCTCAGCGGTTACAGAAGAATTAAAAAGTTTCAAGTGAGTTATGTAACCAAAAGAAATGTATGGAATTAAACATATTTACATGCATATGCATACATATCTCTCGATCTCTTTTTTTATTTGCAAAGAAAACCCTTGTGTTTAAATGTAACAATAACTGCCAGGAGTCAATTCATCATGTAGAACATTTTGAAAAAGGCCATAACAGCAACAGTTCATAACAGCTGTGGCCAAGAAATTCATTTAATCCCTCTGGAACCATTTCTACAAGCAGTTCTTGTTGAGTGTAAAAGCCTGCTTTCCTGAGCACCTGCCTGCTTCTCACTGCAGACTACTCCCCAGAGGAGATTTCCCCAAGTTTGTAACTTCTGCCATAGGGAACAGCTTTCTTGAATCTTTTCTTTTTACTGGAGCATTCACAAGAAAAAAAGGGCCTTTTACTGCTCATGATCAGGTCTTGGAGGCGAGGAGAGGGAAACAAATATGCACTCTAGTTTTGGAGGAACAGAAAAATAGCTGCCTATGAGAGAATAGCAGCTGGGCTATATTGGGAAAGATAGAGCAAGGGAAATGAGTTGCCCTGGGAAAAGAGGAGTCTGAAAGAAGTTTAAATTATAAAAATAGACTATAGAATAGCCATTATTAAAATAGAATGAGCTGAAAGCAGAAGAAGAATCAACCAACCTGGCAGCTGATTTTGTATCATTTTGAGCAAACAAACTGACATGCAACCAAACGTATAAAGCAAGCACCAAAAGCCCATTATTTTCCCCGGATGAAAAATATAAAGTTTATGCTCAAAGCAATGCCAGAACCTATTCACAGTACTTGCATATCAGATCCTCCTCCATATGGAATTTGTACATTGAGTGTGCATTAAGTCAGCCAGAAGAGATTTCAGAAAAGAAGGATGAGAACAGGCACGCACATATTTTCACAAAAAAGCAAATAAAATATAAACCACTCAAGGAAAAAAATAAATAAATACACATGCTAGTGTTTCTCTTGGTGAACTGAACACAAATACTTTGTTTTTAGAGCAGCTGCTATAAACACAGTAATAAAATGTACGCGCTTTAGCACACTGCTGACACTTTTCAAATGCACAGTATTGAAGAGTTCTGATATTCTGAATAAATAAATAAATAAATAAACAAAAACAAAAAACCAACAAAAAACCCTGAGATGTGCTTAAAAAAAGGCAAATTTACATGGTTTTCTCATTTTTATACTCATTTTCCAGTATTTGACATTCTGTGTTTAAAGTCAGTCATATTTCTCAAAACTGAGGGGAAAAATCACTCACCAACTTGCTGATCACATTGTTGCATCTTTACGAAAAGCACCAAAAAGAGGAAACCAAAAAACTGAGTGTGGACCCATGAGAGTTCTGCAAAACACCAAGCTGAAGACATTCTGCACCTCAGGTTTGCTTCATAACCCCTCTGGAATCAAATGCAAGTCTCAGCAGATTATGGTGGACACGAGGTCAAACCTCAACAGCATACTAAATGTAAAAAATTACCACGCTATATATCACCATTCTTCCTTTTCTGTCTTTTCCTCCCCTCTTCTTTTACTTTTCTCACTTTATGAGATCTTGCCAAAAATTTCAGTGTCTCCTAAGAATAAGTAAAAATGGTACAAATCCAAGCTGAATGTGATATAACAAAGAATCTGACAGAAAGATAGCAAAAAATATAGGATGGGACAGCACAGTTATAGACTAGATCACATAGTCTAATACTGTGAAGGTTAAATTGATTTTTTCTCACCTTTCTCATTCTTATCTCTCATATTGAAATCAGATTTCGAAAAGATTTGAAGGGGGTGAGTAGCTGGCAAACCGATTTAAGGAGGTCATTTGAAATACCAAGGGTGTACAGAAGGTGTGAAAGACCATGATGCAACCATCAGAAGGGGTAAAACTGAGTTTAATAAGAAAAGAGATAAAGTCATCAAGAAGTCATCATGTCAGGTTAAGAGACAGCTTGCTGGCCAAGACCGCTGAATGATGTCTTTTACGTAAACTCAGTAACACATATTGACTTAGAACAATACACGCTGGAATAGAAGTCTTGATTCTAGCCCTGAAGACAGAGTACTGTCAATTGCAAAGTGGCATTTGGTTGCTTAAGGCTTTGTCCACTCCAGTTTGGAAAACCAACCAGGAAGGAGAACCAAGAATCAATCTGGCCAGCCGTTGTGGTATTTGATCACCTTCAACATGAATAAGTTTTACCCTTTGTCTAATTGCAGTTTTCCTTGCTGCAACATCCCTAAACTTCCTCTTGTCCTTTCACTCTGCATGTTGTCTGGCTTCATCAGATATCTGGCTCTATATCTGGCTCTGCTATGACCATTAAGCAGCTGAGGACAGCATTCAGGACTGCTCTTCTCTTAGCTTTCTCTTTTTCAAGCTGAACAAACCCAGGTCTTCTCAGCGTCTCCTTGTGCACTATGTGCTCCAGTACCACAACCTTATCGTGGCTGTACTGGTGACACACTCCAATTTGTCTGTGTCTTACGGTGGAGCAGGGTCTAGAACTAGACACAACCACAACTTCTCAAGTGCTGAAAAAAAGGGGAATAATTACCTCCTTCAAAGCCTGCTGGTTGTACTAATGCAGTTCAGTACACAGCTAGTATTCATTGCTGCAAAGACTCACTGCAGAAATCCCAATACAAGGGCCCTCAAACATGAAAGGACTGATATATAACCTAAAGCTCTGAACTGGTCCAGTCCCAAATGTGCAGTGATCTCACATGCTAAGTGATTACTTGAGGAGGTTATAGCACTAAACTCTAATATGTAATGTCTCCCAACAGGTATAGACCATAGTTCAAGGCCTGACATGCCACACAAGCCATTTCTATTGTGCAGAGAAGGAAGCTGCTATGGATTCCTTTGTCAGTATATGCTGGAGGGAACAAACTTGCTTATATGAGCCCTGAGTTATCCTTTCTGTACTGACCAGTCTACGATGACTTTTGAGACCTAATGGCACTGCTAAGTATATCTGCATGCCTTATGAAAACAGCTACCATGTAACCTCTGCTCTCCATTAAAGGATGTGATCTTCCAGTGAGTGAGCAAATACGCAAGACATAGAAATATCATGTGAAACACCAGGCAATTAAAAAAAATAATCTGTATAGCCTTTGTCACCAAACAAGTGCTAATAAATAAGGTATGAAAACTCTTTGAGAGTGAATAGACTTAAATGTGCTTGAACACTCTCAGGACTCTCTGGATGAGTTGAAACATTTCCATCTTACTGGATTCATAAACATGACCACTGCTGTGACCATTCCAAAGGCTCACTGTGGGACTCAGACCTGAACTCAAAATGAGAACGGTACTTAATTTTAGATTTTCCAATAGAAAATAAAGATTTATTTGGGGTAACAGAAACTCTCCAGTTGGTTTAACAGAATTTTCTGTAAAACAGCTGCTAACTTCAGCTCCAAGCCCATCACGTGTGCTGGTGCAGTGAGACTTCACACCTGTCCAGGTTCCCTATACTGGAACAACTAAAATTGGGCACATCTGGAAATTTTTTATTGAATGGCAAATATTCAAAAGCAGAAACGATCCCAAATTCCAGTTGCAACAAAACGAACATTAACAAGAACTGGAGATCTTTTGACAAGGATGTAAAATCGAGGAGCTGAGAGTCCAAAACTATTGCATGAAGCTGAAACTGAAACGCTACAGAAATCAGCAACTAAAACACCCTGCATTTTTTTCAGAAACACTCAAAAATTTAGCTTTAAGTAGAGAAAAGCAAAGCTGAAACAAAAGATTTCAAGTTATTTCTCTTTAACTATATGAGTAGTTGTCTTTTTATTTATTTGAATCTGTCATGTACACAGCTATGAATACTTGTTTGCAGCTGACCACCTTTTATATTACAGCCAATATTTCCTCTCAGTGATCTGACCTTCTCTTCCTTAACCCTTTTGCCATGGTCTGGTGATTTCTTCAATAGTCAGCTACAAGAAAGTCCAGCTCTGCACTATAGGGAGTCTATATACACAGCAAAACTATCAAAAGGAACACCAAGGTTTAAGTAAAAAGTGTGTGAATTGTCCACCTGCACTATGTCATGGTTGTAACTGTTAAGCACCATACATCAAGATACACTATTTAGAATCTTTGGGGAGCATGAAGTGTAAACACTCAAAATTCCTACAAGATGTTTTTGTCCAATTCATAAAAATCATTGAAATAATGATATAAACCACGTAATAACCACATAAGTACTTAAGACATTGTTATTAATATACTCATAAAACTCTCAGGCTGGAATTAATGCATAATGTACCCTACTAATTAAGTAAAAATCATTGATATTATCATAATTGGAACAAACATTCATGGACAAGCCCAGCCTAAGGGCAGGATACTGCTGCTAGCTCCATCTGAATGTTATTGCATTTTGGAAATAAAATGCTTTGTTGTGTCAAACACAAGTTCAAGATAATTACGCATCACTTTTGGGACTATTAAAAGACACTAGTCCCCTATTAAGTGCCTGAAAATTTTCAGATTAGTCAACCGAGTTCACAGCAAAATCAGTTTGTCACTATCAGTTTCGTGTTGTTTTGTTTTCCAAAATCATTAAGTAAAATTTCTGTTGTAACTGAGAACATCTCTTTCAATCTCAGAATAACAAAACGTTTTCTTTACTCCCTAACAAGATAGTGGAATCAAAGGCACAGAAGAAAAATCACAGGTTAACTGAGCAGTTTCTCTTTTAAGATATATAATCCTGTGTTCAGAGACAATGCCAAGAAACTGCCATCCTATTTGCTTTTCTGCCCAAATATTTAAGTGGGAGAAAATCTGCTTCAGTCACAAAAAGCTCATTGCAGTTTTCTTTTCCATAACTGCACTGTACTCCATGCACTGACCCCTCAAACAGCCTTTTAGTGAGGCTTACCTGCAGGACTGGGATGAATATGGAGATGATAATCACACAAATTTTGTGACTTCCACAGTGTTAGTGGCCTCCATTAAGTTATATACAAAATGGAACTAAGGGGCAAATGACTGAAAATTTGAAACTAAGGGCATTCTTATCACCGCGGGTATCATACTGAATTACTTGCAAGAGACAGTGAAGAAGTAAAGATCCACCTTTCCACAGTAAAATGAAAAACAGTTATACAAAAGTTACTCATAAATAAATGTCACAAACTGCTACTTGGTAACGTTCTCTTAATCACAGAAACACCACTGAACTACTAAAAGACAGAAAACAGGCACACACAGCTGTGAAATCAGCTATCTGCCAGATTTAATACTTCATCCTTGAAAAAATAGAAGTATGACTAACCACATCTATTTTTCAGCACTATTTATTTAAGTATTCTTATTTAAAATAATCCAGTCATTGAGTGGTGCAGTCAGACAAGTACCATTTGCCCTCAAGAAACAGCTGAGCCTCAAATTTGATTGAAAAACAGTAAAGCATAACATTACTTAAGATGGAGTCCCAATGTAAACAAGTTTCCCAATATATATAATTCTTCATAACTCAAGCCCCCTTAATAAATGTACAGTCTGCATAATCTAATGGTACGATGCACCAGTGACAACATGAATCTATCCATTAGACTGAGAAATGCTCTGGCCTAAGTGAAGTACTGTGGTATAAATCCTTTAACCCAGTTTAATGACATAAATAACAATCTAACAAAAATTCACTTAGCATCAAAACCACCTGGAGGAATCTGAATGTGTCCTGTGAGAGCATTCATAGAACATATCTTCACACACATTTTTGATCTCTCCATGCTCTGAATGCTCACAAGATTTTCACTAGGTTTGCGGGTTTGGTTCTACTTGGTCCCATGTTGTATTAGGACAAGAAATTAATTAATTAAGCATCATTTTTTTGTAACAACAAAGTACAGTTCTGGATGTGACGCTGAATGCTTTCACACAAGCACAGGGGATATCAAATCTAAACAAAAAAACAACAGCTAAATGCATTAGATATTAAACAAGTGATTGTTAACACTGTTTTCATCAGAACAAAGTACTCTATAATACACTTTTTAAAATGTGTCTACTTTGAAATGGACCCAGAATACGAGATGCTTAAATGCCCACTCAGTATATAAATGTACAATATTATAAAGGAAATTAAAGAATATCCATTCACTTTTCCTTACATTACTTTATCAATTAAGAAAACATAATCTGATTATGCAAATCAAACAGTAAATTATGGTATAAATATATCAATAATTGGACCAGAGAAATATGTGTGTGAAAAAGTTAAATTGCATTTGAAAGGAGTGAGGAAATCATCTCTCACACGAAGCTTCAGGTCAGTTCCCAAATTATCATATTATAGTTTGCATAGTATGTCTCCTTACTGTAATAACTCCAAATCTAGATCAGCTGATTTGGAAATAAGAGAGTCTGCTATGAAAAAAACAGATTCTCCCCTTCAAAATCTAGATCAGCAGATATACAGACAAGAAGAATGAGCTTAGTGATGAAAAGCTTGGTAACAACAATCTAGAATGGAAGAAGCCAACTTGATGGATGAACATAATTATTACCGAGTAAGATAGGCAGTATCAAGTGGTAACAAGCACTACAGAACCAAAGGGAAGGCTTAAAATAATTACACAAGATCATATACAGTGAGAAGCTGAAAAAACCAAAACCAACAGATGTAGAGAGAGAGGAACAGATATATATGAAAATTATAAAGGTGGTTTCTTTGCTATATTGCCTTTTTTTTTTTTTTTTCTTTTTTCTTTCTTTTTTTTTCTTTTTTTTTTTAATGCTGCAAGCACTGCCATTGTAAATCATCTGCAAAAGTTCATACATGCGTAACCACAAATGAATGCTTTGCATTAAAGTGTTCATGCTTACTGACACAATGAGGCTCTTTGGAAGTGCTACTAACTTCCTATGAATTCCCTGGAGATAGTACACTCAGAGCATAGATAAATGAAATACTCATTCACAGTAGGAGCTTGGTCTAAGCGTAGGAAACAAGACCAATACCATACACGAAAATTGAGAGAAGCATGACTCAGATTTTTTATTTTTATTTTTATTTTTTTATGAAAGACAGGGAACTTAAAATATACCACAGTAGGAAGTGAAAGATCAGGATCTCGGTATGTGTCACCATGGCTCAGCCAAAAATCAAAGGAATCTCACTGTTTTTTATCAATTATTTGGCCCAAGATCTGCCAAGCTGTGGGTAATAACGCAACTGGAGACAGAGCCAGTAATTAGGAGACTGCAATTGGATTCAAAAGGTTCTCCATTATTTTTTTGTCACTGGATGAGCAGATGGCAAATGCAGCTTAACACAGAGGAAAATGTGAGATAATTAGCAGGGAAACCAAACACCAAGTTAGAGGATACGTACTGAATGGAAATCTCATCTAGCAAGCTAATCAAGAGAGGAATTTGGGGGTTATTATGAGAAATAATTAAAACCATCAAATCATTTCAGAGCTGCTGGAAAAAAAAAAAGAAGGCAAAGATGATAGCAGGTTACATTAATACACAGCTATACCAGAAAGCAAAGCAATATTATTAGTGTTCAAGGAACCTATTAAGAAGCATGGAAAATGCTCCACCTGATACCAACAGGCATGGTGCAGCAGTGAGATGCAAGTGGAAGGAGTGCTCTCAGGGCTAGGGATGGTCAGCCTCACCCAGCCTCACTTGGGACTTGACAAACTCCATCTTAGGATATTTTTGTTCCCACTGCTCATAGAATACAACTTCAGTCTTGGGTAACTAAAGCCACCGAACTATATTAATTCATGGCCTGTTTACTCTATGTTATTTAGACTGTATCACTCTTCTTTCTTCTGCGGTTTACCTCATTGAAGTACTTGTGAAGAGTAATTGTATCCCTTCTTGGCCTTCCTCTCTCTGTGCAAAACTTAACACATTATATTTGTTCTTGTAAAGTAAGCTCTCCGCTTTCTTGATCACACAGTAACTGCGTAAGTTCAAGTGCACACTTCCACTCCAGTGCGGATTCCTGCTTGGTGAATAGGTCTTATGCATGCAAGAACACCTTACAACGTTGATAGCTGTAGCAAGAAAGGAGCCACAGGAAGGGGATGCACTCAGGTGTCAGGGCAGCCAACGAGTCCATGAGGGTAACTGTTGCGAAGTGACAAACTAGTGGCAATGGGTTAGCTTAGAAACACTGGAGGCAGCCCCAGTGAACGGACTTCGCTGGGGTAAGAAGCAGATGGGCATGGAGAACTGGGCTTGGGAGCATCATGTGGAAGTAGTCAAAGTGAAAGATAGAGACCACAGGAGTGGGAGGCTGTGGGTTGGATGGGGAGTCTGGAGCTTGCAGCTGGGTTTCAGGGAGAGGATACTGTGGGACAGAAGATGGGGCTGTGGGCGTGAGCAGTGGAACCATTTGCAGGGTCAGAGAGAGGTGAGCTGAGAGGCTTGGAGTTGCATGGGTGGGTGCCACTAATCTAGAGTTCTTTTGTGAACAGGGACATACACACACACACACACACAAACTACTCCCTTTCTCCCACTTCATTCTACTTTTAATTTTCCTTTGATAAGGAGATTAAATTTGACCCAAGCACCTCACCATCTGGCAGCTCTCTGGCTCACCTACAATGTTTCCCTCACCTTTGCCCACTGCCCTGCATTTCTACAGGGAGCCCGATGCCCTGAAAACAAGTTTCTAAAAGATCTCAGAATACTGGCATCTGAGCAGAGGAAATGGTGACCCAATACAGTTCATCCCCCACCCCCAACCCCCATTGTAAAAGCAGTCACACAAGCTCAGCAACAATCAGCTTTGTTCTGGCCCCCAATCAGCACAAGTATTGTGTTGAAATCAACTATTATACAAGCTGCTTCTTCCCCAGCAGCTGGGATGATTTAGGGGACATGAGAGAGAGCCAAGTGTATCAAGAGCAGGGAGGCTTAGCAGATGTTTCAGAGGAAGTGAAGATATTACTTGGGATGAGGGGAAAGTTATTTATAAGGAATGGGAGGAGAAAGGAGTGGGATACCATCATGCAGGAACATAGATCACCAATCCATAGATACTTTCATTAGTTCCAGCATTAATCAAACAACTTGCTTGCTTTCCAAATACAGTAACATTATTCGATGTGGAACTGGAGTGTTCAGCATAAACCTCATTTTGAACTAGTGAATTATTAGATGTCAGGTCCACTGTATTTAGCAGAAGAAAATTAATATTGTGGCTGAAGTACTGCAGTTAATTACAGTCTGGTCACAGAACCTAACATGTCTATAAGGGTTCCCTTAACTGCATCCCTTATCTTGCGGAATGTTACTGATCTCAAAGTACTTTTTAATCAGTAGTGAAAAATCCAGTAAGCTTTCTTTCTTTTGTAAATAAATAAATAAATAAATAAATAAAATCAGAGAATCTGGAAGTTGCTGTTCTTCAGAATATTCCCCTAGAACATTGCTGTCCTTTGGAGTACTTTCAGCCCACATTTACAGGAGAAAACCAGACCTTTGCTATATACTTCTGTATGCCAACTAGATCTTTCTTGCTCTTTAACTTTCTTTCTCTCTCCTACCTGGTAGGTGGGAAACATTCAGTCCTCATATTACAATGCAACCACAAATTTACTTGTACTGAGTAAAGTGGTACTTTGCTCCTGTTACTGACAGTCAGCTGATTAGTACTTCACAGGAGCAACAGGAATGAAACTGCCTGAGAGACCTTATCCCCAGGATTCTTCTACGGTCATTTACTTGAATAGAAATATATTGTCATTTGTATTTGGAAACAGCATATTTATTGTATAAATTTAGACTAATTTTAAGATGGTACTCCAACTCACTAGGACCTGGTATACATAGCTTCACTTATGAGGTAGCTTATAGTTTAGTTAACAGCTCAGAATTACTCCCTGATGATAAAGTTCAGCATTTCAGCAATTGCTTTTGTCCACAACCAGAGTAAAACCAAAACATCAACATTTTCTAGGTCAGTTTTCTCCTGACTAAGCTGAAATGTTTAACTTTGGGTAATCAAAGAGAAAGGAAACATTCATTGTTACTGTTCGTTTTAGTTTGGTCAAAGTCTATTGTGTTGCTCTTTTTTCTTAGGCCTCCCAGTACCGCAACAAGCAGCTTAATAGCAACTGGGCAACTCTGTGATGTCCTCTAGCTCCTGTGAAAACACACAATGATGTAGAACATGGGAAAAAGCTTAGTCCTGGAAATGTGATCCATTAGAAGAGCACAGACACAAGGAAGAACTTCCTCAATGAAGTTAAACTTGCACACGTTGATGTAGTTCCTTATATATCACAGAGAGAAGCATTTCAACACAGCACAGCCCTGTAATGTGGCCAGCTCACTTTGATATGGAAATTATTCCTGTCCACTATGTAGCACTCAACAGATCCAAAATTTGGCAATCTTGTATTTGCCTCTATCACGGAATATGTAATAAACATTGCAGGTCTTAACAGATATTAACTTTAAATAAAGGAGGCCATAAAGGCATGCCAAAACCTGCACTATTTTTAAATAGTATTAAGGCAAGTTCATGTTTTTACATTCCAAACAAGATTCTGAAATGGTATCGATATTTTTATTACTGTTCTTTTGCATCCCTGTTCTATTTTATTTTATTTTCTCCAGGTTGAAAATGAGAATGAAATAGGCATGTCATTTTAACAACAACAAACTGAACCACAAAAAGCTACTGCAATCTATAACGTCTCTCACCTTGGCCTTTAGTCTGTGCTTCTTCTGGTCCATCGAAGCTGCCATTCTGGTGCCAACACAGCAGCCAGTCAGAGCAGCCTAATAGAGCTGGTTCCCCCAAAGTGCATTTTCCTTTCTGGGTGAAGTTTGAGAATCACAGAATCACAGAATTGTAGGAGTTGAAAGGGACATCCAGAGATTATTGAGTCCAACCCCCCTGCCAAAGCAGGTTCCCTACACCAGGTCGTACAGGTAGGTGTCCAAGCGGGACTTGAAGATCTCCAGAGAAGGAGACTCCACAACCCTCCTGGGCAGCCTGTTCCAGTGCTCAAAGAGAAAAAGAAAAGAGAAAAGAAAACTATGCCTGAAAAAGTCAGGTGCGTTTTACAAAATACAGCTTAATTTAAAATCTAGTAATGCATTAATGCCTTGTGCTCAAGGGTTCTTGAAAGTGTTTCCATTGCTTTGTCCCCAGTGGGTACTATCAAGTGATTTTGCTTTCTTTATGTTGGCATTTTACTGTTCAACAAGTAGTTAGGAAGAGCACTGTGAATTTTCTGAATGTGAACAGGTGGCCATTGGGGGATACAAGTGTGATGAGCACACGTGTATGGATCAGAATGCTCTGACTGACATTCTTATAGGGAACTAAAAAAGCCTGACCCTGTACAGGACCTAAGGCATCTAAAGGGGAATACCAGAAAGCACAGTTCCTCTTCAAATCACTGGTACTCAGTCGTTTCTGATTTCAAAAGCACAGCCATGGGTGTAAGAAATAAACACCTCCTGTACTTATTTTTGCCCAGGGAAGGAAAATAATAATGATTAATAATTATTTTAATTATAATTAATAAATTTGCACAAGGACTTCTTGCTCCTTGAGTACAGATTAGATCTTTCCCTAGCTGCCTTGCCTGTCCCTTTAGTGTCATTTTTCCTTTTATGAAGGGGCATGAAGAAAAGTGATGTGCTGGTTAGCTGCACATGCATTTTTAGAATATTAGCTTCACAATCCTATTTGCTGGAAAATTGCACCAAAAGAGTAATCTTATTAAATGTATTTGTTTAATCTGTCATTACAAAGCTAAAACAATACAGTTACAAAGTAACTGAGAACATATTAATATATTAGGTTGTGGTAGCTGAAGAATACAGTAGGCGATTATAAAATAGGAATTCTGATACTCAGGTTTTGTTGAAATAGCATAGACATAGGTCATTAAATTGTATTAGGCTCATAAGAAAATTGATAGGCACTCTTGCTTAAATTTCATAACACCTGGCTCAGTGCTCCTCTAGTTAACATGTTGGATAAACAATTACATCCATTTAAAATATTTCCACTCCAACATCATAGAATGGCCTGGGTTGAAAAGGACCACACTGATCATCCAGTTTCAAGCCCCCTGCTATACATATCCAGCCTGGCCTTGAATGCCTCCAGGGATGGGCATCCACAACCTCCTTGGGCAACCTGTTCCAGTGCGTCACCACCCTCTGAGTGAAAAATTTCCTCCTAATACTTAACCTAAACCTACCCTATCTCAGTTTAAAACCATTCCCCTTTGTCTTATCACTATCCACCCCAGTAAACAGCCACTCCCCCTCCTATATACATGTGCCCTTCAAGTACTGGAAGGCCACAGTGAGGTCTCTCCAGAGCCTTCTCTTTTCCAAGCCAAACAACGTTTCCCTTTTTCCAGTCCCTGGGGACTTCACCAGACAGCCATGATTTTTCAAATATGATGGAAAACAGCTCAGCAACCACATCAGCCATCTCTTTCAGAACCCTAGGATGGATATCATCCAGCCCCATGGACTTACACACATTCAATTTCATGAGGAGGACTCGGACTTCTACTGCTACAGTGGGACAGAAACCATCCCTCACACCCTCACCTAGAGGCTCACAGTCCTGGCAGACATCTTCATTACCCAACTGAGGCAAAGCACTCACTGAGTACCTCAGCTTTTCCTATGTCTGAGGAAGCCAGCTCTCCATCACCTTTTATCAGAGGGGAAACACTCTCCTCTCCTTGGCCTTCCTCCTCTTGCCTTTGTAGAACCCCTTCTTTTTTCACATCCCTCACCAAGTTTAGTTCCATCTGCGCCTTGGCTAATCCTATCTCTACACAAACACAGACAACAGCCCTGTATTCCTCCCAGGCTACGCAACTCTGCTTCCACTTCCCATACATTCCCCTCTGTTTAAGCTGCACGTCCTTGCACATCCATGATGGGCACCTGCTTCCCCCGCTTGGCTTCTGCTGGGGGGATGGAGAGCTGTTGCGTTCTCAAAAGGGTGTCCTTAAAGTGCTGCCGCCTCTCTTCCCCTTTATCAGAAACAGTACACATATGTACAACTGGCTCCTCACTTCACTTGCTGTTCAGAGAGGGAAAGCTGCTACCAGAGCGCATGGGTAACAGCATCCCCCAGGCATAGTTACAATGCCCACACGCAAGAGGTGGCATTGGAGCAGCACCACTGAGTCACCAGCTGGAAGGACACCAGGCATGCAGATGGTGACAGCAGCCACTGTCAGCACCTGAGCTGGAAAGGAGAATCAGCCTTCTTCAGTGTACAGCAGCACACCAACCCACAAGGGCTTTTATACCAGTGGCAATTAACTAAACAGCAGTATTTCAAGAGAAATGCGTTCTCCCTCCTGAGGTTGCATTTTTCCTGCCATTCTCTCACTTTCCTTCCTCCTCCACATGACATGATCCTTAGGCCCAAAATGTACAAATGAACTGGTGACAGGTTTGACATTTAGTATCTGGCAGTCCCCATCAAGATAGCAAATGGCACTTCATGTTACTGGGAAGTGAACATTCCTCAGAAGATCCCAACATATGTATCACAAACCACCCCTAAAAACTGAGTCTTTTTCATTGCTGCTGCACGGAAAGCTAGCTTGGGTTATTTCCAGTCAGGTCTCAGCAATTTCAGTTGTAAAGATAATCAATATATTACAGAGGTTTTGAAGCTGCATGGAGTTTTTCTAATATAGAATCTCCAGGGGGACGTAACATGAAGCTGGTGGTACAAGCATTCAGTGTAAATACATATTAAATCTTCAACACAAAAGCTGACAAAAACATTCAGGTATTTTATTCACAATATATCATCCATGTTTTTCCTATAGCTTTTACTATATATCATTGGAAGATATCGGGCAAAAAATGTGGTGATAATATGAATGGGAGAAACTGCATTTGTACAGATATCAAAACCATTTCCGTTTGTTGAAAAATCAATAGCATGTGGAGCTGTAGTGCTCAACTGAAACACTCTGAGATAGCAAAGAAAAAGGAAAACGTGACTATTGTACAGACTTAAATGTTATAAAACAAAATTATTTAGGAAATAAATACATGCCCTGCCCTTAATGCTTTTTCTACTTAAATAATAAATTTAAGCAATTGTTACATTTTAAGCAGTTTTTACATGTAACAGAGGAATTTGTCCTACCATTCTGCAAACAAATCAGGGAGAATTACCTGAACACCTACAGCATCTCAGGTATTTCACCATTCTGGCTCTTGTTTAGAGACAAAGAGATAAAGCAATCTATAAAGAGTTCAGAGAAAAGCAACTGTAGTGGTTTATGTTTAAAGATGCTGAATGTATTATTCCTTATTCTGAGAGCTAACAGAAAGAATGATTTTGAAGTCAGACTGATGTCCCCAACTGTGTGGCAAGCAGCTTGGATGGTACCTCTAGGTCTTCATTCTTCTGAACCAGATGCATAAGCCAAAAACACAGAGGCTTTGCAGGCCACTACAGAGCAGAGGTGCAGATGACCATGGCAGCGCCAAAGCTTTATAAATCAAAGCCATTCACTCCCACCTGCCTTTGTGTATATTTTATATAGGATCATGAGTACCTTTCAGCGACATAAGATGAAGACTAAAACCAGGTTTCTTGTGAATTGGAAAGCCTGAATTTTGCCAAAATTATCAACGTTTATTAGATAAGCTGAATTTTAAGTCAAAATACTCTTAATTAGACAAGAAACTTTTATTTAGCTATTTGTTTTTATTTTTCTGCGAACACAGCACACTAGAGGACAGTAGAAAATTTCATTTGGACCCGCACAACAGCAGCTCTGGAGCTGTGATATACACATACTGCATTCTTCACCCAAATGAATGACACAAAGATTGCTTGTCATAAGTGAAGTCAGTGAACATTATATGTAAAAGACATCAGAACAAAAGAGATAATTTGCAGATGATGTTAGTTCTGTGAGAAGAAGAGTGATATTTTATCAGTGCCGAGTCAGAACAATAGAAACAATTTGCAGATAAAGTTTGAAAGAAAAGCAAGGGAAAAAATGGTATTTCTATCACAGTTAAAGTCTAAAGTTTGTGATGATTGCTTTCCTGAAAGATTAGGATGATTCACTGTGGAAAAAGGAAGCTAAATAAATAATTCCCCTTCACCTAAAAACATGTTAGAGGAAATCCATGCAGATTTGAAATACGCTGTTCTACAAGAAGGGGCTAAAAAGCATTTTGCTTTGGTCTGTTTCTTTGTCCTGACTCCTTACCCACCAAACTCTTTATTCTAGATTCTTCATGTGCTTCCAGCTTTCATGTAGTAATTGTATTCCCTTCCACTTTGTTTTCCTTAACCCAGATCCAATCTTCTCAACAGCTGTTGCCCAGCTCCATGCCAGCTCTAGGCCTGTAGGTAGAGACCCATTGCTGTGGCTGAAGACCTCTGAACTCAGACCAAAGCCTGTCTGGCAATCTGATACAATTTGGGTCTCTCTCCCTCCCTGCCATTCTCACCTAGCAGTTGTCACAAAACCTGCAAACTTTCACAGCTCTCGAAAGCTCGCTAGTATTTTGTTAGGAAGCCCTGTACATCCTGCTGAGATGTTCTTCCCTGCAATTAGGGAGAGCATCCTGGCTCTGCCTCTCACTAAGCAAGTCAGACAACAGCTGGTTCACAGACACAACAGGTGGTCTGTCCTGCCACAGGCTGCTCCGATCAGATACAGGCTGCTCAGTGGGTACCCACAGATAGCCCCAGGAAGATGGATTGCTTCACCTTCTACTCCCTCTTTCCTCCTCACAAGCTCTTCTGTTTCACCACCCTTATCCATTTCCAAATGAACAGTCTACTTTATTTTTCCTTTTTTGGACTAACAATTTGCCATCGTTATGCAATTATTTGGTGATTAGGATGTGGTTGCCCAGGTACTTCCCGTCTTGGTCAACAGCTGTGTTCAACCACCAGTTCTCTATCTACTGTGCCCCATTGCTCCTTGTGTGGCTGTCTCATGAACATCACCAAAGGATAGGCTGGGCCACCCGCATGTTTGATCCGAGACAGCAGTGAGCCCTGGCAGCCCCAAGGGCCAACTGCACCCTGGGGTGCCCCAGGCCCAGCACTGCTGCTGGGTAAGGGAAGGAGTTGTCTCCTCTGCTGTGTGCTGCATGGCCTCACCTCCTGTACTGTGTGCAGTTTTGGGTGCTGCAGTGTAAGGACAGAAAACTACTAGAGAGCACATAAAGGAGTACTACAAAGATGAGGGTCTGGAGGGGAAAACATATGATAAGCAGCTGAGGTCCTTTGGTTTGCTCCACCCAGAGCAAAGGAAGCTGAAGGGAGGCCAGAGCTCTGCTCTCTGGCAATCGAGACAGGACCTGAGGGAATGGCAAGGATCTGCAGCAGTGCAGGGTCTGGGGGGTGTTAAATTCTTCACCAGAGGGGGACTGGGCAGTGATCACTGCACCAAAGTGCTAAAGTTCAAGGAGAGGAGCTCTCAGACTTAGGGTTTGAATTCTGAGTGATCCTGTGTGGAGCCGTAAGGTGGACTCAATGTTGTTTGTTAATCCCTTCCGCCTTGGGCTGTTCAATGATTCCACCTATAGCATCCTGCAGTTCCTCCTGCCATTATCTTGTCAGAAGCAGAGCAGCTCTGCCCTCTGCATGCATACCTCAACATTTTGAGTGGAAGATTCACAAACAGTGTACTATTTAACCTAAGACTTCAGAACAAAGCCACGATCCCCTGGTAAAATCCAACAGCCAAACAAAAACCTCATCTGAGTCCCATGGGAAATTGAATATCTCCATGAAGAATACGTGAGTAACTGATAGTCTGTCCCTAATGGAAAGCAAAATGAGTTTTGAGTTGGGGTGCACTGAGACTGTGCGGTCAGAGTGAGAGAGGAAACTTTTGCAAGAATAGAGATTTACTCAAAAAAATATAAATCTAGAAATGAGTGCAATAAGGCTGAAATAGAAACAAGAGTGAGAACAGTTGAATATTATCTGACTATTCCTGCAAATGTGCGATATCTGTATAACCAGAGCTAAAAATGAGGTCATTATATAATAATGAAGTTTACTATACCAAAAAAAGATTAAGTTCATGCTCCAAGTTTCCAAAACAAACAAACAAAACTATATTAAAAAAGAAAAAAGCCACAGTATGATATCTCAAGCAGATGATCTAATGGATAAATGAGTACATGGAAGCCACTACCTACTGAGAGGAACTAAACTGAACACACAAAAGTAAACTTCTTTTGAAGTGTAAAAAGGAAAAAAAAATATGCAGAGATTATTCTAACTGCATTAGTTTCTAATTATAAAAAAAAAAAAAAAAATACAAAAAAAACCCCAAACCATTGTAAAGGTGGAAACAAGAGCACATGATTAATGGTAAGCATAATGGGTAGCTCACATGCTCCTTATGGATAAAAAAAATAATAATCAAAAGGGTGGGGTGCAAAATGTGTTTCAATTATCTAGAGACATAAAAAGCTATGAGGAAAAGGTCTATAATTACACTAAGCAGTAACAGGAAGACGAAAGAAAGAGACTTATTTAATTGGAGAAAATATGGATGATACACAGAGAAAACTAACACATTCAACACTTAGGTTTGGTTTTCATATATAGAAAATTATAATCATCTATCAAATAGCAGACCAGGCAAACCGAACAAAACAAATAGGCTGATGAACATGGAGAAAAGGCAGACCTGTTGTGTTTTAGAGACTGAATTACTGCAGGGAGCTCTTCCAACTAGACAAAGTAGTCTCTCAACAGAAACTTCACCTTGAAGAATGCGTGGAGAAAGCAGCAGAAAAGTAACCTGTCCCTACTGGGATAAAGAAACACTGAGGAAATTAGACTCGTGTTGACCTACATTTGAAAGTCAAGCTACTGCAAAAGAAGCTAGCAGATAAACAAGTTATAAGAACAGAAAACAGTCTTCATTCAGAAAGAATGTACCAATCACAGCTCAGCCAATGAAATTGCCCACTGATCAGCAGATCTGATATAACAATGGCTCTGACATGGTTGTAACACTACTGCATATGTATAAAAAAGATCTTCATAATTTTAATTTGAATATAATCACTACCATAAAGAATTACAACTGTAGGAGGAAAAAAAAAAAAAAAATCAACACAAAGCATTCCTGCTATTATCAGTTGCTGGAGATCAAACCTGGAGTTGCCAAACTGGGAAGACATCTTCAGTGCGGACCCAAACCTGGGCCTAACATATATTTTTCATGATTTACATAATTGCGGAAGAAATGCATTCATACCACTCTAGGACCAAAAATATTTTTGCTGAACAAGATCAGAATCCAAAATGATCTTGATGAAGTGGAGTGAGCGCAACATTCATAAGACATAATTAAACAGAGGAAAAGTACTGATATTAGAGCAGAGTAATCATGCATAGTACTGTGAGGAATGAGAATATCTGTCTGGGTAATAATTGGCTGATAGAAGTCTAGGTGTTACCAATGAACACCAAATAGAAGTACCAATGCCATTTCACAAAAAGGACATGCTTCTTTCTAGGTTCATAATAAGTGATGCCTTAAGACAGGGTGCTGATCATTTGACTTTCTGAGCAGGTAAACCCCTCCAATGCTTACTATACTTTAAAAGGCAGTTCCTTTTAGGACAGCTATATTCTAGGGCCAGTTAAGATGAAAACAAGACCAGTGCACTTGAGGTGTCACAACCAGGATGCAAGATTGAAGGAGCCACCCTGGTATTACTGAACTTGTATTATATGGCATAGTGTTACATGTAAACCTCTTGTGGGTAACTGAAACACAGCATACTCCATGATCAACAACACCTGTCATCAGCACACACTTTTTCTTAACAGCTCTCTCAATACGATACAGAACATTCTCTATTCCTTCTGATTCCCATAGGGTAGTGACCTCAAACTGAAAAAAGATACATAACATAGTTAAAAAGAAAAACATAGCACTGCTGAAATAAAGATTAAATCAGATCTTCTTGGTGAAGTTGGTGAAGTAGAAAGTGCATTAGAATTTATTGTAGCATTCAGTTTATCCTTCAAATGGCTATCAAGGTTTAGATTTACTGGAGACACTAAGCATTTGTACTGTGGCACTTTTAATCCCTCCAGGCCTTCAATAGCTCTTAACAAAAGGCTTCTTCCTCTTATTGTGTAAAACAAATATTATCTTTGTTCATCCATGCAAAATGCAAACATTTAAATCATTATTCATGGTAGGACATCATTGAGGTCTAGACCAACATAGGTACAAATGCAGTAGACTGCCCTACTTTGTTAAGGGTACAAGCTCAATCTTGGCAATGACAACACCAGCTGTGGTCAACGACAACCTTGCAGTGTTTTGTTAGAGTAACTGCTCAGTAGAGTTATAATAATGTCAGCATGACAGTAGGGGTCCTTGAGTGTGAAAGCACAGGATGATAACAGAGGTCTTGAGAGAAGAGGCTCATGATAACACAAGGAGCCCCAGGGGAGTGAGTACATAGTGCCAATGGTCAGTTCCTAGCTGCTAAAAGAATGCATCTTGGAGAGCTCAGCAGAATTGCTTTTAGAGCATAATAGAGAAAATAAAAAGCCATACGTCAAACACACAGAAGTTGCTATTTATAGTGAAAAGAGAAAACAGGAAGAGATGGAAGATCATAGATCGTACAAGAATGAGAACAGAGGAAGAACAGAGCATTGCTGCAGCACTGTCTTACCTGGTTAAGAATGCTGCATGCAATCAATGACCTGTGCAGCCCCCAAAGGCAGAAAAGAAGCACCTTCTTGTTCGCTCCTCTTCAAATTTTGCTTTTCCAGTTCAGTAATTGCATTTCAAGTGTTATTGGTTGCAGTATAATTGTGTTAACTTGTGGTGGTATTACACCAATGGGCAGCTAAACTCCACCACTACTTCTCTCTCACTCCCTCTCTTCAGAAGGACAAGGGGAGAAAATATGATAGAAAAGAGTTAAAGGGTTGAAATAAGGACAGGGAAATCACTCACCAGCCACTGTCAGGGAAAGAGCAGTCAATGTAGGGACATTAATATAATTAATTGCCTATAATTATTAATGGAAAGAAGAACCAAAAGCAAACACTGCCTTTTCCCCATCACCGTCCTACATCCCCTTCTCTGAGCAGTGCAAGGGAATGAAAAACAGAAACTGTGGTCAGTGCATAACACTTCATCTTTGCTGCTTCTTCATGGTCATTCCCTGCCCCTACTCAGTTCAGCTAAACCTCATCAGCACTGATAACTGGCATCCAATCATCCCTCCTACATTTCTGTCAGTTCTAAATGCCCATTCAGTTCCACATGTTGATGTGCTAGCTGCATTCGGAAATGGTAGAATAAACCTCTGTGGGTTGCTGTCATTGAGTAAAATGTAAAGAAACTTCCACTCACCCTGGAAAGTGTCAGGGAGCGGATGCAGCTCTAGACACTGGCAGGCTGCGTTTCAGACTGCATTAGAACTGAACCTATTTACTGCTCAAAACCATAAGCTACTTGATAAAGAAGAATTCATGTATCGATGCAACAACTCCAAATTATCAGTTGTGATTTACATAAGTGACAGAGTCAAAATAAAATGCTACTTATTTTGTTTAGGCTGCTGTATCACATCTGGAGTCATCTCTGTAAAGATTTAGTCTGCAAGAGAGAATGGAAGAACAAGAACCCTGCAATCAGAACCCAATGCAAACTACCCAAATTTTAAGGCGTTGGTGTGTAGGAGTAACCCAGAATATTTACCTAGTTATGTCTCCTTTGAAACAAATGGGCAGAAAGAAGATAGGGACGGATGGGGACTGGGTGGAGTTTAAAGTCTTTTTTCCAGACTTGGCCAGAACAGCTGCACCACTGCAGAGAGATACTAATTTCCAGAAGTAAATTACTATTCCCTCTGAGCAAGGAAGAAGCTGAAGAGAAAATGTGATTCAGAGGAATATCTGAGTCACCACACTTCCCCAGGCTAGCATTACACTGATGCAGTTCACACATCGCCTCTTGCTCAGGGCCATGCCAATAGGCACAGTCTTACCCTAAATAAAGAACAGGACAGTTGTGTCAGCAACTTACAGTTTCCAAAAGTAAGCTTTATATGCTGCTGTGTTTAAGGTTTCAGGGAAGATCAAGAATTTAGGATGCTATAAGACAGAGCATTTGTTATGTTCTCATACTAAAATATCCCTGTGTCACATGCTTTGTGTCTTTTCATAGCACAGAAAGTCCCCTCTGTAGAATAAAAACCCAGATGGATCATTTTATAATGATTAGGCATCACTATTTAAATGTAGACTCCATGAATCACTCTGGAACAGCTGCCAGCGATTTGCCTTGGAAATAAAGTAATCATCCACCAAGTTTAAAGAGCTGCTTTATAGGAAAGAGATGGAATACATGTATTCAATGAGAAAGAGACACAACATTCCAGAAAAGAGAAATGATTTAGAAATTTTGTCAAAATACTCTATAATGGTAACAAGCTATCATCATTTACGCTGCATGAATCTCTGGTGTCACGTGGTCCAACCACTGGATGAAAACAGGGACAATTTAGCCTACATGTGACTGAAATATTAATATCCACCATATATACATGACTTACTTCATTCAGGTATTCAAGTTCTTTATTTATGAGAAACAAAAGGAAGAAAGTATTAACTAGTTTGTGAACAACATCTGTTTAGCTTTTCATGATAAACATTACACACAAAGAGAAGTTTATTATGATTTGTAAGGAGACAAATTCTCTTGCCAAAGCTGAGAAAACAGGAGTGGTGCTACTTCATCAGATTTTCTATTATGAAAATGGAATTAGCACAGGAAACACAACCAGCAGATGAAAAGAAAAATATCTTGCAATGCACACAGCTCACCATTCTATTAGCAATGTTGTAAAACTACCAAGAGTTGGCAAACTAAATAAGATGTGCACATTCTTAAAACCGTTGTCATCTTTGAGCTCCTGCAATGGTACCTCTTCAACTACATTTCCATCAAAAGCTCAGAGGTAGGTATTCTTGGGTTGACAGACCACAAGCCCATCTGAGACACTAACAGCTCATAATTCAGCAGTAAGATCTCAGCATCAGTCACAACTGACATTGGAAAAGTACAAGAATGGTGAGATCTGGCCTTATCTAAGAAGCAGGAAAATGGGTCTTTTCCAAAGACTTTTTCAGTAGGAAGGACTTTACTATCACAACTCTTTCCTTTCTCCCAGGAAAGTGACCCAATTATCAGGCTGGAGGCAACGCTGAAGTGGGAGTAACGTTCCCATTGCAGTTGTTGTACTGGACAGTAAATAGCAGAAAATTAATGAGGATGAATAGCTAAAACAGGACAAAAGTGTGATTCTGTACCTGCTAGAAGGACATCCACTAAGGAATAAAAATATGTACTTCCCTGTCTCTGCAGTCAACCTTATATACATTTATACACGCACACATTTTTATATATATATATATATATATATATATATATAAAAACACTCACTATCTTCTGACAAATGAGAATGCTGTGCGACTTTGGAGAATTCATCCTACTACAGTACATTAAAACAAACAAACAGAAGTAGTGAGGATATCATAGGACTCTCCTCTCCAGAATGCAGACAAAAACAAAAACCCTAGCTTTTGTTACACAGTTCAGTTGCTATAGAAACGTGGCACTTGCTGCCTTAATATCTGCTTCATGGAATATCCCAGTGTATGCCCACAGTCACAACAGGAAATGTCCACTTTAATCTTGTTCCATGAAAAACTAAGACCATGAACATTTTGACTTTCTAATCTGGCCATCCATGAGTTTAATTCTGTCAGTAGGCCTGGTGTCCAGTGTCCTTCTTATTGATAGACCTTACTTCAGTTTTCTCATGGATTCACTTAGTCTTGAGGCCTCTTTCATTTTATCCTTACCAGAATAATTTTACATTACAGCAATGACGTGAGAAGACAACAGTCCATCCCTCAACCTGAAAAAATAATTCACTCAGAAAATGGAACAAGGCACTGGATGCAAGGCCCTTGCCCAAAAGCTCTTAAGTTGCTTGTTGAGAAACTGCAGAACAAAGAAGAAATGTGCTTCTTGCTTTCTTGCCCCTACGAAATCCAGCCTGCTGGTTAGCTCACATCCCACAGAAAAATGAACCCAATCACTCAATTCTCCACAAAACTAGCAGCATCCCATCATAGAGTTGAAGGCCTTAAAAGCATTACAATTATCACAGAATTCATTTAAAATTCTTCATTTACAGTGCAAAATAAAATTGCTTCTCTACCCTCTTTAAACAATCACATGTAAGATATACCAGGATGAGACACATCCTTATATGCACAGTCTTCCTCATGTTTCTATATAAACGACACAGCGAGATGAGAGATAAAAGTTCCCCTTCCACAAATGACTGCATTTATCTGACTACTTGATGAAAAGAAATCACATCCATCTTGAAATCCTGCTGTGAAAATTTAGCTTCAAAATATCTGACCACATTAAGGATAAAACATTTTTCTATGGCTTTATAGTTTTGTGGATATTTTAATTGTGATGTTTAGTATGGAGAAAAAGGGGGGGGGGGGGAGAGGAACAATGTATTCTGCAAGACTAATGGACAGCTAAACCTAATACATTAGATCAGACAAGCAATGCATAGGAGGAGAAGTTAATTCAGGCAGCAATGACCTTGGACTGAACAGCTTTTCCAAGCTAGTCTACCTGATTTAATTTTTTTTTTTATTTATTTTTTTGGGGAGAGTGTCCATTTTGATTATGCAACAAACACGATAGAATGGAATTCATATAATCAAATGTAGATGACTCCACTGAGTCGCTTATAAAGCAGCTGCCTCTCCTGAACAGAGAGAAATGGTCACTTTAAGGACACAATTCATCTCATCTAAAAGACCTGAAAGAAGGCAGAGTTAAAGACACCTATTACTCAACAGCCATTACAGGAGAAGGGAGAGGCGATCAGTTCAATACACAGACATCTCTATTATACCAGTATTAGATGAAATAAAATCCATCCAGACAGACTAAGAAGTTTGGGTCTTTATGGCCAGCTTCAGGCATCCAGCTTAAACACCAACAAGGGATTTAATTTTAGAACTGGGGGTGAGGAACATACCAGATATAATAATGGGGCTTACCTCCTACCTCCTTCTCTAAAAATACAGTTTGTCTTCCCGTTGCAATACACCTCAAAACGAGAAGACTACTGAATCATGCAAGGGAAGCAGTTCCTCTTAGGTACCTCTTCATTTTTGGATTATTTATTTATTTATTAATTACAGAAAGCATTTTTATTCGTCTTAGAAGGTAGCCTTAATTAGAATTGAAGAATAACTAATATATGAAGCTATATAACCTAACAAATTTTCCTTTCAAGAAAATATTATAATAATAATAGAGATCACTTCATTTCCCACCTCCTGTCTTAGAGCCTTATTATCAGCTGCAGTCTCATTTGGCATCCAGCTAAATTTACTTGTGCTGGCAACAAAGGTGTGCCTAGGGGAGCAAGCACAGTCCTGGCATCAGGTCTGTATGACTTGGGAAGTGGGTGGCTCATCTCTAAACAGACCCAACATTTTCTAGCAATTCTCACTGAGTTCTGTGCTGTAGACAGCAGTGAGATTTGGCACAGCTGAATACAGTCAGTAAACACAGGTATCCAGCTGTGATGCTGTGGGGATTTTTTGTGTGTGTGTTCTTACTACATACTGACTTAAAAAGACAAGGGTCATTTTTCCAAGAGAAAATACCAAATGAATAATGAAACTGAAAAATGAAGCTTTCAGAATGTAAGACATTATTCATCTGCCAAAATCATTAAAAAAAACTCAACCATTATGTGTCCTTTTCTTCCTGGACAGAAGCACTATGCTACCCCACAAGGTATACTCCAGTATATTGGTTTCAGTTCAGCTACAAAGGCAAAAAAAGCTTTGATTATTTATGATTGAAAAGTAACGTTCTGTAAATGAAAAATGGGAATATTTTGGCGTACTACCTTATGTTCTATTCATAATTACTTTATTAAGCTTGTCCCATCCAAGAAACATGTATTTTTATTCAGTGAGATTTTTAGGGGTAGTAAGCTAAGTTTCAGTGATTATTCTCTTGCTAATAGTTACACCAGCAGTAAAGGGCTATGAAATGTCTGAGTCAGTGCTGAGAGCTGGTGATAAAGCACTGCACATGCTTCCAGTTATGGCCAAGACATGGCTGTAAGGAAGAGAAAGCAGGGTGAGGCAGGACTGCTGGATTCTCACTCCACCAATAGCACCATTTTCCACTTCAGTCGCTTTCAAGCTGATATTTCTACCTCGAGTTTTCTGTTCTGAAGGCTTTGAGAGAATATAGATTTGGCCATTAAGTCACCTCAATGACCACCAAGATACGCAGACTGCAAGCTTTAGGGAAATGCAGGTCATCTTATAACATAAATCAGATGTATAGAAATAGAATAGCATAAGCTTCATATCTGAATCTCCTAAGTAATATGATGGTAGAAAAATTAAATTTCTATAACATATTTCAGTAGAACAGGAAAAGATATTTGCTCCTATAAAGCCCAGCCTCAGGAACATTTTGAAAGTGCCTTCAAATGCTACATCTACTGCAGTGACATTCAATAAAGCAAACTCTCCCTATTCTTTCAGTCTGCACATCTTCCACACACACTCTACTTTTTTTCTTCTCCTTTCGAGATACACAACACATATGAAGTTGAGTCCAGCCCTCTCTCCTTCTGTTACAGAGTTTTCCCATGCAAGTCATAGCATAGGGAAGCCTACCTACAACATTCAAGTCCTTAACATAGCTTAAAAAAAAAAAACAGACTATGGTCCAGGCTTGCTCAATTTCCCATACACACTAATTCAAATGCTCTGATAGACACAAGATTTCCTTCTTGCTGTCCCTGTACAATTACTTTCACTCCACACAAGCACCGCAACTGTAGCATTCCACAGCCTCCCTGGTAACTTCACCACAATTAAAATTGCACATTTCCAGCAAACAACCATTTGCAAAAGCATTTAGTCATACTTCTAAAGTTAATAATTTATTGTCTCTCTTCATTAATTATAAAAAGCTGAAAATTTTGCTACAAGTGTCTGTGTTAAGATCTAAGGAAGACAAGCTTTGGATGTGTTACATAAAAGCACGCACCAAATGATCTGCGTTACATTTTTAAAGGGAAAGATGACTAACACCAAAATTCATCAATATTCACCCTTTTGAGACATTTGCCTAGAAGATAACCGACCTTGAAATAGGTTATGCATCTTCAGTTTAGGATGCATAACAAGTCATGGTCAATTAATACACAACAGAGCCCATAATCATGGAGATTATTGCCTGATCTGGAGGAAACATACTCAAGGGCATTACAGCCTAATTTAGCTTCACAGTCAAATTGATAACTTCGACACCTCAAGTACTCGGAAAGCACAGCCATCAGCACTCTGGAAACACACACAGATCTCTAATAAACACTGACATTCTATAATGATGCTTAAGAATGAGCTGTAAAATTTTAATAAAATAAATATTAGGGCCATAAACCTCATTACAAAACTTCCCTAACTCATAATAGCATGGTCCAGAACTTGTCCCCTGCAGCTATTTCTCAACACAAAGCAGCCACTCAAGACGAAGGATTCAGCTCTGGGCTTCTCCAAATCACAGAGGAGATACCCTACACAAAAAAGGACAACAGGGCAGTTCATCACTGAGCCAGGCCTCTGCACAGTTCAGACCACACCACCACTGGAAATATTCTCTCTGCTCTTCATAGTTCCCAATGAAGCAAACTCAGTGCATTGCCACCCCTTTTCTGCTTAGCCTCTGGCAAAGATCTGCTCAACCAGAGCAAAGGCTACAGGTGCAAGACAAAGAAGATGAATTAAAAACAGAATATAATTGGAGGATGCACTTATTTTTAGAATTTGTAAGACAGCTTTTAATGCTTATATTTTGCTTTGTCCTGTAGAATATGTGAACATGAATAAAACAAAACTCAATCCTTCCCACTGCAATTTTTGTGGATTGTTATTAATCCAAAGATGACTCCCACTCCCCACTGAAAAAAAGAAGTCCCAAATTACATCTGTTTTTAAATTAGAAATGAGTTTTACATGTCTTCAAGTAGATGAAAACAAATGAATAATAAATAAGAATGCCTTATACTAACAGTATTTGGAGCCTTTAATCGAAGGATTTTAATAGAGCTCAAAAAAAGTATTTACTCATTAACCCTGACTTTAGTGAGTGCAAGGCAAATCCTTTTAACCTTCCTTTTAGCTCAGATGAAAAATAAGAGGAAAAAAAAAAACAAATGAAAAGGTGTGATTTTCCTCTTTCACGTTCTCAATCAATAATGTACAGCACTAGCTGGAGGAATAACTCCTTGATGCCATTCTCCACACAGACACACACATCTCACAACAAAACAATGCTTTAAACTCCAGCTAGCTGTCTGATCTGGAGGTGAAGGCTGAAGCTCAAATGCTAGTGGCACGCCAGCTGCTAAATAAATGAGCAATCACAAGAAGAAATGAGTAAACTTCTCCTGTTGCTCCTCAAGGCTCTGAGCTACAGAAAGCTGAAGGATGCCTTTTTGCTGGCCTGAAGAGGAGATGCTGAGGTTAAATGAAGTCAAATTTCCCTGTCCTCAAGAAAATCACTGCATTTAGCACAGCAGGGCTGGAGAATCTTCACAGCTCGGTAGCTGCACCAGTGGTCTTAGTGACCAGGCAAAGCAAAGAGATCTACCACCAAATACATCCTACTCAGATGAGTGGCTTGTTTTAAACTCTGTGAAATGGCTTTTTTTCCACAAAGAGACTGTTCCCAGAAAAACAATCATCCAACCTGACTCAGCTATTCTTTGCAGTTAATCCAATCACTTTGGTGCACTTTCTTAGTTACTTTTCACTTTAACTTCTCTCTCAAGGCAAACTGAATTGACAGAAATGAACTCAAATTCTGATTTTTCAGCACTTATGTCAGTCAGGTTCAATAGGTATTGATTCCACCCTTTTCCACATGAGCTGCTGGTGTGGGATGGCGGGACCAGGAAAGAATACAGGAATTTCAAAGATTATCTGAGATACACATCCTCCTTCTCAGGGAGAAGAAAAGGGAAAGAGGCCTTGGTCAATGAAAACTCTGACCGAAGATTTCCACATCACTGAACTGGACTGCTACCGATGGCAGCAAGGATCAGGAGATAATGCAGATGGCCACGCGTGCTGTCATCATAAAATAAATCATGAGCTGATTTTCAAAAATGACTACAGGGAAGAGTAAAGGGAATACTGTAAACTCTGATCACGATCTGCATAAAAAGCTTAAAAGAGCTTTAAAATTTAATTGACACCATCAACACAGCAACCAGAACAAATGCGTATCTGCGCATTCAAAAGGTGTGGAACAACGCATCTCTGATTACAAATTAAAACTAAGATTTCCTAGAAGTAGTAGTAATCCTAATCCTATTTATTTTACAAGATGACACACAGCATAGCATTAACCTTATTAAATTCAGTATTTGTTTATCAGTGGCAGTTCTGTGTTTAATGCTGAGAAGTTAAGACCAAGGGACACAAAACAAGATTTCACTTGGTCACAAAATTCAAGCATTCTGTGTACTTTATTTACTCATCTCTTGAATTTGTTTCTGCCTTTCAGTTGCAGATACATGATGAAAGATCTTGCTACAAGATCAAAAACGAAAATCAAGCGTTTTGTTGTTGTTATTGTTTTCTAATCCAAAGCCCAAACAATTCCCTAGTGTTGTTCTGAGGTCTGACGCACCATCATCCTCACAGCCTGCTTTTCCCCACAGATCTCTCAGGATGCACATCATGCTTCTGTGCTTCCCTTCTTGTACCTCCATCTTTCAGCACTTGTTACAACATACTCCTTACAACCGCTCCAGTTTCAAATTTCACTGGGCATGCTCTCCACTTGATTCCTGCAGCCTGTATGCCCCTCTGAAACAGAGCTCACACAATGCTCTCAAGCCTTCCCATCAATATTTGCAGTGCTGGTATTGAGTCAGGATAGTCTGCACACTCTACCAGCTAATACACGTGTTGGTTACTCAGCTGAGCTTATCGTGTAGAAATGATTCTACCTGAGCCACCCCTGCCACACTTTTTCCATTCCCTTCACTTCTTCCTGCCTTGATGAGTGAGGCACTCTGTCAATTTTAGCCATAGGTTCATAACAATTAGGGAAGGGATCACTAGACAGTGTAGTCACATAAACCTGGCCTGCTAACAAAACAAGGGCACAAAAACAAGGCTACAAAATAAAAAGGTGAGGACAAACAGAACACATAAAGCTAAGGAACATAATTTAAGGCATTTGCATCATCAATATAAATTTACTCTGAAGACAGATTCACAGCTAGCTTCTATTACACGGAGCACGCTGTGACTGTATCAGAGGGCAATGTCATTAAGCCACCCTCATTATCAGTGCCTGCCAAGGACAGGTAGAACACAGCTCAACAGAACCATGACTCGTATCACCCAGGAGTAGGAATGTAAGAGCTGAAACTGCTCACAGCATAAAAACCCTTTAGTAGGCAACTGGTCAGGACAAAGATGACTTGAAATATGTTAATGGGAGGTGTTAATGGAGGATGGCAGACTGTCCAGAACCCTCAGCAGACAAGATCAGTCCCAGACTTCTTACCTCCAAGCAGTTGCAGGACCTGCACTACCTTTCTGCTCCAAGTGTTTCAGCATACACTGTGAGTCAGGAGTCCATGCAGTCCCATTTGCAAGCTGGTTCAGAGCATTTAGCAGTTTGCAGTGATTCCTCCCACCTGATCTAGCTCAGCTGTGCTTGTGACTCACTTAGGCTGCTACTTCAAGGAGAGGCAGGCTTCATCTCATGCATGTTCTTGCTTCTTTGCATAGTTATTTTATGATGGATTGGAGAACATTACTAAATTGCCATGTTCCTGACTGGATCAGACCAGCTAGCATTCATACTCATGTTTCTATTTTGTATTTTCCATGGCGTAGCTTTTTTTCTGTTTCCACTGTCCCATCTGTTCTACATCTTGAGTTGAAATAAGCCACTTATATTAATCTCTGCAATCTGATACAGGCAGTTAGAGTGCTGGAGTAACTGACACAGGCAGACATGTTTACAGGGGCAAGAAACAGAGCTGTAACCCAATGTACACATCCTTCTGTGCACCATGGATTATCAGGCTGCACACATCCACTAAAACAAGATCAGAACCATCTCATTTATCTAGATAATTCCTCACGTGGACAAAGTAAATGAGAAATGCTCTGCTTGTATCTATGCTCTCACCTAGATAAGACCAACTCACACATACTACTTGTCTTTGGAGATCACCTTTAGTCCCAAAATTACCAAAATGTCTAAAAACTATCATTATGCTTTGAAGTGAAAATTACCATTTTTGTTGCTATTACTGTAGATATTTTATTCTTTCTTTCTGAAGACTGAGATGGGATCTGATAAATATTTATAAATATCTAATGGGAGATGGGAAGCAAATAGATGAGGCCAGGCTCTTCTCAGCGATGTATAGTGATAGGACAAGGAGTTATGGCCAAAAACTTGAATATGGGAAGTTCTGGACTAACATGCAGAAGACCTTCTTTACAGTAAGGGTGACAGTGCACTGGAACAGATTGCCCATGGAGGCTGTGGAATCTCCTTCTATGGTGATATTCAAGACATCTCTGGACACCTACCTGTGAGACCTACTGCAGGGTACCTGCTTTAGTAGGAAGGTTGAACTCATTGATCTCCTGAGGTCCCTTCTAATCCCTGCACTTCTGTGATTCTGTCATGTATACACTATGAACTGTTCAGTTAATTTCTATATATTCATAGCAGTGCATGCCTCTTAAAGACATAAACTTTGGTCTGTTATCAAAGAAGCTTTTTTCATACAGTTATACTAGGGAACAAGTGACCAGAATAATAAGAGCACTTCAAAGAAAAGGCAGAAACCTTTATATTCTCATATTTTATCACCTCCTCATTAATAGAACTGAGTTCAAATCAAGAGATTTGAATGTAATGTTCTCAATATTATGCTAAGACTAATTTCCTTCAACAGAACATAGCACAGAAAGAATTTAAGGATACTATCCTTTCAGCACAGCTGTACAGCAAATTACACAGCCCTGCCTGAGGACTGTAGAAGCGTATATGTGGGAAATTGTACATTACTTGTGAGTTGTTTTAGCTAAAAAGTAACAATTAGATTTTGAGTCCCCTCTGAGATCAACATGATTCAGTGCCACGAGCTCATCCTAAGGAGATCTGTCAGAATGCCATAACTTAGGGTCTCTTCCTAGCATTTTGGGATATCAGTTCACAGCAGAAACTTCTAAAATGGTTGAAGATACTCACACTGGCAAAAGCGCATTATTTTACAAGCTATTCAAAAGTAACTTTAAAACATCTTTCTGACTCCGTTTGTAATTAGAAACAGGAGAGATGTCAGAGAAAGAAATACAGCTCAATTGCTAAAAGCTAAAAACTTTAATATAACTAAAACTTTTAGTAATAGCTAAAAATTTACTAGGTAAGATTGCTAGTAAATGTATTCAGATAATGCTCCCACTGCTCTTTCATCCAAACAAGCCATTATGAAAGAGACAATGCTCCGTACACATCTGGAAACAAATTTTTTCCTCGTGTTAATTAGAACCAAGGTTTTAAGAGACGCCCAAAGAACCTGTGCTATGTGCCTGGCAGGCACTTTATATTTTAAAGCATCTTACACTGTTAATTCATTGCCTTTTTCATACTTGCAACATGAAATATAAGCTTTAAAAACCACAGGGAACTGATAGTTAAACACAGAGCAAAATTACTAGTCTCTATTGTATCAAAGATATTTGCAAAAACGCAATCTCACCCTCATGGGGTTAGCTGAATTCATGAAACACTTTTGTACACTTTTAGCCCTGATGATCTTGTGATATTTATGTTCTCTCATAACATAAACTTCTTTTTGCTGATCATGAACAACCAACAGAGAAAATACGTTTTGGATTTGCAATATAGATATTGAAGTAATATAGCAGAAGGTTGTGTGGAAGACCAAAAAGAAATATTGTGTTATTTATGGTCCTTTCATGGATGGCCAACTTTCCTTTCTTATTGGAACATCTATTAGTATGTTTTCTCCCGAGGACACTTCTCTCAAATGTGTCCTCTCTTAATGTCTGTTTTCTCTGGTTCAAAATATTGAGTTTACGCTAAATCTTTTTCTTTTTAAGTCATACAAATTAATTCTTCAAAGAACAGAAAAAGTGGTGGCAGGCACACTGTCTTTCTTGGGAGAAACCTTACTCTAAAATCTGATTTATACTTTTGATGAAAGCGGGTACTCCTGAACTTATACTGCACCTTTGTACAATAGATGACTAACATATGGTGGCCTAGAAAGCAGACAAAGGATTTTATTTTCTTGACAACAAGATAACAAGACTTTTCTTTTAGTCTGTATGCTTCCAGGTTCAGTTTCCAGCTCAGAATGTCTAAGTTCACAGTGCTCATAAGCTTACTCCTTAACTTCCAAATTCACTGGTGTACACTGTACCCCTCTGGCAGCACTGAAGCTTTAAAAGAAGAATAAATATAACTTAAATGAAATTATTTTATATTGTTTAGGAGTGGAACTAAGAAGCTGAACTTTGACCTCCAGTGACAAGTCCTATGCTCTTCACCCATGTATAGCCTAACAAGCTGTATGCCAGAATGTTTCAAAGCTATTGCTAAATCTTTCACATGAGTTGCACTTGGTAAGAGTGCATCATGCCCAAAGCCAAGTACAGTCAGCCACAACTGATTATTTAACAAATATTATTCAATCTGGATTTTGTCTGTGTGCTTCCTCTCTGCTGGTGCATCCAGTCATACTAACCACTTTTTTATTGAGTTTTATCTCTTCTACATTGTTTCTCATCTCTGCTTCCAACTAGCTAATTATTGAATCCTTATCATTTAATAAATAGTTTTCTGGCTTACAGAGAATACTCACATTTCCTGAATTAATCAATCTAAATGGTATCTTTACAGCCTAAGAACACTATTTTGGTGCTCTTTGAAACAATGAGCAATTCATCATCATATGTGCCTGTAGCACCTCCTATATGAGGAAAGGCTCCGTAACCTGGGTTTGTTTAGCCTGGAGAAAAGAAGACTGAGAGGGAATCTGATTAATGTTTATAAATATCTAGTGGGAGTTGGGAGGCAAATGGATGAGACCAGGCTCTTCTTGTTGGTGTGTAGTGATAGGACAAGGAGTAATGGCCTAAAACACAAACACAGGAAGTTTTGTACAAACATGCAGAACTTCTTTACAGTAAGGTTAAACAGCACTGGAACAGGCTTCCCAGAGAAGCTGTGAAGTCTTGTTCCACAGGAGGTATTTAATGCCCATCTAGATGCAAATTTGTGCTACATATTGCAGCATACCTGCTTTAGCAGGGAGGTTTGACTTGATGATCTCTTGAGGTCCCCTCCAACCCCTGCGATTCTGTGATTCTGCAATATATACATCTTATATACATATGGTGCTAAGAAATGTGCACTTGGTGTTCTGCAAAAGGCTGGGAAAAGTCAGGCCCTACACAGAGATTCCCAGAACAATTTCTACCGAGCATAGCAGATTGGCAGTAGCTAACGCATATGGTAGTAAGAGTGCAGAAGTAACCACTCAAGGTTGGAACACACATTGGAAAGTTATCTTGCTTTTCCTTTGTTTGGTTATTTTTTCTAATTTAAATTCATGAAGAGATTTATGAAATCTTTGTACAGATATTGCAAAATAGAACTATGGATGAAAACCTTCTAGGTCTGATCTTGAGACTTGTTCCTAGAAGAAGCAAAATGTACTTGCTGTACAAAAGGATTAAGCACAGAGCTAGCATAAAATAATGACTAAACTACAAACAGCTGCAAGATTTGATGTGTGAACAGCCAGCCTACTAGTACTGATAACTATAGGCAACATACAAATATTTTTTAGAATCTTATAATGCTAACATATTTGCAGTGTTTTGCACAGTATAAATATAATGCAATGAAGTGACAAAATTTGCAGTAGCTACTAACGTTGCCATGGTATTACCAAAGGGCAGAGAACACAGGAGAGAACTCTTTGTGTGTGCATTACTGTTGGAAGAATAGTCAGGAAAATGCTGAAATTACTCTCTCAGTTAATACTGGACAAGAAACAGGAAATCTGTTTGTGTGCATGTGGCTCAAGTCTGTAGCCTTACAATTGAATGTGTCCTTTCACACTTATATCCATTTTCATGTGAACAGAAGGCTCTAAACACAGAGCAACTGCACTCCATCACCATGAACAAGCTTGTGCATATCAATGAACAAAAAGCATTAGGATCTGCCTTAAGTGGTTCAATTGGATTTAATGGGACAACTCTCATGCACCTGAGAATTCAAATCTGATGCAGTAAACAGGGATTCCTAAGAGAAATTATGATGCTAAAAGTAAGAAATTTGCCACAGAACATGTTTACATAAACCAATATACGAGGCCTACCAAAAAAAAAAACAACAGTATTTGACTATAAAGCACTTGGACAATTAGACCTTACACTGAACCAGGAAAGCAGAGCTATACTTCAAATAAAGCAATACCTGCTATATGTGTTTTTTAACTGATGTGTTTAACTGACAAAACAAAAAACAGCACTGAGGATTTAAAGATGTTCTATATTGATTCAAAAATTGTGGCAATTCTGAGATATTATTATTCATTTCATTTGTAAATTTCAGTAGACTTCTGCTGAGCCACACAAATGGCAAACCTGGCCAACTGGGTGGATATCTGACTTGATTACTATAGTGAGACCAAATACCCTGTTATGCTTCTGCATCATAACTTATTGATTGATTATATGGATTGTGGAATTCAGATATTCAAAGAATTGTAATTAAAATTCATCAAGCAACTTCCCTCATTCATACACACAGTTGAACTTGTAGCCATAAAAGAAGAAAAAAATATTCCAGATTGGTTTTTACACATCTTCTTCAAAAGTCCCCCAGTTTCAAGACTTGAAAATGCTATGTGACATCTCATGAGTCACTTCTTAGCCATCCTAGCAGCCTGAAGCCAAAAAGTGTTTCCTTTATATGGCTGAACAGTGCTCTTCACCCTTTTGGGATAGAAGGTACTGAGTATGAAAAGCCTATTTGCTTAACCCTTCAAGTGTCTCTCCAGTAGGAAAAATGAAGACAGCAACACAGCGGAAGAAGCAGAAAGCAACAACTGTCCTGGATGACCATGTGCAGGGAAAACCTTCTAACTCCATCTACAGAACAAAGCACTAATGCCACCTGGAACCGTCTAAAAGAAAACATTTCAAATCATTTTATACCTATTCTATTTTTACTACACTTTTTACTTTCAAAACTACTGTCCTAGGGGCATTCTGGGAGAACAACAACATAGAAACGAATAGTCACTGATGAGAGCCATTTGCATTGTGCATTTATGTTATCGGAATGAGCCCTTACTCTAAAAGCAATCTTGTATTTTAGTTCCAGTGAAAAACAAGAAGACATGAATTTCCTGTGCTGTAACTGGTGGCTCATTGCCAGCTTGCTTGTAATTATTTCTGAGAATATTTTACAGGTCATGTTGCCTTCAGTATTTTTTTAATAAAGTCCTTGGGTGAGCAAGACAGAGCAATTTGTTAGGATAAAAAAAGGAAAATATCTTTAAAAGCCTTCAGTCCTTGAAAGTTTCCTACACTTGGGGTTTCATTTTCAACTCTATCGACCCCACCTCAATTTAGACATGGGCTTTGTTTTTGAGGTGACCAATTATGAGCTGACAAGCTGCCACTAAATGGTTGCTAAAGCAATTAATATTAAAAACCCCAACAACTTCATAGGGCATAATTGGTAAAGTCTGGCTGCAGAAGAAACAAGCAAGGAGAAAGACGTTGGTGAAAGAAACCATCTTAAGTTCACCCTCCTGCACTGCTTAGAAGGTCTATGGCAATAAGAAGAGCAGTGGAGACCAGGAATTAAGAAAAGGTATTGGACCTATGGCTGGGCCTGAAGAAAGACAAGAGGGGTGTCTTCCTTGAATGTTTAATTGTCTTCATTTCTTGGTGCCCAAATCAATAACTACATTAACTGGCATTAAGGAGAATTTCTTGAGCTAGGAATGTTTTGTTAGGACACACCATCATTCTGAAGGACTAATGTTTTACGTGTTAGGATGTGGTGTATCTTCTGAAATGCTGATATCCTTAAAAAAAAAAAAAACAAAACAAAAACAACAACAACAACAACAACAACAACAAAAAAAAAAAAAAAAAAAAAAAAAAAAAACCACCTTTTTATGTATGAAGGCTGCTCTGAAAGTGATGTCTCCTATTTTAGTATGTTGGCCTACAATGTCATAGGCAGATATTGGTGGCCTGGCAGTGGAGGTTGAACCTTCCCACCAGTATTCCATCACATTTTGTAGCTCTGTGACAGATGGCAGCAGAGGGGCAGTCTGACAAAATGGCATCCTACTTGGAAGTATGGATGAAGCAAAGGAGTGTAAATGAATCCCTCCACGTGGAAAAAGTGGTAACCATTGACATTCATCAACACTTGATGAATGTTTAAGGAGAGCAAACAGTGGATGTGAGAACAGTGAGACAGTGGAGGGTGCATTTCAGCAGTGGCAACAGTGATGTGAAAGACAAGCCACATTCCTGACAGCCATCCACAGCTGTCACATGCAAAATGAAGAGAGTCTTGATCAGCTCATCCATGTGAATCAGCAGATTATGATCAGTACAGATGAACTGTATGTAGAGCTGAATATTGGCTTCAATGCACTGGAAATGATGGTGTCAACATTGGAATATCACTAAGTTTGTATCAGGTGGGTCCTATGAATACTCACACAGAAACAAAGCAAGCTTGTCAGGTCCTACTGAACCAATATGAGCCTGAAGATGATATCATTTCAGTGATGATATGAAGTGTCACCACTATGAGCCAGAGTCAAAGTGGCAGACCGTGGAATGGCAAGACATGATTTACCCATGGAAGAAAATGTTCAAGATGCAGCCTTCAGTGGGTTAAATGATGTGCACTGTCTTTAGGGATAGGAAAAGGGTGATCCTCCTGGATCTCCTCAAACCCAGGCAAAGCATCAACTCTGAGATGCTGCAGTACTGACTAAGTTGAGGGCTTGAACTTCCAGAGTCAGGCCAGAGAACAAGACAACCTTTCTCTTGTAACACGATAATGCCAGACCCCATACCAGTTTGAAGACCATGGAGTACAATGCCAATCAAGCTGCTTGGGCCAATGATAGATGGACTCTGTGGGCAACGTTTTCCTAGCAATGATTCTGTCAAAGAATCCGTGAAACAGCGAGTCACCTCCAGTGGTACAGACATTTATGAGCATGGCACGCGAGATTTGTTCATCACTGACAAATATGCATAGCTAATGGTGGTGACTACTTTTAGAAGCAGCATTTTGTAAGTGAGAATTCTCTCTATCAAATAGTGTTCATTGTGCTCTTTGTATTTGTATCTAGTGTTTCCATGGAAATAAGGAGGAAGTAATACTTGGGAGCAACCTATGCATATGAAGTGATTCACAGTAACTCTTAACAGAATAAACTATGCCATGTCAGTATAAAATACATATGCTCATAGACTACCATCACTTTTGTATACTCATAATCATATATGGTAAACCTAGTGCACTCCTTCTGCATACATACACGTAACACATTTGCTATATTGAATGATCACACAAAGGGAATCAGAATCATTACTCTGACAAAGTACACGTATAGCGTTTGATACACAGATGTGTTTCTTTCCTTCCATTTTTCTGTTCTTATTCCTTCAGAAGGAGTGACGAGCTGGTGGCAGCCCCTAGAAGGTGGCACATTTTTGGGGGGAAATGCAGCAGCCTCAGTTACTGCAGGACAGAGGCTGAAAAAACAGAGTGAGAGAAAAGCATGCCCAGATCCTGCAGATGAAAGAGAGACCAAATGATTACTAAGAGCAGCAAAGGGCTACAAGGAGACTGAGTGGAGATATTACCAAGGACCAGGAAGCGCATTCATAGTTTGTGAGAGCTCAGAAGTGAATAGACGAATGAAAGCAAAGATTGTCCTGTGAGGTCACAGGGAGAAGAGAGTCACTGGATTATAAACCTCGTCTCTCCACTCTGTTTTATCAGGTACTTTGAAATCTCTTCAGCTTTTATTAACTATTCCAGTTCATAGCCTAAGAGAATCTGCCTTTTTTTTTAATTTCAAAGTCATTTGGATCCTCTTAGTAAAGCTCTTTATGAGGAAAAAGTTCAGGTTGTGCTACCACAAAGCTCTGGCAGTTTTAGGCTCTCACGGTTCTCAGTCCTCAGTGAAAGCTTAACAGAAAGTACACTTTACCATAAGGAACATAATGTCTATTACGAACTATAGAACTGAACCATTGACAACATAAAGGGCTCACTTGAGTATGTCCCGTACCTCCTACAGATTCGATTTATTCAGCCATGTGGCTCATCATTCATTCTGCTGCTCTCAAAAAGGAAACTATAGATAGAGTAGTATCTCTGATACTGAATGTCCAGGCGGTGAAAGCACAGCACTAGTGTCAGCAGTGAAGTGACTGCACGGCATTGAAGCTGGAGTCCAAACTGGGTTAACAGTACCTTTAAATGCAGACAGCTGTAATTGTGCCACCAATCCATGCATGGCTAGAACAGAGCTGTAGTGCTTAGATGTGGCTTTCTGGTATGAGCTATCAATTACAGTGTTTGGTCCACAACACGTACACATCGCATTTGGAGGCATGTCAATCTGAAAATATTTGAAGTGTACTCGATAAAAGCTGTCATAATAAGCATTAATTTCCAAGGACCTACTTAAAAATAATTAAAAATAAAATAAAATTGTCTAAAGAACACTGCTGTGATCAAAGAGTTCAGATTCCTCACCAACTCCAGAATGCTGCAGTAAGTCTCAGAGAACCAAATTACTGTGATGCTGACTTTACATGCCTTCTTACTCTGTGCCAGTGTAAAATGTCATGCAAATATAAAACAGAACTTAAGAAGAATGCTACATATGTCCAATTGTATAATATAGGAAGCTGTCAGTCCAACAGTAACATACTAGCAGAGGTAACAGCAAATAAAACAGGGAAAATATCACCACAGAGACAAATCCCAGTCATGTAAGCTGCTTGTCAGATTAGTGCTGTGGAAAACAGAAATTTTGGCCTGATGTTTTAAAGATTATTATTATTTTTAAAGGAAATAAAGCAATTTCCTAACATTGGCATGGGAAACTTGATATAGTTATACCTGTGTTGTAAAGGAAGATGTACAGATAAGTCCCTCCGCAAACAAACAAGCAAAAACCTAAACAGACGATTAAGATTCTCCATGAAAACTAAATAGGATATTCAAATTAACAAACTTTATAAAGTGTTCAAACTGTATAACATACTATGAATTGGCTACCAACGTTTTAGTCGAACAAATGAAGTATCAGGCTGGATTAATCAATATCCTGATGTTACCAATCAGAAACTTCTCATATAAGTTCAAAGCTAAGGAGAATTTGCTTCACAAAATGTTCAGGTTTAATTCTTAGTTGATTTTTATTTCCACTTTTTTATAATAATCCATCTAGATTGCCTCATACCAACCTATGCACACCACATTAATAATGCTTTGCCCCTACACCACATCCTTCTATTCCCAAATGACGAAACATATATCACAAATAAATTTCATGAACAACATTCAGGAAAATGGTTACTTTACTGAGAGACTGATGAACATACACAAAATCTGTCTCATACACAGTTCTTATTTATAGAAGGGCTGCTCTGAAAAGTAATGCCTTCTATTTTATGCTATTCGTCCACAACATCAGAAGAGAATATTGGTAACACGGCAGTACAGGTTGAACCTTCCCACCTATATTTCATTAAGTGTTGTTGCTGTGCAACATATGGCAGCAGACAGGCAGTCTGACACAATGCCTCTGACATGGAAGTGCATACAAAGCTAAGATGTGAAACTGAATTCCTGTATCTAGAAGAAAATGGCACCCACTGGCATTAATCTACACTTGTTGAAGGTTTATGGGCAACAAATAGTGGATGTGAGCACAGTGAGGCAGTGGGTTGTGCATTTCAGCAGTGGTGACAGTGGGCCACCTCCGCTGGAGCAGATTTTTATGAGTGTGGCATGCAGACTCGTGTTCTTTGCTGGCAAAAATGCATAGCTAATACTGGAGATGATGTTGAAATACAGTGTTTTGCAGGTAGGATTTTGCTCTACCAAGTAGTGTTTACTGTGCTCTTTGTATCTGTCTGTTGTAGTTTCAATGTAAATAAATAAAAGGCATTACATTCAGCATGATCTATGTATACAGGGCCCAAGAAAACACCTCTTTACACAACAAAGCACGGGGAAGCCAAAAGTTTGGAAATCCAGGGTGTAAGACATTAAGATTTTGCTTGTCTGTCCAAACCCTTATAAACAGAAAGCGCACTGATTTTTCATTACAAACTTTCGAAATGTTTTGATACCACTGATGTGCATCACGTACAGAATTGTGGATGTATCGTTCCAAAGATACGGATGCACTTGCTTAATAAAATTCTGAATGGAAAAACTGAGGTAATTATGAATATTTCAGGAGTGTCTTTTTGAGAAATGCAATGTCCTGAAGCAGCAGTGTGGTTATTGATTGCTAATGTGCTGTAATACCATACAGTTTCTACAAAGCTCTATTAAAAGGTAAATATGTCAGAATAATGTACAATGTAATTTAAAACAATTACAAATCCTTCCAGCATAACAAGCAAGACAAAATTAAATGGTGTTGTACTGAAGGGAGATTATTTTCAGATGGGTATTGAATTCCTTAGCTCTTCATTGAAAATCTGTGATGCAGAATGGCAGGTTCAAAAATAATACACTTCTCAACATCAGCAAGTGTCTTTAGATTACAGATGGTACTTGCTCTTTCATTTCAAATACTCAAATACTTACTTAGCACCTGCAATTATTTTATTTGGGCTCTTTTCAGCCCCATTTATGGAGGGCTTACAGAGAAAAGTACAGGGATTGAGCTTATTGTCACATGGACCTACTTAGGATCATTTCTGAGACCAGCATCCTGACCATAAGGTACTGAACCTCACAAGGGTCCTTCCATTGAGATGAAATCACCTTCATTTTCTGGTCTTAATCCTGCAAATGGCTGTCTGATGATCAGCCAGTACTTCTGCACAGAGCTCTACAGGCTGGAAGAAGTTTTTGGGAGAATCATGGAGAGGGCACAAACATAAAGCTATTTAAATGGACAGTGCTGTGTGTTATCTCCTACTGATAACATTATATACCTCAAGGATGTGGACAGTTTAAAAGAGTAATAGAGATGGGTGTTAGCAACAGAAATCCTGTGGAAACAGAGATCCTTCAATACCTTTGAAGACAAGTAGGAATAATACATCAACAGATTAATACTGAAGGGCTTTTGCTTCAAAAGCATGGGGAAATTTCACATATCCTAAACTATGCATTATTTTTGAAGCAGCATTCTAGCTATATGCTGTGATTTTCATATGTAAAATGCTATGCAGGCAATGTTAACACATCTATTTTGATAGAAGTCTTGTTGGCAAAAATATCCTTTCTGTATAGTTCATGTTATATATCATGGTTATCCCATCGTTTCTCAACATTATATGCTTTTCTTACTTCCAAAATCAACTTAATCCTAAAAATGAAAACCTCTTAGCTTCTAATGCAATGCTCCAATGACACCAAGGCTGTAACTACTAATTTCCACAGTCAGCTTCTTGTTTGTTATGATGCCATCCATACAGTGGCATTGCCCAGCACAAAAAAAACAACAAAAAACAACTATGTTATTTATACATGTGACAGTTCTGAAGGAAAGTAAGCACTGCCAAAAGGTCTCTAAGACTCCAGGCATGCAAAACTCAAATTAATCAGATCTTCAGTTTTACAGTTTTCACTTGTTATTCTTCCCCACTGACTTAATATCTCTTCCTTGGAACCTCTGAGTTTTTGTCATCATTCATGTCTATGACATTGGCCAGTACAGTGCTCTTGATGACCGAGGTGAAAACCACAGCTAGAAGAGGATGTAACTCTTCTTAGAAGTAACTGTCATTCCTCTAAAATAAGGTTCAAAGAGATCAAAGAGCTGAAATAGATTAACAAAGTGTAAATAAAAAAGAAAATAATAAAAAGTGTAAGTTTTCCGAGGAGCTTGGATTTTTTTATTGTACACTTGCTACAAAGTCAAATAAAGGAGCAGAGGGCACATTCTGAGTACATGAGGGTGCAGACTGCCTTTTAACCCATTCTTTTATGTTTCATAAGGAAAGATAAAACAATCTGAACCACTGCTAAGATGAAGGTTTTAACTGAAAGGCTTCCCTTATATTAATAGCTAAGTAGCTGCTGAGATACTAAGTAATTTTCTCCAAACACTAAGAAATAGGTATCTAAAGAGCTTGTCAACAGCTGGAGGTGTTGCTCTCTGTTCATAAAAAGAGAGAGAAATGAATGAATGAAGTATTGATACAAATGCTTTCATAGTTCTTCTGCCTCTCTCAAAAGTAAATAATGAAAGAGTGGTAAATAAGTAAACTTTTGCTTTTACTTGCTAAGGAGAACAATGATTTGAATCTTAATGTACAAATAAATTACAATAATGTAAACAAAAGCTTCTTTAATAACTATTACTGTAATAACAAATTACTGAATTAAAATATGGCTGAAGGCTGCATCACCACTCCAGTTTTTAGGTGGTTTATACTGATGTTTTATCAGACTGTAGAAATACATGCTTTTCATAGCATTAAAACAGTATAATTATTGTTCCTATCCAGGTAGGTGCTGGAGGCCCATTCAGATTCCAAAATTAACTCAGTAGGTAGGCAAAATCATTCTGTCTGCCTAAGTGTGGATGTAATAAGAATAACAGTACAGAAGGGAACTCTAAAGTTATTAGGAAAAGAACATTTGATAACAAGTTGTTAAACTTTCACCAATAATTCTACCGTGAAGCTCAAGTTTGGTTTTCCTCAATGTATGGTGTGCACATAAATCAAAATCAAGATCTCTTTCTTCAAAATGTTCAGGCTTTGGAAAATCAATGCCCAGAACAAAGCAAATCTGTGAAGTATGAATTTCCCTAATAGCTGGTCAAAATCACTAGTGTTTTTCTTTGTCTGTTTTGAAAGATGAAATTTCCTGCTACGTTACACCTTAACCTTAACAGAATAAACCAGTAGAAAAAGAGGCTGGAAGGAATAAGCTCTCAGAAGAAAAAGAATGGGTTCGCTTCCCTCCTGTTTCAAAGAGCTGTAATTTAACAAATGGCCTCTAATCATAAATTTCCCTGGAAAAAAAATCGAGGGAGAAGAAAGGCAACGCAGGCATGGAGATTTGCCTGTCATTGCTTCAGGGCAGGACAAGGGAAGGGCAGATGCAAGGGTGCTCACTATGCTTTACATAGCCCAAGTAAGAGACTTGAGTAAAGAGCTCTGTCAGTCTAGCTTCCTTCAGGGGCCATACATTCATTTACACAGATGATGACTCCTAAGAATAAATAATGTGCCAGCAACAATCAATTTTTTCCTTCCAGTGTAAGATCTAACAGTACCATTATCAACGGATCTTCTCCATTCTTCTTACAGGTTGTAACAAGAGGCAAAACATAGATTTTTACAGTAAATGAAATATCTCACTGAAAAGTATTCTGGCAACGTTAGGCATGCATGAATATATATATCTTGCTTAAGCCAAACCTGTTGGAATAAAAGGAGGAAAGCTGCTTCAATGTTCCTCACATCATCTGGACTTTTAAGTCATCATCAACATAATGGTGTGGGTGTTCACGTGGAATGCATCTATTTAATTAAAAAAATATATTAAATTTAAATAAAAAGAGACCATCTGAGCACCTCTAACAGATGCTGCAGTGCTCTGAAGTTGCTTCTCAATATCTCTCAAAAAAAATCAGATCTACAAAGTTTTAACAGTTTTCCACTGCCTGGGTGATTCATGACATGGACCTGAAAGCATATCCCTGACTCACTTAGAATTCCTACTTGTACATGTTCACATTGTACTATTATAAAATTTGTTCAATATTCAATAAAGCATTTTTTATTACATCTTTCTTTGTACTTTCTTTCCCAGTCTCTTTCTTAAAGACGGGACGAGGCCAACTCAATGCAAGGAAGAAGAAAAGAGGTGAGAAAAAAACCTTCAGATGGCTTGCCACTTCTAAGTAACTAATGAGATTTCTACTAAAATCATTTATCTCCTAAATGGGTTGAAATATACCTTCTTTCACAAAGGAAAAATAGCTAACGAAGAGTCAAGTTCCATTATGTTAGTTAGCTCTTCAACTGGAAACTATTTATTTATGTTTTAAATAAGTCAGAGTATGTCTGTTTTTCTAAAGCAGTAAGAAAATGGAATGTGTAGGCAATGTAGGTTTGTCTTAGATGTGGTTCCTGCCTTACCAAGTACAACTTGTTTCCATACACTACAGTAACTGTACTTTAGCAGAACAGAATTCTCATGGATTTAAGTAGAAAGAAGGAAGAAATGATCCACAGTTTGCTCAAGTTCCAGCACTCAACTCACTGATAATGGTTTTGTTCTCAGTTAGGAGACAACTTGCAAAACAAGTGTCCACTTTTCACCAAAATATCACTTAAGTTTATAGTACATAATCACACACCTACTACAAAATCAATGGATTATTTCCCAGTGTTTCATAGTGTGAGTGATTTACAGTAAGCTTGCTTACTTTACTTTAAGATTAAATTCACACATATAATGACCAATTCACTTACCATTAGGAAACAAAGCTTATCTCCAATATTTAAAAATCAAGTATTTCAAGCTCTCCAAATAAATGTTTTGGTTTTGTGCTTTTTTTTTCAGACTGTTCAGATTATTGGGGAGAAGATAGAACAATATTCCATTAGGACCTATTCCTTCCTTCCAAGACGAAAATAAGTGGAAAAAGTAAAGTATCACTTCTAAACTGTACACCGTACCCCTACCATTTATTTTCATGCTGCCATATAATGCCTGTATTGGCTGTAACCTGTCTCCTGATATGTATGAAAAAATGTTACTATTTTACTGTATCCCTAAGTCTCTTCTCACATAGTCATAGAATCAATGAACAATTTGAGTTGGAAGGGACCTTTAAGACCCTCTACTTTCCATCCCCTGCTATAGGCAGGGACACCTCCCTCTAGACCAGGTTACTCAAAGCCCCATCCAGCCTGTCCTTAAATGCTTCCAGGGAGGGGACATCCACATCCACTGGGCAACCTGTTCCAGCGTCTCACCACCCTCACAGTAAAGAATTTCTTCCTAATATCTAGTCTAAATCTACCCTCTTCCAGTTTAAAGCCATTTCTCCTCATCCTGTCACTGCATGTTCTTATAAAAAGTCCCTCCCCAGCTTCACTGTAGGCCCCTTCAGGTACTGGAAGGCCATTATAAGGTCCCACTGGAGTCTTCTCCAGGCTGAAGAGATCCAGCTCTCAGCCTGTTCTCATAGGAGAGGTGCTCCAGCCCTCTGATCATCTTCATGGCCCTCCCCTGGATCCACTCCAACATCTCCATGCACTTCTTGTGCTAAGGTTCACAGAACTGGACACAGTACTCCATTATTTTATATTATCTTTTCCTTCTACTCTATTATTTAGTATTATAATTGTCTTGATTACATTCAATTAACAAACAGCTAATACATCTGAGTTTATATCTAGATATTGCATGACTTTCAAAAATAAATAAGTTGATAATCTATTAAAAACTGCAATTCAAGAATTAAACTGCAATTATGTCTATGGCACAACAATGAAGAATATAATAAAAAAAAACTTTTTTTCCCCAAGTGGGAGGGTTATGTTTTTGTCTTTTAAGTCCTCCGAGCCTCGAGGACCTTATTTTTAAAGGTGATCTTAATTTTCTTAACATTCTTCTAGTTTTCTGGTTATTAACAATGGAAATTTTCTTCACAATTTTAGACTCTTTCACTGTCTGAAATTTGCTGTTTGGTTTGTTTTTTTTTTTTTGTTTGTTTGTTTATTTTCAATCTGAAATTTGCACTTTTCTGTAGAAATTTATTTCTTTCATTGAAGTATATGAGTGTGATTTGCCTAATAACGATTTCCAATTAGCAAAGCATTTACTGAGCTTTCACAGTCAATATTCTGTGATAGTAAAGCAAGCTCCTGAAGGACTTAAAAATTGAGACCAGAGCCCACTATTCAAAGAAGTCACGAGACAGGGTATTTTTTATACACATTGAAAACAATTTTGTTGCAACTGGCAAGGGAGTACTGAGAAAAGCTTAATTCCATTAGAGTCAGCCAATATGAACATATAATAGCAGTGTGTTGTATAACTAAGCTGATAGAACTCTTTGAAGATAATACTGCTATGATAGATAAGAAAGTGATGCAGACAGCATGCATTTTTCAAGAAGCATTTGATAAGGTGACATGTCAGAGAGATGACTGGTTATCATAAGGAAACCTGGCTGGCAGTGTAACAAATATTAGAGAACTGGAAAGTGCATAATGTCCTAAATATACAAAAATATTCCCCTTAGTAACCATAAATTATAAGACAAACTTAAGATACACAAACTTAAAGACACATAAGTGGCACAGACAACACTAGATTCATGAGAAACATAAACATCTGGAAGGTAGTACAGCAGACATTCTGCTGCACAGAGTTACAGGTACATACTTCCCAACATTTCATTTATTAAGACAGGCATCCTCATTCTGGACCATTGGGGTGACTGGATCACAGATCATTGACCTTTTCAATTTTGTGCCAGTGCTTCTACAGAAAATAATGTACATGGAGGTGTAGCATGGAAGTTGGCCTCCATTTTTTTTACTGGAGGCAAGAAGTCAAAACTGCTATTTTTATTTGAAGACCCCATTCTTGCTATTTGCTCCCTTCTCAGGAAGCTGTGCTAAAATTAAATTAACCACCCAGCACTGTAATTTAATGGACTACAAAATAATCTCTATGCAAAAGTACAGAAGTCTTTAAAAGCATGAACTAGATAAAGCATTAGGAAAGCAGACCAGGCTGAAAATTCTAGAACTGCAGTAGGAAAGATTAGATGGTTTAAGTGTTCTCTGAACAGTGAATGACCAGGTTCTCAACTAGTCTGTCTCCTTTGAAATGAAGTCCCCAAAGTCTCTGAAGGTCAACCACTGGTCAGCTCATATTTTCACATTCCCATCATATTCCTTTGAAATGTGTGAATCTACTGTTCTTCCCGAGCCAATGCAATCGTGCAGCATCAGATCAGTACTGACGAAGTGTCAACAACTGGTAATTATTACTAGAATATTTACTTTGCTGCTTAGGTATGATAACTAATTAAAACAGTCTTTGTGCTTTTGATGAATACTGAAGAGTTAATAGATACTTAAACTCATAAAAAGTTTTTACATCTAACCTCTGAAACTGTTTCATAATGAACTCTCAGTAATGACAGATTCCATTGAATTACTGTCTATCCAGGGACTGACCGAACCCATGATGCTGAAGCAATTGTTTTCCCAAGAGCATCTGTGCTTATACAGCATATGAAGTAATTCATCATTGGCTTGATTTTATTTTCAATCTTATACTGAACTCTTCAGCCTACATTCCATTTGTCTATAATATAAGAAATACAGCAGCATTGAACATAAGTGCTTATTTTATTTAGTGCTCCTATTAATCAGCCTTCTACTACGTTCCTGCAATCCCTCTTGCATACGGTTGTTTTACTTCTAGGATAAACATCTTTCTTTATTTTGAGTTGTTTTAAAGAATATTTCATAGCATTGCTATTTTAAAGCTTTATCCTGGTTGTGCCAATTGTTTCAGACAAAAACTGATAAGATTGGAAAGATGATGAACGTCAGTCAGGATTAAAAGCTGTTTACTAACCATTATTTCCCAGTGGTCTTTTGCTGTCACTGTTGCACCAAGAGAGAATAAAAATTATAAAGGGTAGACCATTAGGGAATTATCTAAACTACAGAGAGATCATTAAAAGAATGAACTCCTCATCTTATGCTTAAAACTGTACTTCAGCCACTTTTGCAGCCTTTGGCAGCTTTTAGCGTTCTTTCAAGTTTATGTCACACAACAGTGTTTTCAGCCTCACACATCTGAAACATCTGTGTTGTTGTGTTTTTTTGGTAAAACATGCTAAAAAGCACTGGACAAAAAACAACAATTTCCATACTCACAGATAATTCCTTTCCTTTACAGTTAGAACAAGCCCTGCTTTTGATTTCGCTAACACTTTTACCCAGCAAAAGTTCACCTGTAAGGGACTTGGTGGTAACTATACACCTGGGAGAAAATTAGCTTTGCAGTTTGGGAAAATAATTGGAAGGTATTAACGGAAAAACAGCAAAATGTTGATTACTATTGCAGTCTTAAAGTGTTCTGTTTGAGAAACTATACCAAAAAACTGTCTTGTGACAATTTTAACTAAGAAATCATGTAAGGATACTGCTCACAAAATAAGGAAATGAATTGGCTCTTCTTTTTCAGTTAATCCTTTTGATCCACCTAATTTAATCAAGGTTCAATAGTTTCAGTTAGATGCAAGTTACACCAGAATTAATCAGATGAATTATAGGCCGCAGATATGAGCCTTAGTGTGATATGTCAGTCCATCACACCCTTGGGCCAGAAGTATATATTATAGAATTTATTTTGATAAAAGAACATTTAACTCCTAGGCCTTCTGTATTTCTTCGCATCCAGAGCCAGAATTGGTGCTTCCATATGAGTATGTAGTAGCTTATAGAATACAGTTACCAAAAACTTGTTGCTCAGTGACTCCATATGATGGACAAACTCACAAAAAATATATTCCCATACAAAGACATAGTTAGTATTTATATTTTTGTGAATATATTCATGGAATGGACTTCCAATAATTCAATCTAATTCAATAATTTTAGTCTTTTGGCTTTGTAAAACAGATGTAAATAAATTCTGCCATCATTTTGCAGCACTGATATATACCAATACAGATTTGAATCAGGAAGAAAGCCTTCTAGGATCGTAGAATCATAGAAACATAGAATTAGCCAGGTTGGAAGAGACCTCAAAGCTCATCAAGTCCAACCGCAGCCTAACCATAGTACCCTAACTCTAAAAACCCTCTGATAAATCATATCCCTGAGCACCACATCCAAACGGCTCTTAAACACATCCAGGGACAGCGACTCAACCACCTCCCTGGGGAGCCTATGCCAGTGTTTAACTACCCTTTCTGTAAAGAAGTGTTTCCTGATGTTCAACCTAAACTTACCTTGGCACAACTTGAGGCCATTTCCCCTCGTCCTGTCACTTGTCACCAGTGAGAAAAGACTTGCCCCGCTCTCACTGTAAGCACCTTTCAGATACTGGAAGAGGGCAATAAGGTCTCCCCTCAGCCTGCTTTCCCCAAGACTAAACAGCCCCAGCTCCCTCAGCCTCTCCTCATAGGGCTGATTTTCCAAGCCCTTCACAAGCCTTGTTGCCCTTCTCTAGACCTGCTCCAGTACCTCCATGTCCTTTTTGTACTGAGGTGCCCAAAACTGAGCACAGTACTTGAGGTGAGGCCTCACCAATGCTGAGTAGGCTTCACCAGTGCCAAGTATGGATGTGAATGACTCACAATGCATCTGTCACTAATACATGCACACCTGCACAGATAAGAAAACAAAAATATAAAAAATTTCCCTTTGATCTCAGTTATATTTTCTCATTAATTTATCAGTCAAATGAAGACTACAGGAAAAGGAATTCTATTGTATACACTGCAGTAGCACAGTGACAAAAAATTGTTGTGGGAAACAGGATGAACACAATTGTGAAATATACCTTGTGCAGCATAGTGAAACATACAAATTCAAGTTCAAAATAAAACCATTGCTATCAAACAGAACAGAATGCTACCTTTCCTTATACCTAAGACTGGGAATTGTAAACATGTGAACACAGTTTTTGTTGTTAAAACTGTACAACTCAACCTTGTCTTCCTATTTAGAAAGTTTCATAGAGTGGTATAAGTATTCTTGATAACGGCTGCAGAAGTGATATTGTTTTTTATACAGTTTCCATCCAACCTTTCTTGCCATCTAACTGAGCATTTCTGTGATGTGGAGGGTAGAGATATTCTGTGCCAATACATCCACAGTAGACAAGTAACTAGCCATTATTTCTGCCACAATAAGCAGAGCAGAAAAAGTTACCTGGAATAAATACTGTCTTTTCTTTACCTTTATCCCATTGTGTGAGCATGGACTAATTTCAAATTCTTCTTCAAAGAGTAAGAAATTATTAATCTGGTACATGAAAGACAGCAGTCACACCCACTGATATAAGCAGTTTCATACTCACACATAACAGGACTATGGTGTAATGTCTTTAGGCCATCCATGTAACGGAAATATGTATTATTCAGCTCTACTCTGATGAAAACAGGCAGCTGCTAAAATGCTCACAGAAACCATGCTGGATATTTATCCTTTGCACCACATGTAGCCTTGTAGAATGACCTAAGCTTGCAAATTACAGTATCAAAAACTGTTTGCTGCTTTTTGTAATAGAAGGTGGAGAAAGAGGTTATCATGGAGAAGAATAAATTTGATTCTAAATAATTTCCTCAGTAGAACATTTATTATGAGTTAACAGGGGATAATGAAAAATCTTCACTTAAATATAGGCATTAATATTCTGTAAATAAAATAATGCACTGTGGTAGCCTCCATGTTTTGCTGTACATATCTGCCTGGATCACGCTGGGGGTGGCTTTCTGGGTCATGAACCACAGCTGACGGCTTTTCCCCTCAATCTTATTCTTCCATGCTTACTTTAAAGAGAAAAAAAGCACGCAACCCTCTTGCACTGAACATATTACTGACCAGAGCATAGTGATGTAGGGAATTGCTACTTCTGTAACACAACTACTAGGATAATCCAGGTCCTAAATTATTCTGAAAAGAGGGAAATATATTGCAACAGTCTAAAATTACAGAGTATCTGATTTTCAGTCTTGGGAGTTAGCTGGTCTAGAGCAGCCTGGGATTCAACTGAGGGACTGGGATCCACTGAACATGTTCAGAGAGTTTGTTGAAAGTGAAGGATTGATTAAACCTCTCTTTACAAAACCACCAAGCAGGGAGGGGGCTGCAGGAGCAGCCTCAGCAAAGAGAACAACATCCCAGCAGAGGCCCATGGAGGAGCAGGCTGTCCCCTGCAGCCCATGGGCACCATGCAGAGCAGATCTCCATGTGCAGCCACAGAGGAGCCTGCAGTCCAGCAGTGTGTGAGGCCTGAAGGCCACAGCCCATGGATTCGCATGCAGGAGCAGCCTGGACTGGAGCTGCAGCCCAAGAAGAGTGAGCAGCAGTGGTACAAGAGGTCTGAGGGAGCTGCAGCCTGTGGGAAGCCCGTGTGCAAGAAGATGGGGACAGACGGCATCCTGTGGGAGGGATCCCATATGAAGCAGGGGCAGAGAGTAGCCGCGAAGGAATGGCAAAGACGAAGCATTACAAGCTGATTGCAACTCTCATTTCCCACAAGGGAATTCACTGGCACAGGTTGCCCAGAGAAGCTGTGGAGTCTCCATCCTTGGAGACATCTGAAGCCTGACTGAAATGAGGAGTGTCATGGCCAGCTCAGTCAGGATCCTGCTTAGAGCAGGTGGGGTTTGACTAGACAGTCTCCAGGGATCCCTTCCAACCTCAGAATTTTCTGTGATTCTATGAAATAACTCAGCTGTAACCACCTGCTGAAAATGCACTACCAACATGAAAGCTGTAATCATAATTGCATTCCCAGAAGAGAACTGTACAGCTGTGAACTTTAAGGCACCTTTGACAATGGAGGTGAATGTATCATTTCTTGCATGAAAATCTAAAGTTTTCTCTAAGAAAAAATTGTTAGCATTCTCGTTTTTGCATGGGAGCTTTGTGAGGCAAATGTGCACATGAAACAAAACTTTGCCAGTATAAGCAATTTCTTTAAATAACAATTGTAATAATATAGTAAGCTTCTCTTCGCTGTTCTTAATTGAAGATTCAGTCCACCTTGCTTTCTTGGCTAATCCTTCTCTTACTGAAAGCCAAATTGGAATGAGATAATTGGACAGTGTTTGAAATTACTCAGTTTTGTACATATAATTTAGAGGTCACTGCGTGGTCAGAAAGTCATTTCAGAATTGCTTTATTATTCTATTTGTGAAAGTATGAAATAGTAGTACCTAAGCTGTTTTTCCTTCAGAAGCAATCTGTTGTTTCCTCAGGTCTACCTGTAGGGAACACGGTTAGTCATGTTGCCGGGGACAGGAACTATTCCAAAATTCAATTCTGCCTGTATTCTAGAGAACCAACACTTCTTCCATGCTTCAAAACAAGACCGAATTCCTTCTTCTGTCTATATCTTGGCACTGTTGTCAAGAGAACCAAGACACAGAATGCCTTTCAGATCCATCCCTTACTTGCCTTTCAGTTTACAGCACCAGTCAGCCTTCTGGTCATGTATAGCACACAACAACTCGTGAGAATGCTGAGCATGAGGAAGATTCCATTTCCTTACCTCCTGAAAGGCCATAAAATTTAGAAAAGATGCTTGTCATTAGTCAGTTAGTGCTGATACACACTTCTAGTGCCTGAAACATTAAAAAAAACAGTACAATCCCCCAAAATCTGGAAGTCACTGCAATCTAAACATTTAACACCTTTTGCATAAACTTAGGATATTCTGTGATTAGATATAAAGGAGGATAGAGAATCTTGACTTATGTCTGGAACACTTCATAAAGAAGATGATAGCTTGCTTTCTTCAATCTACTCAGCTTTCTCCCTTTCTACTATGGATGAAGTTTTATCTGCTACACTTTATGTGTAGCACAGGGAAGGACACATACATTAAAGTCAAACTGACAGTCTGCATCACTTTGTAAAAAGAAAAGGCTTTGCCTCAGTCCCTTCCTCTACCATCACGCATATTTATTATTTAACCCCAGTGATGATGGAGGAACACAGATTTGGGGAGGAAACGGAGAACATTAGGTTTCCAGGAATGGAATGGAAAAGTCACACATGGCAAGAGGGAGAAGGTGCACTGTTAGACTTGGAGGGGAGAAAAAGGACAGAATTTGGCAAAGAGAGACAGTGTACAGTAACAAAGCTTCCAGTATTTCCAGTTACCAGCAGAACTGTTGGCAGAACTCATGTTAAAGAGTCCTTAAGTTAATATATGCATTTCATTTCCAGGGCCCGATCCAAATGCAGATGGCTGAACACTGCAGTGAATAAAGGGCTGAAACATTACTAAAACTTGCTCCCACGTAAAGTCAGAGAGGTACCACCTGTCCAAAGTGGGCACTCAGAAGATAAACCAAGGCACATAAAGACAAGTGGTAGAAGAAAACATTTGCTGTTTGTTATTCCAGTTTGCTATTAGTTGGCTAGATTCACTCTACGCATTTGAATAAACTCTCAAATAAGCTGCATAAAAGGCATGTTTTCTTCCTGGATGCTGCCATGCATAGCTTTATTAATGCTAGCCCAGATTTTTTCAAAGTAATCTATACCTTAATGTTCACGGTGAAGTAAAGCTGAAGTAACACAACTGGTGAATGATACATTAATACCAATGCAATGAAGTGTAGAGGCTGCTATTAGATTCCAAGGAAAGGGTTCATTTTTATTTATGGAATTTTTAACAACCTGGGCTGCCTCTTTCAGGCTGTCTTTCTGCTACTCCTATTAGCAATGAGCAAAAGTGTCTGACTAAACAAAAGATCTCTTCTACACAGAACCTCTTTTAAACATTTCTGTTTTCTTCTTGTCCAGTAAGCTGTATAAATGTAAAAGGGACCTTTAGTCTTCAAAAATTTCACAGAAGGGAGAAAAGATGCCAGGTACTGAGAAGAATATGATTCATTCTTTGGTCTGATAGTTCTGTGTAATGATGGAGTTGTGGTAAAATTGCCATATTAATTATTTAAGACTGTTTAAAATACAGAACATGATTTCTAAATGTCAGAGGAAAACACTCTCCATTAATCTATACAGAACAAAATAGAGACCACTACAGCTATCAGATATCTAGTCTGCTCATACCCTCCCCCCATTTTGTTGATTTTAAGGCTGGAATTCACAGACCTGAATCAGGATGCCACATTCCCATTCACCTTTGTAGAATTTAGGTGCTGATGGCCTTCAGGATGCGTGTCAGTGTACCTGATCACATCATGACAGCTTGCCACTCTCAGGAGCCTGCAGTTGCCTCTGCTGCTCACTCCTCACAGCTCCTGTTGCTCATCCATTGCTATCTTCCAACTCTCCCCAATCCTAATTTCACATCTGCTCAAGAATCGCTACTTCTCTCCCAAGCTTCCTTCTCTGAACTTCCAGATTTATACACAATTCAGATCAGCTCTAAAAGTGGTGTTGAGCTTTGTTCTCCAGCAGGCAGGACAAGTCCTGATCCTACTGAATCGTGTAGGAGTTTCTGGTTTAATTCACTGCCTTTAGTGTCAGTTAGAGCAGAATTAGGCCATTTGATACTAAATTCTCAGGATGTGCCTGAATAAAAATAGTACAAATACTGTGGAATTCAAGCTCTTCATCCATAATATATTCATCTTGAAGTGCACAGCTGCCATGCATATATTTATGTAACAGCTATCTGTAGAAATATTTAAGCATTCAGTTCAACTCTGAAAAAAAATATTTAGAAAAGTTAAGGAAGGCTAAATGGTGACAGAAAGGAAGAGGAGATGGCCATTAGACAAACATGTCTTCAGAAAGCAGTAAACCTCTAACATTTTCATCTAAATCACTGAAGAAATATAGCAGGGATAGAAAATGTAAAAAGAAGGACAAGGATAATCAGACATATGGAACAGGAGGGTAATATAAGCAGACTGCAGCTTTTCAGCCTATAATTAGACGGCTTAAGGTGGCAACGATAAGCATCTCTGTAAGAAATATTATTCACTTTTCACGTTAAATATACTTGAAGCAATCAATACAACTCTCAAACAGCAGGCTCAAAACAAAGACAACGCACTTAATTTACAGAACCCATTTCCAGAACATGTCACTGAGACCAATAACGCAAACAGGTTGAAAAACAAGATTGGGTAAATTTGAGAACAACAGACACTGTAAGCTTTGAAACACAGAACAACCTCCAGCCCAGGATGATCAGACCCAGGAGAAGCTTCATGAAGACCAGAGAGGAAGGTGGCAGCAATTTCTCTGCATTCCCTCTCCTGTGTTCACCATAACCATCAGCTCCCAAGATTGTGGGCCTCTTATGTCACACACTTGCTCCACCCAGTTTCCAAGCAGCAAAGATAAAAATAACGCACATAGCTTGGTCTAGATATGTGATAAGTAAGTACTGAAGGCTGCAGGAACATTCCCGCCTTCCCACTCGGCCCAGCTGTTTGACACAACCGCGAGAAACCTCATTACATCTGCATCCACTCCTCACAGACTTCTATTCCTTTCCTCTCTAAACTCATCCGTGACAAAGCGTTTAGTATCACATGGTGTTACAACACAAGCACAGTCGTATTAATCAGCAATATTTTTATTCCGCTGCTTCTCTGGCAGGCTCCTGGCAGCACAGCAACAAACATTCTAGTAATAAATGAGCTTTTAAGTGCACCAGACTTTACTATTCAGCTGCTGGCATGTGGTCTCTGATCAAAACTTAACTTATACAACCCCTGTATAGGCAGCACACCAAGTAGCAGTAATAGCAACAGCACTAATAGGCAATGTAGGGCACTGATCTGATCTCAGTTCAAAGAATGCAGGTCAACTCTCTTCCTAACTATACCAAAATCTATTACTTTAGAGCCTCTTTTGCTAAGCTATACCGATACACCACTGAATTACAGGGATGTAGGTAAGTAGGAGCATGATGCCCATTAAATCTCCATAAACAATTAACTTTTGCAGCTGAGCTCTACAACAAAACACCATGCCTGCTGCCATGGGATGTTGCTTCACTTCATGTAGGTCATTGGTGAGGTAATCGACAGTTCTAACCAGCAACAGCAAAAATGTACCAAACTCCCAGCACAACACATTCTTTGATGGGTTTTAATAAAAATACAGATCAATTTTATAGCACACAGGATGAAGAAAAAGCAATTACCTCACTTTAGTGTATTTAAAATGTTTTTAAAGTACACAGCATTTTACTGCTAAAAATACCCCAACAAAACATACATTTGATGTAAAAAACAAAATAAAATAAAATAAATGCCTTAAACTTACCTCTTAGTTTACACTGATTTAATATATTTTTTCTTCTACTTTTCAACTTTCCTTGCATCTTGGGAATATAGTGGTTTTCTCCACCCGCTTCCTTCCTCTCACCTCCTCCCCCTCCAATCTGGCCTCCTTTCCTTCCTTGGAGGTTTTTAAGCTTTAATTTGAGAGTGTAAAGCTGAAAAATATTTGATACAATTTTTTTTTTTAATTAGAGAATTGAGCTCCTCACCGTGGTTGAAGCATTTCTGGGAACAGCACCAAAAAACTTGCAGCTACTGCACTGAGTAGCCACAGCATCTCTCTTAAAATCATCACTCATTTATTTTTCCCAGACAAGTAGTGTTTCAGCATTTTACTCACAGACATGACTGCAGTTTAGGAGACTGAGGCTAGAAATGAGATTCTTTGTTCAGGTTTGAAACATGAAAATCAGATTCCCAAATTCCAGTGTGGGCCCATCTCCAGCTGGAACAGGAGCAAGACTCACCAAGTGGCATTTGACAGCATACGAGATGAGAATTGGGTTAGTCATATTTTCAATGAGCTCAAAAGGGTACTGATGGTTGCATGTCCTAACTGGAGGAGGTGGCTGTCAGCCTGCCTGCAGCGTGCGCGTCACCACTATGGGGAAGGGGAAGTATTTTAGAGCTTGTGTGGGATTGGGCTTGCTGAACGGAGCACTTGGGAAGTCTCCTCTCCTATGAACTGGGTATTGTTGGGGAAGAAGAAAAAAAAAAGAAAATAACAGGTTAGGTATAACTGTCTATGGCCTCTGCAATGCACGTTCACACAGGCATGCTGAAGGGAGAAGCAGCCTGCAGCCTACTTTAGGTTTTCATTTAGTGGCATTACATCGCCTTTGCAACCTCAATGTGTTTATTTTTTAATTCTTGCCCTAATATGGTAACAGGTTGCTTTCACCTAATAAAAAATATTTTATTGAAATGATATCAAATTATTGGCAATGCTATAAAAATAATAAATAAATCATGTTTTGCTTAAATGTTACTCATATTTCGGGGCTGTAGATTATTTTAGCCTTCATCTCCATACCTGGCTTAGTCAAGGTCATTACATTTCACTTCTTCCTCTTAAATCAGTCTCTTTAACCACCCATTCTTATTTGCTGTTGTCTGTAATTCAGCAATCACTTGTCTGCTCTTTGACACTACACATTCTTCCAAAGACAGCATTGACTTTTCAGGTTTTACACTGATCAGAAACTGGTGCTTTCTTTAGCTTTAGCATAATCTAGCATGCATATTTCTGTACACTGAATGTGTACTGGTTATGTAAAATCAGTTCTGAATTAATTTATCCCAGACGCATTAGCTACTACTCCTTCTCAATCTGATTATGATGCATCGATAACGCCTCTCGCTCATGTTTCTAATCTCTAAGTATCTTCTAATTTCTGTTTCCTGCTGTTTACATCATCTGCTGACTTCATTAACATGCTGTTCACTTGCTTTCTTTAATACTATTAATGAATTTGTTAAATAAGATTGAGACAGAGGCCAATTGTTATGGTACTGCATCGGACAATTGGGATGTGCCATCAGCCAGGTTTTCTGCAGCAAGGCTGTTTCTCAAAATCATTCCTTTTAATTACTTTCAATAAGGTATTACTTGTAAAATTGACTGTTATTTAATTGCGGCCTTACCAAGAAGCTGTTTGGAAAACCTTGGCATGGAAAAGCTGACTGTTTATGTAAGTGCTCTTGTTTAAACCAAACCTACAGGAATGTTTGGATTGGGTTCAGAATGGGATTTAGGCTGCTTACTTCAGTTCTCCTTTCTATTTAATCTCGTCACGCTCACTGCTTCTTACCACAGTTACCCTAACACATTTGAAGTATTTGAATTAACTCCACGCGATTGATAAAACAATTTAACTTGCTCAAAAACTGTGCAGAAAGACACGTGCTAACAAACAATATTAAATAGAAGATATTATTACGTTTCTTAATAGACACAGATAGTGTGAATATATATGAATGTACAGCAGACAAACATTTCCAAGTACATTTGCAGTGTAATTAAGGGAAGCATGAGCAGTGTCTCTCTGTTAAACATTAAAAACAGATAAACACAGAGAAGGAAAGACTGACTTTACCTAACACTGGTGGTCTGCAAACAGACTAACTGAGAATAAATTAGGCTAGAAATGAGAAGGTATATAACAACCATCAGGAACATGAGGCTCCAGATAAGCCTTCCAGTACATGTAGCCAAGGCAACGGAACTAATGTCTTTAATACAAAGCTGGATTGGTTCAGGGAAGGAATTGTCGAGTGGTTGCACGAAAAGGCAGCATACCCAGCCTTGATCTCACATATGCCCATCCTTGTCTTCATGTCAGCTCTAAGAGCACAGCAGTAAATAACAGCACATCTTAACCTCAAAGGCAAAGTCTTTGGAATTACTGATTGTTCTCAAGCCTTTTTTTTCTTTTTTTTTTTTCTTTTCACACTGAATGTCAGAAATTAATATTGATGCACCTAAATTGCCTTAAATCTAAAACAGGAAAATAAAATCATTATTTTTTATTACTATGTAGAAGCTAGAGGCTGAAATTTTAAGTGTCATAATTCTGGCACCTAAAATGTTAATTATCATTAAATGCACAAAGGGAAAAGCTTCACAATGGACCCTTGCACTGGGCAACGTCTTGGCTGGAAAGCTCACATTTCCCTCTCCTGCCCACAGCAGAACTGGGGTCTGCTGCCTCCCCAGTCCCATCAACAGAGACCTGAGGAAACAAGAAATGATCTAGACCACAGGAACATGTCCTTGCTATTTGCTCTCCATTCAAACCCAGAAAGCAATGGAAGTCTTTCAAGGGTTAGAAAAGATGGAAAATATTTGAATCCAGGTCCCTGGATCTATTTTGGATGTGTTGGAGTGTCGGAGATGATAGCAAAGGACAACTGGGCATTTTTATTCTCATAACATTTTGGGTATATAGGTCACTACATTCAGAAGATTTCAGCTCAAAAACCACTTCCAGACATGCAAAAAAATCAGCAGATCCCTTTTTATACATTGAATACCGGTCTCAGTTAAAGAGAGTAACAAAATATTTCCTCATGGATATGTATGAGATTTTTGGAACAAAGTGTTCCTGGTGCTGCTCAGATCATTCTCCTCTCAGTTTGAAACTCTCGACTGGGGGAGAGGGGCCATCGGGGGAAGGACCCGTTTAACCTTTATAGTGCATTATTTACATAGACTACTCAAAGCAAACCAACAGGGTTGTTACTCTAGGTATGATCTCTGTATATGGTTGAATAGTTCTTAGCCTCTTGAAAGCACAGGATTCATTGTTTTCGATCAGCCTATGATCATAATGATACAAAGAAAAATCACAGTAATTATAGAGCAGTCTTCATAAGAGCTATATTTAATAAGCTGTGTTCATCTCTGTTCCAGCTCCACTAGCTTCTGTCAAAAGCAAGGATATATTTAACTGTTATGTGCTAGCTTGCATAGCTACAATAATTATTCTTGAGAAAGCAGGACTGCTCTTTGGTCCATTTGGAGGTTAAACCTTGCTCTCTGTATATTTAACAAAAATGCTGAATAGTTAAAATAAATCAAGAATACAATACATGTTCATGGAGTTCAAGCATTCTTTATGAAATCTCATTTTAAAAAAGGTTGTGGTTTTTTGTTGTTGTTGTTTTTTGCTTCTCAGTTTGACAGCAAAAAGTGTAACAAAAGGCAAACAACTACACACATATGTATACACACATACATATATATGTGTATGTGTATAAATACATATGTGAACAGATTGGCTGGAAACACCAGCCAGCAGTTTACCATCAAAACTCTCTTTTTCACTGGGTTACTGACTGGTGTAGAACTTAAGAACTACCCTTCAACATCAGTCATCCTAAGAAGCTGCAAAAAAATAGAAAACAATTATCTTCTTTGTCTAGAAGAGATCATGAAATCCAAGACAGCAGGAGGAGACGGACAACTGCGTAGCACAAAGAAAACATGAAAAAAGATTCTCAACCTACATCTCGGCACAAGCGTATATAAGCTGAGCATGAGGCATCAACTGTTGACACCATGAGGTGGTGTGTTTATCAGTTATGAGGCCTCTGCTAGTGCTATTCTGAATTTGGTTTGTTGTTGGTTGTTTCTTTTCTTAAACCCTGCACTGTGTTCTGCCCCACATGTGCTTACTGGCTGCTCTCCTGAAGAGGAGCAATGTGCATGCTGGGGAGGAAGAACAGGGCTTGGAGAAGTAAATGTAAAGGACCAGCATGCAATAATTCTCCATTTGGAAAGTGAGGCATGGGGGCAAATTTCACATAAAAATCAAGAGTTCAATGGGGCTAAACAACAGCTTACATAATATTAAGAGAATAAAAGTCAAAGATCCCAGTAATATCCTTTAAGGCCATGCCAGAATTCCACACTTCCTTCCTGGTCTTAAAAAGCACGGAGTGTCCCAGCCTCCTCCCATCTAGTCCACCGCATACAAGATATCCATCTTCTCACCCTTGCTATCCAGCACAGCTCATATAACAGCCTTATGAGCCCCAAGACAAAACATGCTGCTCCGTAAAATAAAACTTTGAAAGCACACACTGCCTTTGCAGGCAGGCTCGCAGGCTTCATATGTGTCTATGCATGTATATGTGAGTGCATGACACAGGAGCACTGAACCTATTGATTAATTTCTAATTAAAAGGGAAGTGAGTGAAGCGTTGGGAAAATTCGGAAGCAATCTCTTATTGTGATATGCAAAAGAAAGCGAGCAGCAGTTCATTGGTGTCTCCATAGAAACAAGACATATTGGAGGGTGTAAGACATTGTCAGAGGACTAAAAAAATTCAGCTTCAGCAGAAAACAGAAAAGCACCTAAGGGATTATATTTTTTTTTAAGCAGGAAAACAAAATTAATTATTCATTTCCTATATATGAAGCATCCTTTTTCTTTTTTTTCTTTTTTCTTTTTTTTTCTTTTTTTTTTTTTTTTTTCCGATGAGTTAATATACAACTGGATAAACTTATGGACTGGCTAATCCTATGATTTTCTAATCCATAAAATCTGTAGCAAACGCATGGTTACACTTCTAAGTACAAAGCCAAAAAGGAATAGAAATCTCCCAATAAATAATTGAAAGCTGCATTCCATATGCTGTTAATTCTCAGTACCATTTTCACACTTGCCTCACGTTGCTCCTGCACTCCCCTGAACCTCAGCCCACCTTCAGGGCCCTGTCATGGCCTCTGCAGAAGGCATCCCCAGGATGGTGAAAGGCATAAAGAGAGATACTGCCTCAGTAAGATAGCATTCCCAATATGCTCTGCATTAATCGTGCTTCCAGGTTTGTGGCATGCAGCTGCAGGGACTACTTTTAAGATGCTAAACCCCCACACAGAATAGGTTAAAAAAGGCACATCTCCTTATGCCAGAACTGAAGCTATGGGTTGTTGTTTTTTTTTCATATGTGACCAAGAGACCTGAGCCAGCTGGTAGCTTCACAAGTTGCGTTCTCTTCCCTGATTTTCTGCCCAGAGCTGGCTGTGGCAGCCTCAGGGACAGTCTGCCAGATGAACCAGCCTCAACACCCTTGGCCTTCTCTCTTAAAGACACTTCCTACCCACAGAGTAACCCAGTGCTGGAGATAACTCTACTGAAAGAAATGCCAGAAAAATCAGGCAGCAGTTAACCCCTTGAGTGGTTCCTACCCCATTCCCATAAAAGCAAGACAGGAGATTCCATTGCCCTGGGCCACAGATAAGGTAGCAGCACTCCTGCTCATGCCGTGTAACCCAAATGAAGCTGACTACAGCCATTCACTTTTGGCTGGATGTGATTGCAGGCTTAGGAGCCTTGCTGACGACAGCATTAAAAGAAGGCATGTCAGACAGCAGAAGAAAAAAGGTTCTTCTGAATAACCAGGCTTTGTCCTGGTAATATTGTGTGCCTCCATGCCATACCCCTGACAACTACCTGCTTTATGGCACTTTGGTCACAAACAGAATGAGTAAGGAAACATGAAAGTATGAGACAACTCATCTGCAAACAAGAATTAAGGGTTCTAAAAAGATTTATCAGTCAGTGGAATGTAAAGAGAAGGTTTAATCTGAAAAGAAAAGGGGTTTTTGGATGTTCGTTGGTGTTCTATACAGAGTACCCATATTAGTAAGAATATTTGAAGGACAAACGGAAGACTAAACATAACACCTTTTTTTTTTTTATCAGTTCTGGTTTCCATCATAAATATCCAGACATTAAAGTTCTGTCAGATGATGCAGTGATTTTCCAGCCCTCTAATGACTTGCATCAGGATGCACCAAAGAACAGACACATGCCTGTAATTAATAAAATGTGGCATATGCCAGACAATTGCCAGACTTGATTCAAAACAAAAATGGGATGAGGAACTGACTGTGGCCTGTTTGTGTTCAGCTGTGCTTTTCAGTATTCGTGCAATGACAAAGTCTTGCTGTTACATGACACAAAAGTGAGGGGAAAGACACTCATTTACACTTCCAGGATGCGCACATATTCTGTATGTAATCTATGCACCAGAGATGAAAGTACTTCACTTGGTTACAGTCATTTATCTGTCACAAGCAGGATCACAAATACACTGCTGCCTGCACAGGATCTACTTCCAGCTACATACCTCTGAAAAAGTTAAAGTTGATAGGTACACATGCAAGAGAAAAATACTTTAAAAGACATGGAATATGACAAGGAATAGTTAACATTCCCTATTGTTTTCTAAGGATACAAATTACTGGGAGTTATTTTTGCTCTTACGAGGACCAATGCACATCACCTTTCTGGGCTTTGGATAATGACTGATCATCACTGATATCATCCTACACCTTTGCTTATAAGTGCTGTTCTTCCCTGCATAATCAGTCTTACTGATGTTTGGGCTATTTCTCATACAAGTAGAATGTACAGAAAGAAAAAGAAATATTGACAAAAGCATGTAGTTCTGAAGGACTCAGTGCTAGGCTGCATCTTTAAGGAATATCTTCAACTCTTCTTTTTTGTATCTAGATGAACAGAAAACAGAGCTGTGTGATCTCAAATATTCTAGATTCATGCCCATCACAGTGGTCACAGCTTTATGCCTCCCCATAGACAATGATATAAAATGAGGAAAGCTTACAGTAATATGAAGTTTGCTTTCCCTTATCGTTACCCCCTACTCCCTCTCCAAACAAGGCAGTTAAAAAGGGAAACCATATTTTCTTAAGTCGTGCTTTAAATTCAGGTTGAAGTAAGACTAAGAAATGGCACACAGAAAGGAAGACTTACAGTGCCATAACACCTGATACAGAGTTTCTGATGTCTACAGTGTGATCATGCATTACAGCAACTCTAGATTAAATTAGATAGAATGGCGATGACATATCTCATGAGAAAATTAGCTATAGCTTATCCAATAAAGTCTTTATTATCTGTGAAGCATACTTGACATTTATTTTTACTATGCATGATACTTCCTAGTAGCCTATCCAAACAATCTGACTAAATGCTTTATCTATCACCATTCGTAGCTACTTCACTTGGTATTAGATTTATTGCATTAATGGAATTTAAGCGCGATTCTGTCATTAGGAATACACATTGCATTCCAAGTAATGACTTGATTTGTTTAGTCTTGTCGGGTTGACATGCATGTGTGAAGATGACTTGCACACTGGACAAGCTAGAAAAGACCATCCGTTACACTCCCACTAGATCAGCTAAGAGGCAAACCTATCCCTAAACAGTTCAAGTCTAAGTAGCAGACATCAGTGATCCTAATGAGGTGTTTGGTCCCAAGACTGTTTTAGACATACTGCTGAGGGAACAGAGCTGAATTTTACTACTCTCTGTTCTAGGAACAACAAGATAAAAGATTCGTACCAGAGCTTCTGACCCTACTGTGGTCAGATCCCACATGCACATGAGTGTAAATTTTCCAGAGATCTCAACTGCTTGAGTAACTAAGGCTGTCTGAGTCAGAATATGTGAAACTGTAGCAGTTGCTGGAGAAAAAACATCAACCCTGTTGGCTATCATGGAGTTTCGTCACATACAGCAATAGAGATGGGAAGAAAATGATGGATACATTTAAGAAAAATTGAAGACTGCTGCACCGTGTCCATCATTCAGGTCAGCAGTTACAGCTACAGCTGTAGCCTGAGACTGGTGGAAAACAGGTCTAATTCCTTTGCCAAAGGTTTTTTTTAAGAGATGTGAGAGAAATTACTGATCCTCTATTTAATATGTAAAGATGGGATAATGTTCTTTCCCCACTTCAGATGTGTACTCAGATGAAGCCCGAGGCAGGTTGTGGCAGCATGAAACTGGTTTACATTACTTTGTTCATAAGCATACACACACACACAAACACACATACATGCACTGAATTATAGAATGGCCTGGGTTGAAAGGGGACTTAAAGATCATCTATTTTCAACCCCCCTGCTGTGGGTAGGGTTTCCAACCACTAAATCACGGGATCCACATATACATAGGTCTGTATATTCTCAGTAATGGACCAATGTGAAAGATCTCACAAAGTGCTCCTAGATAAAAACCCCAAGTTCATGTGCTTTCCTAAAATCTGAAGGCAGCAAATCTTATTTGGAAGGAGAGATGATTTTGTAAATACAAATATCTTCACAACATCCTTCTCCAGTGCACCCAGGACAGCACAGTGCAACATTTTTCCTTTAGGTATTTTATCACTTTAGCATATAACAAAGTGACTGTGAGCATATAGAAGTGGGTTCATTTGGATTTTTGCATTTTCTATTTTTAATGCAAGTCTCTCCGAACAACTTTACTACTTCTCTTAATTAAAATAAAATAAAGCAGAAAAGGGACACATTAATTTTCCTGCCAGAGCTGCGTTTAGCCTAAAGGACCCTAAGCAAGGCACAGCAAAGCACAATATGTTGCATAGTACTTCTGCCTGAGTAAAGCTCCTGATATTGAAGAATAACCATACATCCAAGAGACAGTTAGTCTCAGACACAGACAGATTGACACAGCACGGTGCAACTCTTCTTGTCCAGAATCTGCAAGAGCCTGCTTGTGAAACTTTGGCAAGAGTAAGCCTGCACCATGTGCATCTCCTTGTAAGTTTAATTGTCTGCACACAAGCCATTAGTTTACCTTCAGGAATTACTTTTCTTGACATTCTCCTCCTTATTGTGCAGTGTTGTGGCTAAATGAATACAACGATTCAGAAAATTAAAGCCAATTCATAGTAAGTTGAGATCTGTAAGCAAGCCTGAAGCCAGAGATGATGAGTAAGACTGAAAAATATACCAAAAAAAAAAGGCTCCAAACCAGTACTGAATTTTTGAAAGCTCAAGTTCTTAATCACTTCTAGTGTGGACCACAGCTTTCTAAAGCTGAGGTGTTCATCTTCTGATATCAGTGCACACAGTGCAGACCTCATTCTCATATCCCTTCAGTGTGAATCTATCCAGATTAACAGTATTATTTAAAGATAATCATATAGACTATCCATATCATTTGCACATCAATACCTTATGGTCAAAGTCAATCAACCTGTTGCTAATTTTCCTTTTGGAATAGCATAGTTTTCTTGATAATTGCTTTGGACTTGGTTTCATAGAAATCAGTTTAAATGGGCCCAGTGTTCACTCATGTATCTGGAGGTTACATGAGGCTCAAGTAGGCTCCTGTGGACTTATACAGGAGTCACTGTCAGCAGATATCTAAAAATCACTCAGATGTGGGTTTCTGCCATTACTGTGGGACCTCCTTGAACATATGAAGAACTTCTTCTGTACAGCAAGAACCTTAGTTTCACTACGAAGTTTCAGTCAAGTGATCCAGAAGATAATTTACCACCGCAATGCAGGGAGCAACTCACATCCAGGGACAATGTCAAGCCACCCCTTATGATGGAGGAGATATGCTACCTGCTGCTCGCTTCAGCAGGAAGCTACTTTGAGGTCAAGCTGCTGTGAAATGCACTGAAAGCATTTGGACTGGCTGCCTGCTGGTGAAACATTTCTTCTCTATCTGGAGGACATGCCCTGTGAGTAACCAGGGCTGGGCCTTCTCTAGCACTTAGATGCTCACGCCTTCTTTGTGGGCTGAGGTTAGGACACAGAGCCACGCACATTGCTCTGTCTTGCACAGTGTTGGATATAATATTATCTCTCAGGGTCTGGATCACATTAAAGTTGGACAAAAAAACCCAAACCAATGTGAATCTTATTGCTTCTACAAATATATTCTTCCTCATATTGAAAACCTTTGTGAATAGTTGATTCATGCTTAGTAGCTCAAGTGCTTTCTTTTCCATAAAAAGTACCTGAGATTATTTTTACGAGCAGAAACACCACAAAATTTACCCAAGTAGTTATGCAATATTTCACTTCACTAAAAACTGGGTTTCCTCACCTGAAAATGTTCTATGACACTTTTTAAAACCAGTGCAACAAAATCTCCAAAGACATCAGAATAAAGAAGATTAACTTTTAAACAGAGGAAATTTGGGACAACTTTGAAATTTCAGATCAGGGTTTCATTTTTTTCATCCATGTCTCTCCTACCCTGCTTTTCCCTCATGAGAAAAAGACAGGATGCAACAGCGGAGAAAGGTTATAATACTGAATTTTCTATTATTTGGTTTGCCTACACATCATTACCTACACATCAGTTGTATTACCTAAGACTCTTTAAATTGCAGCCCTATGGAGTGATAACCACATATATTAAGAACAATACATTTTAAACATTCCCAAAAAAGCACTGTACTGTGTGGGTGTAGGTGGGAAGGTGTTGGCAGCAGGGAGGCTGCAGGGGCCTCTGTGAGAAGAACTGCAGAACAGATCTACTGGAGGACACAGCTGGGCCTGTCAGCCATGCTGGTGCTACATCAGTGGAAGGGTACTAAGAAAGGAACAAAAATACTGCAGCCAGTGGGGAGGCCATAGTAAAGTAGATACCTACAGCCCACAGAGAGCACTCACAGGAGTAGGCCCTGTGCTGGAAGTGCGGCTCATGGAGAGGAGTCCACAGCGGAGTACATCTACAGCCTGTGGAAAAGACCCATGCTGGAGGAGAAAGGAGTAGCTGATGGGAGCTAACATGGACCTGCACACCCGTTCCCCCTGTGCTGCCTGGGAGAAGAACAAAGTTGTGAATTTGAGTCTGGGAAAAGATTAACTTGTCTTTTTTCCTTGCTTTCCAGACCTACTCTTATTTTGCAATTCATTAATTTTCCCCAAGTCAAGCCTGTTTTACCCATGATGGCAATTGGTAAGTGATCTCCTCTTTACATCTGCCCATGAGATTTTTCACTTCATTTTTCACCCCATATCTCCTGAGGAGGGGGAGCAGGAGAGTGGCTGGGTGAGTGCTTGGCAGCTAGTCCAGGTCAGCCCTACACAAGCATTGAGATCAGGAATATTCACTGTTCTAGCAATTCAGTACTTCATCACAGCAAATCTGTTAATCACACGGGACACTAAGTTTTCTGAAGTATTTTTGTGTTGATCTGTTGACTTTTGCTACTATAGCAAAGAACCACAGATCAGGTTAACTGATGTTTGTCTTTTTACAAGAAAATTTCATAAAGCTGTTTAACAAGTTGGTGGACAATGCACTGCTCCTTGCTGACTTTTGCATACTGAAGACTGAGGAAGCCTTCCTCTGCCTGAGGTTATCATTTGGCGAGTACTGATAGCACAGGGAATGCAATTCCAATGTTCTTCCTAGACTGCCAATCCTGGTATTGGAAGCAGCACATTTAACCCCTGTAGAACCTCACAGGTATGTGAAAGATCCACAAGCAGAGGAGGTGAGGAGGAAGTGGGCCATTATCAGGGGATCTAGTCCAAGCCAGGGCACAGGAAAAGCAAATCAACTCCCCAAACTAAACCTTATTAAAATGATGCAAAGCTGGAATAATTTAAACTAATGCAATAATGATTCAAAAGATAATCTGCTTCATAAAGCACTAAATCACTAACCCCTCCACCAAAACGGATCTCAGGTTTTACAAGAAGATGAATTTTAAACGTGTTCTTATTGATCTTCATAAGTAAACATCGTCTTGCTGAAAATAAGAATCTTTCTATGCCCAGTTCAGATTTTCACTTACTTCTTGAGCAAAAAGCTTACTCTTCTTCTTCTCTCAACAGCATGACTTTCGCTTATATATTACCGCAATACCGCTGCCCAACACTTTATCTTTGCACTATACCTAGCTGAGTTCTTTCTTTCCATTTAGTGTTGCCACTCTGATGGGCAGTGCATCACCAGTTTTGTTTTACTCCTGTTTTAGTAGAAAGAAATGTATACAAAAATCTGTAGAAAACCTCTCCAGCAGATGCAAGATTGCTGTAATTCTGATTCACCAGGCCCCCTTAGATGCATACATTAATAAGGTACATGAGAAAAACTGAGTTTTAACACTTCTCATGAGCATACTCACAAATACTATGTCTGAATAGTATTGAATATATGAGAAGTAGCTAACGGATTCCCACAGCTTCTTAGTTTACTTCCTAACGTCATGAATATGACTGTTAAAAGATGTTTTTCATACAGCAGTCAGGGTTGCAGTTTATAATGGGAATGTGTTGAGCAGAAAGAAGCGAATTTATACATTCTGGGTAGATAACAGGGTATTATTACATCCAATTTTGCCTACTAGTAAATACCCCAGTGATTTGACTGAGAGGATCTGTAACATTTGGCTAAAAAGTAAATGAAAAAATTACAAAGAATTTTGAAACCAGCCTATACAATACTCAGTCACATGCCCGAACCTACTGATTTTGCAGGGTTAGGGAAGCTTCAGTAGATTCCTATTTCCCTTTACATAGGCACATACTTGAGTCTTCTCATATGCTATACAAATTCTCCACAAGTGTCCTTCATTTGAAGAGAAACAGCTGCTAGCAAGGTAATCTGTGCCTGAAACAGTGTCTAGGAATCCTAATCTAAATTATTTTTCTGCTCATGGCACAACTCAGCTGTGTGAAAAAGGCCACTTTAATCTAAGCCCGAAACCATTAATGTAAAATATTTTGTTTGGAGGAATCTCTATTACCCAGTATTCAGTCCTATTTTGGTGGCAAACTACCTGGAAACTCAAGTGCAGCTTCTTTTATTTTGAAAGTAATCCATTTGAAAGCAGGCGGTTAAACTTAATGGTCATTTCAGATGAGTAAAAATTCTAGAAAGCAGAAAAAAAAAGTATTGTTTCACCCTTGAGGAGTAGGGGGGAAAAGTTCTTACCATGTTCTGAAAATGTGCAGTGCAAAAAGGGGAAAAAAAAAGGAAAAAGATAATAATTGATCTTGCAGTAACTAACTGTTAACAGCATTGGGAACTGAAATCAGCAGAAGAGGAATTGTGCCATTAAATTAACATTATAGCAGTACTCTTGAAACATAATGTTAAATATCTGACGTGGTTTCCAGAGCTGTATGTTGCTAATGGATATCCACTCTCCTCTTTCATTCTCATGCCTAGTACAGGAAGGCACACACAGTGTCTTTTGAGTCATTGTTCGTCTCTGTGCATAAACACTCAAATACAAAAGCAAAGAAAGAGTTGAAAAGTTGCACTTTGGAGAACTTCCTTACAGTAGCCTTCAAACAAGTCAGACCACTGGCAGCATCTGTCATATGATTTCAATGATTTTCAGTTTCCAAGCCATGATTCTTTAAAGATATAGCAAAACTATATTATTTTTAGCTCTGTAAGACTGTCCTTGCTTGACTGTTCCTAAGGTTGAAGAAGAGATTGGAAAGTGAGTGCAGTAGTGACCAGATTCTCCAGGTGACTTCACTGATTTTCACAATCTGAGTCTCTTTTCCTGGATGTCTTCAGCCAACCTCCCAGCAAACTGACAGAAGAGAATCAACGGAAACGCATGCCCTTTTGTAAGGATAATTCCCCCTTCTTCAGTATAGGCAGCAACATTTATGGTCACCATCAGAGGTAATTTCCATCAATTTATATTGGTAGCACTTCCCAAATATATCAAGTGGCCAACTCCCGCACATTTATCTCAAAGAAGACAGCTTTGTGCTGCCCACTGAAGAATTATCATCTCTGCTTTACAGAGGAATAGCTTGCAATGCAAGTGCATAGCTTGTTCGCAACCAAAAATGGTTTTAGCCCAGTCACATCTCCACCCTCTACCACAGTGCCTGGCAGGCTCCTCCTGCTTTTATTTTATTTTTTATACCAGGAAAAATGTCTATATCCCACAGGTTTCTTCCCCAGATATTCAAGTATTAATTTCCCGTATTATCTCTATTAATCACATGAGCGTGGAAGTGAATGAAAAATACCTGAGAGGGATTAATCTCGTAAAAAGCCAGTATGACTACTTGTTACATTGCTGAATAAAGAATTAAGAAAAGAAAAAACAACCATCATGTACTGGTCCCCCAGGGGCACAGCCGGCAAAGATCAGAATAAGCAGTGTCACTGTATGAAACAGCGACAACTGAAGTATTTATGAACTGGTTAATTTGCAGCCCCGAGTCTGAGGGAGGCCATTAATTATTCATATTGAAATTAGGAGCAAAAATCTTAAATTTATTTATCAACAGTTGCATTCACCTCAGAATCCTATCACTATACAATGGCTTTTAGTTCAAAACCTATCTTCTACTCATTTGGTTATTGAAAACGTAAGCAGTTGCTGAAAGGGTTTTATCTGAGAAACACACACCAGTGTTTAAAGCAGTGAGGGGCAGACACTGAGCCCAGGGCTGGAGCTGCAGGGCCAGGGAAAGCGTATGGCATGTGCAGCCATGGAGCGGGGCAGGGGCTGACAAGAGGAGGCACCAGGAGGTGCCCGGCCCCCACTCTGGCTGCTGTGGTCCACAGTACCTGTCAGCACCTTGGAGGTTATACAGAATACTGTGCCTGCTCCACTAACTGAAAACGCATGTGTGTACATATGAACATGAGATCCTAGGAGAACCAGAGAAATCAGAAGTGAATCTCAATATTGCATTATAATAAATATTTTAAAATAATGTCTGCTCTTGCATGGATGTATCCATAAATCCTCAAGCTTAAATTGTACACTGAGGGGTTTAATACATAGCAGTTTTTGTCTAGACAGCTTTGTCCTATCTGGGAATCAAGAGCATGACAAGAAGTCCCTGCACAACTGGCACGGGAGAAATCCAAAGCAGTACTGCAACTAGCTTCAAGGGAGAACGATTGCAAAGGCTGATGTGATGTGCACAGTCCCAGGAACAGGGCTTTCCTGTGTCAGAAGAATTTCTCCTTTTCCATATCACCTTATCCTGCCAAAACCAAGGGGAAGGTCCTACTCATTTTCACCTTCAGTGCACTCACACTGTTAGTACTACTGTTTTCTTTTGTAAGGCAGTGAGTGCTTCATTGCAGGATGCAGTGCAAATACTGACTTGAATAGTGTAAGAGCCACGCAAACTGACAGCAGTAAAGCTACAAGCAATTCCTCACTGCAGCCAGCACTGTGGGATGTAAGCCAGAACCTCTTACCAGAGCACGGCCATGAACCCATATAGCAAGCCAGAAGAGCTCCCAGAAGATGGGACGATGCTACTGCAGACAACTCCTGAGAAGTGCCTTGTACCATCCAATTTCTCTCACTCAATATGTCTTTACATAGAATTGGGTTTGCTGGTGTTATTAGCTCAACATCCCAAGCTTGGTTTTGTCTATTCCATCATCCTAATGAAACCATTTTGACAGCTGCAGTGCCAGTGTTAAGGAACTGTGCTTGTTTTGGTTTCCTCATACAAAAACAAGGTTGTACGTATATAGTGTTCTATTCCAGGAAGCCTTTGTCACTCATGTGAATTATAGGTGATGTAAGAATGGGAATTGTAACAGAGAAACATTGTTTTGTAGGAATATGAAAGAAAAACACTTTATCAAAACTACTTGCAACTATCTCCCAAGATAGCCTCACAAGAGGTTAGTATTAATTGGTTACTCATTCCGTTTGTTTTAGGAATCCAACATTCAGTTATCATAGAATCATAGAATCACCCAGGTTGGATAAGACCTTGAAGATCATCAAGTTCAGGTAAACTTAACAAGCTTTTTACTACATCTGACTGAAGAGGCTTACACGGGAAGTTGGCCTCAGAGCTCATTCCAGATCTTTTCCTGCATCAGCCTCAAAAGGCCCCAAATCACTCTGATCAACAAGTTATCTGCTGCACTCAGAGCATAGCCACAGAAAGAACAGAGTCAGCACATCTGGGGCACTTCAGGCAGGGGCTGGGAAAGAACAAGTGTCTGTGGGCAGGATGCAAGCCCCTTCAGATGGCTGTGCTAGAGGAATAACAAAACATCACCATCACTTAAGCTGCAAAGGGGGAGATAAATGCTGTAAGGCCAGTTCAGAGCTATAGTACAAATTAATTGTCTAATTGGAAGACCTAATTTAAGCTTTTACGACATCTATTGAGATGTATACAGATTACGTATTTATGAGAAAAATATTATCGACTCCATATAATCAATAAAATGGAGAGTCCCTATGAGATTTAGCTATTTTGCCTGCCAGTCTTTTTGATGTTACAGTATTATTCCTCTTGGTTTAAGATGCTTTCTCCTTACAGCTGCTACTAAGCCTGCACTAGAAGCCAAATAATTCCACTGAAGAAGCAGGCTGAATAGATACAAAACGCTGTCAAATACACTGAATGAACAGAAAAAATACACCTTTAATTTCTTCTAGTTCTTGCCTATTACTTCTATCAGCGGTTGGGCAGGGGGAGGAGGAAAATAAATCAGATGTGAGAACAATGTTTAAGAGGACAAAGCTATACATACTTAAAGAGATATTGATAACATTTAAAAATTAAAAATGCATGAGGAAAACTAGAACTAAAACCAGAGAAAAGCAAGGCAGCCCTCATGTCCATGCACTCTCCCAGCTGATGTGAGCAGGGAGGGATGTGGGGCCTCCAGGAGTTTAACACAGTCCTTGCATCTAGCAGCAGAGAGCCAGCGCAGCATATCATAGGATCCTTAGAACTGGAAGGGACCTCCAAAGGTCATCTAACCCAGCTCCCCTGCAATAAACAAGGACATGCACAGTTCAATCAGGTTGCCCAGGGCCTGATCCAGCCTCACCTTGAAAGTCTCATGGACGGGGCATCAACCACATCTCTGGGCAACCTGTTCCAATCCCTTACCATACTTACTGGTAAGGACTTTTTCCTTATATCTAACCTAATAAACTCTCTGTAAGCTTGAAACCATTCCTCCTTGTTCTATCACCACAGACCCTGCTAAAGACTCTGTTCCCCTTCTTCCCTTTAGCTCCCCTTTAGATACTGAAAGGCCGCTATCAGATCTCCCCACAGCCTTCTCCAGACTGAACAGTCCCAGCTCTCTCAGCCTGTCCTCATAGGAGAGGCGTTCCATCCCTTGGATCATTTTTGTGGCCCTCCTCTGGACACACTCCAACAGGTCCATGTCTCCCCTGTACTGAAGACCCTACATCTGGACGCAGTACTCCACATGAGGTCTCACCAGAGCTGGGCTGTGATAGCACACAGCTGGCTCATGTCCACCAGAACCCCCAGGGTTTGTTTTTTTTGGCAAGGCTGCATTCAATCCTTTCATCCCCCACCTTGTTTTGGTATTGAAGGACTTTCTAAGAAAAAGCTCCACCCAGAAAATATCCAAATCCCTCAAAACCAAGATCTCAACAAGGCCCACTCTTCAAAGCAATACAGAGCTCACTACTTCTTCCAGTCCACCAACAAGTGAACTCCCTCTACACAGATTTGCTTATTGCTTACAGGAGAAGCCCCAGCAAAGCAGTTACTGTGGCTTTATGCTGAATTAACATCTGATCACAACCACCCATGTGGTTTTCTACTTTTTGCTTTCTAAGTAGCTGGGTCAAGACCCTCAGCTGGGTCTTGGTTGTTGGGGAGATGCATATTGCTCCCCAGTTGCATCTCTGGGAACACCAAGGGCTGTCACATGCTCTGCCCTGCCTTACAGGAAAGTTGATCAGGAGTTGTGCTTGATGATTCTTACTGGTGCTTTCTGACTTGGGATATTCTGTGACTCTATGATCTCACTGTGCCAGGCTTGTCCTTGCTTCCTCTGGATAAAGCACATGAGGTCTGAAGGTCTTTGTCCTCCTGATAAGCTGGTGTGAGGTTGCTGCTTGCAGGAAAAGAGCCTGTATCTAACAAGTGAAAAAGCAGCCTGATATCTTCAGGCCTGGATTATTAAATGGTGACTTGCCCTTATCATGATCCCAGTTAAGCCAGTAAGTGTTTTGCCAGCAACTGCAGCAGAAATGTGTTCAAGCACCAGGCACAAGGATTTGATGATGGCAGGTCACCTAGAAAAGGAACTGGTATTCATAAAGGGTGTTGTTGCTCTTGTATCAAGAGAGACACAGGGTATTAGGAACTACAAGGAAAATATGACTGTTTTCACAACGTATTACTGTAGAGATCAGCTAAAACTTGAAACTTTCTCAGAAATTGCGTGGAAATGCAAAATCCGTGCATGATTTTCTGCTTTGAATCTCTTTCTTTTAATGGGCAATGGTCACCTTTAAGTCTTCAATACAACAAATAACTATTTCTACCACAAATGTCGTGATAGGGTTTATTAATTGCAAAAAGTATCTCTTAAGATGTTAATAGTGATTGAGGCAACTACATTTTCCTTCACAAAAAGGAAAGAGATCTCTGAATTACTGTGTGGTTTGATCTATCTGACTGCTATCCTGTGCAGGCTGTTTGACAGTAACAGACTTGTTACCCTATTTGTACCTTGGTAGCGTGCTGCTAAGAGGAATTAATAGCTTGCTAAGCAGAACTTCTTTGCTGCTTTCTGCATACTTTGCTGGAATTCATGCTGTCCTGTATGATCAGGCTTTAATATCATTTTTTCAAGTGTATCTGTCAAAGACAATTAAATTAGATGACAGCCATAATTTGTATTGGAACAATCCATGCAAATCTTTTGTTGTTGCAGGTATGAATATTTTATATTACACAATAAGGAACTAAAAGCATTTCAATTTGATTTAGCCGCGGGGTCTCCAGTCGAGGATGTGTGGTTTCACACATAATCCAGCCCTCCGCACTGACCTTGGGCTGGATTTCTGAAGCATATATCTATTAGAAAAAAAATATGCCTGTGGTATTCAGAGAAAGTGAAGCTGGCACTGACAGACCTTGTGCCATTCTCATCTCCTATCAGTGAGCACAACTTCCTTTTAAAGTGAGTATAAAAAGCCAGCTGCTTTTCCTTCCTACTTTAGAAGGCTTTCCTAGGCTTTTATATTTGATAGCAGCTAGGACAGGCAGGGATGTAGGCCACATATGCTGTACTTTGTGTGCACACTCAACACCCTTTAAGTTCACCTCAGAGACATTCATTTGATCTCATTTATACTATGCTCACAGAAACAGAGGTACATTAGTGCCATTATTCTTGATTTTTTTTCTTGGCATTCTCCAGCTCAAATTCAAGCCTTTCTCCTTAATAGATAAATAAATAAATAAAATTGTTAACTATGTGAACTTATTGCAATGATAAAGCAAAGAGCACGACACCCTGTATGTAAGAACAGAAATGAAAGCAGAAAGGTAAAGTTTCCAGAAAACTGTATCTGAGATTTCTGACATATTGGTAATAAAAGAAGGCAATAAATAATAATAAGGAACATCATTAATAATGTACAATAAAACACACAGTCGTAGCACTTTTGGATATATCAGTCACAAAGTTACCAGATAAAGCAAAAGTGGAACACTGTGTGCCCTATGCTACAGTCATTCCTCCTCTACATTTGCTAAATTCAGCTAAGAGCTGTATAGGCTGTTTTAAGCATAACGGGTGGAATGCTTTTATTTAGATATCCTCCGGTACGCTTGTGATTCTGACTGATTATCTGCCCTGTTGTTTTTAAGTTATTTTGTTATTTTCGAAAAGCTGCTGCCAAATATGCTTTCCTTTAGTGGGAAATTATACGGCTGAGGCAGAACCGGCAGAAAATTACTAATGCAATTAAAAAATATATATAATTACAGGTGTCGTACAAAAAGCACGGACAGCGCAGTCACTGCTTTGCGTCTGCTCTCTAAGCAATGCACCCTGCGCAAGGCTTGGTATTTGGAATTGGATCAGCGGAGCTACGAGCGGTTGAATGCCTGAATTACAGAGCATGTAATGTGGCCTCTACATGCAGAACATGCCACTTTCCTGCAGCTTCTGCTTAACATGCAGAAATGAAATCTGTGGAAATGTCTTCACTTTTCTAAATCGCTGTACGAGACATTTACAGTGAAATAACGCCTGCGGAGCACATTAAGCAGATCTAATTACACATTTCTGAGGAGGAGATAGCCTCTATCCTGTGTTCGCTTTGTTAGTTTTTTATTTGGTTTTGTGCTTTTTTTTTTCCTTTGCAAAAGCAAAGGATGCTGTCAGGCAGAGTGCTAGTGTTAAACAGGCTCCTATGCTGACGTACCTCCTCTTGGCTTCAAGCATTTTACAAGAGCATGTTTCATTCAAAAAGCAATGCCAGTGGTCACAAATTGCACTAAAGATACATATTTTATGCACCTAGTACATATTATTCAACCACCTTTACATTTCCAAAGATCCATTTCAGAGTGCACGATGCTGGGCAGTACACGATCACGTTGATCACTTGTTGCTAAATTCAAAGGATGTAGGCTGTCTCAAATGACAGGAAAACATGACAGATATGGATCCATGAACTAATTATCAGCAAGTGCGAGAGCTGACGCTAACGCATGCCTGTAAAATTATCACATTGGCAATGCAGAAATCAAACCTGAAAACTTCTCAGCAGAAGTGGAAAAGCCACAGTAATTACAGCCTGATGACAGCCAGCCTACAGCTTTGTTCTGATTTCACACAGACCTTGCTTCTTTTTCCTTCTGTTGGCTCTGTTTGTGAATGAACTTTGGAAAAGCGAGCTATTTCACTTGCACCACGGAAGCCTATGCTGACAAATACAAATGCATTGATATTTTGCTAATTATTATTTTTAATAGGCAGATCCAAACCCAGAGGGGTGATGAGAAATCCCTTTGCTCTTGAAAAGTATAACACATGAAAAGAAGAAAAAAAAGGGGAGGAGAGGGGGGAAAGAAAAAGAGAGAGAGAATACTTCCCAAAGGCACTCATTTCAAGCCATCTGAGCACTGCTCACTTGCAGCAAAGTTGCCCAGCTCTAAAACCAGGACTGAACAAATCTCACCAGAGGAGACCCAGTAACCCAGTGTGCTTCCAGACCTCCGCTGCAGACTGCTGCTTCTCTACAAAACATTCCTATGTCAAATTTTACCTTTCCTGTACACTTAATCTTAGCTGTCTGAAAGAGGGCATGTTGCGCGTGTGATCACAGCACTGTTTTAAAGCTCTTCAAGGAATATTTCTGCCAGGTAGCATTTTTCTCAGCCCCGTTTCTGCATTGTAGAGGCTCCTATCACTGTGCAGCAAATATGTGGGTTTTTTTGCTCTTATCTCACACAGTGCACTTGATAAGGGGTACTACTGAATCTTCTGCACGCTGCATACAAAGGGAACTGTCTTTTTGTAAGGCATTTTCTCTCTGCTGCCTGCACGTAAAATAAGGGCTCTTATAACTGTATGGACGTGGCTACATGAATTCTCAAGTGAAAACTGAAACCTTCCTACTTTATCTGAAGTATAAATTCCCCAAAGATTCTTGCTTTTCAAATCATGCTCGCTGTAATAAAGGTTAGTATTGGACTGAACTTATCGTATTCTAGCATCACATGTTAAGTCCCAGATCTGTGTGTGTGATATATTCTCTACTTCATTGTTGAAATTACAGAATAGGACAAAATATTGGCAATATTATTAAAAATAATAGAGCAAAAGCATTTTACTTAAAGTCAGTTCAAACCTACTGCTTTCACGAGAAGGAAAAAAAAAAAACCATGGTGCAAAGAACTGGGGGGAGGGAAGGGAAAAGCATCTGTTGAAAATTAACTCCTTCAACATTAATTAACGCATCATTTTCTACCTGATGAGATAGTGTTGTAGAAAGTATAAATTGAAGGCACGAGAGTAAGAAATGAGTCATCTTTGACTTACCGTATCAAAGACTATTGCTGTATTGCAGTCAGCATCCAAACACAGAGCATGAGGCTTCTCGCAAATCAGAAAAAATATGCAATCAAAGAATGAATCAAATTCATTGTAAAAATAAAGGCCAGAGATTAGAGTATGTATCCAAGAGTCTGGTTAGTCACAGCTTTGACTAGCCTGCTACAGAGCTCTGCAAAACAAGTATACTGCAGCAGTGTGGCAAGCATAGGATTGCAATGCATGTCCCATATATTCAAGCATAATAGAAAACATGGTCTGGAGCTTATTCCATGTGGAAGTGGGGTTTGTTTTATGCAGGCAGAAAAAAAGAGGGTTTTTTTCCCACATAATAGAATTAGAAAGGAAGATTTTTCTTGATTATTGTACACTGTGAGTCCCCAGGATATCAATTACATAAAGCAGGTGCCTCTGTCTCCTGTTTCCCAGATAAATGCCTGTAATCTCATTTCACAAATGATCCTATTTAGACAGGAGCCACCTATTGTGATGATATCATTTGCTCTAGTATCCATAAATGGGCAACTTCCTACCAAACGTCACAACCACTGACGACACAAATCTTTATAATATTGAGTGGGCAGGGTGGTTGATGGGGTCCCATCAATCTACAGCAGCTTCTGCTGATGTGATATCATGAAACCTGCAGAATCATCTGAAAAGCTGAAAACGAAAAGGAGAATTAAACCTGTTTGGTGCAGCTCATTTAAATAAATGGTAATTTTTTAAAAAAGCTAGAAAAGTAGTAAAGGCAAATAAAGCATAACCAGACAGAGGTAGCACCTTTTCAAATGCCTCATGCACTCACGAGGATACCAATAGATACGAGTGATATCACTCTCAGTTAAGAAGTGTAGCTGCCAATTTGCTTTTAGCAAACACTGAAGACTGTACATATACTTTCCTCGCAATTGCAAAATATACCTTGACAGCAAAAAGGGCTGATGCTTCGGTGATACACAAATTAACCCACTCTTAGAGAGTATTTTTAGAATTAGCAACTGCTTCAACTGCTGTCCCAGTAGCTTAGAATATGAGCTCTGTAACAAAATATCCTTTGACTGTTTGAAATCCAGTCAGCTACACCAGTTCGTTCATGCACTGGCTGGTGCACCGTGCAGGGACTTAATTTGTCAGGTCAGTGTTTTTCGTAGGAATTAGATATACATATTTGGGAAATGTGATGATGCTCACAGTTAACAAAACTGAGTTTCCATCTGCCTGCCTTAGCATATGATGATTTGAGGAGCATTAAAGGTGAGACAAGGCTCACTTGCTTCCCCATCCCTTCCCCAAGGGACTTGGCTGCTCCCAGTGGTGGGAGCAAAGCGCTGAAGAGCTTTGTATTTAGTATTTCTTTTTCTGGACGATGTTCAGAAAAACCTTCAAAAGAAGGACCTCAGTTTTAAAAAAATAATAATAATAAATAACCCCACAATCTGAGACCATTATTCAGTGTTATCTCCAAAGATCTTCGTTTACAAAATCCCATTCTGAGCAGACATAACTGCATCTCACCAGCTCTTTTTTGACTTGCAGACAGGAAGGCACTGCATTAGGATCCATCTGCGTTGCTACTCAGGTAATACTCACTAGAACTCATAACATGCTGGAGGTTTGGGGTAGAAAACTTGAAAGATTAAAAGCACAACAACTGTAGTTCCTGCCTGTGTGTTTCCACTAGCGTAGTCCCACTGCAACAGAATCCACTTTCCAAAATGCACCTCCTCCATTGCAAGTGATGCTTGCAGTACCTTTCATTTACTTCGTAACACCTTTGAGGCAGAAGCCATCCTCTGCTAAATTTCTAAACTACAAACAGAGAAGAACCCAAATGCAAGTGATGTAAATGTTAACAATAAAAGCAGTACTACTAAAGTGACTTACATCACGTCTAGGTGGGGTAGAAGCAAAGTCTGAGCATAGCACCCATGTCTCCAAGACAAAGCTGTGCTGTCAAAGCAGAAAAGCCAATGGATTTTCTGAAAACACCCTAAAGAGATGAACTCTTTCTCAGAGATAGAAATCAATGGAGAAAACCATTTCAGAGCACTGAATAGCAGCTGAGACATGAACAGGTGCTTTCTTTCTCCCTCTGACCTGAACATATTCATTGTCAAGATAGCCAATCTCCTAGATATGCCATCTAGGCTAGGACATAAATGCTACTTTGAGTCTGGGGATCATAACCCTTTCATTTTGGTACTGAATGGAAGTAGAACAACATATATTCTACATGTCCAGATGGCATAAATATTCTGCATGTGTTTCTGTAACACAAGAAATGGTTGGAAAGTGGAAGCATGTGTGAGTGTAACAGAGATTGATGGTCCAGAAGTGTCTCTCTTGTCTAGATAAAAAATGATGAAATGGGAGTGAGGGAGAAAAAAAGGCAGAAAATAGCTTAAAAGAATATTCATCATTGTTCCATCAAACTCAGTCCTGCCTTGGGAAAAGCCAAATGTCAGATTGTCTTGGTATAATGTACAAAGACTTCTAAGGCTCTTTCAGGCCATGGCAGGAAGGTATGCATTTTCTTACAACAGTATCTCTTCCGGCATCTGAGCCAAGGGACGACACCACTCTTCCTTAACCTAGTTTTGATCCTACCAGGCATGCAATAATGGGCAAGCAGAGCTTTCCTATGCAGAGGAGGATGTTAAACATGGCCCAGTGGAAGATGCCTTGATGGTTCTGATCTTTGGTTAAAGATGCCTGGACTTCATAAGAGATGGAGCGGAAGTCGTTTCCAAGCAGTTTCCACTTGTGCTGGGAGATACTGTGAGAAAATACCCCAAAGACATTCCTGTCTCAGAAGTGGGCTGAAGGATTATGCTGTGACTAGTGACTGCTTCTATCTAGTGACTAATGAAGAAAAACTGCTGTACTGGGTGCAGGGGAGACTGTCCTAAGCCACAACAACCAACATTAAGCAAGAAACCAATGGACCTGTGAGAAAACTGCAAACCACACAAGACAATATTCTACCCCTCTTAATGTCTTTGCTTTATACTTGAGATTGTAATAAAAGCACCAATATCCTAAAAAAGAAGTTATAATATCCTCAGACTACCTTCTCAATTCTACTGATTTCCTTTTACGGGGCATAATTATTCTTTTCCAGCACACTTGGAAACTAAATCTCTCCAGATATTCTGTCCAGTCTATAAATCTGAACATTCTTGGGCAGAGAATACGCAGATAGGATCTTCTGCAAAACATGTAGACCTTCCACTAATTAGAGTTGAGACCCAACTCATAAAACAGAGCTGGAATCGCCATTGGGGTTTGGAAACTCCATTCTGAAAGGGAGGAGGCAGAAAAATGTTACCTTCCAGCATTATCTCTACCAGCACAGTGCTTCTAATACACCCACTGATGTTTGAGTGGATTGCATCTTCGGAGATAGAAGAAACTTTCTCAGTTAATAAACTTTGCTTGCTGATTTGAGTTGAACGAAAGCCTGCCTTGTCCAGTAAGTGTCACCGTAACTTATATTAACCAGTGGAAAAAAATAAAACCAACCAAAAGTTATATTATAAAGGAACTGCAATGCTTACCTCTTTAAACTGCTAACAGTCAACGTTCAGTACCAATGAAAAGTGGATTTTGTCACCCATTTCCAGACACAGAACAGGAGAATAATTACTGTTAGAATTAAAATATTCATCCAAGAAATGTACGCATCTATTTCTTTTAGCCAGGTCTAGTTGTGTCTGAAAGCTCTGGAGGACTTAAGACTAACTTACAAGGCTCACTGGACAAACATTAGTACCAGACTCATTGTGTTTCTGTACTTAAGCAAAGATCCTTCCTTAAATCCTCCTGGGATACATCACTATTGCTTTTCACCAAGACCACAGAAAACTATGAAGGGGGATTCTGACCTGTTAAGGCCTTATGCAATTTGTCAGAATACAATAATGATGCCAAAGAACATTCTATGGCTTCTAATTACTTGTCAAAATCCTAACACACAACAAACAACAACAACAAATAAAAAACCAACAAGAAATACCTATTGCTAATATCAGACCTAAAAATATTCTCTGGAATAAAAATCCTAATATATTTTTACTTAATGGACAAAATAATCAGTAAATGTTCTGTTCATATGCTCATTTCTATACCACCATAAGCTCACCAGCTTAAATGCTGATTTACCAAAGAAAACATGAATGGTAGTTTTAATTTCAAACTGCACTAGAAATACAGGTGTAAAAAATATTGAGCAAGTAAAAAGAGATTTGTTCTGATGGGACAACAGGTAATTTTCATTTCTATATCAATAATAAAATAATTGAGAACAGAAACATTTAAAATGCTTAAGAGAGGAGCTTCATTTTTCAAAGCCCGGTTAGCCTATTTTTGGGTAACTACTATACACTGCATCTAGTGACCCTCTTAAATAAATCACCATCATTTGGAAGACAGGGAGAAAAAATATAAAGATAAAAAGTTCTGTCTGATGTCATTTTCCTTTTAAAACCATGCACCTTTCTAAGTTACTCTCCCCTCAGTGGAACTCCCTACTCTTGACAGGAGCTATGTTGAAACATTTATAGCATAATTAGGGGTGCAAAATGCTGTACCTGATTCTACCATAGACCTCAATTCCATAGGAAGCCTATTAGGAAGATGCAGAGGTCATCCAGTCAAAACTTCTATCTACCTACCCTGCAATGCAAGTGTTGAGAAACAAAGAGAAAGACAATCTTAAAAAAAAAAAAAAAAAAAAAAAAAAAAAAAAAACCTATAAAAATACAACACAAGAAATGTACCTCTAATACCTTTTAGCTGCTTCTAAAAGTCCACTTATTTCTTCTTAACATCTCTAGAGATCTTAATTTGGAGAACAAAACATCATTTAGAATTTGCTTTTTTTTCCGAGAATTTCCAGCCCTTTGCATTGCAGCAGCGTTTTCAGAATGTACCCAAGAACTCAGTATCTCATCGTAATCCTTGGAAAAGAGAAATGAACAGTAAACACTTGCTCTACCTATGGAGAAACGTAAGCTCACAGCAGCTGAGAACTGTCTCAACTTTGCACTGCTAACTCTTAACAAACCTTCTAACCAAGGTGTGATTTTTACCAAAATCTACAAATGTTTTTCTCAGCTAACACAGCTTCCAAACCCACTGGTCTGAGCCTGTCAGTGTCATCACTGAACGTTCTGAGCCCTTCTGGTTTTGAGTGAAAATAGCTCCAGATGATTTGTGGCAAATGACAGGCTTTTATCTTTTTAACCTTTTTTCTTCCTTACCTGTGTCACTTTACAAACACACTTCTTTCCCTCATGCTCCTGTGTTCCTTGACTTTCTTTCCTTGTCTTCTTTCTTTCTTTCTCCTTTCTCTTCTTCTCCTTTTGCCACCCTCCCCCATATCCTTCCCCTTACTCCTTTCAGAATTTCTAGCTGAAATAGGCTACAGAGTGGCACAATAATTTCATATCAGTTTTTGCATTTTACACATTCCTAGTTTCTTTGAAAGGTGAGCAATAGACTTGATGACAGGATTAAAGCTGGCACCCTAAGAAACTATTCTGAAAACTATGGAAAAATATTGCCAAGAAGAAGGGCTGAAAGATGGCTGAAGGATGAACAGATTCTGGGCAAAGATCACATCAAAGTTTACGTTCTCCACTGACTAGAAGCAGAACTTGCTATTATCTTGAAGTAGTACAGCAGTGTGGACAGTTTGCAAATGTGATCAGTAGAAAAACATTGGAATGGGACTCCTAGATTAAGGCACACTCGTGTAAGCTGTATGCAAGCAGGAAAACAGATATTTTCTCTGATGCTGGAACTTCCATCTTCGCATTTAATTTCAGTTACCAAGAATGACAATAGTGTGATGATAGCAAAGGCAAAGACTAGAGTTAGGTCTTAAATGTATGATTTAAAAGCTTGCAAGTTTGCAATGCTGAGCAAAAAAGCACTGTAAATATCCAAGAACAGCTTGCTTTAAGGCTTTAGGCATTTCAAACGAAGGCAAGACTTATTTTAGACATGTGAGAGACCTGTACTGAAAAAAAGCTTGCTATATTGCAGCTCAGCCACAGAGGCTCTGGCCAGGCACTAGAATCAATAAAGATACTGGTAAGCAGTAATGCAGTAATGCCACCAGGACCAAACTTCTGCTTGTGATTCCACCCAGTCACACAGTTTAAAGCCATAAAGTCCCCACATGCATTGTTAAGTCTGAATTCCTGGAAATAATGGTCAATATGATTTCTGCTACCTATTTGTCCATTTTATGTCTTAAAAACAAACAGACAAACAAAAGAAATTGGAAAGAAACACTTGTATTACAAGCCAAACTTGTTGTAAAAGTAGGGTTTTAGCCCAAGAAATAAGAAGAGCATAACTTTGAGGCTAGGCTTTGTATGGAAACCAAGCAGAAAGAATCAGAAGTGAGAAGCAAAAGCAGATGAGCAACATGTTGAGGGAAGGGGAGAGGGACATATTTCAACAGCTGCAGAGTACTGAAAGGCTTCTGCAAGGGCCCTGTGTCCAATGGAGAAACCTCACACCTGTGCTCCTGTGTGGAATCACTGCTTCAGGCATGGTCGGGGCAGTTACAAAGCTCACAGGATCCCATTAATATTTCATGGCTACTCGCTAGTAATAACATCATGGGGGTAACAACATAATCTTGATATGTAAACAAGGCTCTTCTTCACATGACCTGTACCCTCCAGGATGCACATACGGTTGCTAAGTAAGCCCAATAGTGATGGGTGCTGGAGCACCAGAGTTCAGGGCTTTGCAAGTGGAAGCTCATTGTAGTCCTTGCTCAGACTGATACACAGTGATCCAAGATGACAAACTTTGTTCTGAAGGTGAAGTAAAGTCAAGTTCTGTAACCGCAAAAGTTGCCATTTGACAAAATAGTTGTCTCCTGGCCATATCTTATCCCAGCCACTGGCACTAATCCATTTCCAGGCATCACAGCTCATAAACTCAGAACTATTATGCACTCAATAAAGGCAATCAATACATTAGTTAAGTGAGATGGAATGATTTAGCTCTTAGGGAAAAAGATATAGGGCTTAGTATTTTTGTTGCTGTTTCTGAGCATCTCAGATGGGCATTTAAACCTCAAGAAAACAGTTTACACAACAATGCCTGGGCACATCCACTTGAAATCAAATGAGGGAAAGAAAGACTTTTTGTTTTTGTTTAAATAAATCGAGAGGTCCTCAAAGCAAGGGCTGCTTCTGACTGTTTTACAAAGGCCTAGTGAATGGCTGCTCTTCTGAGGCACTACTTCATATGTACGCACCAGCTTAATGTGCTGTTTCCATCCCCAGTAAATTTGGGAAGTCAAACTGAAGTACCCGCATATCACCCACAAACATTTCAAAAGCAGAAAAACCTACAGCGCTCAAAATAGCTTTCCCCATTGGCAAACCTGAGCAGATTTAAAAACAAGGTACAGTGGTTATAAGAGGAAACGTAGTGCAGTGGGTCCCACAATATGCATTAAAAATGCATTCTGATACAAACTCTCTTCAATCTTAGGCATTCATTTAAAGAATAAAGGCAAACAGCTGTGTAATACAAAGATAAAAATTATCAACAGTGTATGTTAATTTCCTACAATATTTAAGAGGCCTATTTAATCAACGACCCTGGCTTTTGTTTCAGAAACTAAACTAAATTATATTTAATGTTTCTTTGGGACTATGGGATGAAAGACATACATGCACAACGTGGGGTAGGAAAACTGTATTTTTGTAATGATGGAAACCCCAGAAGACTTTCATGAAATTATATACCATCCAGTGTTCAGTACTGAAATACACAATAACTTCATGTAACAGCAGACAGGTCATTCACCTCATCAGCCAGCCCACCCTTTCATTTCAGGGAGCCTTGCTTCCAGCCCAAAACAAAGTTCTCAAGATGACCCAAACTACATCCTTTAGCAGTTTTTGATCTTGAATAAACGCAGAGGCTTCTAGCATAAGCTGTGGCTGTTAAAAGGTGCAATGAAAGGGCTGTTTAGCAGGGCTACTAAAAATAGTAAAGTTATTTCTTACATAGCAAATGAAACAGAAGAATTAGGCTTTTGGTAGATTATTTCAATTAAGTTTCACGTTTCTTGCAGGAAGACAATGGATCCAGGACCGCTTAATAACAGTGGTAAGGAACAGGAACTAAAATCCTCCAGCAGTAGCTCAGAAATACACAGTCCTGCCAAACTGCCCACCAGCTCTTCTTTGACTGTGGCTGAGGGCCAGAGAACAGTGCGCCAAAAATGCAGGTATCACCAAGAGATTATTTACCCCCAGCAGCATTCAATGGAAAAGCATCAGCACTGACATACTGATACTCACAGTGGCAACCTCTGATGCATTTGTAACTCAAATTTGACCTCTGTGAGAAACTTAGCAGATGAGTGCTGTGTTTCTATAACCACAGGACCATATGCAAAGGACAGGGACCCCCCTGCATCAACCCTTCACTGTAACTGCCCAAGACCCTACAAATGTCTATCACTAGAATTCTGCAGACTGGAACTGAAGCACACTGGCAAAGCTTATATGTGTAGAAGTCACTATGGTTACTGCCTACACTTGCTTTGCCTCCAATACAATCTTTCGTTTTCATAAGCATTAAAATTCACCAAATGCACCAAAATTATTCAGACGGGGGGGAAAAAAAGGAGGGGGGGGGAATCTCTTTGGTTTATCAGCCTTTTATCTGTGTTGCTTTTACCTTTTCAAGTTTTGACCGTTAGCTGAGGCGTGTTATCACCCATCTGGGCATGGGGACGACTATTGCAGCAGAAGCCTTGCGGTGGGAATGCCTCATTAGGCAGCAGCTTCAGCAGCATGTGAGGAGCAGCACTCTGCTCTTGGCCAGCACAGAACTGAAAACCAGCAAACGCTATAGCGGGTGCCAGATGAGAAGCATCAGCTGGGGACTGAGCCAGCCAAATTCAGAGGAATACATTTAGCATCACTGTAAATCTTTCTGTTTCTAAGAAAATTAAAAGTTGGGCTTCCCTGATTAGATTTCCTGTCCGTTGGAGTAAGAAATAGCTATATGTAAAACTAATGTTTGCGGGAGTTCCTTTGTTTTACAGTAATCGGCGTGATTCTTCCTACTGGTACTCTTACATAAATATCAAACTGGCTGAACCTTCCATTTCCCAGATTCACTGTCATTTGATATACCATTAAGCCACTAAAACCTGTTTCTTACTTCTATTACCGCAGGTGTCTCTCTGCTAAGTTTTATAGCAGTGCGCCGGGTGAGTCTGCTCACAGCTTTGCCTGGTATTCTGCAAACCCACCACCACCACCCCTGCTACACCCAAGCAGCCCATTCCTCTCCTCTCTCACTCACCACCTCCTCACAGCTCACTGCCTTTAGCAGCCAGGTGACCCCATCTCACAGAGCCAATCAATGCACTCATTATCAGCTCAGCCCTTTCCCTTCGTTTTCCCCCTATCTGATTTTGCTGATGATGATTGTAGGTGAAAGATCTTAATATTACTCCTTGTATCCTCAGAGAGGCCCTTTGTAAAGGTATCATCAAGAACCTTTTCCCTCTTTTTCAGGAGGAGCAGAGTGCTCAGTGTCTATGGAAAATACAGGCAGAATACTTGAAAGCATCAGCAGCAATTGCTCTGGAATAGAGCTACAGTTTGTACAGGAACTGTAAACCTCTCGACACTCAATTACACATAATCTCTTCTAGCACTGCCAGCCCCAAATACTGAGACAATATCATCCAAAAAGCCACAAATGGAGCTTTCCAAAAGTCACAAGCAAATCTCCCTTGGTGAAGAGTTTTGAGTAGTTAGGATATATTTCAATCAGATTTACAATCTCTAAGAATTAAGAACACCGTCTGTCACACTATTACTTTCTTTTCCCAATGGACAAAGAAGAGTTTTCCCATTATCCTTCACTGTCAAAAAATCCAGATCTTTATGCAACGTGTGAGGAGTCACATGAAACAACAAACCAGCAGTGGTCATGTTTTCTTTCACAACTTCCATGTATGGCATACATGGTACTTCTAGAAAGGTACTTCCTAGAAAGCCAGTGGGCTTGGCTGCTCATTTAAAGTAGTTTAATCCACTGTCTGAAATCTCCAGTCTTCAAGGACAAAAACGTCACAAGGCAACGACTTTATGACTTCAGTAGCTACGCAAGTAATAGAAACTGGTTTCAACACTACTGAACAATACTTCATATTTTTCAATATAAATGAGAAAGCGAAAAGGGTTTTCCTTCTTCTTGAAGCCTTAACAAATGCATTTGTTTCCATGCTTCAGCAAAAATAGCAGTTTAGTGGGAGTTTACAAAAGCTGGGTAATTGTGGAAGCAGAGTACACCAAAAGCTGATATTTATTGGTCTTTTAAGCTGTTTTCTGTTACTCTTGCTTGCTTACTTGTGCTTCTGTCTTATTTCCTGGGAAAAACGCCAAAAAAATAAAGTGACCTCTGTATTCTGACTATTAAGTATGCCACATCATGCTACTTAAAATATGTTAGAGCCTGGCTGGCACATTAGCACATTTTTTTTTCTGCTCAGGAATACACACAGAAGGCACAATGAGAACACACAGATCCAGCTGTTGGGGAACCTGAGTGCTCAGCACTAAATGGCTTAATACAGGGGTTCAGCTGCAACATGACAAGAAAAGAGATCAGAAATGACAGAATATCCCACTCCATAAACAAGCTAATCTATATTGGCACAAAATTTAAGACAAGAAGAAATGCTGTTTACATTAATTCAACCAAATTTAGCAACAAAATCTCCCATAAAGCTACGAACAAAGCTTTAGAAAGCATTCTAAGTGAAGTTACAAGTACACCAAAGATATGCCCACACTTCAGCTAAAGCACAGGTAAACATAGCACTGATCCACAATCATAGCAATTGAGCATGAAGAAAATACATCAATTACAAAGTCATTATCATATACAACAGCAGGCGGGTAGATTTAAGGAGACAAAGAGGATGCTGGGGAAATGGCAGCTTTTGTGGACCTGGAAGATGCTAGGAAACAAACTGAGCTGCAAGAAGTGAACAGGGAGAGAGAGGACCGGAAGCCTGAGAGAAAATAACCAGGGATGGGAGCAGGGATAAAAGTCTTTGCTGTAAACAGAAATCTTCCCTACAGCCTGCTCTGCCGTACCCACACATGTAGGAGCAGCAGTGGAAATCCTGTTGTCCCCTGCTGTGCCTGAGCAGAGGGTCTGCCGCAGCAGGGCTCTGCCACCCAATCCTTTACAAGAGATTTCTTCTTTAATCCTCAAGCTTGGAGTCAATCCATTATAACACAAGTGCACAGCTCCATCTAGAGGGCAACAAATCCTTTAGCTGTTACGATGGTATAATTGCATCTCTGATGCCTTTTGTTCATTCACCGGTCAACACACACTCCCAACAGCATCCAAGCTGCCCCCTGGCAGTGATTTCCAGCGGGAACACCCAGGCCAATCTCACGTCTCAGCCACCCAACTTCTGGAAAGCCTATGCAACCCAAAACAAACCCCAGCCTTTCCCAAAACCTACCTCTTCATCTGAATGGTCTCCAACACCGAGCCCATTACAGCAGTTTATGCAGCATCTCTACAGTGCCGCAGAGTGAAGCCTACTCTTGTCCTGGGGAAGGGAATGGAGCCCACGGGCAGACAGCCCACAAACTCCTCACCACCTGTGTCCTTAGCAAATAGGCAGCCAGTGTGTTTTCCACTCATATCTTCACGAAGGCATCTACAGTCAGTAGCAAATAGAGCATCAGTGTTTAATATGAAGAAATGTTTAAAATGCAGAGATTATAAGAGAGGGTGGCTATAGTCCTTTCTGTTGCAAAGACTTTCTAACAACGAACAAGCTCTTCTTTCTATCAGTGAATTAACAAACATCTGCAGCACCATGCTAAGACTGTCAAGGAGTCTGACAATCCTAACAGCATCAAGTCCCACACTTTAAAAATGCTGATACACAAGTTTGATGTCATCTATCCCATTGCTATGAGGTGGGATGTGTGCCAGGCTATTCTCACAGTGGAACTTCTCTTCTGTACCTACCAGGAACAAAAAAGCCTTTGAGAAGATGGCTCTGAGCTCCCCTTTCTTACTGCCACAGTCCAAAACCTGTGTCACAATGAAAGTTTAAAAGCTTCACTTCCCTGTAAGCGTACTGTACTCCTATATGGGCTTATTCAAATACGTAACCAGTTACATCAATATTTTTTTCTTAACTGTTTTCCAGGCTTACAGGATATGTATCACCAAAAATGCACCCTTTATAAATCAATATATTTAGATTTAGGCAAGCTGTGTATCTGAGCAACAGCAAGCAGTGATTGTTGTCCATGCATTATATTTCCTCTGATTACTCATTTATTATACAATAGTGTTCTAAATTTTACCCATCGCTTCCTTCTTGTGTTTGTTATTGAGGAGGAAATTTTCAACTCAAACAAGTTTTGCTTTTTCATGATGACATATTCTGCAAGTTAGGTACAAGCAGTTAATGCAAACCAATTTAAAAACTGCTGAGTTCATGACTGTAAGCAAGACATGCTTGGGGAAAACAAAAAGAACAGAAGAATGTTCCTTTTGCCATAAAGCTTATTTACACAACTGGCTACTCTTTTTTTAATCTATTATTCTTCATTTTTCTCATTTAGTATGTATTTTTTTATAATAAGAATACAAAGCTAAATAAGCAGGCAGAAGCAAAAAAACACAGCTTCATAGAATGGCCTGGGTTGGAAAGGACCACACTGATCATCTAGTTTCAATCCCTGCTATGTGCAGGGCCGCCAACCATCAGACCAGGCTACCCAGAGCCACATCCAGCCTGGCCTTGAATGCCTCCAGGGATGGGGCATACACAACCTCCTTGGGTAACCTGTTCCAGTGTGCCACCACCCTCTGTGTGAAAAACTTCCTCCTAATATCTAAGCTAAACCTCCCCTGTCTCAGTTTAAAACCATTCCCCCTTTTCCTACTACTATCTACCCTCATAAACTAAGCTCTAGGGTTTTGGGGGTTTGTTATTGTTGTTGTTATTTGTTTATTTGTTTGTTTTAAATGGGCATACATTCCATAAAGCATTGGTCTTCCTAAGGGATTCAGATTAAAACAAAACTAGCAAACTACAACATAATTTCTTCCCTGACTTCTTCCTACCTCAGGAATTCAGATGCAATTTGCTGTTATTCAAAACAAAATTAGTTGCAGTATGAGTCACACTTTTATGGTAGCAAGGAATACAAGATGTATGGCTCTTTGTGCATCAAATGTAGAACAGAGCATTAAAGTTTTTTAAGGTTTCTTCTAACTAAAGTGCAAGGTCATAGAAAAAGTAAACTCAGTGATGGCAAAGAAACTGCAGGCACCCAGTGGTCTCTCAGGTGTTTATGTAAATACCACTTATTATTCTGTGGCTCTGAATCTGTATAAACACCTGTGGCAAGAGCTGAGCATCAATCAAATGAAAACCCAGAGAAGACCTCCAAGCAGCTCTACTGTTCAGCAGTCATTAATGCTCAAAGACATGCACACCCTGAGAGCTCAGCTTCATCCCTTGGCTTCAGCCAAGCAACCAAAGCAATCCCTGGGCAAGTCTTGATTCATTGCAGCCTCCATTAGTGCTGCACTGAGATCAGTATCTCAGTAACTAGGGGCCATAGAGGTGGCAGACACACCACTGCACCTCAGAAACACATCACACTGTCCATCTTTATGTGGATGGTCCAAACCTGAAGATTCTGTGGGTGAGAGGTGGACCACAGACTTGCATTATATCACTAAGTTTTTGGAGTCTGTTTCTTTGTTAAAGCCCAAATTAAATCTAGTCAGATTAAGAACAGATTAGGAGAAAGTGCAGTGAGAGGTGACTGAAATACAGACATCCAGCTCTCCAGCTCAGAAAGATAAGTTGCCCTACTATGGTATTTACCTGAAGAAGTGGTATGGGGTAGAGGTAATTTACATAAACATAATTTTGCCCACTCTACATGTTAGGAACTTGCACGATGCACAGAATCCTCCCTTTCCTTTGGTACTTGGACCATTTTATCCCATCCTTGTTCCACCTGAAAATGGTAGACTACATGAGCAGTGACTTCCGGAGACTGAATCACAGAGGTAAAAAGTGTAATCCCCAAACTTCAAATGTCAAAAACAGAACAAGACTAAGGCTATTTCAGTCATTGTAGATCAATGTTCCTGGTCTAAATTAGTCAGCTGCCTGTTATGCAAGATCATCCTCCCTGCTAGTCATTCTCACAGGGTATTTACAGAACACTCCATGGGAGCTGGTGAGAATCTTACTGAAGGTACCACCAGGAGGAGGCTACTTTAAAAAGAACATACTGCATGCATTTCCAGGCAGACATTTAAATAGATGCTTCTACGAAGTATTTCTTTTTTTCATATTCCATCATATAAATATACACATATATGCATATACACACATGTACAAACCAGATTTACGTGTTATTGCAGGTAATATAGAAAGAAAGAAATATGTTAAAATGCTTTTAAAAGTATTTCTAAGACATGAAATATTTCTGCTACTTTTGGATAGCATATGTTTATTTGAAAGTGGTTTTCAAAATGCAGCCTTCAGAAGAGAGTATTTCACAAATCCAACTGATTCACTCAGAGCTTATTTTGTCAGGATGACATTTACTGGAGTAAGGGGAAGAAAGAAATGAGAGAAATTTGGTTTTATATCAACCCAGTGGAGTCATATCTTTCCTTTTCTGAATGGTTGATTCAATGTCCTGAACAAGTTGTAAACCATCTCATCAACCAAATGCACTCAAAATATTTTAGCACAATGATCTGCTATTCCTCTATTGTCTTTCTACCCTGCACTCTGATTTCATTCACCTTGATGGCTTGGGGTCTAGGTCCAGCTTCATCTGTATGGGATGATTCCTACCTGCTTAATACAAGTACAATGACTCCTATTTGGAAAAATGTAAGAAGTGAATTGCATACAAACTAAACTAGCTAGAAAAATCTCTCTGAATCATTTTTCGCTGCTAGCATCATATGACAGTTCTGTTCTATGTGCAGAGTTGTCTCGATTATTCTTCTACCAATATACTCATAAAGAAGCCAGAGAAAAAAAGACAACTAATGTCATTAGTTTTACTGTGTGTTTCCTTTCGTTTCTTAAAAGGTATAGCACATGAATTAAAACTAGGTTAACTCATTTTATTTACACAGAATACAACCTGATCTATATAAGTTCAAGGTCCAGTATTATCTTATTTTCTAAGGCATGAGATAGGAAATTGGGATTGCTGAACCAAGCCAAGAGGTAGGCTACTTTTGTTTCATAGTTAAAAGTATCTTCAATAGCATCTGACCAACAATGCAGGAGTTTCAGCAAAGCCCGCCAAACTCCAAATGGACTGTCTGATGATTTGGCACAAACTGAGATAACACTGAAAGCAAATACGGCCAAATTAGTACTTGCATTCAGTTGAAATGAAATGGACTATAATATAAATACATCAAAATTGGGCCCGGATCCTGCAATTCACTATGCAGGCAGATTGTCAAAGGCAGAATCAGCACTTTGGTGGGCTGAAAGCTAATGAGGGACAGCTCTAAAAATAAAAAAATAAAAATAAAAAAATCAGAATTGCTAGAAGTAAAACTACTGAAATCCTGCATCTAACTAATATTTGCTAAATACCACGGATACAGACAAACTCTTTAAGAGCAATTATTTCTGGCTTGTAAACAATTTTTTCACACATGTACTAAAAAGAATTCTACACAACACTTGTCAAGCTGGTTTGGATAAAGGTCTAAAATAACCTGAGCTCTATGTATACCCACAGCAAAGCAAGCATTTTAGTAAGCATTAACCAGTCCAGGTATCAATGCACTTCCTGAGCACAGCCCAAGCAACAGAGATTTTTGAAGAAGACTAAAGATGAGAGAGGAGGGAAAGGTTAAACATAGAAACCCCAGAAACAAAGGCATCCTTAACTGCTGGGATTTTTTGGTAAATGCAGCCTACAGTGCAGTTCCTCTGCTTCATGTTTGCTCTGAATTGAGAGAACAAATGAAGCAGTTTGGTACTATCAAAGAAACAATTTTATAGACAAATTTTTTTTACATTAAGATGACAGGTTGCACGTTGTTATATAAATCAGATCTTATTCTGTGACACAAGGATCTGCTAGGAGAGTCAGAAAGAGATGCTCTGAGAAAGCTGCAAATCTGAACACTAAGGAGAAAAAAAAAATGGAACAGAGAAAACAGAACATGTTTCTAGACATTTTACAGAGAAAAAATATGTACAGATAATAAAGGGACAACCACAACAACAACAAAAAGCCTTACCATGATGTTTGCACAACTGTGTGTCTGTAGCCCATGCTATAAATGTGGATACCTTCTATTCCCATCATCTCAGCCCCTCTAGTGGCCAGTACCTGCAGATCTTGCCTTCAGGAGGGACAAGATCTATCAGTATGTACCATTTGCTACTGCTCCTGTATCTTGTCAGGGATTTTTTATCTTAATTGTGTAATTTTTTCTGGAGATATAACTTGTCACCTTTTATTAGCATTTTTTGTCAGTGCTGGTGCTACGTGCATACATTTAATTGCTAAGCAACAAAGAGTAAGCTCTGCACAGAACATTCAATTACTGCATTCCCTGTGCCATGCATTGTTCCCGCCGGTGCCCTTACATAACATGAGATACCAAAAAAAAAAAAGCCAGTTAAAAATATTTATTTCTGTTTCCATAGCATCTAGAAGCCACAATCAGGAATCAGGATCCACCACGAGCTCAGCCTCTTGGCTGAGAGCTGGCACCCAAAGACAAGAGCAAAGGGACGGGTGTGAAGTGGAGGAAAGTAAAAAGTAGAGCTTAGTTTCAGCATTAGCATAGACAAATAGGCTAAAAGGCTCAGGGGCAACTGCACACCTACACCAGACAGCAGATATTTTCAAGCATAGGGGAAATATCCCTCTGGTTAAATTCTTCAAATATTTGCAACATTTGTAAGCACAGTGTTCTCAATGTGCAAATCGATAACGTTGTGAAAGCTTATCAGTTTGGAAGAAGACACATATTTGCACTGAATCATGAAATAATCTCTTCTCTCTTCTCACTTCAACATGTAGAAGAAAAATAGAACAGGCACTATTTCTTTCCTCATAAAGAAACTGTACTCCGCTGACTATTTTTCCTATTCAAATACACATTTGTGCCTAAAATTGAAGGATGCCGTTTCAGAAATCTATGCATAGTGTGAACCTGCTTATCATAAAAAGAAGACTGCGATTCTATCTATCTCTCATTTATTGAAGAACAGATATGTTTACAAAAGAATTCTGTTTTCTCTTGAAATGTAAAAGGACAGCGATCCATACTTGCTGTTGGCATTATTACCAGCCATTATACCCATCAAAGTCAACACTGCATTTCTAAATAAAGAGTGCTTTATCTGCAATATTCAGTGGGAAGGACAGCTTGGAAAACAAAGCCATTACTGTTTGGGTGTACAAACTTGCACAACCATATGTAACTATTTTTATTTCTGCAATGAGATAGGAGTTTAGGCATTGGACCTGACTTGCACTGTATCCCTTTGGTATCTCCCATATAGAATAAAAGAGATGAAATTGGCCACAATGAACCAGTTGAGAAGACATAGTAGAGTCCCCCCAGTCTCTATTTCAGGATACCAAACATCAAGTAATATACCAGGTGTAGTTTAAGACATTAGATCCCAAGAATCAATAACAGTGTTATGAAAATAGACGGTGATATCAAATCATTTCCTTTCAATATATAAAAAGCTCTTATAAGGAAGATGGAGAAATACTTTTATCATTGCTGACAGTGAAAGAACAAGGGATAACAATTTTAAACAGAAATTGTGTAAGCACTCAAGGCTAGGTTGGATGGGGCTTTGGACAGCGTGGTCTGCTCATGGGATGATCTTTCAAGTCCTTTCCAACCCAAACTATTCCATGATTCTGTGCACAGTGCTGTCAGACAGCACTAATAATTCCTTTGGGCTCCTACATTTTTAGGTAAGCTCCTCCAATTAATACTTTTGTAGAAAAATGAGTATTTTTGGCCATCCCAGCATAGTAAATCAAACTGAATAAGGAGTTATGCGAAGGAGGAGAAGATAGAAAGAAACTGAACTTTCCCAATTGACAGTGAGTCCTGTCTCATTTAGAAGGACAGAGATTAGAGTTGTGGTTGTGTTCTGAGTGCACTGTCCAGCATACTCCCATGGGAAGACTGAACAGTATTCTCCTAAATGAACAACAGCAGGAGCATACAAGGAATATTATCATATTATCAAGCTCCTAATCTAATAAATTAAAACAGTACTTAATCATATGAAGTGATTTGTTTGTTTGTTTGGTTGTTGTTGTTGCATTAAGCTACTCAAATCATTAATTATTTAGCCCCTGAAGCATATGTGTGAAGATAATTTTTTGTATTCTTATTTCATAAGAGTGGAGATGGATGCTCAGAGAGGCCATCTGTTACCAAGACCCTCAGAGTTAAATTCTATATCCTCTTGACCCAAGCCAGATGCCACGTGAGAGACATGGTTCTTGCCTCCTGGGTGACTTTGGTTGATTTCTATATACAAGGCAACAGAAGTCTAGTATATGCTCAGGTGGAGTACACTGTAGTTGTCTTTTACAATAGAAATTCTGAAAAATCTCTCAACCTGTTAAATTAATGGCATACTAGACTTTGTGTGCTGATAACAATGAAGACCAGAGAGGGGGCCAGCAGGGACAGGGAGGCGACTGTCTCTCTCTACTCTGCCCGTGTGAGGCCCCATCTGCAGTACTGTGTTCAGGTCTGGAGCCCTCAGTACAAGAAAGACAGAGAGCTGTTGGAGAAGGTCCAGAGGAGGACCTCAAAGATTATCAGAGGGCTGGAGCACCTCTCTCATGAAGACAGGCTGAGGGAGCTGGGCTTCTTCAGCCTGGAATCAAGAAGGCTACGGGGTGACCTAATTGCAGCCTTTCAGTACCTAAAGGGAGCCTATAAACAAGAGGGGAGTCAACTAATTGAAAGGGTAGACAACAGCAGGACAAGGGAAAATGGCTTTAAGTTGAAGGAGGGAAGCTGGATATCAAGGAGAAGTTCTTTACCGTGAGAGTGGTAGGGTGCTGGAACAGGCTGCCCAGAGAGGTTGTGGATGGAGGTTAAGAATTGGTTACAGACTGTAGGGTGATGACCCAGTGCAAACCCATGGGCTGTGCATGTGTATCAGCAATCCAGGAGCTCTGAGCAGAGCTAATGGGATTTGGGAAGGCATTTTTATTCCCTATAGAGGATCATTACAGAATGTGCCTGCTTAAAATAATAATGAAAGGGAAATGGATGTTAAGACTGCACTTTCCAGACTGGGACTCTCAGTGGTTAATCATCTTTTATCTGACAGAGTGTTGGCAGCAGCAGTAGGCTTTGCTCATACATGAGCAAACACTCATGAGTGTTAATGGGGCCACCTTTCTAAATGAGGTGGCTGGACAAGGACTTACTGGGCTCAGAAAACGATCCTTCAGAGAAAATATAATAAAATTGAATAGATTTCTGCTCATTAAATGGCATTATTCAGGGACTGGATTCATTTGACAGATCACTAGCAGTAAGATAATTTTCAGCCAGTATTGAGCTGAAAATACATTTCTAAGTTCATCAAATAAAACTTGTAATCTGGTTGTTTTTTTCCTTGATAGACAGGTAATTCAAAGCAAGTATATGGAGCACCCACTGGTATTCTTTCTCATTCTATTTCTTTCCTCATATCAACAATTTCCAGCTTTTTGGTGCTCTTTTTTACTGAACTATTATTTTCACTTTTTCTATATCTACTATTACTTTAGAGACACCTCACAAAAATCTGTTAGCAAAGAGATCAGTACCCTTTTGTTGCCACACTGGTATGCGGAGACAATTTTATCCTTTATTGAGTCTGGAAGTACTCACAGGTCAGTCAGCAACTGAATCAAGGGCTGAACAATAGCTGTGAATTCTATTGTTGTAATATTAATTTAAGCTTTCAATGAAATAGTTTCCTAGGAATGGGTGTGAGGGAGTGGAGCATAATGGAAATTTCTGCAATTTAGTACCTCGGTGCAATGAACAGTAGTGTGTATCTTCAATAACTTTTCCTCAAATCATCAAATCAGTGCTTCTTTGCTTTTAATGCAGAGGCAGGGAATGTTTTATTCACAGTATCTCAGCAATGGCTAAATGCAGCTCAGTGAGCAATAATTTTAGAGTTTGTAAAATACTGAAGTTTTGGACCTGCTACAGTCTAAAAGAAAATGAGCTCCTGAGCTCCTGGAATACTGAAGCATAGTCAGTCTATCTCAACTGTTTTTTAAATGTTGATATTAAAATAGTAAATGAAAATCCCTTCTCAATCCCTGACATTTCCTTTAGTTGAAAGTAGATCACGGTGCAGGTGGGAGATGGGACATGACATATCTCACACAAACAGCATCAAACAAATGCAAGTGAGGGGGCACCACTGGAATTCTAGAAATATTTCAAGTTGAGGAGTAATATCTCTCCTCATAGAGGCAATAAATACTAGATGAAGTCTATCACTGTAGAAAGTGCTTTGTGACATTTGAAAGAGTTGAAAGAGGTCTTTGTCCTCTGGACTCACTTGTTCATAACAAGAAAATAACAGTACAATACCCATATAAATTTTAATTGGACGTTATTAAGACATACATATTTGCATATCGAGGATAAAACTGAAATGCTGTTATCCACACTTCCCAAAGGAAAGGGAATGGAAGGAACTGAAGTTCAAAATAGGCTGAGCTGTATGACTGGACTCCCTTCTGTAGCTGTTGCCATCTGCCAACCTTTATGCCTACGGCACCAGTTTAATGAGATTTGGTAATTTTGCCTATGCCTTGATTCAGACCAAAATAGTTCAGCAGTAGGTATAACAGGAGATCTGTTGGGGAAGAAAATATTAATGAGAAAATTACAGGTACTGAAGACTCACTGGGCTGAAGAAAGCCTTCATTCGTTTTCTAAAATGAAGAAGGTACTGGATGAGGTACACTTTGCATTCTTGACTGCAGCGAAAGTGGGAACATCTTTGTATTGTATGCTGTATGGCAAAGATGAAAACTGTTGTGTTCTACTGTCATATAAAAAAAGTGTATTTGCAGTAGCATCTTCTTATGTACAACATGAAATTAAGTACAGCACTGATAAACAAGTGTTTTCACACAAGGAACAACAGCATCCATTATGTTGTCTCAGGTTGTGTGTGCTTCATAATAGTATTTGAAGAGCAAAACTCTGTTATCGAAAAGCAGTGCAGTGAAGTGACATTCATAATACCTACCATGCCGTCCATTAACCTCAGCAATTTTAAATAGCACCGTAGTCATCCATGGCATTTCAGATTTCTCACAGCTTCAAAATCTGTGGGCAGCTTCACAAGCTTTTAGCAAAGTTTCTCATGATTTGGACATCTGTAAAATTCCCCCCCAGACTTTTCTTCAATTAATCTGGTTGCACACCCAGTTATTCATATCTCTGAATAAGGACAGAGATATGCCCTAAAGACCATGCTCTACCAAACAAAATGTTTTTTAGCTCACTGATAATTTTAGGTGCTAAATTATATTAATAGCATTCTGTTTCTTAATCTTACCTTTTCATCTCCATTTCAATGTGTTTTTGATGAGCAGCTTCCCCAGCTGATTCCCATAATGAGGAGTCAAAGCAATTTAATATCGATCTTCTGGCTTTTATCAACTAATCCACTCTTTGACACAGTTGTCCTCAAAGGTTTGAACAATCTTGCTATTTAGATGAAAAAAATGTATACATTTTATAGCCGTATGAAATACTGCAACACTGCCCGATGTGTTGCTTAGAGACAACTGCTCAAAGCAGAATCTGAAAATATTCAGCGAATTACAGTATCACTGGCCAGTATTTTAATGCTGTGTTTTCCTATTTGGTAAAAGCAATTTTTTATTGAGAAGAAAGCAGAGGGAACCCATTTCTCCTTAGATAAGGAGTCACTGAAAGTTCTCTTTTGGTTTTTAATTTCCACTTAGTTGCTCTTGAGTTTGGCCTCCCTCCTGAGGTTCATTCTGCTGAATATTTTTGTTACTCACCAACTGTGAAAGAAAGAGTATTAAATACTGCTTCACTGATGAATTTTCTTCCTGGATGTGTACTCAGGCAATATATAAAGGTAGAACTGGGATGCTCAGTTTTGGCAAGCTGGTTTTTTGTTAATTTCTCTAATCCACCAAGGGTAGAAATCCTCGGTGCCTCTTTGTTAATTATGATCTCATGAAACTGGTATTATTTTCTTGCAAGAACTGATTCAGATTTCAAAGAACAGAAGCAGAACTGCTACTGTAACAACATCTTTATATTACTTCTGTTAAGAAACAGTGGCAGAATGAGTTCCTTGACATAAATACTTCCGTATTTCCGATATAGATGTGTGAGAGGATGTTGTATCTTCCCTTATGACTGGCCATGCTACATAATGATATATAACCTAATTTAATATAATATAATATGAAAAAGACATTTAAATTTTCAGACAAAGCTAGTGGGTAAGAAATAGAAAATACACTGGATGTACTACCCCAAATCAAACACCCAACTTCCATTAGTGCTAAAAGAGTGCCAAAAGTCAATTCTTATATGTTCAACTTGTTATTCACCTTGTGTGATTCCAACATTACAGAGAGAGCCTGCCCAGTTTTAACTAACTTGGATCACACATAAAAAGTGTAGAATTGAGACTAAGGGTCAGGCTTTATCTCAAATTCCATATTCTGTAAGGACTACATGTGCTTAATAAATTGGGAGAATAAAATATAAATTTGTGACCTGAATACAATAAGAGAAATGTGGTCACTTTGGATCTGGGTTGTAATACACACTGAATTTGCTTAAAAATCAAATTTGTGAAGGCTTATTTGTATCAGGGTAGTTATAATTTGCCAGCTCCTAATGAAAATAGGTAGCAACTGCATGGAATGGCTTAGTGTGCTTCATCAGAACTGTGCCATGCCAAACTAAACACTCAGTTGGGGCTGGAAGCTTTTCTGTTCTGTCTATTCGCCTAGGATGTATACAAATAGGACTTATGGAGGGAAGACAAAAGTTAATATCTGCTTGATATGCAGGATATTGGCCTTAAAGACAGTGATGTATAGAGAAATACGTTATTCCTACTTTATAACATACTCTGTTTCAGTCTACAAGTCACCATTTTTTCCACAAAGAGAACAGTAAACTAACAAAACACTAAGAATGTGTTTCAGAAAAGAGTATCCAAATTTTTAAGATGATTTCTGAAGGTCATTTTCCATAACGTTACAGCGATCACCACCTGATTAAATTGCCTACTGCTCCAAATTTAATGAGAGACTGAAAATTCTCAATGGTAATTGGAACAGACGATGTCTTTAAAGAGAGAAAGTGAGTGGGCAGCTAGCTGAAGCACAGAATAATGCTTATAAGCGTGGATGTGCAAGAAGCCCTTCCTGAGAAAAACAATTAAAGACTATTTTATTTGGAAAACATTGCCTTTTTATTTGTGCTACTCCACTGGAGTCCTGGAGATAGTTATCAAACCAGCATCCTCGTTCTTGCCTTCATTCAGTTTCTATGGTAAATTGAACGGTTTCACATTTTTCAGAATAAAACATTTGTGAATACTGTTATCAGCTCTCTAACTGTTTTGTTTCTTGCAGTGTATTCCTTTAAAATAAAAAGTATATTACTCAAAACAAAGCCTTTCTCAGGAAATCCAAACACACACAGAGATACAAAGACAGCGATGACTATCTAATTATACACTACACCATGTCTACATTAGGAAATAAAAAGTATTTTCAGCTTAATTAATATGAAGTCATGGAAAGGCAATAAGTATTATTTATGCTCTTGCAATAAGATATATTGAAAAAGTATTAATGGGGATTGAAATGGCACTGAAGAAAACCTCTGTCAAGTATGTGGCTCAGATGTACATTATGAAGATAATAATAAAAGGGCAATTCTTATTAAAATGTCTGCATTTTTTAGATCATAATCAGAATTTCATCCCCTGAAAGATACAGTCTACTTTATGTTAATATTATTTAAAGGAACTCCTATGAACTCAGTTGTATAGAAGATTAGGCAAAGCAATTGCAGTAGACCTTCTTGGTTCATAATCTACAGAATTAATGATACTATGATTTCCTAAAGCCTGCAACTCCATCTTGATATCCATATTTTACCCTGACTGCAAAACGTGTATCAGAAATCTAGACAGACTAATTTGCAAGTTAATGTGTAACATAAAAGCAAAATTTTGGTTTATTAAATGAAATTGCAAGCAGTTAAGACTCCTTTATAAATATCATTGAGAAAGCAATGGTTCTAAATTAGAGGGAAAATAGTACATGGAAAATCTATAACTCTGCCCTGGCTCTCTAAAATGACTAGCCCAGCACTTGGAAGCTGCAATGAGTTGGGGTCTTCAGGTCATTGCTACGAGAACTCTGCAGGCGTCCCAGCAGTAAATAAGCTCTTTCAGAAACAGTATCTGATGTCCCTTGTCTATTCTGTGCCAGGAGCATGTCAAAATAAGGATGAATTGTGGTGCGAGTCTGGGGTTAAAATCTGTCCTCAAGCATATGACCATGGCTTATTGCTCATTTAAAGAGTGACTTATTTTCTAGTTACCAATTTTCTTTTCTTTCAGAGCAGTTATTTTATTTACAGTCATATCTGTCTGGGTGAAAAGGACAGACCTCAACAGTTATTCATTGGTCTGTTATAAGATGTTTAACAAGTAGGAGAGTGGCAAAGTGTGCAAAACAAAGAGCAACACCAAGCTGCAAGCAGCAGAAGAGACTGAAGCATGAGAAGCCACAGGCATGAGCCATGCATTCCAAGCAGGCAGTAGAAATGGACATCAGTAAAATGTTATGTTTCTCTTTTTTTGAGAGAAAGCAAATTCAGGTACAGGGAATTCCCTCCAGGTCTGTTACTATTTACAGTGGATACAGACATCATTCTTGGCCTGATGTTCAAGAAGAATGGAGGGATGGTGAGAACAGCAACTACCAGCAGAGTTCTTGTGTGCAACACAAAGGGACATGGCTAATAATGACTTACCAATGCTACCGTATTGTAAGTTATCATAAAGAACTGAACAATATCAAAAAGAAAAATGTCTGGGACAGTAATATTTTCAGCTTGCCTACTAAAAGGCTTCAGAATAAGAAATATGTTCTTTTAAAAAGCTTATTGCTTAACTTTCCCTAAGAAGACTGAAATACTTTTGCTAATACCATAAGCCAGTATTACTTTCTGTTAGCCAAATTATGTACTGGTCTACCTCTGCAAGCAGTAGTAGGTAGGTGCTCCAGTCCCTGGTAATGCCCTCTGACAGAACAATCTGTGAGACTTTTAATTGCAAATGAGAAAGAAAGAACTCTGCAGAACCCTCTGCTCACATGAAGGTTACCCTTGCACCAGTTGTCACAATCCAAAACTTCCTTTCCTGCAAAAGGTAAGAGGAACATAGCAGAACAAGAAGTGTGCACAGGTGACAGCCTCATATTGCTGGCATAAACTCCCCAGGAACCTTATTCCATCAGCAGCACAAATCAATCCTTCAGCTCTTCTGATTACAGGAAGGGTTACGCAGCATTTGCTCCCTTGTCAACATCACAAGCCCATGACTGTTCAACAACGGAAGACACAAATCTGGGACTTACTCTGATGTTTGAAACAAAATCTAACAACGTTTCTGCTCAAGAATCATAGAATCACAGAATCATAGAATTACCCAGGTTGGAAAAGACCTCAAAGATCATCAAGTCCAACCGCAGCCTAACCATATGTCATGGTTTTGTGGTGTTGTTGTCAATATTCTACATCATAACATCATGTGCAGTATGGATCATTGGAAGGTTCATGCTCCAGTTCCATGGAATGGCAGCATCCCGAGTACTGAGCTCTCGGAGGAGAACTACATATTCCAGAGGACATTGCAGCCAGAGATAAATCATGGGAGGAGGACATATATAATCTCGCTCCCAGGCTGGAATTCTCTCTTTCTCTCGGACTCTCGGAGAGCAGGGAGGTGTTCCAGCCGTGTCGCCTAGAGTTCACAGTAGGCCACTCGGTTTTCGGGGACTCTCTCTCTCTGTTTTGTTCGATTTATTAGCCTCAATCATATTGTAGTATATTGTGTTATCTTGTATTCCGATATCATATTTAGTAAAATAAGTTTTCCTCCTTAGATTGCTGCCGCTGTTCTTTTTCCCATTCCCCTTTTCCCTTCCTTTCTGGGCCGGGGGCCCTACAGGGCGGCTGCCCCTGTCACGGGCACAGGTCAATCTAGGTAACCCATGACACCATAGTACCCTAACTCTAACAACGCTCTGCCTTGCCCCACTCTCACTGTAAGCACGCTTCAGATACTGTAAGAGAGCAATAATGTCTCCCCTCAGCCTCCTTTTCCCCAGACTAATCAGCCCCAGTTTCCTCAGCCTCTCTTCACAGGGCTGATTTTCCAAGCCCTTCACGAGCCTCATTGCCCTTCTCTGGATCTTCTCCAGTACTTCTATGTCTTTCCTGCACTGAGGTGCCCAAAACTGAACACAGTACCAGAGGTGAGGCCTCACCAATGCTGAGTACAGGGGCAGGATGACTTCCCTAGTCCTGCTCACCACACCATTCTTGAAACATGCCAGGATGCCATTGGCCTTCTTGGCCACCTGGGCACACTGCTGGCTCATATTCTGCTGACTGTCCATCAGCACTCTAAGGTAAGTGAACTTTCAAGCCAACGTTTACCAAATGGTTTGCAACCAGTGAGAGGAAAAAAAGGAAAACAAAGAAGACAAGGACAGAAATAAGAAAGAGTATAAATACTAGCTTACATTTCAAGCCATATGGTTTCCAAAATGCCCAGATTTTAGCAGAATTTTAGGAAAACTGGTCAGTTCTCTAGTGTCCAAACCACTGTCTTAGAGAAAGACAACCTTTGGCAGAACAAGAGAACGGAGAGGAGAAAAGCAAGATAAGAGCAAGACAATTCGGATTACTAAACTACTCACTGGTTATTTGTTTCACCTCTAAGAGAATCACAGAATCAAAGAGAATGAAGAGGAACCACATTTTATTATTCATTCCATCTGAAATCTGTGGGGTAAACTTGATTCTTTATATATCAAAGTCTACTTTACTAAAGCACTAAATGAATGGAAATAACATTTATATTCAAATTTTAGGTCCTATGTCACAAAGCTTAACAATATCAAGTAGATAAAGTCAAACAAATCTAATTTACATTTCATGACAAAGAGATTCAGGAATAATAAAGCATAAAGTTATAATAGCAAAAAAAAGGAAAATCAATAAATCCCCACATCATAATGGGTTTCACTTCATTCTCTGAGAGGTACACATTGCCATTAATTTTGCAGGCTATACACTAAGATAAGGACACTTAGTCATGAAATCACTGTCAGAGAACTGGTAACTGTCAAGAATTTGTTCATCACAACACTTGTTTCTTCTTGATTCACTTTAACTTGAACAAATCTGAATATTAATGCACAACAAAAATAGTAGTCTTTGCATGCAAAACTTCTGTGTTTCACTGAAGACACCCCCACTTCCTCCTACCAAACAGCTGCGTAAAACAGTATATTCCAAAAAAAATTACTTAATGCTAGAATACTGAAGAATGTCTGATGTAAAAGGAAGTCTTTTTTGTCAAATGCCTTGTTTAGTGAAGGCACTTGAATGTATTTTTGTTTTGTTTACCCATTTTAAAGCTGTTAGTGTGTTGCATAACTTGTTTCAAGCTGGAATTAATCTACAATAAAGCTATGATCTGAATGAAGCTTTAAAGAATTATCATGACTTTCTACACCATCTATTGGTGAACTGAAAAGAGGCAATGAATGAGATCTTACTAGGAAATTAAACACTACGGACAGACACAAGAATCTGTCATTAATCAACTATTCAAATATGCAGAGGAAGCAGAAATGTGTTGAGAAGCAGCCATTGGGTCCAAAACAGGAATAGCAAACTTCAAGGTAGGAACACAGATCAAAAACAGTAGTTCACAGTATTTATCTTCAAGCTTATTAGTACGCTTTATTTAGCTGGTGGTTCTGTTATTGGCAGAATTTGAATGATGAATACCTGTTCTGTGGATGTGTTACTTTCACAAGCTCATGCTAATGTCTAGATTCATTAGATTCGACCTGCTGGAAAGGAGCTCTGCTGAGAGGGACCTGGGCGTCCTGGTGGACGACAGGTTGGCCATGAGCCAGCAGTGTGCCCTTGTAGCCAAAAAGGCCAATGGCATTCTGGGGTGCATTAAAAAGAGCGTAGCCAGCAGGTCAAGGGAGGTGATCCTCCCCCTCTTCTCTGCCCTGGTGAGGCCTCATCTGGAATACTGTGTCCAGTTCTGGGCTCCCCAGTACAAAAAAGACAGGGATCTCTTGGAAAGAGTCCAGCGGAGGGCCACAAAGATGGTGAAGGGCCTGGACCATCTCCCCTACGAGGAGAGACTTAGGGAACTGGGTCTGTTTAGCCTTGAGAAAAGAAGGCTGAGAGGGGACTTGATCCAGGTTTATAAATACCTGGGGTGTGGGAGCTATAGTGGCGAGGCTGGTCTCTTTTCAGTAGTGCGTGGGGACAGGACTAGGGGCAACGGGCTGAAACTCCAGCATAGGAAGTTCCGCACGAATGTGCGCAAGAACTTCTTTACGGTGAGGGTGACGGAGCACTGGAACAGGCTGCCCAGGGAGGTGGTGGAGTCTCCTTCTCTGGAGATATTCAAGACACGCCTGGACGCCTACCTGTGCGACGTGGTGTAGGCAGCCTGCTTTGGCAGGGGGGTTGGACTCGATGATCTCTAGAGGTCCCTTCCAACCCCTATAATTCTGTGATTCTGTGTGATTCTGTGATTTCAGCCTGCATTGTGTTTGTGCAAAATGACATTAGCCAAATCAGCATAGTTTAAGTGCCTCAATGGGTTGTTCTGTGAAGATTTATTTCAGGATAGAATTCTCATCCAGTAAAGTCTGCAGCTGTTCGGCGATGTACTGAATAGCTTCCAGGCTGGAAGGACATGCAGTGACTAAGTGTGCAGAATGAACACTCTTTTTCTTTTATAGTGTAGGAAGCTCATGCATGGTGACCAGGTGGTATTCTCTCAAGCCTGGCCTATTTTTGTTAATACAGTATTCTCTATGATTAACAGCTACATTTAAATTGTACACTGGGCCTCATCTTAGCTAATTTGCCTGCTTGTTGTGCAATATCCTGAGTGCAATCATACTGTCCACCCATTTAGTGTTAATACCAGCTTCCTGCAGATACCCAAAGAAGCCAAATCCTTACTGAAGGACAAGGCAGCTGCAGTAAAAAACTTGAACAAAATGGCATTGTGCTGTAGCCCTAGATCCAAGATAATTTTCTGTCTATACTACTCTAAGATGAACAAAAGGATGCTCCTATTGTCAATGAGAAAACAGATAAAGGACTTTGCAGAATGCAAGGAAGAGAAAGGAATCAGCCTGTTAGACATACTCATTCATTTGAAATTTGCAAAAGAAATTTGGCACAAGAATTACTCCTGGGGGTTTTCACCTCAGACTCTCCCTATACTATAAACGAAACACTAAACTATTGCACACAGATGAGAATTTCACCATGTTTCAGTATTAAGTTTGCAAACATGACCATCAAATATCATAAAAGTACACTTTTTCTCTCTCAGGAACAGTAAACAGAACAGATATTTTAGGCAGGAAATATAAACTATTGGCCTCTAGTGGGGATGGTGGGGAGAAACTAACTATAGCTTAACATCAGCTTCCCAGACACTAAAGTTGATTTAAAAACCTTATTTTCAGGATGACAATTTCAGTCAGTTATGTGTAATTTCCCTGCACTTGATGTTCACTTTAACAGAGTACATCTCTATAATTATAACTTCACTGTACCCATTCTCTCAGTGGGGCTCCTACTTTGCAAAGGGCCACATTTTAATTAAAGAGAATGTTTTCTTCTGTGCCCATGATACCCATGTAGAACTCCTTGCAGAGGCTTCCTCTGGTCCAGCTGTTTACATATATAACGAATGGGTGCAAGGTGGTACAGTATCTGCAATCCTGATGTGACTGAAAATAAAACTTCAGCCTCTCTTGCTCACAGGCTGCCTCCATTTAACTTTAATTCCACTTTAACTTTCTAATTGTTATCAGCAGTGGAATTCTTAATACTTTCTTCCTGTGCTTTTTTTTTTTTTATTTTTCCTTAGAATTATGCTGAAGTAATATTGAGACATCTTCAACAGCTACAATGATGAGAAATATTTATACCAATTGACAAAACTGGAATAGAAAAATCCTTTCTTATTCAGACCTGAAGATTTAACTGAAAGAAAACTATAATTGGTATTTTCTTTGCATGTACTTTGCATGTACAGACCCAACAGGACCAATTAAGAGCTAATTATTTCCATTCAATACACCTTGTAATATTCAAAATAAAATGTGCTTAACCTAACAAGGAATAACAGCTACAATTCCTTTTCTTTCAATTGCCAAGCAGCAAAGAAATCATACAAGAGATAGGAGGAACAATATTTGTATGTTAACATTTCATTGAAAGTTTTTGTGCATTCAACAAATTTCGAAAAATAAATTATCCTTTTTGTACCATATTCCAAGCTAATGACCTAATTAAACGTCGGCAAATTGTATCCCATGTTACTGCAAATTATAATCAAAAGAAAAAAAGATAATGCACTAAAACATTACAATGCTCTACGTAAATCCTTTATGCACACAAAATATCATACCATTATAGTTTGGCATTTCAGATCACAATTATTGGTAATAGGTGATCTTGGAAGTGTGCTACAACCTCCTCCATGCCAAGAAGTTTGGCACTGAGCTGCTCGGTGATCACACTGGAACTTGCTTGGGTGTCAACAGCGCAGGTGACATGGTCATAGTATCACAGAATGTTTTACTTTGGAAAAGACCTCAAAAATCATAGAACGTCAGAGATTGCAAAGTACCTTGTAAGACCATCTAGTCCAATCCCCCTGCAGGAGCAGGAACACCTGGATTAGGTCACATGGGAAAATCACCTCATTCCAAGCCCCCTGCCATGGGCTGGGCTGCCAACCACTAGGTCAGACTACCCAGGAACCCATCACGCTGCCCTTGAGTACTTCCACAGATGGTGCAACCAAAACCTCTCTGGGCATCCTGTGCCAGTGCCCCAACACACCCTAAGTAAAGAATTTCTTCTTAACATCTAACCTAAATCTTTTTAGTTTATAGCCTTTTCTCCTTATCCTATCACTACCTGCCCGTGTAAAAAGTCAGCCTCTGCCCTAATGACAAGCTCTCTTCAAGTACTGGAAGGGTGGCAATGAGGTCTCCCCACAGCCTTCTCTTTTCCAAGCTAAACAAGCCCAACTCCCTCAGCATGTCTTCACAGAAGAGGTGCTCCAGCCCTCTGATTGCCTTTGTGGCCTTCCTCAGGACCCACTCCAACAGCTCTGAATCTTTCCTGCACTGAAGGCCCCAGACCTGGATGCAGTACTCCAGGTGGGACCTCAAGATGGAAGAGTAGAGGGAGACAATCCTGTCCATCACTTGGCTAGCCACCCCACTTTTGGTGCTAATCATCTTCCCCCTTGCAGTAACCAATCTAGTGGAAACACTACTACCTCCCCTGTTCCTTCCAACAGTTTGTCTAATTTTACAATTTTCCTTAGAACAACAGAGCTAGCTATGTGCAGCCCCACTGCACAATGTGTATTTCTGTTTAATCAAGCTTAATGTGCAGAGGCTGAAGAACAAGCTGACAGAATTGGGAGCCTCTGGAGGACATATACCACTGGGGCATAGAACAGTCCTGGATGCTCTCACATGAGCTGCTAGTGTGTTACTGCTGTTATTCAAACATTTAAGCACATTTTCTAGGTGAGAGCAAGCTGTACACCATTGTAACTATTTTTTGCCACATTGCAAGCTGGTCATTCAGCACCTATGCCCCTTTCAGATTTCAGGTAAGAATCTCCTTCACTTCTAGCAGAAGCACTACAGATGCCACTGCTGAGTGTTTGCCTCTAAGAGCAAAATAAGAACACAAGGAATAATCCTCATCAGTCAGAAATCTGGGATACTCAAAACTGTTCTTAGGATCACAGCAAAAAACTGTGAATCCCACTTGCAGTCAGACTCATTCCATGCATTCCTGGGACACAGACTAGAATCTACCCCCACAATCTCACATAGGCTTTTGCCAATCAACATGAGGAAATAGCGTTCACTGGGAAACACTCTTACTATAAAGTCAACATGTATAACCTCTTCATATTGTTTTATGCCCCAAAGCAGAATGGCTACATCCAAGTAGCTGCCCATTGGGTTTTGTTCTTAGTCTCAGCCACCGCTCATACATATCTAGGCACTGTCTTAAAGAGGGATAGTTGGGGGAAAAAAAAACCCAAACATCTGCCAAAAAAAACTAACAAGGTTTTGCACGGAACAATAAGATCTGCACGGTTTTGTTTATTAATACAGATGTAACATTGGTCTTTATTGACAATCCAGATGAAGTCATAGCTATCATTTTAAATCTAAAATAAGAAGAAAATAGAGTTCAAATGATCAACATGTTCATGTTCTCATGGACGTTTCCACCATCTTAACACCAAGGGGGGTACAGGGTTGGCCAGACAAGCTCAGAACTGGCTTTTCTCATGTCAGCACCAGCCTAAATTGTTCTTGGGATTGCAACACAGGGCACCCAGACCCACTGCAGTGCCCTGCTGTAAGCCAGTGCACATACAACTCCAGTAACATGTGTTCCAGTTGACAATATCATCACCACTAAGTCTGTAGAAATATTAATAAGGGTAATCAGAGGTTCCGGAAGACCTGTGGGAGCTACCGTAGTACAGAGAGAAACAACATTCAGATCTCTCTCTTACCTAATTTCTCACTGTTGAATTTTAATAGCATGCTGAAATAGGATAGTATCTCAGAACAGAATTGGTACTATGGGAAATTAATTTATGAGTGAAAATTCAAAACATGTCCTGCATTCAACTTCAAAGGAAGATGTGGATTGCATGTCTCTGTTGCCTGACCCTTGTCATGCTCCTGGCATCAATCCAGAGACTGCTCAGGTCTGGCAAGCCCACATGTCCTCCAAGAGGACAATCTCTTGCCACCTCCTGCACTGTTGTAGCAGATCTCACAGATAATTACCACCTCATCAACTTTCCAAAATGTTCCCCATCCATCTTACCCATTCTGCTCACTAGCAATTGTCAGGAGCTTTACATATTTGAGAGTGTAATCTTCCTTTGCTTATTATTTGTTTTTATTATTATTGTACCATTATAAACTCATTACAGTCTTCTCAAGTTTCAATTATTGTATTTTTTTTTTCTGAGTCACTGTAATTGCTTTTAGTTTTTAATAATGTTTAAAATTTCCACTCTCTGAAGCAAGCATTATCATTCCCATTATAAAATTCAGTTAAGAGGTTGTCAACAGTCTTGGATTGAACTACTCTTGGATTGATCTTTTTGCAATGCATGATACATGGAGCCTGCCTTGCCAGTGGCTCCAGCCTACAAAAGTAGATTCACTATTAAACAACAGGCTCATCAACTTACAGGAACTCATAACGAAACTTATCTTCATATTTGCAGGAAAGACGAATACGTTATGAAATGCTTAAAACCCAAGGCCATTATATATTCGTCCAATTGTGGGAATTACTAATTTTCTACTCTGGGTTTGCTCAGCAATACTGTAATTTTAAGACAAGACTGAACTTTCATGACTCAGAAGCCATCAAGTTTACAAAACATAATCATATCAATAAAGTGTACTAACGTAACTCCCCTCAGTCAGAAAAATAAGGTAACTTTCTCATTTCCCCATTATTTTTCTCAAATGTGAGATTAAGCTTATACCCCCCAAAAAAACAAGATGTAGTAAATAAGATCCAAAAATTAATTCTGAAATGTTTTCCTGCATGGTAGAAGACGTGTAAATAATCAGGAACCCATGGCTTGTCCTTGATAAATGTTCGCAGAACAACTGTTTTAAAATCCAGTGATGTCCTTATTTAATATCAGCACCTCTGCTATCACATATGATTGAATTCATTTACATGCTTCTGGTATACCAGGATGGATCTTTTCCTAGAAATATAAGTAAATGCAACAAAGATACATTCATATTTAGACATAGTTGTTTGGCTGTGTTGTATGGGATTTTTTCAACATTACATTCCTTAATTACTCTCTTGGCACTTAATAAAATACTACTAAAAATTTGGGCTTTTCTTTCTGAAAATAATTTTGGACCTGCATTCATCAACATCTCAGCAACAGCTCAAGCCCTCCCTTATCAAGCAGAATTATCTAAAGACAAGTTCCTCTGCAGCAAACACACAATTCTCACATGCAACAAGAAAAATATTGTGCTAATCTCTTCAATACTTTCCAATGTTTAGAGAAACATGTCTTATAGATGCCATCTTGATCACACACATCAGAAGTGTGAAATATTTGCTTTTAAATATTTGTATTTTTATACTTCTAAAAATTGACTTTGAACTCATAAAATGGCTTAGGTTGGAAGGGAGTTTAAAGAACATCTAGTTTGAAACCCTGTGCCATGGGCAGAGTTACCAACTAACAGACCAGGATGCTCAGGGCCCCATCCAACCTGGCCTTGAGCACCTCCAGGGATGGGGCACCCACAGCTTCTCTGGGCATCCTGTGCCAGTGCCTCACCACACCCTAAGTAAAGAATTTCTTCCTAAAATCTAACCTAAATCTCCCCTCATTTAGTTTATAGCCTTTCCCCCTAATCACTGTCTGCCCATGTAAAAAGTCAGCCTCTGTCCTAATGACAAGCTCTCTTCAAGTACTGGAAGGGTGGCAATGAGGTGTCCCCACAGCCTTCTCTTCTCCAAGCTAAACAAGCCCAACGCCCTCAGCCTGTCTTCATAGGAAATGTGCTCCAGCCCTCTGATCATCTTTGTGGCCCTGAGGACCCACTCCAACACCCCTGAATCTTTCCAGTCTTGAAAGCCCTTGACCTGGACATGGCCTCATGATGGAAGAGTAGAGGGGGACAACCCCATCCATCTCCCTGAATCTCCCCTCTTCTAATGTAGCCTAGGATATTATTGGCCTTCCAGGCTGCAAAAGCACACTGCTGGCTCACATCCAGCTTTTCATTCACCAGGACCCCAAGTCCTTCTCAGCAGGGCTACTGTCAAATTCACCAACTGGATGCTGAATAGAGCACATATGCTTATTTGTGTACAAAACTAGATCAGAAAAGTTTTAACGTATTTAATGATGCAGACTCGCTGGATCCAGCAAATCACAGACTGACATCCTGCTATTCCATATTACACCATGCAGATACACTCAAAAGCACTGAGAGAAAACCGTTCTTCAAGTTGTTCATCTACATAACTAATGATCACTTTAAAGACAGAAAGCTCCATCCATGATAACATAAAGATGAAAGTTAAAAATTGTGAAGTTACAGATAGCTGGGAACAAGATAGTAACTTAAGTGCAAGTTGCAGAATATACAGGATGTGTTGTACAAGTAGCGGGCTCTGATGGAACTAAAACTTGAGCCTGCTCCTGAAGTCCTTATTTACCAGAAAAGCTGCACACAGTCCATTATTCACAAATGAAAGGATCACTAAATCATCATGCTTAGCCTCCATTGCTCCAAAGATATCCACCTTTTACTCAAAAACTCTGGTCAGCTTGGTTGTGTAAGATGTAACCTCTTAGTGCTCAGTGGGCCCATGCTGTGGTCTTAGTAGCAACAGCAGCTGTATCATGGTCACTTAACTTCCAATACTTAAAGCATTTTCAGAAAAATGACATGCAATAAAAACGAGGAAAAAAAAAAATCTACATAGAATAACTCAGAGAGACAATTTTTTCTAAATATATATATATATATATGTATATGTATATATATATATAAAATGTTTAGTTCACTGCAGCTAATATCAAATTTTATATTTAGACGAATTGGTAAACAGCAATTACATTCTTAAAGGCAATCAGTGCACGCACACAGCTACGCAAGTAAATAAGTAGAACAGATTTAAGATCTTTAGATTTACCTGAAGTGCACCAGCAAGGTATTTGAACAATAGGAACCCTATAATTTTCAGTGCTCCAAGGTGAGAAAGGCTAAGGAGTGTGGTGTTCAGAGGGTGTTGTTTGGTAGGAGTCATAGTGTAAGCCTCATGCATATTCCATAAATATATCTCTGACTGACAGACCTGTTCTCCCTGAGCTGGAAGGGTCAAACCCAAGTTCCTTTGCTATGATAGATGTGATAGAAATCAGACCTGAATAGGAGAAATGAAGAATTTGCTGTGGAAATGGCCATTCCATTGGCTAACTGTTCTCATCACTACAAAAAGTTGACATTATATGCAGTCTGTCTGCATATTCTTATTTTACTTTTCCCAGATAATTTGAAGAACTTTATATTACATAATGCTATCACTCTGGAATGATGCCTATCTAGTTCAACCTAAATACACCTTAATCTCTGAAAACCTAAAGATCAACTCTAAGTCAGACCATGAGGCCTTTTACCCAGATCTTAAGGTGCCAGAATTTTTGGTTGTTTGTTTTTGGTGCCTTTATTTTCTTTTCTGCAGGTCCATAAATTGGAATGTAATAAATGTTATGTTCAATGATTCAAAGTCAATTTCAAGGTCACCATTTGTGATTGTGAAATCATTCCTCCCATCCTATTCATTTGTCCTCTATTTAAATACTGTATCACTAACCAACCCTTTTACTCCCAACATGGTCTTAAAACAACATATTGAGTCTGTTATCACAGAACAGAAGAAGTTGAAATTTCCAAGAATATTTAATGATACTACTGTAGTCAATACTAGAATGTGTGACCTTCCTGGCTTGGTTCTAATAGACCATTTCATGTTCCTCTAAAGCAAAGCAATTTTTTTTTTTAAGTGCCCAGCTTACCAAGGCACAAATAAGATTGATTTATATCCCTGGTCACTTTAATAGCTATTCATGGCGTTGCAATTGTTCATTTCAGATACACCATCCAAAAGACTTTTTTCATCTTTACCCTCAGGTTAGTGTTAATAGAGTTAAACCTGATGCCATTTGTTGTACAGCTACTCTAAAAACAATCCTCTTTCACTGCAGTCAGGACAACCTTTTGAGATCTGTCCTTTAACCGGCATCCAGCCCATTCGGTCTGTATTCTGTCAAAATAAAACAATGGTTTTTAAATCATCCGCACAGAGTCAAAGTGCTTACAGCACTCTATACACACTTGGCTGAAATGAGCCAAGACCTTGAAAAAAATATCTGTTGACAGGTTCTACTGTAAAAGAAATGTGAAAAACTGTTACAGAGTCTAAAAGCATTTCTGTTTACTAACAAAACAACATTAAAAAAAACAGGTGAAATAGGATTCAGGTTTTGTATCAAACAAAACTAAATCGATTCTGGTGATATTTCAATTGCTACTGTGAATACTGGTTTAATATCAATGTGTTTATAGAGATTGGCTCTCTCTGAATTATTCCAATATTATCACAGAATCATAGAATGGCCTGGGTTGAAAAGAGCCACAATGATCATCCAGTCTTAGCCCCAGTGCCATGGACAGGGTTGCCAACCACCAGACCAGGTTTCCCAGAGCCACATCCAGCCTTGGATTAATAAACCAGAAAACTTTCTCAAATGAATCTATTCTGATTTACTTGGCTGTAAATGAGCTGATTTTACAGATGCTTTTTTCTTAAATACCTCTGGCATGCAAAATGTCTGAATGGCATGCAAAATACAAGGTCTACAACTTGTAAAGTCATAAGCAAAACAGAAATACTTTCTGGAACATTCTAACTTCATCTTTGCTACAAAAACTATAACAAAACTACAATGGACTTATTTCTCTGCTAAAACTTTTTTTTTTTTTTTTTTTTTTCTTTCTTTTTTTTAAATGAAATCTTTCATTAGACTTTTCTCTACTGAGAATGTATTTTTCAATGACGCCCTTGAGGTCACTGAGAATGTTGAACGCTTTCAAGTGCTTTGCTGTATCAGGTCCTAATCAAGGAAGGAATCAGACCTATGGAAACATTCCTCCTTGTGATGACAAAAAGCTCAGAAGCCAGTTCTGCATACCTTTAACTGCACAGACATATTTAGAAATAACCTTTGCATTTGTAAACCAAGCTGATGTGATTCTTGTCTTTACAAACTCATCAGACTCCAAAGCATTACTTTTCCAGAAGCATTCGTGGTATGCTGATGGTTGAACCAGATGTTCTTAGAGGCCTTCTCCAACCTTAATGATGCTGTAATTCTATGGTCAGTGAGCATTCCAGACAGAATATATTACAACTTTCTGACTCACACATCGAGAGTTGGAACTAAAATTTACTGTGAAATAAATAAAAGAACTTTAAGAAATTTGAAGTAAATGCTTTCAGAAACCTCAAAGAAGCTACAACTGAGCTATAGCTTCTTCATATTTCTCCATCTGATAAATATAATTGGTAAACTCAAGTTTTAGTGCTGATCAGGTTTTAGTGTTAAGAAATCTGCAGAAGAAAAAAAAAAAAAAAAAAAAAAAAAATGGAAGACAACTATGCAGCTTTTACTACACATACATATGACCTTTAATACACTTCCATAAAATACTTAGCGTTCAAAATCATCATTGCAGCAATATGCCTATTTTCTGTAACTTGAAAAAAAAAAGTCATTAAACTTCTACAGATTTACTTATTATTGTGTTGTTTGAATGGAAACATATTTAATTAAAAACACTTAAGTGAAGAAAATACAGAATACCTCGAGGATAGTAGTTGTTATTACAAAAAGTATGCCAAGATGGAATGCAAAAATATGTCACTGTAGTCAGCCTGCTGGTATTTGGCCATCATTTACTCACTGACTGGTAAACATGCAATATTATTTGTGCATTCCTATGTCAGTTCAGTAGCTATCGCACAAATTAAACTTTTGTGTTAAAAATTCCAAGGTTGACATTAATGAGAATGTACTGAATGTTTTGTTGGCTTTTTGCAAAGAACCCTTCTACATTAACTAAATGGAGTGAATGCAATACTGTGGATAAAGAGATATACAAAAACAAGATTTCTTTAAGAAATGCAAGTTCTACCACAGATGGAGGATTTCAGGAAGAAAAGAAGAGAGAAAAAATATATTCAATAATTAAGAAGCAATCTGTAATCAAATATATAAATGCCTTTCTAAAACTGAGCTTTTAAGCAAGCACTTTTTTTTTTTTTTTTTTTTTTTTTTTTTTTTTTTTTAATGATTCCAGTTCACATAATTTAAGAAACATTAATTCAGCTGGGCTGCTGTGTTTCCTATATCATTTGCTTTTCAATTAGTACCCAAACAGAGGCAAATGTTTAATGCATGTTTGCAGAGCTTGCATTTGGGCAAAAGAACAAAACAACAAAAATCAACCGACCAACCACATTTAACCACAGGACAGTCTTGCATTCGATGAACTCTGGTCACATTTTCTTCCCACTGAAAGAGCACATTTCAGTGCACTCATATCACAGTTGAGAGAAAGATTTTATGAAGGAAAGATTTACCTTTCCCCAGGAGGTTTAGAAAACACAGTCAAGTGCCAAGAAACTGTTTCAGTATTTTTTTGTACTAGAAAAGAGAAATCTGAAATCAAGGACAAAAGTTTCCAGGCATATAAAATGCCATAGCAAAAAAAAAAAAAAAAAGAGATAACAATCATCTATTCTCTGTCCCTGATGGACTAAATAAATAGCAGTAGATTTAAAGCTGCAACAGTATACATTCAATTTGAAGTATTTTGCACAACATCTAGCAGTAAGGCTAATCAAACATGGACATATACTGCTTTAGAACATTGTGGAGACTATTACAGGCTACACAGCCATCTAGTGACCTCCTGGTGGGCATGAACAAAGTTTGCAGGAGCCAAAGAGAAGATAAAGATATAATATCTGTTATATGAATCAATTAAAATGGAAAGTGCATGAAAAGAACCAAATCAATTACAATGAAAAATGAGAAGACAGCTGGTTTACTCTACTATAGGCAGTCTTATACAGGATTAAACATGATATTGGGCACATTCACATTTCATATTCTTCAGAAATTCCATGAGGTGAAATTGTCTTTCAGATTATTCTATTAAATTTCATAAGTATCAATTATACCTATATATTTGCAATTAAACTACCATCCTTTCAGGGCCCAGGTTGGTTGGACCCTGAGCAACCTGTTCTAGTGGAAGGTGTCTCTGTCCATGGTAGATGAGTTTGGAGAAGATTATCTTTAAGGTCCTTTCCAACCCAAATCATTCTATCACTTTATGTTTCCCTACAGCATTAGCCAACAGTTCCACATTATGTTATGCTTATAGGTAGACTGTGCTGTAAATTCAGAGTTCCCACTCATAAGGAAAATATCAAATGTGAGTAGAGAACATGTTCCTAAAGAGACAGATACTATAAACCATACCAGAAAACCTGAACTGTGGAAAAGATTTATAATCTAAGAACTTACAAAATGCAGCGCAGGAGACTTGGAAAGGAAGAATATTTCTGAAAAAAATAAACCAAATGCAATAGGAACTGATTATGCTAGTGAAAAGGGGCTGCTTGTGGGAGTTCGGAAGCAATTTAAGGAGCAAGAACATTGTGGCATGACTGACAGAAGGAAGTGGGTAACAACGAAACACCAGAAGATGTGTACTGCAAGTTAAACCTCCCAAGCTCTAGCAAGACTTGGCTACCATCAAACACTTTAAATGGGAAAAAGAATTATTTATGGTGAAACTTTTGTGCCTTATTCAAAAGATCCAATAGCAAAGAAATAATATTGAAGATAAACAAAGTCAAGGTTCAGGAAGCCATAAGTCTTATAAAATGCCAAGCAGAGATTCCAGTGCGAGTTAAAGATGCTCTGTTGTTTACAGTTGAGAATAATCTGTCAATAACTTGTGTTACTATATGCTGAAAGGCATTTTCAGTTAAATCAGATGTTGAATAGTTATGGATACACTAGCTCAAACAGTAAATTACTTACTTTTAAATATACTGAATGTCAACATAGGATGTGTGTCTTACATTATATTACATAAATAAATAAACAAATAAATAAATAATCAGGTAAGTTACAAAGAATAAAATCAGAACATAGAAAGGAAGGGCACTAAACCAGAGAGAAGAAGTTCCGCAGGGAGCCACAAAACATTAGACATAGAAATCAGAAAAATATCCAATGAAGTGATAAAGCTGACGGAAAAAGATAATAATAAATAAATAGATAAATAAATAAATAAAGATTAGAAGAACTACCAACAAGGGAGAAGACTGAGGTTATTGACTATGCTGAGCTGTGAAACGCCCTAAGGAAAAAAAAAAAAAAAAAAAAAAAAAAAAAAAAAAAGATGAAAACATCAGAGAATACATCTGTGATCTACGATGTTCTTGAGTTACAACTCAACAAAATAAAAATAATTTAGTGACAGAGGATGTCTTCCACAAGAACTTATATGATAAGAGTTGCAAAAGAAGACATACATGAATAACATGAGCAAGCAAGTCAGAGACTAACTCTAGCAGAAAACAATGAATACAGCCCAGCAAAGATTACTTCTAATAGTTCTCAACAGAACTCTGCCTTCATGGTTATAAAGTTGAGGTTTTGAGGAAGTCCACATTAAGGACAAAATCTGCCTTCTACAATGAAGGCAAATCTTATGCAAAGGACTGGCAACCCAATCTATTTAAGTTTTATCTTTTCTTGAACTTGAATTCCAAAGACAAGAAGTTCAATCAAAACAAAAAAAAAAAAAAAAAAAAAAAAGGATGATGCAATCTATTTTGTTTCAAGTTAATACAAAAAATGGAAAGACAATCATATCAAAGGCTTACAGTCTACATTGCATGGAAAATAACAATAAAAATAATATTACCTCCTTCTAAGCCATCTTCTCTGCCTCTACTGACTGATGTGCCTTTATTAGCACCTTGAGTCCAGCAGTTATGAAGAAGTTTGTCTAAGCACGGGGACTCCCTCACAGCACTACTCTCCTTGAACTGATGCTGGTAGAATATGTCAGCACTTACTCACTTACTCATCAAGACAGATGTGTTTGCAAGGGTTGATACAAATACCTGTTTATAATCCCATCCAACAGCTTAGCCTTTTTTTGGATATCAAAACATTCTGTGCCTTTGAGGATCACCATTTGACACCACTGTATCCAAAACCCAAAAGGTTGCTAAATCAGGTTATCTCATGCCTTGCACCAACAGTGATAAGCAGAACAGTGCTAAAGCATCTAAAAAGAGAAACTTACAAACTGGGCTTTTGGTGTTTTCCCACCACCATCTGGAGAACTGCAAGGATTTCAAGATGTGACCTGATGATCCTCAGGAAAGGATTCTTTGAATATTTTTCCTTCCTTAATCCCAACATCCCTGTCAATTTTACTCTTAGATTTTTAAAAGCAACTATCGCTAAATAAAATTAGCAATTGACTTTGGCAAACATTTAGTACAGCAGATCTTCAATGAATTAAGCACTATCCACTGCCCATAGCATATTGCAACTTCATTCCTTTTTACACAGTACCATCCATCAAGTCTAACCCCGTCTCTTACTATATTTCACTAAGCCAATTGAATTCTTTTACCATCGTTTTTTTAAATCTGACTACCTATTTCAGCAGTAGTAAATCTTGTTTTGCAGTAGAAAGGTTCATTTCTAAAACACAAGTTGAGATCAGTGATCTTGTGGGAAGTTCACGGCATCAACAGTGAGTACAAAAATTCACCTCCTCAGCCTGAACTCCCTGGTTCAGAAGCTGTGTTTGCAAGAAGCACAGTCCCCAGTGTGGCAGGGATATGCTCTGTGTTCCTTCCTGCAGCCTGCTGGTTCTGCTAAGGAGAGCTCTCAGCGCTGCACAGAAAAACTGTGTCAAGGACTGAAACTGAGCATGGTTCCATATGATGACACTACACTTTGTGAGATGTAATTTATTCCACAAAAGGCATGTTGGTTACCCTTACAAGCAGCAGGCTATACTTTGCCAGCTAGGCCCATAGAAAACCATGCCGCGCAAGCAAGTTCAAAAGAATCTCATCCAAAGGAAATTTTGATTTTCTGTATTAGCTAGTAACGAGTCTACTTCTGCATTTTAAGATTTTCCCACCTCTGAAGCATTTTAAACATTATTAAGCACCTACTACTCCCTTATGAGCTAAGTGTTATGAGCAGTAGTGCACTAAGTGCTGGCACATACCACCCCACCCATGGTTCAGGAAAATGACTGAAGACCAAAGTAAAAGCCCTCAAAGCTAGAAGATGAGTCTTCAGTCAAAAGGAAATAGATACATTACTGTATGCATGATCAAATGCATAATACCTGTCACCAGAATAATTTGGACACATATTAATAAAATGGATGTCCTACAGAAGTGGAGGCTTATAATACAGTGCATCTGTTTATTGTGTCTTCTTATTATTCCAGTTTCCATAGAAACTGGAAAGAGTTAGGAAATTTCAGCACTGGGCAATGAATTCTAACGATCTTTTTAAAAGAATCGTTATAACATATATTTTGTGTACACAGAAGGCATCAGTAAGATTTATATTCAGGTATACTAAACATGGATCAGTAGTCCTAATGCAGAGGAGCTCATGACTGTACAGGATTTCTAAATCTTTATAGCAATAAGAGAAAGATCATTTAACATACATTAATAACAGTCCACATCACACTTGTTCTACCTCTTTAGGTTTTTTCGTTTCCTATTGCGGTCTCCAATTGCCCTACAAACAAGTGCAGGAGCAATCAGTACTGAAGGATTTTCAAATATGCTTTCCTTTCCCTTCAGCTTATATGATATCTTACCCCTTACATTTATAATCACCTACAGTTTAACCATGATGTAATTTCTTATGCCTTGTGGGCTGATTCCTGTGACTCACAATTTCCAAATATATTTGTGAAGGTGGTTCATGAATTGAAGTTCTGTCAGCTGAAGCCTCCAGCATTGTTCTGCCCATGTTCAGTATGGAGGCTCCTGGCTCCCAAGAAGTTTTAATAGCACAGTACAGAGGATCAGTCCTCAGTTTACAAAGGACACTCGAAAAGCCATTGTATAATGTAACACAGCCTGCAATGCCCCCATGGCTTTTTGTCATGCCATCATTACTCCTTGGTAAGTTTAGGTTTCCTAAATATACCACTGAAAATCTTCAATGATTCATCCCCAGGGTTTGCTGTCAGATGCGAACAATTATGAGCCACGCTTCTCATGGTTTCTCCCTGCTGCCCTCTTCCCTATTGCTTCTTCCTTGATTTTAAACCACATACAAGTAACACCTGGGAGACTCCTGTTCTTTGCTTGTTCACAGCAGCTTCATCAACTACAAATTCACATGTCCTCACTTAAGCAGTTATCTGCTGAAGTCTAGCAAACTAATATATATAAACAACATCACCTACAAGTGTCAGTGTGTACCCAGACTTGAAGAATTACTTTCACAGAGGTATACTGAAATGCCACTTTCCTCTATGGTGAAATGCCCTCATCTTCTCCTCCTCTGCCACTTCTCTGCCCCAGTGACCCTTGCCACATGAAAGATAAGCTTAACAGAATGCTTTTGCCTGTTCCTGAGTGCTTCACCTGCTTTTGCCTTTAGCTCAGCAGCATTCCTCCCCTTGGCTGGCAGTTTGGGAGAGATCCTCAGGAGGTATGGCCAGTGTCTGATCCAATGCAGAGTCACATCAAGATGCCTGAAATATGCACGTTGAAACATTCTCCATGTTTTAATCTCAAGGGCAGAGGCTGCAGTGCTGCCACTGGTGATATACTTCTACAATAACCACCTCTAACAGCTTTAGGGATCATAGGCATTACTGGTGCAGAAACATTTGATATTTCCCATCATGACAGAAAGGAGACAAGTGGTTAAATTACTGCCTGTTGTACACAATTGTAGACATTAGCAGCTGTTATTTATAGTGCCTATTATGTTATACTATCTCAAAAGACAGGAGAACCACGTCATGCAGCATTACTACAAATAAAACCATTCTAGCTTAGAATAACCTTTTTAAGCACAGAGAATATCAATGTAGTTTATCTTTAAATGGAAAGCATGAACGGCTCAGATGTTTTCAAAACAAAATGTATGTTTTAGTACTCCCACCCCATCGGATAATACAAGAAGAAGTAAGGAGGATGGGAAAAATTGTGCATTAATAAAGTCAGAGATCTGGAGGAAGTGCATCAGTGCATGCAGGGCGTCTTTTTCTGGAAAGCACATAACTGGAAGATAAGTCAGTTCTCATGTTTTTGTCATGGAGAGGCTTATATGCTACAGCTTTTTAAGCCTGTTATTTAATCCTGGGGAGTTAAATACAAGTCCTAAATGTGTGGCAGACTGCTCCAAATCGAGCAGCATGCCTTAGAGAACACAAGGATCACTCAGGCGTCTTGTGAAAATAAAAGTTACCTAACATTGAGCATCTCAGAGAACTCAATTCCCCATATCCTCCCCATCTTCTAGTAAAAGTGGGGGTAGAAGACGGAGGACAAAAAAGCAAACATGAGTTTCTTGGTGATTTTTGGGGGTAGTTCTGAGCTCTATCTCTCATTTTGTCTAACTTTTTTGGGGGTTTTTTTGCAAGTAAAATTCTATGTTAATATCTATTATTCTCATGTCTTCTGGAAAAAGAAACAAACAAACAAAAAACAACACTTTTAACTTCAGAATCATGAAGATATTCCACAAAAAATGGAGATTACAATAGAAATGAAGTGACTGCGGGCAAAGACTGTGACGGTCACTTGCAGTGCTGCTTCCATTACATTTCCTCCACTCAGAACCAGGACACTTCTGAGGTTACAAAAGGATGCATTTTAACTCCTAAATCTACTTGTATGATTGAATTGTAAATCAAAGGGAGAAAAAAGGAATATAATCAACATGTTAAGGAGCTGTCAGCAAATAAAAACATGTTTATTACTCCTATGTTTTGCACAACTGAATGATTTACATGTACCAGCCATGAGATCTCTTCTTGCAGAGCTGTCTCATCATGGCTGGAGTGAGACAAGACAGTACTGAAATGGGTAGCAGAGATAACCCTGTGTAGGCAATGAGGCCCTTCAAAGGTGAGGGGGTGGTTTCTTATGGCCTGCAATCGAAGCCAGATCCTCTAATGGGAATGAAATCCCAGTGTGGTCTACTGCATATATATGAAAGCAATGAATCCAAGACTCCTCCAGTATTACAGCCAGATTCTTCTGAGACCTTAATGAATTCCCTGTGCTCCTCACCATTAATTGGTAGTTGTTCTACAAAACAGTACTAACATTTTAGCTTCTTCGGAGACACATTTTGCCTTACAGAATGAGTAAAAATTTCTCTTTTGATTTCTCTGCTGAATTACGTGCTCTTTACCTCTACCCACACACTGCGCACTGTGTTGGCAAAGTCATACATTTTGGCAGTGGACTTCAAAACTTTATTCCTCTGCAGGAGAATGCCCATGCATTGTACACTCACATACACACCCCCTCAATCCACGTGATTTATATACTGCCTGGGCAACCATTTCACAAATAGATGGAAGCACTTAAAAATAAAAATCTCAACTCCTGGCTTACAGATATCAGTCATTCCACATACCTCCTTTTTAGCAATGCTCAGCCGCATTACTAACATGACTGGTTATCAGGGCTGCATGCAGATTCTGCTGCTGATGATATATGTTTATTATCAATTCCTTCGGTAACTGAGCTGTACACATTGAGAACGCTTTACAAAACAACTCAGAAATAAAGGTCAAGTAAGCTTTCTTGTAAGAGATGCTGTTTTCTGGAGAGAACTTCCTTCCTACACACCTTCAGCCAACCAGAGCTCTTCTGATGCTAGACAAAGACATTGCAAACACATATGCCCACTCACATTTCTGTCTCTAGAAGTATGCTTTACTGACTTAGAGTCCCTTCTTCAGCCCCTGCTCACCCACACATATCCCTGTCAAGGCACATGAGGCTGAGATCGTTGTCAAAGTGGTATTCAAGAGCACATGGTTTAAATTTAGTCCCCAGAGCAGAAGGGTTCGTCAGTCTCGCCTGTTGAGGAAGCACATTTTACTGATCTTGGAACATTTCATACAGTAGCCAAACATCAGTGAACTTTCTTGCTTGGTTTTGGTTTGGAGATGGCACAGTTCTGGGTGAAACACAACCATGACTTCCCGTCAGGAAAGGGATGGAAGGAGAAACTGGGCATAGTGGAGAATGCTGAAATCCAAAAATGACTCCCAGCCAACTAGGATACAGAGCAAAGACTGAAGAACGGGAGCCATGTGCTAAAGCCATGCAATCGGTTTCATTAGCAAAATGGTATAGAGATCTGCACCAGCTGGAGTCTTCAAACAGTTTCACCCTCACATATATCCAGAACATCCTGACCTAATCAATTATTGTTTGTGGAACAACAAATCCTAATTAACTCTATACCAAGAGGTACCGAAAATACCGAATTACTGACGGTAATAAAGAATTCAAAGTACTGAAGTTATTGAAGGTGGAGGTCCTACTGACCTTGAGATAATAGTTCTATCCACCTTTGAAATTTGCATCTACCCCAAACTGCCTGTAATTTTGCAACTGCAGAGAGACCAGATTTTAGTGGATTAAACTAGATAGTCCTAAGCAGAGCCAAATCACATAAGACAAGGCAGTCTCCTGGCTGGCTTGAGACTACAAGCATGTCATTCTGTATTCTGGCTAGACATCTAACAATACTAAGAAATCCAAATCAACCCACAGGATAGAAACTAAAAATAAAAGATGATTTCTTACACAGCTCTCTGGTTCCATCTTGACTTCACTGCAAATTATCTCTATTGAAAAGCTGATAGCTTTGGTCAGTTGCTTGTCATCTGGATTCTGAATCGCTGAGAGAAATGCAAAAAAAACACAGTGGCCCCTTATGACCACGCTACATGTGCTGCTGATCTGTACATATCAGAAAAGCTAGAAGAAAACACTGACTCGGGACCAAAGTCCAGGTAATAGACTCATATTGATCTTGCTGGGTGGGTGACAGGAAGAGAAGCACAGAATGGCTCAGCTTGAAAGGGATCTCAAGGATCATGAATCTCTGACTCTCCCAGCACAGGCAGGGCCACCAGCCTCCACATTTAATCCTAGACCAGGCTGCCCAGGGCCCCATCCAACCTGGTCTTCAACAATTCCAGGGATGGGGCATCCACAACCTCTCCAGACAGCCTGTTCCAGCACCTCACAACTCTCATAGTAAAGAACTTAAAAGAAAGAATCAGGAAAGACACAGGTGAAACCCAGCCCACTCAGGAATATTACAACAAAAATGTTTAGTATCTGTACTCAAACCTCCTGATAACATGCTCAGACAAGTCAATCAGGTCTTCTGGAAGAAGAAAAGGCACAGACAGAATGAAACATGGAAGTTTATTCAGTGTAAAAATAGAATATTAGACATTAGCTAATCAGTGATCACGTCACATTTAGAGAGCTGCTACACTCTGTTAGCTTTCCTAAACAAATCCAGGTGGGGATGAAAGCACTCACTGAAATAAAAGTTACATTCAAAACATGTCAGTTTCAGATGTATGGTAATGTAATACATATGGAAGAGGAGAAGAGTGGAATTTGTTAGCTTAGACAATCGAATCTAAAGGGAGATAAGACAGGATAAACAGTCTTCAGATATAGAAAGGGTATCTGGAAGGAGCTGAGAAACTGAAGGCACCCATCATACAAACAAGTTAATAAACTCAAGCTGCAGCAAGGAAGATTCAGGCGAATCAAATGTGAATAGGGAAAAGTTTTCACTTGTAGGACCAGGGAAGCTGAATAAAGAGTCTGGTCAGGCTACACAGACTGATGTGCATAAAGCAGATCAGATGTGCATAAAGCAGATCCTCCCTCAGCACAGCAGAGGCTAGGTACCTCCCGTTCCTGCTTCTCTGCTTGCACGACAGATCGCTGATGGCAGAGTAAGAAACACAGCCCAAGGACCCCAGACCTATTCTTCCCAAGGAATGGCCAACACAGAACAGGGACAGTAGTTCAGCCCAGAGGGAAAGAGCAGAAGAGTGGATATAAGGACTGCACACAATAACTGGGATGCTCACCTCACCACACAGACACCTACACAGCTTCAGTTCTGTAGCCCTGACTCTGTTGAGTAGTAAGTAGCCTAGGGGGACAGAGACTGGAGAGCAGGCATCTCTCAGGAGATTTGAGAACTCCAAATTATGTTCTGAGGATATCCTCGTTTCACACTCGGAGTGGAGCATTTAAATTAGATCTTCTCTGGCTAGGATGTTTTCTTCCCTTAGGTTCATTTTCTAATTAATTACTGTCAGCATTGTCATCACATGAGCCACAATTGACAAGAACTTCTGTCACAGTTTATCACCCCTGCCACTGGATATCACTTCACATCCTTTCATCCATTTATCCTCACGGTCCAATTCAATTCTCCCTTCTTCATCCTTTGCTGGTGATCCCATATACCTCTACAGAGTTATGGCAATAGGTATTGCTCGCCACAGCTCTAAGTGACAACGATTCATTTATTTATTCTTTTGCAAAAGTTACCATCACATGACTGTCCAACTAAAGGCAAAACAACCTTGATGGCAAGGTATGAGATATTCCGGATTAAGTAAAAGATTAGGAAAATACTTACTCTTGCTTTATTTTCACCCCTCTAATTCCTATTTCCATGGAAACAGGGCTGGAAAGTACCAGCAGGCAGCCTGCAGCTGAACATCTGAATGAGAGTGCTTGTGTTGAACTCAGCAAGCAGCCAGCAGGTGAAACCTGCAGGAGCTGCCTAAAAATCTATAGCCACGTTTTCAAAGTAAAAGGATGACCTCAAGTTAGGCAAAGGACTTCTAAGAAGGATTACATATAACCCTAGCAAATATTCTTGCATTGCAACAGCTGATAATATCATTTCATCTTCTGAAAAAGGCAGGGATAAGACTTCTTCATCTCAACCACACCAGACAAAAATCCATCACGATTAAATGTATTTTAAACTGTTCAGGTGGAAGATGACATAAAAAACGATAACTTATTTTTGTAACAGAACTGCCGGACTGTCAGACACTGTTCTGTAATTCCTCCCATGAAATCAAACCGACCGATGCCGGTCCATATAGATGCATTTTATATATTAAAAGCAAAGAAACCAACAAATAAAACCTCACCAACACTAGAAGTTAGCAATACATTTGCTAGCTGTAAGTCATATAAATCACCAAAACTTGCCTTTTAAAATCTACTAAGGCAACCCAGGTGTAGACATCATTAAGGAAAATTAAAAAAACAATGTTAACTTCCTCATGCAATTTAGTAAAGTTTCATGTAATAATTCTTTTTAATACCATCTTAGATTTTTCTCCTGTTCAATATTTGTTTTTCAAGCAACAGAAAGAAAAGCAAACAAAGGAAGGATGAAACATTACTGCCTTGCGCTATACTTTACCCAAACAACAGATTGGTTATTATTAAACTCCTGCCTTTGTATCTAAAGCAATTACCAGTTTCTCAAGCAGATATTATTCATTCTTTGCAGAGAACAGAACACTGGTCCCACTTTGTGTCAATGTAATTTTGGCCAATGCAATGGACAAAACAAAATGATTATAATAAAGGATGTAATGTCTTGCGCAAGTTCAATATCAGCACACAAGAGCTGACCTGAAAATGGATGATGAAGAAACTTGAGACAGTATAAATCTCTCTCTCCTTATTTATTTATTTATTATTATTTTATTTAAGAGTGTTATTTAAAGTCTAACAGAGCTATTTATCAGAATCAAGTCATCCTGATAGGTGTGTGAATCTGCTTTATTGTGCCTATGTTCTCCTTCACCATCAGAGAGGAAATGCAAGCTTAAAGCATCAGAGAACAAATCAACACCAGAAGCTGTTAGTGACTATTGATTCGTTGCTTTCTCTGGGATCTTCACTGCAAAACTGAGCCCAAACTTAGAGTCCACAATATATTAAACTCACAGCTCTGATGAAAAAGAATAGTACAGAAGCTTCTTGTGCAATTTTCTTTCATCATAGGAAACTAATGATTGTGTATCAAGAGCAAAACTGTGGCAGACAATGCAAACACCCATCAGCATCTCTGCAGAATGAGAACGTCCATTTAGCAGCTACAGCAATGGTAAAAATTGCGCAGAACAATTCTGTTAATGATTCCCACTGTTAACTCACCTGATGTTCCGCACCAAGAATACTTGTACCCATCTCAAGGATCATTTACAGTACTAGATCACAATGCTGGTAGCCCTGGCACAAGGAGAAATTGAACTCCAAACTCAGTGATCGAGTCTGAGACTGCATAAACACAGCATACACAAAAGCAAAAGCTTTCACATTCATTTCCACTTTTTCTTTGTGTGAAAGCATCTATAGCTAAACAGCCCACATGTACTGTCCAAAGATCTGTACTTCAAGAAGGACTAGAAACAAAAAACAAAACTAAAAAGCATAAATTTTATCTATAAATCGCCATCAGCAAACACTGACTAAATTCTCTATTTCATAGAAAGTTCCATCCCTCATCTTTTGTTTGTTTGATTCTGTTTATTTGCTTGTTTTGGAATGCCAAGGTATTTTGTACTTAAAAGCTACCTCTCTATTGTTATTTCAGGGTTATAATGTGTAACATTCACATGGTGTGAACAGCTCTCTAAGCCATCATTATAACTGCAAACCTCACTAAGGGGGAAGGGAGGAGGGGAAGAGCATCCTTAGCATCTGTTTGAGATTTACAGAAGTGACCATGCAGTTACAAGAGAGATCTCCGACTTAGCTGAGGAGTTCCAGTAGGCTGGGGATGGAAATATGTATAAAGGGAATTATATCTGCCTGCATACATGCACAAAGGCTGGTGGGCATACATCAAAAAGGGTGGCTTATTTTTCCCATCTGGAGCTTGAAATAGAGGGGGAAATAATTCAAGAAAATGAGGAAGCTGCTCCCTGCCCAGTCATTAGTATCTTCACACTATTTCTCCTTATGATCTTGTTAGTAACACCTGTACAGAGCATGTAACTGCTTTTTTTCAATTAACTTTATACCTGCTAATGTACCCCAGTTGTTGCTGGCTCATTAACTTATGGGAGATGGAAAGAAACCAAGAAGGGACATCAGTACAGTCTTCAGGATGTTTATGGCAATCAAGAAAGATGTCCAGAATGAAGGTGTCTGATCTGGGATCTTTTGCCTCTTGGGGCATGGAGTATGTGGCAAATACAGGTTCTGGATTCCAGCTAACATGATAATAAACATACATTATGCCAATGCATGCTATATAAATGTTTAGCTTCGTAATGAAAATATGACTAAGAGAAAGCCACATATAAATTAACACTTCAGAAATTAAACATCATTATCTATTAGAAAACCTTAATGCAAGCACCTAACTCAGGGTCTGAGATTTTGTAGCTACTTTACCTGTTTGAAAACCTAAACCTTCTTCCATTCTTGAAACACCTAAACCTGTTAAATATCATGTCTTTTTCCAAAATGGCATTGCTTCATAGCAGCTGAATTAGTTCCATATCTTCCTTTTTGAAAGGTTCTGCAAGAAATGTTTTCATAGTGCAAAACCATGACACATAGCCAAGTTGTAAGAACCGAAAATAAAAGTCTGCAGCAGATGTATCAACACACAAGCAGAATGTGATGCATGTTCCCATGTACTTTCTTTATGTGTACAGCTCTGTTCTCCAGTTTACAAATACAGAGTACTGACACTGAGAGAATAAGTGCTGGCACTTCAACAATGCAGGAAGAGTCACCACAGTATGAAATTTTCCAAGGCATGGATTATCCAAGGCCTCTACTTCAAAGATGGGTTTAAAGGTATTCCCAAGACTCAAGGCTGGGTAAGCTGGGAACAGCAGCTAGGTGAGCAAGGCTGTATCACACGCCCCATCGTTCCCAAGGGCTTTCTTCCTTCTCTGTAGTGTAGCTCCCCAGTAGCTTCTGTGTTAAGACTGGGAAAGAGCTTGGTTGTAGTGGGAGTCTTCAAGTCCTAGCCTAAGACTCCTAAGCTGGCCTCCTAACTGTTGAGCGGATATGAACAAGTGGAAAAACTACTAATGCTTCTGTCTTTTACCCATCCCATTTCTCAACATTTGAGTAGCCCCCAGAGGTTTTAGTTCCTCTCCTACAATCATCTTCCACTTCACATCTTTTGCCCTGTCTCCATTTCATTAGGTACAACACCCAAGTCTGCATGCTCCTACCATGTTCAGTAGCACCTGAACACAGACAGAGATCCAAAGCTTGCAATCAGGCCATTTCTCCTGCCTCAATTAATGAGATCAGAGTTGTGTAGGATTATATACAATGTAAATGTCTGAATTCAAATAGTACACTCCAAATTTACACAAATTCAATGATTGCCTTCTTAATGTGCATTTATGGATTCCAACATAATCAAACAAGAAAATGGTTTATCTATGTTTAATCAACTCCATCAACCAAATTCAGCTTCCCTGCAATGTAAATGCAGTCCTATGAAGTGGCTGCAAGCTACTCCTGCCTCCATTGAGTATAGACAAGTAGAAGATGAAGATAGGAAGAAGCAAAGAAAGGACAGACAACTCTACTATTTACTGTGGTCTGCACAAGAAAAATTGAACGGTGTGGGATTCTAACTGTGCATTTCCTTTCAGAGCTGCAGAGAACGAGTGCCCCTGCAGAGTGGAAAGCCACAGCTCCATCCACCCTGGGAGCACAGCTCTTCTCGCTGAACACAGACTGACAAAGCCTACTACCACAAAATCCTGGGGAGCGAGCTTGCAGATGACACAATGGGCATCTCTTCACCTCTGCTTAACTATTATCTATTTTTGCTGGGATCCAGAAACCGCATCCGAAACCTGCTAGAAATTCAGTCATTCCTCTTGTCTAGGAACGAATTGAAATATCCCCACATCTATTCTGAACTTTTCTTCTCCTGCTTCCTGCCATTAATGGAGGAAACAGCAAAAGTGGAACACAGAAACTTTACTTTGCACCTGCTGGCAACTCCCAACTATACAGTAGGTAAGCACAAAAATACTTCAGCAGTCACAAAGAAGCAATAGAAGTGACATCTGTTTTCATACCCAAGTGTGTTTGAGTTATCTTATATTCTAACCCTGCTACACATACATACAACTTACAGCTTAACGCCTTTGTGAATCAAGAGGACCAGATTTCAGATTCCAGTATTAAACCCCTTATCTCAACAGAATGGTAATTTCAGAAATCCACACAAGTACCTTTATAAGCGAGACCTGATAGCGATCTCCAAAAAAGCAATAGCTCCAGAAAGCTAACAGAAAACAAAATCTTCAAATGAAGCCAGATCATTTAAACAAAGAATCCAAGCCATCACCCTCTAGAGTAGACTTTGGTGATTGTATGTAGCAAACGAGACTTATCCAGTGCGTGTTTCTATTTCTCCAAACCACAATCCAATATTAAGTCACCATGAAAAAAGTTTACCTGTGTTCCGGTCAGGTAAAATACAGCAATGCTTCTGCAGTATGCCAGGCAGAACCTGTGGCAAAAAAGAAACAGACATTAATATATGTATATTTTTAACATCGCATGAAGAAGAGCTAGTGATTGTTGGAGTGCATATGTAATCGAGCTCTGTGCTTTCACTCTGGATGTAGATTAACATTGCACAGTGCAAACCTGAGCCCCTCTCATTAGGAGTCACACATTGAGAAGAATCTTATATGATAAGCTGCTTACTACTGCCCATAAAGGTAGTGTTACCCTCTCCCAGAGACTGCAGTATTGAAAAATTGAGTAAAATAATACAAACACATAAGTAAATGTGCTCAACTTAGAAAGACAACATGTTATCAGCCAGTGCCACTCCTATAATTGACTTTATACTGATTTTAGCCCCTGGGGCTGGGAGGTCCAGTTTGTTATAAATCACTGAACACCAAACTCCAGAGCACAGTGCTTCACTTCTCAGATGCCTATTTCCAGCAAGTAACAGCAAGCTCTCAAAGCTTGAACAGGAAACTCAATGGAATGGAGACAGACAAGGCCTATGCTTGTCGTTCATCATGATCACCATGCTGAGATGCCTATGAGAAAGGCTACAGGAGCTTCCCACCACCACAGGCCCTTTCTTCGGGCTGGGGCAGCTCTATCCTTCTTCACAGATTTACACACTGAAGTCACCTGTTGTGATGCAGCTTTGGTGCTCCTGCCAGCAGCAACCTGAGCTTGAAGCACGCAATCTGACTTTTAAATCTGTAATTAACACCTTCTACAATGTTAACAGCATCTGTAAAACTGTAGCTTAAAGCTTAATGCATTTTCCTTTGCTGTTTCAGAGACAAATCCAATTAAAAGCTATGCTCTAAGATGTCCTCTATAAATTTTCCCCTGGGGGTCAACACGTGCCCTTTCAAGTCTGAAAATCTCAAAAGAAAAATTAGTTTCTACAAAGAGGAGACCAAATAACCTCAGTGTCAAAATGCCAGCCCTCTAAGCAGTGCAAACACCTTAGGCACCATCACAGCTCATGTTAAGTTTCCGAAAGGAGAGCACTTTATGACCTAGCGATATTTTTATTCATCATGAAGACTGCTGTTGCTGTTTGGCCAAGTTTAGCACTTAGGGATGAGAGTCACAGACATGGTGCCCTGCAGCAGCACCACAGACCTAAGCCCACCCTGTGGGCTTCACCCAATGCACATCGTGGTAACCCTCATGGGACCAGAACCTCTGCTCAGCCATCCTCCAGCACAGCAAATTAAAGTCTTAAGAAATATGCTGCACTGTGCTTACTCCAGAAAGCACACATGCAGACACGGTGCCATTGCGAAGCTGAGCTTTTATTGCCATTTTAAGTTGAAGAGCCAGTCTGCGCACAGAAAGCTGTGCAGGACACAAAGCCACAGGGAGCAGAGTTTCTCCCTGCAGCTTCTTGAAACTCTACTGCAGACAAAACATTTAAACATAAGTCTTGCATTAATAATTCTGGTCATTTTCTGAAGCGAACAGCACCACTGAAGCCATGTTCTGCAGTGGTGCAGGAGATTGCTCTGTGAGAGGCAGTTCAAACACCCAGGAGAAGCCAGAGCAAGAGCACTGCCTGGAGCCACCAGTCCCCACTTTATTGTGGCGGTGCATGCAGGGAGGGCACAAGGCAGAACACTTACTTCTCACCTGGGAACACAAGGATGCAGCACTCTACTGAAACAAGCACATCTGAAAGATGCTCTCTCTTACAGCAAGAGCAGGGTTGGTCTCTTCTCACTCGTAACAGGTGACAGGACAAGGAGCTCAAGTTGTGTCAGGGTAAGTTTAGGTTGGATATCAGGAAACACTTCTTTACTGAATGGGTGCTTACGCACTGGAATAGGTTCCCCAGGGAGATGTTTGAGTCACCATCCCTGGATGTGTTTAAAAACCGTCTGGATGAGGTGCTCAGGAACACGATTTAGCAGAAGGGCTGTTAGAGGTAGGGTAGTATGATTAGGTTGTGGTTGGACTCAATGATCTTTAAGGTCTTTTCCAACCTGAGCAATTCTACTTATGGGAATAGAGTATGACTTGAACTGAAGTATTAGCTTCTCATACTCACATTTAGACAGCAGGGAACACGTATTTTAAGAAGAAAGAGTGGCATGAAAAACAACATCCTGAAAACTACATTCATCATTTTCTGGTGTTTCTTGAATTTTAAAAAGAAAAACTCCAGTGGTCCTTAGGAGTGTATCGTAATACTTCCAAACTATAGCATTTTCATTTTGGCCATGGATATAAATAACAGCACGGCCTTACAGGCACTGAAAGCATAAAAATTAGAAGCAGAGAACAAAGAAATCTGAAAATGAGCAGAGACAGTCTTTCAAAGCAGTGTAACACAAAGACTGAATCTTGAAAACACCCTGTCTTACTCAGACATAAAATAACACTTAGTTACTAGTGAATTTGTCACATTTTCTTCCCCACATTCATGAACCATGGAGAATCATTATGAATTTATTATGAGCACCCAGTTAATCAAATTAAGGCTGGAACTGTACAGAAGAGACAGAAAAGAAAAAGAAAAGTCTGGAGCAGCAAGGCAGTTTCCTTGGGAAAAGAAACACCCTGGAACACAATTTTTACATTCCTGGTAGACCTGATACAGATAAGAGAACAGTCACACTGAAAGGCACAAGCTGGAAAAATATTTGCTTGTCCCTTTCCTCTACTCTCTTAAATGTGAAGTAGGCAGCTGGCATGGAAGAGGCTAAAACAAGTGCTGCCTTCTTTCTCTCCAGCCCTTAGCATGTTTACCCTGTACAAAGACAGTTTCTGGCTGGTAGGAGTTTGATATCAACCTCCCACGTACTTATCTACAGTATACAGATTTTTACACTGTACCCATCTCCATGGTACCCAAAGAGCCTCTTCACACCGCTCTCCTCCCACATCTCCCCACTCTGTTCCTCTCCTCCCTAAGGAAAATGACACAAGCATTCCTCAGCAAAATTGTCACCTTTCCCTCTTCACATCTTTCCTTTCCCCTGCTGCGTGCCTCCCATTCATTGGAAAGCTATGATCCCTTTCTTATGCCTTAAAATATCTTTATGTCTCAGACTTTCTTTCCTTTTTTTTCCTTTTCTCTTTTAATTTCACAGTAAAACACTATATTTATTGATTGACTGATCTAGTGGTTTGCAATCATACCTAGATAGGGGTATCTGACTGAGAATATTAACCATAGTCAAGATGTGGAGTGATTTCTGCTAAAGAATATGAGAGCAACAGGAGATCCTCACATGCAAAAAAAACACCAAACCAAACCAAAACAACATAAGGAATAAAAGACTTGAACGTTTTGTTTTTGTTTTCTCTTGAGGAAGTGAGAGGTATCCATTACATTAAGCCAAAGATTTAACCTTCGGTTGTTTTTTAAGCTCCCAGCTGGGCGCTAAGGCACTGAAACACTAAATTAAAGCTGGCACAGAAATAGAATAAATAACACAGCAGGAAGTAGGTCCTTATAGTCAAGGCACTTCCCTAGCATTAGCCAAATTAGCTCTGATCCAGTCCATGGAGTACTGTTACGTGACCACATGTGGCCGGAGCACAAACTCAGAACACAGTGTCAATGCAAAGCTTCCTCAGAATTCAAAGAAAACTTCTAACTGATGTCAGCTGATATCAATCAGGACACAGTTGTTTCACATTTGTTTCACTACAGCTTGCTGTGCTCGTATGTATTTATAAACACATATACACGTATACATGTGAACATATGTGAACTTTGAGTGGGTCCAGAGGAGATCACAGGGCTGGAGCACCTCTCCTATGAAAAAAGGTTGAGAGAACTGGGTTTGTTTAGCTTGGAGAAAAGAAGACTCCGGAGAGACCTCACTGAGGCCTTCCAGATCCTGGAGCATATAAACAGGAGGGAGAACAGCTGTTTACAAGGGTGGACAGTGATAGGACAATGGGGAATGGTTTTAAAATGAGACAGGGGAGGTTTAGTTTAGATATTTGGAAGAAGTTTTTCACACACAGGGTGGTGACACACTGGAACAGGTTGCCCAAGGAGGGTGTGGATGCCCCATCCCTGGAGGCATTAAGGCCAGGCTGGATGTGGCTCTGGGCAGCCTGGTCTGGTGGCTGGTGACCTGCACATAGCAGGGGGCTTGAAACTAGATGGTCACTGTGGTCCTTTTCAATCCAGGCCATTTTATGATTTTTGTCATAATTAATGTTTAAATTTTTAGTTGCTCTAAATATATACTACAGATATGCAGAAAGCTCAGAGCAGCAGAGGGTAATAACATATCTTTACACCACATTTTTATATAAATGCCTATTCCATTTCACACACAAAAAAAGAAAAGACATTTGAATTCTCTGCATGTTCAGCATGTAATATCTGTTAGAGTGGTTTAATGAGGACTAGAATTAATTCTCATAAAATCTTTTCAAGTTTAGAAAGTGCTAACCTCGAACACAATCTCAAAAACTTACAGAGAAGCCAAAAGAAGTGAAGTAAAATAATTCTATTATGGAAAAAAAATGCACGTGTGAAATTGATACCTACTGACTTAAAAAGGATCTGCTGAATGACTGTGTTCAGACCTCTCTGTGGTACTGAATGATACTGATGCTCTGACTGCTTTCTACTCTACTCACAATTATACTGTTAAAATAGTGATAGGAAAATGAGCTGGATACTATTTTCTCCTGTCTATTCACGTTTGTTTACCAAACGTTAGGCCACTGCTGAAAAGTAAGGCAATTGAAGTCAAATAATTCCCAGCTCCAGAATTACAGAATACCCAAATCAGGAGTCAGTGTAAAATTCAAGGCAGAATTTAACAAGGATTTCTACTGTGCTTTGAAGTTGTCAGTAAGGAAGAATTTCAACTTGATTTTACAGTTCCAGATTGTGTTGAGATTTTGTCTCTGCTTTTCATCTGCTTTCTACCTCCTAGAAATCCAGTGATCCTAAAGACTGCATGCGCAGAATATCACCTTTTGGCTGTGCCAACCACAAACCCTGGTGTTCACGTGCAACCCCTGCCAATGATTGTCTCTGAGATAAATGCCTGTCTTCCAAAGCCTTCCTACCCCAGAAAGCTATTACAACTAAGAAATGAAACATTTTTGGTTGCAAGAATTTTGCAATATTCAAAACAATATGTGTCAAATATGTCTGGGGCAGATACATACAAGGTTACAGAATCATTAAGAAAGCCTTTTTTCCTTGACCTTTACTCATCCACTGATGAAAAGAAATCGTCCTTAGGCAGAGTCAACCCATAAAGTATACCTAGCATCTGCTGTGAAAGAAATACTGTAAAGAGGTTAGATATCTTGATGTGAATCAGTAGGTGAGTTCCTGGCTTTTTGTCTTCTGAATGCTCTGTCACTTCTGTTCCAAAGGCAGGCACCTCCTAGGCACTGCTGTCTGCACTGCTCCATGCTAAGCATTGCTGCTTTCCCACAGACCACACAAATTGTGCAGAAGGAATTTTGATGGTTTTCACTTTAAGGATCCTATTCATTGTATATCTGTATTTACTTTCCCTTATATTTGTCTCAGCGTTTTTGTTTTAGGCTGTTGTGTGGTACAGATCATCATAAGCAAAAGTTTTATCACTACAGCATTACCCTGTTTCTTCATTCACAGCAGTCAGGTACAGTTTGCAATCATTTCAGCCCACAAGAAGCTAAATCTGCGCATCATTCTCACCAGCATCACTGTATTTTGTTTTACTTTTTAAAGGATATCTAGTGATTGTATTGACAAATATCTGATATACTTTCAGCTCCTGGAAGTACTCAGAAGCAAGATTACCTCTGGCTACTTTCTGAGTCTCACATGAGGCTCAATGACATCAACAGTAGGAAGTTACTCATCAAACCAGCCCTGAAACATCTGAACTTTGAAGAGAGCAGCAGGACCAGAGGGACCACCAGCCCTTCCAGCTCCTATCCAACCCTACACATGTGCTGTGCCAGAGCAACACCGAACTCATTCATAATGGCAAAGTCCATTCAAGAGCTCACTGTTCACATAACAAATATCAATACTTATCAGTTCTTACTGTCTCCAGCACTGCTGAAAGCAGAGGAGCTTCGTAATGCCTTTCAATCATTGCTTGAAGGCTGTCAGCCCCTCTGCCACCCCCAGCCCCCCCTGAACAACCTTTTGCCATGGCTTCCAATGAGCAGCACCCAGCAGGAAGGCTGACTTGTCAGTTCATTTCATTGGATTCTGATGAGCTGTCCCAGGCTTGTCCAATTACGTTTCTTCAAGACTTCATTAGACTGCTATTGTCCGATATCCAATTTCACATATTCACAGCTGAACTTTCACACTAATTTAATGTCAAAACATGCATTGCTAATGATTCATCTGCTTTGTGGGGTTTTTCAGCACGAGTATTCTCTTACCACCCTGTACCTTAAGTCACCATTCCCATTGAGATAACATGAACATAAATAAAACATGTTTGTTGAAAGGATGAGCTTCAATGAAATGAAGATAAATTGTGTTCACCACATATCAAATACTTTCATATTGTATCAACGTATTTATCATACCATATCAAATGAATATTGCCTCCCTTCGATTCTGAATACCAGAAAACATTAAATAAAAGAAGATACATCTCAGAATGATTCTGAAAACACTGCAATAGCCATACTAATGAGTTTTCTTTCAGACTGCATTGCATCTCCAAAACAAAGAAGAATTTCCATAGTTAAAGGAAGTATAGGCATCAACAAACGAAGCAATGTTACTGAAGCAAAATTTGCAACTAAAAGCGACAGGCATTTAAGCAATGTGGAACCCACTGAATGCATAATCTGTTTTGTACTTCTGAGTCAAAAATGAATAAGGGAGGGCAACCCTACAAGAAAAGTTATACTTTTATGAGGACTTCAGACAGAACAGTTCAACTCCTTTTTCCCTTTTTTATCCCTTTTACTGAAGTCACCATGGGAAGTGAACAGAAACACCGGTCTGATCATCTTGCTCTGAAGTGGTCCAATGTAGTACTTTAAGAATGCCTTTTTCCCTATGAGATGCCATAGGAAAATAACAGTCACAAATCCCTTTTCTTTCTGACTTCGTCTTTGGTATCTAGACTCTTTGATAACATTACATCAGCAACAACAAAACCTCCCCTACACCTTTGACTTGTCAGAAGAGTATACTGTTTATTGACTGAACAAGACTCTGCTGTGGTGACCCATGCATTTGTGACATCTAGGTCCAATTATTGTAACTGATTATACTTAATAAAAAATAACAGATACTTAAGATGCCTCAAACTAAATTCAGCATGATAAACACAGGTTCATTGGAAACACATCAGTTTAGTTTTGAAATAATAGCACTGTTGACCACGTATTTACATCATCAAAAACCTAAAAGAAATGATGTCAAAGTGTTCTGAATCAGCGATATGATGATGTCTCCAAATAAACACTTCAAAACTGCTGGGAGCATAAGACCAGGACAGAACCAATGATATTTCAACCTTCCTTTCAAATGATGTATTTCTAAGGAACACATCAATGTATCAAATGTACAGTCATTGCACTACACAAACAAGTTCACTTGCCACTGGACATGAGAAATGGATCTGGGTGTAAACTAGATCACAAATATTTCTTCTGTCTGTTGCCACGTAAGCAGCAGGAGCTCCTCCTACCTAATGGCAATACCTACGTGTGAAAAACCTTACTCTCTGGTGTCTCATGCAGTTTGCAGGTCAGAAATAACTGTAGCAGACCAGTAATGCACCAAAGGCTGGTCATGGTTCTCCACAGAGACTCTGCAAGCCTCATCCTGTGCTGAAGGAGAGAGGGACAGAGACCACCCCTGTTAAGAGACAGACAGAAGCCCCCACAGGGATGGAGGGCAGCAGCTGGTCACTCACAAGGGCTGTAAGGTGCCTGAGCTGGATTCACAGGTCACAGAAGGGAAAGAATGGGTAGTAACAGTTGGGTATTCCCTTCTGTGGAGACAAAGACACTTCTCTGCTGTCTCAGAAGTTTGCTGCTTGCCTGGAGCCCAGATCCTGGGTGCCCTACAGCAACTGTAGAGTTTTACCCAAGTCCCTCAGCTGCACCTTTAAGCTGCGCATCCAGGTAGAATGAGGAAGGCATCACTTAAACCACCTGAATATGGTAGGCTTGTAGAGATGGGTGGGTTAAATTCAAGGACAGTGACTGTGAGTCCTCCTACTATCTCTGGAAGGTGGCAGTATTCTCGTGGTAACATCCACAGGAAGACAAGAGAAAGACAAAGAGGGATCTAATTGCAGTGAAAATATGTGAGGTCAGAACCAGACAGTCCTCACAGGCACACAACAAAGGGATACAAAGCAATGCTTGCAAGAAAACTGTCCAGATATTGAGAGAAAAAAAATCGCAGAGAGGCCGTGGAATATTCATACTTGAAGATTTTCATATCTGAGATGGGGTTGAGAAACCTGCCCTAACTTTCAAAGTAGCCCTGCATAGAGCAGAGGGTTGGAGTAGATGGCCTCTCGATGTCTCTCCCAACATAAATTAATCCAGTGTTTAAATATATTACACTTACTGTACTTATGGAGTCAAATGTTACACTCTGAGAAATGCAACAGTTCCACCATCCTCCCTCAAATTTATTTTAAATAGACAAATGCAGCCTCTATTTCTACTAATGAATCTTACATTTGAATAATGATCACATTCACGTCTACACGCAAAAAACAAAACCCAAAAGCTCTATGGAAGCAGAGCAGTTCCAGGAATCAGCAAAAGGTTATTCTCTCAGAAGTTACAAAGTAGTCACTCGTGGCTGCAATTGCTTAATTTATTTAAGAGTAAGCTGATTTGGCACAAGAAGCCACATTTCAAAAGAAATATTGATTCAGTTATTATGATTTATTCATCTTTAAGCATTCTACCGTGTTTTGAGCAAATAAAACATTCTGGTGCTTTCAATGTATGTTTATTTGACCAGGAAAATATCTACATTTTCATTCTCCAAAATGCAAAAATAGTGATAATAATCACCTTTTTCCCTGTTTTAATCAATTTAGATACAAGGGATGCAAGTACTTTGCAATGCCTAGACTGTGTGGTCTCCTAGTTAAGAGACTGTGGTGCAGGGGCACAGATAAGCAATAACACAGTGTGTGAAGAAGTGATGCTCTGAGGGAAAAGCCTTCCCCAGCATTATTCTTGTTGTGGTGGTGTCATGAGGCTCCCCAGACTGAAAAGGCAGAATAACTTGTGCAGATAAAAGTGAGCACAGAACAAGGCTACACAAAAAATGATGTCTGCCTGGAGAATTTTAAACACTTTACAGAGAGGCCCTGGATACCTGCCCGCGCTCCTCTCATACTGAATTCAGCTGACGGGCTGCCAGCATGCACACAGCATGCACATGTACTACAGAGAGAGCTGCTGAAGTCCCTGCCACAGAGATTTCTGGTCTCCCCAGTTATTTTTCCTGAGCAGAAGTCCGTAGCCCTCATCACAGGTCACCCTGGACCCTAAACACCAACCTGCCCTGTTCACAGGAGTTGGAGCAGAATCCCCATCTGACAAGACAGTGCCATGTTGCAACAGTCTGCTACAGAAGTAGGAAGGGAAAAAAACTTCCTGATTCAAGAACACCCTGAAAGTACTGCTGGAGAATGTAGAAGTGACTGGCAATTGAGAAGAGGGCTGGACCTGGTAGTACCAATGTGGATGGTGCTTGTTTTGTCTGACTGCCCAGGGAGGTGGTGGAGTCTCCTTCACTGGAGATATTCAAGACCCGCCTGGACACCTACGTGTGCGATATGGTGTAGGGAGCCTGTTTGGCAGGGGGTTTGGACTCGATGATCTCTAGAGGTCCCTTCCAACCCCTACAATTCTGTGATTCTGTGATTCTGTGACTGGGCAGTGGTGAAGCCCTGAAAAGTTCTGTCAGAAGAGAGGTGGGATGCTCTCCACACTTTCATCTTACCCACATGCTCCTGAACAAAGCCAGCCATGTCTTGGGCCCCTCAGATTTTGTGAGAGGAAAGATGAGATGCTCTCCTGGTTTTCACTTCAACCACACACCGTGAAGCCAGCCATAACCTGGTCCCTCAGGTTTTTGTCTGGGACAAAAGGAATATGTTTATACTGTGGCTTCCCACATAAACACATTTTAATTAATATTATTCATGTAGTAATAATAATCCATACAAGACAAATGCCAGTGAATCCTGAGTGTTATTTCTCTTTGCCACACTTGAACTGTATTTAAAGTTCACGTGTGAAGCTCTGAGATCCTGAAGATTTTGATATCTTGTATTTCCATTGGAGAAGCCCATCCATTAAACACACACTTCCCTGCATCTTCGCTAGAAGAAAAATAACTTCATTAAAAATGAAAGTTTATGGCTTTGTACTAGGACTGAGCAACAGAACTCCCAGTGGCCTGCTTTGTCCTACTGTGTAGGAGTCACACATACAAAGAAATTCAGTTCAAAAATTATGAGCGAAATGAGAGGATGTTTGAAGTATTAAAGTTACCTCTCAAAAAAAAAAAAAAAAAAAAAAAAAAAAAAGAAACATTTTAAGTGTTTATCTGCATTTATGACTCTCATACCAAAGACCTTTCAGTGTGAATTAAATACCCTGGCAGATCATGAACTAGCAAGGAAGTTCCCTAGTATTTTATAATCAATTACTCATTTAACTATGACATAGATTTGCTTTCAGAAGGTGTTTGCTATATCTAATTTAAAACTTATTTATTGCTAAGAAGTCACCTATACACATGCAACAGGAAACTGAAGTCCCCACTGTATTAGGAATAGAGTATACCTATTAAAATTATCTGGTATTATATCTCAAAGGTGTCTTTTAAGCTTTTTTCACCCCGGAGCACTCTCTACTCTCAGTGGGACAATTACCAAGACGAATCAGGTTTCTGCAATTTCTATTTGTATTCCCTGGTCAAGTGGAAGAGTGCCTAAAACTGCAGAGAAAGCGTGTTTTTTCCAAGTCAAGTCAATTTCATCATGTTTTAGCCCAACACACTGAGGTAGCAGCACACTACAGGATTCGGGCAGACACAGAAATGGGACAGTTCACTCCTGATGGACAACTGCAAGTGATGGCAGAAAAAAAAGAGAGAATGGAGGGTTATTTATTTCATAGATTTGTGTTACACGAGTTTTTCACACAAAGAGAGTCAACAGAGAAGGATGCCTGAGCCTCATTCGTGTCCTTAGCCGTATTTGATAGGACAGGCAGTACAGATTTCAGTACACACAGTGTGACTGCCCACATCTCCTTCCTAACAAGCAGGAATTCTTATGGAAAAAATAGTTTTGTCTTAAAATCAAAATTTATCTTAATGCCAGCGTTTCATTGAATACTGATTAATACGACAGGTTGCTGCAAGTCCAATCATTTGGGAAGATGTTGCTGACGGTGGGAAAAGCAGGGATAGTCTCAGTTAGCAGGTTATCATTTTTTCAATTCCACTTGAACAGATTAGCTTCTGTCATGAAACAATGCATGATATCTTCAGCCAGGTTTTAAAAATACAAATGCAAAGAGCAGCAGGGCAGTTTTGATCTGCAAGCTGATGTTTACCTTGGTGTTAAAACTATGTCTCTTCCATAGGTTGTTCTATCCTTTTATCAGTTGAGGGTCTATGTACTGCTACATGACAAAAAGACGTCTCCACAGAAAGGGTATTTTTGATGTTTATAAAGGTAAAAAGTGAGAACAAAAACCCACACAACAGTCTCACCTGGTCCTAATGATATTTGGTCCTCAGCAGGCAATGCTTCTCCACCACTGGAATGAGCTGAAGGAACCTAGGGAAACCCTAAGAGCATCAACAGAGCTGGCAGTCATCAAAGATCTAACACAATCTTAGAGACAGCCCCAACCTGCCTCACTTGGAGGAACAGAGATGGAGGCACAACGTATCTAAAGTCTCAGAGACAGAGCTGCAAGTTGAACAGCTGCCACACAGAGATGCTAGGCCCCTACGTTTTAAAAGGCTGTCACGGTGAGTTATTTCTTCACAGATTCAGCTTCTGTGATGAACATTTTCTCCATTTTGCACAATTAACAAAATGCTACTCAGATCACAAAGAGCTCTGCAATTTAGCAGTCAGAGGACTTGCTAAAAAAAGTAATTTCCTGCCTCTTTGCTATGAGTCAATTAAGTGTTTTGTACAATGCAGAATTACGTTCACAGATCCCAGTGAAATGTCCCCAGTGATCCAGTACTGGAGTGGCAGAGAGCACTCTCCCAGTACAAGGACACCTGGCTCTGAACTGAGCAGGGGAGAATTTGGACCTCTCTCAGCTACGTACCAGAAGAGCATGTCAAGTACTTCCATAAAAATAAGCCATTACTCATTCCTTCAACTCTGCATGCTTTGTGGGTTTTATAAGGCTTGCAGTGGGTACTGGCACTGCACAGAGTTTACTGAGTTTTGACAGTTAAATAATTTTATTTTTTTTAAATGCTACTTTTTTATGCCTCAAGAGCCTTATTTTCCATGAGAAATAAGGAGAAGAAGTGGTGGAATGATAAGGCAACACTTTTTCAGTAGATAAGTGAAAGAACAGAGCTTTTATATGTATGCTTTATGAAGTGTAAGCTAAAATAAACATAGTTTTAAAGGAGTTATTTTTCCTGCTGACTTGGCTATCCAGTGGAAAATAGGTTGTTTTCAGCCTGTTTAATTCTTCCTTTCATGTTGCTTTCAAGGAAATATCATCTCACAGGAACAAAAGGTTAAGACAAGTAATGCTGAACTATATAATCAGCCTGCTTGACAAGCCTGGTCTGCTAAAAACATTAAAGAATGAGCAACTGATTACCAGGAGAGCCATCTCCACTGGCATATGCTCCTGTTTTAGCATTTTAATTATTCTCGTGGGTCATCCAGCCTTCAGATACTTTAGCACTGACATTACCACATCCCTGGTAAACACCAGCAATTCGTTATTTTCAAGAACTGAATTCTGCTTCATCAAATCAGAATCTAGAATTAGCAATGAAGTTGCTTGAGCCTGTTCCAACAACCGTCCTGACAAAAAGAAAACGGAGCTCTGCCACTCCTCTTATTGTTTACTCTAGCCAAAATGTCAATGAGTTACCCCAAATACTGTATCAATACCAGCCAACATTTCTAAGTATAAACGATCTGTTTACTTGCACAAGTAATTCTGAAAGACATTTCAGTAAATCATAGTGTACAACTGAAGTATTTGTGTGGCTTCTAAACGCATAACTAGCATTAAATGGTTTAGTGAGAGCTATTGGTGATAGGTGAACTGTTGGATTGGATGATCTTTTAGGTCTCTTCCAACCTTTGTGATTCTGTGATTCTAAGAAATCCTTGCTGCATTGTAATGAAATGAAATAAAAGCAGAAGCAGCAAAATTATGTCTGTGATCATAGGAGGAAATGTAGGGTGTTTTTTTCCCTACACTGAGTTGCTGATGAAAAAAGTTTGCAGAGCTCCCTCCTATCCACCTAAACAAAACAAAAGAAAAAAAATCCTATTGCTGCTTATTGAAGTTCATAGATGTGATGAAGACAAAAGAAAATAGCGTGAATGATGGTGAACTTGTCAGTGCTGGAATTTTCAGTCACGTGTATTGTGCACTTTTCATCCTGCGTAACATAGATGAAGAACAGTTTGTACTGAGAAACAAACACTTGGCAGCCTTGGCAGGAAATCTGACCCTTAAAAGTATGGAAAATCAAAACCAGACTGCAGTTACAGGTTTAATGACTGGCATCAGAGGTGAACACCTTTCTTTAAGGTGTTTGCACAATAATGTCAACATAGAATAAGACTCACAAAAATTGATGTGTAACAGGAGGAGTGTGTTATTTGCTCTCTGACTCGGTGCAGGGATGTCCTGTGGGAGCATGGGCACTCAATGAAGTTTATTATATTTTAGTGATTAATACGCACTCATGAATCACTGAGTAGAGACACAATTCAGCAACCTCACCACATTTAATCACATGCATAACATGTAAGTATGTGCTTTAGTGTTTTGTTGAGTCACAGCATAGATGTTATTAGTAACAGATCTATTAACAAATTAAGAAATAAAGTAGTGAATCTAGTAACATTCACCACATACACATTTGAGTTATACCTTTAAAGCAAATATGGATGAGTATTCAACTGAGAAATATAACACACAAGAATATAATGACAAAAGTAAACAACTGTCCTCATTTGTCGCAATTTCTTAGCTAATATACCTAAGATACTATTTCTTTGCAGAAGCAAATGAGGAGGAACATAGAACTGTATCATGGAATAGTTTCCATGGAAGAGACCTAAAAGACCATCTAGTTCCAACTCCTCTACCATGGGCAGGGCTGTCACCCACCAGATCAGGCTGCCCAGGGCCCTGTCCAACCTGGTCTTGAGCCCTGCCAGGGATGGGGCATTCACAGCTTTTCTGGTCAACTTGTTCCAATGCCTAAACAACCCGAGCAAAAAATTTCTTCCCCATATCTAACCTAAGTCTCCCCTCTTTTAGTTTGAAGCCATTTTCCCTTGTCCTCTCACTATCAGACCATGTAAAAGTCTGTCCCCTCTCTTGCTTGTAAACTGCCTTCAAGTACTGCAAGACTGCAGTGAGGTCTCATCTGAGCCTACACTTCTGCTGATTCAGTCATACTGGAGCAGGTGGGCTTGGAACAAAAGGATAGGCATTACCATAGGTATAAGGAAAACTGGAGCATATAGCTTACATTCCTATGCTCACAAGCTTGAAATTTTTATTCCATAAAAGGTTAGTAAAGTGAAGGCATTTGCATTTTCATTGAATGCATTTGTGGTTCTCTGTTTATTTTTGTTTGGTTTTTGTTTTGTTATGTTTTGGAAGTAGCCTGCTTATCATTTTTAAACTAATGCTGGCTGTATTTACTGTTTTTTTCATGCCCACTAATAGAAATGAAATAAACCCTACTCCCGGAAGAGTTACAACAACATAGGAAATGCAGAAAGAGAAAGCGTGCAGAACTCTGCATGGGATTTGGGACATATTGCTTTGCTCAATGCTTCTTCACCTGGCACAAGTGCAAAGAAGCAAAACCCATGAGGTTCAAATAGCTCAGTGGTCAAACTCAGCTCTACCAAGTGATGCAAAACAATCATAACCAAAGTCTTATATAACCATAAAAACGAATCTGGCTGTGTTTCAAACTAACTCAGTAGTCTTTCACAGTATCAATACATTACTAATGGTGTATGTTGTAGTAAAAGCTAGGAATAATAACCTTTAGTTCTTCTAGTTTACACAGAAAAATCCTGATATACTACAGTAAAGGATACTAGAACAAACTTGCAGTGTTTTCTTCAGGAGGGATGATCAGGGAAACGAGAACCCAGGAAATGTGAATGCAATTGTAAATATCAGAAATTTTGTTGCTATTTTCTTCAGATAAGCATTATTCATTTTCTGGTTTAGCCAAATATGCAATTAGTTTATATATCAGCACACACACCTTCACATCCTACATGGTATCCTAGGTATGTTATTCAATAAATCCCAAAAATAGCAGAGTAAATAGACAAAACAGTAATCCCATAGTCTTCCTACCTTTTAAATTATTAGATAGCATTACAGATTTCACAGCAGCAAATACTATAATTAAGTCTATCAATTGCATTACATTTTCACTATTGTCCCCTGCCCATCTTTTTTTTTTTTTTATTTTATTTTCTCCAAAATTATCTTTCTATATCTGGTTTTGTCTGAAGTAGCATCTGGGATGCATGATTACAGTGCTGGCTTTATCGTGACTGCTGTTTTTGGAAAGTCCATAAAAAATCTGTTCATCCCTGAGAGCTAGCTGTATGGGGTAAAAGAAAACAGAAGATGGGCTCACAGGGAGAATTGGGGATGGTCTGTCTCAAGAGAGCTGCTGAGGTCTGTGCCCCTTGTTACCATCCTTGGCATAGATCTACATCCACACAGGAGGGAGCTCAACCATCACACTATCAAGCAGTATTGCTGAGCTGTCCCTCTTTGCTGCCCAGAGTACTTGAAGGTGATTACAAAGAATGATAGGAGCCAATAATGCCAATACTGTCCTGCTCTTCCCATCCACTGCCCAGACACCTTCTCTTGCACTCCTCTGGCTGCTTGTCAGCCCTGTGCTGAGCCCACTCGTTTCTCTGGACTGGCAGAAAACAGATCCAGAATTTAATGAACAGACAAGTAAGCTAATTTCTGCTCTCTCAGTGAGCTTCAGGGAGAGGGCAGGAGCCATAGCTGAGGGAAGATGAGGTGGAGCAGAACCACCTTGTTTGATGTCAGCAGGGCAGCAGCATGAGAGAGATAAGCTCCATGTTTATTCTTTGACCTCACTTTGAGCGCTGATTTCCACAGCAAATCCTTTTGTTAGGTGTTGAAAAGTAAAGCCATGTCCTTTACATGAGGTAGCCCTAGATCTAAGGGGCAATGACCTCGGCAGGAGGAGGGATGGCAACAAGAACATGGAAGCAGCCCAGGGCCCTCGCCCACCCCGCTTAGCTGAGGCGGGTCACAACCTTTCTTCTTTCCACAGAAACCTCAGAGCTTAAACTGAAAAAGTCAAAACTTCACAGAAAAGGAAAATAGCTACTTTGCAAGAATTGGAGATGGAAGAGTTTTCAGCTGAAATCTGCTCATCACCATGGCAAGCAGGAACTGGGCCTGGTTGTATGCAGTCCTGCTGGGAGAAACCCATGCTGGGGCCCTCACAGCTCCAGCTGCACTGTAGTGAGAAAAGAGATCATTTCTCAGTGCTGATACAGAAAATAACAATATATTTTTAAAAACACAAAATCATTAAAGGACTAAAAATCTACTTTCCATTGAATTCTCTTTACCCAACACTGAGGTTGTCACTTTTGCCATTTTTTTCTCTTAAACGTAGCTGATTTTTTTCAGTCTACCGGGACGGTGAAAATGCTACATATGCATGATTCCTGTTTGTGAAAAACTATCCTATGCCCTCTAAGCTTAAAACGAGCTCAAAAAATATGTAGGTATCTCTTTTGAGATTGCCAGTTTATGAAATGTAGGTGAGGTTATAAAATTGCCCTGTCAGTGAAAACATTTATGTATGTGAAATCTGCTACTTCTGACTAAATTTCTCTTATGCATCTCCCAGGTCTGTGAAAGACTATTGCACCCAGAAGGTACACATATGGGTAAAATAATGATAAAGCAAAATGCAGGTAAAGAACAAGGCATGGCTGCACTGAACAGTTCACTGTTTTACTTCAGAGAGAACATGTGAGGCAGGGCAATTTCCCTGGATGGCTTCTGGTTGTTGTTCAGTGACTATCTAAATACAAACACACCAGAGCCCAGGATGCAGGGATCAGAACCACATGCCATCGATTGCCGGAGGAGAGCCCAGAGCAGGCAGCTGCAGCTTCCTTATCTCCTCCTGGAGAGCAGATACATTTCAAAAGGAAAGCAGCGTGGAACTTTTCTTCTCTAAAATGACCCACAGCAGTTACATGACATATTATGACTTAGGTTTAAACCTCCGAGGGCTGAAAATAAGACTTCCTCAGCTGCCAGGAAAGGAAACTACTCTGTAATAATCGAGGGCTTACATATACCCTGTGAATTCAGCTCCCGGAGACAGGCACCTGACTTAAGATCTTTTCAGATCTGGATCCAAGAGACTTAACTGCATTTCCCTGACTGTACTTATCTAACATTTGTCATTAGTCAGCTGCTCCAAAGCAGGTCTTGTTCTCATACTGCACACAATGATCATTTTTCTTTAGGCAGATTGCTCTTGAATTTGATGTTAGATGTTGTAGCATATGGATACACTGCAGATAAATTCACAATATCTTACAAAATTCTGGCAATGGAATAACATTCTGCTTCCTGTGCTTTGGCCTCAAGAAATCTTGTTCTCTAAGCATAAGTACTACAATATTAAAATGAATATGCTTGTTCTTCCATTCTGTCATTATAGATGATCATTATGACCTCACACTAATGTACCATCTTCCACACGTCCAGTGATTTACAAGGCACCCTCACGCCTTGAAACAAGCCTTAAAATATGCAACAAAAGTATTATATCTCTCCATTCTCAGTCTAATCTTGTAATGCTACATTCTCTGTTCTTTCCTGAGGCTTTTTTGTTTTCCAAAAACAAAAGAGTTACAAAAACGTAATGTAAATGGGTGCCTATTTCTCTACAACATTCCATGTAAAGGACAGCAGTAACACATCATTAAAATCAGAGATACACAGACTGACTTTTAAAATGTTCTTCTTTTATTAGTCAGATAGTTGTCTGGAAGAGGAAATAAAAAACAGTTCCTTAAAGCATGTTTAATAGTCTTTTGTAGTTCATGTCCAAAGCACCGCTGGCAGCTGAACTGTTAATGCATACTATCTTGAGAAAATAATTTAGCAGACTTATCCTTTACTACTCTTCTTTTAATTCCTTCTCAGAGATGCTCTGGAGCTATTACAGAAATCCTGAAGCTGCACTCCAGATGGGAAAGCACAGAGGAATGCACGATGACTCACTCTCTACTTATGTGTTTGGCTTTCTCTCCAGCAAGCAGTGATGGTCTGGCCTGAGTACTCAGTTAAAGGGGCTGGGAAATACTCCAAAATCCCCCAGCTCAGATGTGCCTAAAGAAGCTCTTCTAGCTATATTTGTAACTTGTAGCATTTCCTGCAGTCCCTACTGAAGCACACTGCACGATGAATTCAAGGGGAAATTGTATGAACTGACAGAACAAAACTGACAATTGCATCATGCTGACCTTATGCTTTTATAAATCTGTGTGCTTAGCCCTGCCAGAAGAGCTAGAAACAGGTACTTCAGCTACTCTGTGGTGGTGGCTGCTGCTTTAACACTACAAAATTAGCATGAGCTCTACTAAATGAACTGCTCGGGGAAGCTATATAGAAATGCTGCTGAGATAAAACACTGAGAATAAATGAGTGGTGTGGATAGGAGGCTGTAACAGCATTTGCAACCAGCAGCATGGAGCCCAGACAATCTATTTGGTCTGTGCAGAGTAACAGGGCAAAACACTGTGAGGCAGAGTAGATAACAAAGCTGACAAGAGGGATCAAGAGAGAAACAACCTCACTGGTACCTATGGTACGTGTTGCTCACTTGGAGCTTGCTCAGGTGCTAGTGGCAGGCAGTATACAGAGCTCCATCAACACTGGGATATAAATGCTACTCCAGGTGTAGCTTTGGGGAGTACAGTGATAGCCTCATTTCCTTGTAATGCACTACCTGTGAAATGGTGAAAGTTGCAGCATGGGGAATCCCATGACTTACACATCAGGCAACAAGAAGGGAAGCTGTGCCAGGAGGCACTGCGCTCCATCAGGGTTAGCAGGAGTGCATCAGGTTGATGCAGTTGTAGCATGGATGTTTCCACTGGGCTGGTTGATGGAAAAGTAGCATGACAAGCTGTAGGCAATTCAGGAGGCTCCTGACTTGCGGAATCAAACTCTATAATCCAGAGACTGGTTATAAAGCAGGTATGTTTATTCCAGCGTTGCGCAGCGCCGGGTACAAGGGGGATAACTCCTCCAAACTTGCACACCGTAAGGAGAAAAGTGTGTTACAGATATAGGTCAAGCTAATACATAATCAATAGTCTCCTCCCCAGTTTGATTACATATTCATTACATTCCCTATGGCCCCATTCCCCTGCAACCTGTTCCAATGCCTCACCACTCTCTCAGTAAAAAACTCCCCATGGACATCCAATCTAAATCTCCCTTCCTCCAGTTTAAAACCATTCCCCCTTGTCCTCTCACTATTTATCTGTGTAAAAAGTTTATTTCCCTCATGTTTATAAACTCCCTCTAAATACGGGAAGGCAACATGAGGTCTCCTCGCAGCCTTCCCCTTTCCAGACTGAACAAGCCCCGTTCCGTCAGCCTATCCCGACAGGAGAGGTGATCCAGCCCTTGGATCATCTTCAAGGCCATCCTCAGAACCCTCTCCAAAAGCTCCACATCATTCCCGTGTTGGGTACCCCAGACTTGGACACAGTACTCCAGATGGGAACTCATTAGATCAGAATAGAGGGGGACAGTCACCTCCCTAACTCTACTGGCTACCTGATGGAATGCCGAATACCATTGGCCTTCTGAGGTGCAAGCACACACTGCTGGCTTAAATTGAGTTTTTCATCACTCAGAATCCCACAGTCCTTCTCAGCAGGGCCACTCTCAAGGTGTTCTTCTCCTAGTTTGAAAAGATCGGGCTTGTGGTCACCTGAGGAACCTGAACATCTGCAAGTCTATGGGTCCTGATGAGATGCATCCCATAGTCCTGAGGGAATTGGCTGATGTAGTCGCCAAACCACTCCTGATGATATTTGAAAGTCATGGCAGTCAGGCAAAGTACTTGCTGACTGGAAAAAAAGCAACCTCACACCCATTTTTAAGAAGGTGAAAAGGAACTACCATGGGAACTACCAACAGGTCAGTTCACCTCTGTGCTGGTAAAGACCATGGAGCAGATCCTCCTGGAAGCTATGCTAAGGTACATGAAAGACAGGGAGAGGATATGGGAGAATCAGCATGGATCCAACAAGGGCAAATCCTGCTTGACCAATCTGGTGGCCTTCTGTGATGGTGTCAGTGCATCAATGAACAAGGGAAGAGACACTGATGTCATCTATCTGCACTTCAGTAAGGCTTTTGACACAGTACCTCATAACATCTTTCTCTTCAAATTAGAAAGGTATGTATTTGATGGGTAGACTGAAGGAAGAAGAACTGGCTGTAGGATCAAATCCAGAGAGTGGTGGTCAACAGCTCCATGTCTGAATGGAGGTCATTGATGATAGGCGTCTACCAGGGGTCACTGGGACAAATACTCTTTAATATCTGCATCAGTGACGTTGACAGTGAGGTTGAGTGCACCTTCAGCAAGTTTGTGAATGACAATAAGCTGTGGAGTGCAGTCGACACGCACAAGGGATGGGATGCCATCCAGAGGGACCTAGACAGGCATGAGCAGTGGGCCCACATGAACCACATGAGGTTCAATAAATCTGAGTGCAAAGTCTTCCACCTGGGTCAAAGCAACATCCGCTACCAATAGAATCTGAGGGATAAAACCATTGAGCGCAGCCCTTCCAAAAATGACCTGGTGATACCGGTGGATGACCAGCTGGACATGAGCCAGCAATGTGTGCTCACGGGACAGAGAACCAAACATCCTGGGCTGCATCAAAAAAAGCATGGCCAGCATGCAAGGGAGGTGATCCTGTCCCTCTGCTCTGTGCTGGCGAGGCTACACCCGGAGTACTGCATCCAGATTTGGAGTTCTCAGTACAGGAGAGACGTGGACCTGTTGGAGTGTGTCCAGAGGAGGGCCACAGAAATGGTCCAAGGAATGGAATCCAAGGAATGTATCTCCTAAAAGGATACACTGACAGAGCTGAGGCTGTTGGACTAGATGGCCTTTAAAGGACCCTTCAAACTCTGAGGATTCTATAATTTTACATTTCTGCTAAGGGAGTTAATGGAGTGGAGAGAAAAGGGTTCTGGGGAGCAGAGATAACACAAAGACTCCAGAAGACACCATTGGTTCCAATTCCTGCCAGGAACAAATATTCAGAATTTTTAGATTGACAATAAAATAAATATCTACAGCACAAGTAAGCCAAGTGGTTTAAAATATACTGACATGCTTTCTTATATCTATCTCAGTTTGACTTAAGTTGGCCAGACTGTATTGGAATACTTTCCAATATAGGTATCATGAAGGTTTGTCCATTACTAGGATATACGGCTTTGAGCCTGTTTCCTGGCTGGATATACTGTGATGCAATGTACTACAGGCCTTTCTGGTGGTTCAGTTCATCTCTGAGCTTGAGTCTACGTAAACAATACTTCAAGTACAAGGTATACAAAATATCTGAAAGGTGACTATTAAGCATTCTCTAATTTTTTACCTATTTATTTTCAGTGATCTGACTTCTAGAGAATGGTGCACATGTAAATCGTGTAGCATAGATAGTTAGAAAACTGGTTGGAAAATAAACACTGGCTCAGAATTAAGGCAATTTGAAAAGGGAGCTGCCTGCATAGGCCAAATGACTTGGTGCCAGGTGGCCAGTATTAAGGGACATGGAACCTTCTACAGGATTTCATCCCTTCCTTCTGTGTTTTGTGCCTTTAGCTGAGCTGCACCTGGTATTACCTTTGAGGAATGTAAGCTAATCGTGACATTTACTTTGCTTTCATGCAAATTTCTATCATTTTTATTTAGATTATTTGCTGTAAGGGTGGCTTTGTGTAGATGTGCTTTCTTCTAGAAAAGAGAGTGTTAAGATTTGTAATGAGCAATGCCAAAAGGTTAAAGCTATCAGAACAGATAGCTGCCTCACTGATAATTTTGAAAGGTTTGCTCAAGGTGAAATTTGCCTTTTGTGCTCTTCCACAGTTGCCCAGCTGTGGTGGTGGTAACAGAAGCAGCATCAGCAGCTTGAAAACATAGTGGGGAATCCAAGGAAGGCAAACAAAGGCTACAGATCCCCAAACCCTTAGTCTGGTATCTTCAGAACCAGAAACTCAAAACCCCAGTGTCTGGTGCCTTCAAACCAAGGGGGGGCACAACCCCAATAGCTCCTTCTGGACTTAGTGAAGGGTTACAGATGATACAAAAGTGGTCAGGAACAAGATGAATTTCTGGTATGACGATGAATCCCACTGCCATCAAAGAAAGGCCATGCAAAGTGGCTGCCCTTGCAGGTAATGCACAGCTCATGGGTCAGTCATGTCTAATCCGGGAGACTTCTTTGTGTACATTAGAACAGAGATATGCTTGAGTGAATTCACTCTTGAAGGATGGCAACGTATCACTACAAAGGTTATATTTGTGCACATATGCGCTTCATTGATATAAAAGGATGATGGCAACATCTTTAAGAGTGGCACGCATTTTTCTATGGCTTGATTCATTGCCCATATGAGTTAGCCTCGTGCAAGCACATCTTTTCACCTGTTGTTTTTTTTCTCTAAGAGCTGCAGGGACTGCATTTATGAAACTGGAGGCTGACACATTTTAATGTGAAGGCTTTAAAGTATTTGAATTCAAATAAATGTAGAAAACTGCAATCTCTATTCATCTTTTTCCCCCTTATTTCTTGTGCTGAAATTTTCAGTCATTCAGTAAGTTAATGAAATATAGCACAGCAATGCTGACTGATTTTACTTTCCCAATGTTTTTTCTTGAAAAACCACACCGTCAAACTGGATTGCACAGCGCATAACTGTCTTAACTCAAATGTTTTCTCATCTGCACTTGCACAGGAAAGCTTGAAAACATAAAGCAAATGAAACCTAACGGCTCAGAAGCCAAGTAAACAAAATAAAACAAAGAACAAAAACTGCAGAATTATTTTTAAAAGAAAAAAAAAAAAAAAAGGCATCGTTTTTAAGCAATCCCATGATTTTTGGAGACTGACTCATGATTTTGTGATGTTTAAAGTTGGCAATACTGATACCCTGTGATTTAGATGACTAATCACACAGTGAAAAGCTAATAATCAAAGTAAGCAGTTTGTGAAGTACCCACAGACTAGAAAATATGTATCTCAACTACTCAGCAAAGGCTTATGCATAAATTGACAACAAATAGAATCAGTTTATATAACTGCTTCACAAAGAAAGAAAAGAGCTAATCAGTTAATCAGTTATTTTATTTGTATCACATAATGCTACCAGCTGCAGCAGTGAGTGTGAACAGGAAAGAATACGGAATAGAGCAAATAAGAGGGTAGCACTCAAGTGATGCATTGATGCGGAACAGGGAAGGATGTGCAGAGTTCAGTAAGCAAAATTCAAGAGTAAAAACTGACTGAATGAAGGCTACAGTGATATATATACATCAGGGAGGAAAATACCAGGGGGAAGGACGGAAGGAGGTACAAACAAAGTGGAGGACCACTAAGATGATCAGAGGGCTGGAGCACCTCTCCTATGAAGAAAGATTGAGGAAACTGGGCTTGTTTAGCTTGGAGAATACGAGCCTCCAGAGAGACCTCAATGTGGACTTCCTATATTTGAAAGGAGAGTATAGACAGGAAGGGGAATGGCTGCTTATGAGGTTGGGTAGTGATAGGACAAGGGGGAATAGTTTTAAACTGAGACAGGGGAGGTTTAGCTTAGATATTAGGAGGAAGTTTTTCACTCAGAAGGTGGTGATGCACTGGAACAGGTTGCCCAAGGAGGTTGTGGATCATGGAGGCATTCAAAGCCAGGCAGGATGTGGCTCTGGGCAGCCTGGTCTGGTGGTTGGCAACTGCGCACATAGCAGGGGTTTGAAACTAGATGGTCATTGTGGTCCTTTCCAAACCAGGCCATTCTATGATTCTATGAAAAGAGTTCAGGAGACAAGTGGTCAGCTGGCTGCAAAGGGCTAACCCTCTGCACAGCATGAAGACCATAAAGGATGACTGTGGCATGAAACAAAGAGAAATAATTAAAATAACAGAGTAAATGTCATTTGAAGGCAGGTGAAAGCAACAGGGCTGAATCCTGGCTTCTCTGGGGGTTTTCTGATTAGATTGCTTGTTAGCATGCAGCAATTCTCAGATGGTTTCTTATCTGGTATTAAGAAGCAGAAGGAAGTGTATTTAGTGCATGCTCCATATCAACTTAGTGTCAGTGTCTTTTCTAAAACATTCCTCATAGCAGAATGATTGTCATAGAAGTTAAACTGCCTGCAGGTACTGGTGATGCTCAAACAGCCGAAGTCCCTCAAAACAACAATGAAGAACAGCGTCTGATTTTCAAAACTAAAAGAAATGCAGTGAATGTGGCAGTACTTGAAAAGTTTGGTGACTAAGGAAGGCAGAAAACAGAAGAATTTTGAGAAGAAGCACTGTGCATTTCTTCGGTTAAAGTATTTTTGTAGCTACTTTATTACAGCATTAGCCTACAAGTTTATAACTACTTTGTCTAAAATTTATACTCTCTTTATCTAAAACTAAATAGAACTGTTCGCTTCAGAAAATTCTCCTGCAAAAGCATATTTAATTACAAGTCTACCAAATGGGAGTTCTATTTTCTTTTGAAGAACCAGGCACAGACAGGACTTAGACCAGCAGGATCTTTAGTCCTGTCCTGTATGGAAGCTTCTATATTCCTAGAAAAAGGAAGAAAAAAAAACAAAACAAAAAGGGAAAACACCACACCATTTGAAAATACAGGTCAAATCAAAGCAAGCAAAAGCAAGAAAGTGGAGGCTGAAAGATCGCTACATGTAAGGGCTTTCTATGAAGGCTGTCACACATCAGCCATTACCATAAGGTGTAAGGTGCTGCGTAACTGAAGCAGATACTGAAATGTGAGGAGAAATTACAGCTTAAGTGGGAAAGACAGAGGGATGTATTGCACAGCTGTCAGCCGTACAGGAAAGATGTTCCATTTCTTACTCCAGATGGAGATCAGCTCACATTTTCAAGCAGTTTGGGGGTGACTGAGATGCCAAGATTCATTCATGAACTGCTCTCACAACGCAGCTTTCTGAAAATGCTGTAGCAGCATAAGTAGAAGGGGACAGAGGTTTCAGCAGCTTTAACCCTTTGGTGTAGGAGGAATACGGTCACTGAAACTGAGTACTTTCACACAATGCTTCTCAGAGCCAGAGAATTTTGTTTTGACATTTCTTTACAATAAATACCTGAACACTAAATATGGCACTCCAGCTGAAGGAGACCATCCTCTGGTGACAGCCTTCTACTTCTGCTGACATCTCTTAATTACCTGCAAGTGGGAGGTTTACTCACAAATATAAATATTAGTTTAGAAAGGAATGAAGGCACACAAAGGAAAAAACAACAAAAAAACATTTAAATGAATATGTTTGAAGGGAACAGAAGAGACAATTACTGGGAGGTCTAACAATGTGTCAGGCAGAAAAAACAGAGTGCACATAAGTGGACAAGACTTGCTGTAAACACGAGGAGAGAGCAACCCTGCAATATACTGCCAGCACACTGACAAAACAGCCCTGTGTGTTTTCAAGAGTGCTTTTATCATCCAGAACACTCCGATGCATTCATTTTACTGAAACATTTTATTATACTGATACAAAAACATATAAAAATTAAAGTGAAATCAGTCTTTACTCTTCTGTCTTAGCAAAAGACTTTGAACTGCACACACTGCATACCCTACCTCCTTTTACTATTCAGAACTGGTTAATATGTGTTCACATGATACTGCTTAACACTGTTCCCACCCAGCTCACTTGTCCCTAGGTGCCTGTAAGCAAATGTACTGATCTAATGGCAGGAATTAAATATGATTGCCTGGGGATCTGCCTAGGAGAACTCATACATTTCTATTTTATTTCATGAACATTTTGCCAGCTTGTAGACTTGTTTGTATTTTTTATTGCACCGTTTGTTTTATTTTAAGGAAAGGAGATATTGATATACAAGGGATGGTTAACATGTTCTTCCTTCTTATGCTTTGCCTAAGAAGTAAAGAATAAAGTAACAGTAACTTTGCCAGGAGCTTGCTTGTCCCTAAACTTTCACTGTCCCTAATGAATGCAATAGCAGTCCAGAATATGGACATGGAGGAAAAAGAAGAAATTGTGCACTAGCTGTTGGGAGAAAAGTCTGAAGCATGGCTCTGGAGAGCAAGAGGAACTGCACCACTGGGCTCAGCTGTCCAGGGGAGACATCAGCCTTGATGTTTGTATACCAGGAGATTTAGAATGCTGCCAAGGGACAGGTAAGGGCACCCAAGGGTTTGGACAGAGCTTGAGGAATCCATGAAGATCAGGTTTATTATCAGTAAAGGCAAAACTATTAGAAAGCATCCAAAGTAGGGATACAAAGAAGAAGAAGGGTCTAGCGGGTAAGGTGTACAAGCAGTGGCTGAGGTCCCTTGGTTTGTTCAGCTCACAGCAGAGGACAATGAGGGGAGGCCTCATTTTGGCCTACAGATTCCTCATGAGGGGAACAGAGGGGCATGCTGAGCTCTGCTCTGTGGTAACAGCAACCAGAGCTGGGGAGATAACAAGGAGCTGCATCAGGGCAGGGTTAGGTTGGGGATTAGGGAAAGGCTCTTCACCAGAGAGTGTGTGTTCACTGAGACAGGCTCCCCAGGGCAGTGGTCATGGCCCCAAGCTGCTGGATTTCAAGAAGCACCTGGACAACACTCTCAGACATAGGGTTTGTTTTTGGGGTGGTCCTGCATAGAGCCAGGAGTTGGACTCAATGATCCTTTCCTACCCAGGATATTCTGTGATTCTAAAAGCAATAGAGAGATCAGAATAGCAGTGGATGCTACCAATACAGAAGAAGCAGCCCAACTTGGTGTCGTCAGCTCTCATAGAATCACCAAAATGCATTGATTGGAAGGAATCTCAGGAAATCATTGAGCCCAATTGCCCTGCTAAAGCAGGTACTCTACAATAGGTCTCACAGGTAGGTGTCCAGACAAGTGTTGAATATCTCTATAGGACACTCCACAGCTTTTCCAGGCAACCTGTTCCAGTGCTCCATCATCCAGCTCTCGTGTCATCCTGCAGAGGAGAAGCTCCCACCAGCGATCTGAACCTAACCAAACCTCCTCTATTGCAGGAAATGCTCTGCTCCTATGATTAATAAGCTCATTGTACCTTTACCTGACTAATTTCTTTCTTCTAGAAAACACAGACTTCAAATGAAAATAAAAGCAATTGGCACAGCTTGAACATGAATTCTTGTACCTCAGCCTCCACAACACCTGGTATCCACCATGACCTCCTCTTTGGTTTATTCCCCATATCTCATGGGACTGCATGCTGTGGGGCCTCTTAAATTACAGTCATCACACAGTAACACTAGTGCACATTTTACTGTTAAAATTAAATGACCATGACCTAAAAGGAAACATAGAAGCAGACAACCAGCACTTCCACAGTGCAAAAGCTTTAGGCCAGAGTGTGTCAGGGAAGCTCATCTAGCCATGATAAGTTTGGGGGTGAGGTGGGAGACTATGATTGAGAGCCCACCAGGCAAACAGGCCACAGACAGGTACAAAGAGCTGACAAAGAGACTGGGAGTAGTAAAAAAACAACCAACCACATCTGCATAGTTGCTGTAGAAATACTGGATGGAATTCATAACTGCTTGGTTAGAATTAATATTCTACTCAGCTGACAGAAAGTAGTGTGGCTAATTCTTGGTTTGTCACCCTGGATACTCTCCACAGGCAACAGAAAGAAGCAGACACCTTAAGAGAGTGATCCAGATGGGTTTCTATAGCAGAGAGATGAGCCGTCTTGAAAAGTCTGTTCCCTCCATTGACTGCTGACTACACAGAATCTGCAGCAGCATACTCTGCTGCTCAAAATAAAGTGAAATGATTTCCTTAAAAGTAGATTAGCTATATATATATATTTTTAAATCACTCCACACATCATGCTGAATTTTTACAGCTCCTGAATTTTGAAAACAAATTGCTTCTCCCCACTAGTTTAAATAGCGCAGTCACTTGCCAGTCAGTTTCATTTTGCCTCTTTTATATTATATGATGAAAGGTATGCAAGGTTTTTTATTATAATATTTGTAATTATAAATATATTTGTGGATATATATGTTTAGCCTACATATATATGCAAATAGTTGTGCTTTTTTTAATTCCATTGCAAGTCTTCACTATCAAGAATGTTTTTGTCAAAAAAGCTTACATGAATATTTACATTTGAAAGAGTGTTGCCAGAGATTTACAGCATGCTTTTAAATGCACTGCATCTCGAATTCATATAATTGTATGGACTCTTCCGTAGCCTTTGACACAGCAATTAAGTTGCAGTGAGTTCAATGGGCTTTGGATTAGACTTGGACTTTTTCTATTAACACAGGTAGGCAGGCTCACTTCTGTTTTCTAATTTAACCTGTATTGAGAGCTACCGCAGCTATACTGTCACTCTGAGAAAAGTCATACACTTCACCGGCGAGGCAAGTTACATTTCTTGGACAGTCATGGTTAGAAACTAACAGGTATATTTGGAAGGAAGACTGTTGTAGAGTTGTTGTAGCCTCTACTAAGAGGCTGGAGTACTCAGTGTAGCTGCTCATTTCAGCTACTTCATCTGCTTCATCCTGCATGCTCAGGCTGATACGCACATTGCAAGCTCCACATAAAGTTCTGGGCAAATCCCCAAGTCCCTAACCACAGCTCCATTAATTTCCAGTCACAGGTTCTTGTGCCTTTCAATGCAAGGCAGAAAAGCATGTTCCTGTCAGACACCTTTGTGCTGTTTGAGGACTCATTCAGTCACTGGATGACCCTCCATTCCCTTCAAACTGAATGGCTGGAGCTCCTGGCCCTGCCCTCATAAAGCACTTTGAGTCCTGCTGGGGCATCTCTTGAGGACCTCCAGGCCTGATATAAAATGCCATCCACAGACTACAGTGCTCTGATGGCAGCCCGACCAGTTTAGGACAAAATTTTGTTTCAGCTTGTTCTTGATCAGCTTACTTTATATGTTTAACTAAGCATTAGTTCTGAAGATAGACCATCCATTTGAGCTCGTGTCCAGAAGCTGTCCATGCTGACCACACCACCCCTTGGAGGTACTGCCTTCCAAGATAGAATTTCCCTTCCCCTGGTAACAAAAGCCTTCACTCCTCAATTCCTTTAAATTAGTTTATGAATAAAAACTATTTAGAGAAGAATCCACATTATTTCCTAGCATTCCTAATATCTATGTGCCTTCCTCAAACATTAACAACTATGTTTTCGCACAGACCATTGCCAAAAGTGCAGAATAGCTTTCAGTCATTAACCAATCTCTGTATGTTCTGTCCAGGAAAGGTCACAGTTAAAACTATAAACGAGAAAGTAGTTTATTCCTCTTACATACCTCCAGGTTTTAATCAAAATACCCTGTAATACTGAGCCAAATATTATGGAGAAGTGGAATTGTTTCTGTATCCACGCTGATGTTTCCATCAGCCAATCTAAAATCCAGTCAAAGAAAGAGAAGAGATTTATTGGACAAGGCCCCTGTCCATCAAACCCTATTGACTGGAATTATTTGTATTTTTTAACCTAACCTTTCTGCTGACTGCTCCAAGCTAACCATTCCAGTATTTTACTGGATTCTGAAGTCATTCAAAGGGTGCATCTATAGGTCCCATTTTATACTCTTTTTTAAAGATTTGAACTGCATTAGCACTGTTCTAATTCCCTGAAATTTTCTTAGCTCTCTAGGATTCACACTGTTGGTTCAAAAGTTGCCTTAGCTTCTTCCTCCATAACTCTCAGGAGCAAATTAGCAAGAACTGCCAACCTGGAAAAGCTTGGAAGCTTTCCATCATCCAAGGCAGGCTCACAGCTCTCACAGAGAACTGTCTGCATTCTGCTGAGACAACAAGAGAGCTTGGCCTCTTCTGAAATCGTAACCAAAGGGAAAGAGGCAGAACTGAGGACAGAAACAGGGAACACCCTAAAGAGTCATGGTCTCATTGCTTAGGTTCTTATGCACCTATCATCAACAGGATGAGTGCACATACAGCCATCACTGCCTTGGAGAGCACCCATTCACTTCACAGTGCCACCAGCAGCCTGTCTGCCTTTCCTGGGCTTTTCTATGCCTAGAGCTTAAAGGCCATGACTCTTTGGTGGCACTACACAGCCTTCTGCCTTAAACCATCTGCACTGCCTCTATCTAGAGTTGACCCAAGTTGAGTCTTGCTTTTTTCCACTATGAACATGTATGACCCAATGATCTTTATGCTCCCTATATAAAATCAAAAAGTGCTCTTATTAGCGAATTGGTTACTGAAATTCACTGGCATTTTCAATCACCTTTATTCTTCCTCCACAGTTTGTAAATTATACTTGCAATAACCAGTTTTCTCAGGTATAGCAATGTATATACCATAACAGTTTAAGTTGTTGCATCCATTTGTTACCATTTTGGCATTTTATTCTAAATAAAATTGTCATTAGTGTAGTTACAAATCAAGGAGATCGAGAACTTGCCACTATTTCATTCATAACTCTCCAAGCAGTTCCAGCAAATTGTGCACAATTTCCAACTGATTTCTCAAGGTGAAGTCCTACACAACTTATACTTCTCTACTAAACAAGCATAAGTTCAGTGGAAGGAAATGAGCAAATCTAACCGAGGTTCCGGAAGAAAAAAATACAGAGAAATAATTCAGATTTTATCATAAGGACAGGAAGGAAATCAAAGGACAATGATTTATCTTTTGTCTTTTAAATGCAGTATTTTGTCTGTCAGACTCATTCATCTCGTATGAAGAAGAGTAATAGTATACATTTCCAAGATAAAATCAATTATGCATTATCTTAGAGTGGTACAATGTGATTCTCACAGAGGCCTTAATACGACTTACATGTAGCGTAATTCTTATTCCAGATCTCTGAACAAAGCTAAATTTCACTGACAATTCATTGTACAAATTCCAATTTACAGTCAGACAGTTTTTTTCCAATATGCTCTTAAAGCATGAGATTGCAAAGGCCATTTCTGCTTGAACCAGGATACGGATTTTGAAATATAACAAAAATTAAGTAGCAAATTAAGAGACTCATTGGATTCAATTCATTACCTCAGAGAACTTTTGCTTAAAATACCCTCCCATATTTTATGTCAGTTCTTTAAATGAGTGAAAAAAGCTTTTGTTCCTCAAAAACGCCTGAACTGTGGCCAATTTAGCTGCACTTTAATTAGTTTCTTAATTTATTTCCATTATGAAATGAAATAGGGAAATAATTCTTTATTCTGTATCCCATTAGAATGACAGTGTGTAAGTTAGACTATTTTGTTATCAAGTTTTAAGCAACTTATTTTTGTAAAAGCTAAAAATAACATTACAGTTTAAATAATATTTGCCAAGTTTTGGAACAGCTCACAAAGATATGGCAGAATTTGCTGGAAAATTTACACCGTTTATAATGATTAGCTCATTTTCATAGGAAAATATGATCCTTACTCAGTTTGTTTCCATTTCCAAGAACACTCTTTAAGAAACACAGCTTTTTTTCTATCATGAAGCATTTTGGACAGTCGTATTCGAGCCTTTCCTTGAATATCCTAGTTGTGATCATGCTGTATTTCAAATGCGTTCTCACCAGTAGGACAACGGGCAGACTAAGAAACATACGCACTGAGGCTGAGCAGAACTATTCTGTCCAAGTCACTCTTTCGCCATCTCTTACACAATTTGTGGATGGAAGGAATGGGAAGAAGGCTGCAAGATGCTGGGAAAGTGAGACTCAGTGAACCAAGGCAAAAGAAATTTTCAAAGTGCAAAGTTCCTAATCTGGATACAATTTTAATAGGGGCTATCACAACAAAACCAGAATCCCCCAGTCTCATCAAAGAACACTGTGAGCATGGAGAAGAAATTTCAAATCTCAGTCAGCAATGAGAGGTGCATCAAAACATCTTTATTTTTTGGACTTGAGAAGAATAAATATGCAGAATGGAAGAGCTGCAAATGAATTGTTCCTCTAATGAGCAGAGCCAATTGGGTACAAAGAAGCAAGCATTCACAGAGTTAGCAAAGGCTTTCCTTTGCCTACACAAGTACCCTCAACTACAAGCTACGCATCTGTTTTTTTCTTTTGTCCATTAAGATTTCATTACTATCACAAAAGAAGAAATTCCAAATGACTTCCTCCAAGAGAAAGAACTAAAAAAGTCAGACCTATTGCCTGTTGACAGAGGGATGGAGCCTGATGGAACTGAGCATCGCACCATCTAGCTAGCAACACTGTAGTAGTTTTACTGCTAGAGAAGGGGCCTGCTCTCTGGCAGGTTGTTTTTGTGCAGTGTGCTAACAAGAAGGCAGTTTCTCAGAATGAATCCCACAGGCAAATGAATGAGTGTTTTACAAATTCTAGGATTTAGGCAGGAGACCTCAGCTGCCGCAAAATAATTCCCCATTTCCACCACATCTCCTTGATATACAAAGCAATTTGGGCTCTGATGGAAAGGAAATGTGTTTGAAGAGCACAGCTGGAGTGCAGTTGAGTGGGGACGGCTGCTCACAATATGAACATGGGAAGGAAGATGGCTGCGCAGAAATCAAGCACAGCAGCCTACAAATGATGCAGCAGTTGTTCTCTGTTCTCCTGAGAGCCTTCCTCAAGCAGCAGGACTGATAGTCCATTCAGCAAATGACTGAAAGGAGACCAGACTTTCTGATTCCCATTAGACTGGCTCAGTGGGATTTTGGGGGGATTCTTTTCCTTTGTTTGTTGCTTGTGTTGTTTTCGTTTGTTTTTTACAATATCCCTAACAGTTTTTTTGTTTAACAAGTAGTTGAGATTTGTACACTTTTAACTTAATTTCATCAAGACTGTCTTGAAATAACCTGGTCTCATTATGTTTGTGTGTTTGTCCACAGAAGAACTAGCTAGCATTTCTAGCATGGCATAATGCAGCACTCTATAAGATAAGAAAAGGTAGCACTTTTTACAGATGGCAATTGAACAGTACTTTACAAATCTTCCAGCATATATACTGCACATATCTCAGGAAAAAAAAAAAAAAAAAAGAAAAAAAAAAAAAAGACTATGAAATTTATTTACGCATACTCTAGGCTAAATCTGCTGATCCACAATGGTAAATCCCACTCGGAACTAATTTCCTTATTTGAAGCTTAAGAAAATATCATGCAATCCACATCACATATTACATTCGTTGACTAGATAATACTTGGAAGGAAGACAGCTCATAGAGAAATAGATGAGAACTAGGAGTAAAAAATTCTGTGACAGATGCCTTTGCATGCTCCATGTATATTTACACACATACATGCATACTTACACAGTCTAGCAGATGTAGCTGGCTGAGCTAAGTTATCTCGCAAACAGCTCTTGGCCACCTATCTGAAGTGTAACTGGGCAAAACTAACCTCTAGCTTTGCAAATATATAATCAAATTCTGTCAGCTAAACAACCAAAGAACACAATATTTATTAGCTTACATTATTTACATGAACGATGCAGCATGACTGTATGCAACAAACTCAGCAAGTCACTTTTCTAATAAATTTGCATAACATTTACCAAAAACATAAGGAAAAAAAGCCACACTTCACTCACATGTTTAAAGATGAACTTCCAATTTCAGAAAACTATTGCTTTTCGTGAAGTTTTTGTCTTCAATATTTGCTTAGGACCTTATTTTTCATATCCATTTAGAATATAATGCTTATAGCATAGCAGTTTATAAAAAACGTTTGTAGCATGCCAGTACTAGTCATGGAACTAGTTAGTTGTGAGAGAAAATGTAAGATACTAACAAGAAATTTTATCAAAATCTAGGAGTACGACTCAGACTGCAAAGCTGGGTCACTGTGTATTTGTTATGAAATATGTTTTGTAAAACATCAGACAGAATTAACAGAGAGTCGGCAAAACTCCCACATAGCTGGACTCGTTAATTTCAATCTAGTTTAACTGCATTAAAAGAATGTGCACTGGTTACAGACTATGCTGAGCTTTATTTCAGAAAATGTTGCAGGAGTCAAACCTCGCATCTTTCAAAGGTAACTCACAGTGTGTACAGCTCTCAGAAAGCACTTTATGAATTCCACAGTGAATGCAAAAACAATAGCAGTGATAGAGGATTTGGGACTAGAAGAACTGAGACTGGCTATAGTCAACCATTAATGATAGATGTGTTTGCTTGCATTGTGATGGCAAGTTCCAGTTCAGCCACCAGAAACAGAAAGCAAACTATCTGAAACAAGGAAGTAACAGAAATGCAAAACAAAGTGCTGTTTGTGTTTGCTTTTAGGTGACAACAATACATACATTTTATTCTTTCAGAGCAGCATGGCTAAGACTGATGCAGAGTGATCATTTACAAGCTATCAACCCTCCTCTGCACTTACAGCTGAATGGCAAATTCAGGTGAATAAATAGCAAGGAAAACAGGAAAACCCTAAAATAGCCTCAGGAATATTTGTGAAAGCCAAATACCACCGTGTATTAAGATCTAAGAAGGAAATTAGGGCCTGATTCTCTGCATCTGAGCTCCACTGGTTGTGGGGAAGAGATGGTGCTTAAAGAGCAGGTTTGGCTTCTGTGAACCATCATAAAGTTTGCAGATGACACAGAACTGAGAAATGGGGCCATGCTGTCACCCAGATCGACCTCGGCAGACGACAGAAATGGACTAATGGGATTCTCATGGAGTTCAACCAGAAGAGCAGAGTTCAGCACCTGAGGAGGAACAGCTCCAGGACGTGCTGAGAGCAGCCAGCTGGAAAGCTGCTCTGTAGAAAAGGACTGGGGGGTCTTGGTGAACACAACATTCAGCAAGAGCCAGCAATTCACCCTTGCTGCTATGGAGACTGTAACAGTGTTGTTAGCTGTGTTAAGCAAAGTATTGCCAGCAGGCTGAGGAAGGTGATACTTCCTCTCCACTCGGCACCAGTGAAGACACTGCTGGAATGCTGAGTCTGGTACATCTTTCTTATGAGGAAAGACTGAGAGAAGTAGTACTGTTCATCATGGAAAAGAAGAGGATCAGGATGGAACTCATCAATGTCCACAAATACCTGAAGGGAGTCTGCAAAGAGGACAGAGCCATGCTCTTTTCAGTAGTGCCCAATGTCAGGACAAGAGGTATAGATACAAGCTGAGGAACACAGGAGGTTCCCTCTGAAGGTCCTGGGCATCCTGCTCTGAGTGTCCCTCCTTGAGCAGGATTTGGACTAGATGGATGCAGTGGTCCCTTCCAAATTCACTTTCTAAGATTCTGTGACTTAGTGACTGATGGAGTGACCAGATGGTTCAACTATGCTAACGTCTGCACTAACAGAAAATGCAATCAAGGCTTCTGTTTGACTGTTCAATATGTTGCAGAACAATTGATCTGTTCTTCTATACTGAAATTTTTATGAATAAAAAAAAAAATAAAATAGAAAAAATCTGATCCAAATCAACAAAACTAACTAATCCTATGGAAAACATTTCAGAGCTTTGACATCTCCTGACAACCCAACAGATATTTGGGAGATGAAAATCTATGGTTTCTGTGTTTCTCCTTATTTCATTACTCAGACACAAAACTCAATAGCTTTTCTTCTGTACGTGTCACAAGACAGCACTTGCTTCATTTTAAGGCTAAATTGTCCTTCTTTACTTGCTATCGGTTCACCAGCAAAACAGTCGTATCACTTCACAGAGAACAAGGTGTCAGCTAAACTGACCTGCCAAATCTCATCAGAACCACTCAAAGCTGGGCATACGGCTCTCCTTTTGCCATGAGGGTGTCTGTGTTGCCTGGACACAAAGTAACACTGGCTTACCAGCCCAATGCAGATCTGCAGTGCACCAAGAGTCAGCAATGCTGCATTGCTACAGGAGGTCACTGACAGTGTGTTTGTCACTGCATGACATGTCTACTCAGAAGACTGGAGTCACCTTTCCTACTGTCTAATGAGGCCACAGCCAAAAGAGAATGAAAATTCAGGGACACTTTCCTCACCTCCAGCAACCGCAGGCTCAGCCAGAGGAAGCACTACAGAACCATTTGAGTAGTACCTCACAAGCACTGAAAGCTGTAAGGTGGCCCAATACCCAGATAGCAGAGCTGACTTCCAGATCCCTCTGCAGAAGCCACAGTGCTAGCTCTGCAAGACATCATGGACACCCTCAACTATTTCAAAAGACATCAAGACACAGGTGCTGACACCTGAATTGACCCCATTGTGTTTAACAGCCCTTCAAATATGACCTTTCCCTGAATTAGTCTGATTTGAAAGATCTGAAATTGTTGACACCCAAAAGATCCCAACACAAGCAGTTTCAAGAACATGCTACATGCATACCCTTCTGCTTTCATATGTTGTGAACCTACCACCTGCAAGTTGTAGCTGATGTCCACTTTTCCCAAGTGGGAAGGAAGAGAGGCTCTCCTTGTTCACTTTCTTCCTACCACTTGCAACTTTCAGACCTTTTTCAGGTGCCTCTTTCCTAGCCTGAAGGATTCCAGTCTGTTTGACTACATAATTGGTGGTTACTCCAGAGCTTTTTCCATATCTTTCTTTCCCCTTTTACTCTCTTGTGTGTTCTTCTATAAAATCAGATAACCAGCTATCTTGGGTAAAAGTGAATTGACTGCTTGCTGTTTATCAGTGCTGTATGAGCTGTAGCCTTGTTTCTTTACTATTTATTTTCATTTTTAAAAGGAACTGGTGACTAACGGGCTCAGTTCTCTCTGTAATTTGGATTTGTGGTTCATTTGTGGGACCAGATTTGAACGCAACAGAAGTAAATAAACAAATCTGTCACTGAAATTTGCAATATGCACACCTGAGGGGAAAAGTGCTTTCTACCAACCCTGGGGGATAAGTAACACCCACATCCCTCATCCTAGAAATCAGTTACTTCTGCAGAAAGTTAAAACATTATAGTTCAACAGCCTAACCTAAAGGAGGCATGTCTTAATGCTCCACTTTCAATGGCAATAGTGTCATCAGCTCTTATAGAAAAGTTTCTATAGACATTTACTTCCTTAGTCCAAAAAGGTATAATTCAGCTTTGGATTGTAACTATAAAATGAACCATAAAGCTACTCTGAAGAAAAAGCTCTTCAGCTGCACTGTAAGGTAAACTGGGCCAGGTCAGCCACAGGCACAGTCATCAGCCAATCTTCATGATGTTTTACCCTTTGAGAAACCCCCCCTGGGTTTTCCTACAGTGGCTTTATCTCAGGTTGGCTTGTATCAATTAGTTACCCTGAAGCAAAAATACATTTTAAAGCAAAAGCTACATGCTGTAGTCAAAGAGTAAGAGCAGAGGTGAAGAAAGCAACTAAGCCCCTTTTCGATGTTTGTTAAGCTGTTTGGCCTGGCTGGCAGTTGGACACAAGGCAATTACTGATGTGCAAACAGCACTTTGCACACAGTCTTAATTCATAGATTTAAATAGAGAGTCCATTAAATCTTTTATCTGCATACACTTTCACTGAAAAATAAAATAAAAATTACAAAATAAATTCATTTGCTCGCAAGATTAAGGTTCAGTACTATACTCGCCAAAAGCAAATATAATACATTTTTCCTGTCCCTAATTGTAGCTGGTGCTTTTCTTTTTAAAGAACACAGTGTTATACCATTGTCCTGTTTTTCATCACTATTTTTTGATAACTCTGAGGATGGAATTATTCCTGCAGAAATTTATACCTCTCTTCCTCCATGTCCTTCCACCACAAGAAAACATAAAATAGAATTCAGATGGGAGTAATGGTTCCTTTTTCCTTTGGAAAAGCCTAGCAAAGAGAATATTTATGGGGAGATTCCCTAAAGTTTGTTCTGTTATTATATACAGTCAAGTGCAGTGACTCAGATTCAGACTCAGTGGCTTTGGTACAAAATGGCTTACAAACAAGGGTAGATCTGTGAGTTATTTACACTCGGCTTAAACAAACAGAGAACACAGGTCTGATCCCCAGTCTTTTCAAGAAGGCACAGGTTTCCTACTGCTGTGGTTAGCAATGGGTGCTGGGCATTATGGCTCTGTCAGGATAAGCACCTACAAATACAGTAGATGCTGGATATTTTGTCAAATAAGTTGCTAGAGCTGTACTTACCAAACATTTGGTGTTGAACAGTATTACACTGAAAAACAAAACTAAGCAAAATGCAGTTCCAAAGCACTGCAGCTGTACAATGAAAGCATGATTTTAGAGATCATCATATATTGTAGCTTGTCTATTCCCAAGAACCCATTACATTTGGTAGTTAAGTAGAAGAGCATCTTAAAAAAACAACAACAACAAAAAACACAAAAAATTGAAGATATTAAGATTTTCATTTAGGTCAGCAAGAATGGCTATAAGGGAAATAAGAGAAAAGAAGGCACTGGAATAAAGAAGATTGCTTTCAAAATTATAACTACCTTATAGTCAAACAAGTGTTTTGAAATTGCTAGATTTGGAAAAGGTCATGGTCTTTATGATTCAATATATCTCTGGTTACTTTATATACGGTGGCATATAACTACCTACTTATAGGGACACGTGTTTACATTTCAAGGAGCCTCTTCATAGTACGAACAGTTTACTTGCAAAACTGATTGAGAGCTGTTAAAACTAATACCCTTCAGTATGTTCAAGTTACTAAATGCATACTATAAAGTGAAATCAGAAAAGATGGGTTTGAATCTATTTCCTTTTGCATACTCAGGTTTTTTTATACGGAATTCCTGCATTGCCAGTTTAATTCCCCCAGAAACACTTCTGGTGCTGAAATATGTTCTTAATGTATAGGAGGTAAAGAGCTTAAACTGCATTTTGTGCTGTATCTTTCACCTCTTCACTTTTGCTATTCATTTCTCAGTGTTGTATTTTCACAATGTTTAATTAGAAAATGAAGTCAAAGCCTAGAAAACAGACGGCTTAAACAGGCTTTGTAAATGTCGCATAACAACTGTTCTGTGATTGGAGTTTGGGGATGAAGCCTTCATCCGTATTTTTAGATATGCTTTTGATAGTACATGGAGACTGCGGAAATATTAGCCAACAAAACATGACCACGCCAAGAAAATGGAACCTATGCAGCTGTATAAAATCTACTGTGTGTATGCTGTGCAATACGTGATGTTATTTATAGTTCATATAGTTTACAATCCACTCCATCAGATATCATAACCCCAAATTCAATTTCAGGTCCTGCTCTCCTACTTACAGCACTGCTGCTTAATTAAGTATTAACAAATAAAATAAAATAAAATAAAAAAATAGCCTACACTTAGTCTGAGCATTTTCAGAATTACAGGAACATATTGATTCATTCAATTTAATAGAGCTAAACCAAATCCCAGAAGCACATGAACATTTAAAATGGACTTAAGGCTTAAAGCTCCTTGTTATTTCTTTAGCTGTAAGCAGAAGGAAAAAAAAAAACAAAACAACCACATAATCTTGCACTAGAAAACTATTAGTATTTCATACAAGTATTCAGTCAACTTTAAAGAAAATGTAGTACAGATAAGTAACACACACATCATCAACTCATACTTCTTTTTTATTTTCAGGCAAAAAATATCCAGCTTGGAAAAGGTCAAGTACCACGAATTCGACCTTTCTCTCGTGCATTCTCTGTCAAAGTCTTACTCTTGCAAGCTGAGAAGGAAGGATGCAGCCTTCTGTACGGCGTCATCTTTCCCAGCGAGCATTCATTCACACTTTAAGGAAAGCAACACTAGAGGGCATTGCTGTAATACTCTTTGCCTGAAAGCTGACAACTTCAATGCATTTCTTTCCATGAATGTTAATTGCCTCCACTTTTAACAGAATTGTTCTGTTTGTTAGCTTGTTGCCATACTGAAGTGTTAGCCATAAAAACTTCATTGCAGTGAAGCAGCCAAGGAGCTTTCTGGAAAACACTGTAATGCGCAGGGCTGGCTGCTGGCAGTCAAGGCACACTATCAGCCACACACAAGGCCTGTTTAGGCCACAGTCTGCCTCTTCTGCAAAGCTGGACCCGTGCTGGAAGTAATCCAAGGGTGGCATTGGCTCAGAGGCACATCGTGGGGTAGGGGTGTAAGTTGCCACCACGGGTGCCCAGTGGTCACCAGGGCTTACAGCCCCATCAGAAGCCCTGCCACGCTCCTTGGATAGCCACAATATATTTAATTTGGGATGTTTTAATGGAGTGCTTGGTGTGCTCCTCCATGGCAGAGAAAGGAGGTTTTGGGGGAGGTCTGTGAATGCCACAAGGGGAGTGACAAGCACTGCTCTGGAGCAATGACTTCTAGGTCTCACTACCCTAGAGGCAGTTCTGCATCCCACCATCATGCCACAGCGCAAAGCTCACACTGTATTCCAGGGCCTCTGTCTTTGTCAGAAATAAAGGCTTTTGCCCTTAAGCAGTACCTGAATTGTCCCCATAATGTCTAAGCCTCGTGCCCGCTGCAGACAGTCCCATGTAGTAGCAGTAGGTGAGCTCGTGGTAGCTACTCTCGCGCTTCAGAAGATGAGAAATCCTAAGATAAGGAATGAATAGGAATGGGGAAAATGCAATAAAAATGCAGAACACCCCACCCCATAAAAAAGAAAGAAAAGGGAAGGATTTTAAAAAAGAAGGAAAAAGGAAGGGTTTAAAGTCATGTGGCATGCATGTACAGCAAAAACAAAAACACGATCCCTTTTAACTTAGTTAAGAACAGAAATGCAGAATGAAAGAAGCACAGAAATACCTAACAGTCATACAGTGATGAAAGCTTTCTGATACATTCTCTTTGGTTATCCTATTTTGTGAAGGTTTGTAATGATCTTTTGCTCTTAACATGGAAGGTACAGGAATAAAGAAAAAAAAAACTGAAATTATCATCTAGTTATTCATTCAGCAACTACAATGGACATTACCTGCTAGAAACCCATGCAAAAGATTAGACCTAAAGAAAGAAATGAGCTTATTTAGGACAATCAGCACTACAGTACAGGTGATAAAAACACAATGAATGGAAAATGCAGCTATTACTTTACTTAACACTCCTATACACAAGCCAGGAAATGTGGTACCACAATGGAAAAAGGGAACATCGTGCCATTAACAAAAATTAGTTAAGATAATGATTCTAACTAATAACCAGTACCTCCTGGATCACATTGACAAAATCAGTGGCAAAGAGAGATAAGTTTTGCATTGATATATAAATGAATAAATAAATGGGTAGAAAAGCAAGCAAATAAATGAGGGTGTGTTTTTGGGAAGGTTCTTTTGACTAGAAATTTGCAAATGGAAACACATGAAAGAACTGCAATACATTGACTGTGAGCCCAATGTACCTGAAATTCAACAGACCTATTACGTGTGCCCCATACTGCTGACTTTTACATGAGGTGGGATCACGCCTGGACAATAATGCTGTTGTTAAATCAATATGTGTCAAAGCTCTAGCGGTACCTAAGGAACACTCTGAACACCACAGCAACTTAACTGACAAGCAGAAGCTTATTAATGTGCCATAATTCAGGCTCATTGCATTATATGCTCACACCCTGTCCTTGGTTTACTAACTGATGAAACAACAGAAGCTGAATTTCATGGGAAGATTTGATTATCCCCAGCAGAAGCTTGACAGAGCTGGCCTGAGGGGGTTCCCTGGAAACTGATGGCAGGTGCAATGAATAGAATATTGACATATTGGCAGCTATTTGTCCAAGTTTCTGTTTAAAGGAGCTAAAAAGTAAGGAGACAGGAAGAAAATGCTAACAGCTTGGACCCAAAAGGACCCAATCAAATCCCTACAAAGCACAGAAAGTTAGCTGAGAAATAAGCTACCATTATTTGCAAAGCATTCAAGGAATGAAAGTTTTGTCTTTCCTCCTTAATAATGAGTAATGCAGTGCCTCTACTGACTGTCCAGACATCTAGAATCAACAGCATCCAAAACTCAATGTCCCATTTTATCCCTCTCAAAGTTTAGGCTTCCTATACCATATGTAAATAAGCAAGAGATACCTTAGAATGGATCTCACAAATGCAAAATAAACACTAATGTGCTAGAGCACACTAAAACAACCTACTGCAGATTATGGTAGCATAAGAATAGGTAGAACCTTACCAATAGAAATTCTTCTGTTTATCTTTTTGGGCTTCTTCAGATATGTATCCTGCCTAGACTTCTTTGAAGATTCAGCTCCTCATGGGTATTCTTTATAGACAGGGCTAAACTAAAGGAGGAGCTGCCTTATAAATCTCTAAATCTGCCTAATAAATCCATAATCTGCCTTAGAATACTACAAACACACTGCAGAGCTAACATAGCATGGACCAATATTTAATTGCCTCCAGTAAACTCAAAGCCCTTCCCATACTTCTGTGCCTCAATTTCCATGTGATAGATTTCCCCCAGCTCACTGTGCTGCCGTGAGTACAAATACCATGGAATCTGGATGATGCTCAGATATCACCAGAAACCCTTGCAAGAAAGTACACCAAGCCACTTTCTCAGCTACACCACCTCAAAGACAAATACAAAAGCTAAAGACCTGGAGCCACTCATTCCTGAGGTAAAGGCACCCTTAGGGACTTGGCTTTTTAATAACAGTATCACCTGGTTTTCCTCCTCCCAAAATGCAGGGCTGCACAGGGCTGATTTCAGGGGCTGCTCCTATAGTCAAGCAGCGTGGGTTTGTAGCAATAGTCCTGACCTCATCCTGAAGCTGCATGCAACAGTACAGACAGACACAGCAAAAAACAGTTATGTTATGTACATTACAATTTAAATCTGAGCTAAGCTCTTTGGTTTGATTTACAGCAGAAATTGGGCATTTTTTTAATCTTAGCACAATCAAATCAAATCAAGTTAATTCCTACTCAGAAACCAGTAAAATATTTTTCCCATAGTCTTTAGAAATGAAATGTTAGTTTGACTTGCCTGTCAGCACTGAACGCTGTATTACAGCTCATCTTCTCTCAGTCTAACATGTACTATTTGTACATATCAAGTTGGTCCGTACGATGATGGAGAATTCATCCACGCATCCCACTAGTTTTAGTCTATACAGTGTGGTGTGCGATCCTGCCTAATGCTTACTTCCCCACTGCTTTGTTGCGCGTTGGTTCACAGAGAAAAGTCAGGCTGGTTTATATGGGAAACAGATTTCAGCATAACGGGATAAAGTGACAATGTGGCATTCTCAGTATTTTATCCCAGACTCAAAATTTTGTGCTGCCCACAGACTCAGACCTACAAAAAGCAGGGGAGCAAACCCACAAGAAAATCTGGATCATCTTGGAACTCAGCTGCCTCTGAAGCACAGTGAAGCTGCCTGTTACCATGGCTATTTTACATGTCATTATATGATGTACATAAATAGATTAAAAGTATCATAAATCATAGTTTACATTCTTCTTGCTGAGAATACCACTGAAACCCCAATCCATGTTTCCTAAGACTAAGGTTTTACCTGGACCACTTCTGTGATCAATTATACCCTATACAAACTACAGTATATTCATCAAAATATTTCAAAAGGCTCTTTTTGCAATAAGGACCTTCCAGAATTACAGAACTATTTAAGAAAGAGAACTCTGACCATTATAGGCTTTTACTCTCACCTCTGCTACATCAATATGGGGATGCAGACTCCCAAGCAAACAGATGCAACACCTGCAAGAGGCCCAGAAAATGTTTCTTTAGCCTCAAGCATCCTTCTTGGAGGTGAGGCCAATTCTCTCATGAAAAAGGAGAAATAATAGACAAGAAGATACCTCTTGAGAATGCTCCAGAATTCAAAACAGGACCAAAAATACAGCAGGGCACTGGCTTTGTTTCAAAACAAAACCTCAAAATAAAATTCATATTGAAACAATAAATAAAAGAAGAAAAAAAATGAAATAACGATAGAAAGGCTGTAACCATACGTGCTTATAAGAAGTTAATATTTTCAAATCCTGAGCAGAGGGAGGTCTCTGCCATATGCATCTAAATCTTGCAAAAGTCTAAAATTTAGGTCACATCTATTTAGGACACTGAGCATCCCTTTTGGCAAGTTCAACATGGCTTCATGCTGAGCTACTTGAGCTGTCTTGCTCAACATGCTAGCCTTTCACATCTAGTTCTGAAATGCTCTTCTCTCTCCAGGTGCTGTATAAAGTTTCCATGGGTTTTATCTCAGGACTGAGGCCTTTGCTCTCAGGAGATGGGACTAGAAATAAGGAACTGCGGTGTTGAGGATGGAAGTCTTTTACAGTGACATCACTGAGATCTCTCAAAGTACTTCAATAGCAAAGGTGCCTAAAAGCGAGTGTGCTACTTTAAGTTCATCTGAATTGCATACTATGCCTTTGTGTCAAGAAGAATACAATGTATCGTATCTTAACCATTAACTTACTAATATTTGGGTCATGAATTAGGAAAACCAGAGTTATTCAGAATGATAGGAACAATTTCTCATAGGCATATGCACAGCCAGTTCTTAATCCCGAATCTTCTTTAATTAGTATGCTTCCAAACTGCCAAGACTGAATTCCTCCAAAGTCCTTATATCAAAGCTTTTGCACCAGCATAAGAATCAAAGTACTCTTTCAGTCCAGTATATGTTCTTTGTTTGATCTTATACCCCCTGATGGTTCAGGAGAACACTGATGCAATTTTGGGGGGTCATTAGGTTAAAATTTCCTTTGAAATATGAAGACTAAAGGACATAATAACTGAGACTAAGACAACCAGTGCATCTAAGAATTGAACACTGAAATGTGTCAACATTTTCCTGTTATTCTAAGCAAATACATCATCTAATTGTTTATTATTCTTTGAACTAACGCAAAGCAGGGAATTATGAAGTAGGAAATGCAAAAGATGAAACGAAAAGGAAAGTATGCATCATCAGATGGGGTTGTACAACTACAGCATGTAGAGCAAAAACTGACTTTAATAGCCTCATTTTTCAACACTGCAATCTTCAGCTTTATTTCCAAAGCAGACAGTGCATTTCGGCATTATTTCGGGCTTTGGTCTAAGCATAAGTGCAATTACAAATCAAAGACTATTTCTGTGTTTTAGTCAACAGTTGTCTGATGTGAGCCAGCAGTGTGCCCAGGTGGCCAAGAAGGTCAACAGCATCCTGGCTTCTATTAGAAACAACGCAGTCAGCAGGAGCAGGGAGGTAATTGGCCCCCTGTACTCAGCATTTGTGAGGCTGTATCTTGAGAACTATGTTTAGTTTTTGGCCTCTCACTACAAGAAAGACATTGAGGCCCTGGAGCATGTCCAAAGAAGGGCAATGAAGCTAAGGAAGGGTCTGGAACATAAGTCTTATGAGGAGCGGCTGAGGGCTGAAATTGTTTAATCTGGAGGAGACTCGGGAGAGACCTTATCACTTTTTACAACTCCCTGAAAGAAGACTGTAGTCAGGTATAGGTTGGGTGCTTCTCCTATGTACCTGGTTACTAGTGAGGTACACATTACTACAGAGGTTACGGCCTTCAGTTGCACCAGGGCAGGTTCAGGTTGAATGTTAGAAAAAAATTCTCCTCAGAAGGAGTGGTGAAACATAGGCACAGGCTGCACAAGGAGGTGGTGGACTGACAGTCCCTGGAGGTGCTCAAGAAAAGAGTAGATGTGGCACTGAGGGACACAGATTAGTGGGCATGGAGTGGATGGGTCGACGGTTGGACTAGATGATTTCAAATGTCTTTTCCAACTTTAACGATTCTATGACTTTGTAACATGCATCAGAAAGGACAAGCGCCAATAGGCAACAGTAATGTTTAACTTGTGCGTCAAGGATTTGTCTTCCACTTTATAACTTGTGAGAATGTAGACAAAGAAATGCATGCCTTCACTGCTAATAGGGAAGACAGAAGGTTTTTTCAACTCTATCCAAAGAGCAGTTCAGCTGTTCTTTTAGCCACGCAAATCTACTGCAGGTTAAGGAAGTACAGGGTATTAAATGTTACCCATACTGAACAGAAGGAGTGAGAAACAAATCAGCTATTAACTGCTAATTGTTGGGGAAAGGGAGGAGGAATCATTTTCTTTGGAACACAGTGGAACTGTGTTATTAACTTCTCATTTGCTCAAGTAACCATGTTGCACTTCAATGGATTTATTGATGAAGAACTTAGAAAAAGAGCTAGTAAGTATCTTGGCAACTTTGAGGCACCCTTTTATTGTGAAGTCCCTTGAGTTTGCAACACTGCTGCAGACTAATAAGCTGAGTGACAAACTTCTTTTGTGTGTGTGTGTGTGTACAATTTTTTTCTCAACATCAAGCCTATTTATGTAGAATGGAATTTCATTCACAACATAAAGATGAACACTAAAAAAATAAATACAGTGTGGCTCTATGTCATTCTTCAACATTGGGCTATTACACTCTTATCTCTCCATTAATAAAACTAATCTTTTCACTCGTAGAATCATAGAATCATAGAATCACAAGGTTGGAAAGGACCTATAAGATCATCTAGTCCAACTGTCCTCCCTTTACCATACCTACAGAAAACCCCTAAACCATATCTACTAGCTCCCTATCCAAATATCCTTGAAATTATTTCCATAGAAGAGATGCTTGAAGAATATAAGAACTTACAAGCTTATGTTTTCCTTGTCAAATATTGTCAAATATTTGAGATAATCATGGCAACTATGTTTCTTTCATAAAGGGAGATCCCCACACATCAAGGAAGGTGCTCACCTTTGTAATTATAAATCTGTAAAACCTGTATTGTCTCTGCACGTGTGTCCAAGGTCTGGAACAAAACTGTAAATTTTAGCTTAGTGCTCAATATTAACTTAACAGCAGTTTGTAAGAACTGCTCAGCGCTGTTAGGGCATATGTAAAACATTTCATAAAAACCTTTAATTATCTATTACCCAGTACAGCTGTTAAGTACAGTACAACTGTTAAGTCATATCACGGGACAACTTATTCAGGAAAGTGAATTAAATAAGTTTTCTTAAAAAACAGAAAAAGAGAGGCTAAAAGAGAGTGCTTTTCTCATGCAGATTTCAGGCTGCGGTGGCTATGATCTCCACATTCATTATTTTTCTTAAATGCTATATAAAAAAATACCAAGATGCTCTCCATTTGTCATAAAGAGAGATCGAGGGAGGTGTTTTCAAAATACTGACTTTGAAATATAAACTCATTTTCATCAACTTATCTTCATCTTAAGAGAAACCAACTTTTAGGAGTCACAAAATCCTTAATGAAACTGTTGTGTTTTTTTTATGAACAGTTTAGAATATTTATCTTCAGGACCCCAAGGAAACCTTGGTTTGATTTGGAAATGCTTCATTTAAGAGAATGTTTTATCAGCGCTGAAGAGTGAGTATATGGGTAGGACCTTTGTAACTGGTTTGGATGCAGAAACAAGCTTTTATGTTTTAACTGTTTGATGCTGTAATTATGAAAGTAGTAAAATGTTTTACGTTACAGACACAGCAATTTCATCTGCTGGATGAGTTTGTTACCTAGCAGCAATAATGCCCCACCTCAGCTACTGAAGATGGATGAAATGTAAGGGGCAACACTGGTAGAGTCCTGAATCAGCACAGGAAGATGCTCTGAGAGGTTCCTCACAAATGAAAAACACTTTCAACTCTGTGGCATATGTACCAGCAGATTGCAAATTCATGTGCTGGAGAGGCTCCCAAAACAATCTCACAAAGACTGCTGAACACCAGTGAAAGGGCAACAGTGGCTGGTATTTGAATCCAGCCAGCCCACTGAAGTGTGGGGTATTTTTCTTCCTTTCCTTTTTCTGCATGGAAAAGAGAGAACACGAATCTCTCTGAACAGGGAGAATAAAGAGCAACATTTTCCATTCCAGCCTATTAATTTCCACAAACTAACAGGAGCCTTGGGGAACAGACAGAGGAAAAAATACCAAGTAATGTTATTCTCCTACCAGTATTTTTGCGCCGAGGTGGCACTCAGAAACCTTAATATAATTGCTGAAAAGGATTTTAAGCAATGTACAGCTGAGTGAGATCACATGGAAACTGCACTATTGCCTATCTTGGTTGAAGCTTGTACTCCTTTATCTCACTGAAGAGCTGCCATTTGCATCAGCCAAGCTTCGATTCCCATTCTCTTAAAGATACAGTTTAAGAAAAAAAACAATAAAAAATACTAAAATACTGTATCAAGGCTCCCTATTCCAGGAGGAATGATACAGCAGTTCTAGTGGCATTTTAAAAATCAATGAATTTATGAGTCAGAATAATTGGAAAGGGATTCTTTCAGAAGTACTACTAGTTGTCACCTTATTGTAAGCACTTGGCCCACAGAAAAGAAATAACATTGAAACTTCCTAACCTATGCTGTTTTAGCAGTGTGACCACATTTCACAGTGGATGTGGACCCCAGTTCAAAATGTAGCTATAAATTGAAGAGTTGGAACATCAGGGAGTAGTAAGCGCTTCCAATTCATTTTCCCATAGGCACAAGTAACAAACAAAGGTCTTTAAGGTTAAATGGGCTTAACAGGCAAGCTGTCACTCTTAGATTAAGTTGTCAGCCAAGAAGCAAAAAAGTTCAATGCCAAATTTCCATTTTACTAAGGAGTGGTAAGGTGACATATGGAGATGAAGTGCTGAGTCCAGTTCTGGGCCTCCCAGAACAAGAGAGACATGGAAAGAGTGCAACATGAAGAAGGTGAAAAGACTGTAGTAGCTCTCCTCTGAGGAAAGGCGGGAGAGCTGGGGCTGTTCAGACTGGAGGAGATTTGGGAGATTCATCGATGTGTATAAATACTTGAAGCAAGGGTTCAAAGCGGATGGAGTTGGGTTCTTTTTGGCAGTGTCCAGTGCTGGGATAAGTATTTCTGTATAGCATGATAATGGAGCACTGACACAGATTGTGTCCTCGCAGGAGTCTCCTTGGAGATCTTCAAAAGCCATCTGGATGTGGTCCTGGACACCCTGTTCTGGGTGACCCTGCTGGAGCAGGGCTTGGGCCAGATGGACCCAGAGGTCCCTGCCCAACTCAGCTATTCTGTCATTCTGTGAAGATAAGAGATTTTACTTGAATATGTTGTTTGTTTTCTTTTTCAAACTGAGCTCAGACACAAAGGGAAGGTGAGACTCTGTGAAAAGCCACTCTGAGGAAGCAAAAATCAGATCAGTGCTGAGCTTCCCAGTCTGTGTTCCTCTGCAGAGGTCTGGAAAGGCGACAAAAAGTGCAGGAGAAGGCACAGGACTGGGAATTGTGCTAATCCAAATGATGTTTGTGGTCTGACTGCTCCAAGGAAATAAACCCATAATGGGCAAGAAGGTGCAGACAGGGTTTTAAGGGGAGAAGAGGAAGTAAAATCATTGAGAAGAGCCTAGAAATGCTAGGAAATACAACACTAAAATATCTAACCTTAAAATAATGAGTTAAATTTCTCCATTGAAAAAAGAAGTCATTCTAACGTGTCTGTGCCACCCAAGATACGATAACATACGCTGAGATGAGCAAGCAAAATTGCTACATCTTGAAAGAACTTTTTTCTAATGCTCCATCTCACTGGCTGAATGCTTCCTAAGTGGTAGCTGCAGAGTGGCAAAATGAAGATGCAGAAGCACTCAAACAGACTTGAATAAAAGCAAAAGAGCTGGAATAGCACCTAGATTTTGGTAGTAATGTAGGTTAAAGGCTGAGTTTACATCCTGACACAGAACAGGCATACGACCTGACATTTGGAGGACTGGCTCCAGAGGGACTAGAAATGGGACAGAGATACTATTAATTCCATAACTGTGTCATCGGTCTTAAGCAAGGACTCATGGCCAGAAGCTTCATAGAAATGTACAGACCCATCTGTTTCTTGTAGTCCTCTGTCTACATGACATATATGATTGTCTACTTATTTAAAGACCTGGCCAATTTTTTTTTTCTTTTCTAACACAGTCTTTGGAATGGTATAATAACAACGATAATTGGTATAACAGCAACAACAATAATAATAATGGTCCTTAATGGAAAGAGAGGTTCTAAAACCCATAGATCATTCATATAAGACACTAAGGCTTAATATTTTAATCCTTCCCATAATGGTTAATGAGAAAAAAGTGGCGTGAAAAAACAAACAAACAAAAAAAAACCAAAAAACAAAAAACAACAAAGAAGTCCCAATTGTTTCTGAATGCCTTCTGTGCAAAAATAAATCACTTGAACTCCAGAGATATTTTTGACATTGAGCTAAAGGTGTGTTATAAGAGAGTAGGAGGCTTGGTGGGTGAATATAATAGCTGCTTACCTAGGAGGGATGTATTAGAATCTATAAAGAGAAATGTGTGGCTGCCCCCATTTAATGGACATTAGCCAGAATATCAGTCACATAATTCATCTTTGATAGCAATTCTGGTGAGCTTGGTGGTTTTTCTTTAAAGCAAAGCCATACATCAGCATTCAATACAATTATTCAGTTGGATGGCAAAAGCTGGTGCAGCACCTCTGCTCCCTGTAAATCCTATTGTTCAAATTTTCATAAGAACAGAAGAAATGAAAGAGTAAAATGTTCTTTTTGTGTGTCTGTTCCACTTCACATTTCTCATCTAGATCTTTATGCAGCTAAACATTACTATCTTCTCAGTATTTTCCAACAACTTCCTGATCATCTAAACCTGCAATCAAGCACTGACTGTTTGAAAAATACGCTTTGCTCTATTAAGAGAAACCTTTTCAAATGCACATAGCAATTTATTTTTAAATATTTTGTTAATTTACTGTATAAGGCTAGCACATGTGTGCGCGTCATTTACCAAACTCTCTACTGAGTCCTGACAAAACAGATCTAAAGGAGATAGAACCTTCAACAATAAGCTCTGGTTATGTAAGACACTTAAATCTGTTTCTGTGTGAAATCTCCTCTTCTATAGATTCCTGTTAGGACACTGTCAGGATTTGGTTTTGGCCAGGTTGCTCAATACAATTACAGCCACAGCTCCACAATTCCTATGGGCACTTTTATTCAGATTAATGTCACTCATACAGTAAATTAAATGGCTGGTAAATTGCTTTAATATCCTGAGTTAGAGATTATTTAAATACCCTTGTTAATCTCAAATTATTTCAGCTGACTCTTCATTCACAGCGCAATGTAATCCATGACTAATGCTCCTATTACAATTTTTTTCTGCTGGAGTGTTCCTTACCTTCAAGGCTCATCTTTGCTGAATCTTAGCATCTGATTTGCAAAGCCAGGGATGCTGTCCAAAAATATGTTCCAGTTTCCGTACAGTATGTACTCTCAACAAAGTGTTTCACTTATGCATTTTTAGTTAGTGCTCAGTATTCCACATTAAGCTTAGCTGTCAGTTCCAGCATTCATAATTACACTGTTTGACCATACAAACAAATCTGAAGCCTGTTTGTTTTTCACTAATGTGACCAATATATTTAGCATTTCATGAGCTCTGCTATAAATAAAATATTGGGTGAAATCAGTCATTGGTATAACTTCATTGAAAACAACAGAATTACCTCTGAGAATAATTTAGTCTATTTAGTTATCATTTAATTGCGGGTATTTACCTGTAATCATCTGCTTATTAAAACACAGCTACATCCACTTTAGTTGATGGCTCTGGGCCACATCCAAAGGCCATCCTAATCAGTGGTAGACGTCTCAATGACATCAGAGTGCCTTACCTTGTGCTCAAGATATGCTACATTCAACTTCAAATTCAACAGAAAATGCTCTGTTCAGTATCTTGGTCACAGAGCTGCAGGTATTGAATTAAATTGAGATGCCCTTTGCCTAACCAAACAGCCACATAGCAGGAGAGGTTCAACAGCTGACCCCTCCAACAGCCACAGCCAAATCAATGTGATAAAAGAGGAAAGCAGAGGAGGGAATTTCGAAGGGGGGGCTATAAATCATAACATGAAATGGCAGCACACAATAAAAAGGCTGATGAACACCTGGCAGTGTTTTATGCCATCTCAATACCCTGCTTTCCTGCTACCCCAGCAGAAGAAATTCATACAAATACCTTCTGTCACAAGTGAACAGGCACATTTAAGAGCTTAAAGTAAAAGTCCTATGGCCTAAATTTGAAACTCATAAAGAGAAAGGAAGCCCCTGAATATTTTCTATATTGTAATGAAAGCATAGTACATCTCAAGATGGGAACCAAATGCTGGCTGCAACCAATGCCTTGTGTGATTTGGAATCAAATTACTTAAGAAATTGTTTCTGTCCCTATGAAATCTAACACAACCAAGACCCACAGCGATGCTCAACTGTGTGTGTATGATACAAGTGAAAAGGACTTTATTTTGGTGATGGGGTCTCAATTTGGGATTCATTTACCCCAAAGTTTGTAAAAGCTCGGGTCTATTAATCTCCAACGTGTGTTATAAAACTCCTCTCTTTTCTTGTGCTATGGCACAAGGACATGCTAAAACGAGCAGAACTGGTCATGATTATGAGCAGTTCTCTTGTACTACTTAAGGTATGTTACTGCATGAAGTACAACAACAGTACACAGAACACAACTGTACTTGTTGCATTGTACTTCCTGTAATTATAGCTTACATACCAAAAGAAGAGGGACATGTAGGACACGGGAAGGAAAAGCACCAACCAGTGAGTTGTGAGAACCGTATCACCAGTAGCGGCCATGTGGGGTTAACTTAGAATCAGAAGCCCATTTGAGTATTCTGCTCAGAACAGGACTGTCTTCGCTCTGTTACTGCTTCATTACTACTCTCTGCTTTAATTTCTTCTGTTTGGAAAAGGAAATCGCCTACTTCATCCCCCTTCTCTATTTTCTCTCATTTTATCTCTGGCTGTTTTGTTCTTTTTTTCTTTCCAAGAAGTTGATCACTTCAGGCATGAATTCCTGGATTAAGTTTTAGGGGAAGAACCTCCTGTTCTTTGCTGCCTGATGGATAATTGGTAACCAGTTCCAGAAAGGCCATGATACGCTCTGGCAACCGCAGTTTTAATCTTTATAAATAGAAGTTTCCATGAGCAACAAGAGGCAGCCTTGGGAGGAGCAGAGACTGAGGACCACTGGTACCTCACCAGCAACAGCCAGGAGGCAAGTTTACATATTCACAGAAGTACTTTTACTAGCCCATAAATCTCTGATTCAGTAGAGCTCTACTCCCTACACTACTATGTCATCTGCTTTCCAGGCTACGCCCCACAAGCAGAATTGGCACTACAGCTGCCCCACAGCAATTCCCCAAGCAGAGTGGCAGCAGTAGGTGTCTAAGCTATCCCCGCACTTTCTCCAGGTGGTGCTTGCAACGTGTTATGCAGCAGAAGCACCATTTGATACAGGCCGTTTATAGACAAGGTCGGTTAACTCCTACTAAGGGAATAGAGGGAAAGAGAAGCAATGAAAACACGAAGTTCCCATGGCACTACTCTGAGTACGAGGACTGAATTTCCTCTCAGAGATGCATCCCGCCCAAGGGAACTGAGGATGTCAATTAGACTTGTCAAGATATCAGCAAAACTGCTTGAAAAGATGGAAAGCAACAGAGAACTCTAAGGTAGAAGCCATGAGGTCCAGGAGAGGAATTCTGATGCAAGAAAAGCCTTCTGGGAACTACGAAAAAAAGACTGTTAAATTGAGGATAGAGAAACAGTGTTTAGAGAGAGTGGTTCCAAACATAATTCCACAAAGACAAGTATTGACAGTATTGGCTGCTAACTTCCTGCAGACTCAGATACAGGGAAGACGGGAAGAAGCAGTAACACTTGCAATTCAATTACATATTAATTTCCACTGCCTTATATTAGCCCTTTTCTTTGAAATGTTCTCTTTGCAATTTTCAGCAGACTTCAAAATTTTGCAGGCACATAAATCAAGGAGGTGCTTCATGCCCTGGCCTGGAAAAAAAATCCATTTTTATTTGGAGTAGATCACCTAGCACAGGATTTCTCATCCACATTTCAGACAGTAATGGGAACTGATGTCTAAGTGGTACAAATTCTCAATATTTTACTTCTATTATGCATACATTGCTTTAGAATCAATGTTGGTTAAGAACAATTAGATAACACAGATGCTTTACTCAGAGCAACATTCAGTTCCTGAAAGCAATTCTTAAGAGAGATATGTTAGTGAAACTGGGAAAAATAACTAATAGTCTCGTATCTTCGGCACTGACCTGTGACATGGAAAAGGTAAATTAAGTCAAGTCATTAAATCTGTGCACAGCAAGAACTGAATACTGCCCTTTCTCTTCCTACAGAAACACCTGAAGCATCCTGCCAGCACTGAACTGGCAGTAAAAGGGAAGGGGAATGAAGTCTGACATGGCTATGAGTTTAGTTTGTTCTAAACACTTAAAGCAGCAAGGATGTAGAACAGATTTCTGAAATATGAAACAAGAACCAAGAAGAATACCAACAATAAAATAAAATAAAATAAAATAAAATAAAATAAAATAAAATAAAATAAAATAAAATAAAATAAAATAAAATAAAATAAAATAAAATAAAATAAAATAAAATAATGGGGCTTACATCAGCCTTGTTGTGGTAAATGATGATGCTATCTCAGTGATCCAAGTGATTGTTTTCAATCATAGATACTGCATCCCTAAAAGAGTCACTTCTAATAAAATTCTTGGTTTCAGTGAGGGCTGATCGCAACATCTCACTATGACAAATTGAGGTAGACATGTCAGGCATAAAAGAAAAGGAAAGAAAAGAAGAAAGGAAAGAAAAATATTATAAATCATCAAATGCTTCTCCTGCATCTTTTATTCCTGTTTAGTTGCTAATTGGCTGCTCCTCTGACAGCACAGCAGATGCATGGCTCTGGGAAGCAGAGCCCCATCAGTCCCAGCATCACCTCTGCTGTCCTGTGGAGCAGGGCTGCACAGCCTGATGACACATCTCCAGCCTTGTCTGACATGGCACAGTCTTGAGGAAAAGGCACTTGTTTTGAAGCCTTTGACAAGAAAACACACTTCTCTCTGACAAGGTTTGCCTTCTCACTGCTTGTCTTTTAGACAGTGTTACTCATGCATATTGAAAGAAATAAATGCAGCCAGGACCTTTAGGCGTGTGCACTACTGCAAAGCAAATAGGATAAAGAAATGCAGCATAACTGCATCATGTAGCTAGTGACCCCCAGCATCATCAAGTACTTGTCTGTGGCTACTGTGGAATGCATTTCCCATGTTTTCCATTATCAGCCATCTTCTCCCCCTTACTGGGCTAACTGGAACAAATGCCTTCTTCTCCTGTTGGATGAACTTAGTTCTTAAGCATGAATGACAAAGGTGTGTGGTAGCGAATATATGTGCTAACGATGCAAAATTCATCAAAAACGTATTTAGAAGCCAGAAGGATCTAGAAAAGTAAAATAAAATATCTGGAGTTAAAGGAACTTGAAAGTCAGGGAACATGAAATGACTTTATTTAGGCTCTTCTGAATACGTGTTAGGTTACAAATTTTACTTAGTGTCTTGTCTGATGACCAGTTGGATTCCCATTTCATTTATTCAATGCACAAATTAAATGTCACTCTACAGAAAGGCATGCTAATGATTAAGGAAACTGATGTTGCTAAGGATAGTAACATCCACACTTCACTAAGAATAAATGTAAGGGGAGAGTACATTACTCCAAAGAATGAGACAAATGAGACAATAGAAGCACATCCAACACCTAGACCAGATACAGAATTGCTCAGAAAGCGATTCACCAAGAACCCAACTGCAAAATCTCTGAAGTTCAGCAGGGAAATCAACTGAAATCTATGCTCCAATAAAACAAACAGAAAAGCTCCAAGAGAAAAGTTTTACATCGGTAAAGGGGTAAAAACACGTAATTACAGATTTAGAAAGCCACAGGCTTATATTAGATACAGTAATTGAAACAGTTTTGATAATTCACTTTCCTCGCTGATGAGTAGTTTTCAAAGCTATTGACTGGGAAGCCAATACTCTTTTATGCAAGTCATTCCTAAAGACTAGAACTAAATGCCATAAGTTTATACACGCTTGATACTTTCAAAGAAATACAAGATGCTAAGGCAGAAACTCAATTTATGTAAAGCGCTTTAATTTCTTTAATACCAATATAAAAATTTTTACTAACTCAGGATCTGGCCAACGTCCACATCCTTAGGAGAATTCACCAGCTCAGGCCAGTAGTCCACATACACCAGTGGTTAGCAAGAGCCTCTTAAGGAAAGCAAAGATTATCCTTCTCTGGATACATACTCCCGCCATTCAACAGTCAGTGATGGTAGGTGTCAGATTCTCCTGACCAGCAGTTATATTCTGATCAGTCTTTAAAACTGCTGCTAAAATTGAATACCTTTTTTTTATTGAATTTATGTTCATGATAGTATTTCTTTTTATCAGCAAAGACACAGAAATCTATAGAACTATATGGATGAGGCTACTCATACGTGTAAAAGCCTAGGCCAGCACAAAAAGCTTTCTGAATTTTGCCATATTATCTACTATTCTGAATCTTCAGCTTCCTCTCAAGTCAGCTTCTCGCTTGCTGTCTTTTGGACCTCAGCTACAACGGCAGTTGGTCAATAATGACCAAAATATAACTCCTTTTGATGCGGGGAAAACTTAGTTTCCAGTCACATGTCCACTGGGAGAATACATGCACATTCTACACAGAGAAATTTCCAGATGCAAAAGCATGGCTAAGTGATGAGGGCTGGGAAGGAAGGGCTTGGAGGTAAGAGCAGGGGAAGGTAGGTCCTATGAGGAGAGGCTGAGAACTCAAATTGTTCAGTCTGGAGAAGAGGAGGCCCAGAGGTGACTTTAGGGCTCTCTGCAGCTCCCTGAGGAGGGGAAGCTGAGGGAGGAACAGAGAGCTCGATTCCTGGGAACTGATGACAGGATGGGAACTGCACAAAGCTGCACCAGGGAAAGTACAGACTGAGCATTGGGGAAAATTTCTTTAGCACGAGGGTGTTCAAACACTAGAACAGGATTCCTAGAGGGGGAGTCGATGCCCTAAACCTGTCAGTGCTCAAGAGACATTTGGACAAGGCCCTCAGTAATGTGCTGTAACTTTTGGTAAGCTCTGAAATGGTCAGGCATTTGAACTTGATGGTCGTTGTAGGTCCCTTCCAGTTGAACTACTGTACTGAGTTCATTTTATTCTATTCTATTCGGTGAGTGGAATGCAACTGGATGATTGAGAGTGTGACTGGAATATGAGAAAATAAAACAAAGATGGAAAACAGGGGAGGGATGCACAGTGCCAAAAGCCATACAATAAAAGGTTTTGTAGACAACGTAAGCTCTCATTTGATGAAGCTTAGTGTTGCATTAAGCTCTTTTATTAACCCAATCATATTCTGAGCTGCTTCCCTATTTCATACAATGCAGGCTTCTTTTGTCAACTCGCAGTTTTTACAATAGCTATCAACACTTCCAGAGTAATTTTTTTTTTACTACATTCATATTCATTCTGGATTTTGAAAGCTGCATATTATGTTCTTATTATCCGAAGGTAAATTTAGAGAGAAAATCTGAATAGAAAGTGAAAAGGTTGTGCTGCTAGTCTGCTTTTCATTCCTCATTTAGGACAGGAACACCTTGATTGAAATGAAGTCATGTAAAGACACACCACAACATTACATAGGAGTGATCTAAAACTTTTCTTAGAGAAAGATGACAGTGCTAGACAGAAGTTTTAAGAGATGAAATAATGCACGTTCTTGTGTACACTAATAAGGCTCCCACCAAAATTACTCTCAGGACTGCAGCTTTACTAATGTGTCAGTTCCCAATTCAGAGCCTCCAGATAACATCTCTGCTTCACATTTACCAGCACAGTTATCACAACGTTGTCTTTCTGACACCACACCAATGGCACAAGGAACTACCAACCTGCTACAGCAAGCAGGCAGCTTGGCACGTCCTTGTTAGTTATTTACTTACACCTTTCCTAAGCAAGGACAAGGTGACTACAGCATTTACTATTATCTCAACCTTTTTACTTTCTGACAAAAAGAAACGTCTCCACAAACACAAGACAAAAAAGTACTCCTCCTGTAGGACAATCATAGCGCCCAATTCAAGAAGACAGGTAAATCCAAAATCATAGTTGTATATGACATCCTATAAACCTTGATGAGTTTATGGACAATTAAGTTTTAAAACAAACTTTGGAGTGGTGCTAAATGTAATACGCAGCTTCCTTTCCATATGGTCAATTTGAAATATTTGTTAATTTGTAATATTTATCTCTCAACTTAAATACCAATCATTTCATTTCCAAATAAGTATGATGACTTGTTATTTTCCCAAGATACATCAGGGACAAACCGTTATGCTCATCAGCCAAAGTGACAAGAAAAATCGTTAAACAAAAGAATTAACACATTCATTCACAGATACAGCAGGGTTTATTACACTGTGCAGAGCACTGCCCTCATACAGCCACACAGCATTTGAACTACAGGAGAAATTCTTGTGCTGTTTGCCTTACCACCGCTTCACTTCATGTAGTAGGCGCAGATAAAGCAAATACTGAGATACACTTGGGTTTGTAGCATGACTCATGTTCTCCCTGTAACGCCCACAGTTTATCATTTCTCTTTCATCTGAAGTCCCTCACTTGCAGACTGCTAAGACTGCTGGCCTTTCTTCTTACCTCACATTTTCACTAGGAAAAGGCTTTGGATTTGGCACTACATCCAGATTGGAACACATGGACCTGCCCTTCCCAATTTAAGTAGCATACATTTGAACTTTTCTGAGTTTAAATATATTAAAAAAATAAATAAATAAATCAACTTAAAGCTATTTAATACATGTCTGCAGCTACAGAAAATGAGTAGGTTTCAGAAGATCCATCTTCTCCAGCTACACTGACCTTACTTAGGTTATTTATTCCTTTGGAAAAACACTGTGTGAATCACTGAACATACTTTTGCAAGTGCTATAGATATCCCACAATGCATCACATGTGTTTTCATAGCAAATGTAAAGCTTAAATATTCATCCACTTTAATGTGAATTAGCATCATGCTGTGTCTTCTTCATATTTAAATCATTTTTTTAGCCTTTGAATACAGAAAGGAATTTCAAAGAATTGCCTAGGCAATTAAGTGATCAGCGTGTGAATAACATTATCCAAAAAACAAAACCCTAAGATATTCAGCATCAACCTATTTATTGGTTTCAGTAACACACTGATGCAGGTCCTGTATATACAAATTTACAACAGTCTTACAGAGGCTTTCTTAGCGTTTCATGTCGCTTCGTGATTTTTGTGGAAAATAAGGTATTTTTGTTTGTTCATGAGTGACGGGGGGCTGCTGTATTTCTGATCACTTGGACATCTGTTCTCAGTAAAAGCTGGCAGAAAAATGTTATCATTCCTAAGATCCCATAGAGATACGCTTTCTTCAAATATGAAGCAATCTCTGAGTGTATCAAAAGTCATCCAAATCCATTAATGTGATTCTTGGGTGCTTATGGGAAGTACAATGTTAATATCCAGATATGGAGGTAGTAGAAACATTAGGTGATGGAGAATAACAACAAATACGCTGTCAATCCTACTCATATACTGCCTGTTTTCCATAAAAGGAACATCAGGTGTGATTGTGAAGGAATGGCTGATGGAAAAAACAGATATCAGAATAAGAATGAGAGAACAGATTAGTAAACTTCTGCAGTTCCAATGCGGATGACCTGTGCTTGCTCTGCTGCAAACTATAAAGAACAGGGCCTCTTTTTTTTTTTCCTTCAAACGAGAATACTTCATTGTTAAAGAGATCTAAACATGGGTGTTTACACAAATGTGCCTACAGACATGCTAGATAGAAGGCAAGATCCAGGAACCAATACAGATGTTTAAACGCAGCTCTCCAGCATTGTTTGAAATATTTATGGAGACAAAGCTAACTTCTTGCTTTGTGGACAGACACCCAGAGTTTAGATGCCTCAACAGTATGGCAGATGCAATGCAAATGACCCTCTCCCCTACCTCCTGTGTATGTGTGGTTCACTACATTCAGTGAAGAGTCCAATCAATCAATCGACATGAAGACCTGAACCCTTAGCATACTGGAAACTCACTCACTTGTAGGAAAATTTGTGGACCTTGATCATGATGAAAATCTCATCAGGTCTCCATCTGTGGATGTTCAGTGCAACTCAGACACTCAGATACCAGAACTTAAGTTGCCTGCATAGTCATAGATATGATATAGACCCCATAGAAGAATATGCCTTCTTAAAGTGCCCGCTTGGACACCTGAGGTTATCCAGCATTCTGTAAGATGTGTAAGGAAACTGAGCAAAGCTCAAAGACCACATTAAGAAAGAGAACAAAAGTCCTAGAAATATTCTTCATTCCCACATGGGAAAACCTTGTCCCTTTCTCACTGCCCTAGAAGACCCAAAAAGACATAACAGATATAGGCCTCGCGTCTGTATAAAATTATGAAGCAATTATTTTGTATTTTTACTTAAATGAAAATTTTGATACAACAATCTGTTGCAAACACTTAGAATTATTCTGAGACACTTTTACATCTGGTGTGCTAACTGTGGCTTGGTAAAATTAAATTTGTATTTGCAAAGACAAAATCATAGCAGTTTTGCCCACAGAACAGATAACATTAGGTTCAGTTCTACATCTGAACTACTCAGCCTGGGCATCATTTAGAGTCAGACTGATTTATTCAGACACCTACTTTGGAATGACATTAATTGCACTTTACATTGACTATATCTTGAATGTAAAGAAATCCAAGGGTAGCAAGCTCAGATGGAGACATCCACACTACACGAATTCCACACATTGTGATAAATGCAAATAAGAAGTGTGTGTTGAGTCCCTGCTTCTAATATTTTTGGCTGTAACAACACCCCTGCACTTGCCATTTATATGGACTGGCATACACTCCCAGTTCTTCGCTGAATATGGAAAAAGCACTACTAGCCAGATGAAGCGCAAGGTAACAGTATGAATGATTTTCCCAAACTCTCAGAATGAGCTTCTTATTCATTCACCACTCATTCCCTAAGACATGAGCGCAAGCTAACAATACACACTTCACTCTGTTGTGGTGTTAATCAACATTTGCAAAGACACTTTGAAATCCTTAAATAATCCAGAAATATGAGGTACTGTTACTGCTGTTGTTATGCAGTTTGACGTTAGCCCTGATTTTAGTCCTAGCTGTATTCTAATGAGAAGGTTACCACAAACCTCAGATTCCCACACTTCACACAGTTGTACCTCATAAAACTGAAGCAATCTCCCAGTAGCAAAAGGTCAATTAAGGTCCCACAACATAGTATCTAGCACACAGAGATGTCACAGATAATTTAAAACAGGCTGCTTGGAGAGCTGTGTATGTCCCATCACTACAGGTGTTCAAAGCTGGTTTAAGCGTGGCTTTGAGCATCCTGATCACACTGAAAGTATCCTGCCTATGGCAGTGGGGCTGGAACTAGATGGCCTTTAAGGTCCCTTCCAACCCAAACCATTCTATTATTCTATTAAAACATTTTAGCCTCTCCCTCATTTTAAAACATTTTAATCACTTTCCTCCCATAAAATTCTGCAGAATGGAAGTTCCTTCATCAGGAAAACAAAAATACTGTAACTGAAGGATATACTGCCTATACTGCTGTAGGTAGGCAGAAGAAGCAGCTTATGGCCATTCTCCCTATAAAGTATAATTAATCTATAAATTACATGTAAGTCTTGATTGCACCACATCTATGTATATAGTAAGGATATATAGTAAGGATATGTATATTGACAAACCACTTATTCCAGATCTTATAACATTTTACTTAAATATTCTACAGTACTTCTATACAACTGATACAGACTGTGTTCTTAAAGGTTGCAGGGAGATCAGTCATATTTGTATTACATAGTTATCTTCTTTTTCCTACAGAACTAGACTAAACCAAACATTCAATAATCAAAAGCAACAGAAAACAGCTTAGAAATCAGCTAGACACAAAATGTAAGCCATTCATGCAGCTGAAACACAAAGCAAACAAGCCCATGGGAGGAACAAAACTGCTGAACTTCCAGTAATGAAAATATTTAGAGTTCTGTTATAAAACCTTTTTTAATTCACAACCACAAAAAGCGATTTGATACCACACTTACAGGATAACTGAGAAAGGTCTATATTTATGAATGAACGTGTTCCTATTGAGAATGCAAAACTCAGTAGGAAAGGGATGACTTACAGATACTCCCTATGGAGTAGCACCAGTAGCTATCAGGACTTCTTTAGGCATTTCAAGCATCCAAACACAGCAAGTGTTTAGAGCCTTTTTTCCCCCCACTTTTGCTTATTAAAAAAAATGTTGTCTTACTCAATCATTCCAGCCATTCAGCCTTACTGAATCATCCCATGCGTTCGCAGATTAAGCCTTCTAACATGACTCAGTCGCAGAGGAACTTTCTGTCAATTCTAAAAATAGTTGCATTTGTAGATTTGTAAAATAGAACATTACATGCTTTTAAATCCCAACAATAAGGATCTCATTTAAGTAAAATATTTTAATACACCTTGAAAATCGCCAGATATACCTGCTGCTATAATGGGTAGATGGATAATGAAGTGTATAATGCATACCAGCAATTTGGCACTTTTACATTTGCTGGATCACATAAGTAAGATTTTTTTGACTTAACATACAGTTTTCATGGCAATTTTGTCTTAACATTCCAATGGCTAGCAGTAGTTTTAATTCATAAAATGCCACAGTACATTCATCTGGAAATAAAATGAACAGGAATTCTTCTTTTTCTAAAAGGTCTCTCAGTACCACTTATGGTTTTATTATCTTTTTTCACCTTGTGTTTCATTATTTTAATTGTGGGTAAAGTTCTCTTTGCACTGATAGCACATCAGTCAAGTACAAGAGGCACACATCTCATGAGCAGTGTGGACGGAGTTAACGCTCCCAGCTCACTGCAGATCTTGCCACTTTTTAGCATTCCTAAATGAGTACAACAAACAAGAAATGAAAAATTGTCAAGTTAGAAGAATCAGCTCGGAGATCAAAGGCTTCCAATCCAAATGTGGTTGATGAGAGACCCAAACACATTTATTATGTGACAGCTAAATTCCCTTACCAGCATTTGAAGCTTGAAGAAAAGCCAATGTCAGGCATTATAAGATACTTTTGCCTCCACGCATATTCCTGGATTTTTAAGTGTACCCTATTTCTTTACGCATCTACTCCTTTTTATGCCAAAATATTTTATGTATTCTATATTTTTATGTACTTAACTACAGGGAGCAATTAGAATGCTGGCACTTCCTGGGTACTCACATTTAAAGCTTTTATCACAAGAGAGAAGGAGCATGTCGTGTACTCATACGGAACAGAACCATTACCAACAACTGCTATTATTGGCATGTTCCAAATAAGCTCCAAACAGGCTTTTTTCATCTTAACCTCCTGTTGCTCTGCAAGGAAGAGAGTTACTAAGCATCTCAGGAGATGAAGCAGAAGTGTATTCACTCTTTTATTTTTATTTTTTTTATTTTAAAAAACTATTCTAGGTCAGACCTGCCTTGCAATGAAAAGTGGGTGCACATGCAGGACACTTAACTCAAAGGGAATACAGTGCTGTGACACAGTTTTCAGTGGGTTCAGCTGCAGTCTTATACTGATGAAGTAGATACTTATGATGCCTTGATGCATAGGTGTTGACTTTAAAGACATCTTCAACAACAGTAAGAAGCTAACATGAAAAGATTTTTACTTCAAGAGCTGTGTAACTCTACGACCAAAGTTCTACTGGTATATATTCAAGAAGAGATGATCTGTATATTCCTCACCTGGAATTCACAATACCAACATGGACATCCCATATGACAGAAACCTCCTCTGAATGAGTCATCCCAGGATCCAGTGTTGAGGTAGATAGGGGTGATGCAGCTCAACTGCTTGAGGGTGACGCTGAATGCCTTTGGACTACCTATTTCACCTCACACATATTAAGAACGACCAGTAACTGCAACTATAACTCAGGTGGAGGGAGCTATAGCACATATTTAATCAGATGAATCTCACATCTTGCAAAAGGAGTCTCAAAAAAAAAGATAGAATCCATGTTTCCTTTCAAACACAGTTTCTCTTTCCTTTAAAATTAGGATCACAAAAGCATGTAAAATATATCAAATACTGTGAGAAATAACAGATGTACGTTATGAAAATGAACTAACATTTCATCAAGATTCAGACTTTGCTAGGCGACACTTTCACAGATGTAAGCAATGTTCTTATTTATTTCAGACCATTTTCAATACAGCAAATGAAGGAACCAACAACATCCAAATTCCAATTGTGAGGCAAGAAAACAGCAAGGAGATGAGTGTGAGGGGAAAAAAGCTATCAAGGGATAGTCACCTTATATTTTATAGAGAATTTGAAGACACTTGTCTGTTGGAAAAACCCAATCAAATACGCAGTGTTTGACTATGAGAGCAGGGGCAGCAGAAAGGCGATGTCTTGCCAGGTGATTGCGCTGCTGTAACACATTGAGCCTGGAGAGCTTGGCCATGCCATACCAGTTTGTAGAAGAGCAGAACGGGATGAAGACACAAAGCAGGATGCTACCAACTACCTGATTTTGCCACAGGATACACAGATAAAGCATGGGAAGATCTTCTGATACACAGGTGGAAGCCAAAAACGATGATAAGGTTTTTGAGGATCAGGACACCAAAAAAATGGAATAAAAAAGGAGATGCTAAATGTGTACTTGTTATTACTCATGCCTTTGAAGGCCTTCAGATTGAGGTTTTGTTGGCTTTACTAAGCTGTTTGCTTTATGGAAAGCGGATATTAACTAGGAAATAAGGGGTGTCATATCAGTCCTGATACATATGGCATGACAGGGTCACTGAATTTATTTTTTTGCTCACTTAAACCTTATTCTAGATTTAATACTGCTTATTGATTTCATTTAGACTAAAAATAATTTCATCTTCTGAAGCAGTATTTAAAATAGATCACGCATTCTCAGCTATTTCAAAGGAAATTTCTAAAAATGATGGAAAAGCACACACAGCTCTGTTCAGGGTAAGCACTAAACCTGTCCCCTTTTTATTTTCAGTCATTACTTGAGATCAGCAGTGAAGAGTGCTGACTGTGGTGTTCCCTAAACACACTAGCCTAAAGGAAGGTCAGTGTCCATGTGATGGGACAAGCTGCAGAGCTTTTAATTGTGGTTTGGAGTGAAATATGACAGTGTTGGCACGGTCTGAAGACAACATCTTAGGGGTGCTACCTCCCAGGCACTTCCAAAACCAAAGTCTCCTTCTTTAGGTTTCTCTGACTCCAGAAATATGGCCCAAAATACGTCAATGACTCCCATCACGCTGGTGAGTAAAGCAGCTCGCAGCAAATTCAGTGAGATGGAAAACTCAATGATATCACGGAAATGTGGGCTCACCCACTTGGCAGACAATTTCCAGTTTACTACCAAGCCAGTGTGGTAGATCCATTGTCAGTACAGAGGCTGGGCACCAAATGCAGTGAAGTCTTGATCTTGGACACCTGGTACACCTCCAGTGGTTACTGACAGCTGGCGAGGCTATAAGACAAAGGACACTACAAAGCTGAAGGAGAATAACTTGATGACATCCTGTCTTCAGTTACCACAAAGTTGTTATCCCAGCCTGTAGTTTCAGGGTGTCATGCTGTTTTTCTGACACACACAGAAATCATAAAGAATATACTGTTTCCCAGGAAAATAGCTGGATCTTGTTTCCATTACAAAATAAATGGATCATTTGTTGGTATATGGCATAGCTGAGCTGAAAAATGCAGCTTTTCTTGTAAGCACTCTTATGAGTTACAAAACAGTCATCAAATTTGGACAGAGGAAGCACATTTAGATCAAAATATATTCAAGCTGATATATTCAACCACTGTTTCCAGATAAGGCTGCAATGAATATTACTGACGTACGACACAGCCCAAATATGATGCTAAAACCAAAAGCCTGTTCACAGTAAGGTGTACACAAAAATTTCCTTGTGCACATGTACTTCAAATGGCTGAGTTGAAATATTTCAAATATTTGGCATGGCTGGATTTCACAGGGAACCAGGCTCATTTGTGGAAACCAAATACAAATAAATTGAAATCTGAACAACTGACAGCTTAAATTTGCACAGACATAGAAGAACGTTCTCCAGGCACATCGGGAAAACACTTTTATGTGGGCTCATTTATTATATCAAATAACAAATACAAACACATATAAATCTCTAGAATCCATTTGTTTTTCATTGAACTCAATGTTTACTGTTAGGCACAGACTCTTAAACAGCTCCCTGAGTTGTGACAGAAATATGTGCCTAGAACTGAATTTGGTTGCTGGCAAATCAGCACCTGGCATTATCTGGAAAGCCTCGAGGTACCCGATGCCAGCATGTACATTTCAAGCTGGTAGATATGGCACACAGGTTACATGGAATCCTTGTGAGGTGATGGCCAAAGGGCAGGAGGGTGACCCAGGAGCACCTAACACAGCCCAGAAGTCCTCCTGCCTCCATGGTGAAGCCCACCCTGTTCTTACTAGTCCTGTGCAGCTGTTGCTTCTCTAGAGGGACATGAAGGTGGTCCAGGCCCAGACTCTGCTATACTAGCCACACCTGCACGGGCACCTTGGGGATGCTAAGGCAGCTTGAAGTAGGCCAAGCTAGATGCTACGCCTCAATGGGAGCTCAACTCTATCCAGTTGCTAGCACAAGCTGGCACTAACAAAACACTGCCTCCTGTCAAAAATAAAGATGATTATGCTTTCTCCTTCACCCCCAAATCATACAAACACAAACACTGGCAAAGCAAATAAATGGCTGGTGTGCAACAGGAAGCCTACAGACTTCATGGAGGCCAAGCCACAAACGCAAAGGGAGATTTCAGTCAGTTTCTTGTTGCAGTGACGGGGTCTAAGTGAAGGCCCAGGTCTATGCCTCCAGACATAGGGTATTTCTACATGATATCATAAATACAGCATTTCAGTACCAGCGGAATTTACAAGAAGTCCATTGAAAATGACTGTGGTGAAGAAGAAAAAAGAAAAAAAGAAAAAATAAAATAAATGAATTTAGGAAGAAAATTCACAGAGATGGAGCTATTTGCTGCTGACACAGGCAGTGGTTCAGGAAATTCTTTTTGATTGATCCCCTGAATAAAAACTGAAGTTTTAAGTTACATATGAGACATAAACAAAAAAATCTACAGGTAGCCATTAAATGATATTGCATCATACTTCAAATTTTACAGGAATCAATTTTAGTCACTTTTAGTCTTTGTTTTTTTTCCGCATACTCAGAAGCAATTAAAATGCCTTCATAAGAAAAAGAAAAAAAAAAAAGTAAAATTGTTTTTATTATTATTATACTTCAGTCATTTTTCTTATTTATCTTTTTTTTCAGGAGGGAAGTGAATAGTTAAAATTTCTTTAAGGTCTAAGCACACTAAAGATGTAAGAAAAGTTACTGTTAGAGCTGCTGTCTTAATTCTTTCCCTGCTCTTCCATGTGGAAAGTATATAAATGCTTAAGTATAGCCACAATCTGTTGCTTACATAAACAGTCTATTTTTCTAGTAGGTTTATGGCATATAGGCTCATGCAGATTTGTGTTACAACAGCATATGAAAAATCATGAAATTTATAAGAATACCATAAAATCCTCTAGATCAAACCGCACAGTACGGCCAATGTTATGACAGTGTAAATTTTTGTAGATACAAATTCTAAGGAAACGCATCAAAAAGCTCTTACTAGGTAATATTTCAGTGTATTCATCCTTCTTGCAAAACCAGAACACCTTGCATGCATGTACATTGCTGGGGTTTTCTTTATTTGTACTTCTTGCAAATCTCACTAGTGGCAGCAATTACAAGAGCTGGACTTATTTACAAAGGGGGGGGGAGGGGGGAAGGCGTAGAAGACATTTTTATGTTTTGTGCTTAAAAAAAGAAGGAAAAAAAATTAGGAAAAAGAGAAAGAAAACTAATGATCACATTGATACTTTTCGGAAGGGAATTCACACGGGAACAGCCTGGCTGCCAAGAATACTTTGTTCCTTGTGCTGCAAAATCAGAAACACAGGAAAATTTTGTTCCATTGGTCAAGAGGAATGAAGTTCGTGTGGTACATCATGATAAAGATGGGTAAGATGTTTCTCCAGGACAACCTGAGCCAGTTTTGTGACAGGTGTTGAAAAAAACAGGCAAATTTTATTCAACGTTACATGAACTTATGCAACTGAAATTAAGAGTGCTATAACATATTGTGTACAAGAAACGTTTGGATGTTGTGTTGAGGGATATGATTTAGCTGAGAAGTATTGGTGATGGTTGGACTGGATGATCTTTTAGGTCTTTTCCAACCTTGATAATTCTGTGATTTTGTGATATTCTTGCATTAACTTACTTCCTGGGTTGTTTTCTTTTTGTTTTTAAACCAATTACTCTATTGTACAGGTCAGGTTTTCCATGAAAATCAAAAGTAGAAAAAGTGCCAGCTAAGGAGCAATCAGCTCAGCTCCTTCCATATCAAGATGCATTATACGATGCTGATGAAGGTTTCTATAATCCCTGCAGCTTTGTGTACAACATGGCAACATTTAAGTCTTTCACGATGAGGTTTGTGAAAAGTGTATGATAGCTCAAAAAACAAGAGGTGTTATGTAGCTCCTTTCTTCCCCTATTCTTAGCCCACTACATTTAACCAGAAAATAAACAACTAAGGTAATCCTCCTCTGTACTGCTCTATGAGGGTGTCTCTGCTAGTTTTTCTGTTACTCCAACATTTTTTATCACGTCTCCTTTTCTTCTGGTCATAATTCATATCACGTTTCCCTAAGCCCCTCCACGACACCTTCCCTTTTGGCTCTTAACAACATTAATCTGGCTTGCTCTAACATCTGACCTTTGCAGCTGATACACTGCAATATTGAGAAGTGCAGGAAAGCACAAATGTTACCATGATATGCTTTGCTTATAGCACATGATCTTACAAGCAGTCCAGTAAATTTTTATCCTTCATTTTGACACTATAATCAGAATATAAATCTTCACACATCCTTCTGGTTCTTGGGCATCACATTTAGTGCACTGTGTTTCAGTGTCCATGTATGAGCTGGGAAGTAACAGATGGAAATTTGTCAGAACATCTTAAATGAAATTCTATCAAACTAGGAAGCATACCACCAAATAGTTGTGTTTTATTTTAATAGCAACATGTAACTTAAACAATAAACACACACACACACACACACACACACACACACACAAAAGGTTCCATTAAAAGAAGGCATTTGTTATCTGTCAAAGAAGAGAAATCAAATGTTTTACATGACTTGGGTATGCAACTAAACTGGCAGTTATCTACAAGCAGAGCCTAAGAAAGCTCCCAAAAAAGATCACAGCCTGAATGTGATATATTTATATGGGGGAAACTTTTCTTTTTTACTGATCAAAGCAGCACTCCACAGCCTGGCACACACTGCAGCTCTCAGCTTTATATTTTTCCCCCTCCTGCATCATTTTTAGGACAGCAATTCACGACAACTTCAGAAAGTAAAAAGAAATAGAAATTCATCGAGAATTGATGGAAGACCTGACACCAGTTAGCAAAGAAAGTGCATTTCACAATTCATACATGACAAGAAGTATTTGAGAGTGACTTCCACCCTGAAAGGATCTGCCTGCTCTAAATCATAAGCACATTTCAAGTTAGCAATATTAATGTATCAGATTAGACATCTACTAAGGAATTTACAGTCTCCCAAAGCACCATAAAATGAAAATGCTATTTGGAAATGCAATAGTTAAGACATAGAGAAGAATGAAATGAATGTCAAAAAGAAAACTGAAAACCAAGTAATAGCAAATAGCATTAACTGCTCTATAAATGACCTCAAGAATGAGCACACATCACTGCAGAAGACCTTTTACTGGTGGGCCTAAGAGCATTTCCACTGATTTATGTAACCTGTAACAATTTATTTTAGATGTAGAGAAATATTTTTTAGGCAGGAAAAAGAGAAAAACTTTGGGAAGCATCCAAAACCACTATAGCACTTCTTAATTTGAATAAGAAATGTAACAGACCTTCAAACTATTGAACTATTAACTATTTAGATCTATGATAGTGCTTTAGTCATCCATTTCATTATTATTAAAAGGGCAGCGTACGTGCCTTTGAATTCCCGAAGCAACATATAACTTCCTAAATCTTCTTGCAGTTGACATCTTGAAGCGTAGATAGTTCAAGTTCTCCTAAGAAAGTTGGTGTTATATAAGGTTATATTACTTTCTGAAAGGAGAAATGAGGCTGAAAAATACTGTCAATACAAGCTTTTGGAAGCATGGCATGTGTTTTGGAGTAGTAAATTCTAATTCGCCATTTAAGAAAACTGCTATCAAAGTATTCGTAATTCACATTATTATAAAAGAGCAGGATATCATAACTAATGGCATCCCTCTTCAACTTTATCAAAACAGTTTATTTTGAAACAGCTCACGTTTTGTGCTCATCTCTTGCATACTGAATGAGGACTGATGTGCATGAAGATGGGATATGCTACAGAGGGCAATGCATTTCAGGACTGACAGAAAAGTAATGGTGCATTTTCAGAGGCGCTGCTGCATTATCTGCATATAATGTTCTAGCCTGCTCTCTGCAAATACTTGTGATAAAACACACCAGTCCACAAATCACAGTGTGTCATAGTGGGTTTTTTAAGCCGTATGCTATGAAGGAGCCATGCCTAGTCTGCGTGAAATATTTCCATTTCCTGGCCAACTAAAACTAACAGGCCAAAAGCATCAGTCCCATTTACCTATCTGAATGCTCAAAGAGAACAGCCAGCTTAAGTTTCCATTATGGCACTGAGAAAGCATCCATCAATGAAACCCTAAATATCAGATTTTCTCTCAAATTCAGCAATTTTCTGTATTTGAAAACTAATTTTGAACATTTGAGGTATGAATGCAGATGACTTTAACTATTTCTAGGTAACACATTTTGTCAGCAGACTCTTAAAAGTGCAAGACCAAAATCTTGGATTGAAATAATCTAATGGATATGATGCATCCATTAACAGAAGCACTCAGCATGCTTACATGTTAAAAATGACTTAACTTCCAGCAAAACGCTGTGGATAAGATAACCCTGAAACAGACACAAAACCAGTCCAGTGCTGGATAATAAAGCCACAAGTCGCTATCCATGCACAGAGAAAGGCTGTTTCACGTCCCACAGCAAGACAGAGCTGGGGACATCAGAGAGGCTGAATATGGTATCAGAGGAAAAGTGAACCCAGGTCATCCTTGCCAACTGGAGCCCAAAGCCCTCCCAGCCAGAGGACATCCACACTTCTTCCTTACGCAACCTCTTTGTGCCACGTGATACCTTCACACCCCAATTTCAGAAGATAAATAAGCATTCTAGAGTCCGCTTATCTACATCAGGCCACAGGAAGCCTGCTTGAAGGAATCCTGAAGAATTCAAACAGATGTGCAGACTTTTCAATAACCTCAGTTGTGCTTTTCCAATGTAAAAAAAAAGGCAAAGGTTCTTCCTGTAGCTTCAACCATACAGGATTTGAAAGGCTGCAAGCTCAAGGAAGGAAAATCAAAGGAAGAAAGGCAAGATACATCCTCCTTTCTTCTCATCAGGGAGGATGACTGCTACCCATCACTGAAATTCAAGAATTTCTGTGTTCATTTGGAGTGAAATGTGCCGTGGTGCAGAAGATGCAAGGTGGGCTTGGTGCTGGTTCTCTTTGGAGAGAATCTCACTCGGCACAAATGAAGCCAAAGTGCCATCTTTATCTTAGCTGGGCTCAGTTTAGACAAATTCAATTGAGTAAGAGTGTTTATTCTCTGTAGCTTTATATTCCAATGTATTATGAAGCCATAAATCAATAGGAATGTGAGCATAAAAGATCCTCTGGGTTTTTTGTCCTTCCCCCCACTTTTAAAGATTACACTAGAAAAATAAAATGAATAGTAATATCATGAGACTCCCTCCCTACTGTTTGCCATGCGGGAGGAAAAAAAGCTCAAGAATAACCTCCCACTTGTGGCTATTGAAGCCATTTGCTCTGTGTTATTTTTATGGGCTACATGTGAAACTAGAAGGAAGGTGTGAAAGCGGGGAAGTTCTTCCTACTCCTCGCTGCCAGCAAAACACCCAGCAGCACCGTAACGCTCCCCTGCACCCCACAGCTGCATGAGCTCCCAAAACGGCACTGCAACGGGGAAATATTTGGGTATTTTCCTTAAAGGCTACATTGATTCACTGCACCATTAATAAGGCTGCATATAGTCTCCATGGAAAGTCACCCCCCTGTCCAACTGCAAGACTATCAGATCTACCGGAGACTTTACTGTTATTTTATTAGACACCATTTTTATATTATCCTGAAGGCATTATATGCCATGCTGTTGAGAAGTAAAGAATCAGAGAAAACTAATTCAGGTGACCTCTGCCAGAAAAAAAAAAATAAGGCTGATCAGAAGTCGACATATTAAAAAACCCCATGAATGCTAAGGGCAATTAGATTCCAGGCTAGCTTAAACAATTACTTTGTATTCTCACCCACACCTTAGAGATTATTAAAAAAACACAATGTTGCCTAAATTAAAACACAATGTTGCCTAAATTAAAAATTCGGAAAAAGGAAAATTAGGAGGCAGCCCAAAAAAAAATGCTTTGAGTTGCTGCTCTCGGTACTGACCCATTTCCTCTCCAGGGCAATGCAGCACAGTTATTCCCTCAGAAAAGCAGCTGGACCAGCTTCTCGCCTCCAGGATGAGCTATGGATCACAGACACCTTCAATGACAACCACACCAGCAGCTGGTGTCCAATCCTAACTCTCTGCTCCTCAATCTTCCGCTTTCCTTTTCTATCTCAGTTTGTGATTGTATTATCAAGACTTAACCTTTCCATTTGCTAGAATACAACTTGTCGTTACAAGACAGAGCTCAGTGGATGTGACAAACCTAGGATGCTTTTCTTTGACAAAGCAAATCGAATTTTCAAGAGAACGTTCAAGATGGGGGATACAAGATTAAGAGCAGAGGAAGGACTTTGGGTGGAAAAGGAGCAGCTATGAAGGATAACGGGGAGGTAAAGATAAAAAGCTCTGCTGCATATCACTCCTTGTGCTATTTGTGCATCATATTAAATCTGGGTCTCTAAATTACTGATATTGCCTTCTTGGATTTATGTGCGTCTTTGACTGTATTTTCGTCCTGTTATATTACCATCAATTCGTCTATACACAGCACTAAGAACACCTGCTGAAGACAACAGGCACTTGTGATATAAAAAAAAAGCCCTCTTCTATGTTATACCTCAAACATACATATGCTGTAAGGAAAGGAAACTTTTCAAGATTATAAGAATATACGGTTATAAAACCAATAAATAAACAAATCCGAGTGCTGTGGGTCAATGCCATACTGGAGGCTATCTGCTCAATTTTCAAACTGGCAAGGACGGAGAAATAAGGAAAGCATGCAAGGAAATCGTATAGCAGATAAACGCCCTTGCTTTGAGCGCATCAAAATGATGAACAGGAAAGAACTAAATGTGAGACCAAATATGTAGAAGCACTGACTGAGAAATCCGACTGCAGTGATTCCCTTCCTCTCATCACAACTGAGCGTGCACCAAATGAATAAACTGCCACTTGACATTTCCTTTTTTTTTTTCTTTAATTAAAAAAAAAAAAAAAAAAAAAGTAAAAGGAACAGTACTTACTTTACTCTAATGAATCATTTTGGCCTCTGCAGCAGAAAGTAGCTGTGATGAACTATAATCTGTTTCGGGAAGTATAATTCTATAATGGAGATATATATGGGCTGAAATATGAGAAGTTGTAGTCTCAGGTCTGCTTTAAAAGAGATTCTGAATCATTCCTGCCCACTTCTACTTATATTTGATCATAGCTGTTGACACACTCTTTCTGCCATGCATAGATACATTTCCCTACTAGGGGTAGGACAGCCATATGGTTCGTGGATGACTATGAATTTTCATAAGGCAAACTAAACTACATTTAATTTCTTTCCCTAGTTATCCAAACAAAAGTACCCATTTAACAAACAGAATAGTTCGGCCTCAGGTGGGACATTCTGGCCCATACAACAGATTTCTAAGAAGCACAGGTCTCTCTCCAATTCCACCATCACCGATGAGATAACACGAACTTGCAACACTATTGGCCGCCCTGTTTCCAATGCTTGCTTAGATCAACTGGTTCGCTTGGTGATAAGCTGGAGCAGCTAATAACAATTGTCTTCTTCTCACAGTAGAACTGAAACAGCTGTTTTTGTTTAACTGATACAGTTTGAAAGAGCCCCCTGATGGTGCACTTCAGAAAAAACAACGCTTTATTTCAATGTTCTTTTTATTATCAAAACTACTCATAGGACTATCACAGCCATGCAGGAAAATTGCTTTGACTACATGTAATAGCAAACAGGGAAAAAAGTTCCTGCCTATTAGAGGCAGGTGTAAAATATCTCTTTACCACCTTAGTCAAAGCCCACAGAAACTATGCCAGTGACTACTCCTATGTTCATAATTTAGCCAGACCATATCAGACTGAAAGCAGTCATTAGTCCAAGAATATTCCCTACCAGGACACTCACTGTCAGAGCACAGCTGTACCCTTGAGCAGGGACTGCACCCAGAGGGGATGGAAGCCTCCTGCTGCTCTCAGGCTCAGGTGTGACCACCTGCCCCATGCAGGAATGCACTCCTTAGAGCCAGCACACCTGGTCAGTGATAACTTACTTCATGTACTTACTGACTAGAAATAATTACTAGCTGGCCACAACAGACTTCCACACGCATGATTTTTGTCTTGACTTGGCAGTTGCTAACAGCCCAGCATAGCCCACAGCTGATACTGATGAGCCTTTCCCCCACACCAACACAAACTCCTGCTCCAATGGGGAACACCAGCACCGACGTGGGAGCCTTGGGCTCAACTGTGCAGCTCGGTCTGTTGCACAGATTGCACCACATTCTCTCAGCACCTCTGCTGGGCAGGCTGCCTACTGAGGGCTCATCTGCGGCCCTTGGGGGCTTTGCCTTAAGCCTATCTTCAGTTTGTACCAGGGATATTTAAAAATTGCACAGGAACTTTAAATTGTAAGAAGTTAACAAAGAGCTATCTATGCCCAGCACCGCTTTCAGGGCACGTCGCTAAGTGTATAGCCAGGTACTAATACCATTAATAGCACTAAAATGAAAAGCTAAAAATAATCTAAAGCAGAACCAACGAATTTATTTGACAGCCCCAGTTTTTGCTTCACGTTTAAGTGAACGGCAACATAATAAGCGCATTATTTAACTTGGGAATATTATGTTGGATCACACAGGGTCTGACTGCAGCACTCAGAATTAAATCTCCAATGCTCAATAAAACACTGTAATTCATAAAACTACCGAACACGCTCGGAATTCATTTTAACCACACAGCGGACGTCTTGAAAAGACATGAAATGAGTCGGGGGGGGAGGTCGGGGAGGGGAGGGCACGACGGCAGCCTGTTAAATACAAATGCTAACACCTGGCCAGCCTTGGAAGAAAAGCTGCACGCGGCGGTATTAAAGCTTGTAGCGTTGAAAGAAAACGCTTTGTGAGGTTCGTTTAGAAACGGCTTTAGGAAATGGGATTGCTGCAGAGCTGAAAGCACAGCGGTACAAAAGTTTCACTCTTCCTCCTTTACGTATTTCTTCCGACACGGCACGGAGACAGAACCGAAGCCGAGCGCAGGTGTAGAAGGCAGCACGCCGGGTCCGTTCTCGTTACAGAACGGCACCGTCACCTGCTCGGCACGAGAGCCACTTTTTCACGCAGCCCCGCTCCAGCCGTTCCCTCCCGTACCCCGAGCCGCAGCGCGCGGCACTCAGCCCCCAGCCGAGCACACGGCGCAGCTCCGCCGCCCGACACCGCCGCTGCCCGCAGCTCTGGCGGCGCCGCGTACGCGGCACAAACGGGGCAGGTCGGTCTCGCCGCCGAGGACACCGAGCCGCTGGAAGTTCGGCAAGTTGAGGCCGCGGCACTTCGGTACCTCTGCCAGAAGTGGGGCACGGCCGCCCGAACCGGGCTGCGGGCGGGACGGAGCCCGCCGACACGACCCGACGGGTTGCGCGCTGCCCTCAGCCCGGTCCCGCCGACGGCTGCCGAACGCCCGACCCCGCGCTCCCTCTCCCGCCCGACACCCCCCGGCCCCGCGCGTAGCACCCGGACCCCGCGGTGCAGCCGCCCCCTTCCTTCAGTCAGCGGCGCCCCGACGGCAGCCCCCCCCGCCGCCCGCCTACCTTTCTCAGCGCTGACATTCTAGTGCATTATTCACCGGGCAGGTGCGGGCTGGGCGCGGCGGCGCCGCCGGCTCAGGGTCGGGCAGAGCGCGGCCGGCAGCGGCAGCAGCGCCCTACGCCCAGCATCCCGCCGCCGCGCGCCCCCTACTGGAGCCGGCAGACGGCACAGGGAGGAGGGAGGGAGGGACCGCTCCCGGAGGACACGCCCCCGCCGCCGTGTCAGCCAATGGAGGGACTCCGAGCTCTTGACGGACAGCTGCGGCGGGGAACGGGAAGGAGGCCGGGCGCGGGCCGACTGGCTGCGCGGCGAGGTCGGGCCGTGCTGGGCCATGGCGCTCAGCAGGAAGGAAGGTGAGGCCGCGGCAGGCGAGGGCAGCGCGCGGGGCGGTGTTCACGGCCTCGGGTGCGGTCACCCCCACACGCCGAACCGCGCTCCGGGCGGTCTCTCGCCGCCTCCCTCCTGGCGGCGGGGCTCGGCCGTCCTCGTGCTTTGACTCGTCCCGGGGCTGTGCGGCTGGGCCGGCCGTGCGCTCATGGGGAGCGGGTGGGTGTCCGTGCCCGCCCTGGAGTCCCGCGCTACGCTCGCCGAGCTGGGTGCGCCGCGGTTCCCCGGAGCGTCGGGCTGGGGGGAGCGACAGCGCTCGGTATCGAAGCTTGTTCGGCGTTTGAGTTGTGTGAGAGCACACCTCGCGCGGGAAGAGCGCTGTTGTAGCTGCGTCGGTGTTCGGTAAAGCGCTGTGTTGCTCTACGAAAGGGGCTCAGCAGGGATGAGCGCTGGGCCGTCTGAATTGTACCGTCTGTAGTGACTGTGTGACCGACTTGTAAGTTTTCACGCAGTCCCAGACTTCATTCCGTGATTGATACAGTGCGACACCAGGACGGGGAGGTCGCTGTTGATGTGCTTGCTGGCTGAACGTGGCCAGTGGCAGCTCCGGAGGAGGTATGAAAGAGAGCAGAGCTGTCTGTCCAAGATACGGATCCATCCGGTAGCACACAGTAATTGCTGTGTATGCAGCATGCCTTCCTATGGGGAAAGGCAGAAATACAAACGGATGTTTTGTGAGAGAAAGTTAACGAGTGGGGTGGAGAGAGTTTATTTACTTGTAAATAAACATGGGACTCTGGGGCTGAGAGGAAGGAGGGCAGATTTTGTCCAGGGGGGTGGTGGGTGCCTCATCTGTGCAGATACCCGCAGTCAGGCTGGATGGGGCTGTGAGCACCTGATCTGGCTGTAGTGTCCCTATTCACCTCAGGTTGGACTGGATGGCCTATAAGGGTCCCTTCCGTGTAAAATTCCAAACGACTTTAAACCAGCGATCAAATATAAAAACACTTGTTTCTCTGAGGTGGAAGAAGAAGCTGTAGTGGTCTTGCTTGAGTGATAGCTTATACTGTTTAACAATAGCAGCCATTTATGTTCCTCTCTAAGCAGTGGTGGTTTGAAATTGGACAGAAAATCCAGCAAGGAATAGAAGGCTGACAGCATGCCATGTGGGCACCTGGGTTGAAATAATGGAGTTGGAAGAGTTTGTAGCTTCATCCAAGCTGGTAATGCCACCAGTGGCAATAAGTAGAAGATACTGAAGATTGTTGTTTTTGTCTGGGTTGGAAATGAACACTGGAAGTTTTAATTTTACTTTGCATTGGGCCATAAGGTAGAATAAAAGGGGTGGTCAACAGCTGGTTGGGATGAATTGCCACTGGAATGGATCAAAGTAACTTAAAGGTAGTAAACCACTAGTACAGGTAATGCAGATCTACTCAGGAGTGGGTTGGGAAGGTACAGTTCTGAGTATTGCAGTGTTTCCAAGTGTAGTTTTGTTTTCAGTCACATGATATATCAGTACATAGCAGAGCTAGACTGACTGAGCAGTTCTCATTCAATGTATTATTGACAGGATGATTATCCACAGTGGACAGTATATAATATTCTTAACATTGGTTGCTTCTTCAAAGCCATATTAATCATTCTCAAAGGCTTGTGTGCTTCTAGGATAAAACTGCCATACAGGCTGACAGGCAGCAGGCCTGGCTGCCAAGGGGTAGCACTGAGGTGCTGATATTGGTGCTCTGCACATCACTGACCTTCTCTGCTAGTAAGTGCTACCAAATATGCCACGTGAAGGATGACCCAGTGATACTACGTGCTTCCTGTCTGGGAGTTTATACTGTAAATATGGTGACTGGTAGTCAACGCCTCCATTAACAAAACCATTTTGAACAGTGAGTATTGCACTGCAGAGTGTCATTTCAGTGTTTTTTGTGATGAAACTTAGGTTTGGGGCAGGAAGCTCTTACTTGTAGGAGGGTTGGAAGGAGTCTGTAGTTCCTAAGTTCCCAAGGAAATGGCCACAAGGTGTGTCAGAGGGGGGTTAGATTAGACATAAGGAAAAATCTCTTCTCTCAGAGAGTCTCTTTAGGGTAAATGTCTTTTAATAGATTTTTACAAATAAGGGAAGTGTGATCTAGAGGGGGATTCTGATGTCAGGCACGGTCTGTTTGTGCTCTGCAGAAGGTATATTGACTGTGTGGTTTTGTGTTTTGGTAGGTTTATGGAATTTGGTTTCTGTGGTGTTTTGTTTATTTGTTGGTGGACTTTTTTGTTGTTTTTTTTGCTTTGGTGGTTTGTTGGTTGTTCTTTTTTTGTGGGGGTGGGAAAGTTGTCTTTTTGTTTTATCTTGGGCAGCAATCAACAGTGCATCTTGCAATCAGTGACCAAAGATTTATTGTGGATGATGATGATCTAAACTTTATTTGAGAAAGGGGGTTTATTTATTTGGGTTGCAGCTAAATTAATCAGTGATACTAATGTTTTTGTGATTAAGTGTAGAAGTTGTACTAGAATAAGCACAGCTGAATCTGCCATTAAGACTTATTAGTGGATGGAGGAAATAAATTGTAGGCTGCTGTTGCTGAGCTCAGCTTTGAGCCTGAGTGGGTAATGTAGCCAGAGAGAGAGGCTGATGTGGTAGGAACAAACAAGCAGATGTGGTAGATCCACCAGCTTTCTATTTGGGAAGTCTGTGAAGGTAACACATGAGCATATTTAGTTATCTGCATATTTAGACATAATGCAGCCTTTAGGGTTCTTAAGAATGGAAGGGGTGTTGTTGGGTTTAGTGAGATTAGGGTTGTTGGGTTTTCTTTCATGGAGCAATCCTTGAAGACCTACCAGGCTGTCGTTTCCAGTAGGCAGTATTTGGTTTCTTAGAGAATCATAGAATGGTTTGGGTTGAAAGGGACCTTTAAGATCATCTAGTTTCAAGCCCCTGCTGCAGGCAGGGACACCTCCCTCTAGACCAGGTTGCTCACAGCCCCATCCAGCTCCATTATGTTTTTGGTTGTTTCTAGTTCAAAAGGCTTTAAGAGAAAACAGCAAACAGGTGTTTAGAAACTTGTGCTTCTAGGGCTTGTCTAATAATTTATAATAAAATGCCCTTATAACTACTTGAAAGAAAGGAAAATCACTGTCATTGAAGCTTCCATGCTTCATAATGATGGGCTCTTTGACATAATATTGATTTCGTTAGATGCACATGGGAACATTTGTAGCAATTGCTGGATATTATGCAGCAATCAAATCCTCAAGTCACAGCTGAGTGTGATGTGTTTACTCCCCGAGGAAGGCTAGATGGGCGTGCAGTTGTTTACATTCTCTATATTATATGTGCTTGGTGATACTACTTCTTGCAGTGTCAAGGCTTGATTTGTGAATTCTTGTATTTTGAAATTCATTTCAAGTTGAGAGAGCAAGTTCTCTTTAAAATTATCAGGTTTTTCCTTCAGTAACCTGAACTCTGAATTGCTTGTTTAACTGTTCTTAGAGCAGTGCTTCGAGCAGCTGAGTTACAGATTGTTTTCTATGTTACCTGCAGCACGTAGCAGAGGATTACCCAATGCTAGCAGTGTTTTAAGTTAGAATGGAAAAAGGCCTCCAAGATGTAGTAAAAACCGTTCTGTAGCTGCTCAAAGGAAAAAGGCTACTACTTTAGCTTGCGTGTATACGCTTGAGTTTGCTCCTCTCAGGCCATTTACTGTTTGCATTCCCTGAAGCAGGAAGAAGTTTTTAGGTTAAAGTAAGGTTTAAACTGTCTGAAGTTTGGGCAGTTTACACGCCATGTTTGCAGAGTATGGGTTTGGTGGCTGGTGATGCTTTAAGTGCACAGCTTATGGAGCTTTGCTGAGGTTGGTCACTTTTTTTACCTTCTTCACAACCTCTTCAATTCTCATCTCGACAAATAAATAATTACACTTGGACCAACTTAAAGTAGCAAGTATGGTTAATTTTATTAATTTTAGCTAGCAAACTTGTTCTCCTTTATTAAGGACAGGTATGAGATCTTTAGATGTTTTGAGTGAGATCTGTTTGATCTCACAGTGTGAGAAATGTGTTCTGACACACCTAGGAACGTGGGTAGTGTGCACAAATTGATGTGATAGTGAAGATGCTTTATTTTCCCAGGGCAATAGCGAGAGCACGCAGTTAACGAGGTTTTGCTGTGAGGCAGGCAGGGTTCTCATGAGCAGCTGGAACAAAATCCTGCTGTTCTCATTGTATTGGCTGCGTAACTTCTTGTTATCTGTGTCATGTCAAGTTTATTAGATGTCTAGGAGCTTGCAGTCACAATTAAAGCAGCCTACTGAGAGATCTCTAAAGCCTCTGTTGAGACAGGATGGCACGATCTATTAGTCAGATTCTTATTGAACTACACAGTCATGCAGAACTTGCTGACAGATGTAACACCACTCGTACTGATTTGAAGCTGCAGGGTGACACAGAGATCATGCTTACTGAAGCTAAATCAGTTTCATCTTAACTAAGAAGAGAAAACAAATGTCTTCTGTCTATCGTGCGTATCTTAGTTTTGTATCTCTGGTTGCCATGAGTCACGTTGGCCTGGGGCCCACAGGTCAGTCTGAGTGGTACAGCGATGCCTGTTGTGACTTACTAGTTAATTTGGGTGAATGCACGGCTGTGGGTTATGCAGTCACTGTTTCCTTTCCTCTCTACTGATGTCTTAAGCTGTATACTTAAATAAGTTGCTCTTGTTCAAAAGCCGTCTCAAAGAAGGGAGAATGATGTATTCCTGAAGTTTGGGGTAGCAAAGTGGTTCTCCATATACTATAAAGCATAGTTCTAGGTGAAAAGATAAATGGAAGTGCGTTAATATGGACTGTTATTACAGCGCATGGCTGGAAGTTCTTTATTGCAATTCAGTAAATACGTTAAGCATAAGATGAGTGAAATCTAGGCAATTAGTGTCCGATTTTAATGTCTAACGGGACATGGAATGCTAATGTAAGTTTTGGAGAAAATGATGTATGAGGTCTTGACACAAGCCTTAAGACAGTGAAGTTAGTGTTACACAGGTTGAAAATGACAGCATCTCAGCTTCTTGTGCCAGCTCCCTATGATATAAAGGTTAACAGCTGTGCTCACATGCAGGCAGCTCAAACACAGAATTCATGTGACCTCGAGTACAAGTATATCCTTCTGTTTGATTTCCAAATGGGATGTTTTATCCTTTTCCACCTAAATATGCAATGGTAGCTTTACACAGAATCACAGAATGACCCGGGTTGGAAGGGACCTCAAGGATCATGTAGTTCCAACCCCCCTGCCTAGCAGGGCCACCAAACATACGCCTTTACTAGATCAGGTTGCCCAGGGCCCCATCCAACCTGGCCTTGAACACCTCCAAGGACGGGGCATCCACAGCCTCCCTGGGCAGCCTGTTCCAGGGCCTAACCACTCTCCTAGTAAAGAACTTCTCCCTAACATCCAATCTAAATCTTCCCTCCTTCAACATGGATCCATTTCCCCTAGTCCTGCTATTGTCAGTCCTTTCAAAGAGTTTACTCCCCTCCTGGGTGTAGGTATTGAAAGGCTGCAATGAGGTCACCCCGCAGCCTTCTCTTCTCCAGGCTAAACAAGCCTAACTCTTTCAGCCTGTCCTCATAGGGGAGGTGCTCCAGCCCCCTGATCATCTTCGCTTTATTGAGAGTAATGCTTTCTGTTGTATGGAATGCCTATGAAATAAACTGTAAAAGTGGGAGAGAATTGTTCCTGTGTTTTGACATACAGTCAGAGATGTACTTTCTTCCTTAAAGCTGTCATTCCCAGTTGATCAAAGTAGTAGAGTGTAAAAGTGGTATAAGGGAAGCTGATTAAACAGTAGAAAAAAATGAAAGTAAACAATTTTTAGTGTTTCCACTTCTTGAAGGGCCTCCAGAGTCTCATGGAATATATGGTATGTATTCAGATGCAAGTTGGCTTCAGAATGGGTGGACTTCGATCATTCAGATGGATTTGCCTTAGTGATTTTTCTGGCTCTAAGATGCAAGTGAATTCCACCCTGAAATGATAAGCTGAACAATTACTTGGGAAATTCCTCAAGAAGTAGTTTTGGAGAATAATAGTGCCTTTGAAAAACAAGGGCTTTCTGGAATTAAAGAAGAGAGAGTCGTAGTATGTACAGATATTCTATAGATGAACACTGCTCGGTGGAAACAAGATATTGTGGCTGATCTGCAGAAGGGCATGCTCTTTGGACAAGACCTTTGTGTTTATCCGCAGTGGCATCTTTCAAGAGATGGATGGTCTGCTTTAGCCTGCATTTTCTGCAACAGCTCCTTCAGTTCCTGCTTTTGTCATGTATTGCTGTTCAGATGTCCCCATAAGAACATGTTGCCATAGCTTCACCTGCAGGATGAGGGCTGTTTATAGACTGTGAACAGAAAGCAAAATACTGTGAAATTGGAGACTTCCCATTCTCATGTGCGTAAAACTGTACTTGGAATACATCTCAGATTTTGTGTGTTTTGTATCAGGTTGTTTGCTGGTTGTTTTTTTTCTTTTGGGAAGATCAATTTGGTTTCCCCCCATGTTAGTGTTTTGCTTTGGTTTACACCCATACCATTTGTGGTGGAATGGAAGTATGTCAGTCTTAGCAAAGTTGAAGTCATTGGTAGCAAGAAAATGATAACCTTTTTTTCTTCTGACTTGGACAAGAGTAACTCTTTTATAAATATGACATACATCCTTACGGTGTGAACGCTTAGGCTATGTGGTGTGGAATTGTATTCATTGTGTACTTCTTCCTCTCTCCCTCATATGTCCAAGCGGCTTGAATGCTTTCAGAAATGGGCAAATTGCAAAAATCCTTATCTGTTGGTAGTTACATGTAAGTGAACTTGACTGGAAGATTGTTTTTGAACTGATGATTTGTGGCTTTGCTTTTGTCTGGAAGCAATGTATATGTGGCTCTTCTTGTATTATGAGACTGGGATCAAGATTAATTTATTTCTTATCAGATGTGCTGTGTATTGATTTCCATTGACTATAATGGGGCCTTGGACTCAGTACTGTTTCATCTCTAGTGAAAGCATTTTAGATGTTGAGTGGCTGGCCTGCTGAATACTCTCCAGCCTTCTTGGATTGGCAGCCAATGTGTTAACAGTGTGATGTCTTACACATGTCTGTCCTGAGGTGTTGTAACTGCAAACTGGATGTTGTTTGTACTGTGCAGTATAAGAGAGATGTCTTTTGTCTTTTTGAAACTTGCTCTGATTCTTAGCCAGAGCTCAGCATGCGAGGCCAAATAAATAAAAGGTTGATCAGCTTGGCCAGTTGAGCAACTCCTTCAGAAGTGCGGAAGACCTAAAACATGAATGTCCGTGTAGGATAAAAGAGGAGGTAAGCATTGTAGAAAATGGTTTAAGAGAATGGAAGACACCTCCTAGCCAGAAATCCTTATCAGTTTTCCACCTGCTAGCTGGTAGAAAAGGCAATCTGGCTGATGCCTTCTGTATGTAGTGATCTCTTAAGATACTTTTATATCCTGTCTATGCAGGTCTTAGTGAAATCCATGTATCTTGGCTTTTGTTTTTTCTTCTGCAGGTAGTCCCATTGAGTGTCCTGGATGAGAGTTGACTGTGTAGCTATGATTAGAGAAGCAATGGTGATTTAGGTGTTGGGATTTGAGGTATCAAGGGGAAGTTCTTTACCAAGAGTGTGGTGAGGTGCTGGAACAGGCTGCCCAGGGAGGCTGTGGATGCCCCATCCTTGGAGGTGTTCAAGGCCAGGTTGGATGGGGCCCTGGGCAGCCTGGTCTAGTATTAAATGTGGAGGTTGGTGGCCCTGCCTGTGGGGGGGGCTGGAGATTCATGATCCCTGAGGTCCCTTTCAGCCCAAGCCATTCTGTGATTCTTATACCATGGCCCTAAGCAAGCTGCTCTAGCTGACCTTTATTTGAGCACTAAACAATGTCTGGGGGTCCTTTTTTGCCTTAACCAGTCTGTGATTTTGAGACAGTTCTGTAAAATAACCATCCCAAAATAGCCTTTGTAGGTGGTATGATACTTGCAGAACAACACATCCTTCAAGGATTATATTCTGTTGAGTATTGGAGAATAATACTGTGCTAACAGAGAGAAACTGAACATTTTAATGAAGCCTTGTCCAAACATTCTGTTCTTTCCATTGTCTTCTGTTCTGCTGTACTCCTTTCTTCTCTGCATTAGCCAAAATAACCTGTTAAAATATGTTACACATGAGGTGGTTTCTGAAGAAATCCCTGACTTCCCAGGTTGCACAGCACTACTCTTAGTAGAAGAGAGATCAAGTAGGGCAAGTCACAAGCCTCTCAGAGCTCTGTGTAAGTTGCTCCTGGTGCCATTTGTTTTATTCTTGCTGCCCAACTTACATTTGAGTAGGCAGCAGGCAACCAATTGAGAAACTCCACGGGGGTGCTTACAGTATATGTGGCACGTAGCCAAAAGTACATGGCAAGCATTCTCCACAGAGATGTTTCTTGAGGGCACAGCCTCCTCCTACACTCAGCTGGACAGGAAGGCTTCTGATGCTGATCAGAGTGTTACTTCTTCAATTACTGAATGTCATTTTGCTATTATCTGTAGTGCTAACTGAGTTTTCAGTTGTGCTCTCAACCCCAGGAGAATCTCTGTAAATCTGCAGTGCTATTCCTATGTTGGCACATGTGAAACTGTGGGTAGGTTGCATATGTATATATGACAAGAAACTTTATGGTGTCAGCTTAACACTTAGATACCAAACAGTACATTTAACTGAGTGTTAAATGGCTTTTTATTCTTGGAAATCTGTGGTAGAAAGATCCTGGATATTCATTGGTATCTCTACCTGGTGTATGCTCTGTACTTTCTCCTGGAGTTTGTTTTCCTTCTGTTATGTCAAACTGCAGACGTGAAGTGCTTTTTCAGATTTCTGTTGTATTTGTACTTCACTGTTTATACAGGCGAGTTGTCAAGTATTAGCCACTTAGCAGCTTAGTACCTGTAACAAGTTGTTTTCCTTCCTCAACACATTGGCTTCTTTTTGTTCCTGGATAGTTCCTGGAAATATGAAGCTTTGAGAGTTGCTTCAGCTTAGTCATGAAGTAGGAAAATCCAGTGTGTATCAGCTACAGGCTGTTTGCTTCGGTAGAATTGCGTATCATCATCTGGAAAGCAAATAAACTTGTTTCACTTCTGAAATCTAAAAAGAAAAACAAATTCAGAAGACTAGAGAATGTGTGAGTTTGGGGTTTTACATTTGTAGGTATATCAGAATGGACATTTTCTCAAAGAATGCATCAGCTCTTCTCTTTGTACAGTGTGTTTATGGTTTTCTACACTGGCTGCAAGACTGCAGTGCTTTTGTTTGAAGCCATAGAAGAAACCATGTACTTCGCTGTGAAATGACTTCAGCATATAATAAAATCGTAAGGAAGATCCACACTTTAAACAAAGTTATTCTTTTGAATGAAAGCAGTGAATACTGTTTTCCATTATTAACTGTTTAAATTGGTACTTATCACTACTATAGGACAAACTGGGCTGCGTTTCCTCTAAGTAAAAAACTTGAAGTCCACAGGATTTCTGTGAGGAAGTAGAGCCAAGTCTCACTCTGATGTTCTAACTGCTGTACATACGCACTTTTATTTACTGCTTATAAATATGACTGTGGCTTAGGTACTGCTGGAGCTGGGGGTTGGGAGTGGAGGTAGCATGTAAGCAAAGTTCAGAGTCTTGTCTTGGTTATTTCATTAGCATTCAGTGTAACTCAGCTTATTATTTTTTTTTGGTAGAGGATGCCTGTCTTGTGAACCACCAATAAATATGAAAGTCAAATTTAACCAGTATTATTTGTGTCGTGTCTCCTTTCTGCTGGCTTTAGCTTCAGAGGCTCGCCTCAGATTCTTGACCTATATGTATGTAATGAATCCAAATTCTGTTCTATATAATAAGTCTCCTGTGGTGCTTGGAAAACTTTGTTTCCCTTGGTGAGCTTTGTGATAACTAAGAAAATTTTTTTCCGAGTTGTTTTTAACACATATGGGACCTGGAGGGATCGTATACACCTAATATTTGGGCTTCGTTTTTTAGCATGTCAGTAACTAGTTGTGAGGCTCTCTGGAGTATTTGGTGAAGAACACAAGATTGAAAGCAACCTTTGGAGTTGTTTCTAGTCCTTTTTGTTGGAAACAGCCCTGTAGCTTTTATAGAGGTTTTGAGTTCAATGAAAGAGGCTTTCCTAGCTGCCTTGTTTTGTTTTGTTTATGAGATGAATGCTGAGAATCTTCTAGATGTTTACCAACGCATTTAGCTTGGCAATTCTAATTCATCATTAGTATTTTTGTGACCTGGTCTTATGCAGCCTTAGTCTTGAGCTACATGACACTTCCTACTGTTTCATACTTAAAATTCTTCTGACATTTCTTTACTTGTGCTGAACAGCTCTGGATCTGTGTTCTTCTATGTCTTGCTGGTATTGTAGAAACTTCTCTGCTCTGAGTTGAGTTCAGCTGGTTTATGTACAGCAGACTTAAATTTGCACAGGGATTCCAGTGAGGTCTTTCTAGAGTTGTATTTTAATGCAGTACATTTTCCTGTCTCAGATTAAAAAATGTTTGGCTCAGAAGGATCTGGATCACACTGTCATTGTACATGACTTTAATCACACTGGTGGCTCAGTCTGTCATGATTGATAATACACACAATACACACAGGGTTTCTTCTGTAGTCACCCTTGGTTTATTAATCTCCACTTAGGAATTTTTGCTTGTCCTCATAAGCATAGAGGCTACCCCAAGAAAAATGTAGTTCCTAAGGCTCCATTTTTCTCTTTAATCTTTATAACCTCGTTAACAGAGGCGGTGTCAGTTTGGCTTGGTCTTTCCCTACAGCAGAGGAGCAAAGATTCTCTTAGAAGCTGTGCCAGGTGTTCCTGTTAATAATACTACTGTGCACCGCTTCTTTTTTTTTCTTTTTCTTTTTTTTCTTTTTTTTTTTCCTGCCATATCTGTAATAAAATTTCCCTTGTGCAATTTTAAACTGTATTAGTGCATCATGCACAGCTGTGACCCTCTGCTACTTCACTACCACATGGACCTCAAGCATGTCTGGTCTGAGGTCTGGCAAATTCAAGTACAGTCAGAATGCAGAGTCATTTGTAGTTGATGATTACAAAAAGAGTAATGCTTTTATCCCCTTCGGTATCTTGATTTCAACAGCATACATCAGTGTTACAAATGAAACTTATTCGCTGTATTAAAGTCCTGTCAGCTTCCTAAAACAAGAGGACAAAAAATGTGGCAAGCATTTCTCCACAGTTGTGTGCACTCGTGTTTGGGTTCTGGAGACACTGGCAATGAATAAATCTTCCCACATGTGGCACTGAACTAAAATGACAAGTAATTAAAATCATAGAATCATTAAGGTTAGAAAAGATCTCTGAGATGATGGACATATATGGATTTGAAAGGTGGACTGTTTGATGGATTAAAAACTGCTTGGCTGGATGCAGCCAAAGGGTTGTGATTAATGGTTCTGTGTCAGGGTGGAGGCCAGTCACAAGTGGTGTACCTCAGGGGTCAGTCTTTGGACCAGTGCTCTTCAGCATCTTTATCAGTGACACAGACAATGGCATCAGGTGCACTGCCTGCAAGTTTGCAGATGACACCAAGCTGTGCGGTGCAGTCCATACTTTGGAAGAAAGGGAAGCCATCCAGAGGGACCTGGACAGGCTGGAGAAGTGGGCCCAAGTGAACCTGATGCCCACCTGTGCACACTGCTGGCTCATATTTAGCTGGCTGTTCAGCTAGCACCTCTTGGTACTTTTCTATCACACAACTTGGCAGTTGGTCTTTTTGAAGCTCATTCTGGTGGCCTCAGTCCTTTGGTCCAGTCTGTCAGATCCCTTTGTAGGCCTTTCCTACCAAAAGGCAGATCAGCACTTCCTCCCAGCTTGATGTCATCTATGAACTTGCTGAGGGTGCACTCTGTCCCCTTGTCAAAATAACCAACAAAGGTATTAAACAGGGCTGGTCCCAGCACTCACTCCTGGGACATACCCCTGTTTGCTTTCTAGATTTAACTCCATTCACCACCACTCTTTGGGCTTGGCCATCCTGCCGATTTTTTACCCAGCGAATTGTATGCCTGTCTAAGCCACGAGTTGCCAACTTCTCAAGGAGAATGCTGTGGGATACAGTGTCAAATTCCAGTGTGATAACACAGAGCCCCAAGATGTGGAGGCTTTTGAGCTGTGTTCATCATGGCTAGAGGCTTAGATCTTGTCATAGTGTGGCCAAGTGTTCAGAGTCATCTTTCTTCAGTAACACGTAGCTATGGAGACATTCTTCTATGCATTGCAGTATGCATTCTCAGTAGAACTCAGAAAACATCTTTAATTTTTGTCACATTGCAAACAATGGGTCGTCAGTTATACCTCAGAGGATCAGAGCCACGATAAACTACTGTGGTAGCTTTTCAAGACCTATCATGCATCAGGCAAACTTAGAATTATAAAGTCTCTTGAGTTGGAAGGGACATCTGAAGGTCCTCTGGTCCAACCCCACTGCAGTGAACAGGGACAAGTTGCTCAGAGCCCTGTTGAGCCTGACCTGGAGTGTCTCCAGGGGTGGGACATCCACTGCCTCTCTGGACAACCTGATTTAGTGCTTCATTGCCCTCATCATTTATTTGAAGAACAAACAACGGCAAAACACACTTTTTCTTTACATCCAGTCTAGATCTCTCTTCTTTCAATTTGAAACCACTTCCACTTGTCCTATCAAAAAGACCTTCCTAAAGAGACTGTCCCCTTCTTTCTTATAGCCCACCTTTGGATACTTAAGTGTGCTTTTATTAATTCTTGCTTGGTCTATAGCCTATAAAACATATGGATGTCCTTTTGCTTTCTGGGAAGTTAGGATAGTTGAAAGCAGTGCAGTGCTGTTGCTTATGTCCATTGTTCCTTTTGGCAGCACCCACACCACTGCCTTTCTTTGCCCCTAAAATTCTTTGCTTCCTTCTGACACTTGGAGTCTCATCTGTTAGAACAAAGCAAACTCCAGAACTAAGAGTAGTGATATGTTTGCTGTATTTCTTGCAGCAGGGCTCTCCTTTTTCCTTGTAATTGGCTTCTTATCGCTGTTCATATTTCTTTCTTGTTCAAGTTCAATTAGCTCAGTTCTAGAGCTAATTCCTCTGAATTCCTCCTCTCTGCTAGACTGAAACACTGCATTTTGTGAATACAGTTTTCAGATGTGTCTTCCAAAACTTAGTCAGTGGGAAATATTAAATCCTTTATGTCTTACATGTGAACATTGTACATAAATGCTGTGACTTTTTTTGGTTCTGATTCTAAATACCATATCCTTAGTTTTCTTGTGCTTTATAAAGAATTCATTAGATCATTCAGAAGCATATCTCAGAATTGCTTATGGTTGTTCAGAAACATCCATCTACTATCAAGAGTGCAGTGTTCCTGGATTGGCCTCTTGAAATAGAGTACAAATTAGTGCAGATCCTCCTTCAGTAATTTCTACTGGAAAACAACAGCAATAAATGTTTACATAGCTGTGATACTGGAATGGTGAGAGTGAGTCTTACTCCATTTTGGAATAAGATAAGTAAGATAAGATAAGGAAGTTATTTCTCCAGTAGATACTTTGTTCCATCCATTTTCTTCAGATTCCTCCTAAGGTGTAGTTAGTTCTGAGGGGTTTTTACCAGATACACATATAGCTCTCTGGTGCTGCATAGTACCTCAAGTTGGGAGAGTTCTAAATGGGGAAGAATGGCTATTGTATAGTGTCGCACGTGACCAGCCTCCTGTGGTTAAGCCAACACTTGTTGACATAACAGGATTTTTTTTATTAGTAGTATTTTATTTATTTATTTATTTTAAGTAATTGCAGTAATAGAACCCTGAGGAAACAGTGTCTTCTATCATTTGAAAAAGGCTTTGGTAGCTTGGCTATGAGAGACTCTTAAATGCAAAGCAGAGTGCTTGTAGAGCTCTTGTGGGTAGCAGGATAAATATTTTTCATCTAGTCCAATTTCCTTGTTTGTTGATATGCAGGAAAACTTGTTGGAACAGTGTTGGACCATGGGCAGATTTCATTTATTTATTTATTGCGGGCTGCAACATACTTAGAATTCTAAGTATCTCAGGCTAAATTAGTCAATTTTGGTTTCGTTTTTTTCCCTAACTATTTAGGAATGTCGCCTTTTAAAATCTTCCCAAGGAAGGTTTACTGCTGGGGTTCATTAATTCCTGCTGTACTCAGAAGGCTTGAAGTACACCTGGTTCCGAACAGGTAAATTGTTATGCCCTAGATGTCACTGCAGCCTGTTTCCATTCTGTTGTGGCTCTTGGGCTTACTGTTTCCCTGAGCAGATGTCTTGTACTGAGAAGCTCTGTCAGACGCAGAAATGCTGTAGGCAGTAAAGAGCACCCAACTTCTTCTCCCCTTGTTCATGCTGAAAACAAGTAGGCTTTTGTGTTGGCAGCTGAACTCCATCTTTCCTGAAGTAAATACATTGCTGCTACTGATCTAGATACTTATTTCTAAGCAGGAGAGATTTTTGTTGAAAGTATGCCTTCCTAAATACTTGTACCTTCAAAGGCAAGTGTTTCAGGTTGCTTTCTCAGACACAGGTGCTACCAATGAAAAGAATCCATAAGAATAAGCATGTATTAAAACTGATCTCATATTGCTTTCTGAAGCAGTGCCAATGCTTGTATCAGTATGGTTCAGGTATTTTTTAAATGAAAGAAAGGAGTCATTTTTGGGGAGGAGAAAAGCAATGTGGGATGTATCTGAAGAGATGACTTGGGGAGTCAAGCTTCAGGTGAGGAGAGGAACATCTGCTGTAGTTATCAAGGAGGGTACACTCACCTCTTTGTTAAGCTTTACTGTTATCTCAAAGAAATACTTGCTTTGGGTACAGTACAAGTGCCCAAGCCTGGAGCTGGTTGAAGTGTTGCAGTAGCTGTGTGCAGGGAGAGAGGATCCAGGGTTAACCTCTTAGACAGCTTACTTTAGAGTCAGAGATCTTCACAAAGCAATTACATTTGTCTTACTGTGCTGGTTATTTCTCTACTTTCCTCTGAGATCAGTAACTGGGTTTTGTCTTTCTAGTGGTAGACTATCTGGGCAAGGAAACTTCAGTAAAAGAAAAAGGTGCATTTGGTACATATTGATTTGTTGGTGTCTCTCTGGGAACAAGTTAACCTACAATATTTAACCAGCAAAATGGGTTGTGTTTTCTTGAAGTGGGTATCTCTTGTAGCTTGTCTCGGGATATTTGATATCATTTTATGATGAATACATGTAGAAAAACTCAATTCAGGCTCCACAGACAAAGATTTCTGCTCAACTGACTCTTCAGGCTTAGCTTTTCTTGTTTTTTTTAATAAGGTCAATGATTATTCAAGAAATTTGATCTAAGCAAAAAGTGATTTTGCATAAACTAATAGGAGCTCAAATAAAGTCCAGGACATTCTTCCCTGCAGCTATGACATGACAGTCAAAACCCATCACCAAGGCAGTGTGAGGAAATGATGGGAAGATGGAGCTTGTCTCTCTGGGACTGGGAATTCAAGGGTTTCCCAACTCAGTGAATCTGATTCCTTAGCTGTAAAGTAAAGCCATTTATTGAAGAGATCTTTGAACTGCTGCTGTGTGTTTCTATAAACTTCTTTGGGCAGAATTACTTTAAGAATCTGCACCAAGTCACTTGTATAGCATCCATATAAATTCTGTTAAAATTGGAATTAAGGTCACATATTTTCCTCTGAATTTCTTTTCCCTGCTTCTTGCTCCAGGTGATTTCAGGTGAAATGAGAAGCTGGAACATAAGAGGTAGAGGCATGTAAAGATAGTTCTACTTCAGCAGAAGAGTAGAAGTAGTTGGGTTACCATGTGTGTCTTCTGCTGCTATACTAGTTTTTCTATATGATTAAGCAGTTTTAGCTTACTGATTTTTAATGAGCAAGTCAACTGCAGTGCTGCTGTGCCAGGAGAGACCTGTACTTCGTGCAGCTTTGTAACACTTCTGTAAGAAATCTTTAAAAGTATCTGTTTTAAAAGAAAATTAAAAACAAATGTGTGTTTAGTCTGGAAATGTACTGCGTTAATTTATTACCAAAATCTAGTCAAATAGAGCACTTTGTAAGTCACCTTGCTAGTGGCCTCTGGGATTTAAAAGCTGGTCTATTCTGACGCAGTTTAGGATTTTAATATATTAAATCTTCAACTTTATTACATGTGAGAGGTAGGGACTACTGAAGATAGATTTGCACTGGATATAAAGGAAACTCTTGTGTCAATTAGAGTTTGGTTTTGTATATTTTTAATGTCTTAAGCTACCTTTTAAATCACTGATTATATTTTTCCCTATTTAAAAATGTTCTATTACTCCACAGTGTTCATCAAGAATGTACTGAAACGCCTCTATGCTGAGACTTCATCTTCTCCTGTGCCTGTTTCGAGTGGAAAAGAGGAGGCGGTTCTCGTAAATCTGGGCTCAAAATCCAAAGAGAATGATTTGGAAAATGTTCAGGCTTTGTCAGCAGATGCTGGTACATCAAGTGGGACACTCAGCAAATCATCTCGAGGTGAGGCTGCACGCTCCTTTTTCTGATAATACGCTCTTAAATTATTTTAAGTTTAAGTTATTTTAAAACAGTGTAGTATCTACTTCATTTCATCCAATTGATGCTGGCAAATCTGAATAAAAAGGCTATTGGTACTTAGAGTGCCTGCTGTCAGTGCATAAGCCTTCTGAAATTATCCTCCTGTATATGTGTGTATGTAACATTAGCAGTAACTAATATGAAACTTGTGGATTCAAGAGTTGGGCTTGATGAACCTTGTGGGTCCCTTTCCTCTCAGGATATTCTATGATTGTTTCTGTAATCTGTTTATCAATATAATTTTCTGATTGTTACGACTTCTCTCAACTATTAGAGATACACCCAAAGATTGTGAGTGTGAAATGATCCAGCATTAATTCCTACCTTATGTTGCAGCAGAAACCCCAGGTGCCTGTAAGCACAATGGAAGGCAAATGCCAATTCAGGCAATGTTTTCATATCCCACTAAAGAGTATTATTTTCAGTGTGTCTGTGTGTGCGCGCAGTAGAAGTGATGCAGATATTTTGACAGGTAGGGAAGAGGCCTCTTGCAAATGGGTTGTAAAATGTGGATGCAATGCCAAAAGATGATGGAGTTGTGAAGTAAAGTAGCTGTAATGTTACTTGCAGGTGAAAGGCTCTGTGCTTAAGTGTAGAAAAAGTGTGAATTGCTTTGTGTTGTAGTTCATCTAAAATAAAGTTTTCCTATAACTGAAGGAGGCAGTTTTTGACTTGAAATCAGAAGGCGTGTTTCCAGAGAGTATCTTTAGGGATGGTGCTTAGACCTGTTACTTGCAAATCAGGAAGTGATGATCACAGATGCAGTCAGAGACTGGAGATCGAAGTCTTGAAAGACGTGACTGAATTGGCCAGTAGAATTAGAAACCTGGACTTCATGAGAACAGACTTCTCTGTTGTTCACAGATCTGATTGTTAGGATCCAGTGGAAGAGTGATCTGGATATGCAGAGGAGCTCAGGGGAGCTGCTTAATCTTCAAGAATAACTTTTCCGAAGCACAGGAATGGCCTATTTGGACATGTAGAAAGCTGAGCAGTTTTGGCAGGATACCTGACTGAGTTCAAAAGCATCAAGAAACAGCAAGGGGAAGATGAAGCAAGGCTCACCTTCACAGGTCTTCGTAGCCAGCTCTTTGTTCATTACAATCAGGATAAACAACTGTGAGATCTGTGAGATATCAGCTGCTTGCACTTACAGACTGCTAACCTCATGAAGGGAAGCTCATATGATACAAACGTAAAATATAGAAAAGATGAAAGCTGACATCAACTTCTCAGAAGAAACGTAGAGGTGTTGCCTGAGTATTTTGGGATGGAGTTGAGAAAAGTCCACCCAAAGTTCAGCTAAAGTTGACAAGAAGAATGGGGGCAACAATATGAAGGTTAAAGAAAGTGTGGGTCTACTGCTTAACAGGCAAGGGACTTAGTAATAGAGGACAGAGAAAAGGCTGAGGTGCATAGTGCCTTTTTTGCCTCTGTTTTTACTGGCAAAATTTGTCCTCTGGCCTACCAGGACCTGAAGGCTAATGTTGAAGTCTTCGGAAGTGAATCCTTATGGTAGATAATGGCTAGGGAGTTGCACAATTGTATGTCAGTGGAATGAGACAGTACGCATCCAGAACTGGCTGATGCTGTGGCTGCTTTCAGTCATTGAAAGCTCACAGAGGTTAGAAAAGGTAAATATTATACGTACTTTTCAAGAAAGTCAAGTAGTATTATCTGGGAGACTGCAAATATATTATGAACTAAGTCCTTCTGGAAGCTATTTCCAAGCATAGGAAGAGCTAAAAGGTGATTGGAAGCAGTAAGCTTTTAACAAAAGCAGATTGTGCCTGATTGACTCAGTTGCCTTCTGTGATGGTGTGATTGCTTTGAAGATAAGGAGAACACAGTGCATGTTGTTTAATTTTAGCAGGATGTTCAACTCAATCGACTGTAGTATTTTTACTGCCAAAATGGGAAGATGCCAGCTAGGCAAGTAAATGATCAGATAGATGGATAGGCTGACAGGTTTAAAGGATAGTGATGAGCCATATGAAGTTCAGTAGGTGGCCACGTGCTAGTGGTGTACCTTGGGGATTAACACTGGCCTGTAAAGCCGTATGTGAGGCATGGAACAACTTTTGATACAGGTGAGGGGTCAGATGTCTTGAAGCAGCTCTACAGAAGAGGACCTATGTCACTGATGAACATCAGCAGTGCATCCCAGCAAAAGGGGACTGACTACGTGTTGTGCTGTATTAGTAGTATAGCCTGCAGGTTGTAGGAAGCAGTCATTCTTTTTGTGAGACCATACTGGATAGCACCTCACTTTGGTGAGACCGTATTGGAGTGAGACCATACTGAAAGTACTGTGACCTGCGGACTCCTTTTTAAAAGAAAGGTAGTTACAAACTAGAGTGAATCCAGTGGAGAACACCATGACACAGAGTGCTGAATCACAAATATAGGGAGACAAAAAATTGAGCTTGTTTAGTTTTAAAATCATTAAGAGGAAATCTCATTACTTTCCCTCTGCCTGTTTCGTAGTTAATATAAGGAACATTTCTTTCAAATGTCTAGCAACAGAACAAACATGTTGTGGCAAGTGTAATTCCAGCTAGATACTGTGGTCAAGCAGGGAATGTAATTCTGTCTTGAGACTGATGAAGCATCGGAATGGGCTGCATGGAGAGGGTTGTGATATCCTCATCCTTGGAGGTGCTAAAAACTGAATAATGTACTGGAAAAACTAATCTAATTGGAACAGTTTTTAATGGGAAATTGGGCTGATGACCTTCTTAAGCTGTTCTTTCTGACAGCAGATATTCTGTGCGTCTGTTGCCTTTTCTTGTTTGTTTTTGTTTGACACCCACCTGATCTGTAATGATGATGGCTAGTAATAGCTTGGCTATAGGACTTTCTTACATCTGTCTATGGTGGAATTTGTCTTTGAAGGGTTGTGTGACTGTTGTCCCATATTGCATCTAGTTAAGGTGACAGAAGATTGCCTTAGAATCACACATTATTGGATTCCCATTTTGTTTGTTTTTAAATCAGTACTTTAAGTACTTCTTTTCTGTAGTCAATAATGAGAGGCACTATTTCAGAGACTGACAAAGCATTAAGTTTATGCTGTAAAATGATATTTAATAGCATTTGGAAATAATTGTACTTTAGATGCAGGTAATAAATAGGTTGTTATCCATGATGAAAACACTGAATAAATGTAACTGTGGTGTAATTTCTTATGCCAAAAGTGCTTCCATTTGTGTAAAGTATGTTCTTATAAATCATGTTCTGCCCAGACACCAGCTGAAGTGGGAGGTGAGAAGGAGAACTTAGGTGACCTTATGATGTATAACCCCTTAGGTGACCTTGTGATGTATAATTAAGGGCAACGAGGCTCGTTAAGGGCTTAGAGAATCAGCCCTATGAGGAGAGACTAAGGAAGCTGGGGCTGTTTAGTCTGAGGAAGAGGAGGCTGAGGGGAGACCTTATTGCCGTCTTCCAGTACCTGAAAGGTTCTTACAGTGAGAGTGGGGCAGGTCTCTTCTCACTAGTGACAAGTGACAGGACGAGGGGAAATGGCCTCAAGTTGCGCCAGGACAAGTTTAGGTTGGATATTAGAAAGAACTTCTTTACAGAAAGGGTGGTTAGGTACTGGAATGGGCTCCCCAAGGAGGTGGTTGAATCGCCATCCCTGGATGTGTTTAAGAGCCGCTTGGATGTGGTACTCAGGGATATGATTTAGCAGAGGTTTGTTGTTGTGGTGTTGTTTCGTGGTTGTTTTTTAAGAGATAGGCTACTGGTTAGGCTGCGGTTGGACTTGATGATCTTCAGGGTCTTTTCCAACCTGAGTAATTCTATGATTCTATGAATCTATGATTCTCTGTTTCATTAACTGTAAGCAAACAGTTCTAGGCACTAGATATAAACACAGGCTCTTGATCCAGAATCTCAGTACAGGTACAGTACAACCTGTGGGGAAGATAACATAGAGCAGAAAAAACACTTCCTTATTTAGGATTTTCACAGCAAAGCAACAAGGCTGTCCCTTAAATTAACAGCAAATTAACAGGGCTTATTTTCTGTTGGAGGCAAGCAAATGCTGTTAGCCAGACTTTTCTGGCTGTGGTGCAATTCAAATTTAACAAAAAATCTTGCATAAATAATCATCTACACGTTGTGATTATTTATTTATTTACTTTTATGGCATTGAACGCTGAAAGTGTATGTTTAGTGATGGGCTGTAGGATTTGGAGCCATGGACTGTGTAGCCTTGGAAAAAAAAATATGTTGATCAAATTTTGGGGTGTTAATACTACTATGCCCTATGAGGAGAGGCTGAGGGAGCTGGGGCTCTTTAGTCTGGGGAAGAAGAGGCTAAGGGGAGACCTTATTGCTCTCTTCCAGTATCTGAAAGGTGCTTACAGGGAGAGCAGGGTTGGTCTCTTCTCACTGGTGACAGGTGACGGGACAAGAGGAAGTGGCCTTAAATTGTGCCAGGGTAAGTTTAGGTTGGATATTAGGAAACTCTTCTTTACAGAAAGGGTTGTTCAGCACTGGAATAGGTGGTTGGGTCACTGGATGTGTTTAAAAACATGATGAGGTGCTCAGGGACATGATTTAGCAGAGGGCTGTTAGTATGGGTAGTATGGTTAGGTTGTGGTTGGACTTGATGATCATTAAGGTCTTTTCCAACCTGAGCAATTCTGTGATTCTATTGTAAGTAATTTCTTGTAGCCCAAAGGTTATAGGCTACCTATGAAAAAGCTGATCAATTTAAGTAGCAAGTCTAAGATGGCTAATGGAAAATGAGAGTATTTTTCTGTGTAGCTATGGTCTTCTTCCTAGCTTTGAAAGTTATTGTCATACCTACAAAAATGTACTCAAAAATTAAATATGGCATCAATAAAAAACTGATTTTCATAGAACAAACTTGACTTAAGATCCAGGATTTTCTAGCAGTAAGTAACAGCTTTTCCTGTGAATCAATTTGTTTCGAACAGCTATTTTCAAATTGTGAAAATACTATTACTAATATGCACAAGCTAAACCTTCTCCCCAGATTCTTGGATTTATTAGCCCATAAAGCTTTAAGATTATACTTTGGGATCTTGATCCTGCAAATACTTGCATTTATTTGCCTCTTTTGAGCTCAAGTTAAAGATGCTCAAGTATTCAGAACATTGGGAGCTGTGTTTATGACTCGTTCTCATTTAATCTTGAAGGAGGCTCTAATAATTAAGTTTAGTATCAGAAATGATTATACCATAAATTTTCAGGCACAGTTCAGGAACTGAAGCTTACAGTGAGACGTGGCGTAGTTGGAGGTGAAATGAAGATTCTGAGGGACGCTGTCCTTTGTGAATACATGTTGATCTTCTCAACAAGTTTCACATCTTGTGGAAAGTGGTAGCTCTGTCGTGTGGACAAAACGTGAGGACTCCTATTCTTCTCAACTGCAGGGAGGGAGGATAATTACTTTTCTCTCATCTCAAAAACAAGCAAACAAAAAACCACAAGTGTCCAGTATTTTTCCTTTGGATTTCTGTTTTCCTAACTCAGATTTTTTTTTATCCCCTCAGTTCTGTTATAGTACTCACTGAGTAGATTTAACTAAATAGGAGTTTATTTAGCCGTAGGACTAATAATTAAGACTTCCTAAACATTTTGTCCTTGGAGGAACCTGATTCTTTTATTTCTAGAGCTATACCTCAGTTTTAGAAGATTCAAGAAAATAAGTTTTGTCCTGCTTCAGTATGTTGTTAAGGAAGCTTTATAGAGCCAGCTTTGTTACGTTAAACCCTTTAAAATCAAGGCATGCATGTAATTAACCTGAGCCTTTTTAAGTGACAGAGTATTAGAGAAAGCAAATGGAAAAAGGAAAGTTCATGCAAATAAGAGGACTTAATTTTCCGTTCCTTGACCTTGTGAATATGTTTCCAGGTAATGTAATAAATATTTTAAAATGCTTAAAAACTTGCTTTACTGGAAAGAAGTGTCTCTCAAATGACTGAGAGAGCGTCTCTGAGAATGAGTTATTTAAATATGGCCTTTATCTAAATGTGGTACTTTAATGGGTTTTGTCCATTTCTGACCCTTGTTAGGGCACTGTCTACCTGCAACGATGATTCACTTCATAGAGGATGTTTCTCTTGAGTTATATGGTTCTTTGCTTTCTTTACTTATCTTTATACTTTAGAATCATGGTAATTACTTGCAATACCTTTTATAGTGTATATTCAAAATCAATACACACGCTTCTGGCTAGAGTCTTGTTACCTGCCAATTTGGATTTTTAATAGCCTCTTATGTCTTTGCTCTTTTTCTTGGTCAGAATTATAGCTACCTTTTAAAGGACTCGGGATTTACTGCTTTAGTATCTTTATAAAAACTGAATTTTAAAAGTTGCTGAAGAATAATTGTATGCATCTGTTATATATATATATATACATATATATATATGTATATATATATATATAATTTTATTTTTTTCCTACAAAGCATGTTGTTTCCATTTTTTCCTCCTTCAAATGAAAAATGCTGAGTCTAGACAGTGTAAAATCTTGTGGGGACATCCTACTTGATGTTTGTTTCCTTCTCTTCAAATGTTAACAAAGAAAAATGATTGCTCCTAGGTTTTAATTAGGGGCAGAAAGGCATTTTATATCATTCTACCAGTACCAGAGTAGGCAAAAATGCAGTTTAGTCTGTATGGTTGGAATAAAAATGTGAGTGTGGAATGTACCTATGAAATATCCCAGTACTGATAACCTACGTGTGAATTTTCTGTTAAATTCAGTACAGCTGTGTAGGCTTTTTGTTGTTATTCATCTTACTTTTCCCATTGAAGTTGTTAATTCCAACCACTGTTTCAGAAATCATCAGAGTTTGGATGCTTGGACTGCGTCTCGACTATTCCTAATCCTCTCTTCCCAGAGCCATTATGTTCTGGAAAGTCTAGACTTGTGACAGAAGCACCTGGAAGATAGAGCTTTTTGGAAAAAAGATGTGCAATCAGTATTGAACTTTGGTTGATTGATCTGATAAAGTGCATCTACTTATGAGATCAAACTCTAGTAGTACACAGTGAAGTAAGCAGCGTTAGAAACTGGTTCTGCAATTCAGTATCTCTTCAGCTGTTAACTATTATGAAAGGCTGTCTGTTGTGAATAAGATGTAGAGCAATGGAATTACAGTCATTATAAAATGAAGTGTTGTCACACAGTTTTATCTCAAGAGTTCAGAATTCCTCTCATTACCTGTTTTATTCCAGCGGTATTACTGTGCTGTGCAAGTGTGACAAATGCATCCAGAGGTGAATGGTTGACAGAAGGCACCGACCCCTCATATCCATGGTAGAAATAGTGCTCAACCAGATTTCCAAGCTGGTAGTTTGAGGGAGAATGTAAAGATGTGGGGCTTGAGGGAGGAAAGAATGTGAATATACCCCATCTATGTTCAGATTGAGTGGGCTACCTAATATCTGTAATTTCAGTTGTGATGGAAGCAGACTTGCAGTTTAGTCTCCAGTTCCCCTAGCAGTGTGTGTTGGTTTTTTTTGCTGCTGATTGACCAATTCCTTCTTTTTCCAGTGTTCTTGCATATGTACATTTACTTACTCTTCTATATCTTCACTCCATACAGTTTAGCTGTCATAAAGAAATCTGCTGCTTCTGTGACAACTGAAAACAATTTAACAAATAGCTTATTTAATTGTATGTACTAGTGGTCTAATTGGAGTGGGAAATGCCAGCTTTAGCTATATGTGTAAACATGCTCTAAACCTGAATGTAGTCAGCTACAGGGAAACTAATTATCTTGAAAAGGGAAACAGAAAAATGCCTTCTGGAAGAACAGCTCCATGAAATGAACTTTTCCTCTAGAAGGGAGCTGAGAGACAATCCTGAGGTAAGTTGAGATTGTAGCATAACAATTGTCTGTTAGCATTTGCACTGTCCAGCCACTGGAAATTAATTTTAATGCATTGATGACAGTACAGGTTGTGTCATGCTCCCATGTACAATGAGGAGTGTAGCACTTAAGCTGCCACTGTCAAAATGATTGGATTGAGTCAAACTTTGTTTTCTGATTTTGTGCATTCTTGCATGTTATCTCCTTACTACCAACTATAACTTCTAACCATAACTTGAAATGAGTGGACGTGCTTATAATACAAACTTGTTACTGATTAAGTTCGGGGTAAAGAATTTTCCTCAGCTTTTTTTTTTTCTATGCTGCTCATTATTTTTGACTGTAAAGAGAAGTGGACTCTTGCTGGTAACTGAAATAAAACTTGTGGGTTAGAATCGCAGAATGACTTATGCTGGAAGAAACTTTAAAGATCATTAGTTCCAACCTCCCTGCTATGAGCAGGGTTTCCAGCCACCAGTTCAGGCTGCCTAGAGCCCCATCCAATCTGACCATGAGCACCTCCAGGGATGGGGAACCACAGCTTTTCTGTGCAGTCTGTGCCAGTGCCTCACAACCCTCTGAATAAAGAATTTCTTCCTAGCACCTAACTTGCTTCTCCCCTCTTTCAGTTTAAAGCCATTTTCCCTTGCCCTATTACTCCCTGCTTGTGTAAAAATAATTGGTCTGCCTCATGCTTATAATGCTGCTGCGTGGTCTCCCTTGAGCATTCTCTTCTCCAAGCTGAACAAGTCCAGCTCTTTCTGTAAAAGACACATTCCAACCCTTCAGTTATCTTTGTGGTCCCCTTTTGGACCTACTCCAACAGTTCTGTATTTTTCTTGTTCTGGGAGCCTCCTGCCTGGATGCAGTATTCCAGGTGGGGCCTCATGAGGGTGGAGCAAAGGGGACAGTCTCCTCCCTTGTTCTGCTGGCCACCTTATTTTGATATAACCCAGGATACAGTTGGCCTTCTCTGCTGTGAAAGCACACTGCTGGCACATGTCCAGCTTCATTACCTTCATGGTCATGGCTTGAACTGGCAATTAAGCACCTGGTGAAGGAGCATGACTGGCCACAGGCAAACTGTACCTGTGCTCTCCACATGACCAGAAGGGCTGGATCCAGGTTGGAGCCACCCTGGGCTTATATAAGGTCCAGCCACTGAAGGGAGAATGTCTCTGGGACCGGCACTGCTTCCTGAGGAGTGCTGCATAGCCAGAGATCTCCTTTACCAGTCAGGTGAGTTTAACTCCTCTTTCTGTGTACGACTGTTGGCCTGTCTATGAATACTTTATCTGGTATTGTCGAGAACCTCTCAGAAGCAGTTTTGCTTCTTCACAACCAAAATACCAGCCTTCTGTCTGTCAGAATCCTCAAGTCCTTCTCCACAAGGCTGCTCTTTATTGAGTTCTTCTCAGAGTCTGTGCACGTACCTGGAATTGCCCTGACCCAAGTGCAGTGTTTTGCAGTAGACCTTATTGAACCTTATTAGGATTTTCAAGCCTATCCAGGTCCTTCTGCAATTCCTTCCATCTATTTGGTAAACTGTACCTCTGAGCTTGTTATCATTAGCAAAGTTGATGAGCATGCCCTCAATCCCCCTGTCTATGTCACTGATTAAGATGTTGAAGAGTACCAGTCCCAAGACAGACCACTGGGGGCCTGTGACTGAATTCTGCCTGGAATCAGAACCACTGACCACAACCCTCTGGCTGTGATCATCCAGCCAATTATTTATTCACCAAATATTCTTACCTTTAAATCCATGTCCCTGTGATTTGGAGAGAAGTATGCAGTGCAGGATCTTGTTAAAAGCCTTGCACAAATCCAGATAGATGAGGTCATTTCTCCTTCCTTTGCCCACCAGTGCTGTCCCTCTACTGTAGAAAGCCATTGGGTTAGTCAGGCACTATTTGCCCTTCATGAAGCTGTGTCGACTGTTTTCAACAGTATCATCTTATTGTGTACCTTAACTTATCTTCCAGGAGGATCTGCACCACGATCTTTCCAGGCACAGACATGAGGCTCACTGGCTTATGGTTCCCAGGTCTTCCTTTCTCCTTTTCAAGGAAATGGAATTGACATTTTCCTTTTTGCAGTCAGTGGAGACTTTGCCTGATAGCCATGACTTTTCAGATATGATGGAGAGTGGTTTGGGAACCTCATCTGAAATGATGAAATGACTTACCAGTATGAGAACCCACAAGCTTAACACCTCTTGTAGCTGAATTAAGAAGGCCTTGTTAAAACCTTAAATTTTGTTTACTTTTATTCTGATGGGAGAATATACGTTTGTTTCCTGGACTAGTTTCAGATAAGTCCCAATAATAACATAATCGCTTAATCAGTGAGTGTAATTAACTAATTGCATCATAGACATGGCCTTTTTGATTTAGCACTGCTCCATTTTTTTTTAATTATATTGATTGACAGGAATGAATTTGCGTTTGAAAGGTGTGTTCACATGACATTTGCAGCACTAGGAGAAATAATGGATCAAGTACTAGCTTAACATTTTGGATAGCTTTATTCTCCTGTTTATACAACATGAACTCTTAGACATCTTTCCAAAATGTTATCTCTTGTCATGAACGAAGATGTATACAAGACAGTGAAGCTTAACATATTCGGTGTGTAGTGCTTCATTGTTACCTCAAATCTTCAGCTTTCAGAAAACTCTAAGCGATACAAACTTTTTAAAATATATATTTCACTGATACACAGTGATTGTTCTTTTCACTCAGTTCTAAAACTGCCATTTACCCATCAGATTCTAGTTTGGAAAGTATTCTTTTTCTTGGTTTCCTAGATCAAGGTTTTTCCCTACTTCCTTCTCACTTTCTATTGTGCTTTGTTTTCACTGCTTTTTCTCCCAAAAGAATATAGATTGTACAGCGGTTCCAAGAGAAAGGAAGCATTCCTACTTTTATATGACAAAGATTGCCTACTACTTACATTGTAATGAAACTGAGACTGAGTCATAACAGTAAGTCCTGTCTTCAATAAAATGAGCTACTATATAGCCTTTCCAGATGTCTTTTTAGCCTTTCTACATGTGGGTTTTTTTGTTTGTTTTGTTTGTTTGTTTAAGAAAAAGAAAATAAGAAAAATGAAAGAAAAGCACATGTGGGAGGTGTTGAGACAAATAAATTGGAGCTCTCTCGTGCCTTGCTTTTTAGGAGTTTTCCACCCCAGCTTTAGGCCATGTAGAATGGCTATATCTCTGTTGACCTAAAGTTCTTCCTGAAGATCTTAGTTTCCATCAAGATGAAGGAAAAAAACTGTGATGAGGAAGTGCTTACTTTTTCATTTCCAAGTACTTTTCTTCTTTTAATGTCCTAGTCCTCTGAGCAAACTTGTTTCAAACTTTTTCAACCTGCAGACTTCAGTAAAGTATGTGAAGTCAAAGTTTGTCCATGTCATTTTCTTCGATAACTATTGCAGTTATTCCACTGGAGATACTAACAGGAAACAAAATAATTGAGAAATGGGTTTTAAACCAAATTTACAAATGGTGGTGTCATTTATGCTAACCACAAAAGAAAAACAAGACCACTTACTTGGTATTTTTTGTTGTTCTTTTTTCTCCCTTTATATAGCTATATAATGACCTGCTGCGGGGGGGAAACTCTAATGAAGTTTTTGTCATCCTTCACCTGTGTCAGCTTTTAAGAAGGAAATTGGATTCCTGCTTTTAATACAAATGAGAATATAATAAGGCCTAGTATTCAGTGGAAGCAAATGTTAATTTTATACTAAAGAAGCTGCAATCTACAGTGATATAAATACATAGCCCTAAGAAGTGTAGGAAATGCAAATATGTTAGTAGAAATAAGAGACCAGCATTTAGAATGAGAGAAATTACAAGGCAAATGGTAATAAGCGAAGGCCTGCAGGGTGAATAAAGAGATGTCTTTGAGAAATAATTACAGGTGATGAATTGCTGCTACTCTGCCCTATTCTAAAGCCCCCTAGAAGGTGTACTTCGTGATTTTAGGAGTTGGAGATGTTAGTGCAGAGGAAAAATAACGTTACAGTTACATGCTTCTTGGTTGATGAATCTGAATGCTGTAGAAGTGTTAGAAGACTGGAAGGAGATTTTATCAATACTTGTAACTCTCTGAAGGGCAGGTGTCAAGTGGATGAGGACAAGCTTTTATCGGTAGTGTCCAGCAGCAGGACAAGGGGCAATGGACACAAACAGGAGTACCACAAGAAGTTCTATCTAAGCATGAGAAAGAACAACTTTATTTTGAGGATGACGGAATTCTTCAGATAGACAGATATTTTTCAAAAAAATATTACCAGCTGAAAAGGCTCGAGAGTCTGTCCCACCAAACTCATGTTTGCCACTGAATAAGTATGCCTGTAGTAGTTATCGTAGTACACTAGGAAGGACAAATTATAATGCTGGCCAGCATTTGCCTTCCTTTTCCAGTCTGTTCAGCTTGTTTGATCCTCACATTGAGTTGTGATGGATCCATGTATGGATTGGAATTGGTTCCATACCTTCCATCTGTGCTAAGCTGTAGGCAAGTGCCATCTCAGTAGTGAACTGCCTAGGGAAACCTTGTGCTCATCCAGTCTCCTGATAAGCTGGTGGTCATGAGAGCCAGGTTCAGGTTGTCATATATTAGTCTTAACTCCTCAAAGGAACTGAGGCAGGATGAAAGAGAAAACTGCTTCTGACTGTTCATCTTGTTAGTTTTCTGGTAGTATGCTAACTTGTGCAACCTGCTGTGGGCATAGATGTAGGTGGAAAAATGAGTTTTCATTCAAAAACAAATCTGGAAGATTAATTTTGTTTATTTAAAGTATTAAATCATAAAGATAGAAAAATGAATGCTTGGGAAAGACTTCAGTAAGTAATTACTCAGTTTACTTTATAGGCACTTCCATTACTCAAGAAGAGAAAGCTGCCTCCTAGCCTTAGATTCTTCTTCTTCTCTATTTAATGAAGACAACATGATGACATGTCTGGTGACATGAAGTGTCAGAATAGAGGTTGGAAAGAACTGACTTGATTGACAATGTGCTGCCAGAAGCAAATGGTATGCAACCTAAGAATAGGGAGCAGTCCTGTATCACGTGACTTCTACCAAAAACCTGGGATCATAGTGAAAGACATTGTTTTTTGAGCATTGGAGGATAGTGAACCTTTTCTGTTTAAAGACAACTGGGTACCCAGTAACGAAAAGTAAGGTTAATCTAGAAATTAAGGGCTAAGGATTTTGCCCAAATTGGTTGTGGAGTCTCCTTGTATGAAGACACTCAAGACCTGTCTGGACACCTATCTGTGTGATCTACTATAGGATACCTGCTTTAGCAGGAGAGTCGGACTCAATGATCTCTTTAGATCACTTCCAACCGCTGCGATTCTGTGACTACCATCTAAACTGATACTGTCAAAAACAGTACTGCATAAAGGAAGCATACTGTACAGCTGCGACAATATTCTTTAATGATTTACAACCTGGGGATTTTCTGAGCTGGAGGGCATCATCTTTAATTACTTCTTTTCTTTCATTGTTTTATTTACATCTATGTAAATTGTGATATTTTGGATGAAATCTTACTTGTTAAGCAAGGGAACATCATTCAAAACAATAGTAGACATTTTCAAAACTGTAAAGCTGAAGCAAAGTATGGAAGAAAATCATTTTTCAGTATTGTCTTCCAGGTATTGGTGCTTATAAAATATGTTACAATAGCAAATAGCATAACGAACTAATGAGATATTTAAAAACCATTCAGCTACGTTTTATGTAGGAAATAGAGGATCTCTGGAAGGAGTGTAACCCAAAAATTGGCTTGGGTCACTCTCTTGCAATTCACTAAAATAGAGGTAGTGAGGGGAGTGGAGTGGATACCAGTATTCTCAGATGAGAAAAATTATTATGGGATTAGTTAAGTTAGAAAGATTGGGCACTTAAGAAATGTTAAGCAGGCTAAAGCAATTAGATTGTGATAGTAAATGATGTTAATTAGCTCTCCATAGAAGAGTTCCATAACTGTGAAAGCCAAGTTCCTATCTGAAGCAGAGACTTCATACCTAGCAAAATAGTACGAAGCTTCCATTAGTGTGTGACAGTTGGCACTTGAGTAAAATGGTAAGTGAACATCTATACTTTACAAGGCTGCTTATTATCATCATCGCTTTTCTGTCTCCCTGCTATGACATCTAGTATTGAGAGAGGGAATCCTACTGAAGACCTAGGTCAAGCTGCAGGAATTGTGCAGTACTCTGCAGAAAAGAATTGTACTTTCTGGTTTTATAGGCAACTTGAAGTGAAAGGTTCTGCCTTAGCAGACAGTGCTGTAATGTTTTTGATGTAAGACTGAAAAATAATCCTGTGACAGTCAGCCACATGAACAGCAGTTGATATGCAATATTTTGTGTCCCTGATGCCATTCATACTAAACTAAGAACTATAGGCTGATCTTTGGGAACATGGTTATCACCTGAACCTGTGTATGCTTTACAGGAGAGTATTTGGGATCACCAAGTCACCTTAATTACACTTTGGAAATGCATTCATGCAAATATTTTAAAGGATATAGGAGACCTTCAGGCCTTATCTTTGTCAAGATTGTATCTACTGTGATGGTGTAAAATGGTAAATGCTCATCTGAAGGTTACTACTTCTATAGAAGTCATAACATTGGGCTAATGATAATAATGACCTTGGATTTGATCCAGCATCCATTCCTGTCTTCTTGTGGTTTTCTGTAAAGGTCTCTTTAAAAAACAAACTCTTCTCTCCACTTGGAGTAGTGATAGTTGGGGGTTTTCAAGGAGTTATTTTCTGTAGTCGAGTGCAGCTAACATGCCTCTTGACTACTGTTTGGAAAGATGGAGAGGGGTTCTAGCAGACCACTAATCATCTGCCTGCTGTTTGTTCTACTACTTTCACCATGTGGTAACAAAGCGCTTCATTCTGAGGCTTTCTCAATTCCAGCAAAGCTCTCTACTGGAGAGTGCAAGATTAAGATGCAAGTTTTTGGTAGCAGGGCATCTACAGGGGCAACCTCTGTGAAAGGTGGCTACCCCATTCTGGAAATAGCTAGCTCTAGTTGGTTCCAAAATAATCTCATAGCAAGACAGTTTGTTTCCAAATACCTGAACCTGTAACTAAATGTTTAAATGAACTGGCAGGAAATTAATTTATTCTAGCCAAGTCTGGGTTTGCCCATAGCAGTAATTGGCAAGTGATGTCCTTGTTTTTATCTGGACCCAGGAACTTTCTTGCTCCTGCTCTATCTCTTTTCTTGCTCCACCCTGCTCTCATTCTGGGAGAGGAGGAAGCTGCTTGTTGGGAGTTTGGTTGCTGTCTGTGGCCAACAAACCACAAATACCAGAAGCTTAAACACTACCCATAGTTTAAATTTACTTATTAGCAAGTATAGGGCCATGATTGTATGAATACATGCTAGCCACATCTGCATTGTAAGTGTTGCCGTGCATGTTTTGTATCCAGGCAATGATATGGAACCTGCATTTGGAGCTACAGGTGGGGAAAAGTTGTAAGAATCTGAAATTAGCCTGAAACAAAACTTACTTTCTTTACCTAAAATGATGACAGACCAAGCAGTTAAAAATTTCACCTGGCTAACGTAGTAAAGAAGCTTTACTCTCAGCTCCTTAAAAGGTCCAGTCAGACCTTTTAACGAGGCAGTGATAACACAGTGAGCCATGCTGCTTGTGTCCTCGTGGGTATAACTTTGATAACAGGGTATTCAGTTACATATCCCTACTCTGTGCAAAATGTTGATTTACATGCAAAGGATCTTTGTGTGGGGAACACTGTAGAAAACTGTATGCATGGGAGGCAACTGATTGTTTGTTCTGTGTTCTTGGTTTACCTTTAAGAACTATACTTGTTTGTTTTTTTTTTTTAATTTCTTTGTTTTTTGCATGCATTCTTTAATATATGGTTTTTTTCTGATCAAAGTAAGACATCATGAACTGTTAACCATTTTCCTGTGGGCAACCTGTGGATGAGCATCTGTCGTTTAGTGTATGCAGATACAGTAAGACGTTTGAGTTTTCTTTTTACCACACATTAGGTAAGGAAAAGACATCCACTCCACCTCTTACATGAGTGCATTTGTTCAATTTCATATGATAAGGTTACAAAAAAGTGGCACACTCTACATTGTGTTGTTGTTTGTTTGTTTGTTTTTTAATGCTGCAACAAATCATTTAAGGGTTGACTGGGAACCAGTTTGGCCAGTTTGGTCTTGTCTCTTTATTCAGTGATTTGGTGAATTTATGCCATAACTGTTAGAAAGGAGGGTATTCTAGAGTACTTCCAATATTTGACTACTTTTATTAGTGAGGAAAAAAATGTATATATGTTGGAACAGCGCCATGTATTTATGCTTTACAACAATGTTTAGGATTTTATAACCAATCCATCTCTTCTTAGCCCAGGGAGATAGGCCATTGTCTGGAAGAAATTCAGACTTAATGGCTTGCGAGTGGGAGATGGTTGACATGCTGATGTTATTCAGTTGAGCGCATACAGTTTATATGATATGTTAGCAGTTTGGCTTTGCATACTTTCACTGGATTAGCAAGGACTAATGCTTTATGGCTTGTGAGCTAATTCAAGATGTACATAGGGTAAATAAAAGACATTTAGAGACTCCCGTTTAAACAGATTTGCTTGTGTCCTCACTCTTTTACATAATAAAAATTGTTACTGTTCTTCTTAACATTAGATGTTACAGATTTTTCCCCAAATTCTCTTGTGTAAACTATTTTGTCTTAGCAAGTTAGTATGTCCCAGTAAAGCCAGTTCTTGGGTGATTAAAAGGTTTAAATTAGTCTACTGCAAATTGAGTTTAATGGTCTTTATGGTTGTCTTTGTTCTTAAAGAATTCGAATATAAGATGAAAAAAGGTGAAACGGGGAAAAAATATTGAAATTATTTAGAAGAGGATAATGAAAGATATATTTATGCATACTTGTAATTTAAAATCATCACAATTAGCACTTCATCATTCATCAACATGGGAAGGTAGGGAAAAAAATCAGTGCAAGTGCTACCAGTTCCATCATGTCGCATCAGCTTAGCTAAAGGGACTTGTAAGAGAATTAGTCAACATTAGTTTTAGTGGGTCTTTGTCAAAATCACATAATTGCTCTTCATAATATTGTATTAATTATTTAGTGTCCTTTATTATTCTGTAAGATAAGCGTCATCAACATCGGTTTGAAATTTTCTTTCTTGTTCAAGAAAAACAATCATTTTCTAATGCATTCTCAAAATAAAAAGGTTGCATCCTGATGATAAAAATAACCATGATGGAACTTTTCAGAAGTGTTCTGAGTGTAATCAGCACAGAAATCTTGAGATAATCAGTCAAGCCAAAAATTTGTACAGTGTTTTATCTGAGAAATTTCAACACTGTGATTAAGTTACATACTTGGATAGAGAGAGGACTTGGTGAAACAAAGCTATTTGATTATAGAATGATTGATTCCCAACAAGAATTTCTACCAGACCACAGCTGCATTTTGAATATTGAGGTAGTAATGTAACTATTGCTACAGCTTGGTGATGGCTTGAACCATCTCAGGTCTTCATGAAATGAGGAGGCCAAACATGTGTGCCTGCCAATGAAGGTTTTACCAACTAATGCTACAAGTGTCATCAATATGCTTTAAAGGAGTAAAATTTCCAAATTACCTTCAAGGAAAGGAGCTTTGTGGTGTGTCAGTGCTGGCTAATGTAGGAAGGACGTGCCAAACCATGTAAAATTATCTAAAATAAGCAGCAGGAGAGAGCCTGATCATCTCGTCCTTCTGGAAAATCTTGTGTCTCCATGTGGCTGAGCTCTCCTGTTGTCACTACTATGAAAAAACAAAACAAAACAAAAAGTGGTATTTGGACTGGTTTCATTAAACTGTGACACATTTCATTCATACAAAGTGTACACTGTTACTCTTGCAGGTATTTCTGAGTAACTTTTAAATGGGGAAAGAGGTCTTATGGAAACAATTTACTGCTATCATCACCAATGATGTTTCCCATGCAATGAAGTAGTAGGAAGGCTGGCACTTGGCACGTTTCCCCCAGACTTAAACCAAAAAGAGGTGGGGAGATGAACTCATTTGGGTGGGAACTGCACGCTTAGTCCTGTGTGGTTTTCAAGCCCACTTTACCTACCTGCCTTTTGTAACACCAGCTAGACTTCATCTAATTAGTCTGCAGGTGGACAAACCACAGTTCTGTGATTGTTTTTCTATTACTTGTGTCACTTTGTAATCCCTCCATCTTCTACAGACCAGTTCTCACACACATATATTTTATCCTTAAGGAACCACTTGTTATCATTGCTATAATTGCGAAAGTGTTTGAGAAAATCTTTACTGAGATCAATAGCTGGACACCTTGTTTTTCTGTTTTGTAGGTAGTGACTCCACGATTCCACCTCCCAGGAGAGTGTACACTGTGAGTCCTCCTCCTGAGGGCTACGTTGCAGCTGTTGCAGATACTGATAACATTACAGTTTCTGAAAACTCTGAGGGTAGTGCTGACTCTGCAGGTAAGTTTATGTTACAGTGATGAATTTTTCTGAGAGAAACATTCTAGCGAGCCTTACCAAGTAGATTTAAATTGCAACAATTAAGTATTTAAACTGTTGCTGCCAGTGGGTGTCACTGTTTTGCAGTATAAGCAAAATGAGATGGGTTCATTCTTCTAGATTCATTTCCTTTGTTAGCTTGCAGACCAGATTCAGCATTTGGTTATAGCTGTACAGCACCGTAGACCTTATTGAAACTGGGAAGTCTTCAGCTCCTCCCACTGGAATATCACGTGTGTTATGCCCACTTACAATCATGTTTTTAAAAGTAATGTTAGATACAGCTCTACTGGTAACTCTTACTGGTGAAGTTGAATGGAGTTGGGCAGAGGCTTAACAGTCTTTCAAAGTGACCTCTCTCAATTACAGCAGAAATTCACCTGATGGATTGTGATGGAAGTAGATACGATTCCATAAATTTTGAGAGGCTTTCTGATGAGAAACTGTGACCAGGTCACATTAGAACTTGTCTGCTACAAGAGAAGTGGGGCATGATCTCTTGAGTGGCTTCTGAGTGAACTTTAAGAAAGGCGGCAATCTGAATGAAGTTGCTAGAATCAATTTGATTCCATCTGTCTTAGAAATAAATGCTAATATTCAATAAAGCAAATTAATTTAGGGTTTTTTGTTGTTTTTTGTTTCTTTTTTTCAATTTCTGTGTTCCTGTGGATATGTTTTTTCTAAATTGTCTATTGCTGTCATTTGTTACTATATTATTAACAGCAGTCTACAGCAAGGGAAATATCCAGGTGAGCCTCCTGAAGTAAAACATTTAATAAATGGTATTTATTAAACTACTGTTTCAGCCTAGAAACTGTCTAAATTTAAGGAAAACCTGTGAAAAGGCAACTGTGCCTTGCCTTTTCAAACCAGTACTTACAGGGGTGAATTTTCAGCTTAAAACCTGGGTCTGTACCCTTTTCTGAGCTCCATTCATGACATAACCTGTGGCTAGTATCCTGGTTCTAACATGTATCTCACCTTTGTGTGAGGAAACATGCCATGAAGAAGCTATGATACATATTTGAATCAGAATATGAGTAAAACTGCCAAAATACTGTGATGGCACTTCAGTAATGTTCTTTCTCGCTGTGAAATTAATCTTGGTATTGGATTGGGGAAGAAATGCTTTCATCAACACAAAATAGTAGTACATCATATTGCTATTGGAATTAAGGTATTCTAATGTCCAACTTGTATTTTGTGCATTTCCCTTTGTTAGATGGGATTCACATTCAGTCCTGAGTCTGTTCCTAAACTTTCCTCACATTTAAATTACATTGTTCTCTTTGGACAGTACTTTGGGTTTCTGTCCTACAGCACTTCAGATTTAAACTGTTGTTTATTCTGATATAGAAGCACTTTATAGAAGTACTTTATTATCTTTTCTTACTCTTTGATGTGATCTCCTTTCAGTCATCAGAAGGACATTCCCCTTCTTTATTTTGCAGATGATAAATTAAGTCTCACGGTACCTTGCAGGTAAATAATCCTATAACATTAACTTTTAGGCAGGGACTTAGGCTGTTTCTAAATAAAAGCTGAAAGCACAGCTCTCTCAGTGCATTGGTGACTGTGCATCCTTGTTAAGATATTGATATTGATACAGAACTTTGTGCTAGTTACTCAGCTACAGTTTAAAATCTACACATAAATGAATACATGGTGGTGCATACTACACATTGCTATACTCCATAGCAGTAGAACACACTAGAATTTCGGATTGCATAATATCATGCCTTCTTAGGGTCGCATAAGTATTTGTCTAGATTTACAATTTTATATTTTATTTTATTATTTATTACAAGATTATTGAGCAGTGATGTCACTTGCTCATTTGTTTTACATTTTGTCTTTTTTTCCTCTCCCTTATTTCTGGGGGGGGGGAGGGGGGAAACAAACAACAACACTTTCCAACCATGATAGATAGCAGTAAGTAGTGTTCTGGGGTTGCTTAGTGACAGTATCGACTGTTTGATGGTGATCTCTTCCATCTGATCCAAGTCTCAGTGCTCAGTAAGAGTAGATTTTCAGCTTTAACCACAGTCTTAGAGTTAACAAATGCATCTGGAGTTTTGAGAGACTTTTATTTTTTGACTGGTTTGCTATGTGACTTAACACGTTATCACAGAATCAAATAAATAAATAAATAATGCTGGAAGTAATGTTTAGGGCTCTTTGCTCTTTGCAAGGTAAAATTGTCTGTATTCTTGCCAGGAAAGAAAATCTCCGTGTAAAGAGATTTTCTTACAACCCTTTTTACATTTGCGCTTGTGTTTCACTGTCCTTTTATGTATACTAGATCTTGCTGCAGCTGAAGGCTCTTGTTGGTTTCATCTAAACATGAGTTTTGGAACTAGGTATCAATGCTAATTTTGCAAGGCTGTGGGGGAGTGGTTATTTTTACTTATTATGCTTATATAAGTATATATACAAAATTGGGGTGAAGACTGTAATTTCAGGCAATGCTCATAAAACATGAAAATTTCAGTAGTCACACCGTGGATTATTTCGTTTTCTGGTCTAGAGTTGGGTGTGTAACAAGACAGACAAAAAACATCATCTGTGTGATGAGATGCACATAGGAAAGCAAAAAGAAAACAACAACGTATGTTGTTTAACCTCTTTCGTGTGTTTGTAAGGATGAAAGCTCAGAGATCTTACCACTTAAGCAATGTCTCCTTTCTCAAAGATGTTGTGTCATTAAGTGTCCCATTGAATTCCTGGATTTCCTGTGGAATAATTTTAGAGAAGTTAAGTAAAGCAAAAAAAATTAATCAGACGTGCATTTATTGAGACTAGATGTGTAGCTGAGCAAATGTCTGGGGATGAACTCTGAGGTCAGAATCTGTGTGGCTTTCAAAAATACAACCAAACCCCTCAGACACCTAAGTGAATTAGTGAAAATCTGACAGTGATAAATGGCAGGAATACATCTCCAGTTTATGTCCATTTAATCAGATGAGGTAAAACCTCTGAGAGGCTCTGCTTTTTTTTCATTTTGATTTGTTCAAGTCCACATCTGTTTACTACAGATTTCATTCTGTATCCATCACCTTGATAGCCGTTTTCAGCTTTCACACCCAGAAGAAAGGAAAATAAATTCTGCTCAAATTCTAATAAACAGAAAATAACTTCGTTGTTTAATGAGCTTACCTCATTAATCTCTTGCTCAGGGATATGATTTAGCAGAGGGTTTTTAGAGTTAGGGTACTATGGTTAGGCTGCGGTTGGACTTGATGATCTTCAAGGTCTTTTCCAACCTGGGTAATTCTATGATTCTATGATTAAAATAATCCAACTCTATTTTGAGATTAAAATTCTTCACTTGCAGATTTTAGAGGGCAAGGCGCAATGGGTACAAACTATAACACACAAGGATCTGTCCGAACATGAGGAAGCATTTACGTATGCTGTGAGTGATGGAACCCTGGCACAGACTGCATAGTTTGGAGATTTCCAGAAGCTGCCTGGATGTGGCCCTGGGCACCCTGCTCTGGGTGTCCCTGCTGGAGCAGGGCTTGGACCAGATGGACTCAGAGGTCCTTACCTCAGCCATTCTGTGAACTTAATTACAAATCAGCACAGATTTCTTTCATATACCATAAATTAAGAAAACCAAGTCTGTGTCTATCTAAATAAATATAACAAGATTATCAGGAGGAGAAATGCATCATGGCAGATACTTCACTGCATTATATTCATCTGTGAAAAGAGGAAATATTCAGTCAGTAGAATATGAGTTTATAGATGACCCTTTTTATGAAGTTATTTAAGTCGAAGTTAATTACAGTCATGCATTAATTTCTTGTTAGCAAACACTGATATATGAAACATTTGATTTTTCTCTGAACCTGTAGCTAATGGATGGTCTTGTCATAATTAAATGAATCTTGCCAAAAGTACAGAGAAAATAGATTTGCGGGATTTCAGGATGGCTTTTTCTCCATCTATCACTGTATGCTGCTTTTTAACATTTCAAATGCTTTTCCAAATATTTTTCCCTCTTGTGTCAAAGAAGTGAATTGCATAAGGTCAAGGGAGTGTTTAACTGGTGGAGTATGCATGAATGGAAGCGGAGCTAAATAAAGTTTCTCTTTCAGGTTTGTTTTATGTAAGCAGGTGGTTAATGAATCTTTAGTAATGAGATCTTTGTCTTTCATGAAAATAATGAAAGTTTGTTCTTAGAAAAATAAATTAGACTTGTGTCTTTTTTAAGATCTTCCTTGATTTGAATGTTTTGTAGGAATTGAGTCACTATAGTGGTGTGCTCAGATCAATGTTTTATTGATGGAATTGAATGAGATATTGAAGAGAAGATATAAAAAAGAGATTTTTTTAATATAATTGCTGTGGTAAATATTAATATATTGCTAACTCTCTTCTAGCTATAGATTTTATACTTTAGATGGAGGCATAAAAATGTGCGATGTCAAACTATAGATGAGTATCAGATTCAGTACCTTCCTAGATTAAAATTCTATTTTGATCTCTGATTCAATTCATTTATTTTTATTATTTGTTTGTTGAGAAATATTTCTTTAGGAGTAGTCCCTTAACACATCCACTATCACTTATCAAAAGATGTTCTCAATTAAAGGAGAACTTAGGAAAGTTTAATTGCATGTTCATTAACTTACTATAAAAAATAGCTTAGTTTTTATTTGTTTTGTTTAGTTTAGTTTATAAGATAAAGCTAACCTATGGAGCTCTTGCTGCTTATTTGAAGACAGGTAAAATGCTATATTTTCAATTACATTTAAATGCTAAACATGTAGCCGTATTCTATCTGAAAGACAATTGGTTTCTCCAGCAACATTTCATGTTTAGTAGTACACACAAAGATAATAAGATGTAGCATAACATACAAAATAATGATTTATGCACAAGCTGAACTGGAATATGATTTCTTCATGAAATGCTTTAATATTACATATGTACTTCTGTTCAAATTCCCAAAGTGGTATTTGATGTTTCTGAGATTCATAGCACAGCAAATACTTGACCCAGGGACTTTGGTAAATAGACTGTACATAGAATCATAGAATTGCTCAGGTTGGAAAAGACCTTTGAGTCCAACCACAACCTAACCAAACTACCATAACCAACAACCCTCCACTAAATCATGTCCCTGAGCACCACATCAAACGGTTTTTAAACACATCCAGGGATGGTGACTCAACCACCTCCCTGGGGAGCCAATTCCAGCATTTGTTTTTTAAGAACTGCAGTACCAAGTAGGGTTTTTGTATGATTTGCCTATTCTTATTTTGTTTGTTTGCTTGCTTGCTTCTACACTAATTTTAGTGTTTTTCACTGATGGAAATGCCAGGTTTCCTACCAGTCCCTGTAGCACTCTGCTTAGATTACAATTTTACATTGACAGTTGTTTTTTATAAGCAGTCTCAAACTATATTTCAATGCTATGAAATTGCAGGCAAGGAAAAAGGATCCGAAACTGAAAATATTTGTATTTTCCATATATATTAATAATATATCTTAAAGTTGTCATTCTAGGAGTCTTACCATTTTAGCTTGTCCCAGCATCCCAGTTTCAATATCCCAATTATGGCAGATTTCCCAAAGTTATGTCATTGCAGAAATTGATACCGGATCAAAGTTTTTGTTTGGTTATTTGTTTTTATTTCATTTAAAGAAGTAACAGTAAAAAACATAAGAGATTTATATTAAAGATCCCTGCAATTCTAATTGCTGATCAATCAATTCATGCTTACACTTATCTCAGTGGTGTTAGAATATATATTGTCCTTCCTGTAGGTCTCAAATAACAGTACTCACCTGTGACTGTAACTGATCTTTAATGAGAGATTTCAGTTCAGGAAAGAACTTAACTAGAAATAACGTCAATTATGTTGAAGTTTAAGGAATTTAAGCGTATTAACAGCTGCTTTTCTGCATCTAGTATATGAGTATCTGTAACTAGATTGTCTGGCTCAGTGTTCAACATCTAGGTTGACTCTCCTGCTTCTTGTGGCAACTCTCTGTGTTCTGAGTATTCAGACTGTTTAAGAAAACAATTTGAGGAAGCTGTGGGGATTTGGATATGAGTGTATTGCACTTACAAACAAAAATTAATTAAGTTCTTTCCATCCAGATTTATTCCATTGGTTAATAAATCGAGCAACAAACCTATTAAGGGTCGCTTACAGATAAAATATACATATATTCTAATTTAGAACCTCATTATGTCCAAATAGCATTAGTAACTGAAATGCTGAAGTGCTACTCTTAATTTAGTGTTATAATCAGTGTTTTGCAACGCATCGATCAAATCATATATCAAATGATAGCATTAATGTGATTTATAAACATATATCCCTATTTTTCTACAGTTTGCTGGAAGAAGTTTCCTGTCCCCCCATTCTGCTTCTTCTAAAACTGTTTTGCTGTAATGTCTGTTATTCTTTCTTCCTAGTTGAAACAAGTCTTTCTCCTTCTAGAAAGGAAAGATAAAGGGCTTGCAGGTTGAAAACGTACTGTTGAATTTTTGTTACTTTGAAATTTTGCTTTTCAATAAATCAAGAAGAAGCAATGATTTTGTTTCTGTACTCCTAGTAAGCAGGTAACTTTAAAAAAAAAAGCCACAAAACCGTATTGATGTTTGATGTTCTAATTCCCCTAATTTATTTTCAGTGTTCTAGTTTTGATTTGCTATCACTTTGGTTGTCACTGTTTACACTGTTGCACTATGTTAATGCATGGTGCTATTATTCGTGATAAGAGTTCTTTAAGTTCACACTGCCCCTGAGGAAATGAATGCATGGCTCCTGTCTGCGAATGCTGCCTTTTCCTGAGCTGTCCACTGCTCCAAGCAGTTGTCAGCCTTGGAAAGCAAGCTCGTTGCAACTTTGACACCTCTGTTAGGGCTGTTAATATGAGCCTTTCCATAATGTTCTTGATGTTCGTAGATAAATCAATAACTTGATAGGGGAGTTGTCTATGAGGTTAAGCAACTTCTTTCACTGCAGCCAGTTTTGTCTGCAGCTTAACTGCTATTGACTTTTTGGAGCTAGTTACAGCGACAAACAGGTAAAGATGTTGCATAGGCATATCTGAACAATTCTGTGCTTTAGATGTTTTCCCCCTTAAAAGACGTCCTCTTTTCTGTTCTTACATTTGTTGATAGATGCAGTGACATTTCTAATAGGTAAAATTACCTCAGATTAGAATTCAGATGCATTATTTAATCAGTTGTTCTCTTTGGCTTATTTAAAACAATAAAAATGAAAATCTAGATCCAGTGGTGCTCGTATTTACAGTCTTTCACTGTTACCAGTAGAACTGAGCAAATTCTCAGCTACAGTGTACTGTTTTTCAACAGTCACCACCATTTGCTGTGCCTTTTCACCAGGGATGAACAAGAGCCTGCATACTGTGCTTGTGAAAATCTACACCAGCAAAGGTGATCCGCTGTGATCACCAGTAGCTGTTGTCACATCTAAAACACACCACCCACTGCCTCACTGTGCTCTTACTCCACTGTTTGGTCTCCAGAAATGCTCAGTGAGTGTCAATGAATGTCATTGGGTGCAGTTTTTTCTACACTGAGGAATTCATTGATAAACCTTTCTATTGTACATTGTTCCATGCCAGACACCATTTAATCAGCCTATGCCTCTTCTGCCATCTGTCACATGACAAGAACTCATAATTGTTCCCATCAGTAGGTGGAAAGGTTCGGCCTCTACTGCCATACCGTCTATATCTCCATCTGACATCATGGGCCAGGACAATAAAATAAGAGGTGTTACTTTCAGAGCAGCCCTTGTAGATGCTTGTTTTTGTACCATGGTGCCAAAGCTAGCTGACTTGTGTGACAGGGCGGGGGGATGTAATTCTCATAGTGTACTACATGTGATGCAGATTATTTATGTGTTTGAAGTAGATGTTCCCTTGGGCAGTTTCCTTTATAAAGGATCCCCAGGCTACCAGTACCTTGTAGTAGTATTACAAGCAACAAACCAGCTGTGTCCTGAAGGTGAGCATTAAATTCATCAAGACATTCACTTCTGCCTACAATCTTTAAAAACAGGATTGGGCTATCATTCTAAACTCTTAAGTATGAATCATGAAATTAAGGTTTATGTATAACGCACAAACCACTCACTTCTAACTTTCACTGCCTATAACTATTTACATCTTCTAAATGCCAATATATCCACAAACATATGGGTTTATTACAGAACTCACGTATTATGGCATGGATACAAGTTATTTAATGCCTCTGAAGTTTTCAGTAGTCCATTGAATCACAGAATGGCCTGGGTTGAAAAGGACCCCAGTGATCATCTAGTTTCAACCCCCCTGCCATGGGCAGGGTCGCCCACCACTAGGCCAGGCTGCCTACAGCCACATCCAGCATCTTCTAGTTTTTCCTGTGTGATAGTTTGCAACATCAAGATACTATTAGACACCCCATGAAAAATAAATCCACTCTGGAAAGCATCTTTAGGAGTGTAATAGCAAAGAATTCTGTCCCAGAGTTTTAGTCCATATTTGTATGTGATGTTAGGAAAGGCAGTAAATGCTGAAAATGTGTTGAGAAATAAGAGATACTGTACTAAAGTAACCTACAGGTAAAGGCTGCATGTTAATTATTTAGGAACAATCTTTGATTTATATTTCTGTAACTGTAAGAAAATACATACAGATATATAACAGCTGTAATCATTAATTCATTTAATGCATACTTTTACAAAAGTGTTACGTACCTGAATGACGAAAGTGAACCTTTGAAATGAGACCTTCGTCCTGTGTGTTTCTGTAGTGCAGAATGCTGTGTTCCCCTATTCTTAGTGTATGCCTTTACGTTTCAACAAAGAAAACACTCGATGGAACTCATAAGGCAGATGTGTGCACAAACAGGAAAAGAACTGATAACCAAGTACATTTTTACTGAGACATTTTTACTCTGCTTGTTACCTTTTCTTTCTGTGGTATACTTGCCCTTCATTCCTTTGTTTCTCATTCGACCCGCCATGATACAATCAGCATCATAAACTGAATCTTTAAGCATCTGTAATTTGATTAGAGTAGGTTCAACTAATCAGGTGGTGATGAATGAATGAAGCAGAAGGGAAAATGAGGGCTCTTATCTTTGTGGCAGTTTATTCTTGCTTTTCTTTTTTGGTGTGATAGGGCACGATTATAGTGATTTTAAACATGTTTGATAAGCATCCCCTCCTCTGATAGGTCAGCATCACAGAATCAAGAAGTACTGTGGCCTTTAATTTTCTTTCCTGAGTGCATTCCTTTAACTTGCAGTACCACTTCTTACCCCCACCCACTCAGTCCCTTTTCCCCTCTCAGCTGGAGTGCACTCCCCTTTTTCCTTCCTTGCAGCTGTGTTGCAGGCTTCCTGTTGTCATAGTGACAGTAGGCAACTGATAAGAAAGAAGAACTAGTGTGAACAGGCAGCCAGTGCCACCAGCCTTCTTAGATTCAAGCAAAAAATCGGTGCTGGTGTAATTGCTGCCTCACTCAAGCAGACTCCCAACAGTTTGGAAACCCGATGCTGCTTGACTGTTTTCAACTCCTGATATCATAATGAATATGATCAAGACCTAAGCTTTTGTACTTAAATTGTTGTGGTGCAGCTGAATAAAGTCAGTAGAGTACTGAATTGAGTGGAAGGGCTACTCATTAAATTTACTGCTTTGTCTCTGCATCTCTGGCTGTTTAAGTGCTTCATCGTTCTGTATCTCAGTTCATCATCTGCAAAAGCAGGAGATAAAAATGTTTAGCGGATCCTGGAGAGGTTTCTGTCATTGTTAATATACATGGCATTTTCATATTGACTGCCAAATACTTGTTTCATGCTCTGCTATAGCACGTGTATCTGTTTGTACTGAACAAAAACAGAACGTTGGTATCATACATGTCAAAACTGTGCCCTGACAGGTTCGTGAATACCAAGGCAAAGGTGTGACCCTGGCTTATCCTCTCATCGTTAGTGCTCGTGTTGCTTTTTCTGTCTAACCTGACTTGTTTCAATGCAGCATTTTCAGTTCTTATATTTTAAGAACAGGTGCAAAAGGAAAGCAGTTTGGATGCAGATTTTTGATTATTCTGTATTGCCATGCTGTTTAAATACTCTAGACACTGTAAAAACAGAGTAGAAAGCTCAGTTTTTAACATGAATAGATTTACAATCAGTATGGCTGAGTGGATAAGGAAAATGAAGACAGCAGGAAAAAGAACGCGTGCATAGTTGTAACCATGTCTCTTCTAATATATAGCAGTTTTTGTAAGTGTTTTGCATAACATGCAGAACATGCTGCTGATCCAGTCCTTGTGGAAGTGCTGCTACCTCATGTTGGAAGCCAGAATCAAGCCTACCCAACGGTTTCATTTTATCACTGTTCTGTTATAGCAGCTGTTGTAATTTATGACGGTTTGTAGGCTTACAGCCTTGCATTGATAGAGCTTTCAGCATCATGTCTCCATTCAGCTTCCACTTGGGAAATTTCCTGATCTGATATCCTTTGCCTTTGGTTGTTTCTTTCTACAAAAGGTACATGTTTCAGTCTTCTCAGAGTACTGAACAGCCCCTCATACAATAATATCTTGTGCCAAGGAACCTTTGAAAATTGCCCTTCATCCATCTCCCTTTCCTGGTACTTTTGTTAAATAATTTTGTTTGCTAGTGTCATGCTATCTTCCTTCTATTTTAGCTCTACAAATGGAAATAGGATCATAATTGGAGTATGCTCTGTAACAGCCTTCTGTGGAAATGTAGTAGACTAATGGAAAGAAGGTCCCTTGCTACACTGCAGAATCTCAATTGCCCGGTATTGTAGGATATGCATTATGTGTGGCATGTATCAGTCTCTCTCACCCTCTTACTTCCTGGGGATCTGTGGAGAGCTGAAAAAATAGAAGTAATGTTGATACAGCAAAAGACAGGAATACCAGCACACAAAATTTATTGCTGTAATCTAGCCAAAACGCATTGCAAGCAATTGAGTGCATTTTTGAGATGCTCAGTTGATTTGAGCAGTATGAACTAGCTGACCAATGCTACTGCAGTTTTTCTTACTGCTACCAAAATTGTGTACTCCTTTGTTACATCTACGTACCACTAATTTCATTTCCAGGGTACGGATACTCAGCACAGTGTTCCACTCACACTTTGGTTCTGATTGCAAATCGTACTGCCACAACATCCGCTAAGACTTCTGTACTGAAGAAAATTGAATGGGCAGAATTTGTTGGTAGCAGTGATGATTTTTATGTCACGTGGTATTTTTCATCCTGCTGGGGCCACACACTCACTAGTGGGATTCCACAGAGCTCCATTTTAGGACCAGTTTTCTTCTTCATAAAATGGACTCAAATGCAAAATAAGAAGCATTTCTACTGAGAAGAACCTAATGTCCATCCTTCCTCTTCTTCTGCAAGAGAAGAGAATAAATAGATTGATTCTGCTTTCAGGTACTTCTTTACTTGGTACACAGAATTCATTTTAAATTCATGATACCAATTGTGCGGTGTCCCCCAGGGGTCGGTGCTAGGGCCTGTCCTCTTCAACATCTTTATTGATGACTTGGATGAGGGCATTGAGTGCTCCCTCAGCAAGTTCGCAGATGACACCAAATTGGCTAGGAGTGTCGATCTGCCTGAGGGTAGCGAGGCCCTACAGAGAGATCTGGATAGGCTGGAGAGCTGGGCCGAAGCCAACGGGATGAGGTTTAACAAGACCAAATGCCGGGTTCTGCACTTTGGCCACAACAACCCCAGGCAGAGCTATAGGCTTGGGACAGAGTGGCTGGAGGACTGTGTTGAGGAAACGGACCTGGGAGTACTGATTGATGCACGGCTGAACATGAGCCGACAGTGTGCCCGGGTGGCCAAGAAGGCCAATGGCATCCTGGCTTGCATCAAAAACAGTGTTACTAGCAGGAACAGGGAGGTAATTGTCCCCCTGTACTCGGCATTGGTGCGGCCGCACCTTGAGTACTGTGTTCAGTTTTGGGCCCCTCACTGCAAGAAAGACATTGAGGCCCTGGAGCGTGTTCAGAGGAGGGCTACGAAGCTGGTGAGGGGTCTGGAGCACAGGCCTTATGAGGAGCGGCTGAGGGAACTGGGATTGTTCAGCCTGGAGAAGAGGAGGCTCAGGGGAGACCTTATAGCTCTCTATAACTTCCTGAAGGGAGGTTGTGGTGAGCTGGGGTTGGCCTCTTCTCTCGTGTAGACAGTGATAGAACTAGAGGGAATGGTTTCAAGCTGCGACAGGGGAGGTTCAGGCTGGACATTAGGAAGTATTTCTTCTCGGAAAGGGTAGTCAGGCATTGGAATGCACTGCCCAGGGAGGTGGTAGAGTCACCGACCATGGGGGTGTTCAAGAAACGTTTGGATGTTGCATTGAGGAATATGGTTTAGTTGGGAAGTATTGGTAATGGTTGGACTAGATGATCTTCTAGGTCTTTTCCAACCTGAAAATTTCTGTGATTCTGTGATTCTGTGAATTTAGTCATCTGGATTGTCTAATCAGCTGTAAAAAATATGTGTGTTCTGCAGGTTTGAAGGAAAAGGCCAAATGAAGCTGTACTCTGTACTCTGTACTCTGAGCCCAGAAAGATGCTTCACAAGCCATTGTGTCAGACTGCCCCTCTGCTGCCCTCTGTCACGTGGCAACAAAATTTAACAGAATATTGGTGAGAAGATTCAACTGTTGTTGCCATATCACCAATATTTGTCTCTGGTGTCATAGGCCAACAATAAAATAAGAGATATTACTTTGGGAGCAGCCCTTGTACAGTTCCTTAGTGTCAGAAAGCTTTCTATAATGTAGTACTTGAGAAGAATCAATTATGACCTGGCTACCCTAAGTATTGGATGAAGCCATTACTGCCTTCTTTAGCAGAAACATCTGCTGTACTGTGCAGTTTCATCAGGGTCAAAGCATCATTCGGTTACACCTCAGTTTCCCTGTCTCAGATGGAAGGCGACTGGTTTAAAATTAAGCCAGGGAGATGTGTTTTCTTTTGAAGCTTTGTCCTCCCTAAGTCCAAAAAGACTGTGATGCAAATTGCTTAATGGAGAAATGTAAAAAGGAAGAATCATGAAGGGCTAGGACGGGATTTATTCCCCTCTCCTTCTATCACAGATTTCTTAACCTGCTGCTGGGAATTCTGTTTAGGGAGAACCTCCTTCCTGAAAGTCAGTGTACGCTAAAGTTAAGTGCTTGTGTTAGAATGAATTTTCTTTAAAATGCTTTAATTCTGTGAGCCAGTGTCTTTTTATGCCAATGAGAGAATTTGCCTTCCTCCCTATGGCTTTATTAGTACCGCACATCAGCCAGTTCTCTAAAGCATATGAGATACCCAGTAATACACATTTAAGTGTATGTGCAGGTATATCGAAGGGAAAGAAAAATTATGCATGTCAGTGTTATGTAGTCTGTGACTTATCACTGTTTAATACCTGAAGTTCTATGAAATGGAAAAGAAAAAAATACTTTTCAGTTTGTAAAGGTGCCAGGTAGTGTAAAATAAAGCAAAAACAGCAGCAGTCACTAGTCTGGATTGAGGGTGCAGTGTATGATGGAAAAAACTGTTCTGCAGGTAGATGACATTTAAAGATTTGTATGAAGCGTAGTGTCATATTTAGACAAATGAACAGGGTTGTTTCACAGATCATGTCATGGAACTGAAGCAGTCACAAAGTCTCTCATTTTCAAACAAAGGTTCTTGTTTTTCACCAAACTGATTGGGATGTAGAAAGAGCATGACAGGTTACTAAGCTGAACAGCTAGATTACTGCACTCACATTGCCATTTTGCGTGCTTCACTTCCAGGTAAGGAATTCTAGAAGTGATAGACTGAGTGATCCATGTTATCCCAGCAACATTTTGCACAGCAGTCTGGAAGCATAGAGCAGAAGTACAAAGGGATCAGTTCCTAGGAAACAGCAGTATGCGTGGCGTGTGATGTCTTGTTGAGAAAATGTATCTGAATTATTCCAGTCCTTCCCCAAATGTTTATTTGTGTAGAGGATGACACTGTTGTTTGTTGTTTTTCTTGCTGTTGTTTTTCTTTGCCATTTGTTGGGGATAATCGCAGTTTAAGATCTTGTTTAATTCTTTGAAACACTTCAGTTGTCCAGTAAAGAAGTCGGGATAGAGTCCCATTACCAAGGTTGGAAAAGGCCTCCAGGACCATCTAGTTCAACTATCAATTAGATATAATTAAAATCATTAATATCCCATGACAAATGGAGTAAAGAAATCGTGCAAAATAAAACACTTGGAAGATTTCCACTCTTCCAGGCTTTCTATTTTCAATATATTCTGAGTATATATATGTATATATATATATATTCACTGAGAGAACCATGTAATAAGTTGTAGTTGTGGCAACTCTGTCACATGTGATATTGAGTGTGATTGGTTATTGCAAATGATGTAAAGAATTAAGAAATGTTGCAAAACATTACCGTAATTGAATTGAGTAGTTACCACTTAACTATTCTATTATTTTGATTATAATGTTGATAAATTGAGGTTGGATTTTATTGTTAAGTATCTTAACTTTGCTATTTCTGCATCTGTGTACTGTTAGATTGCAGCTTAGGTCTGCTCTTTGGTATTGCTTATCACAAGGGAAAACTAAATACTGTTTTTCCATTAGATAGCTTATCATTTAATATTCTGTGGTCTTTTAGTCTCAATACCTTCTTACGTGTTTCAGCTGGTGTATTCAGAAATAACATTTTAAAAGCTGGTAAGGATTTTAAGCTTGCGTTTTTTCTCATTATTTCTGAGCAAAGGGAGAAGTTTGGATTCTATAAGCATTAAATGAAATCTAGATCCGAAAAAAAAAGATTTTAAAGCAAACTCTGAATATAAAGTCATTTCATACAAAGGTAGAGGAAAGAATAAGTTTTCTAATTGTACATATGTCATCAAATGTTTAAAATGTCTCCTATTGATTTTAAATAAATGTTCCAAGTCTCCCCCTCCAATTCATGGTGATACTGTCTGTTCAAATACAAGACTGTGATCTTATTAGCCAGACACTAAGAAGGGTTCTGTATTTAGAAGCAATTAGTCTTTGCAGCTGCTAAACTATAAAAACTCCATAGGCAGTTTTAGGATCCTTGAACATTTCTGATTTGGGAGCCTTCAGAAGAGTTAATGGTTGTCATTGAATCTCTGTTCTGTTTTCATGGCTGTAAAATGTACTCAGCTCCCTGTTTTTCTCATTGAATCAATGCAGTCATTTTCAGTGGCTTTTGGGCTCACCATTGAGCCCAGTTTGGAAATGCTCTGTGATGCCTCCATACGAAGGTTGTTTGCTCATCACCCCAGGAAAGCAAAAATAAAGACAAGGAGCTTGAAATTAAAAACATTAATGAGAAAGATCATTAAAAGGTCAAAATATTCCCTTCTGTTTAAGAATAAAGTTACTGAACTGTACTAAACTTGTAACTGCAAAGTTGTTATTTACAAAAGGGGCTTCATAAAGGGCATTTTGCATGAAGGGGCAGAAGCCCAAAACATATTGTTGGTATTAATTTATTCATTGGAATGATTTCAAATGTCTCGTGGATGCCTTAGATCAATGTGTTTGTGTACTGACTGTACATATCAGAGAGCAAAGCAAGCTCAGATTCTGTTTCATCATGTATCCAGCTGGGATCATGAATACGCGTTGCTGCTGTGTACTGTAAGATCAGAGAAGCAGCAGAAACAGAGTAGTAATGGGGTCTTCAGTTTCTCCCTCTACAGATTATGTGACTGTCGCAAATGAGAGTGTTGTGCAAAGCCTGATTTTAGACACAGTCAATATCTAAGACACTGGTCTAGAACTAAGAACTGAAGGAGGAAATGTGACCCTGGACCTTGTCCTGAGTAAAGTTGTGTTCTGTGTCTCAGAAGACGCACATTGCAACAGTGACTGTGTTGCAGTTAGGCTCAGCAACCTACCAAAACAACAACAAAATTCACAACAGTTTTGATCCACTTAGAAAAAGACATTGCACAAAAGTAAAGATTCTTACCAGGAAGAACAAAGAAGACAACAGCTATGAGAAAAAAAGCTACACCAGGTGGCGTGGGAGCTCCTTAAGGACACCATATGTGAAATACAAGTCCAGCACCCACCACCTGTCTTGAAAGCCTTGAGAACAAGTGAAAGGAAGGCAACACAGCTAAACAGAACGAAGGAAGTTGATAGAAACAATTGGGTATCTGTTGAAAAAGCTGAATTCATGCTCAGATGATGTTTTAGATATTTAAATGTCAAAACTCAGCAAGGCAGGCAAAGGGAGATTCTGTACTGGGATTTCTCAAAGCATATGTGAAAGTGATTTGGTAATTGTGGAACAAAAGTAATGGTATATGAGATCACCAGTATCAGACTTGATTCACCTAAAAAATCTAAAAGAATTCAAGAAAATGAAAGACCAGATAGCAGGCACTGATGCATAACCACTTACTCAAAATTGCCTTGTTATCAAAGACTTTGAGGATGGATACTGTGATGCCAGTTTTTAAGAACAGTTCTTAAACCATCCGGGGAACTGCAAGCTTGTTATTCTGGTGTTGGCCTTAGGCAGCTTAGCACAAATTATAATGCAGTATAAGATTCATGGTGACTTGAAGAGCTGTGATCTATGTGGGAAACGTAACATGAATTTTGCAAAAAGGAAATTGCAAACGTCCTGGAATCCTTTGAAGAGCCAGGAAATAAATATGTGTTTATGGGTGGTACAGCTGATGTGCTTTCCTTAAATTTCCACAGGTTTTTTGATAAAAGGATTTACCAAAGGTTTTTGAGACAGTGTAAAAGGAAAAGTCACAGAATTGGTAACTGGACAAATAGAAAGCAGCACTTGTCAAAATAGAGGGAGGTCAGGCTTATGTTCAATAGCTGGTCAGGTAAAAAGAGTGAGTAGGGAGGTTAGACTTGTTGTTGATACACAGATGTTAACTGTAATAATGACAAGAGCTGGTTACAGTGTCATCCCAAATAGTGGCTTGTCAAAAATAGCAGGTGAAACCCAGGCAGTTGTCAAAAAACAATCGAGTTCACCTGTCACTGAGTTGGCTGTACCAAGCAGGAGTCAGATTTTGCAGTGTGAAGAATAACTGAAAACATATCAGTACTTGTTTGCAGTCAAAAAAAATCACCCAAAATGATGGGAATTATTAGTGTAAGAAGCTGGAGTTTGCTACTGTTTATGAATAAGTTGTCTGTGTTTAGAGCCTGAGTGTTTCATCTCAGCAGAACAGGATTAACATGAACGAGGTCTGGAAAATGTACTGTGGGAGTGAGTCCTTGAGCAGGAGAGCCAGCTGCTGTGCTTGAGTTATGATGATAGAGGAGCTCAGAGGATGTTCTTTGACTGTCTTCTGTTTTGTTTTGTTTACTCTTTTGGGCTGTGCTGTTCTAAAGGAATCTTTAGGGATCATTAGAAATCCTTACCATCATCAGTTTGGTTTTGGATGCTTGGAGCCTAACATATCAGTATGGCATGCTATGAAACTTTGCATACCATTCTTAGACTTGTGGACTCTTGAATAAATAGTCTCCTTGCTTTCATTGTCTTACATGATGCTTTCCCTGGATGTTTTCCTCTGTTGTTGTATGAAGGCACTTGAAGGATACAACTGAACTTGAGGAAGCTCTTTCCAATCACGTAGTTGCCAGAAATGTGTTCATACTCTTGGTTAATGTTAGCGGGAGACACAGTCAGCAGAAGTAGTTTGCTTTTACCTTATGGAATTTAATCACTTAGTGTCTCCAGCTGCTGATGAATTACATAAAATAACTCCCTACTATAATAGAGGTTAATAAATAAAGTCAGCAAATTCAGAGTTCTAGTGTAAACTGTTATTTATGTTATGTGGTTGTTTTTTTTTACTCAAAGATACAAACTGAATGTGAACTTTTCGTTATCAAAATTCAGTAAGCTGTTTTTATAAACCATCTTCAGGTCTTCATTGGTGGAGCTGTGCCCCTGTTCTGTTAAGGAGACACGAGATTTGCATGGAGAAGCTTTTTTTTTTTTTAACATTTCAGACCAGACAGAACAAGTTGTTAATAAATTATTTAACTTTTGCCTTTTTTTCAGGCTATTCATTACCACTTTTACATCACTCTGTCAGTCAGATTAGTGTGACTGCATCTGCATGGTAAACTACATCAAGAAAGGCTAAAAATAATCCAGTCAGGGGAAAAAGAAATTACATTCCTAGCAGGTCCTGAAGAGTGTTCTTATTAAGGCTTATTTAAGGCTAAAAGAAATTACCATGGCTGAAAAATGCTCATGAACGTTCTATCTGGAAGCTACTTTGCTTAGTCTGACAGAGGGCACCAAGTCCAGTCTAAACAGGTTGAAGACAATTGCTTCTGAATAATTAGATTATGTGATAAACTAAGCTGCATGTGGAGCAAGAAGGGTCACAGGGGGGAGAGAGGTGACAGCTGTTAGGGACAGAGAGAGAAGAAAGAATCTTGTAGATCTGGGACAAGCCAGAGGTCCAGTTGTGAGTATAGTTTGTATGATCAAAAGCTGATGATTCTTTCTGTGTTAGTTAAGTGTTTATTTATCTGGAGGTGTTCAGGGCCAGGTTGGATGGGGCCCTGGGCAGCCTAGTCTAGTATTAAATGTGGAGGTTGGTGGCCCTGCCTGTGGTGGAGATTCATGATCCTCAAGGTCCCTCCCAACCCAAGCCACTCTATCATTCTATGATTCTGTAATCTAACATGTAATTAAGTCATTATGTAGTATACATGACACGTTTTTATTACAGTGTCGCTGTGACATAATAAGCCTCTTCAGCCCCTGTGAAAAATTATTGCAACCAAGTTGATATCTACTGAAATTTTTGAAATTCCTACTGGTTTGAAACGTTGAGAATCAGTCAAAGGTTTGTGTGCACAGGACAGTGGATTCTGTTAATAAATCAGAGCCAGACTTTGAAGCTCTCATAAAGAAGCATCTTTTTCCATATTGCCAATTTTTGTAAAACAGACTTAATTCTTCTCAATTGCTGGAGGTATCTCATACAAATTCATTGTCTGCGTTTCCTCTGTAGTTAAGAGAGGGGGAGAGAGAAAGATGGTGAAGACCACCGGGGTGCTTTTTCATTGCAGGTGGTTTAGGATGAGGCAAATTGCTTTATGATAATTTTGGCCTCTGGATTTATTAGAAGGAGCACAGATCTAAGTATGCACTAAGTACATACTGTTTTAGACAGCTCAAGTTATAGGAGATGACTCCCACAGAACATTTTATTTAATATCACTGTGGGCTGTGACTTAAGCATTATGGTTTATATTTCTTCTACAACTCCTATTTATGTATTAGCATAACTGTTGTAATCAGGTAGCCTTGCTGCCTGTATAAACAACCACTTCTTGAATGCCTTTAATCTCTTGGCTTCTGTGCTTACTGCACACTCGTCAATTTAATAAGTTAACTGTATTGTTCAGAAAATAGGTGTTTACTTTTTTCCATTTGCTTGTGAAACTGCTCAGATTAATTAGATGTCACCTTGTTCTTGCATGAGGAGGCAGAAATGGAGCCCATTTTATTAATCTTTGTTTCAGTCAAGTAATACCTATCTTTTTGGCATGTCTCTGATAACTTCTATGAGAGTCGTGTTCTTTTCTGACAACATCTTGTGCTGGGACTGTGCTAAGAAATAAAACTTGTCAAGCTTGAGGAGTACAGCAGGTTTATGTAATAGCTTTGTAATGTTGTTGCTGTTATTTTCCATCCTGTTTCTTTGGTACGCATACAAGATGTTTGCTGATTTGATCACCGATACCCACTGAACGTATGTTCTCTTTGAGCTTCCCATAGGTCTGGCTTTTGTTTTGCTTTTCCCAGATTGAGAACAGTTCACTCTGACCATAGGAGTGAGTTGTCCAGATTTATCAGTTTGTGTACATCGTTTTGCATTTCTCAACATCTAATTTCATCTCTTCCTGGTGTCAAATCATGACTAGTTCCATACATCGAGCAGTAGTTGTCGAGGGGGGAAAACTGGAATAATAAGAGCAAAATTTCAGTCTTAATGGTAAGTTGTTATAATATGTGAGAAAGAATGATATAAAGGCTAAGAGAACTCGGTAATGTCCTGCATTTTGTCTGTTTCTTGTGTTGGAGGAAGCTCAGTACAGTTCTAATTTCCATTTAATCAGGTAATCTTAATAACACTGCTGTATAGGAATGCTACAGTAAATCTGCATTTTGACAGTTTCGTGCGCTCTCTTCAGACCTTGTGCTGTTCTGATGTACCACAGATAAGGAAACTTCTGGATTTGGCTCAAAACTTAATTATCTTAAGCGCTGTTTTCCCTTGTGCACCACTTTTCTTTCAGGTGGCTTAAAATCAATTGAGGGTGCTTAACTACACAACATGCCATAGTTTTGCTGTGATTTAGGGATTCTTGGATGCTTAAAAACATGTTGTACCACTTTGCTGAGAGCTCACATTAGAGTAGCTGTATTAGCAAACAGTGTGTTCAGGTTAACAGAGGGTTGAGAATTTTTAAGGAACAATATATCTGTGTTTATAGTGGAATTCACCTATTATAGCACAAATACTCCCATGAAATTCCAAATTAAGATCTTGAGATGAAACACTGATGTTTTGTTTATATTATCTTTCACCATTCATATCTGCCTTCAGTTCTGCTATTTTGTTCCTACAGGACCACACAGACATTATTTTTCCCACATCCCATATGCTCAAATCGTGTACAAAGATATTTAACTCAAATACCATGCATGCAAAACATTCCACGCTGTGGGTATGAGGTGACGTTTGGTGTGTCTTTAACATGCTGTGCCGTTCAATTACAATACAGCAAATTTATTTTTACACAGCCTTCTTCATAGAAAGTATAGAAAATTGCTTTGTGGTGAGTCATCTGTCAGCTAAAGAACTAAAAGTCTTGTGGTGATATTTAAAGAGAGAAAGTGGCTCAGAGCTGACAGAGTTCAAGACAGAAAAAGAAACAGGAATGAAGAGAAGGCCTCTATCTGTGGAGAAAATAGAGGCAAAGACTGGAGGGGGAGGAGTGATGAGAAAGCCAAATGCACTGGGGATGTCAGAGGCAGCTCAGGATACCACGCAGATCAGTTGGAAACATAGTTTGGGCTCCAGATGTCTCTGCTGGATCACTCTGGCATTAGACAAGCAAAGAATCTAGAGAGAATTGCATAAAATCAGGTAATTGAGCTCAGTGTAATGGGAGGAATTTAGAAACGTGCGGGTAGAGGTTGAAGGAAGGATAAATGGCTTAACTTATAATGGCAGAGCATTAGAGGAACACTGGTATTCAGGGCTCCGTGATTAAATGTGTGAGCATTTTGTTAGACTATGGAAGAGGGAATTTTAGTTAATTAGATGGGAAATTATTATAGGCATGAATACAGATTTCAGCAGCAGTGCAGTCAAAAGGAGGATGGATTCTGGCAGTCTTCCCTTGCTAGTGCCAGGAAGGCTTGCATTCAGGAGCGAGTGAGTGTGTGGGAGCAAGTCAGTTCAGGGTCAGAAATGACTTTGGAAGGTCTAGCTTTGTGAGCAGTGATAAGATATGAATAAAGAAATATGAAAGCTTTCTTGCAGAGCAGGAGGGACTTCTTTCCCTGGACTTCTGAACCTTTTGAAGTATTAGCTTGTAAGAAAATTACAGTGTAGCAAGGGAATGGCAGAACCAAGGCAGGCTGTTAAAGGAACACAGATTGCTTGCCAAGGTCACTGATGCCCTGCATGCTTTCCCTAGAAAGATGATGTCCAAAGCTGAGCTTAGCAGTATGATACCACAAACAAAAATGATGTTTGAGGTGAAGAAAGTAGAAGAATCAGGAACAGGTGTCTGATTTAAAACACAGTACTGTCATAGAGGGATGCATCAGTCCTTTGTTGTGAATTATGTCCCTTCTTGCATTCTTGGTCAAGTCTACCAGCTGGAAGTGTGGACCTCTTACAAGAGCTTCTCATCTCATACTCCCCAGCCCGCACACATATTGGTTTTGGCCCTGATGGTTCTTTTGGCTTCACTCTCTGCATAGAACCATATTATGTGTAATATAATATAAAGCATGTAGCACGAAGGAGAATACAGTCTTTATTGAAAGTGAAATGGAGAAGAGCTTTTCTTAATGCATTCACAGAAGTTGTCTTTGACATTGTAGAACTCAAAGTCATTCTAATCATAAAAATAAAGTTAGAGCAACTCAGATGTCCCAGAACTTGAAAGGAGTAATGTATCTTTTTATACAGCTCTAAAGTGCTTATTACAGATCTTATTTACAACTATCATTTCGTTTTTGAATCTGCAGAGGAGGAACATGAAGTACAAACCAAGAGAAAACGCATTCGAAGAAAGAAACTGAAGAACAGTTTACAAGACTCTAATATTTTACATGGAGAACAAGTAGAATCTGGAATGCAGGAGACTCTTGTTGAAGATAATTTACAGCTGCAGCAGATAGACAGCTCCAAAATCAGCAAAAACAAAAGGAGAAAAATGAAAAAGAAGCGACAGAAAGAAAAAATGAGAGCAGCTGGCTTGCTAACAAAAACTACCAGTGTGGATTTTACATATCAGCCTGACAAAAACAACAGAGAAGGAGCATCAGACCTAAAAGACACAGATGATAAGGCAGATAGCATTCTGGATTTCTTGCAGACAACACAGCAAATTTATTTTGCTGACAGTATGTATTACTTTCTCCTTTTTCTTCTGTGAATATTGCCACGCTGAGGAAAATAGATGTGCACTTTTTATTTCCGTAGAATGGGCTAAGTCTACTAGAGAAGTGTATCTTTTGAACTCATAAGTCGTGCAGATAATGAGCATTTGTCCCATTTTCTGGTGTGTACAAGAAAACATCCATATCAACATGAAAACCTGTAGTCCTAATTGCTTTGTTTCTGTCTTTGAAAATACACGTAATATTTCTTTCTCATTTTTAAAATATTCCACTGTGCTCAGAGTAAATGTAGTGGTTAACGTGGACTAAATTCTTTTCTCTGAAAACAAACATCCAGAAGTATTACTTGCTTTTGGAAACGCTCAGATGGAGGCAATAATTACTGTTCTAAACTGCTTTCATGCTTACTGTCTCCAATCCAACCTACTTCTCAAAAAGCTTTTTATACATTATTTGTAATGTGTAATGAAATCTAGACAGATTGCATTCAAGAGGAAAGAGGAAGATACCGTGAGCATCGGGAAAGTGTATTTTCATAAAGTAGTTGTGAAAAAGATGAATGTCAACTGGTGTTTAATGCACTTTCTGCAGCACTTTAGATAGGATTACATAGTTATGATCCCTAATAGCCTATTGTATGTCCTCTTTGGCCACTAAAGTCAGGGAAGTTCTTACTGTTGTAGATAAATGTGTTTCTTCCCTTGCCCTCCCAAAAGAGCTTTGTGTATGATGCTTTTTATGATGTCATAAACTCCTTCCAGAAATAATGATGTTTTAATAATAAGTATCATAATTATATGTACTTACACCAGATTCTGTTAGTATCTTCTAGAGTAAATGTGTTTTCTCAGGGGTGAGATATTGTGTTCTTTAGCTGCTCGGCTCAGAACATAGCTTTAAAATGATAATTGTCTTGTAAAACTGTAAAAGAAAATCAACAACAAAAACAGTGGAAATATTTTCCAAGTGTGTGGCCTTGGCTTTCTTTGTGGAGCTACATGAAGAATATTAAACAGCTTACCCACCTGTATGACCCACCTTAAGTTAGAGCTGTCAGCCCCACTCCCATAGAATTCATCTTCTGACTATGGAATTACTTTGAAGGCCCTGTTAGGATGACACGAGGGATTTCTTGCTAATTTTTTTTTTCTCAAGATTTATGCATAGAATTTTTGTTGCTTACTGTTAAAATATTTCTGCTGTGTCAAGTCTTCCTGTGCTGTCTAGTATTTGAAAGCCATCCTACTTTCTGGCTAATGTACCTCCATTATCAGATATAAGAATTTTACTACTTCATTGTATGTCTAAGTGAATATAGCCTACACGGTTTGCATGTGTAGTAGCGTAATTCCAGGCTGACTGAATAAAACTGCAAACTCGATTAACCATTCTGTCGTTAACACATGTCCAAGAACAGAAAACTGGTCAGTTCTGCACAGTCGTGTCACTGCAGAATTTTTGACAAAACATGTGCAGGTAAGACGTCACATCCATGAGCCAGTGTGGCTAACTGTCTTGCTAAGTGAGTCTTAGTATACATGTTGTTCTGTCCGTATGCACTTTGCCTTATCTAGTTTTTGTGTTACAATGAATTCTGTTGTCCTTTTTACAGTTTCCCTTTTTATAATAGGTCAAATAATTAATTAAAAATAGAGCTGTTCAGTACGTGATATTTGCTTGTAAGCTGTCATAAAAAGGAATTTGCCATCAGTGAAAATTCTCTGTGCTTGTAGAATATTCTTATTGTTTTTCCCAATGTTTTTCCAGATAAATCAAAATGCACCGATTCTACTGTGAATTCAGCTGCTCAGGAGCTTTTACAGTGTCTTGAATCTCGCAACGTGTCTTCTTCAGATGTAACTCTTTTACATCAGATGAAATCCCTTGTATTGCTACGGGATGTTGACAGACTGAAGGATGCATTGAAACAATTCCAGGAACATTCCGTGATGCCTCCTGGTATGTACAATTGACTCATGATCGTTCACTGATGGTCTTTTTTTGTGTGGACTAAAATCCAGATTTGTCACAGATTTTTTGTGTTGGGAAGCTGTAAATAATTGTATACTAGTAAACCTACGCTTAGATGAGATTTGAAAGCATCATTCCCACAGAAAATGGAACAATTCCCCCTATTTCTTATTTGGTTATAAAACATTCCATATTCTGCAGTATTTGCAGAGTGCAAGATGATTACAGTTCTTAAAACACTGTCTTTACATCAAATACAGATTTTTTAAGGTACAGAAAATGAATTATAGCAGCCCTGAAGGTTCTAATAGATACAAAATGTCCAGGTATGCATGGAACAAAATCTTTCCTGCATTCAAGGATTGAGTTCAGAATTAATCACAAGTCTAGATTTTATGATCTTAATTCTTGTCAGATAGTCTTGACAGATGTAATACACATTTGCAAACTTAGCAAGACTCAACAGCAGTAGTGGTAATGGTAATTCTCCTCTTATTAAATGACCTAAATCAGCTTCTATTGATTAAATCCAAGTGGAACTGTTGAAGTGACCACATTCAGGATATTCCTTATGGGCCTTGCCCAAATTCTGCAGAAGATAGCAGGAATTCTGCTAGTTTTGCAGTCTCTAGGCAATCTGCCCTTGTTTCCTTTTCTATAGCAAAAATGTCAAATTGAAAAGAGAAAATATAAGCAAATAAGAATCAAATCTATACAATTACGGTAGTTCTCTGGTGTGTGCATTTGTCACTTAAAAAAACAGAAAACAATTTGCTGAAGTCCCCAGTGGTGCAACTTAGTAGATTTGATATTCATGAGATACAATGTAAGGAAAGCAGCGTAAGGAAAAGATATATAGGGCAGTTCCAAGCACAAATACTGGCTGGGCAGAGGATGGCTGAAGAGTAGCCATGAGAGGAAGGATTTGGGGGTGCTGGTTGATGAAAGACTCAACATGAGGTGGCGATGCACACTTGCAGCCCAGAAAGCCAACTGTATCCTGGGTTGCATCAAGAGAAGCATGACCAGCGGAGTCAAGGGAGATGATTCTGCCCCTCTGCTCTCATGAGATACCACCTGGAATAATGCATCCAGTTCTGGGCCCCCAACACAAGAAGGACATGGAGTTGTTGGAACAGGTCCAGAGGAGGGCCACAAAGATCATTAGAACACTGGAGCATCTCCCCTGAGGGGACAGGCTAAGAGAGCTGGTGCCCTTCAGCCTGGAGAAGAGAAGGCTCCAGGGGAACCTTATAGCAGCCTTCCAGTACCAGAAAGGGGCCTACAGGAAAGCTGGGGAGGGAGTTTTTATGAGGACAGGATGACAGGGACATGACTTTATACTGAAAGAGGGTAGATTTAGACTAGATATTAGGAAGAAATTCTTTACTTTGAGGGTGGTGAGACACTGGAACAAGTTGCCCAGAGTGGCTGGAAGCATTCAAGGCCATGGGCTTTGAGCAACCTAGTCTAGAGAGAAGTGTTCATGCCTATAGCATGGGGCTGGAACTGGATGATCTTAAAGGTCCCTTCCAACCCAAACCATTCCATGATTCCACAATTCTGTGATATTGTTATGAATTATTAAAGGATAATTAAACACCTGCTAAGTATTAATTTGGCTCAGCCAAGTTTAGTAGTACATTCAATTAGTAATTGAGGAATTTCAGTGAATGAGAATATAATGCTCTGAAATTTTTCCTTGAATTAGACGTTTAACAACACATTTATTTTCCCTATCTTTGACTCAGTAATAGGCTGTTTTGTGCAGTTTTTAATGTTTTAGATTTCTTTCCCAATGAGCAAGTGATAAAAGTCACAGTTACAAAGATTTGTTGTCTCAGTAGATTCAAGTATTTGTTATGGAAATGCAGCATAGGACTTTTTATGATGAATATCTACATATTAGAAGTCTCAATTTTTTTTTTTGCCTTTTTTTTTTTCTGATTTTGTTTAAACATTGCTGGGATGTGATATTCTAGAATGAAAGGTTATTCCTTCTTAACATGGTGAAAATAAAGCGTTTTTTCTTAATTTTAGTAGAGCGACTTATTTTTACAAAATTAATCCATTTTATTTCCTGTAGTTCACAAAACAATATGGTAACCCTTTTTCCTTTGACTACAATTCTACTTAGTGTGCTAGCACTGAAGCAGTAGTAGCGGGTGCTATGTTTGGTTCAGTTTTGCCTTTAATTCCATCTCTTTCATACACATGCACATTCTCCTTTTCTAAATTTTACAAAGTAAACGTATTATTATGTAATTTTATTTTATTTTTTTTAATTATTCTTCCTCTGGTTCCACTGGCTAAGCTCTCGAATCTCAGTTTTTGCAGCCGTGTCAATTGAGTGTTTTTGATAGAGTCAGAAAATTTTGGCAGGAAGAGTAAATTGCTAAGAAGAATGAATAAGAAAAATTATCAGCAATAATGTATTATATTTAGTCCTTCATTCAAGAGGGAAAAAAATGCTTGAGAAGACCAGGATCCTCCGTGATTAAGAGGTACTGGTTGATCTGTCTGGTTGTCTTCGTCTCATAAATGGGAGACTGCATTGCATCTGAATTATTGCCCCGTCAATCAGTGATCGTGTAAAATTGAGGCTGGTCAGCAGGTTTTTTTTTTTAAATGGTTGTCTGAAGTGTCACTGTTCAGGTTTAAACCAAAAAAGTCCTACTGGTATTTCCATTTTGTAGTCTGCAGTCTTCTATAAACATAGGGAAGAGAATGTTTAGAATTCAAATAGGCACACAGTTCTACCAGTGAGAGCTTTGCATGTCTACATCAGAAAGCTGGTAGCCACTTGTAGAAGGCAGCCAGTTGTCTTCAGGATCCTTCACAATACAGTGAGCAAAAGCAATGAGATGCAACTGGAAGTGATGCTTCATTTGCTGGCTGGTTGAAATGAGAGCTACTTGATTCTCATTTCACATCAATTATTAAAGTGTAGGTGATCACCTAATTAAAAAAAAAATGTAATTATCTCCTAATTTACAAACTTATTCAGCTTTTACTCATCAACTTCATTCCATTATCTATTAACATTTTCCCTTTGCTGGTTAGTATCAAGTTTCAAATTATTCTTCCCTCGTTGCCTGGGAAATTATCACTCAGAGATGAGCTTCTTTTAACTGTCGTTCTTTGGAGAGTTGTCCTTTATATGTACGTCTCCTTTGTGTGAGAGGTACATTTTGCACATCAGAAGTAGTGGAGTTACTGTGTGCCAACAGTAAGCAGGCTGGATACACAGAGGCCCTGCAATGTCTAAATTAAACTTCTTTTTTTGGAATGTGCATTCAAAGAGAAGGAAATTAAATGTGAAAGCTGTATTAACATAACATTATAAAATCATCTTAAGTGTGATGTTATGTGATAAGCAACATAGACATCCCTATCATAAAAAAAGAAATAAAGTTAAATAGAAGATCCTTAAGACAGAAAATTTAGGGCTTTAATACAGCAGTATTTACGTGATTTAATACAAGAATTCTCATTTTCAGCTCCAACTTTGTGAAGTTACTCTGCAGAAAGAAATGGAAACAATTGCACTCCTTTAGCCTTACCCAGATGATCATGTCATTTAAATCTCATTTCTTCTGGAATAATGAACCATAATAAAAAGGCTTTCAAATATATAACCCAAAATTGTATCTCATACAAATAACTTACATCCTATAAGATGTTTGTCTAGGAATTCATATGTATTAGCCTTCATTCTCAAATGCCTATGGATTTGCAGAAATGATAGTAAGAGATGAAAATAGATGTTCACACAACTCTTTAATGTTCAGAAATCTCATAAAGATGTTTCAAGAGAAATATTTTTTCTTTGTTTCAGGTCATACCAAGCTCATCGTTACTCTGTTTCACTACTGGATTACAGATATCCTTCCTGCAGGGAACAGGAAGTAAAGCCTTGCTCATGTCCATATGTGCAGGGTTAAAATTTAATATACGAGCACTTAGTCAAGTAGCAATTATTCTGAAAGAGCAGTGTCAATATACATTCTGCATCTTCAGGTAAATGAATTATTTCTTATTTTTACAAACTCCAAAAGACTAATAAGCAGGGTACAGCTAGATATGATCTGTGTTGTTGATCAAGGCAATGCATAAGCTGTGTGGCCTGAATCTTCAGCTGGATGAGTACATGTATTTCATTTTGGTATAAGGGCCTTATCTAAAACAGTTCAACAACATTAACAGTATTCAACAAATATAGTAATTCTTATGTTTATAATTTGATAGTTTCTTTCTGGAAGTACTTGAAGAACAAAAATGTATTTTTGTATATAAATTTAAGGAAAAATGCACCTGAGGACTGTATTTTTGCTGAATAAACTGATACATTATGGAAACAGATAAATTTGTACATCTACATCATGTTGGTGCTCTTTGGAAGTATACAGGAATTTTGACTGCAGTTTCAGAATGACTCTGTTGCCCAATGTGTTAGTTTGGTGGGCTTCACTGACCACAGAACTATGGGACAGGGTTCCCTATGTAGTTACTGTGCAGTCCTTCTGCAACTGCATTTATCTTTGTCTAGATGTACAATAAACAATATCCATGGCATAGTTGTAAAATATTTTCAAATCCTGAAGAAAACAGTGCTTTGTAAGTGAGGGACTCATCTCTCAGCTGAGCGATCCGCCTGATAGATAATACAAATGAAGCTATTTCATATCTTACTATTTTAGTTTCCCCATCAGTAAGATGGGGACAACATGTTTATCTCTTCCAACATATTCTTGAAGATACATTGCTGGCAGGTGTACATATTACATCTGTTCTTACTTTGTGTTTTTATTATTTTGTTGGGTATGCCCTACTACGAGGCGCTGTTTTAGTGATAGGCAAGTACTTATTTCTTTCATACCTCTTTCTCATTAACTGAAAAGAAAAAACATAGAAGTGCTATCATGCTAAAGAACAGCAGAAAAAAAGTGGTGTTATGGCTAAGGCAGTTGTACACAGGCATGGAGAATGTGAGTTTGGTCTGTCTGCTAGGAAGGATACGTAAACCAGATCTCATTCAGCATATTTCCTGTTTTAAAGTTCCTGACTTGCTAACACATAAGCACTGAATTGTAGTGGTCATTTTTCACTGATGTCATGTGTGCCTCAGTCCCACAACTGAAGGATGAAGAACATACTACTTGAATGTGATGAACCTAGCTACTACATTGAAGGATCCCACAGGAAATTCATCACTTCATTCTCAGATTGAGATGTGAATGTTGTGCAGTAAATGGAGCCTAGTAACAACACAAAAAAGATATGTAGCATCTCACTAGGCAAGCATCATCTATCCTGTATAGTGGAAACAGAAAAATAATAGAGACCATGTAATTAAAGACAGTGTTGTAAAACACAGGTCCAGACTGGTCGAATGAGGACCATGCAAAAACTGTAGTTCTTGTATTTACTGATAATAGAGGGGCAGTGTTAAGGGATGTTTTAAGGTTACTGCCTTTCACAGAATCAGAGAATCACCAAGGTTGGAAAAGGCCTCAAGATCATCCAGTCCAACCATCCACCAATCACCAATAGCTCTCACTTAAACCATGTCCTACGATACAGCATCCAAACATTCCTTGAACACCTCCAGGGTTGGTGGCTTCACCACCTTCCTGGGCAGCCCATTCCACAGCCTGACCACTCTTTTAGAGAAGTAGCTTCAGAGCCATTGAGAGGCTCCAGAACAAAGGGACTCTGTTACTGCTGCCTGTCCACTGGAGTCCGGCTTGGTTCCCTCTGGAGACCTGGATGTCTCCGTCACCACCATTGGATGCAGCTGCAGCTCACATGTTTCAAGGTTCAGCCACTGGTAAGGCATGGCACATATCCCAGAGAGCCATCCCAATCCATGCGCATGCACACAACAGTAGCACGAGCCAGCAGTGTGCCTGTGTGCAAAGGAGTCTAATTGTATTCTGGGATGCATTGAGAAGGGCATGGCTAGGAGGTTGAGGGAAGTGATTCTTCCCCTCTACTCTGCCCTGATGAGGACACATCTGGAGCACTGTGTCCATTTCTAGGCTTCTCAGTTCAAGTAAGATAACAGACTTCTTAAGAGAGTCCTGCAGAGGGCCACAAAGATGATGAGGGGTCTGCGGCATGTTTCTTATGAGAAAAGACTGAGTGAGAGACCTTAGCTTTTTCAGCCTGGAAAAAAAGAATGTTTATAGATATCAAGTGGGCATGTAGGTGTGAAGGCTCTTTTCCGTGGTGCCCAGCATCAGGAACAAGCTGGAATACAGGAGGTTCCATCTGAACATGTGACAGAAATTCTTTACTTTGAGTGTGATAGAGCACTGGAACAGAGAGAGATTGTGGTGTGTCCATCTCTGGAGATAGATAGTTATAACCTGCCTGGGTGCTTATCTGTGCAGCCTGCTGTAGGGAACCTGCTTTAGCTGTGGGGAGGTGGACTAGATGGTCTCCAGAGGTCCATTCCAACCCTTACAGTTCTGTGATTCTGTGACTTGGCTGTCTATGTGGACTGCCACAGACCGGACACTGTCTTTAACAACACTGATGACTAACCCAACCAGGACTCACATAAAACCTCAGTACAGTCAGTCATCTCCTCTGTCTTGATGTGACTGCAGCTCACTAGTGAAAACACGCGTGCCTTTACTTCCTAGGCACAAAAGCTTGCACACATTGTCAGCTGCCTTGAATATCAGACCAGTCACTCAGTCTGTCTGATACCCCTGCTTGGATACTGGGCCTTCTTACCTGCTTTGTGGGTCTTCTACTCCCCCAGCTAGCCCTGCCTGACAAAATCCAAACAGGTGCATTTTCCCATCTCTTAGGCACTGAGCACTCACAGAGCCTCTGAGAATCAGGCTGGACTCAGCCTCGCTGAGAGACCCTGAGCCTCTAGCTCACTGTGAAGTCCAGGCTGATGTTTGCTAATCAACTACACATAGGCACAAAAATCAGACTAAGAGGAAATAAAAATGTACTGCTCCCAATGTTGCTGATGCTGAAACTCTCAGTCCACTTGCTCTCAGCACAGACATGAAGACTGATGTCACCCCAAGTCTGTCAACAGCTGATGGTTCTTAATTCACTTGCTCTACTCTATGCAGTGGAGGTTGTGTAGAATTTGCAGGACTAGCAGGGCATCAAGAATGAGATCTACATGGAAAGATAGTTAAAAAAGGATTTAATTATAAAATGGGATTGACTGTGATGATCAGGCTCAGTGTAAGTTAGGTAACTGAACTGACTTGTGCCTGCTTACATGTGGCTAATCCCCTTTGTTCTTCCTCCTTGTGCCCCTTGTTCATCCCCACTTCACCCTTTTTCTGTCTTTCAGCCTTTCTCATAAGTATTCCTTAATAAATTATGCACAGTCCCGCAGGTCCCTTAAAGTATCCATAATCCAGTTGAACTTGTTTCTCTCTTCTTATTAGTTACAAAGTCCAGATTGGTGATGTCCAAAGCTATGCCTGAAGTTTCTTAGTGGACCATCAATTAGTGACTGGGGAGCTTTAGTCCTTACTATAATCTCTGTTATTGCTTGCTGTGGGTTTTGTTTATTGCTTTCTTCTTTACTTGTGATTCTCTTTGAAGTGAAAAGGTCCTTGATCTGATAATGTGAATGAAGCGATTTCTCTCATATTCCACATACCCCTACAGATTGGCCATGTAACCTTAGTAATGACATTAACGTATGGTCATGGATCTGTTGTTTTATTATCTTCATTTTAACACATGTATGTCAAGAAAAGGGCTGCTACTGCCCTAGCCAACCAGAACAGAGACTGCAGAAAGTTCCCTGGTTCTTCCTTACAGCAGAGAATACTGAAAGAACTAGTCAATGCATACAAGCTCCTGCGCACACTGATTTTAGATGGGCCTATGCTTCATTTGCTTCCTATGTATTTATGGCCTTTATGGAATTAATTACACACAGTGCTATGGGTTATTGGTTAGTCATGGACTGGGAGAAGCTAAGATTTAAAAAACAAAAAAACAGGTTATTGGTAATGAGGAAGAACATATTATATATGTTTATTACTGTATCATTATATATATCATTATATTTTCTTATATAATTATAATTATAATAATTATATATTAAATATATCATTACATTTTGTGCAGACTTCAACTGGTTCTAACAAAGCAAGCCTGGAAAATGCTTCAGATCATAGCAGGTTAGAGACGGTGATATCTGATGTCTTTGTAAATGACCTGAAATATGAGCTGAATCTTATATCTATCAAGCCTACCACTGTTATGCCAGAAGAGATTAGAAAGAGTGGAGGGTAAAGTAAAATCTGAGATGTGTGAAGGTTTGGAAAATTGGACCAAATTTGAGTAGATGGGTTGTAGATTGTCATTGTAGATAAGCCCTATCACACAGGAATGTACTTGTTTCTGGAACAAGCACACCAAACAATGCTATGATAAACCATAAGATGCAGAAGGACTTTGGAGCAGTTTGTGAAAGTATCCAGCAGAAATATGTAGTTTAAAAGTGAAAGAAACATTACTTATCCTATAATAATATCAGTTAGGCAATATGCTAAAAAATGCAGAGGAATTCTGCTTCCATGTTTACCACCCTATTTTCACACACCACAGTTTTAATGCCTGCTCACTTTTCTTTGTTTCTTCTCGAGAAGTGATATTGATTCTCCCTGTGTGTTTTATTGTTTAATTGAACAAGGTTATTACCTATTTGTCTGGAACACGAAAACTGAAAAAATTAAATGAATATCCATCAGTGAGCACTGTGTGTTTTACATTTCATGGCTCCTTCAGCATAGTAATGAAGCATTTATTGCTTTGTGTTCTCATTCTAAACCTATCAATGACACAGGAGACAGACTTAAGTTTTACCTCCTGAATGTTGTTCAGTCTGTTGAATGTGCAATATGGTGGGATTTTTCAAGGCATTTTTATAACAAATTTTGCATCAGAGGATTTCTGACTGAACTGTACATACAGTATTATAAACATATTTCAAACTTCTGGGAAGACAGAAATTTTACATGCTGTTTGTAGAACTAATGTAGACTCCAGGAATATGAGAAGTTTAGAGATCAACTAGAAAGCAGTCTGCTTGTGGATTCAACAGTTAAATTTCTTGTTCACCTAATTAATCAGTACTTAGGAAGGGAGGATGGAAACATGATGGAAGAGAAGATGGTCTTTAAGTAGCTGCTAATCCCATCCCTAAGCTCCACGTACAAGGGAGACAAGAGTGGCTGAAGTAGTTTTGAGCCTCTGCAGCAGAGACTGTGCTTGTCTGCAAGGGTATGAGTCTAAAGCCATTATTGCTGCATATAAGTACCTGTTCTATTCTCAAAATTGCCTGTATAGCCTTAATTCTTTTATTCAGTGGATATGTAATATGGGGAGCAGTCTCTAATGCTGTAGATTGTTACTGCTTCATAAGCAGTGCAGTATTTTTATAACACTTTGCAAAACTGCAGGATTATAAATTCCCTCATGTGTTTTCTATGGCAGCTGGATTTTCTCCTCTGCACCAGTACAGGGGGGTTCTGCTCTGTGGGCAGAAACTCTGAAATGATGTGTTGAAAAGAAAGGCTTTCAAAAAAGAGAAGGATGGGGAAAAAATTGTGAGAGGCTGCATGAAAGCAGAGAATTGTTAAGCTGTCTTTGACCAAAGGAAACATCTTTCACTTCGGTGTATCATAAAATATCTGGTATATCATAAAAGCAGCCTTCAGAAGTAGAGTGGTGTGTTACATTTGTACAGCATGCTACGCATGAAGCGTAACAACAAAAAATAGTATGAAAAAACAGCAAACTGGAAAAAAAAATGCTGATATTTAGGCCAACCTCAGCACAAGTAGATTTTGTGGCTAATTGCATCAGCCTTAGACTGCACCTAAAGAGGGCTGCATTGAATGGGTTTGTGCAGCTCATTCATCTTCACTGTTAACTACTTGATCTTGTGCATTGTATCTAAGTAATTTTTTTAATGGGGTAATTGCAATGTCTGGGTATTTCACAGTTTTTAAAACATGTTTTCCTTAGATGAAAAAGATTTCTCCTTTTAAACTGCCAAATCTAATGGACTAAGCCGTGGGAGAAAACATACTACATAAATATCAAGAAAAAGCGGAGATTGAAAAGTATTATGTGTGTTTCCTACATTTAAAGATGATAGGAAAAGCTGTATATTATATGTATTATTTGAAAACAATATAAATGCTCCACAGTCAGCCAAGGCCAAACGTAGAGCTTTAATAAGGAGATGCTCCAAGTTGAGAGCTTAGGTTTGTAGAATTAATAGTCTGTGTTCATTTTAATGAACCGTATGTATTTGTAAAATAGATAAGCAAGCTGCAGTTCCCTTTTACATTATTATATCTCAATTTAGGATATATAATGAAAAAAAAAAAAAAAAATCTGAAGTTGAAAAGAACCACACAGAAATAGAGAAGGAATGAATCTGTGCTTCAATTCTTTTTCCATTGCATCAACTGTAGGCTGCTTTAGGTTGCCTCAACTAAAGACTGCTTTTCTTTTTCAAGATCTTGCCAGTCTTCTCAGTCCTCAGTGCACAGATGGTACCTCCATCCTCTCAGCCTCTGGTACTTAGCTTCCATCACCCATTTGCTACATTTTCAGATCAGCATGTTTGTGCTTTTTCCCACAGTGCCCTCCACAGATCTCTTTGAAGTAGTTTTTCTATCTTCCCTTCCTTCTCCTTTGCCATAATGTGGCCCAAAAGCTCAGCAACAGATAGGTCAGTAGTATGCTAAGACAACTGCCTATTGTGCTGACTAATGTGTCTGTGTACTTTCACATCAACCTGCCTATATTGTCATCTGTTTTCTCTTTCTTAAAAGAGCAGCAGTTTGATACAGAGATTCAGGCCTCATCTGCAGTACGGCATCCAGGCATGGAGCCCCCAGCACAAGAAGGATGCAGAGCTCTTGGAGTGGGTCCAGAGGAGGACCACTAAGATAAGCAGAGGGCTGGAACACGTCTCCTGTGAGGAAAGGTCAAGGGAACTGGTCTTGTTTAGCTCGGAGAAGAGAAGGTTCTGGGGAGACCTTCTTGTGGCCTTCCAGTACTTGAAGGGAGTGTATTAACAGGAGGGGGAACAGTTGTTTATGAGGGTGGATAGTGATAAGAACAAGGGGGAATGTTCTTGAACTGAGACAGGGGAGGTTTAGGTTAGATATTAGGAGGAAGTTTTTCACACACAGGGTGGTCACACACTGGAACAGGTTGCCCAGGGAGGTCGTGGATGCCCCATCCCTGGAGGCATTCAAGGCCAGGCTGGATGTGTCTCTGGGCAGCCTGGTCTGGTAGTTGGCGACCCTGCAAACAGCAGGGGGGGTGAAACTAGATTGTCACTGTAATCCTTCTCAACACAAGCCATTCTATGATTCTGTGGTTCTATGACTGTGGGTTTGTAAAGCATCAGCGCAGTGAATTTCTGTTATATCTGAGGTAACAGTGTGTTAGTAGTGTAACAGGCTAAAGCGTTATCAAGAAAGTGCTAGAAGATTTTGTAAGCAAGGTTAAAAATGGTATAATAATTGTCAATTACACACATGATCTGTCTGCTAAAAGTACGAAGTACCCTCTACCTTTAGGGCAGTATCCATCTGTAGCTTGCTGAGGAAAGTTTGGAGGTGGGATTCATTTTTCCTAACTTCTGATGTCAGTTGTGTCAGTATTACCATCTGAGAACCTTTATAATTGCTCAGATGAAATAAATCCCTGTACAACCCTGTATATCTGATTGTTTCTAGATATCACTTTTAGGATGATAGCAGGGGCACAAAGAGAATTAATTTATGTCTTCAGATTGGCTGCTATGAGAGCATAGACAGGCAGGAAACATCTGCATTGCAGACATCTGGATCTTACTGAAAACAAATGCAATTTGTTGCAGGTGAAAAAAAAAAAAACAGGAAGGTACACATTGCATTACCAAAGCATCACCATTCAAGGTGCTAGTCTGGTAGCAACAAACTCCTTCAACTTGGACAGAGCCATATCTCCCTTTCTTGCTTCTTCTACAGGGAAACCAGTGCCCAGGAATGTTAAAAGGGAGAAGAGTAAATAGTTATATACAGCTGTTCTTGGAACGTGCTGTGGAGAGGCTTTTGCTTTTCCTCTCATTCCCTTTTTCTCTTTATGTACTCATGCACAAGGTGGTCTTCTACCTACCATGTAGACTCAGTAAAAGATGGGTGTGTAATTTAGTTCTCCTCCCAGTAACAACAGTAAAGTGGAAGTGAATATAAAAGCACAACAAAATAACCATTGCTAATTATAGCAAACTGATTACCCATTGCCTATGTTTTAGAGAGTGAACCAGTGTTGAATATAGAGTTGATTCACAGCAGTGGTCACCAAGCTCTGTAGATGTAACGAAAGCAGGTTTGATCTAAATCTGGCATGTTAGGGGCTTAAAATGAAGGTCATGTTCAAATCTGATTTGAATTCATGGAAAGCATCTTTGCCTATTACCATTACTATAGTGCTGGATTCTATTTACATTGATAAACAGTTAAAATACTTGACATGTTATTCAATTAAATCTCTCACTGCTAACTGACAGACCAAAGTGCATTGATTTTTCCAGCCGCATTAAGCTAAGTACATGGCACTGTGTTTCATTAGCCTGTCTTCTTAACCCTTTCACATTAATTCAATTACCCAGTATAAAATTAATCTGTAAAATATTAAATAACTCTGAACTTTTAAATTAGAAGGCAATGCAAGGATATATTCATCTTGATAGTTTCTGACATATACTTATTACTGGGTGATTTGCAATCTGCTGTGAATCACATTGTTCTACAGATGGCAAAAGTCACTCAAGCTTTTTTTTTTTCCCTGTAAATTGATAGATTCATGGAGGTTAAGGCTGGAAAGGACACAGGATTATCTTCTATAACCCCATCTAAATATCAGGTCATAAATTTCCCTTGTACTTCAGGGTGAGGATCAGTAACTTGAAACTGACAAAAGCACAATTTGTTGGTTTGGGGTTTTTGCTGAAGTCTTCTTTGGAGACAGGCAAGCTTGATTTAAAGACATCAAGAAATGAGGACTTAGCCCCTTCACTGCTCATTTATTGCAGTACTCAGTCACTTTCACTGTTAGAAACTTGCATTATTTTTAATTTTGGTTTGACTAGGTTTAACTTAAAACCATTCGTTTTCAGTTTGCTTCTCTTCACCAGATTAAACAAGTCCCTCACTGGCCAGTATTTTCTGTCTGTGAAAGCATTTGAACACCATAATTAAGCTGCAGTGCACCCTCCTTCTTGGTATCCTAAGAATTCTCTCTAAATTATTTGCTTTAAGGCGTTTTCTACAGTCTTCAAACTGTTTTTATGACTCTCTTCTATTTTCTGTCTTTTATTTTTTAGGTTTTTTTTTACACCTTTGGAGAACAAGAGCCCACAATCTGCACACAAACTTCATTTTAAAATCTCAGCACTTTCATTCTCACACCATTGTTCATATTTACTTTTTGCCATAGGATTGTGTAGAGACGCCATGTTGAATTATATGTGATACAATTACCTGTAATTAATCTTGACATTTATAGCTTTCCAGCGTATAGTCCCTGGTTCTGTCCTTCTTGTTCTTAAGTGTCTGAGCTTTTGTTTGACAGTATTAATACTGATGTTCTTTTACTGTGTTGGGGTCAGGAAATGATGGATTGTTTCACATGCCTATGCTGCTTTCATTAATAACTGCTTGCTATCTGCTATCTGCTAACCCTGCTGTCATCTGCAAATCTTAACAGCAATGATTGTACATTTTCCTATAGTTCATTAATAAAAATGCTGAACGCTATTGAATCTAGTCTTCATGGATCCAAAGAGAAACAATATAATGACTCCCTGTTTCTACCTCCTTTTTGAAGATGGAGTGCTGAGATCATCTAGATGATTTCAGATGTATTTATTCTGCACTTTATTGTCTTTTTATGCTTTTTCTCCCTTTGATCAGAAAGTCACATGGCACTGGGTAACTTCCCAGGAACCTAAATAGCGCAAAGTGTAATAATGACTGCATTTCTTCCTCTTTCTGCAAGAACAAGCATTATTTGTCTTAGATGAGGATAGGAGGCCAAACAAAAGGCACACAAAAAGATAAAACAAAGCAAAACAAAAAAACAAAAAAACAACAAAAATGTAAAACTGTTATTAAAGTATGTTTAAGGGGAAGCAGAGAAGCTGAAAAGCAGTCACAGTAAATACCCTTTCAGCTTTGTCTTGTATATTTATTTTGAATTGGTTGCTCTGCAGGGAATCGTTTGTGTTGGTTAAGAATGTTTATTCTGAAAGATTCCCTTTTATAAAAAAAACATCAAAGGGAAATTCAGAGTTGTTTCTTTTCCTGCAAAATGTGATCTGTAGCTTGAGTTCTGTCACCACGTTTCCAGTATTCTCTGTGTTCAACAAGACAATCCTGTGGTGCTGCCTAATGTGTGCGTTATCAGTCATGCTGCATTTCTTCCAGCTGGTTATTAAAGAAAGATCCCTGCAATAAGTGCATTAACTACTGATGAAAAATACAGTTTTGAGACTTAGAAATTTGTGTAGGAAGTCGCGCTCACAGTTTTCTGGAGGGGTGTGCAGATTTTTTACAGAAGCAGTTCTGTAAGCAGATTTCCAGGGATATAGCACTAATCTATTAACTCTCAGTATGAGTGTTAACTACCTAAACATCTACACCCTGATTCATTGTTGGATACAAGTGTGAGGATTTGTCAGAGATATTCATCTAACTTCAACTGCTGCTCATGGAGTGCCAAGCTACAGAGAAGAGGCAGGTGGTATGAGGAACCAAAAAGCAAACTGTGCTAACGTTTTCTGCTGGAGCTAGAAATGTTATAGAGAAGCCCCATTTACTCTGCCCAGAGCTATCACAATCCAGAAGTAAGCAGGAGCAGATTCTCAGGAGGATCTTTATATGAGACCAAGCTGCCTGTGGGATTCCCACTTGTATGCAGTGGTTCTATGCTCTCACAGCTCTCTTTAGTCAAGGCTGTATCACAACCTGTCCCCAAAGCTGCACAATGGAAACACAAAGGAGTAATAACAGGATAACAGTGCAGCAACCAGCAAAGTCACAGTACATCCAATTAGCGTAGGAACTAAGCGTGAAAGGAAAAGGATTTTAAAACAACTTGTAACTAGAAGTACCACTCCTACACCAGCTGCAGGAGCCTGCAGTTAGAACACGGAAGAGAGAACTGAAATGTTTTGTAACTGAAACTGGAAAAAGGAAAAACAACAACGAAAAGCAGCCAAAGAAAAGAGACATTCAGAGCAATCCATTGGCTTATTTTAATTATGTGAATCAAGCTGCTACAGCAGCTAGTTGCCCCAAACAGAATCTGACCTATGGCTGTAGAAACCCCTCAAGAACAAGCAGGTGGAGTGTAGCCTTCTGCTCCCAAATTCTGACTCTGTGCTAACACAAACCTGGCTTTTAGAGATCCAAAAGGTCCTTTAATTCTTTAATTCTCCCCTATACTTTTTAGGGAGAATAAAATAAAAGAAGAAAAAAAAAAAAAAAAAAAAAAAAACCTGCCCTGGAAACATCCATTCTTTCAGTCCGGTTCCCTCATGCATAAGCAAAAGCTATTGAAGTTAAATGCCAAGCCAAGAATATTTCAAGTGTCCCCATCACTTCAAGTGCCCATCCCCAGGGCACCTGGGATACAAACGCTTAGCTGACTACTGTGTTTCTATGTGTCCAGTCCACTTTCTCAATAATTTGCGAGGCTTCTCCTCTACTGGATGTGTAAGGTAGCTCAGCCCTGTTCTGCAGAATGAAAAGCAGTCTCAAACTACTTGGCATGTACTGTATGATGGAAGTCTGAGTGTGGCCAGGTCCTGGGCAGCAGCTGGAAACAATGACTTACCAAGGTGAGGTAGATGGGATAGAAGCAGAAATGGAGCTATGCATGTTTGAATCTGGTATTTCCCCTGTAGGCAGTGATTCCCAGATCTGTTTTGTTCTGTTTAGCAATGCTACCTAAGACTTGTACTTTCAGATGAGAGTGGCAAGAAACATGGAAGGTGAAAGTCACAAAGTTGAGATGGCGTTGAGCAAGTGTCTCTAGGAGGACAGTCTTCTGGATAACAACTAAGAGTCCTTCCTCAACCTTAATGCAGAGCCAGTTGTCCAAGGCTGATCCAAATCATCATGGATTTAGTTATCCACAAATTATTGATGCTTTGTACTTCAGGCTTTTGAATAGGAATTTTTCTGTTTGAAGTCAAGAAGTCCTTGTTACCTTCTTTTTTTCTGAGTCCCTCTGTTTGTTGTTGTGAGTATACAGGATAAGTCATCTGAAAACCTACCCAATAAAGGCATTTTACATACAGTTTCTGTTCCTTCTCTGATATTAAATCTAAATCTGTGGACCTGGATGTTATCTCAGTGCATGGAATCATGTGCTTGCATTGCCGTCCGTTATGCCCTGCAGGATTATTTCCTTTCATTCCCAGTCTGGCAGTGTGTACTTGTGAGTAAGCAAGAGTCATTGTAGCTGAGCATTCTGTTCTGTGCAGTGCCCTCACACGGTGGAAATAACAGCATGCCAGCTCAGTTCAAGAGCATCGTGCAGCAGAATATTACTGTATAACTGTCAGTGTTGCTTTGGTGTAGAAGCTTCCTCCAGGCACCCACAAGACAGATGGCTGTCAGTCCATAGTCATTCAACTCTGTATTGCAATTGGAAAGAAATACAAACAAAAAGTTCTAACTGTCTCTACTAAGCAATTTTACAGCTGTCTATCTGAAATTAATGCATCCTTTCTTGCTTGCTTTGCTTTTTTATTGTGATACTTTTTCCCCCAAATACTGCACTGTGAGTAAGTAAGCTTCACTGAGCTTTTGATGCTCACAAAAACACAGGACACTAAGATCCAAGATCCATGCTTCAAAATGAAGGAAATCAAGCACAGGAGGATTCTGCAAAGCAGTATAAATTGAACACTTCTTATAGGGCAGTTTAAAAAGCAGTCTCTTCTATCAAAGGACTTTTGTATAAAAGTTGCGGATAACTTACTGGTCCTGGTATTGGTCAGACCAAGCAGAGGTGAAGTCTTACTGGACCTAGTGCTCATGAGTGTGGAGGTTGGTTGCACCAACTAGTGGTTGGTGCTTGTTATTAAAAACACAGATTCACCATTTATGTTTGAACTGGTTCTGTATTTGTTCTGCAGTCCTTTTCAAATGATTTGGTTGTTTTCTTGACCCCTTACTGAGCTGGCATTTTCATAGGAACTCTCTTTCATTTCCTAATGTTCTTAATTAGCCTATGTAGCTGTGTGCACAGCTTTGCTATGCCTTACATACAATTTCGTCTGCCATTTTGTCACAAGTTGTTCATGATCAAGCTGTGCTTCTGCAGCTCTGCACAGTCAGCTTTCAGTTGTAGTCACTCTAATATACATAGTGGAATCAGCAGTCTTCGTTCTCCCATTATTCATCACCTTTTTCAGGTCATTTGGGACTTTGCTGAGCTGCACAGATCTTGGCACGAAGTCCCATAGGATTGCATTGGTGATTTCCTTCCAGTGGGACTCTTGCATTCCTGCTTTTGCTTTTAGTTGCTTATTCATACAAATGAGGATCTTCTTAGCCCATGTGACCTCCTTTTACAAGTTGTTTTTTTTGTTTCTCTGTTTGTTTCAATTTTTAAAAGTCCAGCTTAGTACACAGCTTAACCCCTTATTATAAAGGCTTGTGAAATATATCTTCCCTTTGCAGAAGTTTTATGGACTGTTGCCCAATATATTTTTGCATGTGTCTGCTCATTCTTTTCCTTGCATTGGTTACTACTGATTTGCTGAACAAAGACATCAGGTGTGCTGGTCTCATAGAACCATGGAATCATGAGTTGGAAGGGACCCACAAAGGTCATCATGCCCAATACCTGGTTCCCTATAGGACCACAAAGAGAAAGACCCTTCCTTGGACCCATTGGCATTCTGTGCCCATAGTTCCTCAGACCACCTCTGGATCCCTTTGTTAAAATGGTCCATTTTACCACCATGAAGGCCTCTGATACTGACAGTTCCCAGAGGTTGCACAGTGCAGCTAGCAGTTGTGTTATTTCATCCTTCAGTTAGCTTAGAGCTGTTAGGTGAATGCTTTCTGGTCCTAGTGATCCTTAGCATCGTGTCGTGGGAGATACAGTCTCTGAAGAGAGCAGTCAGTCCTAAGTCCATTGTGTCATGTTTAAATGCAGGCGTTCGCTGCTGTTCCCCTCTTGTTTTGCTTTCCACCTCTAGGTAATTTAGATTCTGTTTTAATCATTTCTGTTTGGCCTCACAGACAGACAGCCACAACACTTAATCAGAATAAAGCCTGCATAGTGAAGAAATAAACATTATAGAAATGCTACTCCTTTGATTAATGATTTTTTCATGCTTTGCCTCCTGCATAGATTGTTTTACACTCTACTGATGCTGATGAAAGAATCTTCCAGTGTTCATCTAGAGAGTTCATAACAAAAGGAGTGCACCTTTACTCAGGATTATGCCTGCAAATAGATTACTGATCATGCTAAGTAGCCACGACTGTGCTGGCATAATGCCATTCCAGAAATAATAGAAGTCCTATTAAGGGATTAGAGCATTTAAATAGGAATACAGATAGCCATGGATGGAAACTGTATGTATTGGCAATGTGAAAACAATTACAAGGAAACAAAACAAGGGAAAGTGCATGGGAACATAAATTCAACTCAAAAAGTTTCCACTAAATCCATGTAATTACAACTTTGAAGCATTTCCTGTCACTCTTGGAAGGCTACAGTAATTTTTATCTTACTATAATGCAGTTTTAAGTTTTACAGGACAATTTACAGCCTTTTTATATTTTATGTAGACTAATTCATTAGCCTGTTGCATTGGAAATATGCAGCATGGAAATATACAGCATCCAGGCTTTCATATCTACCAGAATGAATCAAAGTATTTACATTTTCCAAATTAGAAACTATATGAGTGATACAGATCTAGATATCCATTATTACCAAATGTAAAGGACATTCCTAACAGGCCACTAAGGAAAATGTTAGACAAATAGTTTAGATACGTGGGTCAATGTGCGTCCAACCTTTTTGCTTGTCTGGGCCACGCTGAGTAAGGAATTGTCTTACGCTGTGTATGAAATATAGTGCAGCTTATGTAAGTAACAAAATGTCCTTTTAAAATTATTTTGTTATTAAAACATTCTAAAAAGAGGGCAAGATGGGATGGGCATGTATGATTTAGAACTTACTGATGTTCTCATGCATTTCTTTACACAGTAATGGTAAAGTTCTGCATTTTAGAATAGCTCAAGATTCAGTGTTACTGTGATAGAATGCCCCTTTCAGAAGGATATTCTTCAGGTTTTAGCAGGTAGGTCAGGTGCTTTGGAGTTTGAGTTTGAAGAAAAACAAAGAACAATGAAGAAAAAGCACGAACTGTCTTTTTCGGATTTATGACTCAATTTATAAAACCATATGGAATACAACAACCCCACACATTTAGGGTATCTGAGAATAGTGTTTGAAAAGAACAGAGATGTACCAGTGTAATGGTTAGCTGGAGTTGTGTACTTCTGTTGTAAATCGGTGCTTTAGAAGCAGAACTAAAATTATGGTCATGATTTGAATGTATCCATATTATCCTGGAACAAAACCTTTTCCACTCAAGAGTCCTAGTACCCCAAACATCCTTACTGTAGATACTGTCCCTAGCAACAGAAAAGCAAGTTACAGATGGCAGGGTATGGACTAAGTAAAGGACTTAGTGTCTATGAGGGGTCTTTCTCATATGTAAAATATAACAGTTCTTCACAAGCCTCCATTTGCAGGCATCACAGAAGATCTCATGGCCTTCTAAACCTCAGCTAACACACCCAAATACCCGCACTTCTGGAATTACATGCCAGAAGGCTATTTCTTAAGATTTCTCATTTGTGTGGTTCACTTTAAAACTCGACATATGTGTAATAGGATGTCAGTGTGGGATGTAGAGGAGGAGGAAAAAGAGCCCTGCTCAGTAGCTGCAATTGCATCTGCTCATATATGCAGATTTACTGTGAGAAAAGGTCTCAGCAGCAGTATAGAACTGGTAGGAATTATCTGTCCAGCTTCTTACAAATGTTTCGAATTCCACTGGCTCTAGGCTGTATGTATACATGCGTTGGATAAGTAACAACCCAGCAGGTCTGTATAGCTGTTTGCTGTGTATCAAGCTGCATAAGAGAGCTGGAAAACTATGTGATGGAGCCACTCATAATCTGAGACCCTCTGCAGATGGAGCGAGGGAGGTCTGTGAGACCATGGAATCTGTCAGTCAAGCTTTCTATCGCATCAGCCACAGAGAGAACAAAGCAACATGAAGAGTTCTTATCACAGATTGTAATAAATTTTCTCATATTGTTTCTCACAGTGACAAACACCCACTGAGCACTGACTAGCCAGGAGCACCTGTTCAGCCTGGTACATGAGCCAGTATGTGGTGGGTGGCTTGAGGTAGATGGAGTCTAGTGGACTTTGGGAAGGAGAGCAGAGTGAGGGGACATGCCTTGTTCCTTAACAAGCTCCCCCCTCTTTGCACCACCTTTTCTAAGTGGATGTTTCAAGCACTTCACGGGAAAGATCCTAATGCCTTGTTCCTCGCTGTGTTCTTGAGTAATGAAGTGTCTTGTGAGTGCTGCCAGATAGATCCGTAGGTCTGCCTTAAGTTTCCCTAGCCAGATCAGCAGTGAGACGGAAGTTGAAGAATGGCATTACAGCATATGAATGTACCCACCTTGTTCACTAACTGTCAGCTTTGCATTATATGTGCTTCCATTACACTGCCCTGCTGAAGATTTTGCACATGCTCTAAATAGTGGGACTGCTGCAAGACAGTGCATTACAGGGCTCGTTCCAGGGTTATCTGGGACCTCCAGGAACTCCCTTGGAAGTTTGTTGACTTATTCCAGATAAGAACCTTCCCAAAATAATGGATGTAGATAAATGTTAACACTCATGTAGTTCCCAGTCCAGCATCTCTGGTAATTTAAAAGGCAGCAAGCCATAAAGCTCTTGTTAAAAAAGATAGCCATTATTCCACCACGGGTTTTAAGGAGTGGATTTAAAGCAGAAAACACAACAGGGAAGTGCTTGTGCTGCAGTATCACTTGCACAGAAGAGGTGGACAAGCTTCTACCCTCTTTTGTCACCATGTCTCTATCTGCTAGTTCAGTTTCCAGTTGCAGACCAACCCCCAGTTTCTGCAGAGTTGTATGAATGGCTACAGTAGAGCCAAATATCAGAGTTACCAGTGCTGTGAGCACTGCAGCACCTTTTTGATATGTGTTAATTTTCGTTAAGGACTTCAGAGCTTCAAGATTCCAAGTCTTCTCTCTGCCTTTTGCTTATTTTATTGGTTTTGGGTTTTCTGGTACTTTTTTTTTTTTCCCCTTCATTTTGGCTAAGTGCTTTTGATCTTCAGTTGTAAAATGAGTAAATATTTCTGTACTACTGTACATGTTAGCTACAGAAAAACAGGCAATAAGTTTATTCACTCAAACATTATACAGAACCAACCACATTCTGTAGGGCAGTGGCTGTCTAATGGAGCTTGGGAGATGGGAGCCCCAAAGATGCTTTGCTTGCGCTTTGTGTCACATTGTATACCTCTTCCTGCAAGCCTTTACATTCAGTCCTCATTAATTGACTTTTCTATGTGTAGAGGGACATTCCATGAACCTCAGTGTTGCTCTCCCTCTTTGAAGAGTTCCACTAAAGAGTTTGTCCCCTTCTTTCTCATAGTCCCCTCTTTAGATATTGAAAGGCCACTATCAGATCTCCCCACAGCCTTCTCTTCTCCAGGCTAAACAGCCCCAGATCTCTCAGCCTGTCTTCATAGGAGAGGTGTTCCAGCTCTTGGATCATTTTTCTGACCCTCCTATGGACACACTCCAACATAATCGCATATCTCCCATACAGAGGACTCCACATCTGGTGGTGAGGTATACGCTCCAGGTGAGGTATCACCAGCACAGAGCAGAGGAGCAGGATCACTTCCCTGGACCTTCTGGCCACACTTCTTTTGATGCAGACAGAGTTGGCTTTCTGGGCTGCAAGGGCACATTTCTGGTTCGTGTCCAGTTTGCCATCCAGCGGTACCCCAAGGTACACAATATGCACAGCTTCCAGGAGGATCTGCTCCATGATCTTCCCTGGCAAGGAGATGAGGTTGAAAAGGTTGGTAGTTCCCTGGGTCATCCCTTATATCCTTCTTTAAAATATAGGTGCTGTGTTGCCTTTTGTTCAGTCATCTGGGACTTCACCTGACCACTGTGGCTTACCAAATTTCATCAAGAGTTGCTTGGTGACTATATCAGCCAATTTCTTCAGGACTCTGGGATGCATCTCATTGTAACTTATTGTAATGTGTGGATGTTCCGGTTCCTCGGACAGTTGAAAACGTGATATTTGCTTACAGTGGTAGGGGCTTCACTCCCCCAACTCCCAGCTTCTGAACCATACACTCAAGGTCTGTGTGTAGAGCAGTCACTAGTGAAGGCTTAGGCAAAAAAAACATGTTGAATACATCAGCCTCTTCCTTGCTTGCTGTTACTAGTCTTAGCTGTTGCTCACTAGGGAGGGTCACACCCATAGAAGCCTTTATTTGCACCTCTTGTCAAGCTCAGTTCCAGTTGGGCCTTGACCTTCCTGACTCCACCTTTACACAGCCTAGCAGCATCCCTATACTCCTCCCAGCTTACCTGTCCCTGATTACATTGCCTGTGCATTTTCTTCTTACTCTCCAGTTTGACCAGCAGCTCCCCATTCAGCCATGCCTGTCTCTTGCCTTCCTTTCCTTACTTCCTTTACCTGGGGTTGGAGAGTTCCTGTGCCCTAAGAAAAACTTCGTAGGAAGGCAGCTAACTACAGTGTGCATGTAACCCTTCGTGAACTATCTCAGTTGAATGCCATGCTGTAGAAGTTCAGCATGATATAAAGAAGAATGAGGATGAGTCATTTTGTTACTACGTCTTGTATTATTATGAATCTAAGAGTAATTTTTCTGAATGCTTTTACACTGCCATAAAACTGTTGGCTTTTTGCTGCTAGGCACTGCAGTAGGAGTAGCAGCGTTCCAAAGAATCTGCTTTTGTCATATGGTCCCCAGTGTCTGTGATTTAACACAGCTAATAATGAATCAGGTATCTACTACAGATTTATGCACCTGCTTTGTTACAGTACACCAGCTTTCCAATTTGTACCATAAGCTCTTGGGGTACAGAAGAAAAGCCAAATTACGTGTTAAAAATATTTTATCTGCCTTCTTTCTATACTGAATCTCCTCATGGCTGTATTTGTTCGTTAGTGCTGTATTACCCTTTGGCCTAAGCAGCATTCCGCTTTCTCTGGTGCTTGTTTCCTTTGTATTTATAGGAAGTCATCGAATGCCTCCCAGTCTTCCTTTTGCAAGGCTGAACAAGGTGATCTTGTATAATTTCTTCAGGTAATACGCCACCCTTCATATCAGGTTTACTTTGAACTCTCTTATTTTAATCAATGGAGAACAATCTATGTGACTGCTTTTACACTGTAAATGTCTACATTGGAGCTTGCTGCATCATCTCACTGTATTATCCATCATCACTTCTTTTTGTTTATGACACTAATATGTAAAATAGGTAAATTGCAGTGGCTGTTTAGAGCAGCTAGTTCAGAGACAGGCATCTGTGCTATACAGGTCTAAGTTAGCAGAAAGGAATCCAGCCCAGAAACACATGGCAGAGGGTTTATGTGTTTGTGCTATATCTATGCTACTGCCAGCGACAGCCACGTTTCCATAATGGCATCTTAGTAAGGTCTCTTAGAAGTCCTTTGAGACAATTCTTCACCTTTTTTTGTTGTTTGTTGGTTTTTGGTTTTTTTTTAATGCAATTTCTATCAGGTACAGTCTGCAGTAATTTCTAACATACAATTTTCTTTCACAGCAGAAGTTCTCCTTTCTCCATAGCAGAAATTAGTGTGATTTTCTGCTATTATGTGGGGGGTTTTTGCTGGTAAATTTCTGTCTGTTTCTATTATTCTGTCCTTTGATGTCATCAAAGCAGTGTGGGTAGGCAGGCTGCAAATACAGAAGTAACCACTTGGCACTGGAGCTGTGGGAAGTGAACTAGTCAATTCACAGCATGAAATAAATGAGTAGTTTATGCTGTTTCATTGGTAACTCCTTAAGCCTCAGCAACAGTCTCTTGCTACTGTCTATCCATAACCTTAGATGACTTTGAGGACCGAACTGTTTACAGTTGCCGATGTAAGCCTCAGTTCATCCACATAATATTCCACTCTTCTTTTATTGACAGCATTTCCTATTTCCACCAGCAACATATTCCACTGCAGCTCCCTCATTTTGTGCTCCACAAAGATATTACTGTGTGATACAACACTATGACTAACGTTGTTCCTGTTCCTTTCCTATCTCATCATCTTAAAATTCATTAACCACCTTCAGATCCCTCCTTACCGCTGTGCTTTGCTGCAACACCCACAAAAATTTGGAAACAGTCTGACTGTGAGTGAGCTGAGAACATTTTCTCGCATGCCAAGCACTGTATTCTCTTTGTTTCCCAGAGCTCCTCCATCTGTTGGCACCCACCTGTTTCTGAATGGATTATAAGCTCTTTGGAGCAGGACCACGGCCTTCTTCAATGAGCTAGTGGGGCCTAATCCCATTGCCACTGAAGAGCTGGTGTTTTTAGTTACATCTGTTTAAGGCAAAATTCCTTTAAGTTTTAAACAACACATAGAATGATTTGTGAGGAAGTACTCTCAGATCTAATTCCTGGTTAAATAAGAAAAAAAGGCCCCCAGATAGTCATATGGTTGCATATAGGGGCAACTTCATTGAGTTGTTTTCTTCATGTAATTCATTTGTGCACAGAGACAGTATTTTGTATTTACTCCCATCCTATACATAGAAGTGAAGTGGAAGCCATCTGTGAGTTCAGAATCCTAGCCATATTCCTCCATCTGGGCCTATGTAAGGATGATGAATTTTGAAAAGTTACTTTCAAAATGGCAGTGGTGGGTTCTTGTGGGAGGTGACTGCTGCCATCACGTCTTTGCCCCCTTTTATTGCCATTGTCTGGGACCCTAATAGTTTGCCTTCAGAGGGTTTAGCGACAGGTGAGGACGCAGCACCAGACTCAACAGCACATAGCACTCAGCAGCAGCAGCAGCATGAGCGAAAACCACCATCAGGAGTTTGAGCAGGTCCCAGTTAAACCTGTGTCATTTCTTTAGGAGAGCGGTATGGGGGGATCTGTGGCACTGGAGAGAGGCCCTGGGAAAGCTGCTTGCTTGGGTCCCATCACTTCTCTTCCCAAAGGCTAACGAGCAGATTTCACTTTTCCCTATTTTATTTTTCTTTTCACTTCTTCCCCTTCCTATCTGGTTTGCATTTTTACCCTCCGCATTAGACTTGGGGTTTGCTGGCAGCTGCAGACTGAACTGATGAATCTTTATGTACGTGAACCCAACTTAGCATCCTTTGCAGTGCAGCTGTGTGCGGCTGCAGCTCTGTGGGTGAAAGAAGCTGCTCTTACCAGCTGCTGTTCCCTGTGCTCTGTCTCTTGCACACTACCAGCTTGCATTGCTCTTCTCTCCCTCTGCTTCAGGATGGCTAAAGATGTGGTGAGGCACTGGCACAGGCTGGATGGGGCCCTGGGCAACCTGGTCTAGTGGAAGAAGTCTCTACCCACACTAGGGGGGTTGGAACTAGTTGGCCTTTGAGGTTCCTTCCAGTCTCCAATTATGTTCAAATAAGTTGTTCTTCTTGGTTGATTTCTATAGCATTTGGGAAAGCAGCACATGCTCACCCTGGAGGTGTGGGTTTACAGCAAGAAACATTTAATTTCATCATTGATTTCTCCTGTTAATGGAAATAGAACACAAGATTGTAGATACAGGTGGGTTGGATCAAAGAATTCTTCACCTTGAACTCTGGGATGGAGAGGGAAGGAAGGATGTCAGCATTTAATTTGCATTTGTGCCTGCTTGTTGCCTATTAGAAAACTGTCTGTCAAGCAGCAAAGGTGCCAGTAGATGAATGAGGTGAGCAGTCTGCTCTGCTGGCAGGATCCTCATGTATTTGCCAAGGGAGCAAATCTCTCTTGTAACAGGAGAGCTGCATGTGGTTGTCTTGCTCCCTCAGCCCAACCCAGAAGTGACTGTGGAGGGGATGTGCAGCTCTGCAGAACTTCTGGCTGATGTGGCAATTGTGGTTCCCTTCTGGGATGTAAACTTCCAAAGGAACTGAAGCAGACTTCTGTTTGTTCAAAGAACCGAAACAACAGAGAAGCCAGGCATGTGGTTCTTTTAGAGGCCTTGGGAAAGTCATACAGATTTTGGTAACACCTTCAATTACAGAAAACATTCTTCTGTTTAATTACATTGAGCACAGCCAAGAAATAACTTTTAAAAGATCCGTGGCATTCAAGGCATCCTGCTTCCCTTTTGTTTTTAGCAGAGAGATGCTGGATGGGAGGTTCTCCCTGTCTGAACACTGCGCCCCAGGAAGCCCTCCTCTCCACTGCCATTCTCTGAACTGAAAACAAATCACACACACAGGCACAAACATGATTAATAATGCATTCGGAACTCTACTGAAATTGTGATACTGCTTTAATATGAGCAAGATGGGAAATTTAAAGGAAAAAATCTGCGTTCCTCGCATTTCCATGCAAATGTAGACCCTGAGGCTTTAGAAACCTGCTCTGGGCAGCAATCCTGGGTGCTTTTCTTGTACAGAAAGGATAACATTTGGCATACTGCAAGAAACAGAAACAAGAAGAAAAGGCTTTGCCTTTTTCCAGTGTAGATTTTAATCTCAAACTTGTTTATACAGACACAGTGACTTACACTCACTAATGCAGGGTGCTTCAGTGGGGTCTCCTGTTATGATAGTATGAAACCAAATCGGAAAGAAGTCTTTCCATGAACTTCAGTGAGCTCCCCATTTTATGCTGACCATTTTTCATTAATGCAATATTTCCTACAACTGACATATGCAACAGTTAACATTTAGCACGGGGCCACTGTTCAAGTGCATATTTTAAAAGGCCCGGATTAGCAATTTCCCAGTCTCCTGCTTAATATTTAGATTTATGCCATAGAACTAGAGCAGCTTACCTTAGCTTTTCAGAGATAAGATATAACTTCACTGATTCTAACAGAGTTCATATGGTATAAATGTGGCGTGGCAAGAGAAAGGTGAAATCTACCCACAAGCCAGAGCCTCAGAATATAGTAGCATCACTCCTTTCTGTAACGTTAATTAAGCACCTGCTGAAAAGTAAATGAGTTAGGATAATTCTTAATAACTGGTATCATTGCGGAATGCCTAATGTAGAATATTTCTCCAAGTGGAAACCTTCCATTTTTCTGCTGGTTTACAGCAGGAACATTACTCCTAGAGCTTTGGAATGTCATAGTAAAGAGCCTGGAGGGGTGTAAATCAGCGCTGTTCTGCCAGGCACTTATGATGAGTGCTGATGTGGACTCACAGAGCACACTGGTTCTGTGCTGGTTGACATCTGCTGAAGATTTACCCCCCATATTTAGAAGTGTGACTATAACTGGAGCTGAATTGTGCCTTTCTATCCTTACTCAAGGTTGCATATATTGATGGCGAGTAAGAAGAGTTTTCTCATTACAGTCTATCCATGGAAGCTTCTTAACTAAAGAGAAATTGATTTTGTAGATCAGATTTTACCACCCCAGGAGCTGAACCGAGTCCAGGCTCACTGCAGAGGAATCACAGTTAAGGGAAAGTAGTACTGATAGTAAAAATAAATATTAGATTAGATATTTTCTAGAGGTAAAGCTTCAGCAGTTGAAAAGGGAGGCAAGAACATGCATAATACCAGGTAAAGGAGATCACTGCCCAGAAAAGAAGGAGCTTATTTTTAAATGTGCCTCCAAATAGCCCCGTTATATTATTAACACATCCTTTTAACTTGGGTCGTGGCTGAATTAAGCTTCCTACACAGGTTGTCCTATAGCTATAAACGTATACCCTAAGTCACATAAAAGCAATCCAATCCTATTTGCATTGTCAGTCTATGATACAAAATGCTGTAATGACCTCTTTTTTTAAGTCCAATGCTATCTATAAGACAGGCTTAGGCCTTTTTGTTCTTAAAGAGGTCAGCCATTGCTTTGCTTCCTTAATGAGCTTCAGACATTCCCAGAGAGCTTTCTAATACTGCAGACATACCTAGCCCCAGGCAAGACACTTGCAGCCTCTGCCAGCACCTAAGCTTTGTAGACGGATCACATGTGACAGGTTATGCAACTCAGCTGGGCTTTATATACGAGTTTGATGTTGGCACTTAAGGAACTTACAGAGAAAAGAGCTCCAGGTAAGGGGAAGATGTTTGCATATGTTGCTTCTTGGAGAACTCTGGCACTCTAAGTAAAGCATATTCAATTTAGTCTTCTGTTTCATTTGGAGATCAATGTAAAAAAATCCTTGTGAATTAGTAATGTTTTCTGTGTTCTAAAATTGCAGGGACTGAAATTCAACAAAGACTTAGAAATAATGGTTATCCCTCTGCGGAGAATGACACCTGGGTATATAAGGTTGCTGCAGGTATGAAAATTCCAACCTTTTTTTCTGCTTTTAATTAGATTTTTGGAACACCATTATGTTTCTTGCTCAGGTGGATTTTGTTTCAAATTATTGCCTGACCAGCCTGAGGGAACCTTGGCTTCTATTGGGTTAACATTCATAAAAACTCAAAGAGGTCTTAATTAAGCCTCTGATGGAAAGTAAATGAATTATGGTAATTCTTGATAATTGGTATCATGCTGGAAGACCAAGTGCAGGGTACTTGGAAGGAGTTTGTGTTTCTGCAGTGCTTAAACTAAAACTACTTCTCTATCATTTTAGATTGTGTGTTTGGGGCAGCAGGGAAACGTTATTAGGAATGAGAATGGTGGGGTTCTGAAGAACTTGCAGTAAGTTCTCAGTAAAACAGTTCAACAAACTCCTATGATTGTGGTCAAAGAATCATAAAATGGTTTGGCTTGGAACAGATTTTTAAGACCATCTAGTTCCAGCCCCTCCCTCCCATGGGCAGGGACACCTTTCATTAGATCAGATTGCCCAAAACCCCATCCAACCTAGCCCTGAACACCTCCAATAATAGAGTATGCACACCTTCTCTGAGCAGCCAGTGCTTCACTACTCAGAGTGAGGAATTCCTTCCTTATGTATAAGGACATAAGGATGATAAAGAAATCTCCGATGGTATTGATCTGCCCAGGGCGGTGGTGGGCTCTCCATATGTGGAAATGTTCAAGCAATGTTTAGATGTTGTAGTAAGGGACATGGCCTAGTTGGGAAATATTGGTGGTATGTGAATGGTTGTGCTGGATAATCTTGGAGGTCTTTTCCAACACTGTTGATTCTATGACCTTTGAAATGCTGAGGGACATGAGTATTCATTACTAAATGAAGAAAAAATAAGACAGAGAACACTTGAAATCAACTAAATAATTAAAACACTCATAGAAAAGATATTATAAAGTAGGGTGTATTCCTTATTGTACGCCACATTCTTATATTTACAGTGCTTGTATTCTTTTGTTGGGTAGTCTCACAGCTGTTGAGCAATGTTATCTGTATTCAAAATCATGTCTGTAGTGGTTGGGAGATGATATAGCTGAGGTGAAGATACTGTGTTTCAGTCCTAGCAATCAACTTTCACTCCTCTCTGTGTATCTTTTGATACCAACTTACACAATGGTGTTATCTGGAATTCCTTTTGTTTGTACTTATGCCCTTGCTAAAGTAGCCACACTGTTAAGCACAGTTGAGCACTGAGCTCTGGTTATTTAATCTCAGACAGAAAACATCACAGAATCTGGAAGTGAATCTTAGGTTCCTTGAAATGTGAATCATTTCAGTGGTGCCGTCAGTGGTTTCCATCTGCTGAGTGCAAAGGAAAGCTTAAAGAATGAAGGCTTTGTGTAAGAAATGCCACAATAGAAAGATGCACAGAATGTTTTAATTCACAGTGTCAATATGTGTAAGAAATTGTTTTGCTTCATAGAGAATCCATGCAATTATATTTAATCTTCTTGATTGGTGTATCCTATACTTCCACTGGGCAATTAATTTCTTATTGTTATTCCGAGAATTGGTAAATAATGAAGTTTTTTGTCAAAATCAAAGTAAGATTGGCATTTCCTGATGCTTTGTCAGACTTGAAGAAGAGTTTGTGTTAAAGCTTGTCTGTTTGGTCCAGTGCTACCTATGGAGCTAATGAAAGACGTTACTGATCCCTTTTAGCTTTACTTTCTTGGATTTATAATGATCGTTTTAGGGAGCATGATTGAATTAGGAGCTTTTCTGTTGAAATCAGCACAATAACTTGCCCTGTTCTCCCTATAGACTCAAGCTGCAGGAAAAATAGTTATCAACTCATCGGACGTAGTGCTGCAACGGGCAGCCTTGCTCCTGGGCGTGTTTGGGATCAGTCTCTCCAGCTACAGCACGCACCAGCTGGCTCAACAGAAGAGACTTTCCATGACCCTTTAAGCTGTGCTGGGATGTGACCTGAGAAGTAAATGCTTGTGTCAGTAATGCTGACGAGTAGCTTCTCTGTCTCCATTGCTGGTGTGGAGGTAATGAGACACGTTACAGCCTCAACTTCTACATGCAGAGTTAAAAAGATGAAAGGCTGCAGACTTCTTCAGGGAAGAAAAAAGGATCATGATTAATGGGAATCAGATTTCCAAGAACTTGTAAATACAGTGGATCTCGGTGGTCTCATGAGGTCCCTTCGAAATCAACTTTTTTAAAGCCTTTTATATAGAAATGTGTGTGTGTTGTAGCACATGCTGATTTCTTTGTGCGACAGCAGAGACAGCTGAAGGCTCCACCATCAGTACACTGCAGGAAAGGAGCCATGACAGCAGTCCGAATGACTTTGTAATCCTGTACAGAAACCCTCTACTCTAGAAAGGATCAGTAAAAAGTTTGGGTTGAGTTTTGTTGTAGAGTTAACCATCTGATTGTATTCCTCTGCAGAACCCCCTCATCTCAAAATATACATGCTGGTTAAAATAGAGATCAGCCTTCCTTCCTTTTCCCATTTTCTTGTTCTTATTACTCAATATAATAGCTTATTCAGGAATGTTCTGTTACTGTCAGTTAGCATTTTTCCAACTGTTTCCAATGCTCCGTGTAAACGTGGCTTTGTAGACTCTTCCATGCATATGTTACTGTTTGAAATCCTTTGTTCTCACTTAATAAATGCGAATGTATTTTTTTCAGTGATTAAATTTGTTTCTTCTGTCAACAGTATTTGTATTCAACCACTAAGGGGCATCCTTCACAGCTGAATGTTCTGAAGTCTTCAGATTGTTCAGCGCAACATTAAACCACAAATGGAATCAGGTTGAAGTTCTTACCTGTCCACTTCAGAATTGTTCTGGCTCCTGTTTCCTATTGTCACCCCCTCCAAGAGATGTCTGTCTGTCTGTCTGTCTTTCTCCTACCACTGTGGTTACAGTGAAGAAGATTAGAAAAGGATATTTTTCTACAGTTTAATGAGACACAAAATATCTCCATCTTCTATACCCTTCTGTTTATATTTAATCAGTTCCATTACTATGCTAATATAGAATCATAGAATTACTCAGATTGGAAAAGACCTCAAAGATCATCAAGTACAACTACAGCCTAACCATAGTACTCTAACAACCCTCTGCTGAATCGTATTGCTGAGCATTATGAACTGTTCTGTTAGATAAAAGCTAAGTATAAAATACCATGATGCAGTCTTTAAATATATCTTCTGAAAATTCTACTGTAATTATACTAGACCAAAATAAAAGAGTTGATAACTTGACCAGAGACGCATTCTCATTTTACCGCATCATGAAAACGGAGCTCATGAGGACCACGTATTTCTTTTACCACGAGAACTGCTTTGAATAGTTTTGGAGATTTTACTTGAGAGCGATGAAAATGACAGACAGAAGAACATCCCTGGCAACAGGTGAATTGGACCATAGAGAAGTCAGAAGAGGTGTGGGACTCAGGAGCCTCAGGAACAGGCAGGAGGCTGTAATAGGAATTAGTTATACAATGAATACATTTATGCTTGATGATGGTGATTTAGATCTGGACTAAAAATCATCTTTAGGTGAAAAACTCAGACTCCATCCAGCGGTACTTTCTTCTTGAGATGTTTTTCTTGGCAGAACTGGCACGGTCCTGTGGATTCCTGGTCCTACACGAGGTTCATATGAATGTCAGAGCTGTGCATCCACTACAGGAAGGGGTCTTAACTCAGAACTTTGACAAACTAAAGCTGCTTTCCTTCTAGTTGCATATTCACTAAGAACTCCTCCTTTCCCAGTGCACCACCTTCTGTTCTTGGACCCTACCTTAGTTTGCCACTGTTACAGGCACCTGATTACAGCCTGTGGATTCCCATATGAGGCACGGCTCCTAAAAGCTGGGCAGGACACTGCTCCATATTGCAGCTCCCAAACCTGGCAGCAAACTTAGTCCTTCCAGATCTGAGCGTACCAAACTTCACACATATGTTTACATTCTGTTGAAGTCAATGGGGCGTTCAAGGGGCATCCTTCTATCCTTTGCCAAACTGTGGTATTTAATCTCTTCCTTTATCTACCCCAAAAAGCATTTACATTTTAAACACATTTGTACTTTTGTTTATATGCATTTTACCTCAAAAACCGTTGGCAAGTCCTTAGCGACTGGAGGCTGATGAAGGTTGGGAGCCTGGTGAGCTTGGGGAGGATGATGCTGCTCACTCAGTTTTGTGAAGCTTTTAAGAAACACCAGCAATGGATTTCCTTTGGCACATAAGTTGTTATGTTTGTGAGATTATGCTTCAGGAAATAGTTTTCACTTTTGCTAGCTTGTAAAAATATTGTAACAGAAGTACTGTTTAAGCAAGTAAATATCAGACCTTCTTCACAAATGCTCTTTATAAGTAGTTTCATAAAAGGTACTTTACTAGTTTTACCTCAAAAATTGGACGGATGTCTGTTAATATCTCCTGATGCCAAAAGTTTTAACTAAACAAATCCATTTCTCTCAGCAGTAGTCTCTCTACTTTGAATTATGTCTTGGTGCATCGAGCTAATTACTTTGTTCCTTGAGAAGGAGTCCTAGGGGATTTTGTAACTGCTGGGTTTGTGTGTCCACCTCCCGAAGTCAGGTGAAATGAAAGTATCAAGTAATCAGAAAATCAAACATCTTTGTTATTCTTTGCAAGCAGACGTAGCACAGACTGGAAAGGTTTTTGAGAGAAATGGCATTGCTGATGCAGATCATTCAAGCTTGACCTTCTGTGCTAATAAAGTCCATTACAGTCACTTGAAATGGCATGTTTTATGAAAAACTTTCACACATGGATACTCAGTTGTCCAAAGCAGAATTTCTGTCTTCTTCACACCGGGACCCACAGCCCAGGACAGCTATTCAAGGTTACGCTCTACTGAGAAGAGTATAAAATGCATGCAACGTCTCTGATGTCTTTTCACAGATCTTCTGGAAATTGTGTTTCTGCATCAAAGTTCCCACTCTAAAGCATTTCTATCTATAAAGCTGATCTCTGGCTTTGTGGAGCTGCAGGCTCTGCATTTCCAGAGACGCCACAGACCAAGAAATTGAGTATTTACCAACCAGCAGTCACTTGGTCACTTATTCCACTGTGATTATGTGATTGTGACTCTGAGCCTTTAATCCACATATCAAAGACAGAATGGAACCAAACCCAGAGTTCTTCTATCCCTGAATTATGAACACATCTGTTTATACAGTAGCTGCGCCGCGGTCTGTAGCAGCCGGTCTCTGGTAATGGGCTGTTTCCTACCCTACAGCCACCCTGAAGATTCCTATAGGGCAGAATGGGCTCCCAGATGAAGAGCCTCAACCCCAGCCCTGGTTGTAGCTGCTGGCAGCTCACTGCTGTTTTGGCAGCATCCCCCCAGCAGGGATATGGCACAGGCTGGGGAGTGGCACCTTACTGATAAATGCTTCATTTTGTACCCTGCTCATGCCAGACATATGGATTTTTGGCACAACTGTGATGGTAATCCTTTTAAATGGGGTCATTTTAAGTATGTTCTGTGCCCACATCACCTTTTCAATTACTAATTATACTTCCCACCAATGATAAATCAACCAAACAAGAAGGATACTAACGCTTATCTTTGCCTTTCCCCCTTAGTTACGAGTAGCCAGTGACAACGTACATAAAATAGATCTGTCTTGCCTTTCATTTGACTTTCTTGTTACTGTTCTACAAAGATAGCAATTTAATAAGGTAGCTTATGTAGTTTAATCAAACGGTAGATTAATATGACTCCTGGAGCTATGTTCACTTCAGGTTTTAACTGAGCATGTAATCATGAGCTACGGCATGGCACTGACTTTTAATCAGAGTTCCTCTGTCTTTGCAGCAAGCGTTTGTACATATAAATGTCATCCAAAAAGGCCCAGAAATAGATGCTTCTCCACCTCCGTAGTAACATTTCTGTGAACGACCATTTCAAGTGCTCCACACCTTTTCCAAAGCTTGTAGGAATTTCATATAACCCACAGCACCCCATTGATAAAATGCAAGTGAAAAGTTTGCAGCAGGTTGGTTAAAGGATGGCAAACTGAGAGGGGGGGCGAATTAATTCCCAATAGTTGCTTTGTTAGGCTTCCATTCAGAAACTGCGTGTGGGATTTATCTCCATTTACAAGTGGAATCCAATCAGCTCCCTCTGCAGACAGTGAAGACAGGTCTGGGAGTGACCTCCAGCCTGTGACATGGCAGCTGCCTGGAGGGACTTCAGGAGGACATGAAGGGAGATGAAGGTATGTGGATGGTTTCTTTACTCATGCAGGTACTTTCTGTTAGGGGGCTGTTTTCTGTGATTTTCCTGACTGGGGAAAAGGGGTGTATCTCGTTGCTGTGATTTAAACCACAGTAGGGAAGAAATACCAATGGAAAGTGACCCTGCTGCTGATAAATATCTCGAATCTTTAAAAAACATTGCAGATAACAAACTGGTTTGTCCTTCACTGTGTGTTCTTCAGTAATGAATTGCAGGAACTTGAAACTCTCAGCCCAAAAGGGATGGTGGCACATGAAGTCAGAATGCATAAAAGCTTGAACAGAATCATCACTGCCTGGGAATAACTCAAGCAATGTGTGGCTCTCCTGTCATAACTGAGCCATATTTCTTTTAAAAAAGCAAGCTTTGTCCCAAGGAAAAAAGAATATATATATATGTGTGTGTGTGTGTGTGTGTGTGTGTGTAGGACTGTGCTCTGTGCTCAACAGCACTGTGGTAGATCCTCACTGTAGATGGGGAAAGAAAGGGTGTAGGGACAGTGCAGAAGCCTTGGTTTACCCTCAGGCTACAGAGTGAGGTGAGTGATGAGGTGCAAGAAGGGATGCCACTGCCCTAGTCCTGCCTCATCACTGAGTACAGTGCAGTGTCCCTCTGAGTCTTGGTCTTTGCCACACAGCTCTGCTAAGGTTTCTTTTACTGGGTAACTCAAGAGTCCCTCTCTCATCCACTTGCTGGGTTATACCCTGTGCATTAGCCCTGGAGTTCACCTAAGAGGCTATTTGTAATGTTTCATCCCCTGCTGGAATTAGACTGTGAATACCGTAATGTTTGTACTAAGTGGAGGAACTATAAAAACGCTGGTGGTGTTGGCTGTCAAAAGATACCTGCAGTGTTTTTTTACTCTCTGTGGTCATTTTTTTTCTTCAGTAAAAAAAAACAGCTCTACTCTTTGTATTCATGTCCCCGCATCTCTCTTGTCTTTTCTTTGCCAGGCAGAAAGGCAGTGTGGCCTCAGATGACCTCATCCTGCAGAACAGTGTGCAATGGAAGGATGGGCATAATTGCACAAGAGCAAGAGGAGCAGAACACCCTCCAGCCAGAGGAGAGGAGGTGAAAATCTGATCCCCCAGGCTATTCAGTGAGCCCAGAATCCATTAGCGCCTGGGGCAGCTTCAGTGAGCCAGTGCTCTGCAGCCATTTAGCAAAGCTGGGGCTCATTTAAGCTCTGTGTACCATTAGCTGTGGTTTAACTCTGCAACTAGCATCTCAGTACAAGTTTGCATCAAAAGGACAAGGGGGATGAATGTAAACCGACCAACTCATACTGGGTCATAAACAAGTTGCTGGGTTTTTTTTGCCTTTTTTCTTTCTTTTAAATCATACAGGCTGACTTATGCTTTATAACTGCCCTCCCACACTAAAGCAAAACTTATTTCTTCACTGCGTAGCACATTAAAAAACCCAGCGTATTCTTAAGGATATTGACCCTGAAGTAGGATTCCTAAGCATTTCCATAGGTTTTCTACATAGCCAGCACAAAAACTCAGCACTCTGCAGAGCAGCTCATCCCCTTTGGGTGCCCAGAAGAGGAGGGCCATGTCCTCCCCGCCAGGCACATGCCTCACTCCTTGCTGACATGGAGATTTCACTCGGACCTGGCACCTCGCTTTTAGAAAGCCCACGGGAGCTGAGATGAATTGTCCCTATCTCTATAAAATAGCTGCCAATAAGAGCCATTTCACATCCAAGACTCAGAGATATGGAGACAATCAGCAAATCAGAAGACATGGTTGCCAGGACCTGGGTAGGACTTTCAAAGAGACAGCAGCTCAGCTGCAGAAAGCAGAGGCTGGGTGCAGACCAGACGCACCTGGAGCAGTGCTGAATAAGAGTAAGTTTACACTGGAGATACCAATGGATACTGAGCAAGCTCTTTCTATCCAAAGCCAGCACCTGGCTGCAGCAGAGTGCAGCAAAGTGGAAGCAATGATGTGAACGCAGTGCCCTCATGCTGTTTTCCCTCCTGTCTCCCGCAGAAACTGGAAGGAGCACAGAATAACAAGTCGGTGAGTGTGAACTGCAGGGAAAGAGCCCCCATCGCAGTGGGGTTATGGCACTGCTGCTGCTGAGAGTTGTGAGGCTGCAGGTACCTGAAGTTCTGGGTGCAGCCCAGTGCTACTGCAGCCCAGGCCAGGCCTGGGGTGTGAGGCACAGGCTGCAGCAGAGCCAGGCCCTGTGCTGCAGCAGCACACAGATGCTTTGTGCTGTGCCACCTGTCCTGCACCACCAGGAGGGCCAGGTGAGGCTCTGGGCACAGCTTTTGCCCGAGTCAGAGATGCTTTATGATGATCATCATCCTGATGCACCACACAATGCACACAAAGCAGGGTTGAAAGCAGGGCTGCGTATACCTCTGTAGTCCAGCAGAAAAGAAATATTATTATGTCGATACCTATACAATAGTATTCTTTCTGTTAACACAATGTTTGGTATAAAATGTTACCGGTTATTATATTCTTTACTCCCAGGGACTACTGAGAAGTTCTCAATAAATAATAATTTTCATTTACTTTCAACACAGACACCCATAAGTAATTGTGTAATACTGCTGAGGGTGAATTATCTGCAGACCCACACTGCACTGTAAATAAAGTGCTGTGTGTGCTCCGTGCTGCATGAGCAGAGGTGGTGCCAAGAACCTGAAATCATCGGCTTTGCTGCAGGAGAGAGCAGAGAGAGCTGTGGAGCTCTGCACGTCTGTGTGGGGCAGCAGCTGCCCTGTCCTGCTCTGCCCTCACGCCTCTGCCCCACCAATGGCAGCTGCTTCCCAGCACCTCCAGGCAGAGCACCAGAGAGCCTCTGTCTTTGGGACACCTATCCTACAGAGACTGGCTGAGGGAGTTGGGCTTGTTCGGTCTGGAGCAAAGAAGGCTTCGGGGAGACTCCATTTCAGCCTTCTGGTACTTGAAGGGAGCTTATAAGCAGGACGGGGTCTGACTTTTTACACAGTCTGATAATGATGGGATAAGGGGGAGTGGTTTTCAACTGTAAGAGGAGAAATTTACGTTAGATGCTAGGAAGAAATTCTTTCCTCAGAGGGCAGTGAGGCACTGGCACAAGCTGCCCAGGGAAGCTGTAGGTGCTCCATCCCTAGAAGCATTCAAGGCCAGGTTAGATGGGGCCCTGGGCAGCCTGATTGGGTGGGTGGAAACACTGCCCGTGGCAGAGGGATTGGAATTGGATGGTGTTTAAGATCCCTTTCAACCTAAGCTATTCAATGACTCTGTGATTTGCTGGGGGAGATATGAGCTGCTGCCATAGGTGAAAGCAGTGAAATTAATGGTCTCTGTCATAAAAAAAAAAAAAAAACATAAAAATAAAATAAATTTAAAAATCATGGATAGAAACAATGGCCTCCTGGTGCTTGGGGTCCTCCTGAGAGAAGTTCCAAGCCTGCCAAGATCTTAAGTCATCTGGCTCCGCATCCATCTGCAACTGACTCAGCAGTCTTCCATTCCTCCAGCTGCATAAGTAGCTTGTTAAGTATCTTAAAGCCAGGGATGATATCAGTCCTTAATGAATGGATGTTTACTACTGCTGTTTCAATTGCTCCTGGAGGCCCCCAGGATGTCCCTGTTGTGTTAGGCATGTGCAAATGAGCTAAACGTATTATCCTCAATGGCTTTCCATGCAAATGAGCAGGATGCAAAGTTTGACAGGTCGCCCTGACAACCTGTTACTGGTTGTAAAAACGCAAAGGGGAGCAATGGAGTTTTTCCTCTGTTATTTGCCACAAGCTCCTAACAAGGTGTGGGAAGAACATCAGTTTCCTTGCACAGTGAGAACAAGGCAATAACTGAATCACTCAGACCATCAACCTTGCTGAAAACGTCTGTGCCATACCAGGTAATGCCAGAAGGGATTTATGCCAATGTCTCAGATGCTCTGTACATGCCAAATCTGAAACTGTACTCTTAATTGTGATACCTGATTATTATGATCAGTATGTGTGTGAGTAATATTTTAGACAGAGGATCCATTTGCTTTTATTACCCGAGAGGTGCTGCTACCAGAGAGCATTATTATTATTATTATTATTATTCACTTAATAATAATTATACTATTGCCAGGTGGACCTGAGAAAATTCAGACTGAAGTACTTTGGGATCTGGCTGAAGCACTCGGAGCCGTTAGTGATTAGTGATTGCATCTGAAGTGCATGAAGGATGGGTGAGCTCCCAGAAGACTGAAATAGGGTAAATATCCCAAAAAGCCCAGGGTCAGTCTGCAACTCCACAGCACTCAACAAACACTCAGCAGCGCTCAACAAATAATCAGAGCTATCTGCAAACCTACAGAAAATTAAGATGATCAAAAGCAGCTAACATGTTTACCAGGAATAAGTCATGTGGAACCAACCCCATTTCCTTAGACAAGCTAACAAGCAAGTGGGCAAACACTGTGCTATATGGCATATTAGTATCAGTAAGATGGTCACAAAAGATTCTCATAAGCAAGCTGGGGAAAAGCACTCTTAAATGAGCTTCTGTAATGAGATCTTGTCTAAGAAGTACAAGGAATGAACGGTTTGCTTTGAGTGTCTGGGAAGAAAAGTACAGAATGGGTTGCTGCACGCTGCTATGAACGGGGGCTGACTGATATTTTTACTAATGACTCATATTACGAAAGTGGGTATGCATAAAACATCAACCCAGGAAGGACTGCAAGTGCCTAAAGGCTGAAGCAGAATTCACAATGATCTAAAATCTGGAAAGTGATCTCAAATTGGAAGCGCGGTTCAAGAAGAAGTGCAAAAAGCCTGAGGCCTGGGTAAAAGCATCAGCTGTACAAACACAGGATGAGGAGGAACACAAGATCCATGGGGTGAATCACAACACTCACCCTGCCGTGTGGTGGGGGTGGGAGGCATCCGGAGGACATCCCAAGCAGGGCTCACACCAAGTTGTGTCTTGTTCATTCACCTGCCCTATACAATGTGTTACAGCACCCTGGCAAAGCTAATGCTGCCCTTCTTGGTGATGTTTTATTGGACACATAAAAGAGTTCCATATGCTGTGCTACATCTGTATAAATCTGGTTTGGATACGGGGTTCAACAAACCTGGAAGTGGCCAACACAACAACCAACACTTCATTCTGGAGTGTCACCAAAGAGAAGGTGCCACCTAACATCCAAGCAGGGTCTGAGTAATCTCAGAGCTTTTCTTGCAGCAGTTTGATGCACATGGCATCAAAGGGCAGCTATTCCAAAATACCAGTCTGAAATCAGAGCCCTCTTCAGTGCTATAAGACCTGGCAGGCCAGCGGTCAAAGCTCCTGTTCCAGGGTGGGTGTTCAAAGTGGTACCAGGAGCTCTGCTGGCAGCCTCATGACATGCCCTCTTAAGTAGGCATGGGGAGGAGACCAGTGTCCGCTGCAGGAGAGAGGGGTAGAGGTGAGTAGCATCAGAACAGTAGTCCAACAGCCACAGTATGAAACCTTCATGCCACAGCTCTCCTGGTGCTCTGCTTGCTCCCAAAACAAATGTGATTAGACACAAAACCGGACTGGCTGAACTTCCATATAAGTAACCCAGTCTGTTTCACTAGCTCTTACTTACATTATAAACTGAGACAGAACCACGGTTCTGTCTGTGCTCTGTTTGCAAATAGTAAACAACCATAGTCATCTCCAGAGAAACAAAGAACAGCCTCAAGTGAATCCCATAAAGAATACAATAGGTCAGGTGGCCCCTTTGCTCAAAGGCAAATAGAGGTGAATTAATCATCTCTATCCTCACCTTCCCTTTCCAGTATGGGGCCACTGGATCACAATGGTTAGACATCTCAGGTTGGACATCTGACCTCACCAGCCACAGCTGCATATCCACAGTGCAAAGCCCTCCTGAGGCTCTCTGTGAGCCTCCACTTTCGCACTCATGACCATGAGACATATTTTGGGACCAGCCTTAGTGCAGGAGCCCAGTTTCAGTTTGGAGTCTTTGTGCAGATTTAGCATTTTATCCACCTTATGCCCTGTTTCTAACTTTTGACTTTTTCAATACACACAACTGTTCTTGTTACTGTCATTGCTGCACATGGCCCAATTCATTACTCCACTGCTATTTTGCTGGTGGTTTTTTAATATCAATATCATGTCACCCAAATAGTAGCTTAGATGCCTAAGGTAAAGTCAAGTTAATGTGGCTGCAGGCATTTATGTTAATTTTTAATAACAGCTTTTATTTCACATGCTACTGATTGAGACACAAAATGTCACCGTGGGCTTCCTTTCTAGCTCTGATCTGCTCACATAGCACTACTGTGGGTGAAGCATGAAGACCAAGAGAGAAGAGGAAAGATATTTCTTTAAGAAATGTAGTATGAAAATACTCAGTGAAAAATTACACCTCCCTGGTAACCTCTTGTTAAAATCTATCTCTTCGTTCAACCAGCTCAAGGACAACTCAAAGAATAGAAAGGAAGAACTTTACTGTGAGGATGATGGAGCACTGCAACAAACTGCCCAGAGAGGTTGTGGAGTCTCCTTCTCTGGAGAAACTCAAGACCCACCTGGACGCCTACCTGTGTGACCTACTGTAGAGCACCTTCTTTAGCAGGCCATTGGACTTGATGGTCTCCAAAAGTCCCACCCTCTACAATTCTGAGATGCTGTGAACTTGGGCCAACACCAGGCTCAAACCGCTTTTAGCAATGGCCTGAAATGTTGGCCACCTTTTGCAGGTGGAAGAGTTTGAATGTAAACATTCAGTCTCAAAACGGGCATAATTTCATTGTAGCTGTATAAATCAACAGCCTTTCCCTGCTGGAGATGGAGATGCCCATGTAAGCCCCCTCTGAGCTGTAGGTCAAAGTGGGATTTTCCCACCCTGCAGCAGCCCCACAGCTGGCGGCATGTCAGGCATGTAGTGTGTCCAGGGCTTGCACACCTTTAGGACTCACAGCAAACGGATCTGATTTGATTCACTGTACATCATTTTTCTGTGCCTGCTGAGGCTGCTCCATAAAAATGATGTACATGTTTCATTTTAAGTAATCTCCGATGCCTCGTAGACTTGCTCTTTGAAATAACTGTCTGAATATCCATTACTGCAAGGTATCTGGGCAAATATCCAGATGAGATCCTTGAAGCATGCCTGTAACATGGGCATGTCCATAAACCAAACCACGCAAACTCTTGCATTTGCAAATGTAAGAAAATAGAATTTTCTTTTCTTTTGTTTTTTGCTTTTGTTTTTGTTTTGGATGCCCAATCATTTTTTGCCAAAGCAGGAAACTTTCACAAAGCAGGAACAAGTAAAGATTCAGCCAACCCCCTGCATCTGTGCTTAAAAGATAAAGAAAGAAGCAGAAGGGACCAGAGTTTTGAGAAGGAAAACAAATCAATCCCTAACCCCGGCTGCTGATTATTTTAAGTACCATGAAAATTGTAATGTTAGCAAGTTTAATTTTTCCTCCTTCTCGCAAGTGATATTTTCTTCTTTGGGAGTCTGTGAGCATAGACCTGGGTGTGATTCTGTTAACCAGCTGAGTGTATAACCAGGCTGAGTGGTTTAAACAACTAAATCATCCTTGCTGTCACTGCCAAAAGACCACCTAACCCCATGGAACACTGTGCTGGGAACAAATGTCACTTCAAAAGAGCTCCACCTATCTGCAAAGGAGCCAGAAGATGTCATCTGGATGCAAAAGCAGCTGGGTGAGGTTCTTTCTGTTGTGCTGTGGTCACCCACTCTGGTTTAATTCACGGCGGTTCCTCCTGCCTGTTGTACATTTGCAAAGAGCATGCAATGAAATACACAGGGTTATCGCTGCAGTAGGAAATGCCCTGGGACTAAATGCAGGGGGTAGGCTGTTTGTACTGCAATATCTTGAAACAGAAATGACAAGGCTAGAGGTGTGGCAGGCAACGTTTAAAATACCACCCATACACAAATGCTGTAGTTGAAAGACTATTTACAATCATAGAATTATTTAGGCTGGAAAACACCCTGAGGATCATCAAGTCCAACCACTGTACTTCACATAATGATTGTGAGAGGGGATTTCTGGAGTAGATTTTCACCTGAAGCTCTTCAGTGTACAAAGAGGGGTGGGTTGGTTTTCCTTTTTTCTTAATTCTGAGCCCTCAGTCCAGTTCTGGACATGTGCATTGGGTATATATATCTCAGCCCTGATTGAGATGGGTGCACATACACTTACACCAGCAGTAGACTGGCTGCCACTGGCCCCGCACGCACACTGGTGCAACCCACTGAGCTGCTCAGCAGATCCTGCTACTGGGCCAGCTGCACACTCCTCAGTATGTAGACTACGTAGCAATATACTGAGTCTATAGTTATGTATATCATCCACTACTTAACGGTATACCTTGGGGAATGGGGAGCTCTCTGTAATTAATCTACAAGCAGAAGAGAAATTGCTCTTTAGGATATGGTTCTGGCAAAGTGCTACTCAAGTGAATCGTGGCTCCATGAAATGTGGTAAGTTTTGAGGGTGCTAAAACACATCTCTCTGATGGAGACAGAGCTGACTGACATTGCAAAGTCTGAAGTGGGAGGCAGCTCAGCTCACAGAACAAATGCTACCAGGTATCTCAAAACATCCTGGTCTTAAATAGCTCCAGCAATGCTCCTCCACTCTGCAGAAATTCAGAGTTTGCTCACATGGATTCAACTCCACTGCATTCAGTAGCACTCAGCACCGTTACCAGAGGAAATGATGTGACAAGGCAATCCTTTAAAACCAAAATTGATTTAATTTTTTCCCTTTGCTTGCACTCCGTCCTATCTGCTCAGCCTTGCCTTTGCACTTCATTTGCCTGCCTCCTCAGTCACGCTGGTGCAACAGTTCACAGCACTGCATTTGATTCCTAATAGCAAGAGGGGTTGGTGTTATGAGATGTATTCTTAATTATAAATCATTTTACTCTTTGAATTTCACCTTGGGCTCAGGCAGAGAACAACGGTTTCCACTCACCTGACTTTGTGAGAGCTGAACTGAGTGGGAAAAAGCTGTTTTCCTGTTTTCTGTTACTATCTGACTTGGTCTACCAACAGAATGGCTTCTGACTACTAAGTGTTATGGCTGCACTTAGATATGATAAGAAAAGGCAACCATTTCCCACTAGTTGTAACACACTGGCCACTGAGACAACACTCCACAGAGAGCAGGGAAGGCCTGCTGCTGCAGATGGTACTTGTGTTAACTTTGTTGGGTATGGATTCAGATCTAAATTCATGCAAAACTGCTATCCAATAAATATCACCCAAAAAATGGTGCTTAACCCTTGAATTCTCCAGACTGACTTTATTATTACTATGATTGTTTCTGGAAGACCAATAAAGAATAAGAATTAGATACAGTGTGTAGTAACATTTTGTACGTAGTTAATGCCTTTTACCTTGTCAGATTACAAATTTTCAAAGTAATTCCTGAAGAAAAAACAAAAATGTAAGGATGCCTGTCAACTTAAATGAATGAACTACAAATTCCGCCATAAAAGTTAACTGAAAGCAGCTCTGTGGAAGGCCAGAGAGGAAAACTTAAAAATATATATTTACGTATGACTGGTCTGATCAGATAAGTGTCAGCGTGGCTGGAAAATGGGAAATCAATCACTGCTGCTGGCTGTCTGAACACATTTTTGCCTGAGCTGAGTCACCCAAAGCTATTTCTCAAAATTCCAATCTCAAGTCTCCGCAACCACTGCAAGATTTTTTGTGTAATAATTATTAGCTGCTTTTTTTTTCTAGAGAACTCTGAGTATTTTGCTTCAGTAAGAAGCAAATGCAGTGATAAGCATTGCTTTGAAGGTGCAGAAAAAGCACTTTCTGCTCAGGAAATACTTCGCAAGCTCTTTAGGTAAATAGCTCTCCAAATGTTTTTTCTGAGGCAGCTTCATAGTGCTGTTGCAAGGCGTGCATGATAACCTCCCCAGGACATAAATCTCATCACTCCCATGGAAACTTCCATCCAGTCATTGTTCCCACTGAAGGAGCCCATCTTCATACAATACTTTTGTCCAAGTTATTTCCTGGGAATCAAATGTGATCCCTAAAAACAAAATGATAAGTGTCTGGACAAAAGCGTTGAGGCAGGGATATCCCTCTCTGGTAGGGTAACATTAAAATAAGTCCTACATGGAGCTCTAATCACCACCAAAGTAGATGTTATCAGTGAAAAACAGTATTACGATGAAGAAAAGCAGGGGCTGGATACCACAATCTCATTTCCCAATTTGAAGTTTTCTAAGAGCTTTATAAGGGGACACTGGGGAACCTCTGCATTAAAATTAGAGTCTTTGAGCTCCCATCACAGTGCTAGAAGAATCAAGACTTTATAAGTTGCTATTTAAAGTTTTGGAAATTGTCTTTCACTAGTCAGTGATATTTGTTGTTATCCACTTTTTTGTCTCAGGTTAATCTGGATATTCAGTACCTGCCTCTAGACATACAGTTGGCATAAGCCAATGAAAGGAGGCCTGTCACTATCTTCAAATCCAACTAACAATAAGAAAAGGTTCTTTCATGTGTAACCTCCTCTCCAGCTGTTTCATCTACCGTAAATAGCACTCCTGTCAAAAGTAACCAAAGTGAAGATAGCAACTTGCACCTTCCTTTTAATCATGAACAGTGCATCCTTCCTTAAGGCACTGCTACAACAGAGCCACTGTGCACCAAGACAGAAGGGTTACAGGTCAGCAAGCCCGCGTGCTCCAAGATCACCGGTATTTTAATTCTCCTCCCAGTCACCATCCATGTCTTTGCTGTCAAACCAGCGGGTCTTATGTACACAAAGAAAACTTCTCAGATCACATCCCTCTGTTTTATATACATTCAGATATTTTTATGATCACACATGAACTCAAAATGGAAGAGTTTTCTTGCTAACACCGTCACCAAAAAGGCATTCCAACTGCCACGTGATGAAGACTTGGACCTACCAAAGAGTGCCAACAAAAATCCAGTCTCCCAAAGGCATATTGAGATCCTGCTTCATTATAATGTGCCAAAGCCACAGCTCTTTTGTGTTTAAAGTAGTAACAAGAAATGGCAAAGGCATTTTGTGGGATGGTGCAGCAGAAAAAAAAGCACCCTGAGTGCAGACCCATGACAAACGTCTGGGGAAGGCATGCTCAGATGAAGTCTGAGCTGCTACTTTATGAGGGGAAACAGGAAAAAAACAGCGGAGCAGAAAGCCTAGAGAAACTGAGGCCAAAGCAGGAACTAGAACATGACCCTGAGAAGGGGAAATAAAGCTTTTCATTGGCACCCTGGCAGGGAAAGAAGCAGGGAGCCCTGTGCACGGGTGTTTGCTCCATAATTCTTCCTATCAGCAGGAAAAAAGTCACCTGATTGAACCGTAAATTGATCTACCTATGCAGGAAAAAATAAATAAAAATCTTCTAAAATATGAATTTTCTTGGATTAACTAGTTCAGGAAAGAGAGGACACCATTGGGAGGACCCCATGTAGAGTATGATCGGTTGTACTGTGGCACTCAGCCCCTGGATGAAATGCATTTTCAATAGGTCTGGAAGAAGGCAATGTGGAGGAAAGAGGAAAAAAACAAACACTACAACACCAAGAAGATGAAAAACAAGGGAAAACTTGAAAGAGAGCAATAATGTGTTTTCAGCTTAGATGTTAGAAGATTCAAGAGGAAGGAGAAGAAAGATAAAACCAAGAAGTATACATGCTTTACTACTGATTCTGATCACAGCACTTGAAGCCTGAAACTAAAGACAAGGAAACTTCCTGCTGCTCCAGCACACACCTCTTCGTGTCAGCCCAGCCTCCATCCACCACCTGTGTAATGGCCCAAAGACCACAGGGTCTGGCTTCAGAGCAGGAGAAGAAATACAGTAACGTGCCAGCATGAGGAAAAAGTGACAAAACAAATAATGGACTCATTCCACTAGATGAGGTCCACCAAAGCCCCACCCAACTTTGCTTTGAACACCCCCCTGGGATGGAGAATCCTTACTCTTTCTGAGCAATCCATTCCAGTGCCTCACCACTACACTGTGAAGCATTTGTTCCCTCTGCCTAATCTAAACCACCTTATTTTGCTGGGGCCCCAAGAGCAGAATGCAGTACTCCAGGTGGTGTCTCATAAGAGCAGAGTACAGGGAAACAGTTGCTTCCTCAACCTGCTGGCCATATTTCTTTTAATGTATCTTGGGATACAGCTGGCTTTCTGAGCTGCAAGCACTCATTATCACCTCACATCTTGATTTCTACCAAATACAGGAGATTTTCCACTACCAAGCAGAAAAAGAGGAACAAGGGAGCAAGAAAAAAGGGGAACAAGGAAAACCAAGAGCTACGTCCAATATTCCCTATCCAGACACATGACCTTCCTAAAATGGCCCTAAAGAACATCCCCTTTCTTCTTGAGATTTCTATTCCAGGATATTTGAGGAGAAGTACACTATTCTTGTAGTTAGCTAGAAGGTGAAAGACTTCCCATCTACCACTCCCTAGACAAGTCCACTCTGCTAGCTCCCTGCCCCCAGCTCCTCTCAGTCGGGGAGCATGTTAGCAAGGATGTTATTCCAAGTGTCCTGGCTGACTCCTATTCACTCTAATGAAGATACCAGTCCCAGGAGGAGGCCATCCAACAGCTCTTGGACCACAAAATAAGTTCAAAAAGCAGAATGGAGAGGGTAGCTAGCAGGAAAGAAAATAACCTCGTCATCTGACACAGCTGCACATAGTTTCTAAATATAAATACAAATGTTAACTTAATTATCCTGATTACTTAGCATAAGATTATTAGTTGCTTATTTCCCTTGTTCCACTCTGATTGGAATCTTAATTAAATTCAGCTGTTGAATAACCTGTTCCTATTGTTTCATCATGATGATGATGATGCTCTCAGGATTATGGAACTGGAAGTACAATGTCCTGTAAACTTACCATGTGTTAGTTATGGCAGAGCAGCTGCTAATCTGGACAGTTTTACTCCATGACAAATACGATGTTGTTCAAGTTTTAAGGGGAAAGCAAGCAAGCTACCTAGAATTATCCTGTATTTCCCTTTGGGTTTGAGAAATGTCATTGGGCAATTACTGTTAAGCAGCTGAATGAAAGTAGCATGTTAATCACTGATGTGTTGATGCCCTCATTTAGTTAGTGTTTATAAGGGCTAGCTCCCTTGAGGGTAACAGGTGATATCTGTCTTTTGATGGTGTGCTTTGACTAGAAGTGAGGCACTTGTATCTTATTGTCTTAAAGAAAACTGTTGTTGCTCCAGGACAGGCCTTATTGTTGGGGTGTGAACTGGAAGCTGAAAATTTTGAGGAGGGTTTCCAATGAGAACATATAGAATGAGGGATGCATACCACCCATGTGACTTTTGGAGACTTCTCCTTAAAAACTGAGTATATTTTGGATTGATTAAATGCTGTGACCATTACAAACTCCTATAGGCTATTTCCAAGTACATCTTTTCCTTATGCTACCCCTTGAGACCACACTCTCTTGCTCTTCCAGACTCCTTGATGTTTTTTTCTTTCTGGCGCGTTGATGTGAACAGCTGTGCTACAATTAAATAACCAAGTTCCTGTATTTGGGATTAGCTCCAAATACTGTTCTACCTAAATTAATTCCTGCTTAAGTCTTCCTTTGGCCTACACTCTGATGTTTTGATTGTGGCACTCCAAAAGGAAGTCTCCCCTGGAGGGTAATTTGTTAAAATACCTGCAACCACAGAACTGCATAAAACCCAAGAAAATTCTAAGACTGGAACACAACATGGCACATTTGACATGAAAATTACCCAGGTGAAATCTGTTCTGAAAGGCCAAGGCTGAAATCCTCTTCCAGTTAGAGGAAGAAGTCAGAAGTTTCACCTTGCAATAGAATTTTTGGGGGATGATTTCTGATGGAGCTTTCCCCTGAACCAGCACTGGGCTGACCATGAGAAGACCACCAGCTCTGCAAGAAGACCTGGCACTCCATTTGAAGCACAGTTCTGCAGTGCTGAAGCAACATGCAAGTTGGATTAGAGAAGCTACGTTACCTGGTGTCACCCTTACCAATAAGGAGCTGTTAGGATAAGATTGGCTTTGGGAAGAACGAAGGTCAGTGAAAAGACATAGTCTTGAGATACTGCTCCAACTGTATGGGAAAGTTGCTTTAAGTCTATGCTGGGACCACTTTTTGAACAAAATTGTAAAGTGTCCCTGGATATTTCATACTACCAATGAAGTAGGTACACTGAAGCAGTGAATTATTGGCCTGAGGATGGAAGACTTAAGAGAATACTTGAATTGTCTGTCACTGGACTTGTCATTGCTGATGACTTGTGGTGATAGGAAAGCAGATTCTACCTGTATTTCTGTCCATTATGCAATGGCCTTCTGAACTGATATCAGAATATGAAAAATAGGTATTGCCTTCCCTGACTGAATGGCAGGCTGAAGATGTTTTGATCTGAATACATATAACTTCTTCTTACTATGGAATTCTGTATGAAAGCTTAGGTTGCTTTGCAATCTAGTGTAACATGAAACAAATTAAACTTGTTGCTCAGGGCTCAAGAACTTGGAATAAATGATCATATCCTTCTGAGACCAATTTTTTTACAGCTGGAAATGATTGAGGAGTGTTTACTTATTCCAGAAATTCTGATTGTGGTATGAACTGGTAAAGACAGAAAAAAGTTTGATGACCTGCATGGAACTGATACAAGACACGTGTTTTTTATATGTGTTTAATTGAGGGCCGGCTCAGGAAGGGCATGTAGGGTACACTCAGGGGCAAGATCTATCCTTAATCTGCAAGTTAGCTAGGAAAAGTAGAGTTCTTGTCCTTATGGGGATGCCTGCTTGTCAGTCTCTGGAGATCCAGTGTGTTGAGAAGAGACATGAAAGTACTGTGAGCTTGCTACAACCAGTAGAGACTTCCCTTGGCCATCTGCTGGGTAATATGGAAGTGAGAGAAAAAACAATCTTATGGATCAAAAGCTACAGACTAATAAACAGGCCTTCTGAATCCAATTTATGCAAGAGTAAGAGACAAAATAATTTGTTCAATTGAAGGAGGGAAATATCAGGCAGCGAAGTTTCCTCTTCCTTACGTTTCAAGTGGATCCTCCTTACAGATCCCGTACCATGTTGTGGGCAGCAGGAAAGCTCTTCTTCACTGTCGTTTCATACTGTAATACTACATACAGTGTTTGTTTGTTTTTCCTCATATAAAGCTGCTAGTTCTTTTTATGACTAACTATACACTTTATTTTTTGTTTTTTTGAAGTTGAGTGATTGCTAGATTAAATCACTTCAGTGGTTGATAATTCTGGGTACTGCATGCAACAATTAGTTACTGTGGGACGATGTGCTCCTTAGATACAGCCCCATACAATTTTTGATCAGCAAGATGTTTTCAACTTGCAGAAAAACTGCTCATTTGAGGCTTGCAGTATTGCTTCTTTATCTTCACCAACAACAGGAATACAGGCATATGTTAACATTGGGATCTTCTCCATAGACAATACCTCTTCCATTCTGGCAGTTCTTTCACATTTTATTGTCAGTGGAGCATTATGAATGCAAGGAATGATCTGTGAAGCTGATTACAGCATCCAGGCTTTAGTAAAGTAATAAACATTTGAAAGCAACTTGTAAACTCCTGTAGCTTCATGCCTGAGTTCACTCCTTTATTATTTATATTAATTGGAATGCGCGTGAATCAAACAGAAACATAAAAGTCAGACATTCAGTAGCATGAACACAGAGTAATTCTGAACATCAGCCAAAAGAGAACCTAAGACATGCAGTAAGTTAGCAAAAATTGAAGCGGGTCTCCTTATTTCCTCTCTTCTGTATTTTCTCCCAATTTCACCATGAAGTAAAATGCAGTAAATAACTAAATGCAGTAAAATGAAGGACCACGGTATTTCCTTCCTGTTTATTACAAAGAGATGTGCACGGATGCAGAAAGTTTCGAGCAGAAACAAGAAGGAAAGAAAACAGAGCAGGAATGTGGAAAATGAGAGGAATTAGCAAAGTGTAATTAGATTTGGGAATATGGAAGAGAAAATGAAAGGTTCTATACGGTAATTCTTGTTCCAGTGATTACTTTAGGATTTATTGTGTATTGTCTCCTCTTGAAACTCATCCTCTGTTTTTCATTACATTTCAGTAATAACAATCCAGCCATCATTACTACTTGAAGTTACAGTTATGTATTCATAATAGTGAGCGGTCCCTTGTTTTGGAGTACACTCAAACAGCTGATCCATTTTGAAGCTGAAAAACAGTAACTACCAGAAGCTATTTAACCCACTGAAACTCAATAAGCTTACAACTAGTAATTAACCTCAGCTTGGCCCTGCAGGGAAGAAGTTGCTGCCAGGAGGGCTGCCATTTTATGAAGTAAAGATGGCTGTGGATGACAGAGGCCAGGATACTCAAAGTCTCTCATAATGAGCATGATTTGCACACTAGCATAACAAAATATAGTAACCAAAATATACTAACTGGTGATTTGACAATCTCACAGTGATGATTCACACATCTGCTCCTGAATCAAACAATCATGGGCTGGTCATTGCTCTTCTTGGTGAGGAGAGAGGGTCTGGATGGATGGTTCCTTCAGCTTTCCTTCAGGAGGTGGGGTTGGCTCCTGCTGTCTACGTTTTAAGTCCCATTAGCTGCACATGACTAGTGTGTTACAGGTATAGGTGGGACACCTGGTAAGATGAAGAAATCTTACTTTCGAGTTGCCTCATCTGAAAGGTTTTTGTATCAGCAGCAGTTTCATTTCAACAAGCAAGCAATACTGCTAAAAATCTCAGATATCAGCAGAAGATTCTTCACCATCGCCGCTATCAGCAAAAGAGGAGTTTAAAAGTTTCTGCTGTGCACAGCTGAGTGATTAATAAATTGGTGCACTGAGCTGTGCTACAGTCAGTGCTGTGTCTGTGCAGCAAGGCTCCAGCAGTGCAAGAGATGTCTTCAGCAGTCCTCATAGAAGAGATATCAATACGTTTCTTATTTCTAATTAAGAGACAACATAATTATTTTTATCAAGAGCATCAGATTAATTTATAGCAGCTTGTGGTCAATGGATCTATGCCCAGGTGGAGGCCAGTCACATGTGCTGGACACAGGGGTCCACCTTGGGGCCAGTCCTCTTCAACATCTTTTTCAGTGATGCAGTGGGATCGAGTGCACCCTTAGCAAGGTTGCTGATGACAACAAGATGAGTGGTGCAGCTGGTACAACAGAAGGAAAAAATGCCATCCAAAGGGACCTGGGGAGGGTTAAACAGTGGCCATAGAACCATGAACATAATGAGATTCAACGAGACCAAGTGCAAGGTATTGCTCTTGAATCAGGACAATCCCAGGTACTTGTACAGATTGAGAGAAGAACTCAATAAGAGCAGCCCTGAGGAGTAGGAGTCCTGATGGACAAAAAGCTGGACGTGAGCCAGCAGTGTGCAGCCTGGGAGGCCAACTCTATTCTGGGCTGCATCAGAAGATGGGTGGCCATCAGGGAGAGGAAGGTGATTGTCCCCCTCTGCTTTGCCCTTGTGAGGCTCCACCTGGAGTGCTGTGTCCAGGTCAGGAGCTCCCAGCACAAGAAGAATGCAAACCTGTTGAAGTGGATCCAGAGAAGGGCCGCAAAGGTGACTAGAGGGCTGGAGCACATCTATTATGAAGATCAATTGAAGGAACCGGGCTTGTTTAGCTTGGAGAATGGAAGATGCTCGTACATTACTTGAAGGGAGCTTGTGAACAGGAGGATGACTGTCTTTTTACACAATCTAAAAGTGATAGAATGAGGAATGGCTTTAAACTAAATGAGGAGAGATTTAAGTTAGGTGCTATGAAGAAATTCTTTCCTCAGAGAGCAGTGAGGCACTGGCACAAGCTTTCTGGAGAAGCTGTGAATGCCCCGTCACTAGAGGTGCTCAAGGCCAGGTTCCATGGGGCCCTGGGCAGCCTGACTGGGGGGTGGCAACCCTGTCCATAGCAGAGGGTTGGAATGGGATGATCTTAAGGTCCCTCCCAACATAAATAATTCTGTGATTCTATGACTTGTTCTTTCTTGTCAATAGGAGAAAATTATAATAGTCTCCTCCTCCATGGGTGCAATCATGTTTATTGGTAAATAATACCCTCATGAGCACAAAGATCACAGTTACCATTTTCCTTTCCATACTTCCAAATCTGTCCTCCAACTGGCATTCTGTTCAAAAAGTGGTATCCTCTTTTTCTTCCTGACTTAACAAATGCAACTTATCCTGTTTGTGCATTTTTGTGCTGAAATTCCGCCTGCTCTTGCTTCCTATAATGCAGACACACACATACACAACCCCTGAACTAATTAATTCCCAGTGTTAGTGTTTACATTCAGTCTAGCCTTTGGCAGCCACCACCATTGTTTTAGGTCTGACTGAACAGCAGGATATTTAATTGTTTGCTCATTTAATCTGAATAAAAAGCAGCCAGAACAACCATAAAACCCAGGGACGATTGTATGTGACCAGCTTGAAAAACAAAGATAGATGTGCTGGATTGCACCCAGTCTCCTGCAAAGAAGTGCTTCAGCAGAGTATTGGGAACAGGACCACTGTCTCCCTGTACCACAGCAAGACACAAGGAGTCTCCCATGCAGAGACCAAAAGTCCTCTGCACCACAGAGCCTACAGCAGCTGGAAGGAACAAGATGCCCCTAATTGTGTAATAACAAAAAAAGTAAGCTATTTTTTCAGCCGAGCATGAGAATGCATGAAGCCATGCATTGCTACCACCAGCAAAACTGGCGCATGAAACTTAAGGGAGGTTTTGAATCTCGTATTTGCATTGCCAGTTCTTTGCCTCATACTGTGTGTCTATATCTGTAGTTTGCTTTGAAAGTAATGCCTCCTATTTAATTCCACGGATGCAACAACAGGTATAAAGAGCTTAATGACACTATTTGATAGAGTAAATTCTCAGTTATAAAATGCTATTTTTCAACATAATCACCACCATTAGCTACAAATTTTTGCTGGTGATGAGCAAGAGCTTGCATGCTGTGCTTGTAAAATTCTGCACGGCTGTCCAGAACATGGCTTGTCTTTCTTAGCATCACCAATGCTGAAATGCACCACTTCAGTGTGCTCACATCCACTGTTTGGTCTCCATAAATGTTCAGCAAGCTTCAATGAATGTCAACAGGTGCAATTTTTTCCACATGGAGAATTTCAGTGCCATACCTTTGCTTCATATGCACTTCCACAACAGATGCCATTTTGTCGGACTGCTCCTCTTCTACCATCTGTTGCATGGCAACAAAATGTAATGGAATATTGTCAGGAAGGTTCAACTCCTACTTCCATTCCAACATTCACCTCTGACATCATGGGCCAACATAATAATACAGAAGGCATTACTCATGCAGAGAGTGGTGACGCACTGTAACATGTTGCCCAAGGAGGTTGTGGATGCCCCATCCCTGGAGGCATTCAAAGCCAGGCTGGATGTGGCTCTGGACAGCCTAGTCTGCTGGTTGGCAATCGTGCACAAAGTAGGGGGGTTGAAACTAGATGATTATTGTGGTCCTTTTCAACCCAGGCCATTCTATGATTCTACAATTCTATACTTTTGGAGCTGCCTTCATATATGGATGGAGGTGTCCTCCAGAGATTCCTTCCAACTTCAATCTTTCTATGGCTCTGATATTCCTGTGGGGCAACCTTAAGAAGTTATTTTAACAGTAGGAAAAGCTCTGAGGTTCCTGCAAGAAGGAAGGCTGTGTCATTTATAACAGAAGTTTGTTTACTTCTAGTGCTTACAGGTTGTACATCAACAGGACAGTTCCTGCCACCGTGTCTGTCTGCAAAGACACTGTGTGTGTTTCCACAAAATGAATGATCAGATGAAAGAATATAATTTGCATAATTATTTAATATCTATAATTTATTCATTTTCAACACCCATTAACTTATAATTCATAACAGTAATTTATGCATTGGTACTCATCCCGTATTTATCTCTTTGCTGCAAAATAGCAGAGGCCTATTTTTAGCCAGCACTAGTAAGGAATTAGCAGAATGCTTCAGTGTTTGTTTGCTATGCTTTGGTCTTGTAGCAGTGACTACTGGACACAACAGCCTGGCATCAGCCTTCTGATGGTCACAACCCCTTCTCTTTCAGTCCAGACACAAAGGTCTCCTTGGCTTTGCTGTATACTGTTCTTGATCACAGTCAGGGAAGTCTTGTTTAGATTGGAGAAGGCTCTGGAGAGACCACATTGTGGCCTTCAGGTATTGAAGGGAGCTTATAAGCAGGAGTGTGACTGACTTTGTACACAGTCTGATAGTGATAGAACAACAGGGAATGGCTTTAAACTAGAAGAGGGGAAATGTAGGTTGGATGTTAGGATTCAGTACTCAGAGGATGGTGAGGCACTGGCATAGACTGCCCAGAGAGGCTGTGGGTGCCCCGTCCTTAGAGGTTCTCAAGGCCAGGTTGGATGGGGCCTTGGGTAGACTGTGGATGAGAACTCTGCTCATGGCAGGAATGTTGAAACTGGATGATCTTTAAGGTCCCTTCTAGCCCAAGCCATACTGTGTTTCAATGATTCTGTGAAGTCAGGAGAGCCTTCAGCACCACAGACTGTGAGCCCACCTGAGAGCAAGGCAGTCTTCCCTCTCCCTAAAGGATCCTTGTTGCAGAAGCAGCATTATCGCTGCTCAAAGCACAGATACCATTCCCCTCATGGTTTCTGACACCCATCAGTACATTTTATTACTAGAAGTAGTACTCAATTGACAGTGCTCCTAGCTGCTATGTAACTACAACTCACTGGCTCCTTCAGCCCTGTGCCATTTCTGCTCCAGCTGGCACCTCCCTGAACTTCACCAGTGCAGAATGCCAGCCATGTGTACCACCTGGGCAGCCCCCCGCCCAAGGGTACAGGACTTACTCTGCCCACCCTGCCCACCCCTTGTAGATGCTCAGCAAGCTCTGCTTCAGCATGAGCCATGTGCTTTAAGCTGGTTGTGCCCATCCTGCCTTCTGGGGAATCCAGGTTTGAGCCAGGCCTTGCCTGCTGCCTGTCTCTCCACTCAGCTTGCAGTAAGGTGCCGGCTGACCAGAGTCTGAACAGCCAGGACTTTTTGGTTTGGCCCCACTAGGACAAATCAATATCTGTAAAGCCCAGACTGAAATACAATGCCGAATAAATAAACAATTCTATTACTTCAGAATCCTAAATGACATTTCTCTTCCTTGCAATTAATTTGCCCATGAATCATCTTTATTTAATCTCAAAGCAATGAGTAACTCAGTGACGCAACAGGAGCTACAGCTTCTGAATTCATCTCTTCGGGCACCAAAAATAAAGTGTGATACCTTTGACTGATTTGTTGTCAAAACAGCTGCAGTCAAGAGCAGCTTTTTATTTTTCAGTGGTTTTCAGTTTATTTCCCAAGGCTTTGGCTAAAGAATTTTTCCTCACTCGACTGAGGAAAACACAGATGGCAGAATGCTCAGGGCCTGTCTCCATGTGGAAATACAATGGAAGAGGTATTCCTGGATGTCTGTTGCAGAAATGAGCGTTCTAATTATTATTCCAGAGCAATTATTTTTGAATCGCTATTTTGGTTTAAGTCTCCGTGCAGCCGCTCCGTTACTGAATTACCTCTGAAGATGGATTACAGCCCTCCTGTTCTGAAACAGCAGCATCCAGAGAGGATGCGTGCCCAAAGAGCGCTCTGCAATAGCTATTTCAGAGGCTCTCCAAGTGCCTTGGGGCAGGCAGTCTGAGGTCTTCCAGCAGCACTGGGGTGGCCAGGTTTGCATCATGGTGCTGACAGCCCAGGGAGGAGAAGAGGAACCCTGAAGGCACTCTTGGCTGTGTGATCTCATGGAGGTGGCAGCAGGAAGGGTGGGGAAGGTCCTCATATCAGTGCTATCCACTCCAGAGTCTTCTTGTGTTTTATTCTTCTGAAATGTCAGTAAGGGGGATGTCCCACACAGACCCGTAACATGAAGTCAGACCTCAGAGGAAGCGTGTTTATCTTTTCCCATTATCTTTCCTCACCTGCCCCCGAGATCTGAAGAAAAATTGAAACAAAACTTCCCTGTGAAACAATTTGCTAAGATGGAGCAGTGAAACATTTGAACTGCGTAATAAATTTATAAATGAAGATGCAAAACGTTTGCGTATTCATTTTCCTGGTTTCTTTTATAGAAATACACTTTTCTTCCTCAATTGAAGTGCTGTCTATTTACATACGCAATCATGACTTTTGCCAGTGAGTCAATAATAGCCATGCATTGTTTATATTGCTTCCATTATTTCCTATTGTGGATATATATGTTCAAGTACAGTGTGTATGTAACTTCACATGCCTCATAACTATAAATGCAGTATAAACTGTATTTGTCATAGTCCAAAATAAAAGTGTACATATTTCCTAAGGATGTGTAGAAGTCTTTTTGATTAGCTAACACAATTATACAACGTATGATATATCTATTAACAGTGTATAAAGATGTATAAATTAACAGTGTGGTTCTGGTCAACTTGTAGCTACTTCAAGTATTTCCCAATACTCAGTAACTCTTACAGCACCTGCAGGTACCTGTCATAAACCATTTACCATTGGAAAATGGGACATTAAAACAGGTGGTTGTGGTGTTGTCCACATAACTTCAAGGAGTTACTGGACACGTTTGCAGGAAGATATTTTTTCAAGGGTTATTATTTTCCCTATGTCAGAGATTGCAGAAACCTAAAGGAAAGTGCATTTAGAGAAATACCACTCTCTCCTGTAACCCTTTTCCCTTGAGGAGCAGCTAACGTCTGCTTTGAGACAGCACAAGGTCAGACCTCCTGTCTGAATCACCACAGCTACCACTATAGACAAGAAAAACCCAACAACCTGCTTTTCGATGGCATCCGTGTAAATCTCCCAGAGAAACATTTTAAAGATTTTTTTGTCGTATTCTGTAACCCAGGATCACTAAAGAGAAATACACTCAGAATAACTGTAAATAATAACTTGAGGAATGCATTGAAAGTTCGAACAGTAGAGTCTAATCAAATGATAGAATGGCACAGAATGGAATGGAATGGCTCGATTGGAAGGGACCAGTCGATATCTAGTCCAACTGCCTGAGCTCTTCAGGGCTAACCAAAAGTTAAAGCATACTAACTACAGTGAGAAGAAATACATTCTTTATCCTTTAGCCAGAGGGGCTCCGGGTGACACTGTGGAGTACAATTTGCCCTGCTGCTGATATTGTACAAATTATAATGTCTGAAAAAAGAGAATCTCGGAGCATATGGTACAATCATCCAAGTTTTGTTACAAGTTTCATACATTTCAAGTTTAATAAAGAAATGTTTAATACAAAAAGTATTAGAATTCTTCTTCGGAGTTTATGCTTACAAGGCCAAGTTTTCCAGGCCTCCACCTGATCCTGAGGGCTGCAGACAGTGGATACAGCAGGAAGGAAGGATACACTGGCTAGCAAAAAGATGTAAGCCCCAAAGCACCCAGCAGTCTCACATCAGCAAACCATGGCTCTCCTCCCCTTTTTGTTTTCTCCTCCGCATTCTGTTGCTCTTGCAAATAGCTATCTTTTCACGGGGATTTCACACTATGCTTCATGTGAGGCATAACTAAGCGCTATTTTGAAAACACAAGATGATAGCACAGTCATAGAGGTGGGGATTCCCTCGCATTAAATGCACCCACCAAAGCAATACAGTGATAGCATAGAGATAAAACTGTGCAGAAACAATAAGAGCTTTGATAAAGTGCCTTTAAATGTGCATTTACGTGATGAAATATGACTCAGTTACTGCTTGAAATTGCGATGAGAGCCAGCATGGTGCTTCACGCAGTCTGCCTTGGAGATAATGGATATGAAAGGTTGTATGCATGTTTGGTTTTTTTAATCTTTTATTATTATTATTATTATTATTTGTTTTTCCAGAAGAACAGAAGGTGTCTTCCTAGCCACAAAAGCATGTTTTTTATATATGGTGGGGAACTGAGAGAGGAAAGAGTCCTGTAAGTGCCTGGGATGGCTGCTACTTCCTTTCAGAGAAGGGCAAGGACTGCAATCACTGGGGCTTGGGTCCAACTCAGTGACCTTGGTTACTCAAACTACATGCAGCCGCCCCATGAACAGACACGCGTTCCTAGTTGGGGCTTCCCTTGGACATGGGGCAGTTGTGCCTTTGGTCCTTGGTCTTGTCTGCTCAGAGCTGTGACTGCAGAGTCCTGCGTCTGCGTTGGCACAGTGGGCGCTCTGTGCTGTAAGCCCCTCTCCATGGGCCGAGGTGCCTGTTCCTTTGGGACAGGGTCAGGCTCTGGTGATGGAGGGAGTCTGAGCGAGCTCTGCTACAACAACACAAACACAGATTGCATTTTATACTGCATAAATAAATCTACTTCTGCTCTCTCCTGTTGAGCACTAATGATTAGCATGCTCTGAACGTTTCCAGTTCTAAAACCACAGGCAGGCTCTGCACACTCTGGCTTTTATTTTCTCTGGAGAATATCAGGTGGACCTTTACCAAAAAAAAACCAAAACCAACAAAAAACCACCCAAAAACAAAGCCAAACAAATAACAACAACAAAACACAAGAAAAAACACTCTAACTTGTAAATAAAGTAGAAGTACTTTCTTTATTCCTGGATGTAACCAAACCCTTCATGCTGAAGCAGGGTGCTCTTTCAGGCTTTAATGCAATTCAGATACAAATTGCTAACATTCCTCTCCTTTTTGCCAGTCAGTTCCTGTCCTGCAGCAGTGGCTGTACCCGATCGGTTCATGTCACCAAACATGTTCACTTTGGAATTCGTATCCCCTGTCCATACATCTTGAAATTCACTAGAGCTGTTCTGGTGCTTGGTCCTGTGATGGGAAAGGCGCCTCTTTCCTGTGGGAAAACCTCAGGCGGAGCAGCTGAAATGCCAGTGTGCTTAAAGCCATTGTCATTTATCAGTTTAACATTCCAAAATGCTAAACCTGGGCCTGGAAAATGCGGTACTGTAGAAGTGTTGGCCAAGAGCGCCATTTTTAAGATCTGCACAGCTATAGCACCGAATTATACTGACACAAAACATGACACTTCTGTCTGTTTTCACCATTTCACAGCTGTGGAAAATGGCACAAGTTCTATCAACAAAACCCACAAGACCGGGGCCAGGCTAAAACCAGGGGGACCTGATGTCACACGAGTACATTTTGGAGGTGTTCTAGTGAATTTAGTGATGCGTTTGGCTTGGCTTACTTCTTGCTGTGGTATTTCAATCTACATCGAATGCATGTAATTTCCTCATCGAGCAGACAGGAAATGAGTGCCTGTAATGTATCATCACCGCTGTTAATTCAGTGGTCTGTGAGCAGGGATACAACACACTCATTTGGGTGGTATTTTCTACTTCAGACACCAGCCAGCAGGCACTACAGAGGAAACATTTCACTACCTCCCTTGTTCTCCAGTGAATATTAAGCCTTGAAAGGAAGGCCCAAAGCTCAGACACTCATGCAAGGCAGGAAGATATTTTATGCTCATTGATGTATAAATCTCAAGGAAAGTCTGTTTTGCTCTCTGCACCTGCACAAAAGATTCGCTGCCAAGTAGCTCGAATGCCTCTGCCTGTCCCAGAAGGGATGCATCCCTGAGCCTTCACTGTCCCTGGGCTGTAGGATTTCTTCAGAGTGGAAAAATCTCCGCCTCCCATCACCTAAAGCTCAGCCCTGGGCAGCACAAGCAAGGGTCTCACCAGGCGCCACTCCACACACTGCAGCTGAAGGAAAGCACCTTTGAACCTCTTGGCAGCACAGCAAACAACAGCACCTGCCCAGCTCCCCCTCCAGCACTCCTCCAGAGCCTCCAGCAGCTCTCTGCTTCAAGTTTGAGAGCTCACAACTGTGCAAAAGGGCATAAAGCGGCTGGAAGTATGCAGAAGGGAGGAAAAGGTTACTCCCACGCTGCACTCCTTTCCACGAGCTTCAATATTTACAGTGTGCTATGGCTGCTGAATCAGCCCCAGCATTTTTATGCTGGCAGTGAGCAGTAACTCTGAGAGAGCATTGCCAACTATTGGTCTAAGGAATAAGATTTAGAAAGTTATTTCATCAGAAAGAAGAAACCGGTTTCCTCATGTTTTTGCTAGTATTTATGGCAAGCTGTCCCATAGATCTCCCGATGTTTGGAGAAGGCTAACTGCTGTTAACAGAGGATCTGGAATTTTTTTTTAGTTGATTTTTCAAATATTCAGTTTTCAGACAGCATCTTCTGAGCTGGATGTCTGAGGTTACTTGAATGCATAGCTAAATATCAGACCGGTTCTCCACTGGGGCTTGAGGGGGCTGCAGTATTTCCAGTGCTTTTTGAAGGTGGTTACATCTGGAATTGCTCACCAGCTTTAAATTCCATCCCTAAGTGCCTAAACATAGATTTAAAAGAAATATCCAAGCATTCAGATTTTAAGATACTTTTAATGCTTTCTTTCCCTCCTCAAATGTGCTAACACATTCCTCCCTTATGCTTACATTTATGGTAGAGCACTGCAAGGTTTCAGTCAAAACTCTTCCCACGTCAGAAAAACTGAATGTGATAGGAGTGGGTCACTGTCATTATTTCCATTATGTCAGGTCCTTAATACGTGACCTCACTAAAGCCCAGAGTAATAACAACATTTCATAGTTCTCCTGTGTCTCTTCCTCAGGAATCTCAGCAAACCCTTCCGAAACACTGAGCCCAGCAGAACCAGAGGTGATGGTCAGAGGTGACAGGAGAACCCGGTTAGTGATAGTCATGGAGCTCCTGCCAGGTAAATGGGAAACCGGTGTGTCAAGTGAATGAGCCAAGAGGCACAGAACAGAAACAGAATTTAAACTGGAGATAAACTGGCTGCAGTGACAACGAACAAGTAGATGTTTTCCATCGTGTCTTTGTCATCTGAACTCTTCATTCTCTCACGTGTTTATTTGATCTGCTTTCTTCTGTCTGCCTAAGGCAAGGATTCTCACAGACTGAGAAAACTGGTTGTACTGGCTTTTCCAGGTAGATTTGTAGAGACCAGAAGGAGGTGCTGTGTAATACCCAGCTTTTTTCTCATGCTGCTTTTCCCTGCCTTTGATATTAATTACTCGGTCTTTTCAGCACCTTTGTTTTTCTCCTTCTTTCACCCCCCACTTGTGTTGCACTCCTGCTTCCCTGGAAGGCCAAGCCGCCATGCGCTGGCAGTGCCCTCAGTGCACATCCCAGGGAGCGGATTCCCCCTGTGTCAAGGGTTTACTGGCTTAAAGCTTGGGGCTTGGCTCAGGACCTCTACAAAGTTGTAGGTGGCAGCTCTGCTACACAGATGTAGCCTAGCGGACTTTTGGAGAAGCCACATTTTCTGTTCTCCTAGTATTTATTAAAAGGAAGGCAACAATCAGACCAATGAAGCAGTATTTACCACTGGAAAATGTATTTTTACTAATAGAGTAATCCTTTTAAAAATACATAGAAGATTGGCTTGTTTGGGTGGTGTTTTTTTTTAATGTTTCTTTGTGTCCCTATAACTGCATCTAGTCCATACCCAGATCCACACTCCACTAAATACAGGGCCACACAAATCTGTAGAGTCTACACATTGGACATTTCTGCTTTGCTCTGCTGCATTAAACTGGGATATGGCAAATACTGAGTTATGTTAAGCAACTTCGGATGTCACACTGTACATCACACACAGCAGTTTTGGACTGAGTATAAAATGTACCTTTCCACTTCTTTTTTCTTGCTTTCTTCAACTTATGCTGTAACCTGAATAAAACATGCACCTATTTTTTGTGTTAATATACTACAGGTTAAATTATTATCATCCAACAGCTTTTCAGCAATGCCAGTTCAATCAGAACACACAAAGCTTCACTGCAGTTTTCATTCACAGCTTAATAGCTTCAAGACACATCTCGTCCCTAAAGGACTCAAATGTTATGTTTGCAGCAGCCTCATAACATCCCCACAGGCACTGGTAGTGCTAAGTCGCATGCTTTAGATTTCTATACAATAGCTTAAAATGAAATAGCTACTGACCACTGTAACAAGCAAGAGAAATAAATTTTACTGTAGGGTCATGGGGCACCTCCAACCACACAAGATATGGATTAACTGAAGAGCAAATGGTACTGAAGAGCAAATGGTACTGAAGAGCTTGCTTTCTGCTTGTGCTAGATTCTAAGGGGTTCTGCTGTTTCTGATGGCAAAGCATATGCACTGCGCTCTCTGTCTCTTTGTTGAGAGGTAAGTGCAGTGTAACATTACAGTGTTCTTTTTTACATTTGAACCAATACAGAGGCATTACCGACCTCATAAAAATCAAAACATGAGCAACAACGTTTTGAATGCCAGTGCTTGTCTCTGGTAAAGAGCATCTCCATTATCTACATTTTTTGCAGTGCTGCAGTCCATTCTTCCAGGCCACAGTTAAAACACTCACTTTGATTTTATAGGAGACAAATATGACAGTATGACACAATACAAATAATCCACATTTTCTTGGAATATTTCTGCATCTTGTAACATTACCTACTCAGAGATGTCTAATCACTCACAGATGGGAATTATAAGAGAGCAGATAACAGAAAGTGTGATCGATACTATGAAACAGGACAGATTTTGTACAGTCAAATTTCGACAATCTACAAATTTATTGTACAACAGCACTCAAACAATCACTCCCCCTCCCATGGCAGAGGGTTTGAGTTCTTTAAGGTCCTAACCTAAGCTATTCTGTGGTTTTGACATACGCGTAGAAAGGAAATAAATGTTCCATTACACATAAAATGTGCATTCTTTTTGCTGTGGAGAGTAGTTTTGTTCATTCTGAGACTGAAATTATAGATGGTTGCCACAATGGCTCTCCTTCACTATCCTGCAGTTGCAGAAATGGACTAGCAAACAAAACTGGAGTGTCTCATCTTTGCACAAGGCAAAGCTGCCATGTGCTGCTTTAACAATGTAAGCACATTCAGTGGCAAAGCGACTGCTGTTCTTTTCCTATTGCACTTATCCTACAATAAAGATCTTTTCATTGCTGATTGCACTAGTGTTGCTTCAAGAGCAAATGACTTCAAGCCAAGAAACTTGTTGTGCTTGCTGTGATATAATTCCACTGGAAGAGCAAGAAACAGCTCCATACAGACATCACACAGGCCCTGGGACCATGAGGAGCTAATATTCATTTAGACCATACTGTCTTTCTAGAACGTACTTCAGCACATAATTTACATCCCTAGTAGGCATGTTCAGCAATAACCCATTAGAAATGTCACTACCCTGCCAACATGGGTGGGTAAGGAGTGGTAGTGAGTCACCCTCCAGCTGCATTAGCACAATTTAGACACGATGCGAAGGCTGCGGAACACTATGAACAGATCCTGCCTTCTGAAAGTAAATAAATAAATAAATATATAAATAAAATTGGAATAAAAAATAAAACCAATCAACCAAAAAAGAATAAATTTTAAGCATGAGGTTTCTGTGACCTATTCCCTGTCTCACGCCATCATGCTTCATAGACCCTGCTTGGGCTGGGTCTATGAAAGACAAAACCTGTGTTTTACTGATGTTATATTAATTTTTCCACAGACCCGCAGGAGAAACACCAGTGACTTTTTTCATAGAGGGGGGTCAGCGCTGGGATGGCTGTTTTTATTGACTAGGTCTATTGATTTACATGCTAGCATACTTCAGTTGTTTACTCAGGCATTCCCCCATGGGCTTGCTTAATGGAGAAAATGTCTGCATATACGTATGACTAGCTGAGTTTCTTTGCACTTCTTTGTAATTAGGTTAAAAATATCAGTTTTGTTTGCCTAGTTACTGTTCTACTGATTGCCTTAGTTAGTGTGATGGGGAAGTTTTCAAACATTTCACAGTAAAGTTATGCATCTCTCTGCAGAACACAAGACTCAAGTAATTAAAGACAAATATGCAGCAGTATATGTCTGGGTACGTGCCCCTTAATCCTTCTTTCTTCTTTCCTGCAGCTGTGGCTAAAACAGAGGCTGCATGACTTCTGCTGAGCATCAGACAGAGCTTTTTTCAGACAGGTCCTTTTATGCACTTCCACAGGAAAAAAATGCCTCACTGATAATGGAAAGGGAGAGAATTTGGTCTCCAGACCCAGCTTTCTGGAATATAGTTGCTCTTTACATGAATGAATAGCTGCAATGGTCCTGAAGGAGCATCCCTCCAGAATAATTCTTTAGGAAGCCTCTTGCTGAGCCAGGCCCTTCCTGTTTGTCCTCCAGCTGCCCTCCTTCCAGCTCATTTATGTCCTGCTTCAGCAAGAAGCCCAAGGCTATCTGCAGCCTGCTCCAGGCCCAGGATCTCAGACACAGAAACCTCTCTGTGGGCCAGACAGCCAAAGCTTTTTTGAGGAAGCTTAACAGAAATAAATAAGATTATTTCCTTCACAGCGCCTGGCTGCTGCACCTCCCCTCATCCAGCAGCTGTCAGATCCAGGGAAGTGGGATGCCTGCAGCACAGGGAACTTCCAGGTCCTGTGCATATGGAGTTCAGTGCTTAAAGTATATGATCTTCTGGATCGTACACTACGTTTCAGCTGTGCAACAGGTATGCAGCTTGCAATGTAAGACACTGAGATGTGCTCGATCTCGTTGAAATGACCTCACTGCTGGGCTTCATCAGCTTACACAAGAAGGATGTGGTGCAGTATTACATTAAAGTGCCAAGCCCTTCTTTAAGAATAAAGCAAAAGAAGAGTGTTATGATCTATTATGTATAAATTGATTAATTTGGTGACTCGATAGCTGAGTTATCCTACACCATCTGAAACAGTTCAATATTTGCCTTTAAAGCCAGTGGCAGAATTGATCAAGTGCAGGCTCCTGTGCTGCTGAACTCATCCTTACACAGGATGACTAAACCAGATGTTATTTGGTTTGAAATTCAAAGGAAACTTTACTTAGTGCGTTTTTCTTAAGAGTAAAATGCAGTATGACTGACCATGTTGCTTACCCTCAAGACCAACAGACCAACCACCAAATCTAGCATGAAGATTTAAAAACATGCTTGCAGAAGCAGGATTATGAGATCAGCACTATGCAGTAGCACCACAGACAATGGGGAATTATTTACAATGACATTTGTACATCGAAACATAGGAAATGTAAGCTTACTAGTTTTTATATCGATCTACAATTCTCTGAAGTATTTGAATGTCTCGGTCCCAAGTAACTGACAGGTCTTTTGCTTTTCTTTTTTCGCTAAGAGTAGATGAAAGTTATTGACCAATTGAAAATTGTGGTAAATTATCATGACTTTAAAAGCAAAGGGTCATATGGTCTCTTTTCAGTAGTGCGTGGGGACAGGACTAGGGGCAATGGGCTGAAACTTCAGCATAGGAAGTTCCGCACGAATGTGCGCAAGAACTTCTTTACGGTGAGGGTGACGGAGCACTGGAACAGGCTGCCCAGGGAGGTGGTGGAGTCTCCTTCTCTGGAGATATTCAAGACCCGCCTGGACGCCTACCTGTGCGACGTGGTGTAGGGAACCTGCTTTGGCAGGGGGGTTGGACTCGATGATCTCTAGAGGTCCCTTCCAACCCCTATAATTCTGTGATTCTGTGATTCTGTGATATGCCAAGTATGCACTGGGACTACTAAAGCCAGGAGAAGAATACAGAAGGATTTCACAGAATCAAGCGATTTTACGTTAAAGTGTAACGTGAATACATAGATTCATCAACATTGGAAGGAATGGGAAATCCACTAAAGAGTTACATGATTTGAAGTTTAATGAAAAGTATGCAAATTTATGTTTCAAAATCCTTATGAGAAGGAAGTACCAGTATGTAAATTTCTCCACAGAAGATAAACATTTCTAATTGAAGCATTCACTAAAGTCTCTGAGCTCTCAAAATCAAAATAGGCTGCCCAGGGAGGTGGTGGAGTCTCCTTCTCTGGAGATATTCAAGACCCGCCTGTGAGACGTGGTGTAGGGAACCTGCTTTGGCAGGGGGGTTGGACTCAATGATCTCTAGAGGTCCCTTCCAACCCCTACAATTCTGTGATTCTGTGATTCTTATGCATAAGCAAATTCTCAGCTGGCATGGATCTCTCCAGCTTTAGCCTAAACTGAATTCATTGACTGGAATAAACCTTTGCGTATGAAGCAAGCTTTATATTCCCTTACCTCTAAACATAAGGAAAGCTGTCTGTTTTGCCTGACCTACATTCAGAGTAAGACAGTCACACAAACCACTGTAATCCTTTAGAACATAACTACAGCTCACCTGTATGCACCAACCTTAGAGCAGACCTTTATTTTAACTGTGGCAGCACTTGGGGGAAAATTTATTTGGAGCTAATATTTTAGGTGACATAAAAAAGCAGAAGATCAGGATTTTTGTAGATTTACGTCTCGCTGGAGATATACTAAGAAAGGTGTAAGGAATCAGCCTTCCAGTTTCCTTGGTGATCTGCGCTTGATTTACATGCTGGTGCACTGAGAACAGTGACGGATAGCAACTGCTGAAAAACAAACTTTTGGAAGCACCTTGAATTTGAGTCCTGGCTTTGGAAAAATTAAACCATAAGAAAACTATTTTCAATGAAGATCAACTTAGAGGCCGACAAATCTGCCAGGATTAAGCCACGTAAACTGCCATCTAATTTCCTAAGTGTAGATTATCTGCACAGTTGGATTAAGTATGCAGAAAATTGATTGAATTCCTTGTATAAACTGGTCTCCAAGGACTAACTGTAATGAAAATGTTGTGGCTAGAATGTTCTGCTTCAAACTCTATGCCTGACTGCTTTTCACATCCATGGCACCATGCAGAAAACCCAAATCCACCAGGCAGACTGGACCAGGACTTTTCAGAGGACTGGAGCTCCAGCTTTGGGACTCAATTTGTGATCAAGTAAAGGCGCCTCAGAGCTTGGACAGGCTTTTTTTCATTACCCCTCCTCTCCCATTGGAGAGTCTTTTCAGTTGTTCAAGTGGACATAAACCCAAATAACCTGGATTTTAGAATCAGAATGTAGTCACCTGGCCTGACACCTGTTGAATTCAATGTCCTTCATTTCAATTATTCATTCAAAACCACTTTAGGTATGACTGCCAGAAGAAACGGGACAAAAGCCAGGTCTTCTTTCATATTATCTTTTTTTATCTTTCATATTATGTATCTACTCCTTTTAAGTAGTTTTTGAAGCAGATGAAGTGAATCTTCCCATTGTGAACTCTGAATAACAAGAACTCACTTTTAATGTTGATCTCAAAAATATAAAGGACAATAAAAATACTTGGATCCATCATCAGTATTTTTATTAACAGATTAGGAAACCTCAAATTAAACACAACTTGATCTATCCGCAAGGAAAATTTTACCAAGAGCTGATCTGCTGAAATATCTGTTTAGATTAAGTTGACGTTCCCAGGCTGTAGAAGTGTAGGGCTTTTTAAGTCTCCCTTCTGTATCATGTTATTGTGAAATGAAACAAACCTCTGCTACAGTCAGTGAAAACTTTTATCAACCATTTCAATGAGGCCAAGATTTCAATAGATTGGTCTAAGCACAGAAATCAAAATAGTCCCTATCTGTGCATGGTAACATACAATTTCATGCTAGTCCACTAGGAAGAGAAGAAAATAGGAATGGCATTTACTCTAGGAAAATACAGGAAAACACCATCAGTTCCTACATACTTTATTAGAAAACTAATTAATAAGTAGTAATACAATGGAATAATAACTTCTATGGAAATATTTATAACTCTTCCTTACTCTATAGTTATCTAAGGCTATAGTAGTTTCCCACATTTGGGTGTCACTCCAGCCTTGATTATGTAGGAGTACTGAGGAAAGTGATCTGAATTAACTACAGGTGTGTCTTCGAAGTGCATTAATAAAACTCCCTTTACTCCTGTGCTCTTACTTCCTTTCAAGTACTCTTTAATTTAATTTTTCATAGTTTTCTTTGGAAATAGAGAGAAGTAAATAAAGTCAAATTAATAGTAAGCCTATCCATCTGCGGGCAAGTATAATTTAATCTACTTTTCAAAGACTTTTGAAGTATAGTAAGCAAAACTAATTTTAATGCTTGATTCAGAATAGGAGATTCACGTGTGGTTTTACTGAGGTTATGATAACTTGCTTTAAAATGATTCTGAATTTTGAACTGTGATGAGTGACAAGTCTTATGTTACAGAATGAAATGAAAATTTTATGGGTATAGTTTTATAAGCCATATCTGTAACTCCATCTGTCATGCAACTGCCTGAGTGTTGTTGCTTAGCTAGTATTTTGTACCATTTTCCAATGTATTCTTTTTTCTCAATCATTTTTCATTACATTGTTTTATTTAACAAAACTTCTATACCTCCATATATGCTGCAATACTGTGCATAATTCTATACTGCCATAAATTAGAAACTGAGTATTTATCTCTGATTCTGGACTTGATATTCCTCTGGCATTCTCATACTCACAGACTACTGAGTGTTTAAAGGAAAAGGGATTACCTACCCCTATTTTACAATGATAATAAAATGTAAAATGCTTAATAGAGTTTGGGCTAGACTTTCATCCTTTGATAATAATAGGAAGTTAAATCTCCTCCTCTGAAAGCCTTGTTATGAAGACAGAGCAAAGGCACACCTGAGTGCTGAGCACTCCAGATACGTGCACAGCTCAGAGGAATCTGGAAGGTTGTCTGCAGCAACACAGTGGGACTTGTTGGCAGCAGATGGCATTACACCACCGATAGGATGTGACTAGATATTCGTTAGGTATTACTGTCCCATATTATCTTTCCCATCATTTTATTTGTTCTGTTGCTCAATCTTTTGCGTTGTTATTTTTCCCCCATTAGTTAAAAAGTAAATAAATAACTAAAAAACCAAAACAAAACAATTTCTTATACGTTGCTGTATGAAGTTAAATACAACAATAAAAGAAAAAAAACCACCAGATTTTACTAGAACTAAAGATGCTGGTATGGCCACCAGCATAGGAAGTTGATGCTGGCAGGATATGCCAGGGGAAGTATCACCTTGAACTTGTTCTGTGCCTTGTTTCTTTTCGTAAACACATTTGTCAGAGACAGGATGCTGGGACAAATGGACTTTTGTCCTGACTCAGTCCTCATAATGTAAGTATCCCTAAACAGTTCAAGAAAGATGTTTGTCTTTCAGCAATATTGCTTCTAATTCCCTAGGTCTGCATCTATTCTATTTTGCTCATAAATGTGGTTATTCCTACAGATGCACCATAAACAGCCTTACACATTCCCTACTCTCCAGGGTGAGGAGATTCATGCTCTATCTTTCCTTCCAGACAGAAGCACAGTATTTAAGTGTCTTCTCAATTTATGAGAGGCAATGCCCATAATGTCTGCCTGCCTGCAGTCTGGACTAGGACTGGAGAAAGTAAGGATTTCTCAAATATGAAGGTTTTGTATCACACTGATCCAAGGGGACAATTGCTTCAAAGGAACAGGACATTGTGGAACAGGGAGGCTGTTAGGGTAAACATAAATGAGACAATGTCATGCTCCTCCTCTGCTGTAGGCTGCATAAAAGCTTCAATGACTGAGGGAAGTTGCGTTGTGGGAATAACTTGTGTTTTCAGTCACTGAAGTAAATGTATTTCCAGATTGGATATACAATCCATGACTACTTATTGACAGTTTGGAAACAATACTTGCAAGTGTAGATGCAGTATTGAAAAAGAAAGTAGGTTAGTAAATAAACAGCAAGAATGCAAAGTCAGGAAATTTCTGTTTGTTTTGTAAATGATTTGACAAAGCTTGCTGGGAAAAAAAAATCTGTGTATTTTGGCTTCCAACATATATAGAATTCTATTACTAATCATGATTTGTTGTTTGACTCCAGTAATAGTAAAGTTTGCAAAAGAAGTAAAAGAGATAAGATGCACTTTCCAGTTATGAAGATGTCATTTGAGAAATACATTGTCGGGATTAATTCACTAATATACATGAGTACTTTCAGATCATCTCACTGAAGTTGCTCTACAAAGGAAGCATGTAATTTGTTTTCTCACATCAGAAACCCATTATTACTACAGTGAATAAGGAACATTTGAAATGCCAGGAAAAAAACAGAAGTTAAAAGTAAACAAAATTCTGCATTAAATCACATTTGATAGAAAAAAAAGCAGGCCTTCTTGATGCACAACAGCATTTCAGTCCCTCCTAGCTAAAAGAATATGTACTCTTCAACCATATTTTCATTAATGATTACCTGAGATGTTTGTAATACAAGGGACAGCAAGCACAGGACTATTCACCAGTCTCCTCTGCAAAGTGGCCATTCAAGACACCAGGAAAAACAAGCACAGTGGAGGGAACCCTGACAACTCTATCATCTGCTTCCAGTCCCCCATCTTCTTACGTCAACAGGGAAAGATCTTGTGAGCAGCACCCATTGCTTGCCCAAGCACATTCCAGGAATGATGGATGATGAGAGGTGCTCTGCTCTGCTGCCCTGTTTCTTTTTGAGTCTGTAACCTTTCTTGTCCCCTGCATTAGCTTTTTATTCTCACACTTTTGTCTGCTTGTTTGTTTGTTTCCCTTAGCCCTTTCTCTGCTTAGATGGCTTGAAGGTTTGGTTACAGTTGGGTTAGCCCCTGGCTCTAAAAGGCAGAATGACAGCTACCAGAGTTTAAGCAGGACTTAATTAAAAAAAATCTAGCTCCTTCCTGCATGGCCTAGTGAGAACTTTTATGCTCACTGCATCACTGAGAAATACTTGCAGAATAATTGGCCCCAGGAGAGTCATATAGAGGTGCCTTGAGATTCTCCCTCTACAAAGAGTAGCTTTCTTTGTTATCCTTGCTGATGTCAATTGGCACAAGAAATGTTGAACTGCAATATTTCTGGAGTACTATTCTTTGCCAATCGCTTTTGTTCTGTCTGTTTTTTCAGATATTTTTTGAGAACTGGCCTCATAATATTCACAAACAAGGAGAGAAAGTGGAGGTGAACTCTACATTCGTCGGAGGCCTTATGCCTCTGATTTGGACCAACTGTGTAGCAAAAATTTTGTTCTCCAAAGAAAGCAGAGGTCACCTCTGCCATATGGATCATAAGCAGCCCTATAGGCTTGGAGAAGAGTGATGGAAAGATGCCTAGTAGAAAAGGACCTGGGGGGTGTCAGCTGACAGCCGGCTGAACATGAGCCAGCGAGCAAGTGGTGGCTGAGGAGGCCAATGGAATACTGGCCTGCATCTGAAGTGGTGTGGCCAGCAGAATGAGTGAAGGGATCATCCCTTTGTATGTGGCACTCAAAGTGTTGCCCAGGGAGGTGGTAGAATCATTATGCATGGAAATATTTAAGAAACATGTGGATATGATGCTAAGTGACATGGTTCAGTAATGGTAGTGTCAGGTCAATGGTTCAATGCCATGACCTTAAGGTAATCATTCCAACCTAAATGGTGCTATAATTCCATGACTCTGTATCTTAGCGTAGCCCCATAATGTGGAGATGTCAATTCTGGACAAAGCAGCTGTGTTGGTAAACAGCTGTGTGTAGGGAAATCGGAGCCCCTTTTTACCATAGTGTGCCTTGTTTTGTCACATAATGGTGGGAAGCTCTTAGTCAGAGAGTACCTTGCCTGTTTGGACTGCTGGTATATCTATGATTCTGTGATATCAGTGAAAATCAACAGGCCTAGCTCTATAACCAAAGTTTTACTGTCAACTAAATAATGGGCTGGGGAAGTTTCTTTAAATCTACTAATTCTGTTGCAGACTTATCTGAGACATTCAGAGGATGATGCATGTCTGATTATTTTTGCTATTGTGGTGTGAGTCTGAATATTACCTCTTAAAAGTACTGTACTCCATGGCTTCATTATTTGAGAGTTAGTCTTACAATTTTCCCTCCTCAACAGCTTTCAATAATTCAAAATTGCAAACGAACTAGATTTTATGGAAAGCTCTTTCTGAATGAAACAACACAAGAATACAATGCCTCACAATACCCCAGGGAGGTGGTTGAATCACCATCCCTGGATGTGTTTAAGAGCCGTTTGGATGTGGTGCTCAGGGATATGATCGAGTGGAGGGTTTTTAGAGTTAGGGTACTGGTTAGGCTGAGGTTGGACTTGATGATCTTCAGGGTCTTTTCCGACCTGGGTAATTCTATGATTCTATGATTCTCACAAATGATTAAGTGTGTCCTTTTAAGGTTATGACGTTTGTTTCCTGTAGACAATGAAATTTTAGCATTTGCAGTCCTCTGAGTGTACTTTCTATCCTCTGCACATACCGCAGAGAACTATTTCAGGTTATTATATGCTATCTCTTTTGTGCTTAGGAAAACCTTTCGGAAAGAGTAACAGTGAGGTCAGGCAGTCATATACTTAATTAGTCTATACCCTAATATCTTATTTCCAATAGAGGTTAGTGTCAACTTGATTTACATTGCAGCAGGAAATTCTGCAGTAGAAAATAATGGAGTATACTTTCATACGAAAACACTCTTATTGCCATATAGCTTTTTAAAAGCGGCATATTCCCCGACATACAAAGTTTATGCATCATGTTAGATCTTTTTGTTTCTACTTGTGTTACCTGATGTTCCTGTTACCCTCACAAACTTCCTGTTTCTGGAAGGAATGACGTTCTTTGGAAGTGAGTTCACACAGTGTGCATTTACACAGCTGAAAAATACCTGTTTCCTTTTGTGAGTTATAAATGCGTTATCTTTTGATTAGATGGATGTTTACTTGTTTATTTCTGGTGAGAAAAGGCAATTCTATTTCAGTACCTTTTCAGTATTTTTCTGCATGTATTTATTTAATTTCCTCTTATTTATTTCCATTTTAAAGTATAGTATTGATCTATCTTCATAAGAGTGCATTTCCATGCCAAACAGTTTTTGTCATCAATTCTAGTCTTCTGGTTTTGCTTTGCCACCCCTGGGGACACAACATCTCAATAATAAATTGCAATGAAAGAGCATAAATTAATTTAGTGTGCATTTCCATGTGCTGAATCTGCTTCCTGTAAAACTTTTGGTACTTCAACTAGCTGTCAATGTTTTGTTGTTTTTTGTTTTTTTGTTTTTAATAAGTGGATATTTCAGAAGCATTTGCTTTTTTCCCCTCACACATTTTCTTCTTTGGACAAAGGGCCAGACTGAATAAGTAATGTGCCAAGCCACAAACAGCTTTCCTTTACATGTCGGTATTTTAAATTGAATTGGTTTTCTTCCCAAGTGTTGTTTCTATCAATAAGAACTGAGTCTGGATAAAACTGAAGATTTCTTCTTGTCCCTTGTAGGGCTGGACCTCACTTGCAAAATGAAAAGGCTTAAAATAGACATGTAAGAGTGTAAAAAATAAAGCTAGACCATTTTAGGTGGTTTTCTGGCACGTATTTTACAAGTTGCTTTAATTAGGAATTACACTTCAGTTCCAAAAAATTAAAGATGCAGTCATTGGCAATCTGTTTTGGAACAGTTTATGCATGATAGATGTGACTAATATGTGTGTACAGGAGAGTGCAACATAAATATTTTATTTCAATAAGATTGGACACTGTGATGACTTGCAGAACTCAAGTACTGTAATCATCCAGAAAACTGTATTGTACCACAATATGTATTCTCTCATACATATTACATATGTTTTAGCTTAAAATATTGCTAGGGAACCACTCGTAAGTGTATGGGGGAAAACATGAAGTAAGTCTTGCCATCCCCAAGCTGTTCCCACTAGTTGCTGAACTTACCTCCCCTACTGTTCTGAGCACGTAACACTGGCAAGGCTCACTTTTATGAGCTTTGCTGTGCTTATAGCTAGATACCTACAGTAAACAGCTAAGAAAAGTAAGGTAAGAATGGCAAAAATAAGCAGGATTTCTCCACACTGATTAGAAATGGAGAATATCAGATTACACATCTGGATATTCAAAATTTCATGAGATGATCTCCAGCCTAGGACTCTGGCAAAACCACCTTCCAGAAAGCAAAAAAACACTTGCTGCTAAAGTGGAACAAGAACCCAGGAATGGTTATATGGATAGTCTAGAGCCTGTGCTATGCACTGGCAGAGAGCTGCGAACACAGCTTTCGCCATGAAATGGCCAAGTATGACAGGAGGAAGTTTCTGAGACTCATGAAACTTACTTTGGTGGCAATAGTCTCCAGTGGTTACCATGGTATGACATGGCAGGTCACCTCCCTATTTCTTGCCTTTCTCATTTTTGCTTTCTGTCTCCTGAGAGCCTGGTTCAGTCGGCAGCTCCACCCAGTCCTTCACAGGGTGCGAGCCTGGATGAAAAGAGCACAGGAGAAATGACATTTCCAGTGGCATAATATTTTTCCAGCTGATGAAATAGCTGCTAAAGCCATGTTGTCTAGCTTTTGCTTTCAAAACAGCTCTGGCTTCTACAAGAGTCAAAGGTTGCATTTTCTATTACTTCTCTCGCGTTGGGTTTTTTTTGTTGTAGTTTTCTTTCCTATTTGTTTCCCTCAAGGAAGACGGGAAGAGCTCAGAAGCAAAATAATCAAATCTTCCTCATAATTACATCAATAAAGATGTTTGTAGCATGTCAAATACCATCCAAGAAGATTCTCAAACAGGATTTCACAGCCCTCCCCTCCATACAGCTTGAGAAAACATGGCAAAGCAGCTGCATAGAGGAAGAAACTTCCTATTTGTGTGGCTTGGTTTGGTTTTTTTTTTTTGTTTGTTTTGTTGTTTTTTGAGGGTGTTTTTTTTGTCCTGGGCAGTTTTGTGGATGTCAACTTTTTACTCTGGAAAATTTGATCAGATGTACATAATTGCTTTAGAAGGAAATAATAAATTTGTGAGCATGACGTCTGTAGAACAGATCAGCAGAAAAAAGATCGAAGATCGTTTTAGTGCTCAACTCTGCCTTGGTATCTCAAAGACAAACAGAAAAATCTGGACTAGTGCTCCCTCAAAGTCAACTGGGCCTATTTTCAGTGACCCAATTAAAGCCACAATTCCACACCAATGTCTGAGAGCTTAAAAGAATCGTAGAAACAGATGAATGGCTTGGGTTGGAAGGGATCTCAAGGATCATCAAACTCCAAGACCCCTTCCACAGGCAGGGCTGCCAACCTCCATATCTAATACTAAACCAGGCTGTCCATGTATTTCTTCATGAGCCCAAAACTGAGCACGGTCATAAGTAATTGGAGGATTAAGCTTAATGGTAGAGCTGATGTTTCAGATAAGGATAAGAAAAACAGCATACGGAAGGCAATGGATTAAAATATTAGGGTCATGTGGTGACTGATAACTTATGTGATCTTTTTAAGAGTCTAAACGCAGAACTCAAATAAAAGGAATAGCTTTTTTACTACTTAAGCTTGCCCAAATATGAGTCAATGTAAATTAGAAATACTGCACTTTGCCTTCTCGGTATTTTTGTTTATGAATTTGAACAAGGAGTAAGCAGATAAAGAACTGGCCTTCTAGAGGAAACTCATGCTAAGCCTGATCTGTCTTTAATAACTGGGAACGTGTTTTGTCTCCTATTCCCTTGAGATTTGGTTAATATTAACGCAAGATGGGCAATGGAATTTTAGGGCTTTGCTTTTAAAAACTGTTCATCTTGCAAAATTAGGGAATGAAATGAGATAAAGATTTTGTTTGGAAATGCACTGTAAAACTTCCCAGTTTTCCCAGCCCTTCCAACATTTGTGCACTTGCTTTACAAATGCAAATACTGCTTTACTAAATTCATTTTCAGTAGAGAGGGCTAGAGCAGCACTGGTGTAAGTTCTACGGCTTCAGGTTCAAGGGAAGCGAATGTGTCTTTTGTGTGGTTAAGTAATAAATCTGAGTTAGCATTACAGCATTCCTAAGTCATTACAGGAATCCTTTGTCAGCACTGTAAGCTCACTTGTGCACTGATCAAAGATGACGCTTCTGAAGTTACAGCACTGGTAAGGATGCCTGTGGTGGAAGAAGCAACGCTATTTCAATGCTATATGAACTTTGGCTCTACAGGTGCGGGCACAGCACCTGGATGAAGTAGAGGTGCGTTCCCTTAGCATGCAGAGCATGTGGAGCAACCAGTCCCGAACAGCCAGTGCACCCCGGGGCCAGCCCTGTTCCAGCCCAGCAGGTATGAGTGCATTGCAGCCCAAAACACACTGCTATTGCTCAGTTACTGCCACTTTGCCCCACTGTGGGACATGTTCTAGGGTGCTCACAGGCATGGGCTGATGGTTGGGCTAGGTCATCTTAGTGATCTTTGTGACTCCGATGATTAATTATATGGTACTATGAAAAGCTCAGGCAGCCACAGGCAGACTTACAGGTCTTTCAGTGATACATGAGGAATCCATCAGCATTACAGACTTCTGCTGGAGGAGCAGCAGCAAAGAAAAAAAAAAAAAAGGCTTCTTCAACCACATTCATGGTTCTTTGGACACCTGACCACAGCTCATAGATCAGAATGATGGAAAAATGAGTGCTTGGGCAGGGATTTTTACAGACAGGCATGTCCGTGTGAAAATAAAACGAGGACTGTAGGTAACACAGACAGCGTTACACGCAGAGGGCCACGCGGGCACCAAGCAAAGCTGCTGGGGCTGGGGCTGCTCAGCCGGACACACCGGCCTCGTGCTCTGAGGGCAGCGGCATTCCCCGGGCAGACGAGGCTCTCGTGTGGCGGGGACACGGCCGCGGAGCAGCGAGACGGCCGCTGCGGCAGTGGGCCCGGCCGGGTCCGCACGCTCCCCCGGGCCGAGAGCCGCGCGCTGCGGGCGCTGTCAGGGCCCGGCCGGCGCCGCGCCGGTTGCCGCGGTGACGGGAAAGCCCGCGCCCCCGCCCCCGCAAACATGGCAGCGGCGGCGCGGCGGCCGCGGTCGGCTCCGGCGGGGAGCGGCGGCAGGTGAGGAGGGGCGGCGGGGAGGTGTCGCCCCGGTCCCGGACGCAGCCAGCCGTGCCGGGCGGGCGGCGCGCCGCGCTCGGCACCCGGCTCCGCTCAGGCGTGGCGGCGGAGGGGCCGGGGCGGCGGCTCAGCTCGGGCCCCGCGGGCTGGGGCCGCCGCAGGCCGGCGGGAGAGGCGAGGCGAGGCGGGCGCGGGGGGCGGGCTCCCGGCCCCGGCAGGCAGCGCTCCTCCCTCCCGCCCCGGGAGCCCCCGGCGGGGTGACAGCCCAGCCGAGCCCAGCCCAGCCGCCCTGCCCGGCCTCGGCCCGCTCGCCGCCAGCGAGGCGACAGCCGCTTTCCCGCGCCCGCCATGTGGAAGCTCAACAAGAGCAGCAAAGTTCTCCTGGACGACTCCCCCGAGGAGGAGGAGACGCGGCCCCGCGGCCCGCTGCCGCCCGCCGCCGCCTTCGCGGCCCCCCAGGTAAGAGCGGGGCCGGGGGCCGCGGGGCTCGCTCCCCTCCTCTCCTGCCGGCGACATGAGTAATCAGTTTTCCACGCCGGGATGCGCGCCGCGATGGGCGAAGGTGTCGGTGCCGCGCGTGCGGCTGTCAGCGGGTTGGGGTCCTCGTTCGCCGTCTCTCTTCTCCTCTCCTTCCTGCCCGGCTCTGCCTTCCTTCCCGTGCCTCAGCCCCGGCCCTGGGCAGCGCGGCGCCCGGCGCGATGAATTACGCGGCCATCCTTAGGCGAGCAGCCTGCGTCTGCCGATGGCTGTGCGTTTGTGCGCGGTGCTAAGTTCTGTCAGGGTGGCTTCTGCTGGAGTTTCTGGTCGTAGTGGTTGGTTATCTGTAAATAGCTGCGATCTTATTGAAGGCTCTCGCTATTAAATAGTAAGTTGCGTGCCAGCAGCGACCTTCCCAATGAACTGTCGTCAAACAAACACGATTGGAAAGGAAGGGCATCGGTTGAGCTCCAGGCAAAACAACTACAAGAATGTTTGCTGACTGCTTTCAAGAACTTGATAGGGATTCGGCATCAGCCCAGCTCAGCAGCCTGTTCAGCTTTCTTGCATATCTGATCTTCCATTGCCATCGAGCTGGGATTAGGCATAGCCCAAGCAGGTGGCTGTCCAGAACTGTGGACTGGTGGGATTTGTATTTGAGGTCAGGTATGAACACCCACCCCACTGCTTGCCCTGTGCCTCCTACCTGCCTTACTGGAAGAGCTGGCATGAATCTGGACAGCCTACCTCTGCTTGAGTTTCTGGTTGGTAGCTGCGATGGATTGTCAACATGTGGCTGCTGCTGACGAACAACCTCCCTAGTCACAGCAGATATTCCCTCCCTCTCCCAGTAGCCAAAATCACTGCTCTGGGCTCCAGAACAGCCTTGCCTTGGCTTTTCTTCTGCCCTGTGACCACAAGAGCCCTGTCCCCAGGTGTGAAAATGCCTGTGGATAAATGGCATCTTCTTTAAGAGGAGGAACGGATACTTATTTTGAAGAGTCTTTCAAGGGATGAAGGGGATTGTGGAGTTGGAGGAAGCCCCAGATGTCTCCTGCAGCTTCTTATACCACACGTAGCATCTACTTCCATGGTTTCTGCCCTCAGATGCTTGGAAACTTTTGTTTTCACTAAGCTGCCCACAGCCCTCGTAGGTTTACTTACCTCCTGAAACCCACCACGAACATCCAGAGTCACCACATGCTTTGCAGGGACCATTCCCTGCTCTTCTTCTCTCCACACGTCAACTGGGATAAAATACACGTTTTGGTGTAGGAGATGGCAGAGGAAGAATAAATCATTCCAAAACCCTAGACAAAATATTCTTGAAGACAAGTGGCTTAGGGAAGTTAACAGGGCTCTAGTGTAGGTTAGCCCAGAAACTGGTGTGGAGGCAGTTACAGTTGTTTGGTCTGTGTCGAGTCTTCTTGGTCTTTAAATCTGAGACAAACTGTTTTTAAAGTGGTTACTTTAGATTCTATTTAAGCTTTAAGGAATGACGGACTACTGGAGAACCGTGATCGTTTTCTTGCACAAACATTAATCAAATGTCTCAAAGATGTACCCAGGTCAGCCATAGGTACAAGTGTTTCTGAGACGTGGCCCTCAAGGAGAAAGTGGGAGGTAACGTAATGCACTTGTTCAGCTTGTTAGATCTGATAAGGCTCAAGGGCCTTTGTGATTTATGACATTTCGTCAGAACCCGCATTTGCTCCTAATAGTAGGGTCACGAGGTAGTGGAGTGCAGCAGTGTGCAGGGGGGGTTCAGCAGGGAGCTGTGCTATGTAGCTGAGTCCTAAGCTGCGGGAGGGCCATGGATTGGAGGAGATGTGGTTCCTGTGTGGTAGCTGAGCAGGAGAAGCTCATTTTGCCTCTGCTGTGTTGGAGTTGTCATGGGCAGAATGTCTGAACTGTGGATGAAGAATGTTCTTATCAAGAAGAAAAGAATCCAGAGCTCCCCTCATTTTCTGTCTTGAGGACTAAGCTCTAAATAATTGATGGTAATGATCTTTAGTAGATTAAAAAAGCCCATCATTGGATTTGGGGCAGAAGTTCGCTGTTAGATTTCATTTCCTCTAGGTTCTTTCCTGATGCACCAGTTGCTAAAATGGAAGATTCACTGTCATCATCGCCTTTGATTTATGCCACTGTATGTGGTTTCTTCAAAGCTGGGAAAGAGTGAAGGAGTTCTCGCTGTAGAACCTGGTAATTAGGACATTCAGGAGCAGACAGCAACAAAGAATTAGGCTGCTGGAATTAAAGAAGAAAAAAACCTTTGTGGCTCTACAGAAATTTTAATCATCCTATTTAGATACAGAAGGCTGATCTGGGTTTGCACAAGCCGACGTTTGGGTTTGCAGAGGTTCATGGTCTCACTTGCTTAAATAGAAAAGCTTAGTTTTATCTAAACCCAGAATTGTGATGGTTCTGTTTTTTGTGGAGAGTGGTTTGTTGTCGTTGTTGTTTTTTTCCCAGGCAGAAAAAAGCCACATTTCAAAGCATGAGAATGGCAGTGGGAGGGAACTGACAGCACTTAGCCACTCTTTAGCAAAAGTTTCTGCATACGTTGAAGCGTATTGAATTGTTAACACTTATTTCAAATAGTAAGCTGTTTCCTGAGATAAGACGGACAAGTAAATGCTGAAACAATTTGTGTACGTGTGTACAATTGTTGTATGTTGTTATTTTTTTAGATCAGACAGTTTCAGGCCGAATTATAAAGGTTAGTTTTAGTTTACTCTTCAAAGCATAAATATTTTACGTTTATGCAGTGAAGGTTCCTTATTGGCTGGAGCTGCAATTAATGCGTGAAGGCAACTTAATACATGTGAACAGTGCAAGTGTGTAACATGAAATTAATGTCTTCTTGTGTTTCTCTCTCAAAATATGCTTGAAACATACAGTGATGCTTGCCAAACCTGCATTCAGTCTGTAATATACTCATTATGTTTCAAACCGGAGTTGTATTTTTGGAATGGGAAAAATGTTTGGTTTTGACTTCGGCAGGGCAGTGTTTTGGCAGTCACTCGGTATTCTCCTTGATTAAAGTCTGCTGTAATCTAATCAGGCCTCGGAGATGTCAATGATGTGTCAATATTTCATGCAACTCTTACGTAAAATGGTGCTCAGCTTTGGAATCCGCCTATATATCAGGGCAGCTGATGAGTATCCAGCTAAATTGTATTATATTTTGCAACTTTGTCTTTCATGTGAAAAGCTCCAGATCCCTCCTGTTGTTTGACCTGTTCCCCTCTGATGGTATTTTTTGTTATATTCATGGGGACTATGTGCAAAAACATGTTTAATGCTGAGTTTTGTTTAGACTCGCACACTGAATGTATTTCAAGTTGGGCATACAGATTTTTAGTTATCTGTTTTAATTAAGATGTTTAAATCTCCGGTACAATTTTGGGACTAGCTTTCATCTTCAGCTGAGCTGAACTCAGACGGGCCCTGAAGGAATGGGTGGGAGCCGTGCAGCATTTTGTACGCTCTGCTAGTGCACTGAATGAGATTATTTTTTAATTAAAAAAAAAGTAGTAAATGTTAATCCGGGTAACGTCTTTCCTTCACTTTCTAACCATTTAAATGTGTCTCAGGCTTTGCATGCGGTACTTTTATCATTCCTTTATACATACCCCTCTGTTCTAGCCTGGTTTTTCATCAAAGTAGTTCTTGTGACATTTTGTGACATTTTCCTGGCTAACATCCATCACCTGTATTCTGCCGTCGTTCCTCAACATCAGACTGGGAGGACTGACAGCAAAACTCTCCTGAAGCTTCCACTGACTTGCCTTTCCTGTTTTTTCTTTTTCATCACATGCATCCTGCAGCAGCTTCATGAGTGGATCCTTTTTCTTTCTCAGCCTTCATGGAGCCCTGCAGAGAGCTGATTGATGGTGTCTTGAGGTGTCTTTTCGCTGATATTACTGTTATTGTTTATGGCATAAAGCTTAAGTTGTCCTTATCTTCCCGGTTCAGTTTCTTCAGCTGGCTTCCCTTTGTTTCAGGACATTTACATTCAGATTTCTAGCCTTGCTTTCAAGGTTTTTCTCAGTACATCCCCTTCCTCTTGCCCATTTGTCACTTCTAACACTTGTTGCATCTTTTCTGGTGCCAGTTCTGCTTTGCTAGCTGTGACAGCCTCTGTCCTCTGCCCTGTCTGTCTGCATCCCTGAAAGCGCCATACAGAATTATTCCCTTTGGCTGATCCAGGATCCTATTCTAAATCCCATTCTTCTCCAAATCGTTTCTGGAGATCCATCATCCCTAATCTCTTTGCTGTATCTTTGTAGGGGTAGACTGACTATTTACACAGGCATATGGTGATAAGATAAGAAGGAATGGTTTTAAACTAAAAGGGGGGAGATGACTGAGGTTAAATTTTAAGCGGAAGGAAGTTCTTACTCAGAGGGTGGTGGGGCACTGGCACAAGCTGCCCAGATAAGCTGTGGGTGCTCCATCCCTGGAGGTGCTCAGGGCTTGCTTAGATGGAGCCCTGGACAGGCTGGTCTTGTGGGTGGCAGCCCTGCCCACGGTACAAGGGTTGGAACAGGTTGGTCTTCTAGTCTAAGCCATTCTACCTTTCTGTGATGTGCTTTTGTCAAGTTAATAGAAGCATACTTTCCTAGCAACGTGGAGATTGCATACCATTAATATATGAACAAACTAGTACATAGTACCTTTTGAGAAAGAATTAATGTTTTTTATGTGCTTAATTCTTTACTACTGAAACTTTTTGTTCGATTGCATAAATGCAGCCATAACAGGTGTAGAGTTATTAGCAGTTAGATGGATCCCTTGCCAGGTAGAGCAGTTTTCAGTCCTGACATCATCAGGGACATGATTTAGTGGAGGGTTGTTAGTAAGGGTATTGTGATGAGGTTGATGATCTTGAAGATCTTTTCCAACCTGAGCAATGCTCTGATTCTTCCAGCTCATTGCAAGGGGCCAGGCTGGGCTGTGAATGTAGCACTGCACGTGGAGATGAAAGCAGCACCTCAAAAGGAAGTGGTGTGTTTGCTGTTGAACGCCGTAACCAAAAATAAAGTGTTCAACCTGTTTTGCAGAAGCTATTCTACGAAAATATTACCATTACTCATGCAAGAGGTTTTTTTTCTGGGGGATGTGGAATTTAATTTGAAATGCCGTGCGTGACTGAATAAAAACAATCCTAAGTCAGATACTGTCTTTTGAACTATCATCATTTTTCTGGTGGGGGTAAGTCATTACATCGGAGACATTTTCAATCAGGAACATCATCAGAATAAAAAAAACTTCATTGGAGTATTTACATTATTGTGGCAATACAAGTCAAATTGGTTACCTGATCATATTGCCAGCGTGGACGTTGATATTATTTCCCTCTCCATGTAGTTGTTTCCAGTTGTTGGAGTATACTTTAGATAGTAAAAATCAGGCAAAAAGCATATTCTTCATGAGCTCAGTTTTAAAAGTTATTTTTAAGGTGTTAAGTAACATTCTTCCAAACATATTATGTGAGGCAAAATCTGAGTAAGATATATTATAATGACTTATTACAGGCAGGCATATTAATAAAACAACCTGCTCTAGTGACGAGGGAACACAGCATCGGGATCTGCTGCTCTGATAGTTCTTCTTGTGGTGCCAATAAAATGCGGAACTACAAAAGTATTCTTGTGTAAATGCTTACATTTGGAAATTAATCTTCTCCGGTAACTCTTGCCATTTGTATCGATTGACAGTAAAAATAGGGAAATAATTTAGATATTCTGTTTTAAAGTGTAAAAGAACGCAAAGCAATAACTGAAGGAGAAGCGGTTGAATGAAACAGTTTGTCAAAATGCTAAACAAGTTTTTTGACAGCTGTGAATGCTGATGGGGAAAAAAAAAGAACATCATCTTTGTTTTGATTTATTCAGCCTTAGTAATATTTTAAAGGGTGAAAAGATAGGAAAACTGTTTTTCATCATCCGGTCAGTCTGGAGAATAATGGTTAATTGCAGAATGTGGGGGCCTAGAAGATGAAAGCAGTTTTGAATGCATTGGGTGGGTTGTCGGCTGTATCTCAGATAGTCACCTGGGCTTCTCAAAGGCAGCAGGGTACAGCAAGCTCTTCTGCACATGGTCTGGTGAATTGTAAGATGAAAGAATAAGGTTAAAAGAGGAAAGTACATTCTTTAACATAATTCATATTTAAGCTTTTCTTTGTGAACAGAGTATTTTCCATTTTGCCGCAGAGTGGCAGAGGAGGCTGCCAGGGTGGCAGTCACTGTCACTGTTCAGTCACAGTGGCATCTGAACTGGGTTATTGTTATAATGGAAATGCTTTTGTAACGTTAGTGAGCAATTTAGAGTACTAGAATGTTCTTTATATAGTTTTTGACAAACCAGTTTAAAATGCCAAACAACTCTTGAGCGTGAAAAGACTTTGGAAGTACCTAGTTTGATATTTTTCACTGGTGATATTAATAAGTTTTCAGTGTACATCAGCTGTTCTGATGGTTAGTTTGTTTTTTTTCAGTTGTTTTAGGGGCATGGAGACAGCACTGAAAGACTGAGATCTAGCAGTAGATGAAGTATGGACAAGACTAGAAATGGTCTTGGACTTAATCTAGACCTTCTCTGCCATCAAGGAGAAGGGAAATGTGCAGTTCAACATGGAGTTGCATCTGTTGGACACCTGGCCTTGCATGAAAGCAAGCTGTGTGAGCAAGCAATGCACTCCTTGTCTGTTCAGCCTGCAGGCCTTGTGTCCTCGAAGGGCACGTTCAATTTTGCATCAGCATTAGGTACAGTTCTGTTTTATTTCCAGCTGTGCCCATCTACATTTGATCACAGTTGCTTCAGGCTGATGATTTGGAAAGCATATTTCTATCCACACATGGAATTTTCCAACTGTATGTGTGTGTGATCAAGAATGCAAGGCCTAAGACCAAAGCTACCTGCTGCTAACTTTCTCCTTACTCCAGTGAGGAGTGTGTTTCGCTCTGGTCTTGTTTCAGATCAAAAACCAGATAAGCAGAGTGACTTTTGCTTTATTAATCTGTTGTAGTCTTTATTTCTTTCATTTGATGTTATAGCAAAGTCCTGCTCAAACCGAAGGAAGCAGGTTCTTTTGTTAGTGCAGGTTGAAGATAATGATCTGACAGCGGGATCTCGTCTGAGCATGAGCTGGCTGTCTCCGGTCAGGCTGTGTATATAGAGTCGTTCTCCTGTTTGGTTTGTAATCAGTGCTTTGGGAATCTTTCCAGCTTCAGAGGTTAACTTTCAGGTCTACAATCTTCTGAGTGATTTTTACTTTTTTTCTTCTCCATCTCCTATCTCTGCCTTACTTCGGGGCTTTGTGGAGGACTGGGAGTTGTCTTCAAGTTCTGCACAGCAAATGTCTCCTCAGGTGGTGGTGGTTGTTTTTTGTTCCACTTGAGTTATTCGTTCGTGGTTCATAAACTAATTTGCACTTCCAGGCATGATGACCTAGACGTTAAATTCCACTTAGTCCTTGATGAGGCATGGCAGTAGGCAGAGGAGATGTAACAGGTCAGTGGAAGGGCAGTAATTTGTACCAAGAAGACCTATTCCTAAAATAACCAGTTTTTCTTACATGTGCTCTACTTTGACAACCAGTGTGTGTGTGATGGGAAGGCTCCATAACCGAGTAGAGGAAATCAATAACATACCATTTAATGTACTAGAGCAGGAGAAAGACATGCAGGGCGAGATGATGCTAGTATTTGTCTTAACTCTTTGGTGTCCGGTGTTTCTCATCACGGACTGAATGATCTAAAGGGACTAATTAATTACTTTACCACAAAGGAAGCTGAGGGAAGTAGATTACAGTTTTGATCTCTGTACAAAAAGTTTTATGTGCTAGTTGAATTAATCCCTTGAGTACCCTATGGTTTGCAGTGTGTCCAACAAAAGGGCACTTGTTTCCTTACGAAAACACACTGTGCATACCAGCATTCCCATGCCAGAACTGAAAGGCTATTCATGTTGATCAGCATTTCCCACTTGCCTTAGCATTTATTTGCCTGTTTCATTACTAAATGCTATAACGTACTCCACATTTTTCTTTTAAGTTAAAGTAACCGTAAACCACTTAGACTAAAGTAAACTGAGATAATGTGTAAATGTTGGTGTCTCTTGTGCAGTGTGATAAAGCAAGCGTATCTTCACAAATAGCTGTGTGGTAGTTTGCCCCCTTAGAGGAGAATAAAAGAAGAAAAATGAAGTTGTAGGTTCTTTGCTCTCTGATCAATGATGAAAGTAGACTGTATCTATGAGAAGAAAGGAAAAAAGTGATTCCCCAGGTAACAGGTGAAGATGGGTTGAATGTGCCTTCCTGTCTCTTTCTGGACTTTCCTCATCGTGCTCCAGCCCCTGTCGCTTTCCTTGTCACCCAGTGGGCAGGTCCCTCCCTGGGCCATGTGAGTCAGTGCATGCTGTGGAGCATGTTTTTTCCTGCCTTGCTTTCCTCTACTTGCTTTTCTTGCTTTCCTCTGCTCTCCCTAGCCATAGGTTTTCCAGCAAATATGTAGAAATCATGTCTGCCTGAAACTGATAGGTTTAAACCTGCTGGTGTTGGTTGGTTGAAAACTCCTTGGTGTCAGTCACCTGTTACTGAAAGCACGTAGGATGTACGGATGCATGTCAGACACACATCACAGTTAACCAACTCTTCTTCTCTTAGATCTCTTAGAATGTTTTGGGTTGGAAGAGGCCTTAAAGACCACACAGTTCCAATCCCCCTGCTATGGGCTGGGTTCCCATCCACCAGCTCAGGCTGCTCAAGACCCCATCTGGCCTTGAGCACCTCCAGGGGTGGGACATCCACAGCTTCTCTGGGCAGCTGTGCCAGTGCCTCACCACCCTCTGAGTAAATAATATCTCTCTAACATCTAACCTAAATGTCCCCTCTGCTAGTTTAAAACTGTTCCCCCTTGTCCTATCACTATGAGTTCTCCAGAGAGCCCTATCCTGCACAGGGGCTTTTGACTTCTTGATAGGTCTTCGACTCCTGTAGAATGTGTTTGGAGCAATGGATTCTCCCCAGTTGCTTTTCTGAGGGATTAATGTCTCTTTGTGGTTGTACTTTGTATCTTTTCACTTTGTGTTGCCTTTGAACTGCCAGTCCTGCTCTGTGTGATCATGTTCCTGGGAGCTACTGCCCATTTGTTATAAGGATCACTTTGTGTCTGCAAGTAGTAACATGTGGATATGTTAACAACAACACAACCCTGCTTATCACGGTTGGTCAAAAAGGTTGGGCTTTATTATTACTTTTTAAATGTTCATTGTGAGTGACATCTTTTATCAAAGATGGTGTTCCAGTTTTCCTCTGCCTGTAATCTGGCTTCCCAACCCTGCAGCTCTCAGCTTTTCCCTAAAACCTTGCACTGTGAAAGTTGTTTTGCACTTTTGTTTCTGTATGCTCTGGCTTGATGGAGGCTGTATGCCTTCTTCCTTCCATCTTTTCTTTATTCATTGTCATATTTTTATAGTCCCTCCTAATGTGTTTGGAAAGCTGAAAGAATGAAAGCGAGAGGTGTTGTTCCTCTGGGAGGTACCAGTGGTGCCTTGTTTGTTCTGGAGGTAGCATTGTGCTTGTTGTACCTGGTGGCTCTGACAGCTTTGGATGGCTGAAATTACTTTTCCTCTTACCATGTTGTTCCTGGCAGCTTTTGTAGTATTTGGATATATATATTTTTTTCATTTGGGTAAAAAATTTGGACAAATGGGTAGGATTTCTCCAGCTGGAATTCTCTATGGCTTTTCTGCTTAAGATATTGCCAGTGATTTTGCAGTTGTTACTGGGGGTGAAAAAAAGTAACTAAATTTCAGTCTGGAGTATTGCACAAATGTTAACTTTGTAATTTTTAGTATCCCATCTGCAATGATACCCTGTGTTAAGGCAGTTGACCCAAAGCAGAAGTTCAGTAACTCATTGAGATCCTCAGGAAGCAATAGTCTCATTTGTGGTGATGATAGGAGTTCCTGGCTTTGTATTCTGCCCCAGCAAGTACTCCTCTCTATCTGCAAATTCCCGGTTCCAACATACAGTTGTTGCTGAAGTACAGTGGGATGTTCTTCGTACTGGTTCTAGAAATGCTCCTCATCCCTTGTACAATATGAAGGATTGCCTATACATGGAAACATTACTAGGAAGTTACAATAAATATAATTAAGAAAGGATGCATGGGATGAGAAGGTGGCCTCTCCAAGAGGAGACTGATATTTCCTGGGTCCCCCATGACTAGATATACCTAATACTTCTCTCATAAGCTTTCTCACCTCTCCCTGTTATCTTTCTTTGGCCTGTAAACTATTCCTGGTACTGATCTTGTTCTGTCTTGGGGGGGCCTGCTGGTAGCTTGCTTGAGTGCACAGGGATACCAACTTGATTCAGAGATGGACAGAAATGCTGCCCTATTAAATTACCTTTGCTAGCATCCTCAGTACTCTGGTTTTCATCAGAGATCTTGAAAATAGAAGAGAAAGGAATGCAGGCAAAAGTCTGTAATGGAGGGGAAGTGTAGTACTTTTTGATGTGGAAGAAGAGGGAATCTTTGGACATTGCCTACTCCAGGCTATGGACACTGCATAGAGCAACATCTACAGAAAACAACTGCAGACATAACTGTTAATTTAAGATTAAAGTTAGAATTATAGATTATAGTTGTGTGAAAACCCTTCTGGCACAGGAGTTCTTGGGCTCTTTTTGGTCAGTGTGGGGCTTTTGGTTTTGTAGGGATTTGATTTTGTGTTTTTGCTTCTGGTGCAGCATTAGCTGTGATGTTTGCTCAGTTCTGCAGTGTGACCACGTTTTGTCAGTTGTCTGTCGTGATGTTTCGAGTAGAATAAAAGCATTTCTGAGCATTCTAAAATGTTGCTGCTGATTGTCAAACTGAACTGACCATGAGCCTTTTTTTTTTATCTTTATTCTTTTCTTTTTGGAGAATAAAGACCAGTCTCTTCATGATGAAGTTCCATCTTCAGTGTCTCAACTTGCAACAAAGGTAAATACCTGCTCTTTGGAAGTGTAGCATGTTTTATATCATATATATACACTTCACTCAGTGTGTGTTAGGAACTCTGCTGTTTATCGTGTGCGGCCTGAGTTAAGGAGGATATTTATGTAGTTTATTGTTGATCTTATAGTTATGGCCCATCCTCATACTGTCATGGATTTTTCATTGAAGTGATATAAGCAGTGTAGTAGTTGCAAGGAAGTAGGCAGCATGCAAATTAGTTTTTGAAAGAAAAGGTCCTTTATTTTTATTCTTTCATGAAAACATGTATATGTTAAGATGAAAATAAGAATCCACAGGAATTAACTGAAGTGAAACCTAAAGTACAGAAGAACTAAATATTACCTGTACTGAAAATACGATCAGTAGGAGATGTTTTTGTGTTATGTATATACATTATGTATATATATATGTAACTCAGCCGGCTCTGTGACCTCAAGGACTTTATCTTACATCTCTTTCAGGAAAGTCGGCATTTGAGTTATATATTTTTTTACCTTGATATGTGTCCAAGAATTTTTTTGTTAACGTTCTTAAACTACACTGATAGAAGATGAAAGAACTGGAAGTGGCTATGATATGCTAGAGCTTGTTTTGAAATTCCATAGGTACAGAGAAAAGCATTTTAAAACGGTGTCATTAGCGTAATAGAATACTTCACATTAACATGTATAAACTGAACATCTGCCTCTGTTACTCTTTTTTGTTCTACTTGAGATGCAGCACGATTTTCACTGAAAATAGAAGTGCAATTGTGCTATATCTCTCTGCTTTTTGGAAGAAAAAAACATATTCCTCCTTCTGGAGATGTAAACTGCTATGTTTTTTTTTACGTCAGATGATAAATGTTTAGGAAAAGAACCTTGACATCAATTTCTTTTATACTGGAGCTTTTTTATCCATTTCTTAGTCATTCAGGAAGACTTGCTAAGTGTGTGTTTTGGTTTCAGGGGAAAAAAAGGCCCCAGGGCAAACCACAGAGATGTGGTATTTTTCTGTTGTAAAGTAAAATCCCCTTGTCTTAAAAATGTATTCACTAAAACCACTCCTTATCCTTCTCATCTTATTTTTCTTTACTGCTGTTTCTGAAAGCACTTCTGAGTTTTATTTGGTTCTTCTGTCTTAGAAGCTGTCAGTAAAGTGGTATCCCATGAGTTCCAAAGTCCTTAATATAGAAGGCTTTTTATACGTGTGGCCTTTTCAGTGGGTGCATTTCATGAATGAGTCTCCATGTAGAAACAGTATAATGAAGAACAATGAAGTTCTTGAAGAAAATGGATCCAAATTTGGTATGCATGCCCTTTAGGGAGATAGCCTTTATAGGTAGCCCTTAAAGCCCAGGTTTTAGGCCAGTCCTTATTCCCAGTCTGACAGAAAAGCCTTTGACCTGGATTTGAAGGTGCCCAAGCAGGAGCTGGTCCCAGTGGCTGGAGCCATAGGCTGCAAAATGAGCTTACATTGTGCTCATGCAACAAGTTGTCCACCCTGCAGTGAGGGCATGCTGACTTCAGTGCTAGAGTTTTCTGGTTCCCTCTTCCTGTTTCACCTGGAAGGCAGGTACAGCTGGTCAGAAAGCCATGTGAAATTCCCAGTGGTACACTGGAAAAGGCAGAAGCTGGAGCCCATTGCACATCCCTCTTTGGCCTCAGCTCAGCTCATCTCAGTGGACTGACCCCAGCGCTGAACTGCAGTGTTAGAAGCACAGCAGAGGCATCACCTGCAATTGTTACCAGGCCAGCTTTTGAAAAGAGACATATAGTTTGGAGAAACAAGATACATTATGTGAATAATGGTACTAGTGATGCTGGGAAATCCAGTAGGGCCAAATGCTGGACTTTCACTCATGGACGGAGTAATTGTTGGTCTGCACACCAAGAAAGTTGAGCAATTTCTCCATAGAAATGCTTTGATATCTGGGAAATAAATTTGGAGGGGGATTGTTTTTTTTTGTTTACAATTCTTTGTTGTTTGGCTTCTTGCATGCTATGAATAGGCTTCCTATAATGTGGGAACAGCACTTCTTTAGTTAAAACTGATTGACGTTTTTGATTATAAAACACTTAGTTGTAACTTTATTGACCTGCAAAGTACTTATATATGGAAAAATTCTTCCCTGGCTTTTTATTTTAGCCTCATTTTGCCAGGGTGGCAGTGGAGGGAGGAAAGCTGCGGAACAAACAGTTGTTTCTTCTCAGTCAGGTTTGAGAGGAAAATCCTTTTTTTTTTCCCGTTTAAGAAAGAAAATTGTGCACGCTTTTCATGGAGTGCTTCTACGTTGCGGGAGGATTTTGATTCACCAGTTGTCAATCCAGTATGAAAACACTTGTGATGGTCTGCTCAAACTTGGCCAAAACGTACATTTCTAGAAATCTCATTTCAGACATGCTGAGTTGAGGCTTTTTAGGGATTAGCTGCTTAACTACACAACAGCACTGAACATGCTGATTCTCACTGCAGGTATACTGAGCACAAAATTGCTCTTTTTGGTTGCTAAGACTCTTGCTATGTGGTTTCTTGTAGCCCACAGAGAGTGACTTCTGTTCCCCGGAGCCCTGCTGGTTAGCAGTCAAGAAGTAGAAAAGTCTAACGAGAATATATTGCAAGTACTACTACCCATTCATGAAGCAGTACTGTTTTAGTCAGAGTGTTGTTCAAACATACTTGAATCATTCACGTTGAAATATTAACTATTTATAATACTCCTCTATCGTATGTCCCAAATCCTTACTATTGTTCTAAGACTTGATTGAGACTACGCTTATCCCCTCCCCACCGTAATGCAGCATTCATGTACAATTAACTATTTTCAGTTAAGTGTAGTCATCCTTTTTAGTATGTGTTCATCTAGATGTGCATCTATATATTTCTGCAACCTACTGTTTACTTTTAGGAGTGTTCTACTTCTTTAGTATAAAACTGCTAGTGTTCCTCATTTGTCACCTTTTACCCTAATTTTTCATGTACCTTTTTAACATTATGTGGAGTTCTAATTATGAATTATGTACCTGTGACAGTAAAATTAACTGAAAAGTCATCTTAGTGATGCTTTACTGTTTCCCAGTAGACTCTGATGGCTCATTTATTACTCATTGCCCTTCTACTTAGTATGGGAAGCCAAGGGTCACGTCAATCATCTGAATTTGTTGGTGTGGTGAAAACTGGTATGTTTAAAGTGTTTTATTCGTAGTGATACTTCTCAAGTTTATAGGAGACTAAGAGGACCTGACCCTTTCTGGTATACTTTACTATCAAGTTAGCTGTTGATAGATATTTGTTCCCTGGTTTTTTGTGTTTTTTTGTTTTGCTTCTTTTTTTTGTCTAAAGATGGAAAAAAAATCTGGTCAGCATATGTAGTTTATATATAGCTAACTTGCTTGGATCAATATGGGCAGCAAAACAGACAAACCTTCCTATAAGGGTTGAGATTAGGGGGGTGAGTTCTGGGAAACCACGCTGTACCTACAAGGCTCTATGGAAGAAAGATGGATGCAATTTTTATTGCTAGAATTCATATAGTAACTTCTGCTGCAAAAAATGTTCTGTTACCCCTAACCTCCATGTTGTTTAGTGACTATCTGACTCTGACATCTTTTGCTGAGCTGATTCTTATGGTTAACCAAAAGAATGCAAAAAACAAATGGCTTAGAGTTCTGCTTAGTAATTTCATCTGATCTTCCACAATAAGACAGAGGTACAAGACCATGGCATAAGGAAGGTGGTGTAAATGCCAGTAGGTAATGAATTGGGTCTGCCCTTTTCAGCAGCAGTGTCTGATAAACCAGATCTGCCATCTTGTGAAAGTTCTCTCCAGGAATCTGTCTGACAGATGGGCACCAATACTAAAGGTTTGGCAAAGCGGAAGGAATAGCAGTGAGAGGGAGAACATTGCAGGCAGTTGGACTAGGGATGGACAGACTGCATCCTTTACATGATGTTCTGGAAGTGGCTGCTTGCACTCCCAGCATCAGAAGATACACTCATTAAATGGCAGCTTTCTCAGCGTAGAGAGAGTCCTTCATAAGGTGGAATTAACACTGTTGAATGCAGGGGAAAAAAATGATGGCTTTCCTGTAGTCTGCCTGTTGATAGATTAAATCACATCTACATTTCACTTCTACTGATCCTTTTAGGTGACTGCACAGAACATTGTGATGCAGATTTTCAAGACCTAAAATGGATGCTAGGGGGAAAGTTTGTTATGGCTGTTAAGATAGGAGTGCTCCATACTCAACAGTCAAGATAGGATGAGAGCAGCCCATGATCCTTTTTCACACAGTGCTGAAATGACCTTCTGAGTGGTTTCTACTTTGCTTCTTGTGGGCATTTTTGACAAACAGTGAACTGCGACATCCAACTTGGTCTTCTAAAGGCTTAGCCTTTCTAACATCAGAAGTTACAATACTAGTCCTTAGTTGTAATCTGTTTTCTTACCAGTCCCCTCTTGGGCACTTCACTTGACTTTTGTTTTTAAGTTCTTATTTGGTTTTAAACCTGGAGTTTTGATGGTATACCCAGTTCTTTTCTAGCATTGTCAGCTTTGATTTTCAGTGATCTCTTCTGAGCTCAAGAATAGTCTGTCCTGCCAACCAGAGAAGCAGGCAGAGGTGGCGGGAGGCCTGTGTGGATGAGCATGGTACTTCTGAAAAGCAAAAAGAAAAAAAGCATGCAATAGAAACATATGGGAGGGGAAAGCAGGGCCAAGTGATGGAAGGGGAACATAAAATCATAGAATCACCAAGGTTGGAAAAGACCTGAAAGATCATCCAGTCCAACATAAAGACACTCTGAGCGTGCAGGGATGGAGTTAGGAAAGACAGAACCCACTTAGAGTTAAATCTGGTGGGGGAAATAGAGAGCAACAGTGAAAGGCTTCTGCAGGTACCTCAGAGGCATAGAGGATATTGCAAAGATGAACTTGAGTCTTATCAGTGGTAACCAGTGAATGAGCAGGAGGCAATGGGCTCAAAGCAAGCTGGATGAAATTCCATTTAAAGAGAACAGAATATCTTTTCACCATGAGTGTGGTGATGTCCTGGAGCAGGATGTCCAGAGAGACTGCAGAGTCACCACCTGTGGAGACGTCGTGGTTCCAGCTGGACATGGTCCTGGGCAACTGAGTGTGCCGGCTTTGAGCAGTGCGGGTGGGTTGATGTCTCCAAAGGTCTCTTCCAGCCACATGGACTCTATGATTCTTTGAACTTTGGATGCTGAATTATTTCTTTTTCCATTGGTGCATGGAAAAAAAGTACTTTAAAAGTTTGTGAATATGAACTAGTCAGTTATCAACGTGGACTTATTCAGAGACTTTAGGAGTAGTACTTTTGAGCTTTGTGTAGACTGTTACACCATAAAAATGAAATACAGTACTTCTGCAAGTGGCTTGATGCTCAAAGACCATATTGATATATGCAGGAAGAACGAATATATATGGAATATACCGATATGGCATAATTTTGTAGATTAAAAGAAGAGGGGTGTGTATAAAGGTATACCCTTTCTACATTAAACGTAGGCATGCATAGATGTTTCCCTCCAGATGGCCTTTTGTAACGCCATTCTTTAAAGGCACATACAATTTGTTAGTCCAGTTGCCTGTCTCTGTATTAGATTTCTATCTGAAAACTGTAATGAGATGGTTCTTTGATTTTCATTGTTTCATCTGCAGGTTTATTATGTTAGATGAACCGTTATTTTTAAGATAGGTAAGCTTATGTCTAAGTTAGACCACTGAGGGCTATTGGGCCTTTTATCATGCCTAAAGGATTAAGGCAGTAAGAGTTGTTAGCAAAGGCTCCTGCCTGCTGAGGCTTGAAATGGGAGAGCCTGAGTAAGGTAGCAGAAGATGAAGGCTACTTCAAGGTCTAACATCTTGGAGATTCCCATTTTCTGTGTATTTATTGTAGATGAGCAGTGTTGCAGTGACAGGAATCCAAAACACAGTAACAAAATCCTCATTTAAAACTTGTTAATGCATTTAACAGAACAACAGAAATCGACAGGGCTGGGCCTTTAAAGGCTAGGACTGAATATTAGACCTCTATTTATACCATGGCATTTCCAAGCATTAAATATTGCTTGGAGAGGCTCCTAGCTTCAGTGCAAGGACTTGGCATGGAGGTACGGTATCTGAAGGCACCATCCACAGCTTGCCTGGTTTTGCCTGAAGCTATTGCCAGTGCCAGTTGTTGGCAGCATATGTAGAGCTAATGTATCACAGGGATAGAAAGCTGAAGTTAGCTGTCTGTATTTTTAACATAATTAAAAATAGCACGTGTTTGTGTATGAGAGTTTTCTTATAACCTGTACTCACTTTGCTCTAATAGTGGAAAAAAATACGTATATAGAAGCAGTTGCTTTCCTTATGGAGCTGTGAGGAAGGCTGTGGTTTTCTGTAAGATCATGTGTGGGTTTGGGAAGAGGTGGGCAGAGTAGTAGCAGAGCACTGGATTATGGTGAACACAATGTTCCTGTGCCTGCTGTGTCCATATCCCATGAGTGAGAGCTAGGAATTCATAGAGCCATAGAATCCTTAGAGTTGGAAGGGACCTCTGAAAGACCAACAAGTCTGACTGCTCTGCAGTGAATGGGGACACCACAAGTAGATCAGGTTGCTCAGGGCCTGATCCAGCCTCGCCTTGAAAGTCTTCATGGATTGGGCAACAACCACATCTCTTGGCAACGTGTTTCAGTGCCTCACCACCCTCATTGTAAAAGAATTTTTCCTCCATACGTAACCTAAATCTACCCTCCTTTAAGCTTGAAGCTATTTCCCCTTATTCTGTCTCCACAGACCCTGATAAAGAGTCTGTCCCCTTCTTGCTCAGTCTTGTGTTTTCAGAGGTCCCCTGAGCTGTACTTAAATCTGGATCCTTGTTTGGATCCCAGCAAAATGAAATGGAGTGGTGGGAAGGTCTAGATGAAACCTTCGTGCTAAACCTCAAGTGGGCCTGCTCTGTCTGCTGGCCCTTACTATCTGAGATTGTTCAGGAGTGAGTATGGAGGTGTGTAAGAAGCACAGATGGACAGGAGATCAAAAGCTGGAAATGCTCTTTGGCTGCCATACAGCAGGGAGGACACTGATTTACTCTCCTGAACTGTGGAAGTTTCTGCAGGCAGAGGAATTGTCAGTATCTGTGTTTTCCTACCTGGTTTGCACTCAATTCATAGGTGATATTCTCATGCATCTTTTAACACCTATGTGGGCATACCAGCTATCATCTGTAATTGCTTAAAATGTCAAACTTATTCTGGTTTGTACCAGTGAGTTCTTCAGAAAGAATGAAGCTTAATAATAGGTGATGAATTAGCCTTCACTTGTGTTGACAACTACAATTTTCTTTTGATTGTTTATGTATTTCATGATGTATTGTTGTATTTTTTAATGTAATCAGGTTATCAATAATAGACTGTGCCATTCTTAATAGACTGCAAAAAATGGCAAGCAACTTCTATGTTCTGTTAGGCTCATGTGCTTGCATTTTATAGTCTCTAAATGTATTATCTAAAGAAAAACAAGCAGCAACTTTTCATTTGAGGGAGAGTGATTTAAACCTTTAATAGTATTGGAAATCTTTTTGCTGGGATGGTCAAATTTACGGCATAAATGTAGTGAGAGCACCGTAATGCACCCAGTGGTGCCTGTGACACATCTCACTGCCGAACCAATGCACATACCCCTTCTGTAAGACATAGTCTGGGTGAGTCTAAAAACAGGAACGATTGTGCAAAGCAGGTAAAATCTAAAGAGTTTCATGATTCAGCTTGCTGTCCTGCCTGTTGTGGCCTCTTAGAAATGACTGTTCATTTCAGTTCTGTCTACTGAAACTCCTTGAAGTGTTTGCTCAGCTGCCTAGATTCCCTGCGTCTCCCTGCCTGGATTCCCTATGTCACCCTTTTTATGTGTAATAGATGAACATGCAGCCAGCAGCTCTTGGCTGCAGGATAGCATCCAGGAGCCCAGCTGCACTCTGCAACATCAGTTGTCAGCTCCTGCAGACCAGCGAGGTTTTGTATTCTTTACTCAGCAGGAAAAAGCTCTTTCTGCAGTCACCCAATCTAGTCTTTTCAAAAGGAGAGAGCCTCTGTGCTCCCAGCTGCACGGCATGAGAGAAGTGGGACTGTGGCTGCCCATCAGCCACCCAGGCAGTCAGTGCTGGCACGCACTCTCTGCTTAAATTCTGTCATGCATGTTTATGAGTATGTTTACTTCTCTGCATAGGTTCAAGGCGCAAGTTTCCGGGGTTGGAAGGAAGTGACATCTATGTTCAATAAAGATGATGAGCAGCAATTGCTGGCCGGATGCAAGTCTCCAAAATCCAAAGGGTGAGTTAATCTGATTGTTCTATCTGCTGTAAAAATACACAAACTGGAACAGAAAATAGCTCTGCAAAACACTGGAGGAAGAGGCTGAAAAGCAGTAGTGTTCAGCTCCTGGAAGTTAAATCACAGAGAAAGGTTTATGTGCATTTCAGAACTATTCATTGTAAGTTAAACACTCGTAAAACATGCTGTGCTAGGAAAGGATGGTATTGTTGATAACCTATTTAGACATGTCAGGAAGAAGAGGGAATTCAGCTGTGTAAAGGTTTCTGAGTAGAAGAGTCATCGTGACCCTCTTTCCTCTTACTGATTAATTTGCAGTTGAGCTCAGCAATGCCTTCTTTAACTTGCTTTACTTCCTTTTTTGAAGTCTTGCCTACACCTGAAAAGGCCAAGCGATTTAGCTGTGTCAGGTTTTGCAGATCTTCCCTTTTGGAGCTGAAATGCTCACAGGGCAGTTCTGTACTGTGTTGTGGCTGCGGCCCTTGTCTGAACAGACAGACCTCTTTCCAGGGCTGACTGTTTCGCTCTTACAGCACACGTAGGGTTTACCTACTTATTGCCTACTTATGTTGGTCACAAACAGGAAGAAGTGTGCCACTCTTCGGCTCCAGCCATGTAAAAGTTTTGCTAAGACTTGTCATTGTACGTTTTGTTTCCAGTTGACATTTAAATAGATGCATTTCAGTATGTTTGTGTATTTATGTGCATCTAAATGCATACATGTGTATATATATATACGCATACTTAAAATATATATATTTTCATGTCATTTTGAGCCTGTTTGATAAAAGTTCCTAGCTGTACTTTCTGTACAGTTTTCTTGGTATTAAGATGCTAAGGTTGCTTCAAGGATCCTGTGCAAGGTATGCGAAAAGTAGGAATGAAATAAACCAGAGAAGAGAGTGGGGACAGTATGAAGACTGAGTTACAGTAAATATTCAAGTGCTATAGGCACAAAATATAAGAATAGTGGTTGGAGTCTGAGCCTGGCCTTAACAAGATGGCATTTCTGCAAGTGCTAAGATTACTGAAGGAAAAGCCCGTTTAGAGGTATCGGTTCTGTTACTTCCTCTAAAATACGATAGCATCAAGCTCCTGATGCTAAGCTTTTGTTCATGGGGAAGAATTCTTTTAATAGAAATATTCATAGTATTTCAGTGGGTGTTTTATTTGTGGCTAATTCGTATGCTAGTAGTAGATAATGCTTTCAGTTTTCTGCTTAGCTCGTTGAACCATGAAGATTGTGTGTTTCACCACCGGTATTCAGCCCTTTTTGTTCTGTTTTTTGGTTACACCTATAACCCTGTACATAAACTTACTCATGAACATATGACTCACTGCATATACAAAATAATTCTTCTTAATACGAGATAAGAAATTTATTAGTGTAAGTAGCCTTTAAAATGTCTCTGAAAGAGAGATTATGTGTTACACACTAAGGTTGTTTTTTCTCATTTTTTGTGAGGGGAACTTTGGAATTTCTTCTCAGAAAAATGAAACAACTGTTTTCAAAGCACTGTGCATGTCTTTGAGGGGAAAAAAGAGTACTGGTCTCTAATAATGAAGTCCTAATACTGTACATAAAATATTTTAGGATATAATGTATAACTGCAAAGGTGGTAACAGGAATATGAAACAGGAAAGTACTGAGTGGGTGTTTAAAGCTAGAGGTAGACAAAATACCTTCGTAATACTTCTGCTGTCCTAGTGCTGGGTTTGGGATTTGTTTTGATTGATGTCCTAAATTATTCTAAATGCTCCATACATTTCCAGAGGCACTTATGTGTAACTCATAGAACTGTGGAATCACCAAGGTTAGAAAAGACCTCCAAGATCATCGAGTCCAGCCATCCACCAACCACCAGTATTTCCCCACTGACCCATGTCCCACAGTACAACATCTAAATGTTTCTTGAATACCTCATGGGATGGTGACTCAACCACCATGGGCAGCCCATTCCAGCACCTGACCGCTCTTTTCCTGATATCCAATCTGAATCTCCCCTGGCACAACTTCAGGCCATTCCCTCGAGTCCTTTTGGTAGTTACATGGGAGAAGAGGCCGATCCCTACTTCACCACAACCTCCTTTCAGGTAGTTCTGGAGAGTGATGAGGTCTCCCATGAGCCTTCTCTTCTCCACACTGAACAAGCCCAGTTCTCTGTGCTCATGCACCCATAAGGCCCGTGCTCCTGTGTTAGGGGTGGGGAGTTCTATTATAATAAATTGTGATACTCAATCCAGTTCTGTTTTCCCACTGCAAGAGTCTACTGTGCTTAGCCTTATACCTATAGGAGGGTGTTCTTCCTGAAGATAACAATTATGGATGTGCTGTCATAGAACAACTGACTTCATAGTGAAGATGCAGAGCTGGCTTTGGGTAAAATTCAAGATGCTTCGCTCCCGTTGAATAAAAGCATTAAGTCCTATAAAACATAATTATTTAATTGAATGTTATTAATAACTGTTATGCGCATTGTTAAATGAAGAAATTAATCACCTAATCATTGTTATTTTCTAGAACAAACCTGAAATTAAAGGAAGAGATGAAGTCAGAAAAGAAGCCAGGTTTTTGGGACAGTTTGGTGATAAAGCAGAACGTCCAGTCTAGGAAACCAGATGAGATTGAGGGCTGGGAACCACCACAGATTACTGCTGCTGACTCTGCCAGTGATGCAGCAACTGCTTTAAGTGACTATTCAGCCTGGTCAGGCTGGGAAGATGAAACCAAAGGCTCCACAAAATACACAAACCTGACCAGCTCAGGAAACAGTTCCAGGTGGAGTATCAAATCAGCTGGAAAGCTGGTTAGTATTAGACGTCAGAGCAAAGGTAACCTTACTGACAACTGGGAAGAACTGGAATGATGCTGGTGATGTGAAATGCTTTGTAGGTAAGAAGAGAAAGGTTCCATGATTTACTTGTATGTTTAAACCAAAATCAAATCTGCTCAATATTGCACCTTTATACAGTACTTTGTTTTATTCCGATTGTTACAAATTTTTGCTCACCTGATAGTAAATTTTCTTATAGCATTGTTAAATAGCTACATTTTCCACACTATGAAAAAAGAAAAAGAAGTAGAGAATCTATTTTGTGCCTATATTTCACATTCAGACTCTTGAGGTTTGTTTGATTGTTGGTTTTACAAAAAAAAAAAGACACAACAAGAGAGTAATTCCTCAGTGAATGTATGCACTGGTTGTACATTTGACTGCCTTACGTAGGAACTTCCATTAGCTTGAGGTCCTGTTTTTTTTCCTGGTATTTGAGGGTCACTCAAGAGTTTAGTTTTGATGCTGTCTCTGTTAAAATAAGAATACTGACGTGTAGCTTGCAGGAAGAATGCTTATACTTAGTAGACTGTTTTCCAAATCTTCAGCCTCAGCATATGCTTCAGCTTGTGCACACAAGATGCTCAACTGTCACAACGTACTGTGTGTGAAATGGGAAAATACGACTCCAGTGTAATTCCTTCCGTCACGGGAACTTCACCAGTAGTCAGGTCAAATGGGTCATCCAGAGCTTTTCATACTGAATGTTGTTGGACAAAGCTGAACTTGTCAGTTTTTAAGATGCTGGTCGTGCCAAAGGTAGAAATGATTGTAAATTTGGAATGTGGCATTGGGTAGAGTGTAAGAACTCAGTATTCAGTATGTGTAGTCCTCAACCTATGGAGAAGTCTCTTCTTATGGAAGGATCAACTTTTTACAATAGCTGGTCCCTGTTGAACAGGCAACTTTTGTTTTGTACAATTTGTTGATCGCCCCTCACCCTTCTCTCCATAAGCAGTGATTGAAGTAGACTGGCATTTTCAAGATAACTGAGCCATTACAAGGTTGTTCACACACAGTTTCTGAAGCACGTTTGTTACAAAGCTCTGTCTTACTTGCTACTGATACTTTCAGTTTTGGTAAAAGAGGGCGAAGTGTTAAACTGGAGATTTGAAATGTACATAGAATACTTAAAGTGCCTCTTTCTAGCATATTGTCTCTCATCAGCAGTGCGGCCAATGTCAGATCCAAAGTTGGTTTCCATTTCATTTCTATGACCTATGTAAATGCTACTTTTAACATCCATGGAAAACAGATCAAACCAAAAGTTTCGTGGCAGACATGAACAGAAGCCTTTTCTCTCCTGTCTGTAAAACTGGTATAACTGAACTGAAAACCTGTGTCAACTGCCTAGCAATGTGGCCGGTATAATAGGAAGATCAGATTGGTATTGGAGAGAAAATCAGCATTTTTACAAGGAAATGTATACCTTTATATTTAATAGATATCCTGTAAACATATTTTTGCAAGAAGCTTATGCTTATGAAAAGGGATGCATGCAATTTTCTTCTAAGCTTGTACCTCATTTCTCTTGCTGCCACATTATTCCTTTCTTAGTGCTCTCTTTCTCCTCTCTCTTCCAATTCATGTAACAGTTTTCTGTCTTATGGCTCCTGCATAGGTATTCTTTGGAGTTTCCTGTTGAGGTGCAACTTGGGAGATGTTGCAAAATGGATTTTTGTCTTTTTTTCTTTTTTGGTTGAGTTTAATAGGGTGTTAAAAGATTTTGTTCTTCATTTTGTATAGAAGAACATCAGTGTTTTGTGCTACAAAACAGGATCTTGCAATTGGCAAATGTATTATCAATTGGCATTATATGTTAAAAAAATACAGAGGAGAAAGAGTTAGCATTTATATTGAGTTATTTAGTCTGTGAATAAACTCAGTGTTTGCCTTCGGCAAGTGCATATGCTGAGGTTAATTATAGGAAAGCATTAGGGTTCTGGGGTAAAGTATGCTGCATTTTATAGTTAATGGAATACCCTCTAAGCCAAAGGCATGAGCTGGTGTTTAGTTTGGTTGTTGGTGCTGACTTAAAAGACCAGAAGGAGATCCGCTGGCAGCCCTTGGTATTTTACGCTCCAAGGTGGGCTGAGAGCTTTTAATTTCTCTCCTGAAGAAACTATTTATACTGTGACCAGTCAAGATTTTGCCTTGCACATTATACTGTCAAGTGCCTGTTTCTCACCTCGATGATGTGTTTGATGCACAGCTTAACTGCAGAATATTTTGATTTGTTTTTCAATTTATGATAAAGACTGTGTGCGTGAAGCTGAGGTCTGGTAGAAAACAAAACTGTATCTGAGTGGGGAAATCGAGATATGTAAACTTCAGGTATGACTTATTGATGGAAGGTTTGGTGTGCTTTCTAACGGATGTTTCCTCAGAAAAAAAAAAACAACAACAAACAAAAAAGCGTCTTAAGGATGAACGTTATTAAATTTAATATAATTTATTGTTATGATTTGATAATGTTATTTGTCTTGAGAACTCACTGATGTGAGCTTTTCTTTTCTTGTGTTTTTAAACTTGTCTCAGAATGGGATCGTCTTTTCTTTTACCTTCTTTAGATGCTTAACTACATTTACATTTATGGGCTTAAACAATACGCGGCTCCATATGTGGAATAAGTGTGGGATACGTCCCTTCACACTTGTTTTGAAATGGCGTTTCAGTCTATGTGAAATGGTTTAGAAGAAGATAGCATTGAGATTGTATAATAAGATTGCACAAAATATAGTTTATATTGCTTTCTCGTAGCCAATCTGCATGATCGTTGGCGTGGTTTTAACGGGAATTAAAAGCTTTGTGTGGCTGTAAGTAGTCACTTAACTCTAAGCAAAGTTTTCGGAGTATTTTTATTTATTAGCATCATTTGCAGAAAGAAAAATAGTATTTTCCATATGAATAAAGATTTAGTTTGAACTGAAATGCCTTACGCTTTTATCTTCTGTTCCATTCTGTCAAACGGACTTGTTGCCATCTGCGCGGCTGTGAGTTACGTTGCTGTAGGATGTGGCCAAGGAAGGAACAGCTACCTTTGTGTAAAGCAGTGAGTCATACCATTGAAAAAGAGACAGCATCCCGCATTTAAAGCATCACCCGTTGGTTTCACAACGGGAAGAATTCGGTAGTTTTGACAAAAAGAAAATATTTTGCTTAACTGTGTTTATTGGTTTAAAAGAGTCGTTTGTTTATTTATTTCTTTTTAGTTTATTGGCTGCTATCAAAGCTTGGGCAGAGCAGGATTTTCCCTAAATATTTCACTATCCACTTGTAAACTGGAGGACCCGAAGTGCTTGTGCGTATGCTGGCTCTGTAACGAGGTGAGACCCAGACATCCTACACTGTGACAAGAGTTAAGTACAGCTGCTGATACCAGTTGGTAGGTACTGAAAGCCTATTATCAACTCCTCATTCTTCCAGTCCAGTTTACAAAGTTAGCGTCATCTAATCAGACCTAGCAGGGATTGTTGAGGCAAAGTGCTTATAGAGTCATAGAATCACTAAGGGTGGAAAAGACCTCTAAGTCCATCTAGTCCAACCACCAGCCCATCCCCACCATGCCCACTAACTGTGGCCCTCAGTGCCACATCTACACATTTCTTGAACACCTCCAGGGACGGTGAGTCCATCACCTCCCTGGGCAGCCTGTGCCACTGCCTCACTGCTCTTTCTGAGGAGAAATCTTTCCTAATATCCAACCTGAACCTGCCCTGGCGTAACTTAAGGCCATTACCTCTTGTCCTGTCACTTCTTACCAAGGTGGGTGAAGTAGCTGAAAGAGAAGATTTTATTCATTCAGATTGCATTCTTGGAGAATAAAATCCTTCCATAGGGATACCTCAGTATGCAGGTAGGTCAACTGCACATTTGGGCAGGGAGAGGGAAGAGAAGGATCATAGAATGGCCTGGGTTGAAAAAGACCACACTGATCATCTGGTTTCAACCTTCCTGCTGTGTGCAGGGTCACCAACCAGCAGACCAGGCTGCCCAGAGCCTTGAATGCCTCCAGGGATGGGGCATCCACAGCCTCCTTGGGCAACCTGTTCCAGTGCGTCACCACCAGTACCCATCAGTACCTGCAGCCAACTTGTTGTGGGGGCTCAGAAGAGGATGTACGTTTCCAGGCTGTGGTGGGACAAGGAAGCTCCCAAATTGTTAGCACAGCCCCGGTGAATTCTGCCTGGCAGCTTTCTCAGCTTCTGACTGGTAAAGGGATACTTGTGCTGTATGTGGGAAGAAAATCCTCTTCTGTTTGCAGTGCTTACTAGAAAGCTACTAGAAAGCTACTGTATTCTTTACATTAACATCTAGTGAAAGTTTGGCTAGCACCTGACATTTTTGTGCTCCAGAGAACTAAATAACACTAACGAAAGCTTAATAATGCATTTTGAAATGTGAGCTTGCAATTGGAGGGGAAGGAAAAAAGAAAAGCATTACTCTTTGCAGAGAGAAATGAGTGTGTTCTGCAAGGCTCGTTTGTCCACTGCTGAAAATGATGGTGGTATTTTGCTTTCTGGTACCTCACAGTGCCAAATGCTCCTGGTATTGGAAAGACAGGAAAATGTCTTTTCTGGAGATGGGAAGGTAGTCTTGTTTATGCTGAGTTCAAATAGATGCATATGATAATATTAACCATTCCTTGCTTTGTTTTTGTGCTTGTCCTTCACTGGCCACTAAGGCTTTCTTTGTCACACATGCCAAGAGCGCTGTGATTGTGCAGAGCTGATCACTGCTGCTTCTCTCCTGATGGGCACCCATTTGTAGCAGACTTGCACTCAAGCTGGATGCCTGCACACAGTTTATCTTCTGAACATTTGGGCAGAAACTTGGCAGCCAACGTTTGACAGGACAAACAAAGGAAAACAAATCAAGCATCACTTCCCATTAGGAAGCAAACTATTGTTTGATAGGATGAAGCACAAGATCCCCAAACCTGCCAGAAGTCACAGTGCAGATGCACTTAGTTATGCTTTACGTAGGATTCGTTTGAAGATTAGATTTATTTTAGTTTTTATTCAGTTTCTAAACTTACCACTGCTTGACTAAGGTGCAACTAATTCTACTGTCTGACACACACACACACATATATATATAATGTCCTTTGTGTGGTCACAGGCCTTTACTGAGGTAGAGGGGTGGAGAGGCCTTGAAGATTAGTGCTGCATAACACATGGCAAGAACTTGTCCAGGTTCAATCTGCGTTACCATGTCTATAAATGAGACTTACTTTGTCCAACAGAGTACTAACAAGGTGATCAGGGAGCTGGAGTGCTATGGGGAGAGGCTGGGAGAGCTGGGACTGTCCAACCTGGAGGAGAGGAAGCTCCAGGGATCCCATCAGTGCCCATAGGGGAGAGTGCAAAGAGGATGGAACCAGGCTCTTTTTACTTATGCCCAGTGTCAAGGATGAGAGGCAGTGGGCACTATCTGTATGGGTCTGGCCTCATACATTTGGCTCTTACTCTTCAGCTATTTCATAAGTATTGATAAGCAGCTACACACAGCTTTGGAGCCTTGTTGTTATATTGAAGCATATCTATTTTTAGGGACCTTTGCCAAAAGATTACTTTGATAAATTAGGCAAGTTTTAAAGGAATACTGTCAAGTTAAGAAATGGACTACAGGTTACAGCTTGAAAAGTCTCTGGTTGTAAATGGTCCAAGGAGAACTGCGCCTTGTCTGAGAACAAATGGAGTCTGACACTGGAGGGAGGGAAGTGCCTCAAGCTTTAGCGAGTGAATTATTCTTCCTTTATTACTTTGTTATAAACTATAGAAAAACAGCCTTCAGGTGGAAAGCACATCTGAAAATTGAAGCTGAAGTATTTAAGAAGTGAACTTAGAATTAAGTAGCAGCTCTTTCTGTATGCCCTGGAAATTGTAAGGAAGGCTTTGAGCTGAAGGCACAATGACGACCCATCAAGTACAACAAGTGAAAAGCTGAACATGTTTTATTCATATATGCAGAGGAATGGGCACATAAACCTGCAGGAAGCAAGCATTGTCAGCTTAGTGCCAGGGAGGCAAAGGGCCACGAGAATCAAAGGCAGCCCCGGCTCAATGGTGCTGACCTCTGCCACGTTCTGAACCCTTCCTGTCCTCAGGTACAGTGCTAAAAGCTGTGAACGTCACCTTTCTCCTGCTGAAATCTGCAGAAGGGTGGGATTTACTTTCCCATCTTCTGAGGAGCAGGACCTGGACATTGCAGCTGAAAGCACAGTGGGCAAAAGCAAATAGCATAGTTGGCTAATACCTGAATATTCCGAGCTGCAATTTAGCAACTAGTTCCAAGCATCAGGTATGGATTTCTTTATTTAATGCTGATACCTTTCTTTATATTAAATTGCCTGCCTTAAGTGGATATGAAGCCCAGCCCCTTCCCTTAGTGACACACTGGGGTGTGCACTCTTGGTCGCACTGGGTGTGCACTGGATCCTGCTGCTGTGTTAGTCACGGTGCTGTGACCCTTCCAATAACTGAGTGCGGGCTGGAGAAAATGAATTACTCTCTGCAAGTGGAGTAGACTCAGAAAAGCTGAGGAAAGATGGTTCCATCAACACTATCCCATATAGCAGTGATTTCTCACTGGCTCAGCGCCCTGAACTGCCTGGCTCTGCAGCTGTGTGGGTGCCACCATGGGACGAGGCCAGGGAGGGTGAGTGGGGCAGCTCAGGCCCAGGCTCAGGGAAGGTGGGGAGTGATCCCTGAGAATGGGGTGACGTGGAACATGGCATTGATTTGTTCTGCTGGCACGTCTCAAATGCAACTTCCAGACTAAAGCAACTGGAAAAAAAGTGATGTTTTAGCCATGAAGAGTTGGGGTAGAATAGGAACTCTCATTTACTTAGTGAGACGTGAGCTCTTCAACTAATTCACGTAAGCATGCAGGAGGCAAGCTCCCAGAAGGAGTTGGCCATGCTCTTTTTAATGCAGCCCAAGATATTATTGGCCTTCTTGGCCACAAGGACACACTGCTTGCTCATGGCCAACCTGCTGCCCACCAGAACACCCAGACCCTTCGCTGCTGAGCTCAGCTGCAGCAGGTAAGGAGGACCAAGAGTAGTCAAGGTTTTATTTTAAAGCATAATGCTTCTCCTGGGCTACAGTGCTTAAGGTTACGTGATTAAGTGGCGGTGGGAAGGACAATGAGATGAACTCAGGTTGTCAAAATACATTCTTTACTACAGGTGAGGGATTAACAAGATCATTATCCTGAAGGTGAAGTCCTACCATCTCATGAAGAGCTTTAGATAAAGCTCCTTGTAAAGCACTTTATTGATCAAAACCACTGCCATAGCCTTTTACTTAAGTGGCACCATGAAAATGTATCTTCTCCTACAGCTAATGAATTCACACCGTGTACTTTTAACCAGGCTCCATGATAACTCACCCAGTCTAAGAAACAATTCATGAGGTATTTAATTAGATTGTGGAACTACTTCCAGAGCTCACTTTTGCTGTGTTAAAAGCTTTTAATGCCCTATCTTTAAACACCCATCCTGGGATGTCTGCACATCTCCATTTTCTGAGTTTAACATGTAAGAATGTATTCATTTACAAAAGAGAAGGTTTGAAAAGCCATCTTACTGGCTTCTGGATCTGAGGCACCCCATGGACAGCAGCATGCTAACGTGACCCAGGCTGCATTAAGCCAACCAGCAGGTTGACCCTGCCCTCATTCAGCACTGGTGAGACCACACTGAACTGCTGGGTCCTGTTCTGGGCTCCTCCATATAAGAGAAGCATGGACATAATGGAAAGAGCCCAACAATGGGAAAAAGAAGACTTCTGAAAGACTGGAATCTTTCAATGCACGTAAAAACCAGAAGAAAAAAGGATGTAAAAGATGGAGCCAGGCTCTTTCCAGTGGTGCCCAGTGCCAGGCCAAGATGTCAGAAGCACAAACTGGAGCACAGAAGGTTCCCTCTAAACACCAGGACCATTTCCATGCAGTAACAGAGGACCTTTCTTGTGAGCACATAGCGGTTGTATGGACCTTACCCATCTTAAAGAAATAATCAATGAATAGCAGTCACCAACCACTGCAAGGGTGCACATATCCGTCCATTGGCAGGAAAGCTGTTTGTAAGAGCAAATAGGAGCTGCAGCTTCCTCTTAGCAGGTTGAACAGCTGCAAGGCCTGCAGCACTCTTATGAATGGATGGCACAATTTAAAGTTACAGTAACCACAGCAAACAGCTCAACAGGAAGAAAATAAACTACATATCTCCCATATCAGCAAACTCAGTAGCTAGGAGTGATCTACACCTGAAATTTCAGTGAATAAAACTATCTCCCAAGAATATAAATATTCTCTTCTCCTTGCTCAGCCTAATAACAATCTGTCCATCCCATTAGCTGAACAAATGCTGATACAATCGTCACTGGAAAGCAGCAGTACTTGAACTACTTGCATTTCATTCTCATTCCATTACCAATTACTACCAGGAGCAGAATATAGGAAAGTCTTACTATTAAATTCAAATGGGTTCATCTCTATGCAAGACAGATTTGAAGTAATAAAAAGCCACGATTTATTACACCGTGCAAAACTGGATTCAGAACAAGCAACTGCAGAATAGAATACATTTTATTTTTCCGTACGTTTCCTTTTATTGGTTAAATTTCATCAAGAAAACCAAAACTCCTGCAATTCTTTTTCCTGTCCCTCTCTGAGCTCAGCAATTCCTTTTGCACTACAGACTAGAACAAGATGCTTCCTGGGGAATTTCTTCCCTGATTAACCCAGCAGAAGGTGCTCCTGCTCCAACTGGCTTCCAGGACTTCCCACAGCTTGCAAAGTCAGGTTAAAGCCTCAGTTTGTCACACCGTGTCCTGCCGCAGCCTAGGAATGGACAACCCCATTCTCATTAGGTTCCAGTAATGCCGTCTTCTTCTTAGAAGATGAATCGATGCAGTTGCGTTTGTAGACGTACTGAGCAGTATAAAGGAAGGCTGTAGCAACAAGCACAGAAGTCGTTTTCCAGTAGCCCCATCTGTTTTCAGTTATGGAGTATGCTGAGATAGGTTACATATTTAATAAAGTCCTCTTAAGAAAAATAAATATTTTTTTGCATAACGCAGATATAAAAATTGGTCAATTCCCTCTATTTATATGTCCAACAACAGCTACATTTTATTCACTAGCTCACAATGATTAATGCCTTGTTGGTAACTGGTTCGAGTCCAAGAGAATTATTAGCCTACTTTTTATAATGGCGCAAATTATATGGAGGAGTTTTGAAAACGGTGGCTTAAAGGAAGAAGAATTAGCAACAACAGAAGTCATTTGGTCCTGTAAGTATAGTTTAACTCCATGATATCTTCACAATTCCCTCACATCGTATTAACCAATTATTAAGGCATCAAAATGGATTTAAAAATCAAGATTAGAACCACCAATAGATTTTCTCAAAGATTTTTTTCCCCCCATGTCGTCTCCTCAGCTCTTTTCTGCTGCAGAACAACACTCCAAGCACACCTGCCTGATAAGCTCCCCACCTTTATCAGAGCCACAACAAAACAAACACACTGCATAAAGAGCGCAACACATCCTGCCCAGCTCCTCACAGAAAGGAAACATAACCCAAAAGAAAGACCACAACGCAGGAGAGCAGTTACTGAGCATCTCAAAACTTGAAGAGGTCAATGAAATGCTGAGGAGACACCGGCGTGAGGCAGGTGTTTGGGTCACTGGCTGTGCAGGGGTGTCCCGAATCCTGCAAAAATGAAGGAGAACACATGAGCTCTCTTCATACCCACGATCCCTCCGTTCTTTTATATTATAAAAAGGAAAGCAAAAAGTCACATTTAGCAACGTGCAGCTATTCACACCGTACACAAAGCGACAGGGGCTTGCTTTCTCAGTAACTCGCTCTTTGAAAAGATATATACACGCATGCACACAACTTTTACACTCAACTCTTATGAAAACAGGCCTTTCCCATTTGACTGTGGTATTATGAGACAACTTCAGGTTTCAGGAAGAAAAAACCCCCACTCTCCTCCCTTCAAAAACAGAGCTTGAGTCAGAGCTCTTGGAGTAGGAAAAAGAATACACTTTATTAAATGCTATTTAGAGACCTAGTCGCTTCTGTGAACCTAATCTGACTCTAATCTGAAATCAGCCACTACTTCAAGGGAAATCACTCCTTGATTTCTAAGTGAAGGGCAACAGCCCCCTTAAAGAAGGGTAAAGGAAAGACGTGGAATCTCATACAATAAAAAAAGAAGAGAGCTGCCCTATGGAAGGCTGAGTTCACAAGCAGTTGGGTCAGCTTCAACCTGAGGTATGATGACTTAAACTACAGCTTTCTTATACAGCCTGGGAAAGGTACAGCCATTAGTTTAAGGCTAGAGATTGTGTTCTGTAGCACAGTGAAAGGGCAGTTTTCCTCTTCACTGGTTTTTCAAATGGCAGTGTCAAATGGGAAGGCTTTCTCAATACAAGTTCACCAAACCTTGTGTTTCCTTTGATACTTTGGAAACTTAAACCCAACACAATTGTCTATTTTTCCATCATAATTCATAATGGAATATTCAGTTTTGCACCTTAGATGGAACCCTCTACAGAAATGAAATTGAGTTGTAATGAGATGTTCCCACACAGTTCAAAGTTAGATAGAGATTAAACAAATATCTTGACATTGTAAGGCTCAGAAATTGCCATTCCAGGTTTTTAGAGGCTTTTCCCCCTTTTCCAGTGTTGATAAATTTACCACATAGGGCCAGAAAGCTACAGTAAGGAGATCAAAGACCTCTGAAATCTTCGTTTCTTCTATTTCCATGGGAAACGAAATTACATACAATTTTGCTAACAGAAGGAAAGAACCTGGAAATTGAACATTTGTGTAGTATTTTCCTCACGTAAGTTTCTGTTAAAGATGCCATGCTCCCTTCCACAGGCTTTGCAACACTGCAGTGCAGTAGGCCAAGTATACATTCAAAAAAGCCCTCCGCTTTTCCAATGGAGATGGTTACTCCATACATCCATTTATTATCTGTGCTTTTTCATTAAAACATAGCTGACTATGTGAAAATACCATGCAATATCTCCTCATCCTTCCACTTCTCTTAATACTTGCTTTGGTATCATTTAAGAGCCAGCTGCTCACTTGATTAATGGAGGAAAGAAGAAAAAGAAAACAAATAGATCTCCAGTAGATCTCCAACAATAGATCTCCAGACTCCAGCTGGGTCTGCCCATGTAGGGAAGATACTGATGAGAAAGGTAGCACTAATTCTGCTCATCTTGAGATAAGATCTGCACAGAAGGGAGATGCTGTGGCAGAAAGATTCCCAATGGTAGTTGCCAATGTCTCCTGCTCTAACAATGAGATCTGGTATCTTGTCATGGGTAGGACTAGAATCCCCTGGTTTCTACCATAAGATCTATCTATCTAGATCCGATAGTAATATCCATTAAAAAAAACAAACACAAAGAACCAAAGTAGGTTATTAAAAATGGAAACCGCAACTCTACAGAAGCAAAGCGATGTGGATGGAAAAGAAGGATCATAAGCATCTCGTCTTCACGTGCATTTCTCTCTCCAAAAAGCTCTTTCCTTTGAAATTATGTTTACTAATTATTGTTATCAGTGTTGAAGTCAGATTGACTTTCAATATATCTGCTTAGTTTAGAATTCAGTTCTAGCTGTAACAGAAGTATTCACCAGGAAGAACGTTTACTGAGGAGTGTAATTGTTTTCTTCCTCTGATTTTAATCACAACTGCAAATCATGAAGCTCCCATGACAACTTCAAAGCTACTCCTTTTCTGAGTAATTATTTCCACCATCTCTTCAATGAGAAAACATTATTAATTGCTTCCCTCACCTTCTCCAGTCCTGTGTGTCCTGTCTTGGGAATTTCTTTTCAGAGAGACTCTTTCATAAGAGTATGTGTAACTACAGCATTCCACGTGGATTCTATTCTATGTTAGTACCTTTGTTTAAAGGAACCTTCTGAGGTTTGTGTTACTGCTTTCAGATTTCAATACTGAATTAAATGCATAAGGGAACACAAACAAAAATCAACGGTGAGAGACTGTTTCTTAGTGAATCTCAGTAACACATGGCACTTCCGTTAGATGTTGAGTAACAGTCCTCAGTTTTAATGGCAATAGCAGTAAATACAGCAGTGATAAAAAATAAAGATTACAAAGAAACAGAATGAAAGTCAGCACTGCCTTATCTAATAGGGACATGAAGAAAGCATTCCCGGTAAACAGAAATAAATACAAAACAAATAGAAATGAACATGGTATTTGCATTACAGACCAGTGAGCACTGAAAACAGATGGGACATGAAAGAAATACCTTGAGTAACAAAGCAAGATGGTAGTCCTTTGAGATCGTGAACAAGGAAGCAGGAAGGAGAGCCATAAAGTAAAAGAAGCAGAGTTAAGGTTTACCAAGGCTAAGGTTTATGTACCACTTAAAACTTGTCTTGTGGCAAATCACAAGCAGTTAAGGAAGCTAAAAATCAGCACAAACCCTAAGGAAGACTGAAACCAAGCATGAAACATCACTTACAGAAAACAATTACACTGTTACACAAAGCTGGAAGTATTTAAAAAACAAAAGGTATTCCAACTTCTACAGCTACCCCAGAGATGGCTACAATAAACTGGGTTGGCTAAGAAGATAACATTACTCACAATGGCAAAGTTACCTGGTGAAACTGAAGAAGAAATAGCACAATAGTATATATAATAGCATCCATATAAATACTATACATAAAAAGCACAGTATCAGTCTTAATTAGTTTGTTCATAGTTCTGCAGCTTCCCTACTCCAACTGCTTGCCAATTCAGTTCACTAGTCTTCAGTCCCCTTTTCCCCCACAAGGCTTTCTTTCAAAGGACACAAAATGAAAGACAAGAAGAATATCCTGGGTTGAACTTAATTAGCCTTCTCTTGTTGTCAGAATCTGTATTATATTATCAATGTCATAAACTGATGAATAATTCTTCTCAGCAACAAAGCACAAGCCTACCTACGGCTATCTTACAACCTTGCTGCTTTGGATCTTAGAAACTTAGCCCTCAAGAATAAGCTCACCTGTGGCTGGTTTCTTCAACTTTATATCAATGCTGCCCCTTAGCTTAAATAACCTCCCGGTGGAGCAATATTTATTCACCCCTTCTGTCTCTAGGACTTCATGGAGAGCAGTCATATTCCTGCTTAGCTTTAATACGTTCAAGTGGAAAGAAATTCTAATCATCTTCATCCTGCAGGATTTTCCTCTGCAACAACTCCAGTGTTTTGCTTTGTTCTTGACTGAGGGGGGTGGGGGAGAGGGAAAGCAATTGCAGTCCTGAGAAGGATTGCCTGACGTTCCTCTGAATGCCCTTGAAAGCAAAAGCTGTCTGATTTCAAGTGAAACAAAGAAAAAAAACCTAAGATTTTACATTATAAGTTACCTGAATAATGTAGTTTTCACTTGATTCAAGATTCAAAGCTTGCTACTTTCCCCTCTTTCAAAAGGGCTTGTTCTTTTAAGGTTTTTCTTTCGTTATACATCCAGTAGTATTTAAGAATAAAAGCTTCAGCTGAAAACAAGTGTGTACATTACAGCAGTGCATATGAGCAGCTGATGTAGTTCATTTTATAGTCTGCTTAATAAAGCATGATACTAAAGCTTAAATGATTTGGTAAAGCCAGAAATAATGTCACCTAGCACAGAATTTGGCTAGAACTGATAGAAGTCCATTCATGTCATCATCGTGCCTCTGCACTTGGCTTTCCATTCATGTTCAAAGAATGGCTTTTCAGACCAGTGGTTTAACCTTTCATCATCTCTGCCAATAAATGTACCAACTGTGCAGAAATCAGTTCTTTCAACCATCTTTCAGCCTGTTCAAGTATTGCTTTCAAGACAAGGCTTAGAACCTGAGACGTAGGGAAGCAAAAACCAAATGCATGCTCAGAGAATAATTGGGCCTGGAGGTTTCCAGTTCAGTCTTCTCAAAGCAGGGTCAGCTCTGCTATCTGACCAGCTTGTTCTTTTATCCAGTCAAGTCTTCAGAATGTTCCAGGATGGAAACTGCACAACTTCTTTGGACAAATCACTCCCTTGCTTGGCTGTCCTTGTGGCAGGCTCTCATGTTCTTCTGAAGTGGTGTTCTCCACCCTCTCCTCACATGGCACATCCTTAAGCCACCCAAACCATTTGTCCCAGCCCTCTTCAATGCCTCCTCTAAGAGGCTGATGAATCAGATCAATGAATCTCACAAAGAAAGCTATTTGCTTTCCATATTTAGTGTAATAATTCAGTCCCAAACCACCTGTTCCAGAACCATCCAAAAAATCAATCTGTAGCCACACAGTACCTAAGACTTATCCAGACCTCCAGGACTTGTCTCCAGATCTCTCAGTCAGTACTGCAAAGGCAGTCAATAATCAGGTACTTCTCAAACCAAAGTACCTTTAACAGCTCATTCTGTTGTTTCATTAAAAATATAAACCCACAGAGAAAATGCTACTGTGCCAGCAATGAACTGGAACAGTCAAGGAAAACAGATCTGTCTGCAGAGATTCACTGCTTCTTACTATTATGAGGTCTCTGATGTTAGCACAGCCTAGGCAAGACAAAAGATTGGGCACCCATGCCCTACAATATTGAGCAACGTTAAGACCTACTGGGAGGGCTCCCATGGTATCAAGAGTACTCAAATATAAAATAACATAGTACCATGCTATTACTATGTAGCTTATCCTGTTCAGCAGCCTCATTATTTATACAGAAAATAAAGCTTAACACCGACATGCAACAAAATTACAGAAAGGGGACAAAAGTAACTAATTCCTGTGAATCAGAAGATGAATATTTCAAGACTGAACTGTTTCTTACTCTTATTTTCCCCCACTCACTTGCACTACCTGTATGTGGCCTCTGAGCTGCAAAATTAAAGACACCTGCCTAAGGCTCAATAATGGTACATATACAGGAAGTAAAAGCAGAACTATCAGTTCACACAAGAGCAAAATAGGAAAGTGCCCTACAACACAAAAATTATCCTGCAAGACAGAACATGCTTCACAGTCATCACCAAGATCAACTTAAAATGCACTTCAGATTTCAAACATTCCTCAGGGTTACATATGGGACAGAAGCAAGACTACAAAGATACTCGGTTTTATACCAGTGTGTCAAGAATGCTACAGGATTAAGTTATTGCACACTTCCATTGACTACCACGGCATCACTAGGAAACAGAATGTCACACCATACAAGTTTTCAGCAGCTTTGCATAATATTACATACAGGGCAATACAGACCGCAGCTCTTTCCACATGATGGTCTCCCTTGTAATTTTTGATCATTAAGGCTATCAGATATCATAAAAAAAATGCTAAATAAAGAACAAGTCTGGAATTCAATACCAGTTTCATATCAAAGCTTTATGTGTTACTTGAAGTTACACATGAATTGGCTGATCACATTTCATATGAGGAACTTGATAAGGTGATCTTATTTTCCTTTTCAGGCAATCATCAGGAACTGTTTGAATCTATTTTTGCTTATGTATTTCAAAGATCTTACCTTCCAAAACAGAATACTACAGTGTCGACAGAAATGCAAGGTGTCTCCATACTGTTCCTTTTTTGGGTAGTATTTCTGTAGTGCAAAGTACATCAGCTTCCAGTCAATGTGACCCTTCTCTGACAGAATCAAATGCCTACAAAACTGAACATGAAATTAATACACTCCTTTAAAATAGTTAAAAGAACAGTCACATCAGGTAAAGGACTAAGAAAAGAAGCTGAAGTGTTATAATTGGAATTCTTTGAAGTCAATGATCTGACATCATATGTCTCTGAAAAGTAGCAAGATACCGAGTCACAAAGAAGTTGAAGCTAAAAATAGGAATAGACATTTGCAAAGAAAAAGTAGGTCACACACAGCTGATTTAACTCAGTAATGGTTCTAATTGTCAATAAGTGCATAATAAAAACAGTATTTAGAGGCATAAATTCATCTCATACTTTCTTTAAAAACACTTCAGGAATGAGAATCAAAGGAGCATGAAGGTTAAAAGAGACACCTAAGATCATCTAATTCAACTGTCCACTCACGCCAATAAAGGCCACCACACCAACTGTCCTCAAGGAAAGGGTAGATGTACCTAAACATCCTCAGGGTCAGCAACAACAATACCACCTCCCTGAGCAGTCTGTTCCACTAACACTACCCTGTAGCTATTAAGGTACCACAATCCTCAGAGAAAGCAGCATTTGATTCAAAGTTGTTTTTTTCCCCTCCCCTATTGTATTAGTAACATAAAATATTTAGGAATGCACTGACAACGCTGTGCAGAAGTGTTCATTATGCTGACATGCTTATATGATTTTTTTTTCCCCAGTGTTACCTTAGTGTGACAGGTTCCTCTCCCAACTACTATAGTCACTGTTCAAAACACCTTACTTCACCTAACCTCAAAATACATCAAACTGTTACATTCAGCCTGAATTCACCCCCCACCCCCTCAGTTGGCCTTTGACCACATTTTCCATTATGCTCACCCTAAAGTTTCTCTTCTTCCTAAAACTCTTACTAGGGTGAACTGTAAGAGTTTGTATCAGTACCTTTTCTACTATACTTGTAATTAATTTGCCAGTCACTGACCACATGGTAACAATTCAATCTATTACACTATAAGAGACGATATACAATCTATAAGAGACAATATTTTCACATCCAAGCAATCAGTTCTGTCTGCCTACCTTGATTAAGTAAAACAAATTCTACTCTAAGTACTGAAAATAGCAGGGCAACACCTCTACCACATTTATTGGGACTGGATAGAAAAAAAGACTTGGGATAGAGTGAATAGCTACCCTAAATTCAGACATGTTGAGAACAAATTTTCAGACCAATCACATTAAAGAAACAAACAGAAAACAAGCAGTATTTCCACATGCTCTCATACTTCAGTCACACTTCGCATGTATATCACACAGCAAAGGTGCAGATGATTATTACCTGCTTTTCTGCAAAATGGTACTGGCACAGTTTTTTCCACAACTGCCTGTCTTCGCTGAGCATGTACAAAGTTGGTGTCACTTGACCCAATGTAATAATGTCCCAGCCATCAGAAAATCTGTGTAAGATGTTACTCAGCATATGTAGAGGAAGATCACTGAGTGTAAGACCATCGTTGACTTGCTAGAATTAAGAGTTGAAAACTTAGCAAAAAACAAACTTGACAATAAAAGGTACAAATAAAATCCTTAGAGATACCTCAGCTCTTACTTGTACAATACCATTGAGCAGCATCTAAGATTAGTCATGTGATAACTTGGTTACTAGATTTAAAAGGTTTGAAGTAATTATAGGATAATAAGTTTTGCCATTTTTATTAGGAAACAGCATGTCAGTTTCTCTTAAGAGGAATACAGAACACTGTACAAAATATAGGACTGAAGAGTAGAAAAACAGAAGAAAGCTTTCTTCTGCATCTATCTTCATAATCTAAGTTCATTTCTCAAGTCTGGAGATAGCTCTCTTGATAACACAAACAAGCAGTTCTGTAAGAAGAGACAGATCAGAGCACTGAGAAGGTTCTCCATAATAGCCTACACCTCTGCTAAAAGTTCTCTTCTACAGGGTAAGCATAATTCATGCATGACTGAATCTAAGGGATGAGCTTCTTGACAAAAAATGACAGAACACTGTTTTCCCTGGAACCGATATTACTAGAGAGCACTGGAGGCCCTGCGAAGGATGGAGGCTGCTGGCCCCACCTGGTGGAGCTGCCCTACCAGGGAGTGCTGGCCCCACTGCAACTGAACTCCAGCAACCTCTAGTTTACATCTGTTTACTTCACAACCATTCATCTCACTTACAGATGGAGCTTTCCACACTGTCATCTATTATAAACATCCCTGGGGCTACCATTGTGCTCAGGAGTATGTGAGCACTGCAAATGCAAGATCTCTTAACAGTTATTTCAACCGCTGTAGAACAGCTCAGATGGAAGTGGCACGCTGGAAAGTAGTAACAGTACTGTAGCATCTCAAACTCTGATTTGGTTGCTTGGCACAAGAGAACTGCTGAGATCAGGCTCCTCATTTCTTTTCTTCCTGCTCTAAAGTTGCTGACTTATTCAGATGCCCAGCACATGCAGCAGCTTCAAAGATGAAAGCTGTTACATGCAACATCTTGGAGCATTTCTCATGGAAGTGAAGGTCAAGCCTGAAAACACAAGTCTCCTGCTTATCTTCAGAAGTTCCCACAAACAACACACAAAAAAACCCAACAAAAACTTGGAAGAGTTTATACCACATACTTGATTCAAAGCTGCATGATCACAGTCCAGATGCTAAAATCATTATCCTTTCCTCACAAAAAGCAACTGTGCTAACAAATAAAGCCATAGAACTGTTACTTCTATGTTCTGCTTTGTCTCTTCCTGGTCCATATCAAAAACTCACTTTAGGTTTGCATTTTTAGTGCTAGAACATTTACTTAGGAATCAAAAACTTAGATTTTGTCAGCTCTACCTGAATATCTAAAGAAACATCTTTAACATTCTCTGGATGAGGAAAAGAATTACAGCTATACAGTAGCCAGAAAACAGTAGTATAGCCATTATACCAGCCCTCATCAGAGAAAAACCTATTAAAATACTAGGAACTCTTTCCATTTTAGTAATCATTACTTCTCCAAAACTAAGGAAAAAACAACAATGATGTGAAGTGGGCCTTCTGTCTCTCAAAGCGTTAGTGACTCATTTTACCTCATCACTTCAAGCTACTTGCTAGAGAAATTTCTGCTTTCTGCTGAGCTCATCTTTTTATGATGTATTTGAAGTATTGTTCACTTAAATTCATACATCCATGTTTAATGTACTTTCTCCCCTCATCTCCTCTCTCCTCTACAGGCATCACTTAACAACATACCTTGTTCATCTGAAGGTTTTTTAGCTGCTGTTGCCACAAGCGGATAGTTTCCAATCGGCACATCCAAATATTAATGTTCCCTACCAGCACAGACTTTCCTACTCCCCTGATCAGTATACAGAGAGTGGAACTCAAATCTTGTAGAAGATCTTTGATTAATCGTGGATTATGATGGTCTTCCATGACTAGAAAAACAAAGTACAATTTTTTGTTATCTCAGTTACCAAGCCAATAGAATTAGCTTAAGCTAACTCAAGATAACTGCTTGTGTGAAAATAGCTGCCCTCATCCTCTCTCTGACATTCATTAATGCTGTTCCATAAAAGCAACGTAAATAATGAAAAAAAAATCACAAGAAAACTTGATTAAAACTACATACTATGCATTCAGCAAATTCAACACCACATAACTTATAGATTCAAACTCCTTCTGTTCATAGCTGACAGTACGATATTGCCACTTTGTGTGGTTACCACAAAAACCTGCTAAGTATTATGGGATAACTTTTTAAAATAAACTATACATAGTCAGCTATGTACTTCAGACCTCAGTACATCAGGCACATTAGTAATATGATTGTTTTTCAAGCTTATGACAGCTGTTTCATCTAACAAATGACACATTTCATAAAGACTATAATTTAATAGCAGACAATAGTTTGTTTCTGTGCAGAATTTAGCTGGCCTTTGACTTCACTCATCTGTTTCAACACATAATTCAATAACAGAGAAACCACGTCATTCAAACTGGATGGTAGGTACTTCTACGGCATCTGAACAACCAGAATATCAGTTTACCTTTCCGCACAATTTTGTCTAAAATGCTGAAGTAGTTCTTCTGTGCTGCACCGCTCAGTGATGTTAGCTGGGATTTCGCAATTAGCTGCAAAAGCTGTGACAGAGAATTAAAAGACAGCAGACTTTAGAATAAAAGATCAGGCACATTCAGAACATGCATTCACTCCTAACAACCTTGAGCAATTGTATTTCACAAAAATGGAACTATGAAATTGAGAAAACAAAAGTAGGATAAATGCAGGAAGCTTTAGGCATTAGTACTTGCATTCTGTGACCAGCTCACTGAGAGGTGTATTTTCAAAACATTATACAAATACAAGCATACGTCTCTACCATAGAGCACATGAGATCTGATCTTTGTAAACTGTAATGAAACAATGGAGAAAATTTGTACTTGTGAACTTGCAAAACAATGCAGTTGAGTACTGATTCTCCTGACAGATTCAGTGGTCAGGAACATTCCTCTGAACTGATTTCAGATACCAGACTTCCAGTTTGAGTCAACCATCACACTGGCTAAACTCAGGCATGATATCCTAATATGCTACTTCCTGCTCGCAGAGGTAAACGTGCTATCTCACCTAAAGGGAAAGGTGAAGCTGCTGTATCCCTCCTACATTCAAGTTCCTAGTAAAGGAAACCACAGTAATTTAAGAATGAACAATATTCATATATTGCATTGGTAACTTTCCTTAACATAAACAGTTTCTTTCTGGAAATGCTGCAGTCAGAAGAATATTAAGAACAGTGGGAATAGTCTACAGGAAAGAAACCAGAGTGGATGAAGTTCTTGCCACACACGAATATCAAGCTCTAACTCCTAGAAGCAGGCCCTTTTCCATCCTTACATCTCTGCTGATTTGGTTTAGAAACTGATAAGGATTGCCCCTTCAACAACAACAACATCTAAGGATCAAAAGGTCTCAATATTAGAATAGTATTGCAATGTTTAAAAGTTTACCACTAAGTTCTGCAACTGCAATTCATAACATTGCTCAAAGTTCTCAATACATCAGGAATGGAAAGCAGGGAGTAGAAACTGCAATTCCCCACCGAGTACTCTAAACACGAGCTTGCACAGCTATGCTTTGTAGGAGAGCATCAACTACTGGCACAGAGGGTGAACAAAGACTAAACCTGCCAAAGAATATGTTGTATCTAAATTTTCAAAACACTGATTTGACTCTACACTCAACATTAATTCTTCCTTTGGAGGGGGAGAGAATACACCTGCTATCTCCCTGATTTAATAACGCTCCTTCTGGCTTCTCCACATGCTCCCTGACAAAGCATTATGTGCTGCGGAAGGAAAAAGCAACTCCTGATTTATTTAAATACAATTAATCTATTTTTATAGTTTTTGAGACTAGATGTCAGGACCTCTCTCACGGTATTTTCAGGGCCTTTAAATTCGATTAACAGGTTAGAGAACACCTAGATGTCTCTGGCAGTTTACCCATGCAAGCAAGTATGCACATTTCTCTTATTTAAAAGAAGTCACATTTGCAGATCAAATCCAAGAAAAATTCCACCCAGCTGATATCAATGAAGATATTTTCAGTGAAAGTTAATATACAAGGATTCAGGTGATTTTAGCAGGTGCATGAGGACAAGGAACTAACAAGTTAACTCTTGTGATACGTGCATAGCTGCGTCTTACATTGTCTCAAGATCATAATGTCAAATGGATTAGCTGTTTATCCAAATAGAAACATTTTCTGATAAGGCCATCCACATCAATCATTTGAAAGCTAAAAAACTATTACAGCATAACAAGTACAGGAAAAACTCCTCTCTCCACCGAGACTAACAGGGTCTTGAACAAACACCTGTATTAACTTTAGACAATGGTTGAAGGTGGTTACTTGCTGGAGCTTCAAAATGGATGACCTTGACAATCTGGGATCCAAGCAGAGATACTCAGTATGAGCTGGTATGTAACAAATTAAAACAAAAATACAACTTTATCTTTCTGTCTTGAATGCAAAAAGCAGACCACCACACAGAAATCTGGTCGTCACTGTGTTCATGCATAGCCAGCATGTTAATCAAGCTGTGAGTCCTGGTGGCCAAGAAGGTCAATGGGATCCTGGGGTGCATTAAAAGGAACATAACCAGCAGGACAAAGGAGGTGTTCCTCCCACTCTATTCTGCCCTGGACAGGCCTCACCTAGAGTACTACATTTAGTCCTGGGCTCCCCAGTACAAAAAAGAGAGGGATCTACTGGAGGGAGTCTAGCAGAAGGCCACAGAGATGATAAAGGGCCTGAAGCATCTCCCCTATGAGGAAAGGCTGAGACACCTGTGTCTGCTCAGCCTTGAAAGAAGATGACTCAGAGGCAATCTTATTCATGTTTGTAAATATCTTAAGTGTAGGAGTCAAAGGGACATGGCCAAGCTCTTTTCAGCAGTCTGTGGGGACAGGACAAGGGGAAGCAGCCATAAACTGGAGTGTAGGAAGTTCTACACCAATATGTGAAGGAATTTCTTCATAGTGAGGGTGACTGAGCACTGAAATGGGCTGCCCAGGGGGTTTGTGGAGTCTCTTTCTCTGGAGATATTCAAAACCCACCTGGATACCTACCTGTGCAGCCTGCTGCAGGGGGCCTGCTCTGCAGGGGGGTTGGACTCTATCTCTGGGGGTCCCTTCCAGCCTCTTCAATTCTGAGACTCTATGAACCTTATCATTCACATGCGACACTCAAGGTAGACACCATTTATAACATGGTTCATGTCTAGTTTCCCCACCTCCTTTCTTCCTATCTGTGCTACTGAAAATGCTGGGAAAGAAAGGTTCTTGTCTTTACTCGCAGAGCAACATTAAAGTACAGTGGCCTTAAACTGGAGGGGAATAAAACAGGCAAGTATCCTAACCACTAGCCTAGAAGGAGATTGTTTTTGCATTATTTCCTCTGGTTCCACACCTTATGTTTTTCTGGAGGCGTAATACAATCATTTTTACAAAGTTAGGTGGAAAATGTGCTTTCTCTCAAAATACTCTATGATCCAGTAGTTAAGGTGTCCTCCTGATAGGCTCATTTAATGGTGGTTTATGTGTTTTCAAGTTCTGAATACTACCTTTTTTTTTTTGCAAGCCTCACCTCTGAGCTGAATTCTGTTCTGATGTCTGACCCAGCTCTTAAGGAAACTCAAAATGTGAGATGCTTCATTATCTCAAGTCAAATGAAAGAAATTGAGGCTTAGGACAGATCAAAATCTCACAGAATAAACATTTTCAAGTAGGCAGGCATCTAGGAAGTTCAGTGATGATAGGACTTGTCTACACTCATAGTTGCAGACCCCCTGCTCTCAAGACTAGATCTGTCCCCACAAAAAACAGTTAAAACAGAGAAAAGGCCTGTGCAAGGGGAAAGAATCATGGCATTAACACAATGTAAGTAAGTGTTCCTATAGACTTCAACCCACTAAATTATTTGTAAAAGGCAACTTCCAATAAAACTGCTGGAATACATTTTGGTCACACGGGATTTTAACATAGGTGAATTGTCTAACACTCAAAAAACATATATACACAGGATATTTTACACATGCCTGTCAGTGCAAGTTTTTTTTACACATGGGCATATCAACAAACACATCTGTCAACAAAAGTATAAAAAATAAAGGAGCTTACTTTCACCACGTAATTGAACCTTCTGATATCCTGAATTGCACTTGAAAAATCTAGGCGATTAAAAGCTTCTCCCAAGGTGCAATAGCCATGTCTCTGAGAAAAGGAATAAACGCTGGAAGTAGAAAAAAGCAAACAGAACAGAACAACCTCTCCCCCCCCCCCCCCCCCATCAAACAACATGGTCTATGAAAAAAAACACTGCCACACAACATAAGTGTACCTATACCACATGGTATATGAAAACAGATGGGTTATTTGGATCTATCAAGTACCTTGGTAATATTGCTTGATAGCAAGACCAGAAATTCATAATCATTGCCCACGCTGGTACAAAGTGTTTTGAGAATCTATTATGTCCCTATATGGTCACAAAGCTGATAAAGTCTAGGGCTACTATGCCACTAATTTTTTGTGCATAGGACTCAAGAATGACTATAAGAAATCATCCCTTTTAAAAGAACCAAAGGAAAACAGGTAAAGAGGAGAGTCAATTATCAGAAGACAAGAACAAGTTAATTCAAACAACAAAATATTTTGTCCACTCCGGGAACTGGCAAGAAATACAAGCAAATAGTCAAATATCAAAAGTACAACTAACTTCTGTACAAGTGGGGAGGGGAGGAAAAATTGTCCCAACATACACCTTATGAGGGATAGCAATGAGTGGTTTTAGGCAGTGTGTTTTGGCATAAGTGACCCTAAACCTACACCCAAGTTCCCACTTCTTTAGCAGAAGAACCTGCATACACAAAAGTGACTTTGCTACCTGCTTCCTTGTCTCACTTCAGCTACCAATGAAGAAAGCATTAAGTACAACTGAAAATGCACATACATACATATATATTTTTTAATATGAGAGTTGCCATTAAAACACAAAGACTATACAAACTGATGACCCAGAGTATGCAGGACTTACTTCTCTGGTGCTTTCCTTATGAACATAGATCCAATTTTCACGATAAAAACCTGAAATAGAAACAAAAGTACTTTTAGACTTCTGTTTGAGATAGTACATTCCAGGAAGACTTGGAAGAAAACAGACCATCCTCAATAAAATGCTTAATAAGAGAGGAGATGGAACAATTTTGGTGAGGCAAGCTTTTCAGAGCTGAAAAGAACAGCTTCAAATGTTCAGAAGTGACATACTTTAAAACACTCAAGTTAAACAACATTACACATCAAACAGGAACTGGGACCACCAGCAGATGTAGCACAGCTTTTTTTCTTTTATTTATTTATTTTTAACTGTGTACCAAAAAAAACCAGTCAGTTTCTCTTACAAGCCCCGATACTTTTCAGTCCATGAGGCTTCTTAGCACAGGAGGGAATAGAAATGCACAGCCTTTTATCATTGAAGGTTCTAATTCTCTAACCTATTGTTTTTTAAGATTCCTGCAGGAAAGCCAACTATGCAAGATCCATAATGGCAATTTCTACATCGACCTTTCAACAGTCTAAATACATTGTCAAGTGAACATTCTCTTACATACAACTGCTTCAGTATATTGAAATACTTTCTAAACCCAGGCAAGCTGGAGGATGCTTTAAGCTTCCTTTATGACAATCTGTTAATTTCAGAAGGTACAAATGACAAAAATCATTTTGAGATCAATGCACCAGGAGCCTCCATGGTTTGCTATCAACTTTTTTTTCCTTCTACTCACTCTACCAACCTCTCTATTTCAAGTACTTTACTTGCTGACACACAGTTGCAACCTAAAACACAGGTCCTCTTTTATAAACAGCAATCAACAGGAATAGATTTGATATTCCAATAAAGATATTTTTCAGGAAATTCAATACAAAGCCTTCACTAAAAGCATTATGACAAAATATTTTTACTCCTGAACTAATTCCAGGGGTATTTCTGTAAGCAGACATAGAAACAATTGAAAATAAAACTGCTGCTTCAGTAAGCAATGACTTTTCCTAAGCAGCCAGAAGAATTTCATCTAAAAATAGACCACAAAGCAGAACAGCAGTTTGCATTCAATACTTATTAATTGGGAATTGCTGTTCTTAATTGAATTACCTTTGAACCTTTGTAAATCTCACAGTAGATGACCAATGCTACAGTTCAAATAATATACATCACTCCTGACATTAGGACTTGATGCCAGTACAGAGATGGACATAATTTAGAAGACTATCCTATATATGAATGGCTATTTTTCTTTGAACCTACAACAGTCTAAAGGGAAATAACTCAGACTTACACTGTGAATCCGTGTTGTTCCTACAATGATCTTTCTTCCTTTTCTTGGCTGCAGATTCACAATCCTCAGAAGCGTACATTTCATCATCACCATCACCAGTTAAGATACTAAAATAAAGACATAATTAGAACAGCAGTAATTAAGCACCTTAGCCGCATAGAGCTTATAATTCTCCACATTAAAAAGCCTGGTAGAAGAAAAAAGTGTTTTTAAAATGTTGGCTGTCTACCTGAAGGTAGAAAGCAGCCTCTCTCACAATAAATGCTGCTATGTTCTTTTCTCCACAGAGTGCTGAATTTCATATGCATTTAATCACTTTGATACATGTATTTTCTCAGTAGCTAATGACCTAAGTCATTAGTGATATTTAAGACAGACTATTACGGAGACAGTAGTAGCTGAATGATTGGCTATCTGCTAAGTCCCACGATACAAAAGTCACAATTTAAAATGGACACAAAACTGCAGCACACAGGTGAAAATCAGCACAAAATTACTGGACAACCACACAAGGGTGGGGAAAAAAAAGAAACAGCAAAAAGGCCTCTTTCTTCTAACCACTAACAATTTTAGTGAGAAAAAAATAAGGAAAATCTCTTAAATGCATAAATCACATCATTGCCCACGACCTAGGCGTTATCATACTGTGTTAGCAGATATCACAGGGCATCCAGAACCATGCAGTGACCCCTAGCTCTTCCAGGGGACAACCAGCTATAGCTTTGTCACTTCTGAGAGAGAATTACATAACCTGACAGTGAAAATTGACTGTACCAATGATATTTTTCATATAAGTTTAATGTAGATGAACATTAGAATGTAAAAACTCTACTTGTGCTACATACAGATAAGGTTTCACTTTCCATTTTCAGAGAAAACTGTAAGGAACAGCAATTCAGATAATGAACACACAGCAATCCAGATAATGAGCGCATATTTTACATAGAGGCAATAGCTGATAACTAGATAACTATGATAACTAAATGCTGATAACTAGAATAACTCAGGGTATAGCATAGTGAAATTTAACTATAAGACTTATTTCTACATCATCATTTTTAACAAGAAAGCAGCATACAACACTTTTTCCATTCATCACTTTTCTTAAGATCTGGATTTGCCTGTTGAATCTATTTAGCAACATCAGTTTGAGGTTCAAATTGTACCAGCAAAACCCTAATGCTAAAACTGAAGGTCAGTGGTTTATGCAAAAGTAACCTGTAGTAAGGGATTAAATGGCAAAAACCATGTTAGTCTACTGCTACTAGCTTACAAAGTTGCAGTTCTCATATCTGAGCCATCTTTTAAGAAGAATGATTAAACACTGCACAAAAAGTTTAATTGCTCTAATGAGCTCAGCTTAATGATACTGATGAGTTTAGAAGACTCAGAAATAGGAATTTTCCCCTGAAGTTTAAACCCTGAAAAATAAAAAAACAAAACAAAAAACAAGAAAGCAACACACCTCTAATTAAGGTAAAGCTTAAACTAAGCCCTCAGCATGAAATTATGACTGAACGTATTTAAAGCATAGACACCAGTACTTCCATATTTTATGCAACACTGTCACATATCACATCTAGTCAGACTGCAAAAGAGTCCAGAGAAAAGACACTGGCAACCAATGAAAGTAGAACACTGACAACTTATTTGGATTATGTTGTGTTCTAACCTTCCAGTTTATTTGTTTTTAGTTTTGGTGCTCTGTGGTAGGTTACCCCCCCTGCCCAAAGAAGCCTTCCTAACAGAAATCTTTAAGTTCACTCAAACAATTACATTTTAACATTAACTATATCACCACATCCCATGAAAAGTTGTTGCAAAATTGGAAATAGAGCCCAGCACTCTCTGGTAAAGCCTCCAGCTTTATCACCCTAACGTCAGATACAAGTCACTGAGATCCAGGCTGATGTTCTGCCTACAGTTCAGGCAGAACAGAAATACACACACAAACCCAGAGCAATGAGCCAGGCAGGGCAGGAAGCATTGAGAAAGGCCATCTTTAGAACAGGAAGGTTTATCTGGCACAATTCCTACTTTAGTTCCTGGAGAGAAAGAGCCCCTGGAAAGCAATTTAGAGCAGTAACCTATCTGAAGTTATTTAAAGCCTCTCTCCTTCCCAGACATTTCCTCTAGTATCAGACAAACAAGCAAGGCAGCCTAATAAGAACAGTCAATTAACATAAAGAAGTGCAAAGAGGGCTATTTCAAGTAGGTTTGTCTGATATCCAAGTTCAGCCATGACATCCCAGGAATTCGTGTCATTTCAGAGACAAAACTTTGACTGTCTTTGAGGATTTTCTCACGTGAGGCTTCATCTCCTTGTGAAGGAGGAATTCACTGTTCACTCTGTGTGGAGTCCTTCCCTATGCATCAGTAATTATCACTATTCTAGGCAAAATGTGAGGGGTTCACATGTTTCCAGACTCGTACTGGAAAGGAAGTAAGGGTCCCACAGCTATCAGAAAGAACAGGACAGAACTACAGGCGGGTCTCCAGCAAATATTTGCCTTTCTTTATTCCTTGCTTTGAAGGGCTGGCTGTTCAGCAACAAAGCCACCACTCCCAGTACCAACTCCTACCTCTCCAACCGCCAAGATACAGCTAAACAAAGTCAAGGACGCTAAGTGCTACCTATGCCATTACACGTATGATAACTTCAGTTGTTACCATAGCACCACACCTAACATCTAACTGCACCTGAAAGGTTCTAACACATACTTAATACTGCCAGTGTGCAGCTGTTCTTACGTTCAAGTCTTGAAGAGCTTTTTCATAGAAATTGCTCTGTAGCTTCTAAAAAACAGAAGATCTCGTGTCCTACATGCAGCTTAAACTACAATATTCCACATTAAATAAAAAAAATATGCCAGAATTTCAACTCTATCAAAAATGTAGTTTCATGACATTATTTTAACAGCCTTCTGGGCCAGAAGCCTTTGCAGGGCTATCTTAACTGCAGCTATTCTTCTTCAGCCCCTTGCTTCCTTCCTCACGGACAAAGGATGGGTGTTTTTACCTATGGAGACGTACTCTACCTAGATATAGAAAACTCCTGAGTTTAGTGCCTGTACCAAACAAAGTTACAATATCTTTGTCAAATGCTAAAATTACCTGAGGCTGGCTGAGATCTGACGACTCCTATCGAATGCTCACAGAACTTCTGTTAACACCACAGTTTGCTTAGATAATCAGATGAAAGACACCACAGGCACAAATGACTACCCTGCCAGCCCAATCCAATCTCAGCTGCCCCTGCTTTGGGTTGGGTCTTTGGACCAGATGGCTTCCAGAAGTCCTTTCCTACCTAAATTATCCAGTATTTTGCATAGACATCAATCATTGTTTCGCAACAAAAGTTAACTCACAGATCCAGAGTTCTCAAGCTGTAGTGAAATTACTCCAAAGTCATGCTATTATGCCAAGTACCACCAACTTGAACACCACGGTTTAGTTTTACACAATATACATTTAAAGCTGCACATACTGAAGCAACAAAGAAACAAGACTAGGGGATATGGTGTGGTTTTCTTTGCTAAGTAGAAGACATAAGATGGAAAAACTGAGGAATTACTACAGATGAGGCCATCTGTTGCAGAACAGGGTGATTCTCAAGTTCAGGATTCTGACAAGATGGCAAGCAAGCCTAAGAAATTCCAATTACACAACATCCCCAATACCACACTTTTTTTATCCAGAGCATTTCATGACCGGTCCTTCCAAATGTATGTTCTTTTCCTAATTCTTAACCAGGTCTCTTCTCAAGCACTTTATTTAAATCCATTCCTAGCAATACAATTCCCAGAGAGTTCAACAGTAAGATCCCTCAAAACTAAGGAAAAAATGGAATACTTCTGCTTGAAGAAACAGTGAAAGCAGTCTAATTTTGTTCTTCAGAGAAAAGATTCCACATATGTATGTATATATACACACAGAATCACAGAATTATAGGGGTTGGAAGGGACCTCTAGAGATCATCGAGTCCAACCCCCCTGCCAAAGCAGGCTCCCTACACCACGTCGCACAGGTAGGCGTCCAGGCGGGTCTTGAATATCTCCAGAGAAGGAGACTCCACCACCTCCCTGTGCAGCCTGTTCCAGTGCTCCGTCACCCTCACCGTAAAGAAGTTCTTGTGCACATTCGTGCGGAACTTCCTATGCTGAAGTTTCAGCCCATTGCCCCTAGTCCTGTCCCCACGCACTACTGAAAACAGACCAGTAGACACTAAATATACTGGCACACATTGACCAAAAAATAAAAATCAACATACTATTAGGATCAGAAAAGCAAAAAGTCTTCGTTTACAGTGATATTCACAGAAATGATTATCACTGCTGTCATACTTGCCAAATATTCTTTAAAGCAATCTACTAAATACAAAGCTTTATTAGCTGTGCGAGTAAACATCAAAACTAGACTCCATCTGCCAATAAAAGATTTACAAAAGAAGAAAAATTATTCCTAGAGTATTTAAGGCAACTTTTTCTTCAGATATACACTGAAAGTTCTTCCAATGTTTTTCATATCCACGGCAGCCAGACTGTGTGGGGGAAAAAAGCCCAAATGGCATCAGTAACAGATGAACACAGGAAGTAAAGGCATAAAGAAATCTTGAGAGACTGCCCAGAGAGGCTGTGGTCTCATCTCCTGCTCTGGAGATAAATCCAAAAGCCACCTGGATGTGATCCTGGGCAACGTGCTCTCAGTGACCTTGCCTGAAGCACGCAGGGTTGGATTAGTTGATACCAGGTGGTCTCCTCAATCTCATCTCTCTGTGATTCTGTGAGACAAACTCAATAGCAATTCTTCACTGCTTGATTACACTTGAGGTTCATTTCACAAATTTAGAAAACACAGGAGTATGAGTAGAGCAAGTTCTGGCTTGCCAGTAAATTCCCACTAGATCAGATTACTTTCTCTATCATTTACTGGACTAACAGTAAAACACAGAATGTTCGCTTTTCTCATTATGATCACATTAAGCTGGAATTTATAACCAAGAACGTTATCCCTAAAAAATACTTCTTGGCAAAGACACAAAGCAGGAATCTGTTTGGATAAAGCCATTTGTATCACACCAGTGTGTGGGCACCTGCCACCAATATTACTTTATTTCCCTCTAAATCAACCTAATATGGTTACCACTCATTCTGCAGAGGCATATATGGACAAATAGAGCACTAGGTAACTGTCATAAAAATACAATGAGTCATGCTTTTAGAACAAAGGCAGTATATGACTACCATAAATGGGTCCGATCCAGTACACAATCAACAGAAATGCTTTGTTCATTTCAAGGTAACGTTTCAACACATTTGCTGCATCTTCAGCTTACAGATACCACTTTATGTTATGTAGCTCTTTTTTTCCTTAAGATTAAGATTCAGCTGCCTAAAGTAAGCAACTCTTGAAGTAACAGCAGAAAGATGGACAGTCTCCATAGGAGAAATGAACAAAGCAAACAGCTGCATCTGTAAGCTTCACGCACATAAAGAAATCACCTACCACAAGTTCAGTCAATTGCTGCCTTCCCACCTGCTATTAAGTAAAAATAACGTTCTGCATGAATTATTAGTCAATAACTTACACAGCGTGACTGATGTCATTAAGCTGACTGTTTCCACCCTGAAGTGCAGCTCCAAAAGGTTCAAATCGCTTCCATCCATCTTCTGTTTTAACCCACCTCCATCCAGGGGATCTCCAGTCCTGGCCCAAAAATGGCATGGTTTCTCTATAAGGAGCAAGAAGATGGTGTAGTATTTAACATTAATAAAACCTGCAAAGTTTGTTATGTCAGCTCTCTAACTTTGAAAAACCTGCAGCGGTCACATTGTGGAAATAAAGTTCTCTATAGAACATGCTGTTAAACATATTCAACATTTCAAGTACATTTTGGATTCCCTAACCTCATTCCTCTTATACTTCAGCTTTTCTCAGACTGAAGTAGGCTGCATAGTCTCTTTAAGGGAAATAGTTTCTGTAGTCCACGAAAAGAGGTGATAACCAAGCAAAATTAACCATGGCAGAGCAGATTGCAGGGGGCTCCACTGATTTTTGAGGTCTGAATTAAATGGTTGTTCATGTCTAATGAGCTCAAACCAATGTTTCTCCACTTATTCTTTTTTTCTCTGGTAAGCCTTCTAAATACCAAGATGCACTACACTGTATACTATGATGTTTCAGTACATAAATATATATTATATATATATATTTTGGCAAATGGATATTTTGAGGGTCATCTCCCTAGCTAGGCTATTACCTGCATACACAGGACAAATGGAGACTGCAGAATAACATCAGTTGTTAATGACTGAATTTCCTAGAAACAGATGCAAGTCAGCACAGGTCTGCCATAGTGCAGTGCTCTTCCCCAAAAAGAGGGTCACTTTTAACATGTAAATGCTAAGAATTTGAAGAAAGCATTCTTCAACACTTTAAAGAACCTGAACTTACAGCTTTTTGCCATCTCCTTCCCATTCACTGCACACATCCCATCCTTGGTTTGGGTAGAGATTTCATGTGCAGACCGCACAGAGCAACAAGCATTGTCTGTTAACATGTTTCAAATATAACACCAACAGCTTCATTCATAATAATAATGCATTTTCTAGCACCTCAACTTGAAATACATTAGGGCAGATTGGTCAAACATCACTGTGTACTTACATATCCATTCACACTCTTGACCAGCATCTATCCAACACATTAATTAGAGTAGGAGAAGAAACAGAAGGATGAAAAAAACCTCATGAAATACAAGCTGAGAGACCTTTTTCTTTAATTAAAAGAAACATCCCACAACATAATACAGAAAATGAAGTGTGCTGTCACCGCTGACACTGACAGAAGTCTTCCTGCTATCTGTATCCCAGCCTTCCTCTGAACCTGACAGGAATCGTTTCCAAAGCTTACCAGATCCTTCCCTCCAACCACCACAAACTCTATTCATACCTGCATTTGTTTCCCTACCTTGTTGGTGATTTAGGAATCACAATAGGCTTCAAAAAAACTTGTTTTTCTTCCACTAGTTTAGAACACCTCGCTTTTAGGCTGAAATTAAGACCTTTTTGTCTCTACAATGACTGTTTGAATAGCGGGTGTTCATGAGTACATTGCAAAATAAGACGCTTAAGGCACTTCAACACCCAGCAACATTAGCAACTGTTGTTTTTTTTTAAATGGAAATAGAGAAAACTAACAGAAAGATACTAAGAAAACAGCAGCAGAAGAAACAGTATTTTGAACTATGTCTAGAGATACATGAACTATTTCTAGTCAGCAGGTATAGGTATACCTCATCACCCCCAACAAGTTAAAAACTAGAATGAACTCAGAACTATAGTATATATATATACACAGGTTGAAGGAAAAAAAAACTACATCTTTTTAAGAATAGCTAAGAAATAATTGTTGGGAAAATGAAATAAACACTTAGAAGATATGCTTGCAGCAAGGTAGAATGCATATTCTTACTAGCTCATGGGGTAAGAGAAATAAAAAGGAAAAGCTTCCTGAAAACACCACAAGAAGACACAGAAAGCTTGGTTCTAAAGGATGGCAGCAGCAGGAATCCAAAGCTAATCATGATTTCCAGAACAGACTTGTTAGTAGGCTTTAAAAAGTCTTGAATCTTGGTAAAAGGTAGTTTTAGGAGTGCTACATAAAACTCCCTCCTGTGGAGCCATACAGGCATTTAAAATAACAAGCTTCAGCACACGTGCTACTTTCCAGACCTTTAGAATGATTTGGAAAACGGATGGTCTTCTTTCGGAAGGTTTCAACACAGAGTAAAATCTCTTTATCATCTGTGTTTCAAATAATGATATTAAGCGCTTTCAAAGGAGTGGCAGCCACAAGAACACCCACAAAGACCACCAACGCCTGCTCCAGAAGTCTTGGAAAGCTGTACTTAAGATAGATTCAAGGAGATACGTGTAATTTTTCCACACAAAAAACATTAACAGATGAAAAAAAACCGCTAAGATCATCTAGTCCAACCATCCACCCACCATGATGATGCCGCTAAATCACACCATTCAGTGCAACACCAACAAACACCTCTCAAAAACCTCTAGTGATGGTGGCTCCACCACTTCCATTCCCAGCCTGTTCCAATGCACTACCACTGTTTTCCCCAGTATCCACCTTGAACCTCCCCAACACAAGTCAAGGTTGTTATCTAGTACCGTCTAGTATGTTGAGTACATTATCTTTTTAAGAGTCAAAAGTAAAAGCTATTAAAAAGATCAGATTATACTTAAGAACTTTGTGGAAGATGACAGTCTCTGTGAGGCTCATACACACTGACCTATTGATGTGTCCCCCCAAAACACAGATATTCTTAGCCCAAGACACAGCCTCACTATCACACAAACCAAGAGTGTATCCCTTGAGGAGCAGTTCTCAAACGGTGCTCGTATGGATAAGGGTTTGGGGTTCTTTAACACTCAAAAGGACTTCTGTTCTGATACTGAGCTATTTGTTCAACTTCCCACAGCAACTAGTGTGGAGAAAAAAAAATAATCTGAGACTGCATAAGGAGTTAATGGAGCATAACCTGGTCTTATTGACCTAAACATGGTTTAGTGACAGAACTCTGTAGGTCAGGTTGATGACTGGACTTGATGACCCTGAAGATCTTTTCCAACCTAGATGATTCTACTGTCATCATTCAACAACAAGGGCTTAACAGAAGACACTACTTGCATTTAACTTGCACCTAAAGCCAAAGAGGAGCAAGAATCCTTCATTTTGCAACACACAGCCTCCCCCCATGTGGGTGGCAAAAAGGACAGTGGAGACAAGAGCCGCACTAAAGAAGCATGGAAAGAAAAGCACAGAAGCCTGTGTATAGCATGAGATTAACTGCCCTAGACACCCATCCACTTGTAAAGGAGCTCTGTTTAATATGAGATTGGCAACTTATCACAAAAGTAAACACTACTACAAAGACATTTATGATTGTGGCAATACATCCTATTACTATGCCACTCTACTAGAGAAAGGCTCTTCTGTGTATATATCCCTATACTCCAGAACATATAATTACGAGTCAAACCATTCTTGTTATTTCACAGTAAGACCATAGGATCTTAAAGTCTTTCTACCCAAGTCATTCTCAGATGGACCAAGTCAATGCTCTCATGTTTCCCAGCAGTGCAACAGCACACCCTTCCTTGTAACACTAACATTACCTTTTCAGGAGCTCAATCTTCAGTAGGAACTGGACCTTCACACTCACGCTACAGACAGGTGATGTTCTTCCAGCCCTATCAGCCTCTATGACTCAGAGGTCAGAGTCTGATTTGCCTTCATCCCCAGCCCACATTTCTTCACGTCAAGTGGTTGCCTCAAATCAAACCTTATAGTGCAAAATACTGACTCAGCCACTCAGCTTCTCCTCTCGCCCACCCCAACTGCACCTCTTACTTATCCAAAACCATTTAAAGACACCCAGCCTGTACAAGACCCATTTTCCAAGAAGCACAGATAAATGCTCCTCCCTTTCATTAGACTCCCTACCTGAAGCTTCTCCCCTCTTCCTTGCTGCCATCCTTTGCTCACCTCAGCTCTCTCACCCTCCTGCAGCCCCCGATACACCCTCACTCCAGTCCCCCACACAGGCTCCCATCCACCCTCCCGCACTCCGTCCCCTCATGCCCAACACCGGCCCATTCCCCCCACTTCATGCCACCGCAGCTCCTCTCTCAACCCCCTCCCGCCACGTCTGCCCACACCCAGCAACCACCGAGTTGGCGAGACCCTCACAAGCAGCCCCAGCTGCCTCCTACTCCGCACACGATCCCTTCCCCTACCCCCATACCTGCCGGCGGCAGCACGGCTCTCGGCAGCGCGCTGAACGCAGGCCGCGGCACTATTGACGGAAGTAACATGGGGCCGCGCTGACCCCACCCCCGCGCCGCGCTGATTGGCCGCCGGCTGCGGCGCTTGTTGCTACCCGGCAGCGCCCTCTTCTATTGGTAGCGCGGGGAGGTGACGTCAGAGGCGGGCGGGGGCCGGGCGGGAGCGGGAAGCGGGGCGCACGTGTCAGTGTTGTGATGGGGACACGGGCGGGGGGCGGGGCTGCCGGCAAGAGCCGCTTCCTGCCGGCGACCCGGTGTTGTAGGTGGAAGCCCATAGGTAGGCACAGCCGTGAGCTTGGGTGTCTGCGGGGGTGGGGCTGTATGTCACAAATGACAACATAGCGACTTCATGACAACCCTTAGCTTCTAATAAGCTCTGGGAGTACAGAGCCCAAGAAGCAAAGCACTCAGCAGAGACAACGAAAGGCTTTTATCTCCCTGAGCTGAACGCTAAAGCACAGCTAAGCAGTGTGGAAGCCCGCTCAAGACCATAAGGCAACCACATGTCCAGTTCTAAATGCAAATACAGCCATGGCAAAGGCAGCAGATCCTCATGGAAGAAGACTGTAGGCCACACTATATCCTAACTGCCAGTAACCTACTGTATTGCATTAAAGACCTTTTCTTGCACCTTTGGATATTGGTCTAACAAACTCCTTCCTATTAAGGAAAGAAATCATTTTGCCTGCAGGTTTCTTCCCTGCTTTCTCTATGCCTGTTCAGGAGTCATATGAAATGTGAAGGTAAAACAAGAGCACAGTTACCTTACGGCTCCAATCTTTTAGGACAGGTGGGTTTTGACTAGTGGAACATCATGAGCTGGCCATCTAATCCCAGGGTAACAGGGTTCAAAAACGTGGTGTGGTACGCTTGTATTCAGCTGAGGATGAGGCAGTGTTAAAGCTCTGAAAGAGAGTAAGCTTTCAGGGCAGAGAGCACTCAGATACTATTGTCCATTAAAGAAAGTAAGCAAGATGGTAAGGGACACCCTCAGGCGTTTGTCCTGCCCTCATCTCAGAGCTAGTAGATTGATGTCACAATGGTCACTATAGGAACAGGAAACAGAAGCAAACTTTGCTGTATAGAAGCCTGTCTCCTTCCAATACCCTTGCACGACACTTCAACATGGAGAAGGATTTCCTTAAATATTGCCCAAACAGTGAACTGTGTTACTTTACAGAGCCTTTGGGGGCTAAAGAAACTTACAGACAGGTGGACATGCAAGCAGTTTGTAAGCCATATTTTTCATGTGGCATGCACAGAGCTGGTACTCACAGCCTTTATCATCCAGCCCACCCAATGTCTCATGTCTTAGAAAGCACACAGTGTGAAAGGAGGGAGCAGAGGCTGCAGTGACATGGGGTTTTTTGTACCTTTTTTGTTTGTTTGTTTTCTATTTTATGGGTACAAGCAGAGTAAGGACAAACGTGTCCTCCCAGCTTGGGTAGCTGCAAATTTACTGTAATAGCTGGGACATATAAGTAATTGGGTTTGCCATGACAATTGCTCTGTTTCCTGAATATTCTCCAGTTGTTGTTGTATTTTTCCTGATGGTTTCGGTGTATTTATATAAACTGTACATTAGAGAGAGCTGCAACAAAGTGATGCTTTAAAAAATTAATTTGGCACAAAATCACTTGCAATAACTTATCGATTTTATTTATATCTGGATCTACTCCAACTCTTATCAAGATCTTGTGCTAATTTGACAAGAATATGCAGTGTTTATTGCCTGTAGTGCTGAATCGTCCTCTCTAATGGAAATGTAATTTTAGCTCTCCTTACTCCTCAACATAGGAGAAAAGAAAATATTGTTTTAGGGGGATTTCAAACATTTAAATAACAATGAAACTTGGAGACACTGAAGACAAATCCACTCAGTGATGAGCAATTGATTCTTGAGTAACTCAGTAATATTTGACACTCACACATATGTGCCTCAGACATTCTTCGTAGAATTCCATGTGAATTTTTCCTTCCTAGTGTCACAGCCCTCATCTGGGCCTTCTCTATTGTGATTTACTAATTGTAAAGCAGTTTGAAACTTTTGTTCTGGAAATTGGACAAACTGGTCTGCAGTTTGACTGTAATTTTGATTATTTCAGAAGAGTAAAAACGAAGATTGCATTAATTCCAGATGGTCTCTGGTTTTACAGTTTGGGTAATTACCATGGTAATGGTAGCAGGTCCGTATGAATGGTATAGATGATGCCCTCTGGATCGTCTTCATGTTAACGTAAATTTAGGAGAACTAAATAAAATGGCAAATTCCATCATTTCCTGCTAAGCTACTTAAGTTATGATTTCTATCTAATAAGCCACAGTGAAGGTGAATTCTCTAAATAAGCTAATTCTCTAATAGCTTGTACCGATAGAAAGCCAAGGCATTTGATACTAAGTTGTTTCACTTGTAAGAACTGAGATACGATTAAAAGTAAAAGAAACCGTGTTATGTAGAGTGGCTTAGAATAACCTCCTGGAGAAGGTGAAGCAGTTTTTCATCTGTGTTCTTGTTACTTGAAACACACGGTTTGCAAATATGCATCACGTCTAATGGATTCCGATATTTCTGAGAAATCATCTGAGGATGAGGGTTGTCGTGGATGCAAATGGCTTTTCTGCCTTTGGGAGAAGCATTTTCAATTTGCTGAGTAATCACTGTACATATTTCAAAGAACAGAATAGTTGTGGCAAATAATACCAGAGCCTGATTCAGTTACTTAGGAGCATTTCATGCTAAAAAGAAAAGAAAGGGGAAAGTGTTGTGAATGCCATAATGTCATCAGACAGCAGAAGGGAGCTTAAAATGGTAAGGAAGGCAGAAGTCAGAGCATTTTATAGGTAAACCCAAACTGGAAAAGAACACATAATCCAAGCAGTTACATTTTTTCCAAGGAGTCAGTTGCTTATAATTTCATTTTTCAGGAAGGCTTCCAACTAGTGAAAAAATAGCAAAGCTTGGATAAAAACCTTTTTGTCCTGACTGTTATTTAATGTGTGATTTCCAGGGTATTACATAGTTCTCCTGAGCTTCTTTTGTGGCTGGCATCAGTTTTTTCCAAATATTTGTCACCAGTATTGCCAAAAGAAGAGGTAATTGTCTTCATTATTCACCCTAGACTACAAGAAAATGAATATATAAGGATGAGTGTAGGTGTGTAAGAGAGCATCCTCCTCCATATGTTTGTCTGCGGGGTCTCAGATCCAGCTCTGGGTGATGTAGCCTCTGGAAGCAGGGGTCAGTGCTGTGGGAAGCAGTTTGGCCTGTCCACGTACCTTGCTGAGGCCAGGACCTGACATCAGCCTGCAGGCTGCCTGGCCTGACCATGGACCTGATGGTCTGGTTGGACTTGGCCACACTGCTTGTGAGCCTGCCATCTTGTCTCTGGCCTCCCCCTAAGTTTCTGCCTGCCCAGGCTGCAGGGAATGGAAGTAAGAAATGTCTCATGCAAGCTTGGTGAGCAACTGAATTCACATATATGGATTTTTTATTCTTTTTTCTGTAGGTTAATAATTGCATTCAAATGTTGATTATTTTTTTATCAGACATTCACCAATCAATGTTGAATGTCAAATAGTAGCATAAAGGATGTTTATTGTATAGTAATTCACGGCTAATTGTAAAAATATTCTGATTGGAAGGAACAGTATTCGATATAGGGCAAAGTATTTTGAAAACTAACAATTATTCCAAGGGAAAAAAATGGTAGCAGTTTACTAGGAAATAACACTCAGGGAAAAATAAAAGTTTCAGTGTCACAATGAAGAACAAGATTTTAGTTAAACTGCAGAGAAACAATCTGAAAAACAGCATGTACCGTATCTCAAAACAAATCTTTAATTGAAAGCACTGGGACACCAACAGAAATTACACCGTTTGATCAATGATAGGTTGGATACTGCAGCTAAGTCATTCGTGGTGGGTGAAATCTGAGATCAAGACTGAGATTCAGAGAGGAAATTTTCATTTTTCAGATATGAGCTTTGTTTATATAAGTGAGATAAGTAAGAGCAGAAATAAAGTAGTTAAGGAAATTGCTGCATGGGATAGATTTTTGTAGTTGTTCAGACTATAGGGGTCGGTAAGAAATGACTTCTAAATTGAAGATCGTTGCTTTTGTGCTCAAGAAGATTGGTGAGGGATTTTCTAACCTTCTACATGAAGCCTTTATTCAGAAATCCAAATCAAACAGAGCTAAATGAATTTTTAGGAGACTTACTGCACTGGTATGTTACCAGCTGTTTTTTCTGTATTTGTATGCATCCACAGAACCAGTGGTTTCTTTTATATTAGTGGTTTTGAACGTGTTCATAAGTGAAAGTGACTACTACTGCAAAAACTAGGGGTATATACAGCTGACAGAGGATGCAAATCAGAACTAAAGCCAATGCTCGAATAATTGAAATAGACATAAAATTAATCTAGAAATGTGGAGATATCTAATCTGTATAGAGGAGATGTTCTCCCTTTTTTTCCTCTCTCTTTCAGGTTTTCCCATAGGAGGGATTGAAACGATCTGATATCTAATTAATTTCAAAGAGAAGCTTAATCGGTGTATTGGAGAGGCTTTGTGATATAGTTGAGTCTGACTGCAGGGAAGTGAGCGAAAACTAGTAGAGATAAGAGACAGGCTAAGAAAAATTGTGCTTTATGGTTCTACAATGTGATACGTTCTGGTGTTTCAGTGTTCAATTAAAGGAGATGGCTAACAGAACTGCTAACTGCTAAGGGTATATTTGCTGAGGAAGAGAGAAAAAAAGGAAAGGGAAAAAGGTAACTGGAGAGTTTGTAAAGAAATTAGATTCTTATCAGTTTGACTGAACCTGACAAATAGGTTCACACACAGTAAGCAGTCTCAAACAGAATCATAACATTGCTCACACTAGCAACTAAGCAGAAAATGAGGAGGATTGGGGAAATATAGGAAAAGGGGAAATGCTAAACTTATAAAACCAATTGGCCTGGCCACACAACAGGTGTAATAATTGTGGTAGTCAACTTACATTGCCTTAATCATGGTAGCATGAGAACAGAATCAGGCTGACTGGTTTATCAAAAAATGTAATGAAAGCCCACAAACATTTAAACTAAGTATTTCATCTACATGAGATGCAGAATTCAAACTTTGAGCAAGCAAAGGTAAAACTAAATATATTCTTCATTTACACATCCACTCACTTATTGTGCTTTAGCTTACAAGTATCAATGAAATGAGGTTCTAGTTTCATAAATGTCCTGCTTCAAGTTTACTGAACTGCACGTGCATGGTAAAGAAAGAGAAAATGTATTGTACAATAAAAACTGTGTTTGAAATCTTGTACAATTGTGTCTTTCCATGGACACAAATAGACTCCAGATTTACTTCTGAAATGAGCTAAACAATTTCTTACTGCAATTACTTTGATTCTATACCTATGTCATTTTTCAGAACTGGAGATTATTCCACCCTTAATGGAGATTTTCTCTGGGAAATTTTGCATGTTGAACGTGGCTTAATTTCTTGACTTCTTAGTAGTTTTCCATTTCTATCATGGAATCATAGAATCACTCAGGTTGGAAAAGACCTTAAAAATCATTGAATCTAACTACAACCTAATCATACTACCCTAACTCTAACAACTACTCCACTTCACTAAATCATGTCTCTGAGCACCACATCCAAACAGTTTTTAAACACATCCAGGGATGGTGACTCAACCACCTCCCTGGGGAGCCTATTCCAGTGTTTAACTACCCTTTCTGTAAAGAAGTGTTTCCTAATATCCAGCCTAAGCTTACCTTGGGGCAACTTTAGGCCATTTCTCCTTGTCCTGTCACTTGTCACCAGTGAGAAGAGACCTGCCCCGCTCTCACTTCACCTTTCAGATATTGGAAGAGAGCAATAAGGTCACCCCTCAGCCTCCTTCTCTCCAGACTAAATAGCCCCAGTTCCCTCAGTCGATCCTTAAAGGGAACATTTTCCAAGCCCTTTGTGTATGTTGTTCTTGTAATTTTGACAAGGTAAATGAGGGGAGGAGCCTAGAAAAAGATGGGTACAAAAGGAAAAACAGAGTTTCCAAGATAAAAACAGTTATTTCTATAGAGGTAAACAAGAGAATTAGGGTTTGGGGATAATCAGGTGTTGAACATTGGAGCACTGTAAATTCTCCTGGTGAGTATGTCTGCTTCTGTGGAATGCATGCTTTGTCCTGATGCTCATTTTTTACTACAAAGGTAGTTAGTGCCCTGAGTTATGTTTATTACCTCATTCTAGGATTTAAAACAAGAACAAAATTATGTGACTTTTTTGACAAGAAATGATGTTTTGGTGGCTTTGGGGCACTGAGTCATCAGAGACTCTTTGTGTATCAAATTGGTTTTTAATGGCTTCTTTCTTTCAGATGTGTTATTGCTGCCATTAATGGTGACAGATAGATGGATACAGTTTATGCTTTCATCCCTTTCAGGTGTCCTGTTATGCCTCTGAAACCTCCCATTATTCATTCTCTCCTTTGAGTTATGATGGCTTTATCTTCAAAAACACTGTTCATTCTTGAGCTCAAGGCCATTTCTGGATGTAGCTAGAGGGAGTCGCTGTCATGTTTAAAGTTCATCACCTCCTCACAGCAGCTGTCAATTAGTTGGTTTTGAGGTTCTTTTTTTTCTTAGTCCTTGTGCACATGTAAGCCCTCCTGTTAGAGTTTTATGAGAAATAAATGATGGTTATGATTTACATATTGTCACTTGTTTCTGTTAAGAGTGATTTGCAGTTTTTCTAAAAGAGGGTGGCACCAAAGGACTACCAGCCCAAGCCAGAGATGAAGCAGCAAACAAGCTGACAAAATCCATAGCTGGTAGCATATTACAGTGATGGATTTCAGAGTAATTTTAGCCCTTCCTGGAAAGATGTGAAGATGAATGATTCTAGTGAATAAAAGTAAAACCTGAAGGTTGATTGCTATAGTTTGCTGCAAATGCAGGTAATTTAACTATTCTTTAGTCTAGCAGAGATTAGTATATGACCAGTAATTTTAAACCTCATCACTAGCAGTCCTCAGGACTAGTAGTCCTAATAATCTGTGGTTGTAAAGAGATTCCTTTGGCAGCGCTAAACAGCAAAAGCCTTATAAAGTAATATATCTTGTGAAAATGGAGCACAATATACATTTATGGTCCTTATTCACAGCCTTGTTCACCAGTTAATTATAGTCCCTAAATTCAAATTGCCCACTGAAGAATCTGAAATGCTAGCTTTTTAGTGTTATTGTGAGTTTGCCCAGTAAGGCTTTATGGGTTGAACTTACTGCATTTGGTTATTTGTTCTTTGTTTACTATATTCATGTGAACACCACTTTGTATGACAACCTTTCTTAAGTACCATCCAAACCTCAGGGGAGTCAAGGAGGATTCTGATCTTTATTTCACAGAAAACGAATCAGGCTTGTTTATGCAGGAGAAAAGGAATGAGATGTATGCCAGAGCAGCTGTAAATTTATAGCTGAATTCAGAGCCAGTCTAGCACTAGAAACAGTTGTGAAAGATCTAGACAAATCTTAGGTTAGTTTACGTCTTCTTTTGCCTTGCAAGAATGAAGAAGTAAAACCAACATTCTGTTTGGAGTCACAAATAGATTTCTGCATAGCCCTTGGAACTATTCTACTACACGGTGCAGGACTCCTTGGCTGTCATTTTATCCAGTTGTCAGCAAGGTTTAGAGCTATCGATTCTGAGTATACATTTCTTCATTTGCTTGTTGGAGATTTTGATTATGTTATTATGGCATATTAGATGTAGAATCTATGGGAAGGCATAAGGATGTCAAAGGTCTTGTGCACAGCAAAAATCTTTTTAGAGAAGATAGAGCTGGAAGACACGTAGATTTCATTTGTTATTTGAAACATAAGCAATATTGAAATAATTAAATCTTTTCACAAGCCTATTAAGATAAATTGATTCATGAAAACCCATATTAGACTAGAGAAGCAGCAGGAAGTGAGCAATGTACCTTTCAGGTTGGAAATTTATACTAGCAAGTACCAATAAACAAAGTGAATAATCCTGCTGATAGCATCAGACATGCTATTTAGACTAACTTTGCATAGTTAGGTGTATACTTATCCTATCATCTAAAGCCAAGAATTGCTTATGTATTTTTCCCATGCAAGCACCCAAGTTATATGAGTGTAACATTTACTGATCAGCTGTTTGTACACAAAGGATAAATTAATGAATGTAAAGTTCCAAGAAAGGAGCAGAAGCCACGGTCCCTTGATTCTCTTTTTTTTTTTTTCTTTGCTTCTTCTGCTTCTTTCTTCCTATCCTGAGTTTCTGGGTTTCAGACACTGTACCTCCCACACTACTTCTTAATAAAAAACAAAGGGCTTCCATACACCACGCAGTAGACAACTGTGGGCTGGTAGCCTAACTTCTTTCAGTGAGCTTTGGGGTTCTGTGAAGACTTTTACTCTTCCCAATTTTGACCTGAGAAAATACTTTCCCAGACCAATATTGTGCCCCTGGAATGTGGTCATTCTCCAGTTGTTTTTGTTTGTTTGTTTGTTTTCTTGCTTTTCTTTTTGAAAATAAGGTATTTAGCATCTGAATCATCCCATGGATCCTTTGAAAATATGAATAGAATCATAGAATCATAGAATCTGAATCATCCCATGGATCCTTTGAAAATACGAATGGAATCATAGAATCATTAAGGTTGAAAAAGACTCAGATCATCTAGTCCAACTGTCAGCCCATCTGCACCATGCCCACCTAACCCTGTTTCTCAGTTTCACATTTACCCTTTTCTTGAAAACCTCTACCTACAGTGACTCCACAACCTCCCTCACATTATTATTATTATCAACAACAATAATAAAATTGTACAGATTGGCTTCATTCACATTTTTATCTGCAGCATCATGGAAAATCAGGACAAAGTGGCATAATTTTAAATCAGAGTAATGTAACAAGTATCTCAGGTTTTCTCCAGTGTGTGTCAATAGTATCTGCTTAGTATCTGCTCAGTAGTAGCAGAAGCTTTGGTAGATACAACACTTAAAGCATCCTGTGGAGCCCATCACCTGTTGTGTGGATCTTACACTACATGCAAAAGGATGGCACATTTTAGGATTCTTTTTCAGGTGATCTTCATCACATGGGCATACATGCATTTGTGCTATGCATTGTGATTGCACTGGTAATTAATTACTGCTGTTAACCTCTACGCTTACATTATTTCTTCAGCTTTGTGAGGAGGCAGAGGTTACCTATTGATCAATGGAGTTATCACATCATTCTGATTTACATGTCTGGAAGATATTAAAATTTGTTGTTGCTAAATTAAAAAAGTTAATCACTTTCCTGCATTCATCTATATTAAAGAGATCGTTTCCTGATTAAACTTACTGACAGTTCTAAAATGCAAATTAATGCCATTTACTATTTTGTGTGATTATTTTTCAGCACAGATTTATATTTTATGTATTTTATTAAATAAAAAAAGAAAAAAAAAATGCAAAAGAACATTTGCACTACCTATGTCAGAGAGTGTGAAGTCCTAACTGGAAAAAAGTGATATTGCTGAGGTGAACTGGCCTCAGTAACTTTGATCAGAATTTGGCAGGGTAAAGACTGGCTCCGAGGTGCTTTATTCTGCAATATAATAAGTAGGATCTGCATCATCTCTTGGATACAGGCTGTTATTCCATAACACTGGTTCTATCACATCGGAAAAGGTGTTTGCCAAAATATCTGCACCCAGTATCAGTAAAAATCCCAAGTTATTAATCCCAGTATTTATTGATATGGGGACAACGGGATTTAGCCAGTGTATTTTTAAGCAGCTCCCATTGGCTTGTGAAATCATCATCAGTCACATCCCATGCTTCCTACAGTAGCTGCATGTCAGAGTTCCACAAAGTCACAGACTGGCCAAAGTTGGGAAGGACCTCTGGGTCCTCCTGATGCAATCCCTGCTAAAACAGGGACACCCAGAGCAAAGTCTCCAGGTCACACTCCGGTGGCTTTTGAAGATCTCCAAGGAAGGTGACTACGACTTTATGGACAACCCAAGCCAATGCACAGTCACTCACACTCCTACAACAGCTGTTGCTAAGTGCTGTTTATAGGATCATAGAAGGTAAATTATCATTGACAAAACTGCCTGAAGTTCACTGCCTCTCCTATGAGAATGTTTCCATCTGTAGTTTTACCCTGTGTAATCAACATGACTAGCAAAATGGTATGATCATCATGGTGCAAAACCAGGTGCTTATCATGTTCTGGTCTAACAGCTTTCTTGAATGGTGAAAGAGTTGAACTACTTGCATATTTGCTTATGGCACAGATCTAGAAGTTAGTGGAATTTTTCTCTGGGTGAAGAAGGAATGAGGCAGGGTAAAGCACACTCTACTGTTCTTATTCTCACCACTTAAAACCTCTAAATGCTTACCTCCTTTTCATTGTATCGTAGCCAATTTAGCTGTAGTAGTAGGTGAGAAAGCAGGTTCATTAAAAAGAGATAAAGACAGGGTTTTTCAACTGTGTCTGTACCAGGCTGGAGAACTTGTTTTATTTTTGCATCAGAAAAGTTAATGAACCAAATTCGGTTTGAACCTTACTTGATTCTATCAGTGTAACTTACTGTAGTAGCGGTACTGAATTGCTTGTTTGTTTGTTTGTTTGGTTTGTTTTGTTTTGATTTGATTTGATTTTCAGTGTTTTATTTATTTATCTTTAACACACATGTACTTTGAGCATCACGAGAGATGATAACACAACCTGCACAGCTTCCAGCAAAGCAAGAAAGAGGCAAGTACTGGCAGTGCTGGAAGTGGAAGGAAAGGTTAGACTGATGAATTCTAGTGGCAGCAGTACTTCAGTGACTAAAGCACGGAGTTCAGAGGATGGAAACACATTATTCAAGTGCTATATACTTTCACAGCATAATCTATCATGCATCTTCTTTTCCTTGGATGAAATTGCCTTTTAGCAACATCAGCACAAATATTTGGAAGAGGACAGAGATACATATGGCTTGCACTATTTCACAAACAAATTGCTTCAGCGGAAAGCATGCCTTTCCATTTATCTTCTCAGCAAATCCTTATAGTTAATCATAGCAACTAAGTGCCGTGCTGTTCCATATGTAAGCACAATAACAGTGGTACAGAAGTTTACACGCATACAATAGAGTCAGAGGAATCGTGAGACCTGGGAGTGTAGAGTTAATATCCAGAGAGGAACACCGCACGAAAAGAGGAAAAAGTTGCACATTCCTTGAATCTTACTTTTTCCAAGGCACTTTCTTTTTTGGCTTAAGCTTTCACCTCATATGCTCCTTCATGTATCACTGTGTTCTATAAGATTTAACTACTTGATAGAGTAAGAAGCAGTAACGTGGGTAATGCATGTTAATTCTGAACTCACTGAAATCAATGGCAAGATGCCAGTGGAATATGGCATGCCAAAAAAATTTCTTTTAATGTGGATTCGGTTCTATGAAAATGCTGGCTTAAAAAAAAAACAACACACGCACACACAAAAAACTGCCTGCTCTTTTTCTTAATACAGGAAAATGCCACAACTGTATCCCTTTTCTCTAGCCATTTGCTGTTATAATTAATTGTTGGGTTAGATTGTGCTCCAGGGTTCCAGACCTAATGGGATTGTCTTGGCAGCTTTGCTGTATCTTCACTTTAATCAATTATGTAATCAAATTGTCCTTGCTCCTCCAGTGTTCTGCAGATCTCTCTTGGAGTGATTAGAAAAGATTTAGAAGATACTACGTGCCCTCAGTGAGCATATAACTCCAAATCTCATTACCATTTATAAGGAATATTCAGGACAAGACTACTTTAACGAGAGGCCCAAGTCCCAGTTTAGGCTGTTAGTAATTTTTTTTCCGGACACCATGAGAGTGAGTTAAGGTAGCATTTGTCTCATTTCATTTAGCCATTTCCACTGTAAATATCTTCACTCAGTCCTAGGTGCTAGAATAGGCCTCAAGCTGCTGGAGTTCAACAAACCATTGGACAATGCTCTCAGACATAGGATTTGAATCTTGGGTAGTCCTGTGTGGAGCCAGGGGTTGGACTCAGGCATGCTTATGGGTGATGTTTGTGCTTGTATGAGATTACTGCCTATTGCTGTTTATGTACTCAGTTAGGGCGAAATAGGTAATTTAAAGGCATATCAATATTTGACCTGTTTTACGTCTTTACTTCAGGATGAGATCAACTGAAAGTACTCAACATCTTTCCAATAGGTAGGAAAGGAACCTAAGAGGTAAATGTCTGTGTGGTAAATATACATAATTAGGTGGTGTTTAATCCCTCTGTGATCATCTGCAGGAGATCCTTTATTCACCCCAGCTCCTGAGGAACAATTTCTGTCCTCAGCATAGCTCCCAAATGGTGTACCATGACTAAGTGGCCAATCACAAATATTGTTTCCTAGCTGACCTTGAAAAAAACAATATTAGTAGAAGCATTTGAAGATATATGCCCTACCTAACCACATGTAAAAGGAAAGTGGAACTTTAAATACACTGCTGTTTTTTGACACTAGATGGCAACACTACACATTAGAAATAAATATTTCTCCAATTGCAAAAATAAACATAACTTAAGGAATGATCAAAATGAGTACACTAAAGAGAATAATAGAGAATATTTTCACATGAAATTGAAAAAAAAAAGTCAAACCATATGTAGAATAACCTACATTTCCTCTAGCGAGATACAGAACCTTAAGAAACTCTCATCTGAATCTATTTTTGAAGAGCTTATTGTTACATTCAGTTAGAATGTGCCCTCCCATAAAGAAACATTTTTCAGAGATTCACCAGTCTACTCAAAAGTTACGGGTAACTTTTCCTGACTGGGTAAGTAAAGAGGGTCTGAATGCTAAAGTCTCTGTTGTATTAGTATATCTACTCCTTTTATGCCTGATTAATTAAGTGAATGCATGATTTTTTGGTACTGGCAGCATCTTTTTCTGTCCTGATGCACTTGAGGGTGGGTAGCATGGCTTGTACATAAAGCAGGTAGCATAGCTGTGTCTGTATGGGAATTCACAGCTACTCAGGGAAACTTCCCTGTTACTCACTTCTCATTGGTTTAAGGATAATTTATCTGTCATTCTCATTGTGATGACTTCTATGATGAAGTTCTCCTTCTCAGCTACACTGCCATTGGAGTCTCCCAGCTGTGATGTTTGCAGAGCATCCCATAACTGTCAATATTACATGAGTGCTGAGAGTGATAGTTTTGTGATACCGCAGTCCCATCCTTACAGTAAGTGGGAATTTAGGAATAGTATGGATTAGAATAAACAACTGTGTAAGGATTACCAAAATGTGGATGGAGTACATCTAGTCTACACACAAATATACCCTTTTAATACTGCTACTGTTTTGAAAGGAAAGAAAAAAACATCCTATTTCTTTTGTAGAATGTCCTTTTGAGCTGTAGATGATTTTCCTGCTAAACAAAGTGGGCACTGACTACACCAGCATGCTGCAGTTTTCTGCAGTCCTAAAACCAGAACAATAATCATGAGTAAAAGAATTTACAGTAAAAGAATGTAAAAAGATCCTTAAATATGTGTACATATCTATCCTTCTTATGTGTGTGTGAGCTACTTACATATTTTCTTATAAAACTATGCAGCAGAGTAGAGATCTAGAATTTAGGCAGTGAGGGTGTCTCTGAAACAGCAAGAGCCACATCTGTATTGTCTTTTAAGTGTTCTCTTTCATCTACTCTCAAGCAAGAGCTCACTAAGAATCCACTTTATCTCTGTTCAGGTCTATGCTATGATCAGATAGTACGTGTACCCAGGATTCAGGTTTTTGGGCTTGTCAGTGGATAATTCTGGGGAGAGAAACTCTTTATCACCGAGAACAGGCAAACTTCTAAGCCAAAGGCTTGAAGTCCACAGAACAAATTCCAGTTCTTGTGTGACTGTGAGGTGAGGTTTGTCCTAAGGGAAATATTTTTGGAGGAGAGAAACAATGACCTTTCCTTACTGTTAGGTGAATATGGTAACTTCATAATTCATGGATGTGGGATACAAGGCAGAAAGATTAAGTGAACAGCTCAAGGCTATAAAGAAAATTTTGTATCAGAGCCTAGATCAGAAGAGAGGAATTGCTGACTCCCAGAGCTATGCTAAGATACCTCTCTCTGTTACAATAGTCCTATAAATCATCCTAAAAGCCAACAGTAATGCTTTATGAGTCTCAGCACTGCAGATGCTATTAGTATTGTTGAGAAAGAAGGGACTTTTTTTTATGAATGTGCAGAAATAATCATCCTTAACTCATATAAGCATTTATTCATGTTCAAACCACTTAAAGTCTAAATCCAGTAAAACTGTATTGTGCTGACCCTGCCTTCCCAGGAGTGTCCTTGGATGTGCTCTTATCTAAAAAATAAAATAAAATAAAAAAATCCTATTATTATCATTATTTTGTAAAATGTACTTTCCAAAGCTTGTGAAAATTATCTTGCAGTCATATCAGGTTCCTTAGACTGACCCTTTTTTTCTATCCTTAAGAGGTATTTATAAGACACGGTAAGTTTTTTGATAGTAACAGAGCACAAAAAGAGAGAAAACATCCTAACTCAATCCTGTGTATTTCAGGATATATCTCCGTTTCATTCTGAATGATAACATCTGCTTATTTTCTGTCTTCTTTCAGATATGAGCAATTTTCTTGTAGAATAATTTGTATGTGAGAGAGATTCTACCCAGTCACCTCTCCTGAAACAGTCAGTTAGATCAGAAGGCTTGTAGTAAAGCTCAAATGATCCCTTCCCTAGGAAAGGTAGAAAATCTAGGATGCTTGGGAAGAGTAGAAAGACTCTCCTGAGCACTGTGAAGTTATTTTCCAGGACCTCTTTCTGTGTCTCTACAGAAGGGATTTTCAGGTTGAGCAAGGGCAGACATGTTGAATGCATGTCTACATGAGCTACTCTCTTCTTTGTTGTAGGCGGCACATTAACTCTTAGGCTAGTGTATCTCAGAGGTCAATGACTCAACAGAACACATGCAAAGCATAAAACACATGCAAATACCTCAGATGCCAGTGGGCTTTTAGCAAATGCTAACTTATATAGCTGCTGTATTTGAAGCCTTCAGTTAAGTAGTAGTATGATTATTTTAAGGCTGCTCTGCAACTTGCAGAGAATATTCCAGTTCCCAGAACCTGCAGGATATAACTGGCTTCCCAAGGCTGTGTACTGGGACCTGAGGACTTGGACTATAGTATTTATGGTGAAACAAGAGGAAAATATTTTGGCACTGTAACAAGTATTTTTTAACACATCTGATTAAAGCTTAAAATAGGATGATTTGGAAGTAAAATAGAGGCAGAAGCAAACACATCATACTTTACCTAATGAGCTATGTTGAGAAGCAAGAAGATGAAGTACCATCTTAATGTCAAATTATCTAATTAAATATATAATGGAATCAAATACATCACATCACGCCAAGAAACCAATAATGGGTGTTAAATTCCAAACTGAGAAGGTCTGAGATAAAGAGCATTTCTGTTGTGAAAATACTACTGATGTCCTTCAAAGACTGCTTCCATGCACAGATTCAACTGTCCCAGAGTAGAGGGTTTGCTGTTGAGAGGGCCAGCCTGTGCAGGGGGAACAAAATGCAACATCTGCTCTCAAGCTTGGCAATTGAGCTCACTTACCTGGCTGAGCTGATGATTTCAGTTGAGTTTCAGAAAGTATTCTTGTAGTCTGCTAAATAACTGGGGCCTCCCACTCCCTCTGAATACCATAAACTTCTTGGCAGTGCTAAATTAAAGCACAAGTTTCCAATGTTTATGAGATGTGATGGGGGCCGTTTGCATTCTGGTAACTCTCAAGTCAAAAATAGTCCCCAGTAGTCAAAATCAGATAGCACGAATTGGCTCAGAGACATATCAAAGTCTGATCTGGAACTGGAAAGTTTACAAGACTGTGATGTTGTCTTTTGCTTTCCATCAGCCACAATGTGGATTGTTGCTATAAAGATTCAGGTCTTGTAGAATCAGGGCTGAAGTTTTATAGGTTATGGAGGACATCCACTTACTTGAATGGGAAATAAACTAAATTTACTTTAAGAAAGAAACAGTATAAAAAGTTGCACAGATCCTCATTCACAAACAAGCACCAAACATGAAAGAAATCTAATAAAATGTCATCCAGATTCGGGAAGCTTTGAAATGACGCCATTATTTGATGTGGTGACTGATGTCTCAGACAAAAATCCCATCATGTTCTCTCAGCTGGAAAATAAAAAGGTATTTTGGTGTTGCTAGTGGCTTTTCATTTGACTTTCAGACATGAGCTCATGCAGGTATTTAACAAAAAAATCCAAGAGGCTTGTTTGTGTGCAAATAAATGCCACGGCTCTTTAGCTTAGTGTCCTCAGAAAACCATTTTTAATGAAATGCATTTATTAAAAAAAAAATCATAAATTAATTCATAGACCTTTCAATAAAACTGTCTGCCATATCCCAGGTCCACTTTCACTAATGCACCAATTTTCCTTAATCAAGTGCTTGTGTTTAGTTAACTCCTTAACTAACTTCCTTAAAAGTATCACTGTTCAAATTCATCGTATATACAAAGCATAGAACGCCATGATTTCTTCTTCATTTTGCCATTATTTCTCTGATTTTCCTTGGTTAAATTAGTTGAGGTTCCGCATGGGTTGGTCTAGCACAGACATTCAGCTTTAATGCTACCTTTTCTCTGGAATAACTCACATATCTGCATTCTTAGCAATGTCACTTCTTGCACACATAATAAAATCTGCCCATAAACATATTAAAGTAATGGAATCTGCCTAGTATTTTAGACTCTTCAGGAGTTTTCATTAAGAGGCTTAAACTTTAATTTAAAAATAACGTAAGCTATCATTATCAGTAACTTTGTTGCTCCTACAAGTCACTTCCTTCTGTGTTCTTAACATATCCCAACAAGCAAGTGGTTTGTTTACATCCATCCAAAACATTGAGAAGAAACCAGTCTTGTATATTGTACTGATAATTGAGTAAGTCTGATCCTGCTGTTCACCCCATGAAATAGGCAATAGTGCAACTCCACCAGCCATTTATACAGGTATTAGTTTTGAGTATTCTCCAACCCAGGAGTGATAATATAGCCCAGGAATTAGCAAGGGATGAGAACTCCAAAATGAGAGGAAGGCTGTTGTGCCAGTGAAAGTGAACAGCAGATAAAAAGTGTGATCCTAAATAATTTCACAAGTGAAATAGTCCTTTTCTGAAAATACTGACATAGTAGTTGCAAGGACTGGTTTGGGGTCTTGATTCCATTGACTTCATCCCGAATACGTTGCCTGTTTTGAATAGTACGATACTCTTTATTTTCTGACTCAGACTGACATGAGCTGTTGCCATTGAGCAAATGCTGGAGGCAATTCCAGAAAACCTTTTTGTCTATAGTGAATAATGATCGATAGTTCGAAAATGTTCAGCCGCCCTCCACAGAGATATGTGCTGTTTAGGTGTGTGGTATTTTTATTGTGATAGGTCAATAGAGTTCATGTATTAAGAACAGCAACACAGGAATTACAATGCTTAAACACTGTTAGATCTGCTGTCCTGTTATTACCATGTCTAAATGGCAGATGTTTCAGAAAGGGGCTTAAGAAAGTTCTTAATACAAATATATATGGCTTTACTGTCATTTGGTGGATTAAATCCTTCTAATAACACTAGTATAGAACTATATATTTGGAATCAATGTAAATCATCCACAGCACTTCAGATGATATGTTTGTTAGAAGGCAGACTTCAAACTACTCTACTTACACAAATTTATATGTTTCACTTCTTAAATATGCAAAGGAAATAGAAAAGAGTGACCTGATGCCAGAGTGCTTTGATCAAAAAGATACAAAACTCCTTCATCAAAATGCCATCTGAAAAAGTCCCCCAAGAAATAAGGAAGTTAGATCAGGATAATCAATGCTCCATCAGTTTTTCATTTCCAGAGATGGTCATAGCCTAAGTGTAAGGTGTTTGGCTTCCTGCTGTTTTATGTTTGTTTGGAAATTTTCATTGGAAACAAAGAGACCTTTTACAAAGAATGTGATAAAAGAGAAGTACCATACTTTACCCCGGGTAAATGACACTGACAACCATTTTCCTTTGTCTGAAAAGTATAAAGTTATCATGTCTTCGAGGCAGATCTTCTGAATTGGTTGGCAGGGACATTAGAAAGGAGCACTTAGCACTTTTGTCAGGCCTCCAGCACTCAAAAAAAATAGTCAGAAAACAAGAACATAGTGATCATCTGAAAAATACTTACCTGAAAGGAGTCTGGCATCACACTGGAGCTCTGCAGAAAAAAACAGAGAGGGAAAACAATTGAGGGGAGGCTGGAAGCAAAAAGAGAAAACAAAAGACCAGATTTCTGTTCCAGTACCCTGCCTCATTCACTGGAGACCTGATCCCTCAGGAAATGAGGCTGCTTCAGATAAGAGTCTACTCCAGCATTCTGCCCTCATTTTGGTCCCCAGCACAGCTTGGAAAGAGCTGCATATGGTGAAATGGAGCTTGATAACCTTATCCACCTGGTATGGAAGCAGATATCTCAGTCTGTTAGTACTGGTTTTGTTACCCCTGGTAAAATTTGCTATGACCAGTACTGTATTCTATGAAATCAAGTCCTAGTGCTGAAACAGTTGGATTACTGCAAGGTTTTTAATTCTGATGAGCAGACTTACTCTGATGTTCAGAGCAGTTTCATCTTGGTGCACACAAGCTGTTCCATTGTGGAAAAATCCTACAACTTCAAAAGAGGCTTTACTCCCTTCCTTGCTCTTACAAAACCAGATGCATCACAAAAGCATTGGGTTGGGGTCAACTTGTTTTCTCTGGGCTGTTTGCACTGCTGAGCATTTTCTTGCTGTAACTGTCAACATGTGGTAGAATGTTTTCTGTGTATTTTTATAAATCTCCTTGCACTTTGATTCTATCAGACAAGGAAGCAAAAAGAGATTAGGCTGTGTGAATGCCTCTGAAGCAGGCTGAAAGATCTACCCGTTCGCTGAGGGCTTCCTGCCATTACTAATAAAGATGGGGAAAGCAAAAACCAAGTGGTACATCTTAGAGAATGTGGTGGTCCAGCAGCCAAGTTTCTGGTGAGTTCATTCATAGGAGTCACAGTGAATATCTGTCAGCTTTTAATTTAGACATTCAATAAAATATCACTGGCTACATAATGTATCAATTGCCAATCATAAATTTACTTGGCCATGTTTACTTGGCCAAGACACTATAGAGTTTAAAGTATGAAAAAGCAGGGACAGAGTATGGATTCTAAGCTATTTCTCTCATCTGGTTCCTAGGTCCTTATCTCCTGTTTTGATAAATATTCAGTTGCTGACAACTGAACTATTAAGTATTAGCTGAAAGGAAGAAAATAAATGTAAATTCTTTTAATTACCTCAAGAATTTTCCATGTCTTTTTTTAATATAATAGCCTTATTCACCAGCATGTGATCCTCACTAATACGCCTATGAAGTAAGGAAACTTTATTATCTTTTTTTTTTACCAATGAAATGTAAACAGAAAAGATTAAATGACTTGCTGAAAGTTACACCAAGGCAATAACAAAGCTAACTTCAAAATATTAATTTCTAGAGTCTTTATACAGTTCCTTATCACCACATTTACTATCCCGTAGCCAATTTTGCTTCCTCTGTACTATAACATTTTCTCACAATTTCAGTATTTTAGCCAATTATTTAAGCTGTATCTGGTATTTCTGGTGATTGCATATTGGTTTATAATCTATTTTTCCACCGTAAAAAAGACGGTCATCTTCATAAAAGGAGATCACAGTTAAAATCAGAAGTAATACTGTAATAGATATATTTGTTATTTTTACTTGAGATTATTTTCTTTTCTTGAAAATATGTGGGGACAAACACACATTTACCAGAACCCATTTTGCATTCCGGTATGAATGTAATATTTTAGATTCTTATTTTTAAAAAATTATAACCTCTACTGACATTTTTACACTTAGGGAGAAGACAGATGCAATATCATCGGATGATTATCATGCTTCAATATCCCAGGAAAAAATCTTTACCTTTTCATTGAAAGGTCTCTGTGAAAGGCATCTCTCAGGGCCACTTTTGATTCTGTACTCTGAGAAAAGCACCAGTTCCCTTTTCCTGCATAGGATAATTTAGGACTACCCCCAGTACTCAGATTTAAGTCTAAATCAAAGTTCCATGAATTCTGTTTTAGGTTTGGCATTTAAAATCCTCTAACAAATAACTTGAAAGATGGATGACAATTAGCTGGAAGTTTTTCAGAGCAGTAGAAAGATATCATGTAGCTGCCTATGTCATGGTAAATCTCTGATTCCAGCACACAAAATACATGTCCTTCACCTATGATGAAAAGTCAAAGCAATTTACAATCTAAGTCACAACAATCTCCTAGATTAATCAAATCTCTTATATTAATCTTAATCTCTTAGATTAATTGTTGGACCTGTTGTGTTCAGACAAACAGGGCCCAAGCTACATTAAATTAATGATTGTAAGTTGACACTGACAAACAATACACATTTTTATATTCTTTTCTGTGGAGAATAGCTTGCACCCCAGAATTGGGAATAGCTTTCTCAGACTAAAGAAAGACATTTTCTTCAATCAGTGATTAAAGGCACTTGGAAAAAGAGAGAATGAGTCCTTGCTGCTAACACTGGTGCGTGTAGGACTATCACTGTGCGAGCTCTACTTGCTCTCTTGATAGTTGGACTCTGTGGAGATTTCCCCCTCCTTTGATTTTCATTTGAAAGAATACTGCCTGGTAAATATTGCCCCTGTAGTTGAAAAACAATGATACTTATGCTTAGGAGATGGTAATGAGCCACGGATCACTGCCATGCCAGCCGTGCAGTTCTCAGTTAAGGATTCAATTGCAGAAGAGGGGAAAAAATTGTAAAAATCTGTCTGTCTATGGGCAATGACATTTGGTTTTAAATCCTCTTTATAAACATTTAGCCCTTTTCATAAAGAACTTTAATTTAAAATATGAGTTCCCATTTCTAGAACCTGTCATCAGATGTTTAGGCTGGAGCATCCATTGTCAAGTCTTGCCCACAGGCCTTAGTTCAGTGCGTGAAAGTCTGTGAACCTTTAAGATAATGGGTTTCTTTTCTTTCACACTGAATCCAATGAATCAGTAAAACTAGAAAGTACGTTTACATGAAGTATTACTCATATTTTTAATTAAAAAGTTGGCAAAAGTAGCAGAGGACATGTCTTTCTGTAACATTCATTTTGCAAATTGCATTCAACTACTGCCAAAATTCTTGTCATTACTGTTGGTTATTTAGTCCCATTAGTAATATTTCTTCTGGTCCCAAGTGTTATTCTTCTAGACACGTGAGAGTGATGTGTTCAGGTAACTCTTCTTCTTATGAACTGCAATGAAGGACCAAGGCCAGGTACAGAGTCCACTAAATTTTGTTTGGAGCCGCAATGATTCAGTACCTCCCCAACAGATCTGCATGCATGCAGCTCTCACAGAGCCAGAAGAGAAGAGGCACCAAAGAAAACAGGGACCTTTAAAACTTAAATTTCATACATTTTCAAGCCAAAAACTGTAGTTATGGATGTATCTTTGTAACTCAGACATCTTCATATCTCCTTAACATTGGCTTTAGAATGATTATTAACAACCATATTAAGATCAAGTGCTACAATTTGTGTTATATTTATTGGAATTTGTCCAAGGCATCACTCTGTTTTTCTGTCATAATTCAGATGCAGGAATGTTGGAAAAACCTCTGACTAAGAAAGAATTAATTAAAGAAAATCAGTGGGGTGTCCTGATATCTTATTATTTGCTTGCATGCACAGATAGTACCTAAGTATATCATATGTATCATTCAGATGAAGATGAAATACAACTTGCAAGATGTAGGAAGTAACTCTTATTCTTTTCTCAGTGAAGTTTTTTCAAGAAACAAAGGTAAATTGTTTCAAATTTGAAGTGGGGAAATTTAGGTTGGATATAAGGAATAAGTTTTTAGAGTAAAAGTGGTGAGGTACTAGAACATGTTGCCCAGAGATGTAGTGAAAGCCCCATCCCTGGATGGGTCAGACTGAGTGGGGTTCTGAGTACCCTGATCTGGCTGTAGGTATCCTTATTATTACAAGGAAGCTGGACTAGATGACCTTTAGAGGTCCCTTCCAACTGTAAGGATTCTATGATCCTATGATTATCTATATGATACTATGATACTATGATACTATGATACTATGATATGATATGAAGCTATGAAAGAACTTCAAGAACAGGTTAAAGAGTTGCCTATCATGAACAGTACAAGTAGATGTGCTATGGTTTGGGATGGTGGAAGAAAGGAACTTAGGATCTTTTGTAGTTTCTATGAAACTATGAGAACAGTAAAAATAATAATGCTTTAGTTTGATTTTTGTGGATTTTAACTGTGTTTTTCAGGCAGTTCCTGATACTAACAGCAGAAAATTCTCTAAGGGATATGCCAAAATTTTTAAGGTAATGGCAAAAATACTTAAATTTCACAAAGCTTTTTCTAAGGAACCAGGACGGAAACTCAGAAGACTGTATAACACTGAGATAATTATGTATTTTGTATGGAATTAAATCAAATAGTAGCTCCCGCCTTTGTATGTAGGGTAAAAGGCCTGAACACAGGCATATAGCACCTCCATAGAGGGACAAATCTCCCTTTGGAAAGAGCTGTGTTGTTTAAACCAGGTTACAGAGGACAGTGATTCATTCACTGGTCATTTATCTTTGGATTCTGATCTTAGGAAAATGTGAGGGTTCTTGCAAGTAGGTATGCATACCAATAATTGAGGATATCAGTACCTTACAACAGCCAAATGGTAGTATATGCCCTGAAGGGAGCATGAGTGATAAAAGATGGTGATCTCACTCCACAAGAAATGTAAAGATTAAAGGCCAGCTTGACTTGTGCAGCACTTCTGCCAGCCGTCTGTGTTTTAGTGAGCGAATAACACATCGATGTACTGGGAGCCCAGAAGGAAAAGCAGCAGGGGCACCAGCACACAGTACTCTGTATGGAGGCAGAGCTTCTGCCACAGCTTCAGCCAGATGCTGAGATCCACGGGGCTGGAAGCCCTGCCTCGCCATCAGCAATGTCCTTCCCGGCATGGAGGCACAGCGCTTCAGACAGATGATGGATGATCTCATGCAGTGGTGACACGCGGGCTCTGGAACCGGTGCACTCTGCAGTACCTGAGGAATCCCAGCAGGAACACCGGCTCGCACTGTGAATGTAGGCTTCTCCTCTCCCTAGAGCAGTACTATAACCGCCTTTGAGATGGAAAACAGCGGTGTGTCATGCGGCTCCGCGGGGCGCTAATAACAACAATAACGGCAGTCAGCGGAGTGGAGCTCTGGGGAGGTCGGAAGAGACAAACTGGTTTTCCTATTTGCTGAGATCGTGGAAGACTCGGCTCACCTTGTGAGCTTTGCTGAAAGAAAATGATACAAAAGCTGTTGCTAAAATGCAAGCAGAGACTTCAAGCAGCTCTGAGCTTGTTACCCATATGTTCATCCGTATTGGCAATAACTTCATCTTATGATGGGGAGCATTGCTTTATTTTCATGGCAAGGGTTCTGCGTAGTCTCAAACGCATTTTCATTTCTTCAGGACGTCATGCGAAGATGCCATCGTGGATTTCATACCAAGGAACCATCCATAAAGATAGAGGTTTAGGCCTGCTTCATGGAAATTCATAGCATGCATGAATTTCAGGGGTGTGAATGAAAAGTGAGGAGTGCTTTGCACGTTGGAAGATTGGATTCAAGTACCCAGTTATTATGAAAATCTATGTATTGTATGGAGGGGCAGGAGGAAATTTGCACAACTAGGAATGATGCCTTTAATATAGGTAACATATCTCCTGACGTGTGTAGGGAATACACTAAGAGTCACATTTCCAAACAGTTCCAAAGCTGGTGCTCAGCATTTAATCTATTGGTATTAAGTATAAAAAATTGGCTTCCGATTTCTGAGGGAGCTTATTTAACATTATTGATGTTATTCTAAAATAAGTTGAAAATTCTGTGACAGCTGGTCAGATTTATGCTATCTGTACTTCCCTGAAATGCATCTTGCTCAGACAGCATTTACAGCTTCTCTCGAGATGTGACTGCAATGTACAAACTGGAATGGAAAAAAATTAAGTCAGGATGTCAAACAGTTTCTAATATTGTAGTGAGAATGTTTGACTTGTGAGATATCTCTACTGACGCAGAAGACATGATGCTAACAGAGATACTAACAGATTGGAACAGACTGCCCAGGAATGAGGTGAAGTCACTGTCCCTGGAGGTGTTTAAGGAAAGGATGGAGGTAGTACTTAACAACATGATTTAGTGGGCAATACTGGTGGTTGGTTGGACTGGATGATCTTACAGGTCTCTTCCAAACTTACTGATTCGATTTTTCTATGAATCTTTAATTCTGAGGAATTTAGGAATCTTGGCAAACCTAGACGTGAGGGTTTGATGCATTATTAACCAGTAGGAAAGTTTGTTTAATTGAATCACATTTAGTCTTTTTCCTGTTGAGAATGGAAAATGGTCAAGTCAGAAAGCATGTTTTTTCTTACCTTGATTTGATAACTTCAGGCATGTGCCATGTAGGTTTAGGCAAGCTGTATCTTTACTGCATGAATTTGCCAGTGATCTGAATGCACTAATAGGCTTTGGTGGCCCTGATCCTAGGTGAATCTTGGACTTCTGCTATGGTCTTATTTTCAGTACCATCTCTGCTGACATCTCCCAGTGGTCCCTGGATGGACCTAGATCTGACTGGTCTCCTCGCCTTGCCCAGGACTGTCCATGACTGTCTGATGATATGTGCTGGTCAGCAAGGGCACTGCTTGATGTGCAGTTATGTTTGGCTCTTGGCTTTGCTTTCTTTGGAGACCAGCCTCATGTCTTACTGCTCCCCAACTGAATTTCTCTGCCCTTATTGTCTCAGTTTTTATTTTATTTTATTTTATTTTATTTTATTTTATTTTATTATTATTATTTTTAAATCTTCTGTCCTCATTAACTTTAAGGACTTCTGCTGCTACTGCAGGTATTTTGCATAGTAACTCAGCAAAATTAGACTGTTATTAGTAGTTATGACTGACTCACAAAGTTTTAATATCTAAAACAGACAGTACTGGTTTCTGAGTCACATGAGGGATCTCACCCCTGAAGTTCTATTCTGTCTCTACGCATCAATATCCATGCTCTGCCATAGTGGCTGCTTTGAAACTGAATGGGTAAATAAGCTCACATGTACCTGCTTCCATGGGAAATGCTTAGAATCAGAGACTCATGGAAAGACACATTTTGCAAGGGAGACTGGCAGGTTACCTGGTTCAGACTTCTGTACAAAGCACAGCTATGTCTGAAGGTAGATCAGGTTTGTTCAGGACTCTGAAGTCTGAGAATCTCCAGGGACGGAGATTTCACTCTTTCCCTGGTACCTGCTCCAGTTACACTGCATGCATTCTTTGTTCCATATCTAATATGAATTTCCTTTACTTCAGTTTACATCGCTTCTTGTCCTTCCTCTCTGCATCTCTGAGAAGAGTCTAGTTCCATCTTCTCTGAAAACTCCCTTTTAGACGTGGAAGAAATAGAGAACTGTTACTACCTGTCACCCTGCAGCCTTCTCTCCAAGCAAATAAATGTCATTCCTTCAGCATCCCTCTGTACATCACATGTTCCAGAGCTTTAGCCTTTTGGTAGACTGCTAGTGAACTTCAAGTTGTCCTTATTGTTCTGGGGACAAAAAACACAGTACTCTGGAGGCAGCTGCACACATGCTGAGTGCAAGAGAATAACTGCTTCCCTTGACCTGCTGACCATACTCCTGCTAATATAGTCCAGTATGTGGCTGAATTTGATTTATGTATGCAGGAGTGGAAATAATTCAAGGCTGAATGTGGACACAATTAAGCTCAGGCATTCTGAAAGGCATTCTAGTAATTCCCCTGTGTGACTGAGCATGGGGATTCACTGAGCAGGCAATAAGGTATCTAATTTGTGTGTGGGCAAGGTTGCAGCTTTTCCTCATATCCATTCATCTGCCAATACACGTATACAGATACATTAAGAAATAGGGAGGGTATGAGCCTTTCTGCTTACTACTTTGAAGTCGTTCCCTTCACATTCATCATTCCAAAGAACGAACAAATGATGGCCATCATGTACTTGCTAGCTTAAAGGATTGTTGTCTTTCTGTTAAATACCCTTCTTTGCTGGGGGTTTAAAATAGCTACTGTTTAGTAACTGATTCCTCTAACTCAGGTGGGCACAGTTTACATAAGACAATGGTGAGGGTCTGGCCAACATCAGTAGGAGCATTCATGTCATTATTGCACTACTGGATCAGGATTTTGTGAGCAGAAAAGCTTCTTGGTCCAAAGTACCCAAGAGTTTTGGCCTCTAGAGCATAGTGCCAAGTGCATCTTTTTAAAAAGACAGATAGGAACAGAGTAGCTTTGGAGAATTTTAAGGCAGAAATTGTTTATTAAAATAATAATAATAATAATAATAATAATAATAATTTTTCTGTAGAAATGTATGGAGATAAAAGAATTACTATTCTGAGTCTGTAACTACTAATGGTTTAGCAAAAGTAACAGTGTGCAGGGAGAGCCTGCCCTTTTATTATGCCAATTTAAATATTAAGAAAGAGGAAAAAGAAAAATGAGTATATATGGCACCATGCTTATTCAGAGAGTTCACTGGTTCCACTGCATGAGATGTTCAGCCACAAAGAAGAGAAGATATGTGCATGATGCTGAACTGTACTTATACGCTTCATGATATTGATGAACAAAAAAATGGAAAATGCTGAGCATCCATAAACTCCCAACAAAGAGAGAACAGCTCAGGCAATTCCTCTTCACATGAAAAGAGCTTGATACTCCTCTCTATTTCCATCTCAAACACACTGTAGATATGTTTCCTTTTCAGTAGCTGAGTTGTCCTTTATTGAACTAGTTGGCTGCGGCTGAATGAAATTTACGACATTACTGAAGATTTGAAGCCAGCAATATGTGCACTCATGTAACAACATGGTATGGTTCTCTTCTTTGTTTGAATCTGTACACTGCAGCATGGAGTAGTGAATGGGCTTGCTCAAGACGGTACAGTGGAGAGAGACAATCAGTGCTCTGACACTTCTTTGTTGCTAATTCTCTCTGTAAGCTGCCAAAGGTCCACACAACAAAAGGTAATAATGTGGAGCCTCTTATCCCTGTCTCAGGTATCAAGGGTGCTTCAAAGTCCAGGACAAAGAAAAGCCATCAGAAGTCTGCTCATTCAGGAAGCAGAATGATAAAGAAAGCTGCTTTGTGTCAGAAATAGAATTCAAAGGAACTGCATTATTTATTTATTTATTGCTATTTTTAATATGACTAGAGGTGGAACATAAAAAATTAAGGTGGACACTCAGTTCAGCTGAGGAGAAGTATGTGCGATGTAAAATGAGTTAATATTGATTGCTCTAATGGGCATTTCTTGAGAATTTGAGATTTCTGAGTTAAAGAAAACAATTTTGCAGTCTGTTTTACTGTAATCTCTAGTCTTATCCTGTTGAAGTCAGTACACAGTACAATTCAAGACCAGGTTCTTAGTGAACAAGAATCATGTAGAATGGTTTGAACTGCAAAGAACCTCAAAGCTCTCACACATTTCCAACCCAGGGCTTAGTCCAAGCTGACCACTAATGCTTCCAGGAAGGGTGCATGTTTGCACTATTTCTTGCACTAACAAAAGGAAGTGCTCTCTCTGATGACCAGTGATAGAATCTGTGGAAGTGACATGAAACTGTGATAGGGCAGGTTCAGGTTGGATATCAGGAAAATGTTCTCCACCAGAGCATTGTCAGTCAATGGAACAGGTTCCCCAATGGTCATGGCCCCAAGCTTACAGAGTTAAAGAAGCATCTGGACAACACTCTCGGACATATGTTCTGATTTATAGGTAGCTGTGTGTAGAGTTGGACTTGATTGTCCTTATGGGTCTCTTCCAACATGGGATATTCTATGATTTTATGGCTCTATGATACTAAGCAATCACCAGTCGAATGGTAGGAATTCAAATAAAATCTTTAAGCATTAAACTTCTACCTTAGGTGCTTTCTCTTCCGAACAGGTGTAGTTTTCTGTCACAATTGTATAATTAGACAATTTAGAGAGAGTCAAATGCAGTGCACAGATAGCCATCCAGTAATTTGTTGTGACTAAGTATTATCTATACTCAAAAGAGGAATTTAGAAGAAGAGATAGAGATAATCATTTCTGTAAAAAATATCCTGAATTATGTTTGTGATGTCCATATGGGCACTTGGAAGGCAAATAGAATATACTAGCTTATTTCTGTTACCAAAGGTTTATAGCTGAATTTGAGGTGATCGATGATCATTTCAATGGCCACAGTCAGTGATCACAATGAGTTCAGATGTGGGAGATGAAATTACCTCTTTTAGCAGGGAACTAATTGTAATGATTTCAGGCTAGTGCAATGCATTCTGCAGCACTGAGGCTTTTATGTGGTTAATAGAGTTGTGCTCTGATATGAAGGCAATGGCAAGGAGCAGCTGTAATATTACCAATTTTCTAAGTTTGTAACATTTTTTTGATGGTAGGAAAGAATCATTTTGATAAGATGGTAACTGATTAGGAAAAAGTAGCACAGCGCTACTTTACCTGCTGAACAGTGGGAAACCAAGTGGGGAGTTTGGCAAAGAACAAAGAACATACATTTCCTACAAGCTCTCTATTTTACATTAATGGGAATTTTTCCATTGTTTTGTTTAACATGAAACCAGCTGGTTTATTTACTTTTACTTTCAGAATGTTTTTGGTGCATTGCAGTTATAGCGTTCCCCACTGAGATAATCTAGAAGGGCATAATGTTTTGTTGCACCAGGAAGAAATCATCCTCTTGCAGGCCATGTCTTCTTTAATTTCAATTAAGAAAAGAAACAAGAAAGAAAATAAAAGCTCTACCAGAGACTGTAGCAAGAACATCTCTTTTATTACATGCAGAAGAAAACAAAGCTTGGTACAAAGGAAGAAACAGCACTTTGTAGGTGGAAAAGATGTGTTAGGCTTTTCTTATATTTATGCTATACATAAGAACTTTGAAAAAAGGAAGGGTTGAAAGTTCTCAGAACACTCCAAATATTTAATGGCACCACTGAACAATATTAATTTTAGGTAGACATCCATTCAGTGAGAAGATTTGGAACAGGGAGAAAGTTTTTCACAGAGAATCTGCTTGAAGCTTTCAAAAACAGAACCAAAAATCAACCAGAAAACAAACAAAACAAACAAATAAAGAAACCTCAAACCTCGCTATTTCTGTTTTAATGTTTGTCCTTTAAAACACCAGCTCAGAACTTGTATTTACATGATTGCGTGACACTGAAGGGAGCATGTCTCTAGGTTTTGCAGGGAAAATGTTCCAAATACTTGAATTACTTGTCTCAAGTTTCAAAACTCAGACAGCAAATGCAACAAAATGAGAAACAAATCACTATTTAGAAAATGTCACATTAAAGCTCCTCACCCAAATACTTCATCATAGTTCTTGTGACTTTAAGTAGCTGGGGATAAACATCCAAACATCAAAATCTTTTTGTCTGTTGGAAATTAAAGGATATCAACATCTCTTTTTTTCTGTCATTAAGTTGTTACCAACATGAAGAGAGTACAAGTAAGAAATGCTACATGGGAAAGGCCATTCCCATTTCTCAGTCTCTACCACAAGTACAATCTCTGTGACCTATCAGGTGCCCTGTAGATAATGTTTTGAAACTTAAGTAAGAGCAAAATGCACTGATTGTCATGCTAAAATATATCATTTATTAAAGTGCCTACTGTATTTGAATTAGGAGTACAGAAGACCACCTGGTGTGTTTCCAATTACTGATGCATTGATTAGCAACTTGAAGGTATTCTCTGGTCCATTAGCCAGAAAGCAATTGATGGTCACACAGCTCTGCCATCAGGACACAGACATTTTTCGTCATGTAGCATTGTGATCACATCTGCCGTATCAGAATGCTGTCTGATATCATTTCTTTTTGTTTTCACCCTTTTCTCTGGGGAATCCATTCAAAACTGAATGTATTCCCACCATTGTCTTCTAACAAGCAGACCAACAGTTCTAAGGCACCTTCCAAAAAGCTGTAGATTTCAGGGCAAGTTAAAAATGTTGATGTCCCAAGGGCATATCAAACAGAGGAAGCATTTGGCCAGACAAAACATTTGTTAGAGACAACATCTAATCAGTAGCTTGATAATTGACAATAAACACACCATTTACCTGTTGATAATTAAATGTTCTTCGCAGACTGTCAAGGAGTGGTATAAACCTCAGTGCATAAACCTTTATACAGTGTACATCAGAAATATGTTTTGTATAAACATGGAAAGGAGAATTACGAAATCTCCTTATTACTAGCTATTGACAGAGTCTGAAAGTGATGACAACCAAGCAGGTTAGGACTGAGAGTATGTTTGTGATGAGATCCCTCTCCCAGATTTGGTTTTCAGAGAGTAGAAGCACCATGATAAACTTACATATGTGTGATGAGATTCAGACAGATCATTTTTCCCTTTGCCAGAGTGAATTAATTAAATGCTGCCCCAGGTAGCTGCCTAAATTGATTTATCTTCATCACTGTCAACGCCAAACCTATGTTTGCAAAGTTTGTTTTGTTGACTTTCTTTTTAATCATTGCAGATATGAAGATGTTGATATTCTAAATGGAATGGAAAAGGGGGATCAACAAATTCTAGAAATATTAAAACTTACCGGAAAAGCTCGACTATATGCTTAAAAGTGTTGATTAAAAATCACCATGCCAATGATCTGTTAGTCTGGAGCAGCAGTCTACAAACTGTCTTTCCTCATCAATCCTTTTTTGTACCTGACTCCTGTTGGCATTCAGTTGTCAGAAATTTGTCCAGAGTTCTAAGATTCATTGAAAAATAATATCAGAAAGACTAGAGCTTTTTTAGACAATTTTTCCAGGTTGTTAGGTAGGACTGATGAAGTCTGATGATTTTAGTGTTTGTCCCTTATGGGCACTCCTGGTAACTAAAAGTGGAGAAAGTACTCTGGTTCTTCACATGTACACCATTCTGCCTCTTTCCAACTGCATCCATTCAGATGGCTTTTGAAATAACTTGATTTTATTTTAAGACATTCTTTTTGAATCAATTCTTAGTTTTTTATAGATCATAATTTCATAAATTGCTGTTTTCTACAGTGAAGCAATAAATTATAGTACTCATTGAAATGATCCCTGAAGTGCTGAATTCTAACCTATTTTCATTTGCCCTTTGCTAAAGACCAGCATAGTGACTTGATGTTGCATCATATCTCTTTGAGGATGGGAAGATGCCATTTATAACTTTAGGAACTGCACTTACAATTGCTGATTGTCCCTATAAAGTCTCCTGTACATATCTGTTAGGCTTGCACACTTTTGAAGACTTTACCATAGCCTTTATTTCGTCTAAAACTCATTGTGATACTTTCCTGCATTTCTTGTTGACACTCTAAAGGCTTTGCTTAATTGTGTCTTTTCAGTTAATTAGCATACTGATTAATTGTGGCATTCCATTTTTTCTAAAGAATTAATAATGATTAGATCTAAGTAAAAAAAGAGGATGGAAGTTGTATTACTTAATGCCTGGTTGGAGTAACTTCCAAAATCAAGAGGTCCTCCCTACAACTTAATTACCACTTCAACCAATGGATTTCTGCAGGGCCATGGACATTATTTTCTCCGTATGTTCAACAAGTGCTGCCCTGCTGTTCCTATATTACATAAGAAAGTGGCAGCAGTAGTGCCATGACTGTAGGCATAGAACTGAAGCTTCTGCCTGGCAGTATTTTCTACTTCACACCTTGGATTCTGTGATTGAAATGTAAGGCCTGCTAACAGATCAGTCCTATTTATGGAATGCTGATGTGGTAACAACTTTCTTTGTTTCTTTTTTGCTTAGATACTTGGCTGCTTGAAGCTGTCCTTCAAATAAAAGAGGGGAAATGTTTACTTTCATGAGATGACAGTACAAGAAGTGCTTGTAGTGAAATGAGAGCATGCCTACACCAGCCACCAACACTTATACAATTGTATTTCTGCTTATTAGGCCTATATCTTCTACAAATGTGAGCCGATACTTTGACATCTTGTAAAGCTACCAGAAAACCTTGTGTACCATGCAGGTCACGTTCCAACACCTGTATTTTCATAAACCTTGTGGCAGTGCAAATATACATGACTCCAATGATGCACTAAGCAGGAAAAGCAGGGATATAAGTTACATTCTGCTAAACAGCAAATGTGTTTGTGTTTGTGGCTTTGGTTCTATTTACAGTGGAACAAATCTTATGCGGATCATGGTTCCTTTGATCAACTTGTGTAAGGAAAGAAGATGCAAATTCCCAGAAGAAAATGATCCTCTTATGGGATGCTTTCTGCCAGATGGATCAGATCTGAATGCCGGGGCTCTCACTAGGCATATATATGCAGTAGGTAAGGACTGGCTTCTCTGGTGTCACCCACTAGAATTCACATGTAAACACAGGTCTAAAAGCTATCTCTCTTGGCTGATTTGCTCCCTAATAAAGAGCAGCTGCAGTTCCTGCCCAAATGGAGTGAAGCTTTTCATTTTGAGTTTCACAGACAAGCTGGGGCTTGGTCTTTAATTGGATTTGTCAGGAAAGATGTAAGGCAGAGAGTATGCAAGATGCAGCCTGACTTGTCATCACCATCTCAGGCACCATTTGGAAGGGAGGGACAAGGGAGGTTGCCGTCCTCAAGCAGGTGGAGCAATGACAAACAACAACCCCTCTGTTTCAGGGAATGAGCTCAATGTACACAGGTAACTTCTTGTGGCTCAGACACAGAAGATAGGAAGTCTGTCCATTTTCTAATAACTGTTTTTGAACAAAGAACATATCTTGGTTTATTATCTTAACATGGATGTCTTAGAAAGGTAGGGTGAATTCTTTACTTTTGGCGTGGATATTCATTTATTTCCTTAGGTTTGTATCTTTTTTTCTCCAGCAATTAAAGCAAGAAGTGTTCTGCATTTCTTTATACACTTTCAAAACTTCCCAAAACACTTTTCAAAAATAAAGTAATTTAAGGTAAGTTCTACTTCTGCCAGTGGCCTTGGTGGTAAAAATTGAATTAATAACGGGATTACTTTGCCTCAAAACTTTATACCTAGGATTTCACACTGGGATTTGGTTCAGATTGTACGGCATATGCATACAAGAATCTATCTATCTGTAGATATACACAAAATCACAAAGTCTCTATCATTTACAGTATAGTCGGCATAGATCAAGTCAATGCAGCCAGCAGAGCCCAATGGATGGCTTGTCTAACCTCAAAACAGTTTGTGTAGAGTTTTGTATGAATTTTGTGAAAGTGCAATTAGCGTTATCTTAAAAGTCAAATTGTGTCCTGGCTGAGCACTTGTTATTGCCCCAGAGATGCACAGATCATATGCAAAACCTGTGTCATGTCCACCAGTCCTATGCGGGGATCTGGGATGCTGTAGAGTATTACAAATACAGTCTTAGGGGCTGCTCAGTTTCAAGTGCTTGCTGGAGTCCACTGGCCTTAGTGACTGTCGTGGAAGCCTTACTGCAGACTGAACACCTACATGTCTGTGTTTTATGACTTCTGCTCAAAGCTGTCAAGGAAAACAATGTGTTAGGCTCATTCCCCTCTGTTGTTAAGGCAGGTTTTTCTTTTTATTATTACTATTACTTGTTTTCATTCTTAAGCAACTGGCTATTTCTGCACAACTTTGGCAGAATCAAGCAAGTTTGTATGTGAATAGATATAGATACTTTTTGTCCTAACACAGTGACTACTGAAATCCCCCACAGAATGAAAATACCCATGTAATTAGTTCTGTGCTCTTTGTAGAGCTAAAGTACTTAATTTTTTGGCATAGCCTTGAGGTAGCCTGAGTATTTTTTGTACAATTCAGGATAGTTACAGTCATGGAAGATAAAATTGGTTTTGTTTTGTTTTGTTTTGTTTTGTTTTGTTTTGTTTTGTTTTGTTTTCTCTGTGCATTAGTAGCTAAATTCTGATGTTAAATATACAGAAACCAAAGGGACCTGACTTCTCTGAGTTGAGCATGGTGCCAAAAATAAAACTGAAACTCTGCTAGAATGTCCTTTTTTATGTAATGTCTGATGTGAACTGGCCTGTTAGAGAGAGAGGTCTGCAAATTTCTACTTTGGTTTGCAGGTCTATGCTACCAACATTGTTGATTACAATTGAGATTAAAGACATTCCCCAAAATGTATGTCAAGAGAGCGTAGGTCTCATACTCTAGGTATATTTGGCCAGTTTAGTTATAAAGACACAATGAAGCTGATAGCTTTAGTATCAATACTCTGAGCTGAAGGTTTCATAGAATCATAGAATGGCCTGCATTGAAAAGGACCACACTGATCACCTAGATTCAATCCCTCTGCTGTGTGCAGGATCACCAACCACCAGGCCAGGCTGAACACCTCCAGGGATGGGGCATCCACAACCTCCTTGGGCAACCTGTTCCAGTGCGTCACCACCCTCTGTGTGAAAAATGTCCTCTTAGTATCTAACCTAAACCTCCCTTGTCACAGTTTAAAACCATTCCCTCTTCTCTTATCACTATCCACCTTTGTAAACAGCTGTCCCCCACCCCCGCTGTTTCCTTCAAGTACTGGAAGGCCACAGTGAGGTCTCCCTGGAGCCTTTTCTTTTCCAAGCTAAACATGCCTGGTTCCCTCAACCTTTCCTCATAGAAGAGATGTTCCAGCTCTCTGATCATCTTACTGGCCCTCCTCTGGACCTGCTCCAAGAGCTGCACGTCCTTCCTGTACTGGTGACCCCAGACTTGGACACAGTACTGCAGATGGGGCTTCACAAGAGCTGAATAGAGGGGGACAGTCATCTCTCTCTCTCTGCTGGCCACCCCTTTTTTAATGCAGCCCAGAGCACAGTTGGCCTTCCAGGCTTCAAGTGCACACAGCTGGCTCATGTCCAGCTTCTTGTCCACAAGGACCCCCAAGTCCTTCTCCACAGGGCTGCCCTCAAGCAGATCTTCCCCCAGTTTGTACAAATACCTGGCATTGCCCTGACCCAGGTGCAGCACCCTGCACTTGGCCTTATTGAACCTCATTAGGTTTTCATTGGCTCACTTCTCCAGCCTGTCCAGGTCACTCTGGATGGCTTCCCTTCCTTCCAGTGCATTGACTGCACTGCTCAGCTTGGTGTCATCTGCAAACTTGCAGAGGGTGCACTCGATGCCATCGTCTGTGTCATTGATGAAGATGCTGAAGAGCACCAGTCACAAGACCGACCCCTGAGGGACACTGCTTGTGACTGGCCTCCACCCTGACACAAAACCATTAATCACAATGGAAGTCATGGACATGATATTTTAATATGAATAATATTTATCAAATATTCAAAATAAATTGTCAGTGAATGACCAGTAGATTAGAAGTTCTTTTAATAGGTTTTTTAAAGGTAAGTTCTTCCAAAAAATAAATGTGTGGTTTTTTAATTGATAAAAAATTGTGATCAGATTTTTTTGGCGCATAGTTAACATATCACTTCCAACAGAAAACTTAAGACAGCTTTAGCGGTCATAAATTTCTTATGCGGTGTGGTATTGGCTGAATTAAGTTAAATGAAGTGATGGCATGGCAGCTGAGATGTGAAACAAGAGGCCATGAAATTTACGGGCTTTGAGAAGACAGAAGACGTGTTTGTATGATTTAATTATAGGGAATTTAAACAAAGGTCAGAAGTATTAACTGCAAAGGAAAAAAATGTGGGATTAAAGACCAAAGATTTGGAATGATTTATCTGACAGCTCTTCACAGTACACACAAGTAAAGTTAGCTCTTGAAATTCTGGGTTTGTTTCATCCTGTTGCTCACGCTGGACCTGTTGGGGTTTTTTTCTGTTTCAGGGCAGTATTTACTGAGAAGTCTGCAGTTCAGTACAGAGTTCAAACGCACTCTGTGAACCAGAAAACTCACTTTTATTCCTCATAAAATACCTCTATGTATGAACAGTAGTTAAAACAATGTTCCAGCAAACTGGTTTGGCTTAAGTACGAGAAATCCATTGTTAGGATTTCTCACAAAAAATGAGACTAAAGAATTGCATGTTTGGTGGTCTACAGATTGCTCAGAACCTCATGAGTTGGATTTTAATTGGATGACCTTTCTTCATGTTGAAGATAAGAAGACAAAATAATTCCTCTTACATCTTTTGCTTGACCCACAGTACGTACTAACTTACCCTCACTAGGAGACGGCTGAGCATAGAGCATGCCGACCTTTTATAGACGTTTTGAAAAACAGACTTGAAAAAGAATCTTGCTTTGCTGGCATGAAGGTAAAAATGTTGGTGACACAGAAAGCTGCGTTGTTCATTTTCTGAACCAATGATCCTTTTAAACCCTTTGTGAACCACTGGGGCTTGATTTTCTTCTATTTTGATGTTCAGTATTATTGATGTCAATAGTTTCTCCAGGTTAGTACTACAAAAATGGGTGGAAAATTGTTCTGTTGTCACTCTGAAAATGAAAGTTTTCTTTGTCTTCAATAAAAGCACAAGTCTGTAAAGGGAATTGAAGAGTAGTGGTTTTGACAAAGTGGTAAGAAAATCATTTGGGGTCAGGTTTGACCTCTACAATGCACAGTGAATAGAGCCTCTTAAAACTGCAGACTTTGTAGCAAGAGCAATTATGGTAGAAGCTGATGTTCAAGGAGGAGAATACACAGCTACTTGTTTACAGCTTTATTTTGTACAGGATTGGTTAACAGAGTGGAAAACAGCAGAAAGTCTCTTTATTGTACTTAGTCTTGGTGGAGATTGCTAAACTCGTGTTTCTGAGGGATTCTGGTGGCAGCCAGTATAGACAATGTGAAGATAACGCTGGATGTCCTTACAGGGTACCAGGACCTGATAGTGCTCCATTCTCCTCCTATTCCTTATTCTCTTTTCATGTGCTCATCTCCATGACTGTGAAGAGATGCTTTGCAGAAGGCACAGACCACTAAACGTCTCCTTCCCTGGCTATAGTTGGGTGTGTGGGCTGGACTCCCCATCCATCTCTGGGTGATATTTCTGTTCCTCACAAGCACTGTCAGGATGTGCACCCAGTTAATGATTTCCTTATTCTCAAACAGGGGCATGTGAACTTGGCCTTTGGATTTTGTCACCTTGCATTCAGCAAAGGGTGTGCTTCCAACAAAGCCATCTGTCTGCAGGAGAAAAACCCAAAACATTATTCCTAAGAAATGGATCTGCTAACATGGCTCCAGGAGCTTCTGACTTCAGGAAACAGGTTGATCTAAGAGCAGCCATTGCTCAGAAGGTGCATCTCTGGCTGCTGCCCAGGCACAAGTTATGTACTGAAGGCCTCTCAAACAGGGTGAATGACCATAGGTTTGAGGTTTCCTCCTGTTGAAAGGTAGCTGTTGAGAGATGTGGTGGGTTCTGTGCCCCAGCCAGATGAGAAATACTTCTGAGGTATTTCTGAGCTATGGCTCCTCTTCTCAGAACAGTGCTCAAATTTCCATTTGGGAGAGATGATGCTGGGAAGTAGAGACAAGCAAAAGGAGAGAGTGAGTATCTTCCATCCTTGTGACAGAGGCAGCGTATGGGCAGGATCACAATCAGGACATCAAAGATAAAACAGGAATCAGAAACTTTGTGACCAGGGCACATCCAGAGTCCTTGCAGGAGTAGAGATGTATTTGTCTCACAGCTTCTGTGAATGCTCATGGAACACTGAGTGGCACTGAAAAAGTGTGCATAGCCCTGGGGAGCTGCATGCGCCCCTCAGGCTTCAGAAACCAAGTATTGTCTGCTACTACAAGCAGACATTCTGTGTTGTGTTTTTAGACACTGGGACACTGGACCCAATTTTCTCAGTGTTTCCTTTTTTTCCAGCTGAACCTTTTCACTTACGTTGCAGAACAGAACACTGTGTAGCTTTCACAGTTCTGATGTGATCCTTCATAGTGTTTTCTACCACATTTCTAGTATTTTTTTAATTCCAAAACATGAGAAGCAGATTACTCATAAAATATTCCCTTCCTCTCCCTTTCAGTTTTCACTGGAATAATAAAAAACCTGCCACAGCTCGTGTGCTTGAGTCCTCATTTACTTCTGCCCTGATTTCAACGACTTTTATCAGGGAGTATAATACCTCCAGATCCAGGTTACATGCCAAAGAAAACAACTGAAGTTCAAAAAAGTCCCTGAATAATTTCAACCAACCACTAGAGGAGGAATTTTATAATTAAGCATTTCATATTTTCTAACACAATGTTCCAATTTCAGCTGGGAGGATTTTTCTTCTTATTCCATGACGAGAAAATACGGTTGCACAACTGGCAGGTTTTTATTGGAATAACTTTGTCATATTGTTATCTCTCTGATTAATGGAATAAATATTTATAGGTATCCTTTTTCTAGGCAACCTTCAAATTCACATTTTCTTCTTTGAATTATAGCAGCATTTAGACTAGATGTTTTGGCAGAAGTAATGAAATCTGTCCCACATTTGCAGGTTAGTGCTTGGCAAAACTTAGCACACAACAAATCAATGAGATTTTATCAGGATTCTGTGCCATGTATCCAGTGATCTCATGCTGAGGGTGGAGAATGGAAAGAAGGGAAATTTTTTCTTGGTAGAAGCTCATACAAATTCTCTACAGTACTTTAAGAATGCAATGCTCTTGCACCACTTCTAGTGTCCACAGCTGTCCTTTCCACTAAACCCGTGGGGCTCAGCAAGGAGGAAATTCCTGACTCTCAGAGAATCTCTCTTCAGTTCTAGCAGGATATTGCAGCTCTTCATGGCTGACGTGGAGATACAGTCTGACAATATGCAGCTAGATTCTGGGAAGCACAGTCAGGTGTCTCCCATAGAACTGCTCCTTGTCTTCTAGGTCATTCTTCTCCTCCTCCACTTCATGATGGAACTGTGTTTAAAAGTTTGACCCACATTCCTGTCTGTGAGTGTTAAATAGCAATTCTTTCTTATGTCCCAGACTAATGGGTTCTACCTGTAAAAGTTGGTCTGACTTTAAGAGGTAACTCCATCCCCCAATTTCTGAGCTTTTTCTGATAGGAATGCTTACTGCTAGAGGTGGCAAAAATTGTCTTGGGAATACTTTGGGCTCTGCAAGCTTTAAGACTCAAACTGAAAAAAGGAGAAAATGCCTTCTCTGTTCATTTCTATGTACACATATAATGACAGACAATAATCACTGCCATCGAGAAAGTACATGAAATAAGAACAGGAAAGATCTAATATATTATCACAGCAGATAAATGATCACAAGTTTAAATGGTGAATTTAAATATAACTTCTGAATATTGTAGTTTTGTCCTTTCATCTCTAGCCATTTTATTAGGAGCTTGGTTTATTAGCCTAGCTCTAAAACTCATTAAAATGTTGTTGTGAATTAATATATTCTTTTGAATTTTAATTTTTGTAGCCTAAGCATGCAGAAATATCTGCTGAATCAGCATAAGTGCAAGTGCAGTGCAGAGGGTCTGCAGAGAAAAACAACTGCTCTTCCAGCTCACTCTGCCATGGAGCTGGAGGTCAGACTCAGCCCTTACCCAGGCAAAGAGAAATCTTGGAGGCAGACCTAACCAGGATGGGAGAAAAAGGAGAAAGCATAAGATAAGGAAGCTAAAGTTGACTTTCATTTGCTTGATTATTAGTAGAGGGACATAACAATTTACATGAATAATAAGTTTGGAGTGTAAGTTCAGAAAGCTATCTGACTATGGTTATTAATACTGAACATTAAAAATACAAAACAAATCAAAAAAACAAAACACGACGAAAATGATGACAAAAAATTGTGATGTAAAAAAAAAGTATTCTAGTAAGAACTTCATAGACGTGAAGTCATGAAGTTTGCACCTGTATAGATTGCAAGAACAAATTATAGCAGAAGAGGTACCCAAGATCTAGGAACTTCAAAAGGGGCACAGGAAAACTAAGTGTTTCTTTTGAGTGTACTCCAGTCTAAAATAACTCACGGCACTCTTGCTGTGGGAGAAGTCATTATTGATCAACTTCTATCAACGTGGGTTTTTTTCTTCTTTCTTTTTTTTGGGGGGGTGTTGAAGTACTGCAACCAGCTCCTGTTTCAGAGGGCTTTGTAAAATTGACTATTCACTACAGCTCAGATACTGCAAAGCTAATGAGACTGCTGACCTTGAAGATAGGAAGGTTACCGGCCTCCCAAGGTGAATATAGTACACTGAAAGCTGTTTATTTTCTGCATTTTTAAAGCTCATTTACTGGTACAAGTAGCAAAAGGAAAAGACACATTCCTTGGCTATTTATACACTACCGAGCCGTTCAATGGGCATCTGTATTGCTGCCCTGGTCACTGAAGATGTTGGTGTTGAGAATTCCGTCACTTTTCATGGAATGTAACTCTGGTCCCTCCACCAGTCCTTTATCCTGGGATCAGCCTTTGGACAGGTCAGAAATCCTGTCTTGGAAAAGAAACTGTAAAATCCCTTCTGTGCCTGCCATACTCTGAACCAAACACTATTCAAAACTGAATGTGTTTATATGTAATTCCTTTAGACACTAGATGCCTAAATGGGATTAGAACATTTTGAGTTCTGCATCAAATGGTTTGCTGAAGTATTTATTTGTCTAGGTAATGATGGATGTGTTGCTCAGAGACATGGTTTAGCAGTGGGTTTTTAGAGTTAGGGTGGTATGATTAGGTTGATAAAGGCCTTGTCCAACAAGAGAAATTCTATGATTCTATAATTCTATGATTCTGATGTAAATTTGCTATTTCTCCCTGTCTGTCTCTCTTTTGCAGCAGTAAGTGGAAAAGGCATTATTTCTTCTTCTCTCTTTTTCATTCCCTTTGATATATACTCCAGCTTTTTCATCCCCTATTATTATACTTTGAGTAGAAATGACAAAAACCTCCAGTAGTACTCACTTGGCCTAGTATTTCATTTTTCTCAGTTCCTTCATATCTTTCCCTTCTGGCTGAGATTATGAATTAGACTGGTAAGGAATGTATCTATTCAGGCCGTGAATACATAGATAGCAAGAACTGTGCACAGTTTTTCAATTCATAAAGAGGACCAAATATTCCCAACTAGTTGAGAATGGCCACTTGTTACCTGTAGTTTATCTAAAGGTGTTGAATTAAGAACCTCACTCTTATATTTGAATGTAATAAGCACTTTCTGAACACTGTTTTGAAGAACATGCAGGACATGCAGATTTCCCACTCATTAATGGCATCCTGTGAAGCTTTTCTCACTTGTCAGCTCAGCTCTTTAGTCTTAATAGATGTTTCTCACCCTTTTAATGCTACAATCCTTTTGGAATAAAGCCAGCAAGGATTTGGTGGCATAAAGACCCAAAGCCTAAAGTTGTCATCCACAGCAACTCTGCAGAAAATGTAGAATGAAAGTGTGTTTAATAACTATATGTAAGTGGCTTTCTTAAAAAACCTGCAGTCTATCATTCCTCTTTTGATATTGAGAAAGGAGAAAGACTGTCCCATTATTATTCTACTTTTAACTGTGTGTGTCCCTCTACTTTGTGCCTCATGCTTATTTGGGTGCAGCTCCTTCTGCATGACTAATTCAGGATCCTATGGGTCACCTCAATTGCCACTGCAGTCTGTTTTGTGCTGCTGCCCACTGCACAGTGTCAGATGTAATTGATGTGCTTAAGCCAGGCTGAGAGAACCTGTTCTGCTGATAGTCCTCATAGTAAGCTGAGAGACAGAAGATCTTAAAGGTAACCTCAAAAGATTGCCTATTATGGTTGCCTGCCCCAAGGCGTCATTAGCCTTAGAAATAGCTTTGTTTATCAGAGGTTCACAAGCATTGATAGGCAATGTTTCTGGACAATCCAACCAGAGCTTCAATACACCTGTCATTAATGAGTTTTCTCTAATGCCTAAATTGATTTTTTCTCCCTGATATTTCAGTTCATCACATTGGGATTAACCTTGCTTAACAGAAATCCCAACAATAATGATAACTCTTTCCCTTTGGGAAAAGTTACATATGAGTGTCCAGTGCATTTTGCAAGCCTTCCTGTGCATTCTGCATTTCTAGAGCACTTTAAATTATGTCCAAAAACTGAAGAGAAGTTGTGTTTCCCATTTATTGTTTAAAGTGCTTTGTATCTTTCAAGGATAACGGGTAGTCCCCAGAACCAATATTGTCCCTCAAATCAACGAGATAGATGGATCAAGGTCTCCAAAGTCTCATGGTGTATGTCAGGCTGGGTGGTTCCAGGAGTCACATACAGTGTTCGCCAGTGAAGGAACAGGGAAAGCTACCTACACAGAGGAGAATATGTGGCCAAACTGTTATAACTTCCCAGTAAATTATCTGCTTGAAAAGGAACCGGAGAAGCAGAGAATACACAACCACAGCGTGATATTAACCACTGTGCGGATGTGCTAATGTCTGTTAACCAGCAGTCTCTGTCAGCTTCTAGTCAGTGTGCCTGTTAACAAAGTTATTTTCTTCTGGGCTTGTAGCTACAATTACAAGGATAAAGGGATAAAATACAGGAGAAGATCTTTCATCCTCTAAAATTTGCTTTTTGCTTTGCTTATTATCTGAACAGCGTTCTGAAGACAAGTAAGAATAAAAATCTTTGGAGGTAAAACAGATTGTCATTGCTTATATATGGCTTACATTTGTCTCCACAGTGAGTGATACACATAGCTGATTTAAATCGATGTTTCACAGTGAGCAGAATTTTGCCCCTACTTAACAAAAAATATTGTTGGCTAGATTGCAAAAACAGAGCAAAACTCTACAGATACGCACCGTGCTGTGAGCTTTTATTGTCTGACTGTGTCTAACAGCTGAACTGCCAAAGCCAGCAGTGGGACTAGAATAAATTATGAACAGATGAAGAACTCTCTTTCCTGTGCAATAATCCAGAGTCCTCTTATCTATAAAGAATGATCCCAGGATTTGCGGGCAAGAAGCACAATGTTATGAGAACAAATGGTAGGGAGCTTTTACAACTCTGTTGAAATGATCTTTCAAAAATCAAACACCAGATTCCTAACCTAAACAGGATGAGCACTCTATAAGATAAATGTCCTTACGGAACATGTGTTGGAGCTAGATGATGTTCAAGGTCTTTTCCAGCCCAAATTGTTCCATGATTCTAACAAGCTTTGCATACTGAAACTTAATATATAACACTGTATCTGCTTGTGTGTAACATTATAGAGCTTTGTATTCATTAATCAAAAAGTCTTACATCCCAAATTAGCAGAAGATAAACTAGAAATTTCTTTCATTAGTGGCATGAAATTTGTCAGTACTTCCTCTTTGGCCTGTTTTATACACAGTGGCATTGTCCATCATACAGCTATTGTGATTTTTTTGTTATAAGCTACCACTTACAATACTTCTGGAAATACAACTATTTCTTAAAACAGTGGAAATCCAGTTAAATTCGATCCCCTCCTCCATAAATATTTTTATTCTCTTCAGTCACACATTTTCAGAGCGAACTGTGCTGACTTCTAGGAACATGAGAAAACATAGCTGTTGTGTAGGCTATTATTACTGTATTAATTTAGAACTACAAGTGGTTAGAGCACGACAGAGAACCAGGTGTTTGTCCAGTTGTGAAGAAGGAGCACTGGCAGTGGTAGAATTGCTGCTTGCAACACCAGAGGCCCGGGGTTCGAATCCCCCCTGTGGCGCAAGTGGCAGAAATGCTGCTCTGCTACACAGAAGGGCTTGAATCCCGGGAGTTGGACTCGATGATCTCTAAGGTCCCTTCCAACTCGCACGATACTATGATACTATGATGATATATGATTTTTAAGGACTCTTTGACGAGATCTTAAAAATTAGGACAGCTTGAGAATGCGATTACTCTGTTACTCACAGCCATCTCTTCTTATGCAAAAGGAAGAAGTTCAACTTTGAACAACAGATAGCTCAACTGTTTTCACATTTAGCAGCTTATTCATGTAAATGATACCACTGAAATAAATAAGTTTCCTCACCTTAGTTCTGTACCACTGCAGTAATTTTGTCCAAATAAGGACTGATCTCATTTAAAACTGCTTATACCAATGTAGCTAATGCTAATTCTTCCTGAAGTAGCTTCACATGAGCATAGCTATTTCCACAAGGGATTTGCACTCCTAAATCAGGAAGGTATCTTCATACAAATGGGGACTAATAAAGGGCACAGATTTGCTCATTTTCTGTATTTGATGAGCAGAAGTTAACTGGGGCCTTAATCTGTGCCCCAAGCTGAATATGATGTGGAAGGAGAAGAATGGCAGTGAAAGGAAAGGAATAATAGATAAGAGAGCTGGAAAGACAGGAGGACCTTTAAGAAGTACAGCTTCTCTGCAAGTTTTGAAGTGTTCTGACTACTTCATGACATTATTTGGAATAATCTATCAACTGAGACTTATTTTGATCTCCACATCCATATGAAAAAAGCCAGAAATATCTCAGGTACCTGCCTTGCCCAAGTTACCATGGTTTCTTTTTTAGGCTCTTTAATTTTTCCTTCCTTTCATCCAGTTCTTGCTTAATATTCTGAATGTATTCTATCCCAGTTTGTTGTCCAGTTTGACCTTCAGGAAGAGTCTGCTGCTGTGATGCCTCAGTGTGGGACACAGTAATGCCAACATGTTCCAGCCCAGGTATGCTGCTTTTTGAGTTACTCTTTATCTATTTACATGCATGCGCTGCCTTCATTGATCTGCTGTAAGGTCTGAAAAAGACCAGTCCTTGTGAGCCTTTTCATTTCTATACATATGATTAGGAATAAGCTGAATGCAGATCAGGATCTGAAATAAAGACACGACATTTGCACTTATGCATATATCCAATGATAAAGAAAAGTCATCAAGAAATTTCACAAATGAGAAAATTAATAGATTTCCTAGTACAAAGTGAGAAGGAAGTCTTGAATTTTGCAGATTTTTTTTTTACTTATTGCATTGATATAACTTTATCACACCACTATAAATAATTTCCACAAATCTCAGATGTGCTAAGCATAGAACTACTCACATTCACATAAGAATCCAAATTCAGTTTAGGTATGGAGGGCTCTAGAGATGATAAATGTGCGGAAGTTAAACACTGGCTGAAGCATAATTTGTTTTTTGCCTTTGCCTGGTTCTGAAGATACATCCAGAAATTGTAATTTCCTACACTTTCCTAATACAGAACCTAGTTGAGTTGACTTGTTTTAATAGTTTTGTGAGGCTTACCTTTCCACTGATAAGCACTCTCAGAGAGTAGTCAGGCACTGGAATGGCTGCCCAGAGAGGTGGTGGAGTCACCATCCCTGGCAGTGTTCAAGAGGCATCTGGATGAGTAGCCATCCTCTTGGTCCTCTTCAAAATCTTCTCATCTTTCCTGTGATGGGGGCCCCAGACTTGGACACAGAACTCCAACTAGTGTCTCATGAGGGCAGAACAGATGGGGACAATCACCTCCCTGTCCCTGCTGACCACCCCTTTTCTGATGAAACCCAGGATACCATTGGCCCTGAAGCGCTGCAAGGGCACATTGCTGGCTCGTGTTCAGTTTTTCATCATCGAGAACCCCTCAGTCCTTAGCAGGGCTACTCTCAAGTGGTTCTTCTCCCTGAAGTTTGAATTAATTATTGACTGTAGACAAGAGTAGCAGCCCACATTGATTTCAGCTTTTGACACTGCAAACAGCTTCCTCTGACTATATGAGTGAGCTCTTTGAAATGCCTTAATTGACTGAGAAGTCATCTTGGCTTACAAAATAAGTTCTTTATTCTCTGTGTTTGCTACTAATCTAAACATAGGTGCAATAGCAAGATTAAAGAACTGAGTGCAATATATTAGAAATAGCTGGTTAATTATAATCAGCTACCAATCTACATGAAGATATTCCCTAGTTGACTACATATGAAAACATGCAGCACTTTCAGTGTGCACCCAGACAAGTGGAGCTTTCACCTGAAATAGAAGCACTTTTATGAGGCATGACTGTAGAGGGGACTTGAAGGAAGTAAAAATAATTTTAAAAAGGCAAAATTAATACAGGATATGTACGGAGCATTTGCTCATTTTACACCCAAAAGTAGGCTTTGAGAGAGATCTGAAGTACCGGTCCAGCATGAGCCGCCAGATTTCCATTGGCTACAAGATCTCAGAATCTGTAAAATCGGTATCTCTATTTCAGAGTTTATACTCATGAGAGGTTTCGGTTCCAGCCTAATAAAAGAAAAAAGACAATTTCCATGATCTCTGCTTTGATGTCTGCAAAAAAGCACAGTGGTCAAGGATTTCTGAAAGGAGATTAGTAAAAGCACATACACTCAAGTGAAGTCTTGCCAGGATGTATTTACTATGCAGGATAAATTTGATTTGCAAAAATGTGGAATATAGATTACTAGATTAATGAATTAAAAGAACAGAGCTTGCTGGCTGTCTTTGCTCATTTTCCATCTCATGGGAAGAATAAATTATATTCTATCTACTCACTGGAATAAACAAAAATTTGAAATGCGTGCAAGTACAGTAATGAACAGTAACTCATCACTTTGTTATTTTGTTGAGCTTCCCTTATCACAAAACCAGCATCAGTCTCTGCACCTTGTTATTAAGAAGAAATAAATGTCCAACTCAAGACATAATTTTTGTAACCTTCCCTACCGTTTTAGAGAGTTGGCCCAAAGTGGAAGTTATGAATGATTTCTCTATTTTTCCCAGTTCTATAGGAGAAGAGCATTTCAAAAAAGAAGAGTCTGGGTAGAGGTCACAGTGAAGCCTATGAGAACCTTTCTACTGACTTCTGCATGAACAATTGAAGACAGCACAGGCACCACTCATTTCAGACAGCAAATAATTCTGCACTGAGGGCAGAGTGAGTGGAAACAACTGGTCTCCAGAAAAAGAAGAAAAAAAGAAGGGTACATGCCAGGGCATACTTGCATGAGACAAAAGCAGGAGATCCAGCAAAAACAGACAAGAAATAGGCATATGTTGCAGGGTGCTAAGAAATAAGGAGGTGTATGAAGAGGGCAGGAAAAGGGGTTGGTGCCCAGGAGAAGGAATCTTTGCTCTCCTCACACATGGGGCTCCAAGGTAGATGAAAAGCTCAGGGGGAGAGGTCATGTTTTACTATGAGGGGCTGCTGGAAACAGAACTGCATGTCTGTTAGTTTCTCTTCTAGTTCCAGGGTTGTGAAGGCTGCCTGCATTTTTGTTGTTGTTGAGAACAAATGGGACCACATACAAGTGTCTGACATCTTTATCAATCTGTCTGGTCAGTAGAAACATTATATAGGACTCCAAACCATGGCTCATAGTCCAATTACATTTCTCCATATAATTTCAGTGTATGCTCATATAAAATATTTCTCCTCTGAGGTGGTCTTTCTGCAAAACTCTTTTCCTGTAAGGTTAGATCATTCTTCTAACAGCAAACAAGCTTTACAGCACAGCCTTGTAAATCATATCTTGCAAAGGCACTTCCATAATTGAACTGAGCAACACTGAAAAGCAGGCCGTTTCTTTTTAATGGCTATATATGTTTGCAGCAACTTAAATCAGGCATACAGAAATATTAGTGGTGGGATTTTCTGAGGATTGATTGCTGCTTTGTTACTAGAGCATGCTCCAAATGCTTGTATTGTGCCAGAAAGGATGCAAAGGTAATAATTCATAAGCCAAATGGACAGAACTGCCTTTGTGGTGAAGCATTGGAGCAGGCTGCCCAGAGAGCTGTAGGAGTCACCATTTCTGGAGGTTGTCAAGCAAAGAGGAGATGTGGTACTTAGAGACATGGTAGTGATGGGTCAGTGGTTGGACTAGATGGTCTTAGAGTCTTTTCCAACCTGCATGATTTTATGATTCTATGATTATGAAATGGCTCAGCTGCAGGACAGGGCTGACACAGCAGTAACATACAGGTAGATGCTAAAAAAATCAGAGGTTCAAGATGTTGCAATGGGAGATTTTCAGCTGGGAAGATGAACTCTGGATTTGGATAGCACATGTGGCCACTTCACAGCCCTGAAGGTCAAGTTTGGGAAGCAGACTTGGGCAGCTGGATGATGATGAGTATACATGGCTGAGAGCAGGGCAAGCGACCCCGTGTGCATTGCTGTCAGCCTTTGAATGACACAGCAGTGAAGTTTCCTACTGAAGGATAATATGCTCCAAGATGTTGTTCACATGGCAAACAATGTCTCTCTGTGGGTCCTCAATGCTCTGCTGCTGGGGATGGAGTATCTGAGCTCTGCTCCTAACATCTGCATGGTTGCTGCCCTCAGGCTTGGTCCTCTGTTTAGCAGCACAAGGCAGCCTTCAGGATTAAACATCATTAGACCTGAAGACCTCAGAATTATCCTTTTTGTCAGTGAATGGGGCAAAATCTGCCAAGTAGGGTATGGCTGAATCTGTTAGGACCTGCAACAAACTAGACTTGGGGTTCTACATGGGATCTGTCCCTCAGATGGCAGCACTGTAAAATGCTGAGAACCCTGGGGTAACAGTAACAGCAGTCCCAGCCTTTCTGAGCTCTGAACTAATTGCTGTGACATGCTGCTGTGAGGAGGAGAGTGGTGTGATCCCCTCATTTAAGTAATTGCAGACTGAAGTGATTAAACCTCAGTCAGTGAGCTGTTCTAACTTGCTTCAGCTCATGTTCTTGGATGTTCAAAAAGGAACAACTGAGCCGTGGTTTTATTTGGACAATAAAGAGATTTCTTATTCACAAAAGAGTATTCAAGTGTCGGTAGCTAGGGACTTGTTTGAGAGGTGCTATTCTGATTTCAAAGAAAGTTTTTTTTTTCCACTGAAAGATCTGATTTGGAGAAGTGACAACTCAGTGGTACAACAGTTGCCTTGTGTTTGCATTGCCCTGGCAGCTACCAGCCCCAGAGAGTCCCACTGCACTGACTCCTTCGCTGTCACTCCTCTGCCTAAGTGCCTGCAGAAATTAAACCTCTGATAGGGAGAGAGCTTTGCAATTGCTTCCAGAAAGTTATGACTGGCCCTTTCTGAAGAGCAGACTTGGAAGTAGTCAGCTAAGTTTGGCCCTTCTATGGTTGTGTTCTAGCCGAGGACGCAGAGGCCTCCTTCTGCATTTGGAGATCATGCCCTCTCTTCCCTGGCACTTATGTGAGATCTGCTATTACTTTGTTTAGTCACAAGACTGGCATGGTACCCTGCAACCACTCTCTTCCATCTGCTAAAGTGTTCATCCCTTTTAGAGGGGGGAAGTGCACTGACAGTTACAGAGTTGGCAGGGAGAAACAGAGACTAAGGTTTTAACAGTAAATTAAACAGGGCCAGGGCATAGGTTCCAGCAGTGGCATAAGGCTGCCCAAACTTGCTGTTTGCATAATTCATGGCATGGCTTTGGCATGTAACAACTAGCACTCCCCCAGGGAATGCCAAGGCACAGTCTGAAGGACAGCATCTGCCAGGGACTGCTCCTAAGAACAGTATGAGTGAAGGATGCAGGGTGTGCCCTGCCAGTTAGCCTCAGGGCCCATCTAACTCACTCTCTGACGCTGGATAAGCTGAACGTATGATTCCTTCTCCTCGTACAACCCGAGAAACAAGAGCATTGGTAGGATTCCTTAGCCTTGGTACTCTAACAACATAGCTGCCCAAGAGATTTTGTAGCTTCAGATTTTAGAGGTCTCTCTTGTAACAAGTCCTTAGGCTTATGTGCTGTTTTACTCTGGAACTGGGTGATGCCTCTTCTTCCAGAAGCTCTGTGGAAAGCCAACACCCTTTCTAAGGAACTGCTACCTTGCTTTGAGTGCTGCAGGTACAGCACTTCCTGGGTAAAGCAATAATGGCTACAAAAGGGCGTCCCTTGCAGTCAGAGTCAGTCTGTAGCTTTACCATAAATTGCACAGCAACAAAAGCTATATGGCACTGTTTTATCCTTTGGAAAGAAAATACCTCTTAGGCTGGCTGGATTATCCTTAACTCCTTTGAAATTTAGCAGAATGGTTTTCTTTGTGCCTTGGGAATTCACAGTGAGGGATGAGCACAGCTAATGAGCTGCTTTCAAGGGGTCCAAACTTAGCTAAAGCCTCTTCATGAATCAATCCCTTCAGTAACCACCGACATCAGCAGAACAAGGTCAAAAAAAAACAAACCCAAAAGCCCACAGCCTGACTTTGCTCTGTGTACAAATTAGAGAACTGATTCCTGTGTTTGATCTTTTAAACAAAAGGGTAAACTGGTTTTAGACTTTCTTTTGCCCCCTGTCCCTTCACTTGTAGATTCGAATGGTGCTGATTTGTCGTTCCATCGCTTTATAAATCAGCCTGGATGGCTTTCAGCTACGTCTCCACATGCTGCATTTCATGCTGCCATTGCTACGTCCTGTCTGTGCACTGAAATGTTTTGCAATTTGTCCTGCTGTGGTTTCTCTCCCCGACTGTGAATGCACAACCCAGCAGATATTATTCTGTTCTTCTTGGTTACTGGAGAGTGAAATATGTTCTGTCTCTTCTCCACAGCAGACCAAGTGCCTGTGTGTGTTGCAGTTAAGGGGAAATTTAAGCTGCACTACTTCATGAGCCCTGTACAGGTTTCACTGAAATCTGGGGATGCTTGGCGCTTCACAAATCTAAGCCTTATAGCTGGCACTGCCTACCTGCAATGAACAAAAGGCTATAAAAGAGCTCTACATAAAGAAAAGCTAAACTTCTGAGTAGACTGTCTTTAATGTGAATTGTTTATGGAAAGAGTTACAACTGCTTTGTTGTTGCAGTTGTTGCCTTTGTTTTGTTTTGTTTTTTGAAGACTTACTCTACTGCGATTGCACTAATTACATTTGCCCATTTGTTAAGCAACCTAAATTGCCTTCATTTCCAGCTGCTGCACAGTTTAACTGTAATAGTACAGATTGTTTTACGTCGATGGCTTGATTTTTGTGGTTGGCTATATGGTAATTAATTGTTTGTCAAGGACATTTAACTATAAATTTGGCGATATACGCACAGATTGAAATAATGAAATTTGTGGTCGCAATAATATTTTATGATACAGTCAATCTGTCTTTCTCTTACAGATATAAAGCCAGGTTTGATGAAAATTAAACAAAAGAACAGCTGTTGCCTGCTCAAAGTTGAACATACAGAATGAAACTTGTCCAAATGATCTAACGAGAGACCTCTGGAAAGAGTGCATTGAGAAAATACTTTGGATCTGGAAACGCAGAAGAAAAAATACAAAGCTGGTTGTTTTAAAGCTTAAGCATTTAAACACAATCGAATATTTGACTGTAAACTGTTTGATGACCTCTGAAATTTTTCACAAGCTCTCACTCTCCTTGAACAATTCTGGCAAGAGTAGGACAGTTGCTCTATAATGGCTGCAAGCCTGGTGGTACAGATGAGACAGTCACAGGAAAATTTTCCCTAGGGTTAGATATTGCAGCAGAAATAATATCTGGGAAACAGCACTGAAAATTACAGTAGAAAGAATGATTTGGGCCAATACTGGTAAGAATTTCTATGGCACTGCAACACTTATCAGGAAATGGATTGGGCAATAGATGAAGAATATCATCAGGTCATGCTCAGATAGCTCAGTTGTGTAGGTCTGATATGGGGCACAGAAGCCAGGATTTGCACGAAAAGATGAAACTTCACACCATGCAACCATCTCTACCTCAGCTGGCCAGCTAGGCTTCATTTATAGTCATTGGAGAGAACTATGTACTCTGGAAAATCAAGCTCTCCTTAAGTCAACAAGGAAAAATAAGGATATTCAGACAATGATGATCTCATCTTACCTAGCGTTGGTGGTGGATAAGTACTTGTCTCCTTCCACTATTGCAAGACTTTATTTCTCTAAGAGTCAAGAGGTACCTCAGCTGACCAAGACAGTTGCCTGGTTAGATGTCTAGAAAACCATATTCAAACACTGGTGGGACTGTGTTAATAAAATGGGTGCAGTACATCTTATTCCCTTTCCAAGAACATAAGCACTTTCAAATATTTATGCTGCATTCAAATGAAAGGGTGCCATGCCATACCATGGTTTTAGAAATACCGGCATCATTAGAGTTCTCCAGCACTTGAAATGCTTTCAAAGCCTTCCTGCACCCGTTTTTCCAGCTTGCTCTCCAAAGATGAAGTAGTTTCTCCTATGTTCTAATCTTTTTTCTTCATCTCTCCAGAATTATTCTCACAAGAACATGTAGTGTAACTGCCACCTAACCAACGTTATATTGAGCCCTGGTTTTGAAATGTTAATAATTGTTTCATGACGATGAGTAATAACCAGTAATAAGTTAGTGTCTGTAACTCAGGATGGATGAAATTATTCTGTGGTCAGAATAGCAATTAGAAGTCTTTACACTTAAGCATTTTCAAATCGGCTATGGTTGCAACTTCTGAAAAGATCCAGAGGAGACAAAAGCAAAGCATGGTGAAACAACCCCTGAGGTATCTTCTTCATAAAGGAGAAATCAAAATAACTTCTTTGCATCTCAGTACTCCAGGTGATTATTAGTAACACAGCTGATGAAAGCAGTCCTCACAGAAGTTAATTAAGTTTCTGTAAAATGCATTCCGTTAAATGTTAAATGATCCTGAAGGGATTCTTTGGTTATATGTGAAGAAACCTGAGTTCATTTTCATCCCTGGTTTCATGATTTGTGGTCCAGAAACCAGAGAGTACAGAAGACAGCAGTAGACTCAGGCACAGGTGAATGAGGGAATTCAGTAGTGAAATTCAAAGTGCAGGCTGCTCCAGATGTGATGCTGACACAGTCTCAGTTGTGTTCTATTTACTTACAGTATCATTGCTGATACTCGGTGGGCATAAACCCACTATGTGCATTTCCAAGTTGAAAAGATAAAAAACTGTGTGTCAGTTTTCATCAGTGTACTCCAACGCTCACTTTCTCTCTTAGTAATGTCCCACTGATTATTTGGAGATATTTGTTGAAGGAGCAAAGAGCTCCTCAGTCCCCTGAGTAGCAGGTAAAAATACTGAAAGGAACAGGAAACCTCACCTGATCAACACATGGCTAAGAGACTGGAACCATCAGTGGAACTCATTTTTTTTAAGTCATGGAGCAGTTTGTACAGCGCCAGGCTTGCTGGTGACAGATAAGGTTCACCTATCTGGAGGAAAATGATTCTAGTCCAGTAATTGGCAGGGTGCATTGAGAGGGCTTTAAACTAGGTTTAAAGGAGTTAGGGTTAAAAACCAGGCTCTCTAGAGATGAACCGAAGGATAGCATGCCAAGGTTGGGGATGAGACCAGTAGTCCAACTGATGCTCATCTATACCAGTGCATGGACAACAGAGAGGTGGATATCCTGGATTGTTAATAGAAGGTCATGTTTTCTAAGAAACACTCTTAACATTCCTGCATCATTTTGAATGCTTACCCATCCATTCTGCATCTTTGCAATTTTCAATCGGTTTCCTGAGAAAAGGAAAATAAAGTACTTAAAAGCAGGAAGAAATTTACTGAAAAGCATTTGGTCTCCAAAATATAAAGCAGTTACCCTTTATGAACAATCTTACATCCATTTTTGAGCAAGTACCACTGTAAACAGAATCCTGGAAATAAGAAATAGTCTGATTATCAGACTGTGCATAATACTGACAATATGGGGAATGATTAGAATGCCCTAAACTGTGTGTATTTATTTCTTGAATTATGTATTCTATTAACCCACAGTGGTGAATAGAAAGTCTCCTTTACACTACCTAGAGGTAACTCAAAGCCTTTGTTGCTTTTCTCTAAATAGCAGTCATGAGCTTCTGAAATTGTTCCCATCTTAAAAAACAAAACAAAACAAAACAAAACAACAAAACCTTATAAAGTCACAGTTTTAAAACAAAAATTCCAACATGTAGTATACAGCAAGAACAGACACTCAGTTAGGTAGACCAGTGGATGCATGCAAGATGTGTTAATTCAGCAAAGACTTAATTCTGCACGTGCCATTATGTGCTATGGCTATCAGATAGCACATAGAGGTGACAGTCTAGATTACAAGAATCCACACTGAAGTTATCTCACTAGCAGAAAAAAAAGATACCTGTAAAAACGTGATACAGGTTAGCAAACAAACTGTAAGCCATCCATGGGCACTGAAAATGACATACTTTGATCCTTAATTCTTTTGATGGCTGTATTGCTGCCTTCCTCTGATATCTAGCAAAAAGGAAACACAAGTATATCTACCCTGCACTGTGACAAATAGCTTCTCTTTCATGTGTCAAAGCTCAAAGTTATGGACAAAGTTGTATAGTTGAGCATGTTCTTGCTTTCCAGTGAAGGGAACCAGAGGCAGAAAGATCTGCCCCACTCTGGCAGCAGACCCCAGCTCCACACATGTACTTTGGGAAAGCAAACCACTTATAAATTACATGCTTGCACTCAAACTTCAATGTTTCTGCTCATTTTAATGTATGAAGTAAAACTATTTGTACAACATCAAAAATAAACTCTCCTTCAGCTTGGCCTGTAGACTCTTCTTGGGCTCAAGATTTTGTGTGCTGGGCATCACATCGTGAATTTCTTTTGGCTTAAATTTTCAAACACAGTGTGCTCACTGAAACTGTAGGCAAAGATAAAATAGAGTGAAATAAAAAAAATAAAACAAGCACACACAGAAGCAAAACACGAGGTCCATTTGTTTCTTAAAGGCTTAAAGAACAAAGGCAATATTTTTTTGAGCTTTCTTAAAAATGTTTTATCTGCTTCTTTCACATATGTACTGTGGAAACATTAGAAACCAAAGAAAAACTCATAAAAGCTGTTTGTGAGTGGGATTTATTACCCAGTACTAGAAGTTTACTCTTCTGTACCAAGAGCAGGACCTTTTAGAGAAGATAGTACTATATATATATTTTATATATATATGTAGTACTATATATATATCTTCTTCAGGGTTGTTTTTTTTAGTTTTGTCTTGTTTTTGAGCTTTTATAGTTTTGAGGGTGAGTGGTGTTGTCTAAGAATTTCTTTTACCTTTTGATTCTGATACAGATATTGAGGAGATGCAACTTTTTAATGAGAAATCCTTATTTCCATCTAACACAGGGCCAGAAGCACAGCTCCAAAATTGCACCTCAGATACTCAACCAATGGCTTTTACAGTGTCCACTTCTGAAGAAACTCAAGTGACTTACTCGTGGTTTACATTTAAGACCCATTTTTGCAATGATGGCAACCTGTCGCTGCTAAAAAAATACCATCATGAATGCAAAACAGCAAGGAGGAAGATGTTACTGTGCCTTTGTGATAGGTGAACGGGAAAATATACAAAGCAGATCCTTACAGCCTTTCAAGCTCAGCAGGTCTTCAAGTCCTGGTCACTTGGTAATATGAGGTGACCTGATTGACAGTTATATATGTAGGTCATTGGGTACTCTCTAATCACTTGTGCCAATGAGAAGCTGACATTTACTGAAGTATAGAATAGAGCTAAATAATTCTCTGTAAGATTTACTGTATGTCCAAGCTTGCTTAAAATTTGTCATCTCAGTCAGGGATTTGAAAATAGCATTTTGAACATAGGACCCTGTTTGTGACCATCAGTTCACTGATGTTGAGTTTTCCATATTTTTTAATTATGGGTGTCTAAAAATTACACATATAACCAAGGCAAAACACAGGCATGTATTGGCTGAACAACTTAATCTTTGTTAAGGAAAACGTGTATCTTGCCCAAACTCTGAGCCAAGGGTAATGAACGAACATCATAACATTTGCAGGAGAAATCTCCACCAAATTTTGTTAGATATATTCTTATACCAACATTCTATGGCAAACTTTTGTGATTACTTCTCTGCCTCTAGCACTTGCATCTCCTAGGTTGACTCACACTCAAAGATCTGGTCCCACAGGCTCTCCTTTTTCATTTAATTCATGTGTTGCAGTAGATCAGAAGCCAGTGTAGTTGTTATTGTAGGCATTCCTGAGCTGTTTGAACATACAGGTCCAGCACCCTACTGCTTTTCCTAGTGACAATGGACAGATTAAGGGACAACTGTAGTGAGACAGTCTTCATCCCTCTGGGTCCCATTTTGTCCTCAAAACAAGCAAAATTTTCAGAAAATGTAATACCTGTTTTTTTTTTTTTTGTTTGTTTGTTTTTCTTTCTTTCTTTTTTCTTTTTTCTTTCTTTCTTTCCTTTCTCTCCCTCAAAATAACCACAAACATTTTGTCTGAGAAAATGCCTTCTAAGAATTTCTCATTAGGAGAATTAAGAACAGACTCTTGGAACAATATTTACCTTGTAGGTTATGGAGGAGAATAATTCTGTATGAGGTTTAATAGCTGGATTAACCATGGAAAAACACTTTCTGCTGCTTACATCTAGCTAATATAATGTTGACATGAAGCCTTGGGGTAAACTTTGTCCCCTAGATGCTGAAATCAATAAATTATTCACTGAAAGCCTGGATTTGCTTTCACTATAGCAGAGACAGGCAAGTCTGAAGCCAAGTCGCTGTGGAATCAGAGTGTTAAACAAGCCAAGCCCTGCAGATACACAGCATATATACGTACTGCTTTGAACTTTCGCTCTTACTACCATGGATAGGAAAGTTTCTTTGGAAGTCAGGGGAGTTGTTCTGTTATAATAACATAAGAGAAAATACAATCTCCAGTGTCTGCGTGGGAAAAAAAAAAGCTATGATTGAAGCACAGAAAGTGTTTTGTCTAAGTAATGTCTTGGCATTACCTTGTTATTTGAAAACTGCCACAGAACTTGATGTTTCTTGAGTCTACTATAGCACCTGGAGGATGACATGTGGACAGTGAATGAGACATCTGGTCTGGAACAAAGCTGTCTTTTAGCCCACAGTAAATGCCACTTGCTCTTCAACTACAAATAACAGACAGAGGTAGGGATGAAAGGCATATGAGTGCTTCACGGAACATCAAAAGTGCTTATAACAATATGAGCTTACAGTGCATGCAATTTAATCACCTCTCCAGAACCAAGGGCTTTTGTCTGCTCTTCTTTTTTTTTTATCTTTACAGAGACCTCACTGTGGTCAGCTGGGTTTGTTTTGGTAGCTAAAAATCACAGAATCATAGAATCATATAGTTCAGAAGGGACTCTCAAAGACCATCCAATCCAGCCTCCCTGCAACGAACAGGGACACCTACAGCCAGATCAGGTGCTCAGAGACCCCATCCAGCCTGTTTTTGAATGTCTCCAGGGATGGGGCATCCACCACCTCCCTGGGTGACCTGTGACAGTGTTTCACTATCCTTATTGTAAAAAACTTCTTCCTTACATCCAGTTTAAACCACCCTTATTTTAGTTTGAAACCATTTCCCCTTGCTCTACCACAACACATCCTGCTAAAGAGTCTGTCTTCTTCTTTCTTACAGCTCCCCTTTAGACATTGAAAGTCCACTCTCAGGTCTCCCTGAAGCCTTCTCTTCTCCAGGCTGAATGGCCCCAGCTCTCTCAGCCTGTCCTCATGGAGAGGTGTTCCAGCCCTTGGATGAAAAAATGACACAGCATCTCATGAAGCTGTTCAGGAGAGTATCTGAATAAAACTGCTTTTTTTCCTTTGTCCACCTGTGCCTGTTTGCTGAATGCTGCTGGGACAATGTGGCCTTTGGAGAACTTCTCACCTCCCACTGTGTACTGGTATTAAGCTTCATGATGAATCCTGGAGCATCTCTTCCCACAGAGGCAGCTTTCTCAGGTGACTTTTCTTCTGACTTCAGGTGAGACCTCAGGTGAGAAAGTGTGCTGTGCCAGGGAAAGTGTTGTGATGCAAGGCTGGGAAACATGTCTTCTGGCTGGGGTATCTTGAATGTGGCACCTACCCTGTGTAACCCCATGACTCTGTTTGCTCACCAATGTCCACCACTACTGAGCACATGGACCAGGAGAGGGAGAAGGGCCATGTTGCAGAACTTTAGCCTTGTCTCTGTGAAATGGTGACAAGGAAATGAGCCCAGCTTATGAGATTTATTGGGGCCACTGGGAGTCAAATGGAGTGAAAACAGACAACTCTATCGTAATAGTCCTTCCCACCCTTGGGGAAAGCACACAGGATTGAATCAGGATGTGGCAAAGTCTTTTATTCAGCCCTGAGACTGTCAGATGTTTTCTCTGCCCTTAAAATCTCTAGAAGTGATGGAGTTTGAGTATGAAAATTTGAAATAGATCTAGTGGTAGAAAAATTCTTGGATACTTTGCAAATTAGAAACGGTTGGCCGCCTGCTAGCAAAAATGTGATTGGTGATAATGTGGACTGTGTCATTTCTAATGACAAAGGCAAGAAATACTATTTCATGTCAAGCAGGGCTGTTCTTGAAAAAGAAAGGAGCCACTTTCACACACTGTTCTGCTGTGGCAATATGCTCACTGTATGGCAGGGCAAATAGGGAGCACAGGGGAGAGAAGAGAAAGTGACCAAGCTTAATGCTCCAGCAGTTAATTTCTCTAACCAGACCTGAGATGTGATGATGCATTTGGGATTCAACTGAGCTTCATTTAAAGCTCTCATTGTGGCCTTCCAGTACTTGAAGGGAGAATATAAACAGGAGGGAGAACAGCTTTTTACAAAGGTGGATAGTGATAGGACAAGGGGGAATGGTTTTAAACTGAGACAGGGGAGGTCTAGGTTAGATATCAGGAGGAAGTTTTTCACACAGAAGGTGGTGATGCACTGGATCTGGTTGCCCAAGGAGGTTGTGGATGCCCCATCCCTGGAGGCATTCAAGGCCAGGCTGGATGTGGCTCTGGGCAGCCTGGTCTAGTGGTTGGTGATCCTGCACACAGCAGCGGGTTTGAAACTAGATGGTCACTGTGGTCCTTTTCAACCCAGGCCATTCTGTGATTCTATGATTCACACCTCATATCTCTTCATACATACTCTTAGGAAGGTAGCAAAAAATTAGTCAGTTTTTGGACACTGACTTTTGGGAAAGGTCATTTTAGGGCCTGCTGTGACATATGGATTTCTTGACAGAAATATCTGCAGGCTTCAGTACAGTGTGTACCTAATGGGCTTAATACATCTGAGAAGTATCAAATGTATCAACCCAAAGAAACAGACTTTTGAATGTATGCTGCACAGCAATCTTCCTCTCTCTTCATGATTTCTGGATGCTGGAAAGACAGAAGTCATGGATAAAAGCAGAGAATGCTCATGTTCTTCCCAGGTGACATTTCTGAATTGGAAAAGTGAGAAAGCAAAAGAAACTCATGGGAAGAATAAATGTGGAAGAGTGGCAAGAGGTGGGACCAAAGTGAAGCCATGAGAGACTGTCTGCACATTTTCAGAGGGAGAAACTCAGTGAAAGAGTTCTTTTTCACTGAAGTTTTATTTAAAGCCAGTCCCGATATTTGCTTTGAGAAACTTACCTGAAGACAGTCTACCTTTTTCAGGATGAGGTGCCCAGCGAGATGTCCCATATTTTGCTTTGGTTGAGGTATGTAGAGATATTAGCCTGCTGCAGGGACAAGCATATGAGCGACTAAGCAGGAAGTAACAGGAGATCGTCCCAGACGACCATATGCCATTTTTTCATCTGTCTTTTTGTTGTTGTCTTTTCAGCCCAGTGATTCAGCTTTCATTTACAGATGATGTTCTGTTGTCACCAAGTTCTGGAGCTGACTTGTTGCCTGTGGTTGTAAGGAAAAAAAAAACTCCTTGGTACAATGTCCACATAGAACAAATGTAATAATTTAAATTACCTTTAGTATTCTTCAAAATGTAGGCAGTTTTGAAAGAAGCTCCAAAGTATATTTTTCTCAAGATACTTGCTGTGGAAGACTGATGGCAATATACATCCCTGGCTCCTTACACACAAATAACTGGCTAAATAGCTAATCAAGGGTTTAACACAAGTAGAAGATTGCTGCTTCCCTCTCCACATGTCCATGAGAGCTCCTCAGGCTACAAAGAAGCTAGTTTGGCCATGGTAAATTAAAGTCTCATAATGGGCCCAATGAACTGAGATGATAGCTGTGGCTGGGAGATGCAAACCTGAAAAGTACTTGGTGATTGAACTGGAAGAAACAAAGGGAAACAAATGTGAAGGTTTACAGAGTTAAGTCAGGCAGAGACTGGAGAAAAATGTAGCACGTCAAGAAGAATCATAGATTCATAGAATGGTTTGGGTTGGAAGGAACAGTGAAGGTCACCTAGATCCAACCCCCTGCTATAGGCAGGGACACCTCCCTCTAGACCAGGTTACTCAAAGCCCCAATCTGCCTGGCGTTGAAGGCCTGCAATGTCGGCCCATCCACAACCTCATTGGGCAACCTGTTCCAGTGTCTCACGCCCTCCCAATGAAGAATTTCTTCTTATTATCTAGTCTAAATCTACCCTCTACCAGTTTAAAACCATTTCCTCTTATGCTGTTGCTACATGTCCTTGCAAAAAATCCCTCCCTGCCTTCAGGTACTGGATTGCTGCTATAAGGTTTCCCAGAGGCTTCTCTTCCCTAGGCTGAAGAGCCCCAGCTCTCTCATCCTGTCTTCCTAGGGGAGGTGCTTCAGTCCTCTGATTATCTTAAAATAGTCCTAAATAGCGAAAGGCCTTTACAGAATAAAGAGAGATAATTTACTGAATATTGTAAAAACAAAATCTATAGATATGCAGAAACAAAACTGATTTTTTTTATTTTTAATTTTTTTTTAATTTTTTTTTTTTTTTTTTTTTTTTTTTTTTTTAAGTCTTAAAATGAAAAATAAAATGTTAAAAGTGTTGATGGATATTTGTTTTTGCTGGGTGCAACACTTCACCCCTTCATAAAAAGTAGCATTATTAGTGTAAGAAAACTTGACAGTCTTACTAGTTTGCAATTAAAAGAGTGCTGCCACTTTTCAAGCACAGTCACCTCTGCATTTCAAGAGGTTTGTTCAAAAATGAAAGAAAGCACAAATGAAATTAGAGTGTGCAACCTCATTATGGACATTTGGATTTTGTTTCATATTCTTTCAGAAAACACAAGCAGGAGCAGATGGAGTTATTTTGGCTTCTTTCTTGGTTTGTGAGTTTTGGGGCTTTTTTAGAGACTTTCTTTTTTGGAGTGGAGGCTGATAAAGCTAATAGTTATAAGTGGGCTGAGATTTCCACACAGTCACTTAACTTGAGAATCAGGTTTTTAAGCACGGCATTAAATATAATGGTACAGCTTTTGCTATCTGATAATGCTGTCTCCTTCACAAGAGAGCTAGTGCATGCTCCAGCAAGCAAAGTGAAGTGGCCTTATGTGTAAGGGAACTGGCAAGGGGACAAATGAGCTGAAAAGGGTCCCATGGTCTCACAGCAGCAACATATCGATATCTCAACAAGGCACCAGTCCCACTGCCTCAATGGACTTATCTCATTTAGCACACAGCCTTAGAGAAACAATTTTGGTAACAGCTTTTTCCAAACAGGAAAATCTGCCAGTTTAATTGGTCCACTTGTCTGATGGGAGCAAATGGTGGTCCCTTGCATGCTGGTGCAGCAGTAATGTGATTTAGATAAAGAACTCGTGTCTGTCTTCTCCGTATCAGCCCAACTTTGCTGTGAAAGAAAACAGAAGCAAACTCCTGACTGGAAACTCCTCAGGAACCAGGGATTAATTTCCTAAGGATCCTGATATGGGACCTGATGGCTTCCAGATCCTGTTGAATCCTTGATGAATCCTAAATTTACTTATAGAAGGATTAATTGAGTAAGAATATTCCATTTTCACTGCAAACAATTTAAAAGGAGCTGACTTGGATGTTCTGAGAGAAGCGAGATCAAACTTCCATTCTAGCAAAATGTAGATGCTCCCTTTCCAGTCACTGATGGATAGGCAGCCTGTGTTACTGATCAGCATCACTTTTCTTACACCCAGCAACAGTTAAATACTCTGTTCTTGCAGCAGTTTTCACTATCACAGTTAATGAAAGAATGTTAACGATGCACTTCAGTAACATTCACACATCTACTGTGGGTTCTTCAGAACTGCTGGAAATACCTTATTCAGATGATCTCACAGCAATGCTTTGAAGATTGTAGACACTTAAAATTAGGACAAGAATTGTAAGGACAAGAATTCAATTCTAAGACAATGATTGAATAGCTATATTTGTAATCAAACTTCATTTGTGCCTTTACATCCGATAGGTTGATCCTGGGCATAACTACTATGGACTAGATCAGAAAAGCAGAAACTCTCTCACCCCAGAGAGCTATCGCTGTTTTCTACAGGCTTTGAGACATTTTACCAATACACTTAACTGACAATTATCACCAGTGTGAATTTTGGGATATGCTTTTTCTGTAGGTGTGAAAGTACAGAGAGAGGGCTGAAAGACGCAGCTTACACTGTCTGTCCCAATTAACCCCTCCAGAAGGGTGTTTCTTTCACCTAATCTTTCAGCCTTTGCCATGTACATATTCAGCTTCCTACACCCGTCCTGGACTTCAGGTCCACCTCTGTGCCTGCTTTGACAACTGTACCCAATCGGCGGACTGCCATGCAGGACCTACAGGGTCTGGTTAATGCCATCTGTAGTCCCCTCTGCAGAGTTCTGCAGCTGTATATCTTTGCAGAACTGAACCTCTCAGTGTAACTCTACCATTACGACCCTCTCTGCCGTTCCATTCTCTTTCATTTGTTGCCGCTCTGTGGCTGATTTGTTCCTGCAAGCACTTTGAGAGATATATTCCTCTGCATCCATTGGTCTTCTGTTTTTCAAGGTCATTTTACCCACAGAAAATCATGTTTCTGTTGTTCTTCCCAAGGGACTTTTACCAGTGGAAAAGCACCGTTGCACTCCATTCAGACCACTGTGAAGATTTACGATCAGGGAGACTCGTTCTGACACCGTCGTTTCTGAGGGAGTGTGTGCTATCAATCTGTATAAAGGGGGAGGCAGCGTTGGCTATCTTACCTCGCTACTTCACATCTCAGTGTTATGACGGCAGCTCAGTTCAAATTTGTGAAGCCCCAGTAAAACGTTAAACACCCAAGAAGTGCTGAAGATTAATATTATTTCACCCCGCAGGGCACACGGCTACTTCAATAGGACAGGGCAGTCCAAACAGTTCTTGACAGCTCCTGTATAAGCAAACAACTAGCATCGAGCCAGCCCTCATTGCATTTGTTTCTGCAAACACAGGGCTGAGCAGCATCTGGCTGAAGGTCACCCTTCTTTCTATGTACGTTTGCTTTGAAATAACTTGGATCATGATGTGACTTGCAAGAAAAAACTAAAGAAGCTGTCATTATTTGCACTTCTGTACAGCCTTGACCCATCTCTACTATGGTATGACAGCAACAGGGAGGTTAGAAGACAGGGGGTTGGTGGGCAAAGATGCTTCCCTTTTTTTCTTTCCTCAGTTCTACCTCTAATCCTAGCCATGCCTGGCTTATGATGTAACAGCCATGAGAGATGAAATGCAGCTCCAGGGCTGCCTTTCCTGCCTACCAGAGAGCCTGGTGTGAGCGCACTGAAATAAGTGCGTCAAGAAATGTGTGCACTTTTCCATCAAGGAGCTCTGGAGGTGCTCCCACCTGGAACATCCCTCATCTCATTGTTAACATGGGACTGTGCAATGTGTGCTCCCTGAACCTCTCCCCTCCTGGCAAACCGCAGGCACTTAGACTGATTGGTGGTCTCTGAAATACAGTCTAAAGAGTGGTACAGTCAGAAAGGAAGAAAGCAATTTGGAAAATTACAGAGAAGAATGGTACTTTTTAAACACTTCACTGCTGTATTTGCTTCTGCTTAACCATACTAATCAAGTTTAATGGCTAAAGAAAGAAACAATTCAGCTTTTCTCAACAGTTCCCTAGCAAACCACAGATTTTTTTTCCCTGTTTGATTGCTAGCTTGTAAAAAGAGTTACTAAAATGACTTACCGCAGCCTCACACTCACAACAGCCATTTTCACAGTCTACAAGACAGGCATGGGCAGTGCAATTTGTAGTGCCTGAGTTCTGCAGAGACTGAGAGATTTGCCCGGAGTGCCAGACTCCAGCTCCATTACAGTCCCTGGAGATGTGTAATTACAGCATCTGCTGTGAAATGGGATTCATCCATTCTAGCCAAACAATTTAAAGTCAGCCCTTGTTTAAGGATTTTTCAAGGCTATGGTATAGACACAGCTAAACTACGACTAATCTGCCTCCCCAGCAATTCTCTCTCCTACTTTACCAGTGCCCAAAGCCAATTCTGAGTCACAGTATGAGTACTTCTTTGAGGATAGTTGAAACTTCCCCCATCAGCTTGACATTTTTAATTGCACATCATGGTACAGAATTACTAGACTGAGCATAATAAGCCAAGTCAATAAGCCATGTAATACATATTTAACCTGAGGCTTCAGAAATCCATGTGTTTTTTTTTTTTTTTTGTAGGTGCGCATCTTGTATGTGCTTTGAAGCTCAGGACACCCATAGCTTAAGGGGATTGTACAACTTTATTAGTTTTATATAGGCAGTCTTGGGAATTATTGGGGCTTACGGGCTCTGTCCACACCTACAACAGTTTTCTTGTGGTTGAGAAATGTTCCTGTTTTGCAGTACATGTGAGCATTGAAATACCTCAGAAAGAGAGGAAGAATGGTTCAGTTTCATGGCTCAGTTCCAAACAGGAGGCTTCTGACAAGGAAGATCTTTCCCTGCATTTATACCTGCAGATGCGGGTGCCCACATCCTCTCTCTGCCTTTTAGGAGCTACTGCCAATTTTTGACACAAAGCAAATTATAGAGTGGAGTGAAAGCACTCTCAGCCCTAGAGAAAGAATGATCTGTGTTTTATTCCCATGAACTTCAGATCAAACATGCGTTAAAGCTTTCTGGAGATGTTTCAGTTTGGCAGCTCACATGCCCCTCCCTGGGGCTCCTCTCTGCTGGCTCAGCCCCATGATATGAGGATGCTGCCACTTCCAGCACCTTTGCCAAGACAGAAGCTGCCATCCTCCCCAGTAGTGCAGACTCCTTGACCTCCATCAGCCAAAGTGAGCTGGTTTAGCAAAGTCTGTGCTGTGTTTAAGCCACTTGGCTCAACCCTGGCTCATTTTAGCTGTGATAGGTAGAGAAGAGCTCTCATGAGCATGATGTGAGAGGGCAATAGCCCACAGGTGAAGACGTGTTTCAGTGATGACGTGTGCAGGTTATGTGAGCCTGGACATGGATCAGCAGGCAGACATTGCCTGGGAGGAGGACATGGTGCAGGAGTTGTTAAGCACTTTGGGGAATTAGTAAATAAAAGTGTCTGGGAGGTCTCAGTTCAGTGCATTCACATACCTGTTAAATTTTAATCAAATCAATGGCTTGTATATTGCCATGGGACTAACATACACCTCAGCTTCAGACTGTGTTTCAGTTTTTTGCTGTATTCAGGACTGAAATCTTAATTACTATTTAGTCTTTTATGTTCTAAAGCAGGTAAATATAGCAAAAGCTAAAGGTGATACCACGCCTAACATGAATGCTACTAAACTTGCTTTGAAAGAAACAGGTAATTGGTGTTCAGGACAGAAAACGAACCATCTGTTTTGAGTAAAAACAGCTTTTCTGGTTCCCCTTGCTCACTTAGGACGCTCTGCCATTGCTGTGTTTTATTTGTCTTGCTCACCTCTAATTTTCTTCCATTTGTTTTTCTTCCTTGTTTCTCTGTTCTGGGAACTGGAGTTAAAATGACAGCAGACTCTTTGAATCAACCAGGACAAGCACCTCCCCTCCCAGTCCTGCTATTTGCCAGCTGAGTGATAACATCAACAGACCCCTTGTTCCTTGTTCTGTCCCATGTGTTTTCTCTTCTTCCCATTCTCTCTCTCTTTTTTTTTAACCTGTCACTAGCTCTAATTTCCCATGCACCAGTGAACAGCAGCCAGTGGCGCTTGATCTAACTACCACACAAGAAAAGCTTTTATACTGGCTGCAACCTGAGCTCCTGTAAACACATTGTGAGCTTCCAGCTGGTCAAGGTGCAGCTCTGCTCACATTTCCTTTTATCAAAGAGCTGCAGGGGACTGTTCTAAGCAGGCTATTTACTCTTGTCTGTATGCAGCCTTGCTGGCCTGTGTTATCAGGGGCAACTTACTTATTATATTGGAGGTGGCCACCCAGTAACTAAACATGAGATAAGTTCTCATGGGTAAAAATTATTTGTTCTTTGAAGAATATTGTAAGACTATTAGGGGATCATATGCAGTTCATTTAGTCAATTGGCCTGGCAGAAGTCAAGCAGCACCATTTCTGAGTACTCCACTTCCTTTTTAACCTTTCTTGACTGCAGAGATGGGATCCCGTGTTGGTGAAAAAAGAAAAGTGCCTGGATCTAGCTCTCTAAACAGACACTGCAGGATATGACAGGAAAGCATAATCATCTGACTTAATGCTGTTTGTTTAATCCTTGGTGTTATTAAAGTTATTAAAGAGTCCAATTCTCAGGAAAGGCTGACATCAAACATTACTCCTCTATACAGAACAGGAAGGAGAGAAAGACCAAACACCATGAAAAGGCCAAAAGGAGTAGAGGAAAACCACATGTAGATGTGCAGGAAGAACATGAAAAGGCTGTTAGGGCTGCTTGCTTTAGGCTTTCCACACAGCTGACTGCTACTGCTTGCCAGTGAGTTACAAGGAGGTGGCTGGGGTTTGGGTGTGTGTCACCATCAGGCTGGAAAGACTCCACTTTTCCTTGCCCAGTGGCTGCAGAGGAGGGCAATGAAGCTCCGTTCCAGCCTCTGTTGTGAGGCACCAGTCCAAGTCTCTGCCCACATATTTATTTACCATTCATTGACACCCTGTATACTTAGCAAAGAAACGTAAGCATTTTGTATTGTGTGGATGTGACGGGCACTTTCTCTGTATGGTCTTCCCAGGGAGTTCTCATCTAATGCAGCATTCCGTGCTACACCTCTTGCAACCATTGTAACCACGTTATGTAAGGCTGAGTACACCACCCTCTGAGATGTGCCAGCTGCAAGAACCTCATTCAGATATTTCAGATATGACCCATTTTTAAAGTACTAATTAAAACTGGATAAGTTTCACATCTCCTCCAGCTTTAGAAAAGAAACATCACAGTCCAAATATACGTTTCATGAATGCTTAATGAAACGTCTGCAGTGGGCACAGAGACCAGGCACTTTTGAGCCAATGAAAGAACTTAGAGCAAGACTTTGAAGTCTGACCTTCAGAGTGTAAAATAATGTACCTGATGACAAAGGTGATAACTACCAGAGTGGGACAACATGTCTCTACTTGAGCATTTTTAGCTACTCTTTGTCATTCTCTACAAATGTCTTTCCCATTAAAGGATCTTCAAAATTATTATAACACCTTCTCAGCAAGATTATATTTCAAAATTCTGTTTTCTTCCATGCAGAGCACCACAACACCGCGTTTTATAGCCACACCCACTTCACGGTGTCATTCCCATTACAGCGGATGGAAGACCTGAGAAAGATGAAGTGATAGGCATTACTTCGCTGAGAACTGTGATCCAAACACATTTTTCTGATCTTTATGCCTGAATCTGATGACAAACCCTCAAACCCTTTGCAAATCCATGTGGATTATCCCAGTCACTTTCATGCTCTTCATGTATTTGGAAATGTTTTCCTTGATTATTTTCCCCATCACCATCAAGACTTTATTGGCTGTAGTTCGCCAGATCATTCCTCTTAAAGGCAGTGACAATTGCCCTTTTTGCAATCCTGATATGATATTTGAAAGATAATTGAAAATAGACACTGGCGTCATGTGTGCGTCCTATCAGAGCCCATGGAACTGTATCTATTTAGTGTGTATACATGTTTCCTAAATGATCCTCTCTCTGCAAGGAAAAGTCATTCTTGTCCTAGTCTTTCCCTCCAGTCTCTGGCCCCGGGACTGCTGAAAGGTGATACCAGTAAAGACCAAAGAGAATTCAAAGACTGAATTCAGTACCTCGTCTTACTATCTTGCCCTTTCACTTGATTCTCTGCCCCATTCAGCAGGCAGCCCAAATTTTTCATACTGTTGCAGCCTGTAGAATACTTTGTTGCCTTGTATACCACCCAAAAGATCATATCTCAGTGGGCTTTGGCTTTCCTAACACCACCTCTGCGTGCTCCAGAAGCATCTTTAAGCTACCTGCCCCTTCTTCTACCTATTCGCTTTCTTGTTACACTTGAGTTTATTGAGGACTGGCAGGACTTTCCCCCACCTTTCTCCCAAAGCCACTGTGGCACTTCCAGCAGATAGTTCTGGCACTGGCCTTATGCCCCAGCTGTTTGCTTCACAAAGTGCCCTACGTGGTAGGAACTTGACAATGCTGGGAAAGGGTGAGACATGGCACAGGTGTCCTGAAGACCCTTAGGTAGGGAACAGACAAATCTCTTATCTCAGGAATATTACAGTCCTTATGTCAGAGAAAAACACCGATACACTGAAAGCACATTGGAAATTCTGGAGGCTCTTCCTTGTGGGATCAATTTAATCATTCTATGCAGCCCTGTGTGCGATCTGCATGAGAACCTAAAAAAGGCAAATTTCCAAATATAAACTCATATTGGATGCTGGGATTGTCTGTGGAAGCGGATGCAGATGTACAGCTGGTTCTCTGCCTAGCATAGGGCGTATAAATCATGCTCTGCAATTGAAATCCCTCTCAGGATGCTGGGGAGGTTTTCCAAACTGACTGCTGCAAGAGATGGACATAAAATGGTCTACTATGAGTTACAACCAGTGCTATACATATCACAGAAGTCACCTTGCTTCCTTCACATCCAAGACAAAAGACACTGTGTTCAACCTGTTAACACCAGTATTGTTGAATGGTCTTGAGACTCAGTAGTCTCTTCTTACCTTTCTTTTCCAACTTCTTTCAAATCACTTTTCTTAGCTGTCCAGAAGTTTTCAGCTTCTCCGTCCTCTCTTCATATCTGAAATCAGTTGATTTCCTCACTTAATGCATAACATTGACTGGACATATTTCTCATGTGGAAACAAGTTTCTGATTGTGTAGATTGCCTTGCCTGGATTCCAGAACTGAGCACAAGTGCCAGGTCCTTGGTGAACCAATGCTGCTGCAGTGTGGCTTTTACAGGGGTACTGGTTCTCACAAGTTTGCCCTTCTACTCACAGGCCTGCATGCCCTTCTGAGTCATACATGTCTTGGGTATGTCCTTTGTGCCCTGGATGAAGTGATTTATCCTCATCAGTGTGTGTGTGCCACCACACCAAGTGACGTGCTTTATGCAGACTGGTGTGGCACAGGGGTGGTAATATGAGGTGTTCTGCCCCATTCTCAGGCTTTGGATTGTGTGGAGAACAAAGCTTTGGATCCTTACTGAGCTGGGTGGGTTGTGCTTCTTGTAGCACAGGGTCCCTATGGGTCTCAGTTGATCTGTGGGGGCTCCGCTAAGATCACTACAGCTGTATAACCATGGCAGCAAGTTTTACACATATCTAACCCTTTCTGTCAAAGATATGGAAGATGACTTATCTATGCAATCTGTGCATAGTTTTGCACTCTACGTTTTATTCAAGGCTCGTTTTCCAAATACTACAAAACACCCCAAAATATCACTGATCTCCCTTGAATACCTTGCATTTTATTGCTTAACTACATCACTCGTCTCTGATTATTTTGCCATGGTTAGTTTAAACATGTTTGTTTACTGCACTGACTGCACTGTAACACACAGATACCTGTATCATAGCATGATTAACAGCAAGCAGTTCTCAAAAGCCAGCCCTGCTGCTGCTGGTAGAGAGATTTGAGTGTAGTTATCCAGGTGACCTAAATCATCCTATGAGCTTTGGCTGCTAAGAGAGTGTGAATAAGTGATGGTATTATGCAACCATGCTTTCCCTTATGGTAGCTAAAAATGGCTCTAGCCAAACAATTCAGACTCTAGGTTTGACCTGGGGTGTGGTGAGTTACATATTTGTGCAGTGGAAAAAGATTTCTTTCTCTGAATGGCTACTTCACTGAATATTAAGAGGACTGGTATTGGGCAAGAACTTCATCATCTTGCTGAAGGAAATGTTTCCTTGTCTTGTTTCCCCTCTGCCAATGGATATTTTCTCAATGGTTTCATACTGAAGGACTTGCAATAACTGTTGTCACCTAGTCCAGGTACACCAGCCACAGATGTTCCACTGTGAGCAGAGCAGCTGCACTGAAAGAACAGCCAGAAAAGCTCTGGGCATCCTGAACTTTTACTGATAATATGATGGATCAGCATATTTCAGATTTTCAGAAGTATTTTCTGTGCCCAAGGGATGCCAATTAGTGACTTCCAATAAGATCAGTGGATCTTATAATAATACCTCAGAAATAAAAAGAAAAGAAGATTGCATCTAACATACTAAGCAAGTTCTGCATGGCTTTGCACCTAGGTTTTTTCAGCACTTGTTTTTCTTTTTCACAGTAATGCACATACGAGGACTTTAATTGGTTAAGCAAAGTACCAGGGAGTAAAAGGGAACTTTCAAATCATCATTTTGAGATACTGAAGGGGGAGAGGAAGAGATTTTAGAATGTACCAGAGAAAGTCAAACCAAAATTCTCAGATATATTTAGTCATTTTTCCTATTATGCTGGGGAGTTACCATTTTTTACTATGATAAGGGTATGTCAAATCTCAGAGCCCATCATCTTCCAGTGATCAGGGAAGTTGTCAACCGAATAACCATGGAGTTAATAGGCTGTATCCCCATTTCACATTTCCTGCCTCAAGCAAAGATTAAGGGCTGGATAAACTCTTCATTTTGGGAATCATGAAGCTAATGGAGTGGTGAAATAAAAGGTTCATTTCTTACCAAATTTAATTAATTTATTTATGTATTTATTTTTGAGACAGCATCCATTTGTATTGCTAACTAAGTTCAACTGTAGCAAAACCAGTTGTCCTCAGAAGAGCAGTCCATTCAGGCCAATTATGTGTGTGACTCTAGAGAAGAACTACAAACATTTTTTTCCTACACCTTGCCTTATCACAGACTCACAGGGTTGCAGGAGTTGGAGGGGACCTCAAGAGATCATTGAGTCCAGCCCCCCGCTAAAGAAGGTACCCTATAGTAGGTATCACAGGTAGGCATTCATGTGGGTCTTGAATATCTTCATAGAAGGAGATTCCATTACCTCTCTGAGCAATCTGTTCCAGTGTTCCATCACCTTCACCAAAAAGAAGTTCTTCTGCATGTTAGTATGGAACTTCCTACATTCACGTTTTAGGCCATTACTCCTTGTCCTATCTCTGTGCACCACTGAGAAGAGCCTGGCCTCATTTATTTGCCTCCCACATCCCTTCAGATATTTATAAACCTTGATCAGAACCCCTCTCAGTCTTCTTTTCCTCAGGCTGAACAGACCACCCCAATTTCTCATCCTTTCCTCATACAAGAGATGCTGCAGGCCCTTTATCATGTTTGTGGCCCTCCACTGGATTTCTTCTATGAGATCCCTGTCTTTTTTGAACTGGGGAGCCCAGATCAGGACACAGAAAATGTTCTATGAATGTGTAACGTTCATTTGGATTCATGGAACAATGAGGGGTCCCTGCAATGTCAGACCCGATATTCTGTTTCCTAACTGTGGTTGTTCTTGTCCCTTACAAAGAATGGTTTTCATGTTTGTTTTTATTCCTCTTGGAAAAAAATCAAGGTGCAGTTTTACTTCTCCTGTCACTGAAATGATGTGCAGTCAGATGCCTCAGTGGCTGCAGATAGTGGTCAGATTTTCCAAACTCACTGAGACAGAGCATTTCAGCATTTCTAGTTTTGACTTTGTACATAAATAAAATGAAGTCCGTTTATATTCAGGACTGCCTGAATTTCCGTGCTGGAAGTTTTCCTGAGATGAATGTGTCATTTTCTGATAGTTCTAAAATATGTTTTGACTGTCTTGCCAGTGTGATGTATTCCATGTCAATAGTTAGCACTTCTGTGATTATTTACTATTTAAGAGGAATCCAAATACTGTGAAGAGTTTATCAGTGTGACCTTTCTCTTTGGCTCACTGCCTAATTAGGAACATGCTTCTGATCTGTTTCTACATCAACAGGCTTTGGTGCTTCTGTTATATAAACACGTGGAAGCAGATATACATATCACAGTGATTATTAAATCATTCATTTCTGCAAACGCCACAACTATTTGTGTTCACAATATTCATTTGAATTGCCAACTTAGCAGTGTTAATGAAGGGAAATCCACAATACAGCAATTCTCTGTCTACTTTTCTCCCATGGTGGTGAAAATCTCCTAGGAAAGTGACTGCGGGATTCTGAAGATAAATTGCTCCCGATGGGCTAAACATACAACAGAGTGGATAGAGATATGGTAAAGTCATGATAAAATCATCATTTAATGATTTAGAAGATGTGTCAAGTTTTAGTAATACCTGCCTTCGTCTCTATTTGTGAACCCACACAGTCTTTAACAGGCCTGTATTGCTTTGCAGAAAAGTGCCAGGGTTTTCTAAGTCTGTAGAAAGGAAGGGAGTTTGCATGTGGCTTTGCTTTGTGTTCAGGGCTCTTAATGAATGGTATTTTTAGATTGCATGAACTTTCTATTGGTTCTTAGATCACAAACTGGATGAGGGACATGTGTTTTCATATGAGCCTGCAAAAAAAAAATAATAATACATAAATAACAAAAATAAACAAAAGGTAATAAAAAAGGAGCAGTGTTGATGCACGGCACTTTGTAATCCTGCTGCATGTTTGGAGAGAATGACTTTTACCAAAAGGAGAATGGAAATATTTCTCTTTGTGAACTTTGCTCCTATTGATTTTTTTTTTTTAAAGCTAGCTTCAAATCCAGACGATCATTTGGTGATCTAATGTACTTTCCCTCCAGCACTGCTCATACAGAAGCATTAAAAGAATAGGGAAAGCCTGCTCAGAATATAAAATACTGAAGGAATGTTGAGCTTATATTTTCAAATATGGTATTTAAAATCAGAAATCCAAACCCAAAACCTCAGATTTTTGAATCATCGCCTTCAGGAGACAGAGTACCAGAAGAGAAGATCTTATCCTGCATTTCTGCAAAACTGCCTCTCAAACTGGCCTTTCCCCATTGTATCTATTTAAATACTTCCTTACTTTTGCAAATGTTGGTCCTACTCACGTTGGCACTGAAATGTGGCTCCTCTTCTCTGCAGAACTGGAAGAACTTTCACAACTGCTCGTGTCTTTAATGAGGACTGTGGTTGAGTAATAATGTTGCCCAATTAGAGATTAAGTTATCTAGCAGTATTTTGAGAATGCTGGCTTCCTCTAAATGTTTGTACTTTTTGGCTTTTCCACAGCTATCTGTCATTTCTTTATATCTTGCAGAATGCAAACTGCTTTCACTGTAGAAGTATTTTTGGTTCATGTTCATGTGGTGCCAGACAGCATGTGCACTTTGGGACATGATGCCCACGGTGTGGAAAGCACCGTCCTACAGCCTTGGGTGCAATCTGAACTTTCTGGATGTGTTTACTGCACAACATAACAGCTGCCTGCTTGATTCCCACAAGTATTAAAATTTGTCCCAGTTACAAGTTATGCCCTTCACAGCTTCAGGTCTTTGCCTAGAGAAAAGAAAATCAACTAAATAATTGCTGATTTTTCTTCCTCAGAAAGCGTGTGGATTTTCTAAAGCCGATAAAATAAAACTACTGATCCATTTAGCCCAGCATCTTATCTTCAAAAGTAACCACTTCATGAGGCTTCTGGAAAAGAATTAAATTCATACTAAAAAGAGAAGAGCTCTTGGGTCAAAGAGCTGAAGAAAGGAGCTGAACAACTCTCAGAAGGACACTGCTTTATTTTTATTAGACATTAATAAGAGTCTTTTTAAATAACCTATTATTATTATAAACCTTTGTTTCTATAAAAAAAATAAACTGTTATTCTGTCCCTATAATTTCTTACATGACAACATCACATATCTTCAGTCAAAATGTTTTTTCTACTCCTTTGATCAGCAATTCCCTTTTAAAATATCTCCTCTCAGCTCCGTCTTTGATCATCTTTGACAGAATGCTACAGTAAGGAGGGCTAGCGCATGGAGAAGAGCAAGAGAAATCTCAGGATACAAAACATATTTATATGAAATACAACGTAGATGTATCTCCAAAGCAGAAAGTCAAATAAAATGATATATATGCTAGTGCAAGGAAGTGGCAGAAGCAAGGAAAATTGTTTGGTGACTCTCTGGTGCTGCAGTTTATACTTTACCTTGAGGTTTCAACAAACAGCTTCTCCATAAACCTTGATGGCTAGAAATCAATAATACAGATTTCATCTGCAAACAGATACAATCTCTTTTCCTTTATGGGAGGAGCAGCTAATACCTCAGGCAAATACAGTGCGTGACTTTCAGGTGCGCCCAGCATATGCCATGGGGAGCATTGCATAATAATGCAAACAGCTTTATTTTCATAAGCCTAGTGAAAACTCCAAGGGGGAAGATTGCTGGGGAAGGACAAATTCAGGAGCAGAATATAAAGTTACTTATTCATGAACAGTTTATGAAAATTATGTACGTAAGACTCTAAGAAATCTTAACAGAGGGGTATTATCTGCTTTCCCTTTGTCCACTGATGCCATCACTCCATCATAGAAGGCCACCAGATTGGTCAGGCATGATCTGCAGTTGGTGGAGCCATGCTGGTTTTCTCAGATCACCTCCTCATTGCACATGTGACTTAATATATCTTCCAGGAGGATCCATTCCATGATCTTGCCAGGCACAGAGGTGAGGCTCACCAGACTGTAGTTCTCCGGACATTTTTTCTCCCATTCCTAAAAATGGGAATGATGTTTCCTTTTTCCAGTCACCATAGAATGTGTCTGATGGCCATGACTTTTCAAATACAATGGAAAGCGCTTGGAAACCACATCAAATTACTCCTTCAGGATCCAAAAGTACGTTGCAGATTTTTATTTCCCATACAATTTTATTTCAGACTGATATTGAACAGAATTTCTATATTGCTCCACTTTCCCCCCACCCCCCTTTTTTTGTTTGTTTGTTTCTTTCTTCCTGTTTTTTCTTACAGTTTGCTTAAAGAGACAAAGGCTTGCCCTTTAACATCAGTATGTGATCTCTCCATTTTGATGTAGTTTCAGATTCTTTTTGTCTCACTTTTCCATTTGGAAATAAAGATAGTATTTCTTAGCAATTTGGGGGTGTGTGTGAAAAGTTCCTGGGTTACTTCATAGTGTTTCAAGACAGACTTGTATATTGGAAAGCAGGAATAAAGCAGTATCTGGGGAGAGAACTTATACCTGTTTCTTTTTAAAAAAGTATATTTATAGATGTAATTGTCTTTACTTCCTTGTACGATGCAAACTGTTTTAAACGTGTTCTATCATGGTACGTGTAAATTCTAAGGCCTGTTCTTCCCCCTCCACCCCCTTTTTTTGACCATAGTATGATTTTGAAAACTGTAAACAAATGGTTGTTCCAAAGTGTCTTTCACTGAGTCACACATTAACAGCTGCCTAGTTGTACATTCACATAGTAAGATATTATCCAATCTTACACTTAGTATGAAAGCTTCTTTATCAGAGCATTTCCACTGAAATTACCACTACACAACTTTTCAGGAGAAAAATCAATGAATCTTTTTATAGCACTGTAATAGCTTATAAAGTATTTCTCTGACTGGAACGCTAACAGATATTAAATTTTAATATGATTAGACTACAGAAAGCATATTCATATGCTGAGGCTTTAAGAGTAAGGGGACACAGTGCCTTCACTCAGTAGTACAGAATGTTGTGCTCTAATGGTAAAACGAGAGCTCTCCAAAACCCTTCTCACAGCACTTCCGGCCTGTACACATAAGAAAAAAATTGCTATGCACTGGATGTCTTTTCAAAATATTTCTCCATCTTTACTGTTCACTTCAACAAGTAATAATTTTATTCAGCTTTTTTGTGGAATTTTTCTATGTTTGCTTTAAACTGAAACTGAGCCTATTTGTCTGTGGGCCTCATGTTCTGGGTGTACAGCTTCCTCTGCCATGTGCTGTGATGTTTTGCTTTGACATGTGGTTCCTTCGCTGGAGTAAAGACCCATTGATTTGCATAAATAATCTGTGAATTGGGTGCAGAGACAAAAGCTTTAGTGAGAAAATTTATTTGGAACTTTTGTAAAAACACAAAGTCAATGAAATCCATGTTTTCCTGTGAGATACATTTGTTGGAATTTTTTTTGACCAGTTCTACAGTTTAGCTATCTGGGTTTATGTACACTAATGACTCACACGTCCTTCCCCCGTTCAACACATTCACTATTGTTTTTAGAAACACCTCTTTCCTTTTCGGTCTCAAAACTACAAAGGTGGTTGTAATCAATCCTCGCCTTTCCAACAATTGCTTCATTTTTTATTTTTTTATTCTTTTTTTGGCTTAAGGCCCAGGTCTTTTCTGAGATAGTAGCAAACTCTTTGATCTTTCAGATTTGTCTCCTATGTTGCGCCCTATCAAAGGGATATATACCACATGTCACCACGGCTCAGTTAGTGCTGCTTCAGACTGCAGGTTGGGATTTTAAAACAACCTTAAGAAAGATGAATGAAAACAGCAGACAATGAAGAACTTGTTCTAGACAGCCACTCTCTCTTTAAGTTAATTAACACGCCAAATGTTCAGTTTAACTTTAACTAACCTGTCTGTTCCTAAAGAAGTGTAATGTATATGTTTCACACCTCGTCTCCATGCCAGCATACCACTGTTACACCACATTTCCTTAGCTTCATCTAGCCTGGGGATACTCAACCTCTTCTCCACACAGGAATATTCCACCAATGACTATATTCGTTCTGTTGGTGTTTCCTTGGGGGATCTCTGAATTTTAAATATTTTGGTCTCAACAAACCAAAGTTCCTTCTAGTAATGCATTAATGGGGATTTTTTGAAACAGTAGTCTCAATTAAAGACTGAAAAAAATCACAGTCCCTTCCTAAAAATACTCATGGTGTTATGGCTTCAAACACTGAATTCATGATGACTTATTGTGTTATGAATGTCACTGGAGGGTAGGATTCCTCTTGTCTACCTTTAACTTGCCAGAGGTTAGTAGTCCAGCTTAATCTAGATATCTAGACCCAGCAGTAATTCATACCTCTTAACCAAATCTGTCTAAAGATGGCATAGGTCATTGACAGGGACATCGAGCCTGGGATGGGGGTTAAAGTCAGGTGAGATGTGTTGTGCTGTATGTGTATGGTATGGATATGGATATGACCTGTCCTGGTAATAAAGCAACACGCCTTGGCTGTAAACTGCCTAAAGGCTGGGCTGCATCACTTCTTAATGGTAGCAGGGTGAGAGCACGCACCTGGATAGTCACAAAGCAGCTCAAGGACAAGAGCTGGCACGTTGCACTGCTACAGCCTTATTATGTGGCTGAACCCATAGAACCAGCATCTGTTTGTAAAACTGTCTTTGAGAAACTTCTGATAAAGAGAGTTATGGCTCTTCAAGGTTGCGGATGATTTTGAAATGTTACACCATTTCAAATAGCTAGAGTTATTACCAAATATCTTAGCAGCCCTCCTCTTGGCCACAGTATCATGTGGCCTAAAAGGCCAAACATATAAAGGCAATATCTTCCCAGCACACACAATACTGGACCCATTCTGACTATCTATACTGAATTCAAGGAGTCCTGGTGATCTTTCACTTTATCCCTGATGCATTTTTCTCGTATCACCACACAAGTGAAAATCCCATCACCACAGCTACGCCTTATTCTTTCCACAGTCTGGGAGCTTTCTAGTTCATCTCATTCTTTGTGTTTTTAATTGTTTGACAATGTTTTTGAACAGTTTTCTTTTTCACTTCCTTGTGCAGCTACAATGGCTTATCTCTTGCTTCTGACAGATTTGTTCCTACGCAGAACACTTCTCCCAGTGGACTGCAGCCATTTGATTAAATATTTTGCTTCCTGTTTGTCTTCTTTCTCTCCAATTGATTTCACTCAGAATTGTCTGTGTTTACTTCCTGTTCTGGCGATTGAATATTTCTTCACTTTATGTTTCATTCTTGATCATACAAGCAAAGTTGTAACCCTGATTGCTCATCCACCATCAGTTTGTCACCAGCTGTATCTTTGAGTTCAGTCACAACAAGAAGAAGCACAAGGGAAAGCCATGACAGCTTCAGGAAATAAACATCATGGATTCTTGGTAATAAGAAATACTTGTACTGGGCAATGTTTATGTCTTGCAGTCATACCCAGGACCTTATCATACTACATACTGTATACACCTACAACAAAATACAGCACTTGCCCATGGCCAGGCACACTGTGTACCCCAAGTCCCTTCAAGTACTCCTGCCTCCTCTACTGAAACATGAGCTTGGATGAAGGACATGCATGAAGGAAAATATAAAGTGCAGGACTTTATAGGGTCCTTCTGTTTCACACCAAAATTCAGTATCTGAACAATCCTAAATATTTGGTTCTATCTGAACAATTCTAAATATTTTTGATCTGGAAGTAGGAATTTAGGAGTTATACATCAAAATGTGAAAGTAAGAAAAAACAAGTATTTCTAATAGGTAAACAGACAAAGCTAGAATGGAATAAAGTCAGGTAAATGAGGCTCCTTGCATGTGAGATCCCCTCTCTGAAAACCTGTGTGCACCTGGAGAGCCATTTCAGTCTGTGTTTGCAGATGAACCTAATAGACTAACATTACTGTTTAATGTTTACTGAATATGTGTGTGATAAAATTTCCAATTCTTAAAATTGCTTTCATGCAAAAACTATATAGTGATTGGGGACTTGTCCCATAGAGATGAGCAGCAAGCTGCATCTTTCCAGCAAGCTCAGGAGGTATCTTGCAGCTGAGTCCCACATTGAACCCACTCCAAGTGTGTTTCTTTTTTCAGTCCTGATCCTGCAATGCCTGCCCAGTCTGCCAGAACTGAACTAAAGTTCTTTTTATTTGGCCACCCTGAAGTTCCTTGAAGGTTCAGATTGTATTTTAAGATCTGTAATTTGCCATTTGCTTTTCCACAGGTTACACTCCGAGCTCTTTGCAGTAAAATGCTGAACAATAGCTCTAAGAAACTTGTAATTTAAGTGAGCTGAAGACAAACCAAGGATGATGTTATAGATATCAAAGATGGTGAGAGACCAAATAATGGAAAAGGACATGCTAAGTTATGCAGAAACAGCTGTACATGAACATGAACTGCACAGTCAATCTCTAAGATATATAGTAAGCTTCTGCTTAACTGTGCACCTCTTTCATTTTTGTCTGTTTGCATGTTTAATTTTTAGTCTCCTTGGGGTGGAGGCAGGTAAAGACTAAACAGGAAGATGTATTTGGAAACATTATTCAGGGGGAAAAAATGACTACAGGAATGAGCAGTGCCTTGTGTAACCTAATCAGCACATAGATGAGCTCACTACAGAGGTAAACACAGAAGAGTACTGTCATGGAGGACACACGATGAGCAATTCAAACTGATGAGTAACAGTGGAAGTGGCTCAGACTCCTTCTCATCAGTGAGAAAAATAGTGATGCAAGAAGAGGTTGGGCTAACAGAAAGGAGCAAGGCAAACATTCCCATCAGCTTGCTCAGTTGTGCCTGCTTCTTCACATGTGAGACTACATCTTGCCTCTGGTCAGTTCATCTAATGCATAACCCCATGTTTTCATAGGTAACTGTCAGTGATTACTGCCTTCCTCTTCTTACTGCAGCCAATGAAAAAGAATATGAAACTAGTACTCCTGTGGGGCTGTTGACTGGGGATCAAGCTGTGAAATCCAAACAATCAAAGCTCTTAGTTTTCAAACCAAATGAAGTGTTTAGGCAATCAAACTCCTCCACAATTGTGCAAACTAATTTCACAGGAATTTATGTTCCTTGAGGAACTGATTTCTGGATATGGGTATTTATGAGTCACTTTCATCCAGAGGCTATTTTGTTTCTGACGCTGTTATTGTGGTATATCGCCAGTTTTACTGGCAACAATATCCTTTTTCATAGAGACCTCCCTAGACTACGCTGTTATACTGTTGCCTGTGAACAAGCAGGATGGCCCTAATTCCTTTTTACAATGTTCTACTTAGGTCGGTTGGTCTATTCCCTTTTAGTCCATCAGGAAAAATCTACAATAAATATGACCCAGTCACCAAAAATCTCTAGTATTTAGAGGTGTCTCTTTAAGAGTAATGGTGTGCACTGTATTTACTTGCTTGGCTGTCACTGACAATGACAGGTCTTTGCCAAAAGCTTTTTGATACTTCTACAATTCTTTGTTCTGAATGCAGCAAAATCTACAAACCACATAGAAAGGCCTTTTCCCAATCACTATGTGTCTGTTTTTAGAGACTTTCTAACACTTGCTTACTACTGAGAGATGAGATGCAGTGAGTCAGCAAACTGTGGAGTTTAAAAAGCTGCTTATCCCAACCAGTCCAAGAAGAAGAGTTTGAATGTCCTTGTTTCTGGAAGAAATCCGCTGGGCTTCATAAAATGTAAAGAACAGACTGTAGGAGGGGTCTCAATGTAGGAATGATCATAAATGCTAATCTGATCTGTATCACAAGGATACCAGTACTCATAGATAAAAAAGAGGATACATGAGCCAGCAGCCAAACATATCCTGAGCTGCATCAGGAGAGGGGAAGCCAGTCTGGCAAGGGAGGTGATTATCAAGTTTTCAACAGTATTGCTGCCCTTGAGAGAAAGGAGATGTCATAGCCCATGAATAGCACAGAAATCATAGAATAAATTGGGTTGGAAGGGATCTTCAAGACAATCTAGTTTCAACCCCCACACCTTGAGGAGGGACACCTTCTACTAGATCAGGCTGACCAGGGCCTGCACTGGGGCCTGCATTCAGGACATCAAGAAGAGGATATCAGATGTGATATAGTCAGATGACTGCTATCCCCTTCTGGTCTTTCAAGCTGGGTTGCATGTGGCTGCAATCAGGAAGTTTAAAAAAATACCAAAGAAGACTTAATATCCCTTGGGAAAATGTTGAAGGGATCAGGAGTGAAAGCAGCGTTCTTCTCAGTCATCTTGGTTGGAGACTGGGACAAACCAAGAATGCTGATGTAGGATGAGATGTAACTGACCAGGAGAGGCAGCAAGCTGGGCTTTAAATTAAAGCTGCTGTGGAATCGGGTGTACTGCTGAGTGACAGAGAGCCAGGGAACACTGCCACTTTAGGAAGGAGCAGGAGAAAACTTCAGATTTGTCCTGGAGGTTTATGGGAGGGCTCCTCTAGGAAGGTGATTTGTCTGAAAGCCCAGCTGAAGTGTCTCCACACCAATGCATGCAGCATGGGGAATAAGCAAGGAGACTAAGAAACCATGGTGCATTTGGAAAACTATGATCTTATTGCCATCAAATAAACACAGTAGGATGATTTGCATAACTGGAACATCACCATTGAGAGCTATCAGTTTTTAGAAAGGATGAGCAAGGTAGGAGGAATGGGGATGCTGCCCTTTATGTTAAAAGCAAATAGACTACAAGAAGCTCCCTCTAAGAATTGATCAGGAACAGTTTGAGAGCCTGTGAGTTAAAATTAGAGATGAGACCAATGAAGGACAGCTGGTGGTTGGAATCTAATACAGGCCTATTGATCAAGGGGATCCTGCTGAGGAGGCTTTCTTGATTCACCTGCAAGAAGTGTTGCATCCCCCTTGGCAAGGGATGTTAAATACAACAAGAAGGGGTTCTAGAGGTACATTGGTCAGAAAAGACATGCCAAAGAGAGTGTACCTCCTCTGATAGATGAGAAAGAAGAACTGGCTAAAATAGGTGTGGTGAAGGTTGAGGTACCCAGTGAGTTCTTTGTCTTAGTCTTCACTGGAAGCCAGGATTCTCATATTTCTCATATCCCTAAACATCACATCGCTAAACCTCACATTCCTAAACCTCTAGGTGGCAACTAGGGGAGCAAACTTCCCCCACACTGTGAGGGAAGAACAAGTCTGAAATCACCTCATGAGACCAAATGTCCAGAAATTCCTTCTGTACTCAGTACTGGTGAGGCCACACTTAGAGTACTGTGTTCAAGAAAGACATTGAGGCCCCGGAACGTATTCAGAGAAGGACAACAAAGGTCATGAGGGATTCGGAGCACAAGTCTTGTGAGAAGCAGCTGAGGGAGCTGGTTTAGTCTGGAGGAAGCTCAGGGGAGACCTCATTGTTCTCTACAAATACCTGAAGGGAGGTTGTGGCAAAGTGGGGGTTGGTCTCTTCTGCCCTGTAACTAGGAATAGAAGTAGAGGGAATGGCCTCAAGTTGGGCCAGGTGGAGGTTCATGGATGTTAGGAAAGACTTATTCTGAAAGAGTGGGTAGGTGCTAGAACAGGCTGCCTAGGGAGGTGGTGGAGTCATTGTCCCTGGAGGTGTTAAAAAAACTTTTAGATGTTGTAATGAGGGACATGGTTTAGTGGGAAATATTGGTGATAGGTGGACAGTTGGACTGGATGATCCTGGAGGTCTTATCCAATCCTGGTTCTATGATTCTATGGGGCTATACAACATGTATCTCAGGGTCCTAAGGTGGTTGCTCAGCCACCCTCCATTGTATTTGAAAAGTTGTGGCTGTCATGTGAACTTCAGTTTCAGGTGACCGGAAAAGGGGAAACGTCTCTCCCATTTATAAGAAAGGGAAAAAAAGAGATCTATAGAACTACAGGCAAGTGAGCCTCACCTTTATGCCTGGAAAAATAATGGAACAGATCCTCCTAGAATACGTGTTAAGGCACATGAGGGATGAGCAGGTGATCTGAGACAGTCAGCAAGGCTAACTGATCAATCTGGTGGTCCCTCCCAACCCAAGCTATTCTATGATTTCTATGATATTCATGGGCTACAACTGCACCTTTCTCTCACAGGCGACAATACTGGCTAAGGCTTGCTATAAAGATTTATGTGCATAGCAAGAGGTAGGCCCAACCTGTTTCCCCTTTCCAGACTTGTTTTATAGCCTGCATTGACGCAGGTCAGCCAGGGCAGGCCACGTGTCAAGGATGAGAAAGTTGCTTTCACTTTTATTATTTTTATTAATATTATTTTGGTAGAAGTGCTTTACCTGTACAGTGAGCATCAGTTAGCCCTCCAGTTGCATTCAATGCTTGTCAATGTAACACTTCCTATGAGCAGGTTAGACCATGCCAAAATGGTAATTATGCATCCGGAGTGTATAGATCTCACTGTATGCAATCATGATTTCTGAAGCCTCCTTCACAAAATGCTTACACAATGAATTAACATCACATACACTGAATTCTTCCGATGGAATCCAGTCAGATGACATCTTGTTCATAAGATTCTGGAGTCTGGGTTTTTCTAAGCAGAGCTCCAGGTTCACTGAGTCTTTGGACTCTGCCTTTTGCTGGCGATTTATGTAATACTGCTTGCAGCACACAGTAGCCTTTGACAGTGAGTAAAATCGACTATATCAAATTCTGGTATAAAAAATGAACTGAGCATCTTTTCAGCCATGTTCTGGAATGAAAATATTAAAATACTGTGAAACAACCCTGGCCTCATATATTTCAGATTTACTAAAAACCTCTCATCCAGGGGGCTGGGTAAGGCCAGTGTATTGCAGCTTTACCGAGAGGAAGTAATTGGGCAGTGGGGTTCAAGCTTTAAATGACAATAATGGAAACAGAAAAATAAAAGGTTACTTTTTCAAGAAAAAAAAGCATGAATTCTCAGTGTCTTATTTTTATTTGTGTGCACTCAATAGTAAACGCTTCTTTTTATATGGATATAGATACACAACAACTTAGAAAGCTGCATAGCAGATCTAACCAGTACTCCATTTTACAGGCTTCAAAAGAAGATGTAAGAAACTTCACAGGAGGCAACGACAGGACAGCCTTCTCCTAAGAGAAAGTTCCTGCTTAATGCCCATTGATGTATGTCCCATTTCACCAAACACGACGATTTACCTCCTTTAGAAAAGTAATACGTGTATCATAGAACAATCTTTATTTGTAACTTAGGAGATTTCTGTACAGTAATATTTACAATATGTTGCAAGGGTTACAGTCTCTTTGTCTTTATTGCAAATAATAGCTTCTAGGCAATAAAAATTGGACTTTGTACCTTTTACATGTTATGTTACAGCCACAGACATTGCCCCCTGTCACAGGGTTGGAGCACTTTGAAACACCTGGTGTAAAACTCCGTTCGACTATCTTTAGTTTACACAGTTCAACAAAATCATTCGATTTATGACTTGTCTTTGCCCTCTGCCTCAGTCTGAGGTTTCCCAAAAGAATGGCAATCCATTTCCATTGCTGAAGTGTCTGCTTTACCTCTACAGCCTGCTCTACCTCAGTTTAGCACTAAAGCTGAATAAAACCAACCTTTCCAAGTCTTTTATAATGAAGTAGTAAAAGCACCTTGAGAACACCTTTTGGGGAAAGACAGGCAGTGACTAACAACTAGCAAACTCTTCTTATTTTGAGATATGACTGAAGCACCCATCAGAAGAAAGGAAAAGCCACAGCGTGTAACAATAACAGGAGCTGAGTGAAGCACTGAGCTTTGGATTAAGCACCAAATCATCCATCCTCTAGAGGTACAGAAAAAGGATTGTCCATCTATTGCCTTTCCAGGCATGCTGGGAAAAGTATTAGTAGTAGTAGTAGTATTCTTATATAATTATATATCAGCTTACCCAGAAGGTATTTTTGAACAAATGAATTTAAAGCTTATCAGGGGATGATGTTAGGTCCACACTTTGATGATACCTTGAGCACTCACGGCTCCTATCAAAACTTGAACAAAGCCAAGGAAAATTTGCTGTACATCAGTGCAGAATGTCACCACCATCGTGTTAAACTGTTGAAAAAGATATTAAGAGGGAATTAAAAATATTCCAGTTCTGGTTTCCCCGATCTCTTTCATAAAATCTTCATTGTTTTTATCAAAGGCTGGCATTCATTACCTTCAAGTCAATTAAACATATTCCTTCCAACCACTGAAAACACACTACCAATGCATCTTGCTTTTTCCCCCCTTAGCATTATCATCTCAACTTGAAAGTTGAGAGCTGCTCAACTTAAAAAGCCAAAACAAATGGAAAGTTTGAAAACAAAACAAATAATCTTCCCCAGATGCAAAGCAGCTCTCTGGTATCATAGCGGGGCACTGACTGCTAACACAAACGACTTTACCTGGACTCTGAACTGTCTGCAGGCAATTCATATTTGCAAAGAAAAGTAGTCACCAGCCTCTGACAAAAGCTCTTAAATACTTGTATAGTACACTACCTCACACAGTGAGCATGAAAACAACAGATACAGTAGGTTGTGTTCCTGACTAATAAATCAAGTCTTTGTACCTTTAAAAACTGCACCTTAATTGCATAAATCATATTAGCAGCATCTTGAGTTGTAGTTTTCTAAGAACCATCCTATGGAAATAATGTAACAAATGCACATGGAATTTATTGAACAAAGATATCTCCACATACAAGCTTCCCTGTAAGTTGGCAGAGGTTCACTCACGCAAACTATTTGGTTTTCTCTTAACTTTGAAACAGGTTCAACAATTACTTTATCAGGAAGTGTTATCTACCTAGACAATTTCAGACACGTAGACCTTAGTATGTGACACTAGAAAATGAAGGCAAATGCCCGGCATTCTCAAACAGTTGATGTAATTGCAAACTACCCTCCAAGTGACCGACAAGCATATTTTAGACACATGGAAATGCAAACTGGCCATTTTGCCATGAATTTAACCGCTGCCAATTGCAGCACTCAATAGTTCTTCAAGCTCAACTCTCTCAGCATGCCCCATTATTTGTGTAAGTTCAAATGGGAAACTGGGCCTCCCACGATAGGTGTTTTCTAGGAGTGCCACTACTCTCTTTTGCCCTTCCCACACCAACAGGTTTATTTATCAAGAGCAACAAACACTTTAAAAATGCAGCCCAAGTGCTCATTTGAGCTCTACTTCCACCTGGTTGCTCTGGTGGCTGTTTTGAACAGAAGAGGCCCAAAGAGGTCTGCGCTACCAAGCAGGAATGTGGAGAATGAAAGCTCCTTTTTCTGGACTTCCCACATCCCAGGCCTGAGGGACAGCAGAAGGCCAGCCCTGAAAATGAAGCCAAGCCCATGGCAACACAGAGCTCATGCCTAACCTCTGCAGGAGGCCCAGCTGGAATCCTAGATGCACAGCTGTTGCTGATTGGCCTTGATATGGCCAAAAGGGGAATGTCTTTGATTGTTTTTTATTTCACATCTTTGTGTGTATCTTTTAACATCCAAAAAGATCTTTTGGTCTCAGACACTTTCTAGTAAGTAATGACAGACTGAGGTACCTGGGGTATGGCCAGCTAGGCCCATAAGTTATTGTAGAGGCCCCACTCACTACACTAGTTATCCAAAGTACTTCTGAAGCATGTTTTGTTTGGCCACTTTAAATGAAGCATTCTACTGGTAATATTGAGCAAGGTGCTGCATACACTGGATCTCATCCCACTAAGACATCTACCCTAACAGGTTCTCTGGCCCATGGTGCAGGGATGCCAGCCTGTCCATCCAAAGCACAACATTACTCCAGGCCCACACTAGGGAAGTTTGATCTTGCATAGCCTGGTATACAGTTTCCCAATACCAACTGCTCACTCATGGTGCATAAAATGCAAGGTGTGGAGCCATGAAGTGCAAAACACTGTAATGAAATCCACTCCGGTAGTCAGAGATGTTGCAAGCACAGTGGAGGAGACTGCATAAATGTGAATTAGACCACCATGCAACAAGGTGACCCTAATTTTTTATTACCTGTTCCTTGGAATTGTGCTGTTGAAAAGATTTTGGACAGTGTTTTTAGAACTATCCCTCCCCACTGTTTGAGCACAGCGTAAGACAGAGCAAGCTAGACAGACACAAGGCAGTACAATGTGGCTTGAACACCATAAGAGAAGGAGAGGCTTGACAAGAGATTTAGCTTACAATGTGTTTGCAGAATGTCCCGGGTAAAGCCTCCACAGATGGTTCTCACCAGGCAGTCCTCACCAGCCTGGCAAACATTTAGTGGTGCCACGATGAGCCTCTGTCAAACAGCTCTCATGGGACTGGGCCTTTAAAAAGCTGGGTGGAGCCAGCTTGCCTGCAGGGTGATGCCTTGTCCAGGGGCCATTGCCACTTCATTCCTACCTTCTCCTCCCATCCTTACTCACAAACATTACTGGAAAGAGATGGGCGCATGACATGGACCTTCTGCCACAGCCTGGAGTGACATCCTGGGGCAGTGACCTGATGCTGGATATCCCCGTTAATGGCACGCTTTGCATGCCCAGGACTTTTCATTTCCCGCTGCCTTGCTGCAGTACAGTTCACGATCTCCAGTTGTCATCACTCTCTTGGATATCTCTGTACTTGTGACATGTGTGAGGCTGCCAGGGGACGAGGACAAGGGAAAGAGGCAAGAATACTGAACTTGGACAAAGTAGTCACGAGCCAGATGAGGGAAGAGTTTCTTTCTGTGTCTGGTCTTGTTCAATTTCCAAGTGAAGGATTCTGATGAAAGAGGAAAAAAAAGTGTAATTTATTATTTATCGTATCAAACAAGCATTAGGTGATATTTTAAGGCTTTTACTCAGCTGCTTGTAGCTATTGCCAATGCAGTAAGTTCTGCTTCCATGAGATCTCCACTTGAACAACAAACATTCTTGTAAGAATACTGCTGAAACTCATGGACAAATAACCCTGCTTGAAGCCAGGAAGCCAGGAAGGAGAGTGCCGAGTGAATCCCCTTCTTGGAGTTGGGCAGGACTGACAGCAAGAGGAGCCAGCAGTACTGAACTGCAGAGGTGAATTCAGGTGACATTCTACCATGAAATAGCAATGCCCATCTCACAGAGGACTTCTGTGTTTTGAAGCCCACACTTAGTTTCCACACTCATCACTCTGATGAGATGTGTCAGGTAATCTGATCCGAGTACCTGTTTTATTTACACAGCATACCCAGCAGGGCCCAGAGAGCTCATGAAAAATTAAAAAGAACGTAAAATATGAAAGAGATGATCAGCAGCCCATAAAAGCTATGTTCTTCTCAGAAGGTATTTTACACGTAATAAAAAGAGGCTTTTGCTTCTGTTTCCAAAGAAGGTGAAACAATTTTCAAGCCTCTGTGTAAAACAAGGTGTCTTCAAGAATGTGCCTCAGTCCTACAAAGTCAAATATTATAAACATAAAGAAAAGATTTAAGTTATCTAACTTGATGCTGTTTTGCCAGAGAAAGTGTAGAGTTGATGGAAAAGATGAACACTTGGGTATACATTAACATAAATACCATAACTACAGAACTGAACACAAGAGCATGTGATGATAACCACTCTCAGCTTAAATTCTGCCTGGTGACCATTTATTTAACTTACTTGATGGCTCCTGTCCTTATTCTGGGTGTTGTGCACTGGCACTTTCAGCTGACTTCTCTGAACTTCTGCGCTGTGACCTAAATTGAAGCACTTTCTTTGTTTTTAGAAATTAGCCTGGAAACAATCATAGCCCCACTACTGAGGTGTATCAGCTGACACTGAGTATGTTTGAAATCAAGTTTATAATATGAACATTGTGAATAAGTGTTTCCTAGACTGCCAAATTCTGATGCCAAAGAAAATTGCTGCCAGTGCAAAGCGTTCTCTTGTGCTCTACTCTGATTTCAATTTAAGTGGGAGACTGCGCTATTTCTATGGGTACAGAAGAGCTAAAGGAAAAACAATCCTAACACGTGTCGTTTTTAGATAATAAAGTTACTGTAGAATGACCACATATGCCACATGAATTTCATGGAGTCTTTTCACCATATTGCTAGGCTATGGGCTACAGGTAGCATCCTTTCTGAACAGACATTTTGTCCTTGATGTTCAAAAACACACTGACTGAGCCCGTGTGAACTCCTGCAGAAGAGCTCTTCCCTCCTTGCCCTGCCTTTGCCCCCATGAAGCACCTGTCACTGAAGCCCTTAGCCTCCACAGTCTGTGTGTTCTTTGGAGCAGTCCCCAGCATCACCATCTCATCAGCACTGGACATGCTCAGCACCATATGCACGTGGATGGCAGAAGGTCCAACTACACCTTCCTCAGCAGGCTCTCATGTCCTGCCATGACAAATGCCGCCTCGGCCCTGCAACCTATCCCTGGCCAACTGACATGGGAACTGACTGGCTTCTATTTTGCTTCACTTCATGGAACTGTGGTTGGGTTGGTATTTTATTTATTTATTTATTTATTTATTGTTTTTGTTTGTTTTTGGTTTGTTTGTTTTTTATGAAGTTCCTGCTTGCGGTGGAAGGGAACAAGCTCTGCCTTCCATCCTCAACAAGGTTCTCATCTGGCCACCTGCACCATTTTTTCGGTGTGTATCTCCCTTGCCCTTTATTATAGAGGGATATGGAGAAATGGTCAGCTGAGTCTTTTCTCTCTGGCATAATTTGGGAACGGATCTGTCACATAACAGCACTCTCATCTACAATGGCTTGAAATATTTGTGTGAAAACGTTTCTCTCTCCCTTCCTCCTCCCTCTACCTGTAAGACACAAATGTCTTGTGGAGAGTCATTTTAAAAATTATCCACATTTCACATAATTAAAACAATTTTAAGCAAGTGAATTGATTTTTGCATGACAGAGATAAAAGGTATCGGGAGCGACAGCCCCGCACCCAGATAAAAAGGAGGCTCGGGTCTTACATTTCTCCACATTCACAGGGCCCACTATCGACCGCTGTACCTACACCAAATGGTGTTCTTCTCACGCACCAATTCCGAGCTGTCAGAACACATATACCTAATCCTTCATATCAAGAACCGTAACCGTTCATGCAATTTTTAAAGACCTCACTGTGAGCTGCGGTGCTTACACACTAAGCTCTTCAACAAAATACTGTATCTATGAAACCATCAGTACCAAAGGCCTCAGGAATAGTTCTTTTGAAGAGATCAGATACAAAATAAGCGCAGCTTTTGTTAAAGCCAGGATATCAGATTTCACCAGCACTGAATTTGTTCTCCTTCTGCATGTGAACGGATTGGTTTTGTAACTAGATGCTGCACATTTGTACCATTTATCTCAGTATAACACAGCGAGTTATCTCTCTACACAAGGGAAACCACACAAGTAATTTCTAGCCACCGGGACCACGCTGCACGGTAAAACCCACTTCAGAAAAAAGGAACAGATAACACATGCTAGGGGATCACATGGAGCAAACTTTTATGGTCCCTACAACAGCAAGCTGGTGGGGGCAATAAGGCTGGTAGCAGTGCTAATAGCTCAGCTTTGATACTTGATAACTGGGGGTGCCCATATTTAAGTAACAGAGAGGAACAGGGAGAGAATGAGAGAAAGGAAGGAGAACGCTGCAGAAGTATTGTACAAATGCCATGTACTCCTAATTATTAATAGTTTCAGTTCAGTCTGTCATTGAAGCCACTGTAATTATGGACTGAATACTTTTCTAAGCTTTTTCTCAGCACTTAGTATAGCAGAAGCTGCAGAAACCAGGCTATTTACAAAGCGGGCAGTGAGCAGACATCCCTTGTAGACACCGACACTTTGATTTCTTGTAGGGGGTCTGATTGCACTCTGGCAAGCTGCACTCATTTGTTTGTTTGCACTTTGTTCTTTGCAGTGCCCAGACTTCTGCTTTGAAAAATGCAGTACTATGACAACCACCAAATAAAATAAACGCTCCTGTCACCTTTCATTAAAAGACTTAAAGAAACTACGCAAAGTCTACTGCTTGCTAAAGAGGAAAGAGAAATACATAAATCAGCAGGGCGAGTCTCTGCACGCACCTTGCATTTGCCAGGCTGCAGCACACGCTGCAGGAAGCCTTCAAGCCAGTTCCTGGATCGCCTTGCTGCTCTCCTTGGCTTTCTTACAGGTGTACAGCCACTTGATGATGCGGGCGTTACGCTCGATCACCGAGGTGCTGCTAGGGACCTGCTCTGTGAGCTCATCCTCCAGCAGCCCCTCGTCCCCACTGTGCCGCGTGAAATCGCTCTCGGACGTGGCCACACTGATGCTGCGGATCTTGAAGGAGACGTTGTCGGATACCACCGAGAAGTTCTCTCTCCCCAAGTCCTCGATGACGTCCTGTTCCAGGCCACAGAACTTGAAGAACGTGTCAAACTCAGAGAAAGACTTGGAGTAGCGAGAGCTGATGTCTGACTGAGAGCGATGGAGTCCTCTCCTCTTTACCTCCTTGACCTCTTCAGGAGGTGCAGGCAATGTAGAGGGCTTCTCAAGCTCTGTTGTACAAACGCCCGGTTCTTTGGTGCTCACTGTGATGGCTTGCTCAGCTTCACAGCTGCCGGGCTCACGGACAGGGAGTTCATCCGGGTGAGGCTCTTTGCTCTCGGCGGCCGTGCTGTCCTCCATAATGACTCCGGGCACCCCAGGGGAAGCCAACTGCTTCTCCTTACCAGGCCCTTGAAAGAACCTCCTCACCAAGCTGCCTCGCGAGCCGTCCTGGCTCTGCCCTCTACCCAGCTCGCACTTCTGGCGGTAGATCACCAGGGAGTCGGGCCGGCCCTGCCTCCTGGGGGTGCTGCGCCGGGCGATGGGGGGGCCGTGCTGCAGGGGGCCCCGCCAGGCGCAGCCCGCCTTCGCCCGCTCCAGCGGCTTCGCGCCCTTCCCTCTGCCCAAGTCCCTGCTGGTTTTGGTGCTCTCCACAGAGCAGCTCTCGCTGCTGCACTCCGAGGCCGAGCTGAGCACGATGACGGGCTCCTGCTTGGTGCTGATTACCTGCTGACTTTTCACATACTTGGCCTTATCGGCTGCCAGCCTCTCCGCCGCGCTCCTCCGGCCGGGGGTGCCGGCCCCCAGCTGCCGGCGGAGGTACTCCGGCCCCTTGTTGAGCAGCCGCACGCTGAGGGACGAGTGCAGGTCGGAAATCGCGTGCATTTTCACGGCCCGGCTGATTTCAGTGGGCATAGCAGCTTCAGCTCCGCGGCTCCCGCTTCCAGTCCTGGGAGATTAAAAAAAAAGAAAAAAAGAAAAAAAGAAAAAAACAACAAAAAAAGCGAATAAACAGCCCCAAACGCAGCCCGCACTCCTAAGGCGGCGGGGAGCCGCGCTGCGTGCCGTGCCCGTGTCTGTGCCCGTGTCTTGCGCGCCCGCCCCGCGCCGCCCCACGCCGCCGCGCACCCACTCGCGCTGCGCCCGGCCCCGCGGCCCGGCCTGCCCCGCCCCGCGCCCGTCACGGAGGGAGCGTCGCTGACGAGGCCCCGGGCGGTCCCGTGCCCTGAGCCCAGCCGCGGGAGGGCCTCGCCGCAGGGATCACCCGGCTCCGCGCGGGACCACCCCGAATTCAGACCCTATGTCTGAACGCGTTGTCCAAACGCTGCTTGAACTCCGGCAGCTTGGGGCCGTGTCACTGTCCTGGGGAGCCTGTGCCCGGGCCCCACAATCGTCTCGCTTAAAAAGAGCATGAGAGACCCTCATGCCCTCCTTGAGGCACCAGCAACGCTAGCAAGGTGTCTGCTCATTGCCAACAGCTGTGCAGTGGATGCGCGCTTGCAAAACGTCACGGAATGGCTTCAAATCGAACTGCACTGGGTAAATCTTTGCCCTGCAGAGTCGTAGGGCACGCTTCCAAAGGGGCAGGGCTCCTGTGGGGCTGGAGTTGTGAGCAGCCCTGCACACAGCCACTTCCCGTGCTTCAAATGCCCGACATTAAACACCTGAGTCACAGCCGTCACCTGGGAAGGTCCGGGCACGCAGTGTTGCACTGAGCATTTACTCACATCATCTATGGGAGATGCGTCTGCCTTGTGGTCACTAAGAGCAAAGTGGAGAGCTTTATATTCCGAACAGAGAAAACAAAAGCCAGCTTACATCTGTGAGGTTTTTCCCCTCTTAGCTCTTTCATTCTGTTTGTTTTCCAACATGTCTGCAATTTCAGTGGGGTTTATAATAACAGAATGCTTTTGTGATGATCGACTCACTCAGTATTTACAGTCACTGGATTGTAGCAAACATGTTTACAAAGAGAAAGATGGAACACACACAAAAACATATACCAGGCATCATTTGTGCCAAGAAAGCATAGGTCAAGTGCTGGGTATGGATCCTACCCCGCATCATATGTGAGCGGATGGCGGCAGTCTGGGCACCACTTAAGCATAGGGTGGGAAGTATGTTGCAGGAAATATGTGGTTATATTTGGCTGTTATGAGTGGGGTGGTTTCACCAGCGCCCTCTGTGCAAAGCCAGGGGTCTCCCAGTGTTCTGAAGGTATGGACCATATTTTAGCTCACTGTCCTAGATGAGCCCAGAAGACTTGGGTGAGACATTCTCACTGTGTCAAGGGAAGGGTTAAGAAGTGAACCCTTCAGTGAAGACCCACCTGATACCCATAGGCAGAAAATTCACTTTCCAACACGGTTCACCATCTAGCTTGGTCCTTAATTTTACATCCTTTTTGCCCCTCGACTTGTAGGTCTGAACTCAAGAAGCCCTTCATGTACTTCTGCCTATTCCTAGCAGCAATACCAGAGGACATGCTTTCCTTAATCATGACTGAAACCCATGTCATACTTTGACTTCCCTTTGACTGCAGTTCTTGTGTACATATAGAATGGGCACAAAAAGGTAAAGCTGGCAAACATACCAGCTTACCTAAAAATTAATGTTCTCAGGGAAGTAAGAGATAGTTATAAAGGCGTAAGTGCAGTTGATGCCTAAGGAGTCCCTCACTTTTAAGGCAGATCATGCGCAAGTATGTAGTTAATATTGTTACATGTTTCAGTGCTTCATGGAAGGCTGGGCTGATGGAGAAGGATAATTTCTTCTGACCATGAATCTTAGCAATAAGCCAATAGATGTGATGAATTTATTAGTGAGATGAATGACATTAAGGTTTCATCCCTGACCTCATACTGACAGTTTTTTCCTTCAACAGTTTGAAGTTCAATGACACTGTGTAATGAATCAGCATCTATTCACATTTATCCATGCATCTCAACTTTTTCCCCCAGTTTCTTCTGTCTCTGAACTTTAAGAAAAATTTCCTTTCCTTCTCACTGAAAATGATTGAAAATGTGAGTTTTGATTCTCCACAAAGTGCACATTGCTGTAATTTCTTCTGCTTTTTTCACCTGACTTTCTTCCTATGTGACATACTTCTTTCCACGTGCTGTGATGATAATGACATTTAAAGTGGGGAAAGAATCTTCCCAGGGCCAGAAAGTATTTTGAGCAACAAAACTGTTCAGGCTTGTCTGCCCTGTGGTAAGGTACAATAATACAGCAGTTAGACAACTGGTTTTATTTTATATGTTTAGGCAATGTATTTATGATATTTAAATTTTGCATTATTTGGAGTATTTATATTTAGGTATCTTGGAATTACTCTTACACTTAAGGATATACTCTTACAATACTCAGGAAAGAGAGCCATTGTGGTTCTTTGTTTTAGAATGCAGGGTGAGATACTGAGCATTATAAGAGCTTCAATCCAATTGGCTTGACCCTGGTCCAGTGGAGCCATACAGGCACCAAAATGGAGATAGTGACAGCAGCTCTGTCCCCTCAGCCTGGCAGCTTCCACCCAATCTCTCTTTGGCAGTGATGCACTAAGAAAGATAAGCAAAGCAAATCATGCACTCCCTAAGCCTTAGCTGCCAGCAGTTTTCCTACTCAATGGAAGTGACACTGGCCTGCATTTAAAGTTATCACTAAACACAAGGCAGTTGAATTTGTCTTTTTGTGAGAGTCAACACAAGCCGCTTATTTGTTTGCATTAATAAGAGATGTGCCCTGAGCACACAGTGGTTGGAAAGTCAGGAGCAGGACAGCCCAGCAGGGTGGTGGCTCACCACTGTGACACTCTATGTGGTGTCACTGAGTGTCCTGTCTGCTGTGTTTGGGAAAAGTAAAGCAGCCATGAGGCAGAAACTAATAGTGTAATCCATCTGTCTCCAGCAGGAAAATGTCAACTTTTTCAAGATTAAATCAGTGAGGGTGACGATTCGCCCTCGTTTTCATACAATGGAAGAGAGATGCTTGTCTGTACATATTCAGTCAGAAACTGGAGAACCAGGACTTGGCATTTGTTCAGCAAGGATTTTGGTAGAGGCAGCCCTGCATCGCTCCTACATGCTGTGTTTTAGCACTGCCAACTCACTTAGCATCTTTTCCAGATCTCATAATCCAGGTTGTTTGGATCATTAAACAGTTTAACACCCCAGTCAGAAAACAACATCATCGTAAAATCAATCAAGCTTGTTTGCTGTTACTAGTGGCTTCTATATTTATATAAAATTATTATGGAAACTCCATGTGTAACACTTTCCAGGTTGAAGAAGTGTCACAGATCTTCTCTGATTCAATTTATACCACATTGATTCATGTCATTGTACAGAGAGGCTTATTAAAACAAGAAGAAAAGTGATGGAATAGCAGAATAAGAGCAAGAGGCATAAGGAAGGACAACATGTGTTACATGTATTACACCAGGCACTACTAATGGGGAGGATGCAAGCCATGACGCTCCTCCCACCCCCTCTCTTGCTCTTTTAGCTCTATGATGTACCCAAGCTCCTTTTTTTCAGACACCTTTGGCACACCTAAGACAAAAAGTCCAACCTAAATTTTGGTACCTAACATATTTATGTGTGTGCTAAAATGTTGACCAATTCAACATATTGTTTTGAGAAATCAAAATCACTGAATGCCTTATAAAAGGAAGAGGTAGAGCCAGAATGTCTGCAGTAAGATACAGCTACAATGTTGAAATCCTTTATGAAATGCTTGCGTTAAAATAAAATGCTCTCAGTAGAAGTCTCTACTGTTGCTTCTGTCACATGTAAGTCGGATAAATGTTCCCACACTCTTTTGTAACCACAGCCATAGCTTGCAGTTCTGAAACTGCACCCCTGAGCAGTCACAAACACTTCACAAACCAACAAAGCTCCTACACAGTCACTTCACCCAGCACATGGACGGGGTTGGGCACTTCTTTAAGGACTTTACATTTATAGGCAGCATTCCTACAGTCTCTCTCACTCATCAGCATATTTATCCATACAGTTTTCCCATAGGGAAGTGCTGTTAGACTGGTCTCACAGTCATGGAAAATCCCTTTTATGTAACCTAAGGCTAAACCCCATGCAGGTTTCAACACTGTACAGATCCCTGTCATTGTGGGGAACTTCCAGCATTTACGTATCACTGGATACTCAGAACTATCTCTGTTATTTGCCTGGTAGATGCCTAAAATCTTTGCAAAAGTTTTGTTGTAACCATGCCATGACATCATGTGTCTACTGATGGACACAAACACTATCACACATCTCTTACTGTGGCCAAGAAGTTGAAAGACATAGAACATGCTTGCATCTCATGGATTCCTCTGCTTATTGTCACACGTGAACTGTCTCTGAGTGCATCTATCAGACTAGGAAGAACATGATATGATTACTGCACCTCTGACACATTCATTCAGGCACTGACTGCTCCCATTACATGCCATCTCATTCATTTTCTATAGGATATATTAAATGTTTTATAGTAAGTGGTGGCTCACTAATGCAAAAATATTTATATCAAGGCCAACATTTAAGAGAGCAGTCATGGGAGTTCTGGAGCTGCATCATTCCATACCACAGCTGAGTATCCTCATCCTGAGTGGTCAGGCACTGGAATAGCCTGCCCAGGGAGGTGGTGGAGTTGCCATCACTGGCAGTGTTCAAGAAGTGTCTGGATAGGGAGCTAGGAGATATGGTTTAGGGGTTTTCTGTAGGTATGGTAAAGGGAGGATGGTTAGACTAGATGATCTTATAGATCCTTTCCAACCTTGTGATTCTATGATTCTATAGGTCCCCTTCCTTGCTCTAGTGGGAGAGACCCATGAGTGACCACTCTGATCTCTGAGAATTCAGCAGACACGCAGCACATTTTCATTGTCTAATAAGCTCCAGAAGTGCTTTGAGCTTGGCAGTTTCTCAAGATCAGTTTGGTTGCAAGGATGTAATCTATGAAGACCTGGTCGAAGAGAAACAATTGGCTGTACTTTCACTACATTAATTTAGATCTGGAAGAGATCTAAATATCTCTGTAGCAGAGTTACCGCCCATTGCTAAGATGCCTAGTGATTTTTATGTTTTTCAAGAGCTGGAAGTCTTTCTTAACATATAGGCATGCAGTTCAGTTCTTGATGGACATGTTATGGTTAAAAGGAGACTGCTCAAGTACAGGCTACCTACTGGCTCCAGTGGATAACTGCTTTTTACTGTGGTAGGCATGAGAAGTATGCAAATCTAGGAGAGCTGATAAATGTGTTTGTATGCATTTCTGCAAATTGTCTGGGCTCCTCAAGTTCTCTGACTTAAGAGCTCCTTCTGGAGTTTAGATGGGGAAAAATGAACTGAATTATCAGGAGAGTTCCCCAGGCAAGGACAAACTTTTACACTGAATGGCCATCAGTCACAATGTCTGGAGGTGCGGTGGTTTGTCCTTTCACTTCCTGAGGATTTTTGTTCAGTTCTGACATAAGAGGCAAATATCTTCCAAGCTTAAAAGGGAGCCTGCAGTCTGATCTCTATGTATGTACAGAGGGGGGGATATATAGGCTTTGTTTCCTTTGCCTGACTTTGGGAGTTAACACAGGATATTTACCATTCCCAGCTATCTTGTTTGGCTAACAAGAGAGTTAAACAGTGTAGATGTGGGCAAATCATGTCTACTTTAGTCTTGTGGCCAGAGGGTAAATCTGAGCCCATAGAGTGAGCCCTCAGTATAAATTTAATTTATTAATGCTTGACCTTCTCTAGATATTCACTATAATGTGCAACAGTTTTGTACATATAGTGTACATATACTAATTCCAAGTTTGACTGAGAATATTTGATAAACTTCAATTTGGAACTGGGGAGTTTTGTTTCGACAAAACCTGAGATAGTCTGTGTTGTAATTGAGTGACATAGTTTTTTACATTGTGAAATAAGGCCATGTGCAACAAAGCTCATGAATGCCCTTCCCTTTGCATTTCAGAGTCCTAAATACACTCCAGCATCTCCTGAGCTCTGCATGGTAACAGTAGAGCGTTCCCAGTACTATTAGGATGACCTGACTACAGAATCTTGATTTACAGGATTTATCTTGAAAGTGGTAACCTATTTCTTCTAATCTGATTGACTCTAAAGATTAAATAACATCTTGGATAATGAGAGTAAAATGGCTTAGCTGTTCTGTATAATTATATTAATTCCAAAGCTATACAAAACAAATAAACATAAGCCCCAGTATTCAAGCCTCGTTAGGTTTATGTTGCAACGGCTACATTAAACAAAATTACAGATTCAGTCAGATCTTATCCTGCTGGTGTTGAAGCAGCTGCTCTGGACGGGCTCACACAGTTATTCACGCTGCAGAGTATTTCTGGGAAAAAACTGGTCCAAATTTCTTTAGCAAACAGATCCACCCCTGCCCTGTAAACATTAACTCATGTAGTATCAAGATGTTCAACCCTGGCTTAAGCTGGGGTATGTCCACTTCAGATTTATGGCAGGAACAAAAGGAAAGCAATTCTCTGGGAAAGTTAAGCAAACACCTTGCTGCTACTTCCTCCTGTAATGCTCTCATGGTGCTTGTAAGTATGAATGGCAGCGACCAAAGTTCATGCAAAGTGCAGTTCCTGCAAGGCTGGGAACTGCTGAACTGTGGGCATTCATACATGTATCTTATCTCTTTCCCAAGGAAGAAGATTTAATAGGGAGAACAGAACTAGAAACCCCATAGATTTAGATAATTTATCCCATATGACCATTCAGTATCCAATTGGGAATTTATCAGGCAGACTTTTATTTATGTATTTTATTCTATCTTTGTAAGTTCTGTTGGAATAGGAACCATACAGCATCTCTATGAAACAAACTAGATGTGTAAGGCATTCACAGAAATTATTAATAAAAAAAGAATTGAAAGGAAAATTCGTTCTGGTTTTCTAAAGTAGATGCCCAAGGCTTTTGGGGTCTTCCTAGAGGCTGAGCTACATGTTAGAGAGGTAACGGGGGAGGGGGGGGGGGAAAGACTGTCAGATTTCTTTGTCTCAGAATTGCTTCAGTTTTACTGATGGACTCTCTGGGAATTGCATCAAGCCTCAGATCCCGAGTGTGATTTCTGTGGAGGCTGCTGTGGAGGAGGAAGAGCTGTAGGCATGCATGTGCCTAACAGCATGATGAGCTGGCTTTAGATGCTGTCAGTGGTGAAACAGAATAAGGCATGTGCTGTGACCTGCTGGCTCAAGCCTCATCCCACATTGGCTTCACCTTAGAAGCCTCCAGTTGCTCTTATCCAGGACTGGAATTTCTACTGGGTGCTGTTGGAGAGATTTTTCTAACAACGCTTCTCTGGAAAGTACACAGGCATCAGGTCTGGCTCCTAACCTTCATCACTTGCAACCTACATGTCACTCCCTCAGAGATGTGCTCCCTAGCATGGGTAGTTCACCCTGGTGAACTACAGGTTAACCCTCACTTTTCAGGTATTTTGGGCTAAATGACCCCTCTTCTGCTCACACGAATTCTGTCTCAGGGGCAGCAAGAGAAGCTGGAGCTGAGCACATGGTGTGGGCAGTAGTGTGGGTGCAGGAGATCTGCCTTGCACTGGGCAGTGCACATCTCTGCCTTGGGAGCTGCGGATAACCTTATGGACTGGGGGATTTTGTGGTATATGCAGAGCCTATAACATGCTGAGGCTCGATAAAGAGCAAAACCAACCAAACAAAAACCTCTGATAATATGAGATACCTATTTCACTTTCATTTTTACTGAGGTCCCTTTCTTCCTAGATTTTACTGTACTTCATTTTTAAATTTCTGCTTCACATATTAAACTGGTTTGTAAAGTGCCTAAAATATCTTTGGGCATAAAACGAAGAAATGATAACAGTGTTAATATCAATTGATTCACAAAGAAATGCGATATGCTGTTTTTGTGATCTAAAGTAATTATTCACCCACAATGAAAGTCAGCCTTCACTGGAGGGAAAAAAAAATGGCCTCTGCTTGTTGTTCTTTGGGTTTCAATAGAAAATCTCAGTTATTTTAGTACTGACTGAACTTAAGAAGGAGACTTGTAATGTAGGACTCATTTCTTGTTATTAAAAGTTAAAACTAACTGCAGATAGTAATTACAAAATGACTTTAAATTTATTCAGCAAAAAATAGCTTCTGTAATGACATTTTCTAATCCCTTCATGCTAAAAGTATTTTAATGATCTAATTGTATTTTTTCTTTCACATAGCAAGAAAATAGTCCAGTTATTCCAGTCACTTGTTTAGGATCTGTGTCCATCTTCTTTGGGAGGTGAAGAAAATAGAAGTTAATGCACAACTCAACTGGTGCAGTATGATACAGAAAACAAGGTTAGCTAAAATCCTTTGGTTTAAGACTACTACTAAGTAATAGGGTTTTGTGCACCTCATGTGGGATTCTCCCAATGACCTCAACTCACAGAGCAAATTTGATCCTTTGCATTTTGTAGCAGTGAGCATCCCGTGAACTAAAGCACTTTCCCAAGAGGAAAGGATGTTTTATAAATGGGTGCCAGCACAGCTGATCATGCAAAATATGGATGTTCCCTTGTATCTCCTGCTGTTGCTCCTGATGTAGGGTGCAGTGCTCAGATTAACAGAATCTCTTTTCTTGAGCTAACTCCCTCTGAGGATGGAAGAGCAAAGTCCAACTGTTTGCACATGTTTTCCTGGAGAAGACCAGCTCTCAAGGAGGGGAAAGTGACCACTTTTGGGGTCTGTGTCAGCAAGGCATAGAGGGGAGAAGGAAAAATACCTGCAGATTCAGTTCTAGCCCCAGTCTGACTTTGTGTGCTTCCTTGAGGTGCTTGGAGCTGCCCTCTGATCTGCTTGCAGCAGAGCCAACATTTGCTGAACCATATATGAATCACTTGACACTTGCACAGACTTGTTGAGAACACTGAAGTTTTCTGCAAGACCAAAATGTTCCAGGTTTTCTTCTCCTTCCTTCTTGAGACTGCTGCTTCAGGAAAATATAAGAGCACAATGCTGTTCATCCCTGAGTCTGCTTTGTGTGGCTAGAGACAGCGGTAAGGACTCTTAGATCACTGGCAGTCACTGGGTGACAGCTTTGCACCAGGGAAGGTTGAAGTGCTTTTACCACCATTTGTGATGTTATCTCTGTCAAAGAATATAACCCTGTCCATCTTTCCCACTCCCTTCCCCGTTTAATCTCCTGCTCTCCACTTCCATTACCCTTACCCTGTCACTGCCTCTCTGCTGGCTGTTGCCAAACCTTCAGCAGCCTGCAGGCCAGCAGCCTCCCTCATCACGCGCGTGCTAATTGGGGCTTGATGAGAGGCATTTGCTTTCCCCTCCATGTTTCCTGCAGCGTGTGGCTGCCCAGCTGGGTCTCTGGCTCACTCCCCAGCTCCATGTCTCTCGGCTCTTTCCCGGAACGGAGCAGATGTTCGTTCTATTCCCTGTGGAGACAGCCGGCTGATCCCTGTGCCATGTCATGGACCCGCTCGTGCTCAGTGCCAGCCAGCTGGGATGCTTGGAGTCCTTGACCTGGATTCTTCTCCACAGGGAAATACTCATCCTGCAGTGAACATGAGCGCTTTATCTCTTAAAGAGAAAACAGGAACCCTCCAAGAACAGATAATAATCATATTGAAAAAAATAGACACAGAATAATGCAGAGACTCATTTTCAAGTAGTAATGTGGAGTCTGAAATGAACCATATCATCCCGCTAGGTGCAAGAAAGGTCCTCGCATGTGCATACAACTCAGTTTTAGTGCTAATTCTTTGCTGTGTCTACATCCGTTTTAATGGAGTTCATGTGGTTTTTTTTCATTCAGATCTTCTCACTGCACACTGATTTGAATCTTAAGAGTAATCTCAGATTTTCTAACTGTATCTTTTTTTGATAAAACTAGTCCTGAGCACAGTTTGTCCCAGTTATAATGGGGAATTTATGGCATGCAGTCCAGCATGGATAGCAGGCCCTTATATCACTGAAACATAGAATATCCTGAGCTGAATATTTCCTGTGAAACGTACAAGGAACATTGAGTCCAGTTCTTGGCTCCACACAGGGCCACTCAAATTCAAACCCTATGTCTGAGAGCGTTATCCAAACACTTCTTAAGCTCCAGCAGCTTGGAGCCATGACCTTGAGAGCCTGTGCCAGTATCCAAACACCCTCTGCTGCAGAATCTTTTACTAGTCTCCAACCTGGTCCTCTCCTGCTATTCCATTGCTGTTCCATCTGGTCCCATCAGTGTCACAGCAAGCAGAGCTCAGCACTGCTCCTCCGCTCCCTGTGAGGAGCTGCAGCCACCACCTGATCTTCTCTCACCCTGCCCTACTCTTAGCTGAACAAACCCAAGGACCTCAGCTGCTCCTCATACTTCTTCCCCTCCAGACCCTTCCCCATCTTTGTAGCCCTCCTTTCGACACTCTAACAATTTTATCTCCTTCTTATATTGTTGTGCCCAAACTGTACATGGTGCTTGAGGTGAGGCTGAGTGAGTGCAGAGCACCTTACCCAGTCAGTTCTGGCCTGACATCCCCCAAGATAGCAGCAAGAAACTGAACTTCAGCCTCTCATTTCAGGACTCCTGTCAGATCTGGCCTTCTTTCTCCAAATATGAGCTTGTGAGAGTGTGTGATAGGCTCATGCTGTGCCAAAGGGAGAACATCTTCACATCTTTCCCAGGGACCACAGCAGCTTCACTCCAGCTCTGCTCCTGGAGGCAGGATGCTGCCAGGAATATCTTGTACAGTTGCAATACAATTCATCCTTAGGATGGTTTCCTTACTGTGTTTCTGTTGCACTGTTCATTCCAGGGAAAAGATCTCATTAAAAGCATGGTGTGGGAAATTTAAACTTCACTATAAGAAGTCACTGAAGTTATGTTTTCCTTGAGAGCTGAGTATATTTAGTTTGGTCATCTTTGGCCTTTAATGCACTGTTTATCTAGCATATTGTGTTAATTAGGTCCTGATCCCAGCTTACTCACAAGCCAGCAGGAAAAATGCGTTTTTGACAAGTACAAGGAATTCTCCCAAGTGTGTGGGTTGGAAAATGGTAAATGCAGAAGAGGGAGAACTCTGACACCACTTAGTGTTGTATTTTTTATGTTAAAATATTGTGATTGGCTTTAATCTTTTTATCACTTAACTGTATCAAAGTATTAAAGATCACAGAAGGAGCTGAAAATTATGAAGTGCTTTCTTTGAGATATTTATTCGTAATAAATTGCTCCCCTGGAATGAGACCAGCAGAAATAATAAGTGATGGACTGGTGTGAAGCCAACTTAAGATATGTTGTGCTGTCAAGCCAGATGTGTAAACTAGCTCTTTCTGAACAGCAGATGCATGTTTGACCACAGATCTGCAAATTCTGTCATGTAAACTGAGGGGAAAAATACATGACTTAGTCCTGTCTCCATTGTGTTCCAGCGAGCCTTTAGAACATTAGTCTGAAACCAATGACTATTATGCTAAAAAATTAACAAATGAACGAGCTCTACTCTGGATGCTGTGTGAGCCTGTTATTGAGGTACTGGGTTTGAGCAAAGGTGCCAGTCTTGTGGACATGCCTTACAAGCTTTGCATGCATTCATTCTTTTCCAATACTCACTAAGCTGAATGAGTCAAAGGGCTTTTCAAGCAAACAGTCTGCCTGAGAATCTGCACGAATATGGCACAACAGATCTGTCACCTCCTCATAAAGGGACATCTTAAGGGGAGATCTTCAGACTTCGTGTCTCTGGCAGATAATTCATCATTCTGCTTAGTTGTCACTACAGAACAAATCAGAGAAAAAAATCCTGTGTTTGGGAATTTAGGGGTAGATTGGCCTGCTTTGTAACTCAGGCTTTCACACATGAGATAAATATGTTTCCAAGAGTCAGGTTCTTTGCCTTCTCTGTGTGGATGATACTACTCACCATTAGCTATTAAAGGTCTGATGTTTGGGAGTGCAGTACAGTACTGGATTTCTCTTGTACTCATTATTAGTAACCTAGCTGAGAAACTGGGGATATTCATAATAGTGAGTGCTAATAGCACATTCTAAATGCATCAGAAGAAAGCAAAATACTGTGGCTGACATTACTGAGCAATAAGTATTGCAATTTACCCTTGTTACAGCAATTTTTTTATTCTTTTAGGTTTGCTCATATGTCTAAAGCAGCTCTGCTCTTTAATACAGTACAGATTATAGCTGCCTGGATACACTGAGTGCTTGGATAGTCAATGAGAACTGTGTCTTTTGCATCTCTCCAGGCTAATGTGATCCTCAATTCCTCATAATGCAATAATCTTTCAGAAGCCTGCATCATGCAGACTACAATATGTGGTACATTATGTAAAATGCAGTATTACGTTTTGCTTTCTTGAGCTATTATTTATTATCTTCACAATTTTTTCTCTATATTTTGCTTTTCCTGAGAAGTTATATTTCTTAACAGTATATCTGATCATTTGTGTTTGGCTGGGTTTTGCAATGACAGTCCTAAAATGCTGTTGGCGAGGTGCCCCTTACATCTGCTTGCAGTTCATTGTAAATCCTTGAATTTATATTTGAGTGGTAAGAGGCCCAGGTAATTAATATCTTTAAAGACATTTTGAGTGAGTATACACTACAAGAAAGTAAAGAAGAATGCCAGGAGCTGTCAGTTTGCTAATCATGGTTTATTTGAGCAGCATTATTAATGACATTCTTTGGATAGTTAATTCCTCGCTTTTCCTTAGCTGAAGCCTAACTAGATGATATGACCACCTAGAATCCATTTATTCTTTGCTTGCATACAAAGTCAAAATACACCTTTAAATGGAGTTCGGACACATATAAATCACACCATGTTGTCATATATTTATGAAGGTGTAATATACCCGATAATTAAGAAGGATGGAAAACAGGCTCCTTTCTCAGCCAGGTTTATGGGGGACATATACAACTGTATAATGGTATATAATAATAATGGTATATAAGTAAATTTCGCATAAGTGATTGTCTACATGAAAATGTTAGGCTGAATTTAATGAATACAAAAGGATGGGGTATAGGAGAAACAGCAGCTGGATATGGGTGTAATAAACTCACATAAAGGACAGTACTTGATGAGACCAATGCTCCAGGTAGCCCAGTACCCTTCTGCTGGCAGGGGCCAGTGGTGGATACTTACAGAGCACATGCAGGAGCCTGGCAGGAATGCTGCAGTGTGTCTGTCTCCCTTTGGTATAAGCACACTTGTTTTCATCAACTTATAGGTGGCCCACATTGTACTTTATTTAATTGGTCCAACCCTTGTTGACCATAAAGCCTTCTCCAGCTTATCTGGTGTTTAATGAAACTTTCAGAAATTCTTCTGGCATTGCTATTTTTAATCAGAGAGGAGAAAATAATGCATTTTTTTAGTATATATATATATATATATATAAACCACCAAACCACTGTAAGTACAAATGAGAAATGTTTGTAATGCCTTCTTAAATACAGATTCAAGAGAAAGATTTACAGAATGCACACTGAGATTGCAGAAGGCAAGCAAGTCTTCATGCTGTAGAGCGCAGGATGGCAGGGATTTGAAACGGGTTTAGAATTCCACAATAATTTGGCACTTAAGTTGTGAATGTTTAGCTGTGGGCTTTAATGAAATATGTATTAGTAGAGCATGAAATTCCTACAGCAAAATAGCATCTGTGTTTACTGACTGTTGTCTATTGCTAACACTTCTGAGGTTGTAGTACCCTTAACTAGAACAAAACAATTTTCTGGGATATGACTAAATATTTGACATGTTTTTTTTACTGTAGAAGCTTAAAAACAATTTATAAGAGATGAGCAACACAGTAAAATGATCTCCTAACTGCTGTTTATTTCACATTGCTAGAAATAATACATAAGAGAAAATACCGGTGTGTTACTTTTACTGTGACAGCAGGGTCATAGAACTTGAATGGTTCTATGAGACTGGAAATCATTTTGAGGATGGTAAATGGAGCAATAACAGTGTTTAGCAGAGATGCTGTCATTTTCCTCTTGCCACTTTATGAAATGCCTACAATATTAAATTTCTACACCATTTAGATGAAAAGCTGGAACAGATAAGTCAGATTGTATTTACATGACATGCAGTAGATGTGTGCAAATGTATATGACAAAAGTACCACTGTGTCTTACTCCAGTGTTACTAAGACCTTGGATAGAGTACCAAATCTTGGTAGTATAAGAAGACAACTGGGCTGAGGAGCCAATGCCTTTGTGTTGCTGTCTTCCGCTTCTCTCCAATAGCGTTTAAAGAAGATGTATTATTTTTCACATATGGGTCTAGATTTCTCCCAGTACACAGGGAGAAAAAGGTGTTTGCTTTTGGGCATTTGAAATGCTTGTACCTCAGGTTCCTATTTCTAGTCAGTTTGTACCTGCTGAATTAAACTAACTTTATGGGATTTTACAGGAACAGTCATAACCTCCGCACTCTTGATAGTATGGAAAATGTTCCCAGGTCCTCCTACCTTGGGGACGATGACTCAAAAGAGAGTCATGGTAGAAGGACCATGCTAATCTTCTTGCCCTTCCTCTGGTGTGATATAACTTGCTGACACCTGTGTTTGACTTTTGTGTTGTATTAAACAACCAGCCTAAAAGACCAACTAAAAATACACATTACAAGATTTGCTATTTTTGTACCTGGACACACAAGATACTTTGCTTTTCTGAAGGAAAAATAATTTTCTCTCCTCTAAATCAGTGTGCATGCTCCAGATGTACTACCTTCCTCTGAAGTAACAGATGCACTTAAATTTACCTACACTGACATCCCATTGGCTTCAGCAGGACAACTCGTGTGGTTAAAATTAAGCAAGAGCAGGCACTTTCACAGTCACCAGTATGTCATTATATGCCCTCAGGAACTCTACAGATCAATTAGATCATCTTTCATGGACAGATAGTGATAGAACGAGAGGGGATGGTTTTAAACAAAAAGAGGGGAAGTTTGGAGTTGATATTAGGGAGAAATTTTTCACTCAAAGGGTGATGAGGCACTGGAACAGGTTACCCATAGAGGTTATGGATGCCCTGTTGGGGTACTAAGTTGTCTTTGTAAGAATTTATGAGTACATAAAGTAGTTCTGAGTAGATGGAGTGTTCTAGAATAGCTGAGTTAGGCCTGTGGGTTAAGAGTTAGTGGGTGGGGGGTTTAGGTAGGTGTGTGTACAGGTTCTCTTGCGTGTATCGGGTTTTGTGTAGCGGGTGTATGCGTCTGCGCGGGATTTAGGATGGTATATAAGGAGTGTGACGCAGCAATAAATTGAGAGAAGACTTCATGGCATCCATGTTTATGTCTCTCTCCCCCAGACAGTTGAGGTCCTGGGATAAGTCAGGTTAATTGGCAGTCACGTCAGATGCCACATCCCTGGAAGTATCCAAAGCCAAGTTGGCTGGCGCTCTGGTCAGCCTCATACAGTGGTTGACATTCATTGACTAACAGCAGGGGGTTGCAACTATATGATCTTTAAGGTCCCTTCCAACTCGAGCTTTTCTATAATTCTATAATTAACCCCACATCAGAATATTTTATTGGCTTAGGCTAAGAAGTTTTCAGCATGCAGCTTCCCAGGAACATGACCTAACTTCTACCTGGAAGAGAGACACTGGAATTGCTCAAATGGGCAGAAAGGAAATGAACTGTTATAACATAATCTCATATACTGAATTATACTGGAATAAATATGGACAGAAAAGAATAATTTCACATTCTGTCTTCATGGAAATCCATAGATATATATGAAATCAGGGCAAAGCACAGCTGCGCTAGCTTCCAAAATTACTATCAGTTAACCTGGGTCCATTGTTTGACAATCTGTCCTAAGTATGATGGAACATACAAGCTAATGTAAAGCTTTGTCGTGATAATAAGAGAACAAGACAAAAGTTTTGTTCAACACAGGCTAGACAGACCTTTTGATCTTTGAAGTGCAAAGCAGACAGAGTTCAGCGCTGTAGATCAGTTAAGAAGGATAAAGGTTGTCACAGGCATCTCTAAACCTCTGATTCAAATTTATGGGTGATTCTACCATTTTATTTTCCAGGCAGCTAAAATTATACCCTGATGAGTTAACAACTAATGAGCTAAAATAGCTAAATTTTATTATTTTAAAGAAAAAAAAATACAACTCACCAAGATTCAGAACTGGCATTTGAGCAGTGTGTATAATATAAACCTTGCTGTGAATAGACACAAATAGCATGGGATGTAGCCCCTTCAGTGCAGTGTTTTGACAGCTTATCCCTTGGAGCATGTGTGAGTTGAAAGCCTTTTGTACAGAGGCTTTTTCCTCAGATGCTGCCTTAAGGGAATGAAGAATTGGTTTGTAGCAGTAGATGTGGAGCTGAAGGTCAAGATTAAATTCTGTTTACTAAAATATATTCTGGTGCTTAATCTAATCCTGTGTGAGCTCAAGAACCTAGCAGAATTTAGAGAAAGGAAGTGGAAAAACCTTGGCAACTTAATTAAAATGATTGGTGATATTTTAAAGGAAGAAACAGAGAAGGAAGCAGAGGACAAGTGCATGAAGGGTAAGTACTGTAGAAGATGAATCTTGTTCTCAAAATAATAGCTATGTCTTGGTCAAGTATCCCCATAAATCTGCAACATATCCTAGGATTTCAGAATTAAATCCTTTTCTTACTGAAATAAATTTTTGAGAGAGTGTTTCCAGAGCTATTTTTAAGAATCTAGCAAAGCAAAAACGTAACTAGAATGTGTAAGATTCCAGTTAAGCTAGCCACAATTGTACTTTTCAATAGTCATTGGGTTTGTTTATTTGGAAAGATTTATTTGGCAGCTCCCTCAAACCCTCCCGCTGCAGGCTGCTCTCCTTGGGCTGCAGCACTCGCCCGAGCTGCTTCTGTGGGGTATCCATGGGCTGCAGCCTTCAGACCTCGCACGCTGCTGCACTGTGGGCTCCTCCATGGCTGCACGGGGAGATCTGCTCTGTGCGGTGCCTGTGGGCTGCAGGAGGACAGTCTGCTCCTCCACATGCCTCTGCTGGGCTACAGGGAACTGTTGCTCTGTGCACGGAGCTCCTCCTGCCCCTTATGCACTGACCTCGGTGCCTGCATAGCTGCTTATTTCCCATTTCTCACTCCTTTCTCTAACAGCTACTTTTTACTTTTTCTCAAATATGTTTCCTTTCAGGTGCCACTATTTGGCTGCTGGGCCTACCCATGCTGTAGAGTGTGGCCATTGGAGTTGGCCCTACATGGGCACCCCACAGCCTTCCCTAGCCAACACTGTGCCATAACACAACGATGCATGACCCTCTCCTGTCTTTCCATAGCTTTATATAAATGATTTTGAGATCAGTTGGATAAGAGTTCCCCATGGAAGAGGACTGTAGCATTTTGGAAGTTTCCCTCTTCCCCTTTTCCTGAAGGTAGATGTTTTCCTATGCATTAAACAAGAATTGTGTCATTCAATGAAGGTGGGAAAATGAGTCACGCTTGTGATATGAGTTGTGGTTAGGGACAGCAGTGCTTTTAGTTAGGTGGCCTACAGCAGAAAATCTGGTAGTGTTCAGCATCTTCACTGTCCTGATGACTTGTAATTGATAGAGACGGAGCAGTATATCTCAGTGGGAAAGTTTTTAGGCTACTTTTTGGTCAAATTGCCAGTGACACAGATCCTCATGTATTTAGCGTAAGGGGGAATGACTGCCAAATCTCTCAAGGGGCTGCTCTGTAATTGCTCTTTCTGAAGCATTGTTATTATGGCTAATAAAAGGGTTGGAATTAAGAAAACAGCTCTCATGTTTGGGAGCCAAATTTGCAAGGGGGAAATGAAATAAGTGAGCAGATATCAACAGTCGTCAGCATCTGAAATCTCCAGTGGTTTTGATACAGGATCTAGAATATTAATTGCTTTCCTGGAAGATGCCCTTTAATCTAACTACTGAGAGCCTTTTGTAGTCCTGTAAGATTTATTCAAAATTCAAAAACTTCTTTGCTCATCAGTGCATACCAGTCCAAGTGAGTTTTAATTTCATGTTTCCCTACAGATTTTCAGCAGATGTTAATAAATGGCTGTACAGGGCACCCACGGTTGAAGGATTCACTTCAGAAAACGTTGAAAAAATATTTTATGTTAACATAACTATCGTTTGTGTTTCCATGTCCTGGGATCCAAAAGGACTTTGTGTTTGCGGAGGTTGTTTTTTGTGTGGACTTAGGCCTATTAAAGTTTTTTCATATATGAATGAATCCTTTTCTGCCTGAACAGATCACAAGTGTATAATCTCCACTGTGGGACTGGAGGAGAAGTAACGGCAGTGGGGGAATTGTGTGGATGCCCTGCTGGTACCTGCAGGTGATGGCTGAGACAGGACGGGAGGATGTTTGGGACCTGTTTTCTTTGGCTCTACTCAGTGACAGACAATCAGCAGTCTGAAGAGTTCATAACATGAGGTAAATGAAGGAGAAATAGAAGAAATTCACTCCAAGTGATGCAACAGACCCTGGTGGACCTAGAAAAAAGGTCCCTGGATCTTCAAACATTAGATAGCACAAGACCTCCGTAGATCACACTGCCTTTTCAGCATCAAATTTATAAGCTACCACTGATGTAAGACTGCTACTCTCTATGCTTTTTCTGTTTTCTGCCAGAGGTTAAAAGAAACAGAGGTCTATAGCTATGCTGGGATATATCACCCATGATCCATACCTGTGCCAGTAAAGCCAAAACAGTCATCATGAATTATGGAGAAAAGTATTCATGGAAGTAGCATGCCTTGTCTTCAGCCTCCTCTTGGCACCAGAGCACAGGATATCCCCTGGATAATCCCCAGGCTTGCCAGTCAGAGCCTTGTTGTAATTCAACTGCCAGGTCCTAGGAGAAGAACAAGGCGTTGTCCTGCCCTGCAACCACCCAGTTCCAGCAGCTCTTCTGCACTGCTGTAGCTTTCAAGCTAGCATTGCTTTGATGGATTAAAACATAGTAATAATTTACTTACCTGTGAAACCTGATATTTCATTGGGGAAATGAAAGAGACATTCACAGCATTATGTGTGCTCACCATCTTATATCATCAGTCTTCTTGCCTTTGAATTTTCCAGGGGTTGGGGTTGCGTAATATTTAGATAAGGAAAATTGGAAACGGAGTGAGGCTTTCAAATGCTTAATGCAGAAACACGAATCATATAGAAACAAACATACAGTCACATTGCTGTTGTGTTTTTTTTCTCCAGATTTTCTTATTCCAAAATAATGAACATTTTTCTAATGCAGCGTGGACCTTCATTTTTCAAATGGCTCTACATCAGAAATACATTTCCATCTAATTATGAGCATACAAAAATTACTTTTGCATGAAATTATTTTGCACCAAGAGATAAGATTCCAGTCATCAGCTTGCTGATTTTATTTTTTCCTGAAATTCAAAGTTCAGTGTCCCAGACAGCTCTACTGGAGCCTTTTATGTTTGCATGGAACTCATAATCAAGAAAAAGCGTTCCTCATCTTTCTGAGCATTTTTTGCAGTAAAGAAGTATATAACTCATGACAAATGCGTGATAGTGAACAGGACATCAGAAGGCTGCAGAATGTTGCAGCATTCCAACAATGGCTCACTTTTTACAAGACAGACCATAGAATAAAAGTCACGTGGTGTATAATTTCAGTAATCACGGTAAAACTCTCTTGTTTCTATTTTATAGTATTTCTTGGGTTTTGTCACATCTTCTTTTTATATACGTATTCTGGCAGTTAAAACGTACATTCATTTTTTTTTCACCTGACAGCATGATTATATTCTTACCTTTTCAAAAATAGGTCAAACCAGATTTTCTTTCTGAAATCTCAAGCAAATATCTGTAAACAGTCACTGCAAGATGGCACCTCTCACATCTATTGTGGTGCCTGGAAATTGATGTCAGCCATTTTAATTTCAGTACTATGAGTTTCTGCACAGCTCATTTTCTTACGTTTCTATTTGAGTCTGCTTAAATCATAACCTGCTTCTTGGTTGATTTCTAAAGGAAAATAAATCAAAGAAGATGCCAATTTCTACTGCTGTCTGACCACTAAATTAAAGCAGAGGGTGAGAAATCCCAAGATATTGTTTCCCTGCATGACTGGTGGGTGAGTGACCTGGAACAACAGTGGGATGCTGAGCTGTATCCCCTACAGGAGGGAGAAATGGGAGCTGGTGGTTTGCTCCCTGGCCACCACTGCCATGTATGGACCAATGAACCAGTGTGCACCCGCTGGGCTCAGAGCCAGGCATGGCATGAGCTCTGCTTTTTGCCGTGCTGGTGTCTGGGGAGCTGAGCACTTTGTTGAAGAGGATGAATTGTGTGAGACTGAAAAAAAAGAGAGAAGCGAGGAGGAAATAGCCGAGATGGGATTATGGTGGAAGGAGGGGAGATGCAAGAGCCTGCTTCAGAGGGATTTCTGGCAGCGGGAAGCAAAGTTCTGGGAAATCATACATGAAAAAATATCACTGTTGGCATATTTGCATACTAGCCAACAACTGACCTTAAAAACCAGGAACAAGACTTTTGAACTGGTTATAGGAAGAATCAGAGAGGCAATAAAGTATTGCAAAGGAAGGGAGAAGAGAAGGCAGGGGAATAGGCACACACAAATTTTCTTTGACAACTGAGTGATCAGCCCCAGGATACAGTGAATCAAACACTGAAAATAAATATGGAGCTAAAGATTATTTTAATCTCCGGTGCTTTAATTTTACCTGTACCAAGGCATTTAAGAAGATATCACAGCTTCTGGAAGGAGGCAATAGGAAGCTTTAAACATGAGCAGTGAGCTATTTATTTTCTGGCAGAGGAAAGAGCCTCTCAATTACCCTGTTATGCTTTGCTTACACATCATGGAGTTCCTGCTGAATGCAGAGTTCTGAGCAGCAGTGGAGGTTTAATGTAAGAGCCAGCACTGGGCTGATTCACTCTGTTTCAGGGAACAAATTATTTATTTGCTCATGTCAGTTTCACCATTAGCTCTAAGCAAGGGAGTATGCACTCTTTTCCTATTGCATCCATCATCTTAAAATCTTTCCATAAGATGTGTAATCATCTGTTCTTAACCTGAGATGTTTTGGTTTGCAGGATTGCAAACATTTTTGTCCCTTTTGCCCCTCACACTATGGCCACTTTCTGGTACACTTGAAATGTTACTGCACCTGAAAGTCTGTGTTTTTAATGGATAAAGTTTTGTTGATTACGTCATTAGGTTTTCATGTATCTTCCAGCCCATTTTCTTCTCTGTGAAGAGACATTGGTCCCACACAATTACTTTTACAGTATAGAAACATAAAAAAATCCATCTTCAGGTAGATGTTTTGATTGCTAGTTTGTCAGAAAGAGCTTTTAAAGCTCTTTTTGTGTGTGTTTGGCCTTGATTTTGCAGGGTTTTTTAGTAGTCTTGGTCAGTCAACCCACCACTTAATGCAGCAAAAGCAAATCTGATTCTTTTTGCTGCATACTCCAAAGAACGTCAATGGCTACCACAGATGTTCAACTTCTAGAAGGAAAAGCATATATTATTTATTACACGAGCACGCTGGATGAAAAGTGTGACTTTTTTTTAAAGGAGCTCTGCCTACAATCATTGTTTTACACCTGTTTATTAATAATCTTCACTTTGAAATGTTTGTCTTATTCTACCACGGAATATGAACATTTTCTTACCAAAGTGTAAAGAAAACAGAAGCCCTTTAAGCATACCAAATCACCATTTGCACAGGAAGGTTTTGTTAATCTCACTCCAACTCCAGACATGGGAATTAAGTCACTTAAAAAAGGAATTTTGATGTCAACATTATAAAAATATACTCTTTTCTGCTGGGGAAAGTTCATAAACTTGGAGTTTTTAAAGCGTTGCTAACATCAGATAAAAATGTGTAAGGAGAATAATCCTGGGCTCAGCTTCTTGTTTGTTATTCTTCACTTTTGACACTTCATGATCCCACACAGACTGGGCAAGTAATTTTATCAGAGCTAATTATAACCAGATAATCAAACAAATTGTGAGCAAAAGCACTGCCACTGCAGTACCCCATCATGTCAGAAACAGCATTCGCCTTTTGCTTTCTGTGAACCTTCCTTCTGACTCCCATCTCTGTCCTCTACATCCTGCTACAACTCTAAACATTTAACATGACAAGTTTGGTAATCTTTTAGTAGAACAACTTCTGTATTTTAAAGAGATAGATAAGCTTTCAGGCACACAAGTCCTTTGGATATAAAACAGGAGCAGCAAACTTCTCTGTATTTAATTAGATATGTAAATCATTTCAGACAGCTGAGAGTAGTTGAGTAGTTTGAACCTCTGGAATAGCATGGGGGATGTTAGATAAGAGGGTGATTATCACTCACTGAAAGAAAAAAACAACAGTTAATGTATTGCCTAAGGAAGAGGGGAAGGTTAATGGGAGCCAGAGGAGAGATATCACAGTGTGCTGTTAAAAACAGCCCTCTGTTGATGCACAACTTCATGAATTTCTGTTCTTAGCATCATCTTTCGAAAGTGTTCTGTGTATTTATTAAAGAAAGTTATGGAAAACAAAGTAAAGAAACAAAAGGAAACATACTACTTCTTTCTTTGCTCATGCATGGATGGAAAGCCATGATACTTACAGGCAGGAGTGAAAAATGTGGATGAAGTGCCTGAAAAGTAGGGGCAAAACATTACTGGAAAAAATGAAAAGAAAGTTTGGTACTGGAAGAAGCTGTTTTTTAACACAGAATCAGCTCCAAAGCTGGTCAGCTGAAGGACATGGTGCAATACAGTGATTTTCATAGTTACAAAAACTTCATGCAGAGTTGTTATATTACATTACATGCACATACCTAAAGTGGAATTTCCTAGAACAGCTAAGTGGGGAAGGTAGGAAAATTCCTTATACGATAACAGTAATAATAAAGATTATGGAAATGCAATTTACCAAGAAGCAGTTATTGCAGGGAGCTTCTAAGGGAGGTGAACACCAAGACAGCTTGTTCATTGTAGCACACTGTGCATTTTATACCATAATAACTGTATGTTATAGATACACCAGTACTTCCAAAAAGCTTTACGGTGTTATTTCATTTTCTCCTTCTCTGTAAGCTCCTGAGACAGGTACAAGATCATCCTATCTTGATAAAGTTCCAAGCGTGTGATCCTCGGAATGATTTTGCTAGTTACAACACTGTAGAAATTCTCGTCACAATCTATTCTATAAGATTATCTTCTGATGGTAAGTAAAAACTGTGTAAAAGCTGCATGAATCCACACTTTTTCACAGCTTTATTTATAACCCACTTCTCTATAGAAAGACTACTGCATTACTCTTTGTGTTTTGACATTTGTAAAAAAGCACAGGAGCTTTTTACAGCTTACAGCACAATAACATGAAATAATTCACTGTTGTTCCAAGAAAACTTTTAAATGCTGCTCCTGCTTCAGGTGCATCTGAGGTGACCAGTCGAGCCTTTCTGTCAGCGTGAGAACTGGAGGACAATAATGTCCAGTGTATAGAGAGCTCTACAGAACAGGGGGACTAGTCCAGTCCCACTGATTCGCATGGACTTGGCTTTTTACCATATCTTGGCTGCATAATTTGTAACTACACCGAGTGCCCAGTTAAATTACTAGTGGCAGAGGTAATGAGTAAAATTAATAGAAATGTAATTTGTAACTCACTCAAATGTAGAATAATACTCTAAAGGGAACTTTACTTCAGAGAAAAAGGAAAAGTTTTCATGCTTTTCATTCTCTCAGGACTATTTCATAGTAATGAGAGCCATCTAGAATGTGTTAAAGAACTGCTGCGAATTCAACAGGAAGAGCAGGAGGAATCTCATATTCTGAGATCTTTAGATTAACTGTAGTGTCGGATAATTTTAAGTCTACTGAGAAAACCTGCTCTGTACCCTTGCACACTGTGAGTCTAGGAAAGCTTATCCCATAACTCTTGCACCCAGAAGAACCATGTCCCCACATCTAAAGCACTGCATTATGCCTGATCTGCTCCCACCTGGAGAAAAACTCACTGATTGGTTCAACTCATTTATTGTCCAAACCATCCCAAGCTGAGCACTCTTCTCCAGAGAATAGGCTGCATGAGTGTAGGACCACAAGGAGCAATCTTCAAGCAGCTTGACATCACTTAATACTGCTTGGGCATCAGTTGAAGGACATCGATTTCATGGCCAGCATGGGTAGTTCTGGTCCACACAATCCTTCTGTGTGAATTAGACCTGGTTCTGAGAAAAGCCCAGTCTCAATCTGTTTCTCTCTGCTGCTTCTTCTCTGTGAGAATAGTGTACTTAAATGTACTTACAGTAAAAGGGTAAAAACATAAAAAGACTATTACTTGTGTCATTCCCACAATTTTCTCCATTGTCCGTCCTGCACAGCACCTTCCAGTGATGTTTGGAGTGATCCAAGCCAGCCTTTTATTCACAGGCTACTTGGCAGGAGTTATAGCTTTTGAACTAGCCCCAGCTGGAATCAGCTGGCACACTACTCACCACTGGAATAGGAGTACAAGCCACCATTGACTGATACCAAGCCCATAAATACCCAGTGAGTACAAATGACATTGAAGAGCCTCATAATATTTTCATTACACGCTTTTTCCCAAGTTGATTGGTTCTTAAATTGTATTCACTAGAACCTTCCAAAGCTGTCATGGAGCTTAAAGCTATCTCTCTGTCACATAAAACACCTTCCTGATTGTAAATCACTTCTGAGCTTAACTAGGGTCATCAGTAACTGTCTTGAAGAACATGATTCAATAAAATGCACCAGTACCCAAAAGTCATTTCTGGCAGGAGACACCAGCATGAAGATTAAAGCAAATTAGAAAGCAACTTGGAAAACTGAGTGTAGTAAGGAGCACGAGAAAGTAAATGTGATTTTACATAGCGGGAACTAAAATTGTGGAGAGATATTATGATCAAGGTTAGAAAATGATGACTGAATGTAATCAAACAACCATATTAATCTCATTGAAGCAAGTTTATTTTCAGATGCTGATAATACCTTCTCACATACTTCAGTCTTTGATGAAGAAAGTTGAGCAAAATTGTCCATCAAAGAAGGGTTACTTAATCTACTCTGAGATGGGCTGGCCATATGTGCACTCAAACAGCAGGAGATCTTTCACATGGCTTTGTGAATTGGAGAATTTTGTACCTGGCAGTGACTGCAGATCCATGCCTGAGGCTCTCTTCTCTATATTTAACTCCCATGGCTGGCAAAGGGGCAGATCATGGCCCTCCTAGCTGTTCTTTCAGATACAGAATTGCAAAATTCATCAGGATCTGAAAAAAAATGGAGTAGAAGCATGAGCACATCAAGGATAGCTGCTGCAGGAATCAAGCTCTCTTTTCTCTTTTATGTGATTATCTACACATACATCCACACTGTGGGTCACTATGTGAGTCTTAGCTCCTTCCCCAGAAAACTGCTTCATCAAAAAGGCTTTGTTGTGTCATAGCTAAAGTAAAGAACTGGATGTGCAGATTCAAAACCCTTGGTAATGAAAGGTATGATCAGTGAACTTAAGTTCTGCTAGGGAGTCAGCTTCCAGATGGATAGGGAAAAGCTGAAAACTCTCTTGAGCTGAGTCACAGTACAGTAAGATGAGAGAATGGTGGAAAAAGAAAGAAACATTTTGTATGTAGCTAGGTGTTTCCTTCAGCTGTAAGAAGTAGGTCGATGCCTGTGATGAGGCAACGATGCTCTAAAAGAAGCTTTTACTAGATTTACACCCATTTGAATCTTTGTTCTATTTGCCCAATGGTCTTTTAATAGAACTCCTCTTGCAATCAGTGCGAAAGCCATTACCACGGATAAGCAGGCATGCTTCAGTCTGAGAACCATCCCAGGACCAGACATCTCTCTAATCTCTAAAAAATAGACCTGCCCCACTCTCACTGTAAGAACCTTTCAGGTACTGGAAGACAGCAATAAGGTCTCCCCTCAGCCTCCTCTCCTCATAGAATCAGCCCTATGAGGAGAGACTAAGGAAGCTGGGGCTGTTTAGTCTGAGGAAGAGGAGGCTGAGGGGAGACCTTATTGCTGTCTTCCAGTACCTGAAAGGTTCTTACAGTGAGAGTGGGGCAGGTCTATTCTCACTACTGACTTGTGACAGGACGAGGGGAAATGGCCTCAAGTTGCGCCAGGGCAAGTTTAGGTTGGATATTAGAAAGAACTTCTTTACAGAAAGGGTGGTTAGGTACTGGAATGGGCTCCCCAAGGAGGTGGTTGAATCGCCATCCCTGGATGTGTTTAAGAGCCGCTTGGATGTGGTACTCATGGATATGATTTAGCAGAGGTTTGTTGTTGTGGTATTGTTTTGTGGTTGTTTTTTAAGAGATAGGCTACTGGTTAGGCTGCGGTTGGACTTGATGATCTTCAAGGTCTTTTCCAACCTGAGTAATTCTATGATTCTATGATTCTATGATAATGCTTTTAGGGGATCCAAGTGAATGGAGTAGGAACTGGATGTCCTCCAACAGCTCTTGTGGAATTTTCTTGGCCTATTAGTGCATGGGCAAAGAAACATCAATAGTAGGGTTATACCTACACGCAAGCACTTGGAAAAAAAAGTCAGGATGTTTCTTTGTTCCTGTGTGTATTTAATAATTATACGCTATGAGTTGCCTCATTTAAAGAGGAGTAGCTGCCTGCAGTGTGATGTGTTGCTGGATTAAAGCTACAGATGTCAACATCTTGCTTTCTGGCAAAAGTTTTTGTTGTACCTTTTTAGTTAAGTGGTTCAATTTCAGTTGGGTGTACTGTGTGCAGTGTGGTCTGGACTATTAAGGTTTTGCTTTAAACAAAGGTTTTAAATGAGACGGACATTTTCTCAGGAAGAGAAAATATGTAAATCAGATATTTTGTGGTGCCTCTTTCTAGGCCACAACTTTGACAAATCAAATTAAATTGGTATCTTTATTCTATTTCAGAAGGAAACTTCTCAGGCTTCATGAGCTGGAATGAGAGACCAAAGAAAGAAGAAATGCAAAAGAAACAGTGAAGGACTTAAATTTGCAGGTAGGCACAGATTAACAGATAACAAAGACCAAAATGAAACCATAGTTCAGTAATTATGCTAGAATAATCTCCAAGACTTTTAGGAAAAACAAACAAACAAACAAAAAACCCACAAAAAATCAAACAAACAAACAAGAAAACAACAAGCCATGGCCTAGAAGATGATCCAATTATTTAATACAATGCAAAATTGAAAATCTGGCATTGTAATTTGAGTTGCTTTTGCATCTCAGAAAAAGCAGGCAGAGAAATTTGAATTGAAAATGTCTGTTTCTTCAAAACCACAACAACAAAAAACAAACTGAGCGAATGCGAACACTAATTATTTAATAGCTATTACTTCCCAGTAGAAATAGAACATGATATTTTCTACATGCTTCATTTCTTGGGGAGATGCCCGACACAATTAATACATTTTCCATTTCCAAATTCTCACAATGCTGATGTCCTTTGACATGCGGTTAAAATACCATGGCTAAAGAATAATATGGAACAAAATGCTCGTCAAAGAAGTACTTGATTGTACTGCATGTGAGGATCCAGCACCTTCCTTATCCTCTGTGATTATAGGTCCATCTGACCTTTACATCTGTGCTTTTGGAAACGCACAAATGACAGTGAAAAATAGAAGAAAACAGTTTATTTTGTGTCATCAAAGAATCACTTGATTTTACCAGGAGAAAGGAAGCACAGGGAGAAGAACGATCTCCATTTGTGCTGGCCTCATCCAGAGGGAAATCCCAAGTGTTTTTACATGCAGTGAAATCTTATGCTGTTGGAGCTATGTGCCTCAACCGCAGCTGATAAAGTAAATAAACTCTGTATCTGACTTTTACCCTTGCTAGTAATGGGTGTCGGAGCTACTGATCAAGAGCAGAAGGTACTTACTTTAAATACGGACTTTTGGAGTAAATGGTGTTCACACTGCTTATCATCATTTTCATTCCCACTTAATATATCACTGAGATACTAATGTGACACAGAAAACGTTATTGTCCTCTGTTTGGCCCTGCTGGGAAATGATAGTGAGTCTGAAGTAATTATCACGAAATCATTTGGATCTCAGGAAAAGAATCAAGCCAAGTTTCACCCTTAGAATATGACACTACAATAGAAATATACTTCCTAATCTGACTTTGGTTGGAGCTTCCCTGTGAAGAGGTCCACAGCTGATGTGAATGAAGGGAAATGGGTGTAGACCTCATGGGTCTTATGTTCACATGATTTCTCCTTGGAAACACTCTTATTGTAATATTTCTGCAGTGGAGTGAGATCCTTCCCAATACAAAAGAAGGAGAGGGAGACAAAGGGTTTGGAGGCCAGTGATGGGCAGCGATACACTGGGTCTGTGCTAGGGAGGGTGGGGATGTCTGGATGGATTCGTCTGCATAGGGGAGGATTGATAAACAAAATTACTTCAGGTAAGTTCTGTTCTCCTCAAATCTATACCAACATTTTCTCCTTGCAGTTTTTTGGAATTGGTACATATATTTCAGCCTGTAAGGCTGTAGTTTTTTTGAACATGGAAAGGTGTGCTTGTACGTTAAGGAAGTACTGCAAATAAGTTGTTTCTGCCCCTAACACAGCCTGAAGCACAATCTTGTTGTTTACAGCCAAGTTACAGCAGTTCTTTATCAGCTTGTACACACAGGCATGTTTATTGAATTTACATTTCTGCTGACTGATTGCTAGTCCTGCTTTTTACCAGGGCTGCCAATAGCTGAATTTTCATCCAAAAGTGATTTATATGTCTTTTTCTTTGTTTGTTGATTATTTATTTATTTATTTTTCACTCCTCCAAGTTCTTCAAATATTTTCTCTTGCAGAATAAGATATTCTCCCTCACCGGGAAGCACATTAACTTCAAAGATATTTTAGTCCTTATCTTGAGAAGTCAATGCGGAAAAGCCAATCACTGCGTTATCAAGATTCCCCATTTTACATAGCCTTGATGCTCAGGAGTTAAGACTAAATGAAATACTTATGAAAGGAGGAGATGTCGCAGTCACCGCAGGTCAACCTGGGAATGACAAACAGCTCAGGACATGAGAATGGGATCAACTTTGCTCAAACTTCTCCTGAAATTATTATCTCATTCTAATTCATTAACTAATTTCCACCCAGGCTTTCTTTTGAGGTCGCTTTTCAAATGTGATAACTGCAACTTGAGGAGGATTTCATGGAAATGATGATTCTGAGTCTTCCAGCAGATTCAAGAAGGAATTTAGTGAATTACTGCGACACAAGTAAAATGGATGAGACAAAATGCTGGTGTCTCAGTTAGAGAATATGAAAATCACTGTCAAGCCCAGACTAATTTTAATCTGCGTAAGCATACATTTCTATTGTTGCTCTTCACATTTTACTGTAGTAAATATTCACAAAAATTAGAATTTATTTTCCTCTTATTTCATGTGATCAATCATTTGAAATAAAGGAATTTATTTTTTTAATATTTTAATTTTTTTTTGCATATTGAATTTTATTATGCTAAAAAAAAACAACAAAAAACAAACCAAGCCAACTGACCAACCAGCCAAACAACAAAGCAGATAAATTGCTATGGCATCTATTTACAAACGCTGAGTCTTGGCTATCAAGAGAAGATGTGAGAAGCTCGCTGAACAAGGCAATACAGAAAAATAAAACATGCCCTACACACCCCAGTTCCTGTCCCAGCACCTCTCTGCTTGTTCCATCATCCAAATAAGAGTGGGCAGGGACAGAAGCCTTAGGAAAAGTGCCCAAATCAGTGTATCTAGACAAATGATAGAAAGCAGAGCAAAAAGGAAGTGCACTTTGTCTTCAAATCCCTCCCTCTGCCCAAAGGCAGGTTTATTTGTCTCTGCTCCTGCCACTCCTGTTAGTCATTTGACAACCTGTTCTTACAAAAACAATACTGACTATTCCCTCACTTCCTTAGGCAATCCTTCTGAAAACTGGGCTGCATATGCCCGATGTTGTGATAGCTCTGGGGAAATGCCATTCACATGCTGACTTGTGCCAAACTGTGGGAAAGCTACACAAACACATTGCATGTGTTGCTGCCTTTCACGGTGCTTCTATGTTTTTGGGGTAAGAGCAGTGAGGGGGGTTTCATGTCATCTGGTGAAAGGTGAGTGTGAGATGTGTGCGTGAACGATGGGGTTGTTGCACATGCATAATGTACACCGGTAACCTTATGGTAAGCGTTGTGAGGTCTTTGTTGTATCTTGAGAGCGGGGCTGATGTTGCTGTGAAAAAGCACAAGCCATAGAAGTGGTAACACAAGATTATCAGAGAAGGGTGTTGCTGAAAAGGGGAGAGCCACTCTAGGCAGGTGTTCTGGGAGCAGGGCAGCAGTATTAGGAGCTCCGGAGAGAAGGAGGGAAAGAAACACTGGAAAGGATCCATGTTTTTAAGATGGTAAATGCCAAAAGTGGTAAGACTTTCTGAGAGATCCTAAGGAGTGGATTTGCAACTATGCAGCTGTAGTGGCAGGAAATAAAATATTAAAAATCTCACATTTTTCCTATTTTTTTTTTTCCTTTTTCTTTTTCTTTTTCATCATTTTTTTATCCTTCTCCTTGTCTGACTAATACTTATTCTGTCTAAATATCAGTACATGAGTTAATATCTATAAATCAAGACCAACATGTATCTCTGAGAACATTAGCCTTTCCTAGTGACTATATCCATTGTAACGAATATTGGTTTAAATAATTGATGTTTCACATCCTATATTTTCTCCTTCTCTGCACTGGGAGTCTATCCAAATGCATCTTAAGCACTACTTGTAAGTGGAAGGTAATGATAAGTGAAATGGCAATACAATCTCTTTACCTTTGCAGATGGGCAGAACTTATGTGTTAAATTTGGATAAAATTTCAGCTAAACTACTGAGTCCCTGTCAAAATGATAAGGAACTGAGGTTTTGAGATACCTTCTCCGAATTGTCTGGAAAGGAAGTTATGAAACATTCATGAAAGTAAATTACGGCTCCACACCCTATTAGTCACAGAACTTGAAAGTAATTTGAAATCTTGAGTATGGATGAATTATTGAACAATGGGTGAAAATGAAAGAAAATGGAGGCTGCAGTTTGGACATCCACAGACTGTGTAAATTGCTATTGTGGTCCTTCTGTCCCTTAATTTCAGGACAGCATTGAAAGAGCAGCATAAACCTATAATATTAAAGATGGTAGGATTCTTATTACATAGTAAAGCCGGAAGAAAGCAACAGATCAAAGACAAGACTTAAAGGGAATGTGAAATGTCCCAGTTAGTCCTACTGGTGCTTGTTGCTGGGCTGGGTTCTTACATCTTTTTAACTGTTTGCCTTCCTCCTATTTTGCTGGGTGGAGAAGGCCAACATATCTTGTTAAAGATGGCTGAGCCAATCTGTAATCAGCAGCATGCTCTGCCATTGTATTTGGCTGTGGATGTGAGTCCAAGATCCATGGGACGAAAGAGGTGAAGTTACAGAAACTAGAAACATCTCAAACACTGTGAATAAGAGTTCTATGAGGAAAATGAGCCTGAAATGTAATTAACTACCCAGTAAAATTTTCTGTCATTCAGGGAAACAAACAAATAAGCAAAAAAACCAACAGAAAATACATGTAATTAATTAAATATTACAATGAAATGATAAGGTGCCTTTAGATGTCATGTCATGAGCACTGCAAAAAGTAGTTACATGGTGAGAGCTACAGATAATGATTTTAGATTTGCTTTATAAGTGACCTTTATTTTGGTGAAGCTCTTTTTTACTCATGTTTTTATTTTTTCTCTTACTTCCATTGTAGTTTTCAGGCAGCTATTTTCCTAAACAAGTTTAGAACCCTTCTTCGAAATTTTCTCATTTACTTGGTATAAAACTCTACATCATATTCCAAATTTTCTCTTTGATATCCATAAAGAGCCATTAATTCTGCTCTTTTGGTTTTCCTGCTTTTGAAAGACTCCCTTTCTGAAAGTGGAAAATCTTTGGTACAGGCATTGTTTGTGAATCCCTCCAGGTGATTTTAAATCCACATGAAACAAAGCTGCCTTCTGTGGCCAACACTTTTAAAATAGCCTCATTTTTTAACAAAACCAAACACAAATCCCTTCTTTCTTCAGGAATTTGTCTTTCAGTTCACAAAGTGATGAGTCAATGTCTTGGCTATCAAACCAGATATATGGGTCTGACTATTATAGTTGAATTTTATCTCTGATTGATATCTTGAAGCTGAAAGCCTCCCTTAACAATATTGTCTTTCATAGTATGCATCTTCCTACACTGTTAATATATTTTCTAGTAATTTTAAGGAAATCTTTATATACACAGTCATCAGTACTGAAGAGACTGATGATACTGCTGTCTCCTATTTATTCCTCTTTTCCTGTCAGCATAAAAGCTTCACTATCAGAAACTAAAATTTGATTGCTGTTCCACTGTGTTTCCATTTTCTCTACAACATTTATTTTACATTCTGCACTGTAATTTAAATTCCTATATTTTGTTGCCTGGACTACTTGGTCTTCTTGAACAGATTCATTTCTCCGTTGCTTTTCACAGATATCTTCTAGTCTCCCATGTGGAAACTCATTAACTGTACTACTTTCTATCTGATTACTTTTACGAGAATCATTCATTCTGCTGTTTTACTAACTACTACAGTGTCTTTATTTTCCTTCCTTCCTGATGAATAACAGGGATCTCAAAGAGGCTCTACCAATCTCCTCCCATTAGTTAAGAAATTAAAATTCATAGTCATGCAGACAGACCCCCCCATACACACACTCTTAGATAGTTCAAGAAGAGTCCCTTCTCTATGAATGTTTTCTAATGCTTATGAAAAAAAAAAAAAGCCTTTTTTCTACCATCAATATTGTTACCTTTTAATATTTCTTGTCTTTGCAGGTCATTTAATTAAAGCTTGTCAAGGTAAAAATGTGTATCTAATTCTGTCTCTAGTAAAAGTGTTGATTCATTTCTGTCTCTTAGAGATTATGATCTGTTAGTTCCAAAAAAATTATGCTGGCAAAAGACAAAAAGGCAAAAGTCAGAACAAGCATTCAGGTTTCACGCTTGTAGTTTATTTTAGAACGAGCTGTAGAAGTCAGCTATAAAATCAATTGCAAAGTACAACCTGTACTTCTACAATGGTCACACTGGCACAGCCTGCCTAGTGTATGAAGGGCCAAGTGACAGGTTCATTCTGCAGTCATGAAGTGAGATGTTGGTCATTGTCTGTGAGTACGCACATGAACTGCAGTTTGCTATTTATTATTTGCCACATAAGACTTGTATTAGAAGTTTCCAATCAGCAGCTTGGAACTTGGCCACGCAGCTTTGTTTGCCAATCTAAATCAACAGTACGTGGACAGGTTAGTTTGTGTAAGCTATCTGGCACTTAGACAAAAGTCAGACAGAGAAAACCAAGTCCTTTGTGTATGTCTCACAAACAAGAAAAGAGGCTAATTTAATCAAGTGCTATAGAAAATAGATGAAATGATCAGTTCCAGCTTTAAGCCAGGGCAGCATTACAGAACCATCTTCAAGAATATGAATCCAAATACATAGCAACATCTTGCTAGTCAGCATTTGCACAATCCTCGTGCTGCTTAAATAATTAATCCATTTGTCTCAGTATCAGGCCCATAGGCTGATACCAAGATAGCTTGAGTGCTGTGCTAAGATCATTGACAAGATTGATTGAGTGCACCCTTGGCAAGTTTGCAGATGACACCAAGCTGTGTGGTGTGGTTGATACGCCCAAGGAATGGAATGCTATTTAGAAAGACCTAGACAGCCTAGTGGGCCCCCATGAACCTCATGAGGTTCAACAAATTCAAGTGGAATGTCTTGCACCTGGATTACAGCAATCTCCACTATCAGTCCAAGCTGGAAGACAAAGGAATTGAGTACCACGCTATCAAAAAGACTTGGGAGTACTTGCAGATGGCAAGCTGGACACAAGCCAGCAATATGCCTTTGCAGCCCAGAAAGCCAGCTGTTACCTGGGATGCATCAAAAGAAGCATGGCCAGCAGGTCAAGAGAGGTGATCCTTCCCATCTGCTCTGCACTGGTGAGGTCTCACCTCTAGTACTGCATCCAGATGTGGAGTCCTCAATACAGGACAAACTTTGACCTGTTGGAGTTTGTCTAGAGAAGGGACACAAAAATAGTCCAAGGGATGGAATACCTGTCCTACAAGGACAGGCTGAGAGAGCTGGGGCTGTTCATCTCGAACAAGAGAAGGGTCCAAGGAGACCTGATAGCAGCCTTTTAGTATCTAAAGGGGGGGCTGTAAGAACCACAGAATTCCAGGGCCTGGAAGGGACCTCAAAATCATTGCATACAACCCCCTTGCTCAAGCATTGGTACTCTACACTAGGTCACAAAGGTAGGCATCCAGACAGGTCTTGAATATCTCCATAGAAGGAGACACCACCTCTCTGTTCCAGTGCTCTGTCACTCTTACTGTAAAGAAGTCTTCTGCATGTTTGTATGCAACTTCCTGTGTTCATGTTTTAGACCATTACTCTTTGTCCTATCACTGTGCACCACTGAGAAGAGCCTGGCCTCATCCATTTGCCTCCCACCTCCCATTAGATATTTATAAACATTTATCAGATCCCCTCTTGGTGTTTTTTTTCCCCAGACTGAACAGACAGATTACTTAGCCATTCCTCATGTGGGAGATGCTCTGGAAAGAAAAGAGACAAACTCTTTGGAAGGTCTGTTGTGATAGGACTAGGGGAAATGACTTCAAACTAAAAGAGGGGAGATTTAGACTGGATATAAGGAGAAAGTTCTTTACAGTAAGAGCAGTGAGGCACTGGAGCAGGTTGCCCAGAGAGGAGGTGGATGCCCCATCATTGCAGACATTCAAAGTCAGGCTGAAAGGGCTGTGAGCAACCTAATCTAGCTGCAGACATTTATTTTCCTTGCAGGGGAGTTGGACTAGATGATTCTATGGGTCCCTTTCAACTCAAATGATTCTATGTTTCTATAGGCAGCTTAGGCAGTTTGGATGCTTGTTTCTTGGTAAGGTATTTACAGGATAGTCAACATTGTCCCAGGGAAGAGGACTGCACATTGCCATGTACTCAATGATTAACAGAGATAAGGACAATTAAATCCCTAAAGTAATGTTGATGTCTTTAAGAATCCAAGGGAAGAGGAAAATTCCTGCTTTTTCTCCTGCCATTGTAAATATAATACATATTCCTGTTTTTTGGCACGCAATTTCTATACATCCATTACCAATATGACAAACAAAACCATTAAAACCTTTGAGAAAATGCATAGCCTGAAAACCAAAAATGGGGCAGTGACTGTACCCTCCAACCACCACTGACACCCACCAATCTCCAAAGAGATCTCTTAGTTTCAGTTTGTATCTCTGGATGAAGTGCAGATTAACTATCTGATTTCCTTCTCACTTAGGGATTTAACCTCACTGTGCCAACTCAGGGAGAACCAGAAATAGAGTAAATTAAAGACAGAACAGAAGCAATCCTAATCTCTGCTCCCTCTCTTTTTTTTTTTCCTTCCAACATTAAGAAAATGAATGCCAGAATTTTTAAGGGTATGGTGACATTGTGGTATTCATTAAGACATGACATCACTGTTAGCTGTGACAGAAAAGGGATGGATTTTTCTACTTACATTTACCAAATATTTTTGGGCCTGCATGAGAGCTTGGTTTGTTTTCATGAGGAGTGACAAGACATGGTGTGAATTATCTTTTGTTACTTTATTTAGTTGCCAGTTCTATTTGAGGCTCCATCAATGCTGTTAATGTTGCTGCTTCGGGAAGCTTGAGTCTATCTCAACAGACAGTCCTTGGAGCCTGACAACTTTAAGTGCTGATACTAGTGCTTGAGAAGTAAAGCAACAACAACAGGGCCAAGTCAAAATAAGATAGGGACAAGTGGAGCCATTTAAAGTTTGTACTGTTACTGCTTGTGTCTATAGAGGTCCGTTCACACAATGACAGAAGGAGCATCACAAAGTCCTGGAGGACTTTCCAGGCTGCTGCCTGCTTGGTGAACTTTATATCCATACACTGCAGGCATGGGACACTGCTGGTGGTGTGAGCTACAGGAAGGCACTCAGCAACAATACTTACCTCACTGCCAAACCACCGCAACTGCTGATACCAGTTCTCCTACCCAAACAATAGAAATCCTATTTAATATATGCCTGTTCATGTATATGAAGGAAAGTGGCTATGATGAAGACAAAATGGAGAATAAAAATAATGATTTTGCAAGCCATGGGCACATGTGTAGAAGAATGTAGACCTTGTTGCGACATACCACAATGCATTGCTTGGTGTTGAAATTGTGCCCTTATTCTTGATGCTCCAAGAAACTTTCCTGGCTTAGTTCTACAAACTGCTTCTGAGAGTTCTTGGCAGCATCTCTTTTTTTTTCTGGTCATGTCAAGTTTAGCATTATACAAAGTGTCCATGGGCACAATGGGGCATTAGTCACTACCAGGAAGCAAGTATTAAGAATTATGCACAAAAAAACAATAGTGAACTCATACCCGAACAGATTACCACACGAGAAGGAAGTATTTACCATGCCCTCCTGGGTGGGCACATGCACCTGTGTGCCACCGCTCCTTCCTCTTCCATGGAACTACCCACGATCCAGCCCACTCCCTGTGCTCTGGGAACAGGAATAGCCTTGCCCTCCCTTTGGGAGAAGGCTGAAATGTGCTGACAGAGCATCCGACTCAATTAGCTGCTGACCAAACTGCATTTGTAAGCAGCTTTTTTTGCCCTGGAAGTTAATTTAAAATAAGCTGTTTGTGTGTGTGTGTGTGTGTGTGTGTGTGTGTGTGTGCGCCATAAGAAGGCTCTGCTGGTTAATCCTGAAAGGTTACAAATGGTGACGGAGATGGGAAGGTTCCCATTGTGCCAGGGCAACTGTCAAAAGCTCTTGTACACATGAGCAAGATCAAGAGTTTACCCAGCCTGGGAAAGAGCAGGTAAACATCTTGCTAATCCCTCTGGAGCTGTGGTATGGAAGGCTGCCAGGGCACACTGCTTTCGTCAAGGGATGCAAGAAGTCAGTCCAGATTCATTTCCCTCCTTGCGGCTTATTTATTCAAGTTACCTATGCTCCAGTCTTCTTTTGCTTTACAAGGCCTCCCTGCCTGTTCCCTGCATTGCAGCAGTGCAGAATGAAGTACAAGTGAGAACAAAGGGAGGGAGAAGCTTCAAGAGGTTGGGTCTGTACTGGAAGAGCTGAAAATAAGCTGTGTAGATCTCTATGAAAAACTGAGACATGGCTACAGATTCATGTAATGCCTGCTGGCCTGAGGGTGAGATCTATCCTACCTTCACCTGTCCTGCTGAGTGGAGACAACTGCGCAGTCAGAAATGTGAGACAGTGAATAGCAGTTAAGCCATCACAACAGTTTAATGTCTAGGACACCTCAACAAGGTACAGATGAAAGTCAGGCTACATTTCTGTTTTCTGCAATCTTTACAAGTGTTCCCAGACACTACAGAGAAAATAAATTATTTGGGTCTGTTAGTTCAAAATAGGTAACAGATACTGCTTATTCCACACAGAGCAGGTAAAGGATTGGCTGAATCTCACCCAGAGAGTGGTGGTGTATGGAGTTAGATCCAGCAGGCATCTGGTCCCAAGTGGTGCTCCTCAGGGGTCAGTACAGGGGCCTGTCCTATTTAATATCTTTATTGATGACCTGGACAAAGGGATTGAGTGCACCCTCACTAAGTTTGTAGATGACACCAAGTTGGCAGGAAATGTTGATCTGCCTGAGGGTAGGAGGGCCCTTTGGAGTGATCCATACTGGTTGGATCACTGGGCTGTGGCCAATGGGATGAAGGTCAACATAAACCATTGACACGAGACCAAGTGCCAAGTCAAGTTACCCAGGGAGCACAGGAACCCTTTGGTTCATGATGCTGTCTGCAATATTACAGCCTTTATGGAAGTTCAGTCTAACTTTGAGTTTAGAGGCAATTTTTTTTAATCTGTGTTTCCAGCTTGTATAAAACACATAAAAACCAGACAAGCAAGCTTTTATTAGGGCAGCCTAGATCTGAAGAGCGAGTTGAGGTTAATTCCCTCCAAGAACTCAAGCATGAGCTACTTTGCTCTTTTCAGTAGTTTTACTTAGGTTAATGGCAGCCATTCTTTGGTTTATAAATATTCATGTGCACAAGCTTCCACAGGGCTTGAGCCTGCAGGTTACAGCCTTGTGTTAAGCACTGAGTTGGCCAAAGCTATATGGGCAAAGAAGTGTAGAACAGGTTTTAATTGATGCTAAAAAAATAACAGGAACAGTTAATTGCCATGAGTAATGATGGGTTAAACAAACACTGCCTGAGTAAGGAGAACATAGAATATACCTTCAATGCATCTGCCACATGCTGTATTGCATATCATGCTTCCATTTTATGCAGGAATGTTGTAAGGAACTCATGTCCCCGTCTGTCCAAAGGAAAACACACACACACATTGAACAGTGCATGCCAGAGTTTTTGGCAGTGGAATGACAATGTTTATTTTTTCTTTGCATCCAGAAGTGTGTTCTCAGTCCTCTTGAGCAACATGAGCAACATTTCAAGGGGTTATTTGTTCTGGTGATGGATTTAGTGGTGATGCTGGTTCCTGGTGGTTCCTACCATGTTGGATGACTAACTGTGGTGGCTCTCAGGATGCTGTTCCCGCTGCCTCCAGTCGATTGTTTTCTTGTTCAGGATGCTGGATGACTGAGCAAAACTCCATCTTGGACACATACTATGGCTCTCACTAATTACTGTGATTTGGGAATGTCCAGTTTGGTCCCAAGTTCCCATTAAATGGCCAAGGCTGACTTAGGGAGGCAGCTTACAAAAGTTGGTAGCTTCAGAAGGTTCCCGTAGCTGTCAGTCCATAGCCATTCCCTCTGCTTTTAGGGTTTTCCCATCATCTGTCTTCTCTGAACAACATTCAGAAGGAAATGGGAGACACCATAAAGGAGAGCACAGATAAATCAAGCAAGAAAGCATGAAGAGTGAGGATGGGTCCACATAAGGGAAGAAGGAAGAAAGACAACAACAGGTAGTGAGGGTGCTCCTGGGGAGGGCTGGATGCTTTGAGCCGGCATCTGTCTGTACATCAGTCAGCTGAAAGCATGCTGAAACAGCATCTCCTCCAGAGCCAGGCTACAACCTCTGCAAGAGCTACAGGTTTCAGCCATGAATTGTATCAAGTCATTTTTCTTCTACCTCAGCATTAGTTGGTTGGGTTTGTTTTAAATAGCGGACACGTGGCAGCCTCACCACACGTGAAACATCTCCAGGAAAAGCTGAATGCCTGCACTTTTAATCTATGTACCATTTCTGCTAAACATTGCATGCCAAAAGATATTTAATACTGAATAACAGGACATGTGTTTTGGAACTGGAGTGAGTGGAAGAGGTCAATTGCATTTAGCAGTGGCAGGATGCAGTGGATATAATCCAGTCCTTTTATCGTTACTGCATTTGAATAGCAGCCACACTCAGAGGAGCACTGTGATATTTCCAGAACAGCCCAAAGACAGGTTGTTCCTGTCAGCTTCCTGAGCCCAGAAGTGTGAATGCTCCTGTGACACTGTGTGTTGTAGCGAGGCTTCTGGGGTCGGAAGGCTGTGGCATTCATCATGAGGGAGAAACACACTGGGAAGTGTTTCTCTAAAGTGTGAAGCAGTGAGAACATGTGGGTGGCTGTCCCTGGACCGTAAGGAAACCTGTAATTACTTTATGTTTTTTCTGCTCTCAGTACAGACACAGGACAAGGGGAAATGGTTTCAAACTAAAAGGGGAGATTTAGACTGGATGTAAGGAAAAAGTCTTTTGCAATAAAAGTAATGAAGCACCGGAGCAGGTTGCCCAGAGAGGTGGTGGATGCCCTGTCCTCAGAAACACTCATGATCACTCTGGACAGAGCTATGAGCAATGTAATCTGAGTGTAGGTGTCCATGTTCACTGCAGAGAGGTTGGAAGAGATGACCTTTGAAGGTCCCTTTCAACTCAGAGGATTCTATGATACTGTAATATCTGACATGATCTGGAAGCGTGGGGTTTTTCTGTTTGTTTGTTTGCGCTGGGGCAAGTTTAGGTTGGATATTAGGAAGCACTTCTTTACAGAAAGGGTAGTTAAGTACTGGAATAGGCTCCCCAGGGAGGTGGTTGAATCGCCATCCCTGGATGTGTTTAAGAGTCATTTGAGTGTGGTGCTCAGGGATATGATTTAGCAGAGAGTTTTTAGAGTTAGGGTGCTATGGTTAGGCTGCGGTTGGACATGATGATCTTCAAGGTCTTTTCCAACCTGGGTAATTCTATGATTTGTTTGTTTTCCCCAGATCTGCATGTGCTGGATCACATTAGCAATAGGAAATAAATTGTGTTGTCCTACATGTTCATCACCATATTCACACTGAACACAATGTCTGTGAAGAAGTCTAGATCAGTGAGCAGACCATCACCAAAATATGGATACTGCTTTCTAGTATCCACTGTTCTATTTCTGGTCCAGATATCCTCCACCTCTGCTGGGTCCTTTGCTGACCCATCCTTCTTCTGCATGCTGCACGCAGGCTTGGGTCATCAGAATGTGCATGGGTCATCAGGATGACAGTTAGGAGACTGGTGGTGTCACGGGACCTTTTCCAGTCCCAAATAAACCACTCTTCTTCCTTCCCTCAGCCCTTCCCTATGTATATGGCTACCTGGTGGGTTATTGCAGAGTACAAAGTATGCTGAGTGGCTTCCAGCCTCCATGCAGTGCTGGGTGAGTTTGTGCAAATGTGACATTAACACAGTGTCAGTGCATAGCAGCTGGTTCTTTGGCACCTTGACTTGTTACAGCACTGAGCTATATCATATATATGTACCCTGCTATGGGTGCTTCTCATCTTTCTTACTTTTAGACCCCTTTAGCATTCTGGGAAAGGCACAGACAACCTTGGAAATGTCACAGATGTAGGTTTTGTGCCTGTGAATGTCCTTCCCTCGCTCACCTCATGCAGTTCACACACAGGCCAAAACCCTGCTAAGTGCATCACAGCGGCAACAGCCTTTATTTTGTTGCAGGGAATAAACCACAGGCAACGTTGTGACTTGGAATTACCGAGCCCTGGTAGTGTGAGCACCACAGCAGAGGTTCTGGGTTTGGAAACATATTTTCACTCACATGCAGCTCAAAGACAGATTCTTTTTCCTTCATACCTTCTGCATTATCTCGGCGTTGATGGCTGTGCAGTTTCTGTCTTCAGTGGCATTCAGAGTTGTGCAAGAAGATGAGTCTCTGCTTGAAGGAGATTATAATCTCTGAAGAGAGCAGCAACCACTGAGCACGTGGATGACTCCTGATAGTGATTCTGAGAGCTGGTCAAAAAACAGAGCTGCAGTTTGAGAAGTTAAAATTCCAAACATTTCAACATGAATTATGTCCCGTGATTTCTCTTAACTCACCATTAATCACAGTTATTACTTTTCGAGCTTTTTTGGGAAGATATTGTCATGGTATTTCTTAATGTCTTTTGCAACGATCTATCAGAGACTGAGAATTCAGCATGTAAGCACGTTAGTACCTATTCTGGTAGTGGTGCGGCAAACTATTAGGTGAAAAACAAACATTTCAGTGCTATCACAAGACAGGAAAAATCTCATTATTGTCTTGGAAAGAGTTTTGTTTGGTCGAAGAAGTCACTCTTGCCAAAATCACCTAATGAGAAAAAGCCAACTGACTTTTGCTGTTCATTCCTCCCAGTCAACCACCACCTTTCATGCAGAGCTTCAGCAAAGGCTCCAGGAAGGGTTTCCACCCCATGAATACACTGCAGCCAGGCAGCTGTTGTTGGTGTTGTTGACCCCATCCCAAGACACAGTGACCTCTCCTACCCTACTGAATCTCTCTTTCATAAGCTTTGTGACACATTGCTCAGTTCAGTCACATGCACTGTTTTATTTCCCTCAAAGCATTTTCAGAGCGGCAATACATACCTTCATGGAGATCTAAGGCTCTGCTTACAGTGCATATTAAAATTAAAATGAGTTTGGAAACCAGTCCTTGCCATGAAGGTGGTAAGAAGGTGGTGGTAGGTTTTGCAAGCCCCGCAGCCTGGTGTGGAGGTATTTATGGTGCAAAACCCCAGCACCAATTGGAAGACAGAGTGCAGGGAGCCAGATCCATGCAGTCTCATTCATGCTGCCTGCTGGGAACTGGCCTGGGCAGGACTGGGGAGCTTGTCTGGGACATGCCAAAGCTGTGCCCGGCAGTGGGTTAAACGCTGCAGGTGATCTGTGGGCAGTGCTCAGACCTGCTTCTGACCAGGGTCCAGCTGGCAGATGTTTATGTCACTTTGGGTATTACTAGGAGCAAGGAAACTGCACAGTGTCCTTCAGCAGTTATTTATCAGGTTCTACTTGAATTGCATTTTAGTTTGATGCTTCATTGTTATCTGCTGGATCTGACATTTGTCTTTCTTTGAAAATTACCAATTTTCTTCACTCTCTGCCTCTCCAAATACTCCATTTCTCCCAAGCACACCACAGCCTGCAGGCAGCCTCGCTTCTTTGTTCCCTCTCTTATCTGTAAGACATTACAGCTGGCCAATGACTTTATTTTTTTATCCCCCTCTGGACATTCTTTTCTGCTGCTTTTCAGATGCTGGGAGAGCGCTGCAGGGTAAACCTGCTCCACTAACTTTATAACACACTGGAAAATAAATGGAGAATATGAATAGCGAGTGCCTCCCTTGACAGAGTGCACCAGGCTGCCGCAAGCCCCTGGCAATACCCTTTGCTTCTCATCCCCAGCTCTCTGCAAGCAGAGTGCTTTGTCCATGGGGCATTTTCCCTGACCGTGGCAGCCCTGTGCATGTGGCAGCGGGTGCACACTGCTGTCGCTCTGTTGGATGGATGTTAGCTGTGCTCTGACCTACTGCCCGAGGCGGCACGCAGCCGGGCAGCCCTTCTCACGCAACCATTGGGATGATTTAAACATTCAGGAGTTTACATTAGCTTTCCCGTTTAGATGAATTCCTCATCTGCATTCAGAAAAAGAGCCTCATTACGTTAGGACGGAGACGTTGCTTTTCTATCGTTAATTTCTGCGTGTCCGATGCCTCCTGCAGCACTACGAGCCCCGCCGAGCCGCTGAGTGGACCTCTGTGACCGCACTGCATGGAGCACAACAGGGGCTCTGCAGTGATTTTTGGAAGGCGGAGTGGTGGCATTTAGTTGTAACGCGGCAGGGCCAAGAGGAAAGACATTATTAGAAGACCCCAGCCAGCGCGTTGCTCGCTGTCATTGCAGCGAATCCGAAGGTCAGGATGATTCCGGAGAGCTTTAGCTCCCGTTCAGCAGCATTGCCCCCTCCCGGCACCATGAGGACATGCCGGCTCCCCGCTCCGCCAGCAGCCCGGCGCCGCAGCTCCCCCTAGCGGCCTATTGCCGCACTGCCGCCGCACGCCTCCCTCGCACTTCTGCTCCCCGTCCCACCTCCCTCATCCACCCCCCCTCTCCAGACGCTGTCTGACGGTTCCGGGCTGGTTTTCATTGAAATGGCTTTGGTTAGAAGGGACCACCCGGTTCCAACCCCCCGTGCCGAGGGCAGGTTTGTCACCCACAAGACTAGGATGCTCAGGGCTCCTTCCAGCCTCGTCCTGAGCATCCTCAGGATGGGGTACTCACAGTCTCTCTGGGCATCCTATGCCAGTGCCTCACAGCCCTCTGAGAAAAAATTTCTCCCTAACATCCAGTCTATATTTTCCCTCTTTTAGTAGAGATCCCTTGTCACATCACCATGTTGCCTCCTTCCACACACCGGCATCACCCCAATCATCTGCAAAGCCTCCAGCATGAGCACAAAGCCTTCCAGATGAGGAGCACACCCATAGTGCACAGGTCCCCATGGGAACCCCTTGTGCCACTGTGCCCCATCACTGGCTTATGGGATGGGCACCCAGTCCAACAAACAGAGCTGCACGTGACTTCTCCTATTGGACCTCAGCAAGATCTGCAGTGTGCTGAATGTTGTTCTTTGTCAAGAGCTTCCCCGGTGTATTTGCAGCTCTGGGAGTCTGGGTTTGCTAAAAGCAAAGCTGAAGGAAATCCAGATAACTTGCAAGAAGCAAACATGGGGCTGATTGCTGCATCGTCATATGCGTGCATTCAAACAGCAGGAGCCAGACCCTCCAAGTCACGTAGTTGGCACAGCCCTGGGATTTGTTCTTGAAACTGATTCTGCTTTCCTCTTTCTTTCTTCTGCACGTTCAGAACGTGCTTTCAAGGTTTTCACTGCAGTCACCGGCAGGGATTTGACTGTTTAATTCATTTTGTACTTCAACTGTACATGCTTAATGAAGCAATTCACCTCTACAGGAAAAAATAAGTTCCCTGCGTAAGCAATTGAGGAACGCCTGTGTTTCTGAATGCCTCTGGAGTTGGTTCCATAAGAGAGATTTCCTCTCTCTCTGCAAATATCTACTAGGTGCAGCAGCTGCAGACAGTGGTAACAAAACCAGGGATGAGAGATAGCCACAAAATGTCAGCTGCGAACCATGATTTTTAGAACTTAGGAGAGATGTCTTCTGAGAATGAAAGTTATCTGTCATTCGACAGGATTATTTTGCCTGTTAATATTTCATTGATGTCAGAAATACATGACATGAAATACGGTGCGAGGGAAACCTATTTAGAATAGAAAATTAAAAGAAATAAAGGTAGATGACCAAAAAGAAAGGGATAGGTTTGTTAGGCCATTTTTTTGCTTTAGATTTTATTTTATTTTATTTTATTTTTTCCAAATTAACGGGGAATAAAAGAAGACTGATTGTAGTTGGTTCCAATAAATATAAACTCCTGCAGCTGCTGCAGGGCACAAACAGCAAGGAGTCATGAGATACAAAATAGCCTCAATAAAAGGGAACATCGAAGCGCCGCGTTTATGCCTATAGAGGCCTCCCACCCTCTCCCTTTCACAGCTCCTGCAGGGCAGTTGTGGAGCCTTCTGACAACATGGAAAATGATGAAGATGATCCCTAAGCAAAGCCAGGCAGAGCTATGATCTAATTTGTTCAGTATAGACAAAATAATGGGTATACATTCAGCAAATTCTAGCTTAGAGAGTCACCCTGGCTTTCCAAAGAGGAGTCCCCTTACGTTCTATCCTGTAAGAGATAAAGAGGGCACTCAGAAAGTAAGCCACCATTCAAAGCAACCGTAGGTCAGCCCCAAATACTGATCACAGGGATAAAAACAAACAGACAACCCTGACCCAAATGCACACGTTTGTTTGGCTCTAAACTTATAATGCACTCGGTTACACAGGTATCATGTTTGTTTGGAGATCAAAGAGTTCCGAGGAAGTTCTTTGTCAATCAGTGTTATTAATGAGGTGGTCATAAATCTTACCGCCATAGCATTTACTGGGCAAGTAAGTACTCACTGACGGGTCACCTGGAGGAATATTTTCCTGCTGAGAAAACAGGTTTGAGAAAAATTGACTCATCTTTCTTCCTTTTTTCTTCTTTCATGATGCCTCAAAGCCATCCATGGGGCTGGGCACTGGTTTTGAAAGATGAACTCAGACAACCTGTACCTCACAGGGCCACAAACATGTAGACTGATTAGGTTTAGCACTTATTGCAAATTTATCAAGTTATGTGAAAAGGGTATGTCTGTTGATTAGAAGTTTACTGAACTTTTTATCTTTTTTTCCCCATAGATTCTTCCTTTTTCTTTCTCCCTTTCTTGTTACGTGTATCTGTTCATATTCAGAGCACTCATGAGCTGGTGGGGCCTGGGCAGATGCAAGGTTTTTCCCTCGGCTGCTGGAGGGATCAGTCCATCCCCCCACAGTGATCCTTCACACTTGTCTTCCACCATAACCAAACTGCAGCAGCTCAGCATGGTGCCTACACCTTACATCCAGATGCAGACTCATACAGACAGCCTGTGAAGGACTGCCTATAGACTGAAGCTGACAACGGCAGTGTGACCCAGCGTGTCCCAGTTTCAATTGTTAAAATCTACTGGGATCATGTCTGTCTCATACCATTTACAAAATAAAATCCAGATATTTCTTTAAAACCATAGAAATGTCGTGTTTGTGGTATTTTGTTTGAAAGATCAACTACCAAACAGTTAGCCAAAAGTATTTTGAAAGTAAAGTTGAATGCAGTTAAAAACGTTTTACAGCAAAATGAATACCACTGATTCCATGCATTTATTTTGACTACACAGGCACCTAACCCAGTAAATCTCCAACAGATCATATGGCAACATAATTCTGGAACAAGTATATGTGCATTTCAATGGACTAAGCCAATATGGCTTCACGCTGCCTGATACTATAAAGGTTCGAATAATTCTTCCACTGCTCAATACTAAAAGTCCCTTGGATTCACTTTGCATTTAAGTCTTTCTACAGACATCATGACTCGCTTTAAACATGTCAGATTTAAATCGTGCTCTGTCAAAGGCTGAACTAAAAACAGAAGTTGTGGATGTTTTGTCTCAAGAACCAGTAAGAATTAGAAGAACAAAAGATTATTGGGTAAATATAGATTTTGGATGGGGAGAATGGGTATTCCAGATTTCTGCAAGTGCTTTTATGACTGACACAAACATTAAGACAGTTTGACCTATTGTGCATCCGAACCCCAACAAAACGTGATTTATGGCTTATTTAAACTTGTGGTACTGAGGTGGAAGCCATTTATCTCATACCATGGATGCTTAGAATAAATCAAAATTGATTTGTGGACAGGACATTAAACCTGCTGTATATAAAACTGAACTTAAAAAATACACCTGCATTTTCTCATACTACTATCACTAGCAAAGCATTATCCAGCAGGACGGTGAGAGAGAGTGAAGGGATTGTGTTTCCTATGTGGCAAATATGAACAGCTGCTTGGTTTGAAATGTTTCCCTGAATGTGAATAAGTGCTCTGGATCAAGGGGCCAAAATATGAAATAACCATCCATATAGTACCAACAAACTTGGATATGGGCTATCCAAACCCCACTTTATTTAAAATAAGAAGGTCTGATATTCTTTTGCAGCAACAAGAAGCAGAGGGAGGCCATGGGAAATAATAGATTTTAACTGAGAAATCGTGAAGCTATGGTTACTGAAAGACATTTCAAACTGCAATTTGCTCTAATTTACTTTTCTTAGATACTGAAGATTATTGTCAAAATGAAGGGAAATAGATGATGGCATTCCACGCGTTCCACAAATAAACAAAAAATACAAAGGTCAGAACAGCAAAGAAATGTGGATTTTGATGCTGCATTTTGATCTGTTTTTATCAACATGTCTAAAATGATCAGGACTTCATTGCTATCCGGATTTCACCTGCAGTAACTCCTACCTCTGTACCACTTAATGTACCACTGGTGTATGGTTTTATGCTTTCAGTCATAGGAATGTAGGGTACAACACAGAAGACACACGTTACCAGAGATGAGGGTAAAGAAACACGAGGTTTTCTGTCTGTGGAATTCGATGCACCTGACAGAAATGGACCTTGAGGTCACAACTGCTCTGGAATTCACTAATCTTTGCAAAATGGAGATGGTGATGTCCAGTCAAAAGTATTTGAGTTTTTGATTATTTCAATTACTTTAATTTATTTTGCAAGGATGCAGTAAGACAAATAGCATAGCCCAGTATTTCTACTTGGGCATCTACAAATAATGTGTACTTGGTAACACACAATTTTGTCCTGAATTGGAATAGTTTGAAAAATGCTACAAAATTAAGCATCAGTTTTAGTTCACAAAGACTGTTCTCTGGAAGGTTCCATTCTCAGTTCCTTTCACATTGATCAGCTATGATGGATAATCATGAATCACAGAATGTCCCCAACTGGAAGTGACCCACAAGGAGCATCAAATCCAGTTCCTGGTTCCACACAGGGCCACTCAAATTCAAACCCTATGTCAGAGAGCGTTGTCCAAGCACTTCTTGAACTCCAACAGCTCGAGGCAACGACCACTGCCCTGGGGAGCCTGTGCCAGGGTCCAACCTCCCCTGACACAGCTCCATTCTGTTCCATCTGGTCCCATTGCTGCTACAGAGAGCAGAGCTCAGCGCTGCCCCTCTGCTCCCTGTGAGGAGCTGCAGCCACCACCCGCTCTCCCCTCAGCCTGCCCTGCTCCGTGCTGAACAAACCCAAGGACCTCAGCTGCATCTTCCCCTCCAGACCCTTCCTCATCTTCATAGCGCTCCTTTGGACGCTCTCTAATAGTGTTATATCCTTCTTAAATTGTGGTGCCCCAAATAGCACTCAGCGCTGGAGGAGAGGCCATGCCAGTGCATAGCAGAGCAGGACAATCCCTTCAATTACACTCAAGCAGTATTTTCTAGGAAAAAAGAGGATTTGTTTTCTTTTTCTCTTTCTCTCTTTGGGAATCTGGCAATTACATTTCACTGAATTCAGAGTCCAAATGATAAGGCATGTAGCATTTTTCTAAGGAAACAGAATCCTTCTAAGTTATGACTTCTTATATAACTTCTGCATTTGTTTAATGCCCATAGATTTACAGGTATTGTCCTATACCCAATTTCAGTGTTCAGTAAGGCAGAGAAGGGATCTCATTTTTAAGCCAGCATTAAACCCTGGTTAGTATTATGAGGCTGTCACAGACAGAACACAAAGGGCAAATATAACTACAGCATGTACTAGGAGCAATCAGAGTAGGCTCAAAGCTGTTTTGAGAACTTTAGGATTGCTTCTTTAGTTAATGCTCCTACAACAGATTGTCCTGTCTTTATGCTCCCAAAATGCACCAAGGACTGAGAGCAGAAGACGCCTGGGGAAAGGGTTGTGAGAAACCCTGTGATTTCAGAAAGAAACCAGAGACAGCAGTGCTCCAGTAGTCTCTTATAAAAAAAAAAGATGGAAGCATCAGTAGCAGAGGGGGCTACCTTGGTGTTTGCTAAATGCACACACAGTGTCTTCAGTTCAGAGGAGGGAGAGACAGAAAAGACAGAGGAGACCAGCATGTCCACCAGGATCATGACATTCAGCTCTCCTGCTACCACACCAAGCTTGGGGGGGGAGAGGGAAAGGGTTGCTCTGTTATCTATCTCCTTGCCACATGCAAGAGTAGGACCTTCTTCAGGGAGAAGGGCAAGTTGCTTTTACTTTGTCTAGATACAGAGCATTTTCAGAGCACCATTCCTAGTAAGAAGAACACATTAACATATAGAACCATAGGATTGGATCATAGAATGGTTAGGGTCAGAAGGGACATTTAAGATCATCCAGTTCCAACCCCCTGCTATAGGCAGGGACACCTCTGACTAGACCAGGTTGCTCAAAGCCCCATCCAGCCTGGCCTTGAATGCCTCCAGGGATGGATCATTCACAACCTCACCGGGAAACCTGTTCCAGAGTCTCACCACCCTCACAGTAAAGAATTTCTTCCTATTATCTAGTTTAAATCTGCCCCCTTCCACTTTAAAGCCATTTCCCCTCATCCTGTTTCTACTCACCCTTATAAGAAGTTCCTTCCTATCTTTCCTGTAGGGTCCTCTGAAGGGTCTCCATTCAGGTACTGGAAGGCCTCTATAAGGTCTCCTTGTAGCCTTCTCTTCTCCAGGCTGAACAGCCCCAGTCCTCTCAGCCTGTCCTCCTAGGGGAGGTGCTCCAGCCCTCTGATCATCTTCGTGGTCCCCCTGTGGACCTGCTCCAACAACTCCAGGACCTGCTCCAACAACCCCAACTCCTAATGAAACAACAGCTCTTAATGAAAACCTTTCTGTTTTGCCAGCCTGGCAAGGACAAATCTGAGTCTTCGTGGCTGTCATTCATCCCTGGGGACAGAGGTGGCTATGGTCCTCTGCAAACTCCAAAGAGGCTGACCAAACCTCCAGCGAATGTACTGCAGTACTTAAAGACTTTCTGAGCTAGGAGCACTGAGGATTAATTTAATTTCAGATGCCAAAAATTAATTTCACTCTGCCTCTACTTTTCAGATCAAAAAGCTCTTTCCCTCAGAGTCTGATATTTTGTATCTGCATTCCTGTCCATTAAATCTTTTTTTTTTCATGATAAAGGTAATATGTTTTTCTCCCCCTCAGTTTTTGCACCCCGGAATCATTTTAAAGGTTTCCTTTGAAATCCTTCCATCATTTCCACTTCATCCATAAAGCACAGAAACAAAATGAGGAAGAAATATTCTAGGAATATCTTTACTGTGTGTGAGGTAAGATTGCTTCTGTCCCTGATCAGTTATCTGAGGTGACATCCAATCATTTTCTGAAACAATACTTTCCGAATCAATCTTCCAAATTGTAGACGTTCTTGACATTACCTTGCATATAACTGCATTGAAAAGCATTTTGTGGAATTTGAAATATTTTTCTCTACAGTTCTTACCATTATATAACAGATAAATATTTTTTTCTTATTATTTACTACCTTGCCAATTTTATGTCGTTTGCAAGCATACCAGCAATGATTTTATATTATCTCAGTCACATAAACAGCTTTAGATAGGGAATTGATATCCTGTTAGTAACTATCTGGCTAACATCTCCATCAGTTTATCTTCTGAGGTCTGTCACCAAGCCCACTCCCTGTTTATGTGATGTGTGTGCTGTGAATTACACATAATGCAAGTTTTTGGCTAAAATACTGCGCCGTGGAAATAGTTACGTTGTGAAAATGAGTTGTCTCCTCCTTAGCAGCCCACAGCACCAATAAAAGGCAGGACTATTTCATTGGATTTACCTTCTGAAAAGCCATTCTGAATATTCTGAATTGTATTTGTTGTTTTAATTATTTGTTGATAGACTCCAAAGTGACTTATTCTATGGCTTCACCTGCGCTGACAGTCTTCCATTCTTTTAAAACATCTCTATAGATTTTATCTAGTCTGACTTCAGTGCTTCAGAGATCCCCCTTCGATTCTGAAGGTCGGGGGGAAGAAACAGGGTCTACTGATTTCCACTCAAGTCCTTGAGTAGCCTCACTTAACTTTGAACTCAAACCTGCCTTGAGGATGGGAGGAGATGACATCCAAAAGTCCACTCCAAACTTTTTTTTTTTTCTATAAATCTATTTTTTAATTTATATTCCAAAGGTAGAAGAAATCTTCTGAGAGAGGGGAAAGGCAGGAAATAGTCATATTCCATAAAGTCACTCAGATGATCTTAAATCTGGAATCTATTAATTATTGAGCGATTAACCTGACATCTTAAGAATTTTCATGTACCTTTTGCAAAACCTCATTCTTGACTGTTTGGAGTGACTTATGAGAATTAATGTGCTGGTATGTGAGATTTAAGTAGGAGAACAAAATTAGACAGCATTGAATTAATCAGCCTTTTTTTATTGTTTCATTGGTGCCTTGAGCTGGCAAGGTTTCTGAGAATCCTGTAGTAATATTTATAAGTAATTGAATGTCATAGAAGTTAAGGATGCAATAAACTTGACGCCTCTTTTTTGTCTCCTTTATCAGAAAGGAAAAGTGAAATAACTTGATTGATTCTCCATGTTGAGGGGAACACAAAGGTAGAAATATCAACAAAATATTTCAGCAGCACATAGATCACAACTCATTGAAGAACTCCAGTGCTGCAGGAATCCAGTTATCCCAGCCATCCTTAAGTAGCTGTGCTCATTCTGCCCCTCCCTATCTCCATCACTTGAAAGTTAATTCAGAATATTAACTTTATATTAAGTGCAGTGAATCAGCATCTCTGATGCTATGTCTGAGTGCACTACTATGCCTTTTATTTTTAGATGCTTTAAAATCAATTTATTGTGATTAGTCTTCTCATTTTCCGAACTTCCTGCTTTCTCAGCTAATAACAATTAGTTTGCTAAGAATAAACAAGTATTAAAGAGCAGTGTGCACAAAGCTCTGATGTAGAATCAAATTCTGCTCTCATTCATCACACTCTATAATCTTTTTAATACTCATTTCAAGACTCTGGCTCTAGTTAGGTACCTGTTTGACTCAAGCTGCAGGATCTGACACAGCATTAGCCTCTGCACCACAGTGCAAAGAAAAAGCATTTGAGTGGGAATTTGGGATGTGTTGTAGGAACCTCCCTTCCACCTGTGTCTTCTGCTTCAGAAATTTCCTCTGTTCTGCTGAGGCCTTCCTTACAGAGGGAGCAGTTTCACTCTGTGCATACTGAAATGCCTGCTTTACTGTTCCAGTCTAACCCATGTATTTGTGTTTGTCTTCAAATCAATAATGATGTCCCTGATTGAATCCCTTAAGCTCCTGCAGCTAATGCTGCTGCAGTGGACATGCAGCATCCCAGCTCAATCAGTCGGCTGTAAGATGGTACAAAGGTCTGTAATCATGCAGAGAGTTGGCCAGATGGGGTTTCTGTGTGCTTAAAGATGTGTTGAGGGCAGAGGGTTAGTGTCTTTGACTTTATCACTTAACCCCTTGCTGGCCCCTTGCTCACTTTGTACTATTATACACAATATTATCTGAGTCATCAATTTGTTTTCCAGGCAAGGTCAGCTTGCAAGACTGAATCTTTCCTCATCTTACACACATACAAAGATATTTGAATGCATTTTCATTTTGATGTTAGGAATATTTTGGTTTTAATCTAATTTAAATCATTTTTCTTTCTTTTACCTGAGTAGGTTTTAATGGCTCTTAGGAAACAGTGGTTGTATTTCTTGTCTGTGTTCTTTTCAGTGTGTTCTGCATTCATAGCAGACAGATCATATTATCTAGCAATGATATTATCGCTGTTACAAGTCAGTTCTCTCTTCTTCCCTACCAGAGTAAAGCTTTTACAAAACACTGTTAATGTTTTTCCAACATCAGCTTAAAAACTGTTTCTTTTCATTTATCCTTACTGCCAAAATGGATCTCTCAGCTTGAACAACACAGCCTCTTCCTTATAGTTCATGCCTCCTGAGTACCATCAAAATCTTCATTCTTGTCACCTCTAACGCTCTTGCCTTGAAATGCTGCTCTGGCTTCCAGCCTCCACAGAGCTCAGTTCTTGCCATCTCGGGTCTCGATGTTCTGTGTCAAGCTTTCTGACCTGATTGTTATTCAGATCATAGCTTGAACTGGGAGCCAAACCAGCACTTAGGCAGCTTGCAGATCCAGCATTTGGGTGGTTTTCAGATCTCTAGTATGTACCATGAATTTCCTTTTCTAGCTATCCATTGCCTCTTTTCAAAGCCCCTACTCCTGAAGACATTTAAGATGACCATAGCACTCAGCACTCCTAGCGCTTATTCTTTTAAAGCTCTGCAAGCACCCTGAATTGTCCCATCTCAGCAGGTTCTCAACTCTCTTTAGCACACCCTCCAAGGTAGACATACATTATTTCTTTGGGAGATCCCTCACTGGCAGGGGGGTCACACACAGGGGAGAGTGGATCTATCCTCTTGAAGCATCATCTTAGCATCCTCTTAGCAAACTTTTCTGCCACAAACTCACTCATGTTCAGTTGCAGTTTAAGACCCAGTTGCTTGCCTTGGATAGCAGATGGGGATGAATACTTCTTTCCAACACCTGAGATGGCTCATTTCAGCATCCATCAGTTCCTGAGCTGTGCCCTAATCACAGCCCTGTGTTAAAGAGTCTTCTTCAAACTCTCTCCCACACCCTGTGCAATTTGTGCTCTTCACTAGTGAGTGACAGCAGTTGTTGTTAGGAAGAGTAGAGAAAGTATCTTCAACATTACATCTTGCACTGGGACTGGATATTTATGGTACTCCCTTTGGAGTTCAGAGATAGGAGTTTGACCTCAATTATATGACCCCCACTCATAGTAAAAAAGGGAGGTTATTCACTGGTTATGGTTTCAACCATTAAGCCAATACCTAAATAGGGTGGCCAACATCTTTCAGACTACTGAGCAGTGCCCACACTCTATGTCTAGAAAAAAGGCAATCTGTATTCCCTTCAGGTTTCTGGTATCACACCACTCAACCTGCTGTTACTCATGTCCTTCCTTGAATCTATGCCTTCACTTCAATTTCAGCATTGACAAATCTCTGCTTTGTTTCAACTGATGTGATTCAGGGAGTGGGAAGGATGAATGGCTTTTATTTCACATTAAACTGGTGTTTCACAAAGGGATATGGCTGGATTCCATTTTCCATTATCTACTTTGGCCATTATCTGACATTTCAGATAGAACTGATTCATTGAAATTACATTATCTCACTCAGTGGTTACTCACTGCCTTCAGTGGGAAATTGTTCAGATAATCCATTGGGGCATCATTTGAAAGGGCTGTTAAGAGTACACCTGCAAGTAAGGAAAGCAGTATTGGATCAACAGAGCTAAATGGCACCAAGTGGGAGGAAAAGTTCAGTAGAAAAGGAGTGAAAAAGTAATAATTTCTTTGGGAGGATTATCAAAAACACACTGCAGAATTCTTGAAACTAATCATACTGATCTTTTGATCCTTAGTGTTTTCCTTGTATCAGACAAGCTGGAGGAATAAAAATGTGATTCAGGTTCAGTTCTTCCTTATTAGTTCATTTATCTGTATTCTACAGATCTCACATAGATAAGTTAATCTTTTATTTATCTGACGAAGATGGTGCGTGTATTATCCCATAACAGCCTTCTCTACTGCTGAAACAGTGAAAGTTCTACCGGCACCAGAATTAGTCTATTTTTTAAAATGTAGCAGAAAAAATAGACTATGGGGTCAAACTTGATGCACAACTTCCCAACCCAAGGACAATTATTTTTTCTTAATGATACTTTTATGAAGGTTTTTGAGAAGCGACAAAATTTAAGGCGAAAGAATTTCATAAATAGCATTGCAAAGGAGGCTCTCCTGCAATCACATAGAACACAACTATCTAGCAAAGACATCTACAAATACCTAACATGGGAACCAGCAGAAAATGTTTAGAACATCTTCATGTCTACTCAGTACACTATGCCATTGGGCTAAATATGACTCTATTTCCAAATTCAGAAAGAAAAACGAAATCAGAAGCCTATACTTTTAAAAGCTTGTCTTTGATGGTCATGACCTACATGGGGACTGCCTAAGCTTTAGCAGTCTTTCTAAAAGACAGACTTTTGCAGAAGCATTTTTCAGCCTCTTCAGATTATGTTCAGGTTGTTTATATGTGGGCTTCTTCTTATAACTACCACAGGAATTTTATATATATATATATATCTCAGTTATGCTAATCACAAGTCTATATAATCCATTTGTAGTTTGTAGTCTGGGTGAGATTTTCATGAAAAATGTTATGAAGTATACACCTAGAAATTGTCATTTTTCTCCTAATAACAGTGGATTGGAATCATAATTTGAAATCCTTTAAACAAACCCCCTACTTGTCTTCCCTCTTCATCACATCAAGCAAGTGGGAGATGTTTCTGTTGGCTGACCAAAACAACGAGCCTTGGAAAAACTGGCCAGTGGCATGAAGAAGCATCATAACTGTTTGGTTTTGCCCCTAAGATCTCTGAAAAGTGCAGTATTCGGGGAAAGATTAGCAGGCAACTCCCTATCCAGTTGTAGTGGAAAATAAAAATAAAAATGGAGAGACTAAAACTTCAGTTATATAAAATTCCAAATTACCAACCTATGCTAATTACTGTTAATAGCACTTAATCAGCTCTTTTAAAATATTTTCCTGTCCCAGAAGAGAAATCATGGTTTTCTAAGAAATAATTACACTGAGGTTTGGGATTGAAAGCATTGAAACTGCATGTTTATGAGGCAGAATAGTTACTCTGCTATGTGCTAGTAAAGTAGAGCATGCTAGAATAATGGCACAAGATGTTGCAAATGAAAAAAATGATTGCTGGCTTAATCAATTTCCTTAGCTTCTCATTGAAGATCATTACTGTGTAGCTCAAGATCTGTGCACTGCAGTTGTTGCTACTACAACAGCACTGAAGAGTAAATTTTCTCCAAGGTAAGTAGCCCACGTAGTAAGGTGGGCAATGAAAGTAATTCTGGCTTTACTGAGGCTCAGCTGTTCTGAAGTGGAGGCTGCTGGTGGTGAGGACCAGCAGCCAACTGGTTGTGGCTATGCCTGGAGGAGCTGATGGAGACAAAGTGCCGTAAGATTTGCGCCACTACACCCAAGCCATAAGACTTCATTCTTCAACACCAAATGATCTCAAACATCTTCCATGAAGCTACCTGTTGTGAGGGAGCTGCTCTCTAAGTATGGAAGGGATCTTCTTTGGTGGGAGAGACTGGGGAGCAAAGAGGTGATAAATTCTGACAAGAGGACTGGGGAGCTGGGTGCTTTTAGGCTAGGATCCTGGGATTTAGGATGAGGTAAGAAGGTCTTAGCAGAGATGAGGAGGGAACAAGGGATGCTGTACAAAAGAAGGGTTTAAGTCTCCATGGTAAAAAATATCCCTAGTGAGGAATACCAGTGCTGAACAACAATAAAAACTACCAAAAAACTACCATTTCTCTCTCCTGTCTCTATCCCCATCCTTTGTTGTTGGTGGTGTTTTGGGGATTTTTTTTGGATGTCTGGCATATGGAAGTCCTACTTTTAAAAGCTTAAATGGATAAATGTCCTGAGAAAAGGGACAAACTGATCTTTATGATGTCATTTAACTTTCAAAGCCTTTTGATGATATTTCTCTCAATTTACTATTTGAAATAGCAGGCTCTTACTGGCTTAGAGAGAAGACTAACTAAGGATAAGAATAAATGTTCATGACCACAACTCTGAGAAGAATTTTATGAGGATCACTGTTGGATTTTGGATTTTTACCGTTCAACACATTTAGAATTAGCCTGGAATAAAAACATTGCTAGGTAGGTGAATGTTTGCACTGGATACAAAATTATTCAGAGGATTCAAAATAAAAACTGAATGCAGAATGCTACTGAAGAAGCTCACAATATTACATGACAAAATGACAGATGAAATTAAACGTGAATAAACGCAAAAGAATTCACATGGGGAAAACTATCAATAGATAGACATGCATAGTGATGGATTCTGAATACGCTGCTACTGCTCAGAAAAGGAAATTTTGGAGCTATCTCTCATGAGACTTTGGCTCACTGCTTAGCTGTAATTGCAAGGGCACACTGCATATTAGACACTGTTAGAAAAAAATAAAACAGCAAACTTAATCATGTCACTTTCCATCTCAAATTTTTCACACATTTCCTATCATGTCATTTCAGGAAGAATATGGCAGAATCAGACTAGTCTACCCTCTAGATGCACCTCACCATTTTTTGTGAACATTAGAAGAGTCTTAATATTTGGGAAATTACTGCTTCCCTCATGCAGACAGATATCAGTCCCTCCATTGCTGCCTGGACTGGAGGAGAGGAAGCCACTCCACCTTGTTTCTCAGCTGTAGTAAAATTGGAAGCTTGAAGAGGAAAGTCCACCCAGAGTTTGGGAAGTTGTATTAGCAACAAGAAGAGATTTCCTCAGCTTGTAATGAGGTATCAGAGCTTCTAGCACTAAATGTAAGCAGTGAGGTTTGTACTGCTTGGATGAATTGGTTGCTCTGCTGGTTAGGACAGGGGATAGTCATGTAGAAGTCTTTTTCTTGCTCTGGCCAAAGGCATCTGTTCTGCTTTCTTCTTTGCCACCCCTTGCCACTCATTTAGTAGTGAGGTAATTTAACTGTCTTGCAGTCATAAATCTCTCTCAAGAATGCAAATGACTTGAGGCTGGCCACAGCAATGACAGCATGTGAATGCCTTTGAAATGACTTCAGCACAACACAGCACTGAGATCCCGATGGCCATAGTCCTCTCAGCGAAAAGGGATCTCTCCTCCTCATACCACCAGTGACCTCTCCCCAGCCTCAGCACATTTCTCCTTCCTCTGAAGCTGAGAAGGGTACCATTCCTCCATAAATCTCTTCAAAGACAAGCAGTGAGACACTTTCTGTTGGGTACAGGGATTATCCTGCAGTGAATTATTAACATAAGCATATCTGTAAAAGAAGCAATCCACACAAAAGGGACAATATAATTTCTAGTCTTTTGCTTCCATAATTCTAGTTTTGGTAGTCATATCAGTTCTGATACTGAAGTAAATCCCAACCTATACAGTAAAGTGACAGTAATAATTGCAAAGTATATTTAAGAGCTTCAAAAACTTAAAAAAAAAACCAACACAATACCGAACAATCAATTATCAATGTCAATAGTAACCAACCAAACAGACAATAAAACAACACCAGAAAGTCTGATGTACTTTTAAGATTGAAAATATCAAGGTCAGCACTTACTGTACAGAGAGAAATGAACTGTCTATAATAATGACAAACACAGGTAACCTGAACCTAGAAGCCCATATGAAGACACAGAACTGTGCAGTTTGCAGGGGAAATAATATAAAAGTATCCATAAAAGAGAAATTCCAAATTACTCTTTCCTCTTACCAATCTCAGGATAACATGGGTATTCTACTAATTGCTCCCATAACAGGCATGATTCTTACAGGTAATTGACCGTACTAAATAATTCCTTTGAAAAAGCTTCAAGGGAAAAACATAATGTCAATCTGGAACATGTTTTTAGAATGACTGGGAAGTTAGTCATCCAAGATAAGCACGTCTCCTTTGTACATGCAGTTGAAGTGGTAACAACTCTTGTAATTTTATCTTGGGTTTCCTGATACTCGATAGCTTTCTTAACCCTGAACTCCAGAAGTTAGTATGAAAAAAATAACATTCATTAAACCCAGAAATGTTCGACATGCCTTACGAGAAAAGCAAGAAAATAAGGCCAAAATGACCTCTAAAAATAGCATAGAAACAACAAAAACACAACCCAAATCCATAACCCCTTGCTTGACAAAAGTCTCCTAGTTGAATTGATCATAATATTTTTGGTATCTGGCTTTACATTTGAAGCTTTGGGGCTGGCAGTTGTCAAGGGAATAACATCTGAACAAAAAACAAGCTCACCTGATTGACTGGCAGAAACGGAACCAATTTGTGTAAAACTGATTCTTTATTTTGTACTGGATGCATGAACTGTGTGACAGAAATCATATTACATGTGTCAGAGTAATGCCTAGGGAAAAGCTACTGAATGAACATCAGATTTCCTAATAGCAGTTGGTCCAAAATTAATTTAAGTATCACCATCTCCTGGCTGAAGTGGTGCAAATCTCTCCGTACTATTAGAATGCACAAACTACTGTTTACAGTGTTTAAAATAAGTTGAATGAAAAGCATTTATCCTTGGTCAGAATTCTTGAAACCCATATAATCACAATAGAGGTGATTTAGGTTAACCAGGAACGCTGAATGAAATAAAACGTAACTACTACAATCCATCTATATTATACGCAGAGTATGCCTTCTATTTTATAAGTACAAAAGAACGTTTACCTCCAAACTGCCAGCTTTAAATGTGAACAGGGTGATGTGATTTCACTGCAGAGAGCTCTTGCACTGGCCAGGGCAACATTAATACTATCTCAAGATGTAGTGCAAACAGATATGACTCTAATGCAACCCTTGGGTCCAGGATTTTACCTCTTCCATCCTGTAATCAGATGTATTTTGGATAGCCTGTGTTTGATACACAAGCTCTATTTATTTTGTTTATTTTATTTTATTTTATTTTATTTTATTTTATTTTATTTTATTTTATTTTATTTTATTTTATTTTATTTTTACTGGGATTTCTAAATACAAGATAAGGTATTCACAGAAAATAATATATTCAGGGTGAGAAAACTTGTCCTTGCCAATTACTAACTAGGCCTTTCAAACTTGTTTTAGGACAAACATTAAACACACAAATGTTTATCCAGTAAGAATACGAAAGAAGCATGTAGTCACATGCATTGTAAAATGATGGCATGGATTGGATTCAGGCCCCAGAACCACAGGGTTTCCTATGTCATAGTGGTTTAATATTTATTTATTTATTATTTATTTAGTACCAGGTGTATGTTTTAGCAGATGGAAATCAGAAATTAAAATGCCACAGGTTTGATGCAAGATCAATGGTTATGAACCTAACATGGGTACTCTGTGGACTTGTAAAGAGTATAGACAATAGTAGTGAAGTGCAAAAATGCAAATGAAGCTTTCTGTTCTGATTTATTACTGATTTATACTGATTTCTTTTATTTGAAAATATAAGAATGTGAAACAGCTTAATGGAATATTTTTTTAATAGAAGCAATTTCTGACAAAAAACATGGGATTTAGGTAATTGTATGTTCCAATATTCACTAGCCACCGTATGTTAAGAGGATGCTTATTAATATTGCCTGGGATTTGTTTTGTTTGTTTGTTTTCATTCTGACCTTGTATTTTTTTCATCTTAGTTTTGTTTTCTTCTTTTTACCGCTAACAATGCAGGCTTTGCATTGTTCAATAGGCATGAAATAGCGTGGAACAAATACACTGGAAATTATGTGAAGAACAAACCATTACACGTTCTTGAAATGCAAAAAAAAAATACATCTCTTAAACCAAAAATAGCAAAGTATGCAAGCTATGATTTACTTTGCGTGTCAGTGATCAAGAATAAGTGAGCTTGGCATATGGGAAAAAAATAAAATAAAATGAAGCAAAATAAACCGCCTAGAACACAAAGTATGTGCTATTGCTATGGAATTAAACAGGATTTCCAATTTCGAGCCCTCTCTGTCATTTTGGAATATGCTGATACTTAATTACTTGCTGCAATCAGTCTTCCATTACATGAGTTAAGAGGATTGCATATATCGGTGTAAATGTTCTGCCTATAAGGCCACAGGGATTGAGCTGTTTTCCTCTGGAGGGCTTGATGAAAGCTGAGCGATTCTTAGGATGCCTCTGCTCTACACCAAGTGTTAATGGGAAACCAAAGGGTGCTGGCATCTCCTCAAAGCAAAACAGAAAAAATCAGTCATTCTTGGCAGTGCTCCGAGATGGTCTCCTTTCAAATTGATCTGCACCATCATTCAGTCTCTTTAGGAATTAGGACTCACTGTGTCCTGACATTTATATCATGAAGGAAAACATACACTCTCCACAAAAAAAAAAGAAGACATATTTTTTTTGCAACAGAATATTTAAGGCCAAACTTTGCACTTAGTTACTGTTTGGTAAGGTTCACGCAGATTAGTGTTGATAAATAATATGTGGGGAATGGCTCAGCATGGTTAAAAAACACCAACCTGATTTTCAGTGCTGTGGAGTGATATTCAGCTGCAAGCAGTTAACACTTCTGCAGAGGAACCTCCCAGTTCTCCACAGTATCCTTTATTTGGAGCTGTATTTTTCCTTATATCATACACATTTCCTCCAAGTTCTCATTTCCTTTGAAGTTTGTTATGTGGAAAAAATAAAGCTGCTTAATGAATTTTTTATTATGTCGGTGCACTTTGCATGGTGAATTTGGGACTGAAAGGCAAATCTGATTTGTCGCTCTAGCAATCAGGTGTAAAGGCAGCACATTGCTGTGCCTTTGATCCCAGAGAGTCAGCAGGCTTAAAGTGGCATGGTTGATCTTGCCCATAGAAAGAAAGTTGTGATTTCAGGACTTGGAGTCCAGCATTAAATGCACGGCCGCATATGCACAGAAGGTATTGCACTGAGAGTAGCAAGCTGGAGAAAGAGAGAAAGATAATACTTGTTAAGGGTATGGTGTGGGGTTGGAGACTTTCTGCTAGTTTTTTGTTGTTGTTTTGGGGGGTCTATTTTTTTTTTTAATGAAGGGGCCCATAGAAAGATGGGGAAGGACTTAATTATAAGGGCTCGTAGCAACAAGATGAGGGGAAATGGCTTTAAACTGGAAGAGGACAGATTTCGACTAGATATTAGGAAGGAATTCTTTACTGTGAGGGTGGTGAAACACTGGAACAGGTTCCCCTGAGAGGCTGCAGGTGCCCCCTCCCTGATGGCATTCAAGGCCAGGCTGGATGGGGCTGTGAGCAACCTGGTCTAGAGACAGGTGTCCCTGCAGGGAGTTGGAACTAGATGATCCTGAAGGTCCCTTCCAACCCAAACCATTCAATGATTTTATGATTCCATTCTGAATTCTTTGAACAGTGCTTCGAAGTGATGAACTAATAATATTCTAGAGTTATGGATTTCAATCTGAAATGAAAAACAGGATATTGTGCCACCTCAGCTTTAGTTGGGTGGATAGGAAGTGAGGTGCCCTTTGAACTCTCTGTAAGTCAGAGGCAGAAATGAGCTGAGGCCTTTCATGACCAACAAGTCAGTAAAACAAGTTGTCTGTTAAAGAGACAAGCAATTCCTCCTTCTTTGGACTAATTTACAACTTCATTATCAAATCCACTTACACTACATAGACTAAGATAATTTTATATTACCCCATAAGACAGTAAAAAGAAGGTCCATTGCTGACTTTGCAACTCTGTTCATACACTTATTCCTACCTGTAGATGCTATAAAGCCGTAAAGTTACCTAAGTAAGGTAAGATCTTCTGCCCTAATAGCACTTCAATAAAATAACCTTTAACTTTTTAAAAATTATCTGTCTTCTTACCCCTATACTTCCTTTCATTAAATACAGATACCATAATCGACTGCATACTTTTATAATTATATTCCATGCATGTAATATACCATAACTAAAAATAAGCACTGCTGCTTATTTTGCCACTGTAACATATTTTAAGTATGAAATACAATAATTTTTATGTATTATCTGATAGAAAAATGCATTTTGGGACACGTTTATTGATTTTTTACATCCCATGTTACATGCAGATGATAACAGAAAGACACAGAATGAAAGAGCGAGTTCCCTTGGCTGTTCAAACTCAGAACTCAGATCTTCTCAGTTCTGCTGGTAACATATAGGATTCAAAATTGGGGTGTCTCATCCCACAAGATCCCCTATGCGTGCCTTCCTCCACCCCCCTCACTCACTCAGAAACATCTCATCTTCCTGATCATTCATGCCCATGACAGTGGCTTTCTTTCCCCTCTTCACACCTGTATGCTTATATTGAGCTTCTCCCTGAAGTTTTCTGACTCCACATCCATAAGATGTGCTTTCTGTCCATGCACTCAGGTAAGATTTTCATTCAGATTCCCACCTACTGTATCTCAGTTACTGCAACAACCTCATTTCTGATCCACTGGCTCTTCCAAAGCCTTTCTACTCAGTCAAAAAGTTAAACCTGACTTTAATACTTTCAAAGTAAACACCCATTCAGTGTCTCCTGTGATGCTACCATCCCACCGTACCATGTCTCTTTATGAGCACCCTCACACTTGTCTTCAGATGCTGTTCCTATGATGCCTTTCCCAAGGCCAATCAGGTGACAGCAGTGTACTGTTAGTGTTAATAGCAGCTGCGGTGCTGAGACCCAAGGTGCTGAGTGGTGTCTCCTAGCCTGCTCACCTACCCTTCTCCTCCCCTCTGGGAAGACCTTGAAGGTCATTGGGTCAGACTGGCTTTTTGTCCTGTCTTTGCAGAGCATGGAGTAGCTGAGTTTAGTTTTGTGACTTGGTTCTTAGGTACTACTACAGTACAAATCACAAACAGTGTTATTAATAAGAGTGTGTGCCAAGGAGTGATGGCCTGAGAGCTGTTGAGCAGGGTCACACCTTGTATATACTACCAAAGTGTTGGTGTTTACAACAAACCCACAACTATGTATGTTAGTAGCGTTGCTTTCCTATGGTGCAACAGATACCTGCTTCTTCCAGTGATTTGTTTTATTGTCTTTCCACTTGATACAGAAATAATAGAAGAACTACATTAAATTGCTCTAATTTTGTCCACCTGGACCCAGACTTAACAGAAAAACTAAAGGCTTTACTTCAGTTGTGCCAAATAAGCACAATAAGAGAACTGAAATACTGATAAAAGATAAAGAAGCAAAGTCTAAGTAGAGCTAAACTTGTGCCATCCCAGTACACTGAACAGAGCACTTAAGAATTCAAGATAGCATAACTTTGGGTACGATTTAATGCACCATACAGAAAGTTGCCAGATGTTCTGACCAAGAATATAAATCCTCAGAATTGGGTGTTTTTCCTGTCCAAGGCAGTGCTATTTGTCTAGTGTTATTTGCAGCAACACCTGTCTGGACCCGCTGGTGGAACATGTTTCTGCTTTACAGCCTCAGTTCTGCAAGCACAAACCACGTGTTACCTTTCTTTCTCACTTTAGATATAATACCTTTTCTGTTTTAGTTTCAAAGAGAACCACTTTCTTCCCACTTTCAGCAGAGTCTCCTTTCCTGCTGAGGGTGTTTCTACTGTTTGCAAGTGTTTTTCCTTTTTGTAAAGGAATGGTACCACTTGACTAACAACTTTCATGCTGTAAGATCACTCCTTTCTGGGCTGCTTTGGGAGTCCAGGGACGTCTCTCAGTGCAGACTATACTCCTATACTGCACAGCTCACTGTATTGTGTGACACAACTGAGTGACACGGTTCAATGGGCACGGTGGTGACAGGATGACGGTTGGACTAGATGATCCCAGAGGTCTCTTCCAACTTTAATGATTCTGTGATAGAGAGCTGGGGTCTCTGATGGCACCAGATGCCTCAGGCAGAAAAAAGGAGGAGACTTGAGCAAGATGTGGGCAGGCTGTGGGGGTAAAGCTAGTTTGTAAAGTAAAAAAGAAAGGGAAGGATGTTATACATCACATCTTCAGAGCTACAAGCACAGAACGCGCTCAGCCAGCCGCGGTATTTAGTGACACCTAGGGACTACCTTCGGGAGCTGCAGCTGTTACGGCTCTGCTCGCACCGCATTCCTCCCGTGGAACCGCCGGTCTCTCATCCTCGGTGGTTTCTTCTCCCAAAAGCGCCGTGACAGTTTTAGGGCATTCTGACAAAGTCTGGACCACTGGAAGTGGTTTTCATGGAATACAGAAAGAAACCGCTTCTCGGGAAACGCCACGATCGTGTGGCTAATGGATTCGTTTCCTCTACAGCTAACAAAGCTACAGGAAAGATTTGGCTCTGCATGTGCCTGCTGCTGGGCTGCAAATACCCCAGTATCTATATGGTGCCTCCAGGCAGATAGCCACCACTACAAACACCTCACCTTTATAGAGAAATTACATTTCAGGTAGCCACCACCACAAACACCTCACCTTTATAGAGAAATTACATTTCCATTGACTCCTGTAGTGATAATAATTACAAATAATACAAACAATATGTTAGAAATTGGGAAGTCCTTGCTCTATAGACACTGTTGGTAGAAGAAGACTGCAAGGATTCATCATTCAATCCATATTAAACCTACACAGTGCCGATATTTTTTATTTCTTAAGTCAAACAACACAATGCTTTTAAAAGCAGCAGCCTGTTTCTGTTGACTCTCAGTAACTGTTTCAGTAACTCTCAGGTCTAACCTTGGCACTATCAGTGATTTTGCTGTATGTCCATATCAACTGTTTTTGTCTGATGCTGCTCATATAGACCCGGGTGTCAATGAACCAGCACCAGCTGAGTGAAGCACAGAGCAGAACAAAACCTCCAGCTGCTCCCACCCAGCAGCTCTAGCTGCAGACTGATGATGTTCCTTCAAAATCAGGATTACCTGGCTAAGAAGCTGGTAACTGCAAACGTGCCCATATGCAGAGGCTGATCCTGTCTCCTGCTTGTAAGGAGGAAGATGAGGGGGGATTAAGTATCAGTAGAAACTGTGGTGGCATGATGAGACCTTGCACTGTCAGAGTAATTGCCCACCGTATTGCCAGCACCTGCAATCCCCAGCAATCATGCAAGAGCCTGCTCCTGCTAGGAAGTTTACAAGTTAATTAGAAAGGTCGACAAGAGGCATAAAAGAACCTTACAATCTAAGCAGTAGAGCTTAGATTGTAATCAATCCCCTTTCCAAATTTATTAGTGAATTCAGAGCATTTCAGAGATTGTGAGCTACTTCTGGAGAAGGCCCTGGGGAGAACTGATAGCAGCTTTTCAGTATCTAAAGGGAAGCTATGAGAAAGAAGGGGAGAGACTCTTTAGAAGGGTCTGTGGTAATAGCACAAGGAAAATGGCTTCAAGCTAAAAGAGGGGAGACTGAATAGACTGAATATAAGGAAATTATTTATTTTTTTACAATAAGGGTGGTGAAGCACTGGAACAGGTTGCCCAGAGAGGTGGTCTTGTCTTTGAGACATCCAAAGTCAGGCTGGATGGGACTCTGAGCACCCAGATCTAACTGTAGTTGTCCCTGTTCACTGTAGGGGAGTTGGACCAGATGACCTCAAAAGGTCCCTTCTCAAAAGATTCAGTGATTTTCCTTCAGCTGTTGAAGTGTCTCCTCCAGAACATGATTTGGATGTTTGGGTGCTTGGTGACCAGCTTTTCTTCTGAGTATCCAAGGAACTCAGTTGAGATGAAGTGTAGCTCTGGCATCTCAATCTACATGTACACACACAGAACAAAAAAGATTAAAAAAGCATTAATTTTGCCCTACATCTCAGGTGTGAAAGTCAGAGGAACCAGCTTTGCTGCCAGCTCATTTTTTAGGAAGAGATTCTGTGCCGGGGAGTGGTGGAGGGTGATGTGCTTACTTGTTTATTTGTTTTATTTTTAAACTCACTGGTGTTTTCTGAATGTTGCCTGTAATGCTATGCTGCTGGGAGGGAACAGAGTGCCTTTCATTCCATGAGATTTTCAGGTCCGTGATTATTTGCTTGTCTCCAGAGAGCATTTATTGTATGTGATTATGATATGAAATCCACTCATGCTACAAATATATTGCTGATAAAATGCTTGTGTTCCATTTTTAATTTCATATCATATTGGAGGTGTTCAAGGCCAGGTCTAATGGGGCCCTTGGGCAGCCTGATCCAGTGTGTAATTTAGTTGTTGGCAACTCTGCCCACAGCAGGGAGGCTGCAACTGGAAGATCTCTGGGGTCCCCTCCAAATCAAGCCATTCTATGATCCTATGATATCTCAGATCTCCACAGGGTTTCTCCAAATTCCAGTGGTCAGCTGCACTGCGGACCATTGTCTAAGAATGGCTGCACCATGCCTGGGCTGCCCACATCTCCTGTCCCTTGCCTGGCAAAGCCCTTCTGCCTGGTTGACCTTGGACAGAGGCAGTGAGGGCACATGGCACTCTCATCATCCCACCTGCCCTCGCCATGTTTTTTGGTAGCCACTGGAGGTTCCTACTCTTCAGCCTTCCACCATCTGCTTCATACAGGCTTTTCTCATGCTAATTGCTAACCTAGTTATTTGCTTATGAATAGGATAAATTATGTTTCTCCCTGGAGAAATTAAGTGCTACCAGTCTGAGGTTCCTTCAGAGAGAAACCCGTGCCCAGGCTCAACAGAAATAATTGCCTGTTCTTCCACGTGATGACAAGGAGATGAGCAATCTCTGCAGCCTGGCTGTATCTTCTGTTCCTAACAGCTGGATTAGAAGCTTTGAGCTCCCAAGCTCTGGAATAGTTTCTGTCTCCCAGAGAATACAAATAATTGCTGTGAACATATCATGCTATCACAGTTGTCATATATTTCTTGGTTGAGTTATCAGCAATAACTTATCTGTTATCCATGGTTTATTGTTTTGGCACCTCTGGGAAACATCTATGAAGCACAATGAATATAAATCATGTTGCATTCTGACAGTATCTAAAGATTTATGGAGAAGTTAAGAGAAAACAGAACCACTTTGTATGTGGAAAAGATAGGAAAATTATTGATTTCAAGAAAATGCTTAGACTGGTTTCTGTCTGGTAGAATAATGTGAGCATAATTTTAACTTCAGGTCCATGGAATAATGCCAGTATCCTGAAAAAATTACGGGTTTTTTAAACACAGATTCACTGAAATCACTGTTGGTAGTGGGGAATAATTTTAATTTCCCAAGTCACGGTTAAACGAATAGTGAATGCTTTTGAAAATCCTGCCTGCAGTTCACGTTGTTTCAGATATGTTAACAGTTGTGATGGGGACTTTGTGTTCAAGGATATATTTTTGGTATCAGAACAGCATGAACTGCTAAAACACAGGATGCCTGATTACACCTATGAATCTCTTTGACATACACAACCCAGAGCTATAATACCACATACTGGAGTTTTAGTCTGTCCTGTAAAGACACTGTATTTCTTCTTAGCTCCTGTAAATATGCCCCTATCAAGGTGAATCCCAGAGTATGGAAGTGAGTGATCTCAATCCTTACAGACTCTATTCAACACAATTGAGTCCTAGGTAAAATCTTCATCTACAAATCAGATGGAAAATGCCATGTGGCAGAAGAAGCCGCTTCAGTTGCCCCAGGACATAGAAGATAACTCCTGCCCTTGGCTGCCTGCTCGGCTAACAGCGTCGGTCTTATGACATCCTGCTCAGATGGCAGCACAAATCTGTGCCTTTAAAAAAAAAAATGCTATCTTTGCAGCGTTGCTCCAGTAAGATGACACCTAGAATACCAGCTTGGTGCACTTTGATGAATTAATATTTGACTCCAAATGAAAATATGATTATGATAAAACCTGGATAGTTTGAAACAAATTAAATTGCTTTGGGTTGGACTAATGCTTAGTTTGAGCAAGAGCGTTATTTAAGAAGTATGCCAGCATTTCCAATAATCCCTTTAGGCTGGTCATAAACTTTCACCAGCCCATATTTTCAAGGTCAACCACTGAACCAAGTTATGAATTATGCACACAGACATAATTCTTAGGTTCTAAAATAGTGACAAAGTAATTAGAATTTAAAGAAAGAAAAATGAAGAGGGCTTCATTATGAAGCTTTTAGGAAAAGAAGAGTAAATCATAAGAAACAAATGTCTTAACTAGATGGTTATTACAGAAAAACATGATGAAAAAGGACAAGTAAAAAACTAAGGGGGAAAATATCTTTATTAACAAGCTTAAAAATCTCTGGTGCTAATGAAGCTTTAATCAAACAACTTCTATTCTTTGTATCTTGTAAAAGGTACTGAAGATAAGCAACAGAAGAACTAAGGATTTGGGGCTGAATGTGCATAGAAGTACATTCATTCAAGTCCTGGAATAACAACTTCTACAAATGTCCTATGAGCAGCAGCTGGAGACACAGGACAGATGCTCCTCTGGAAAGCAGTGGTGATCGATTTTTTGCACATAATGTGCTGTGCAACCAGATATTTGAACATCAGCGACAGGAGGTGCAAAGTCTTTCATTGCCTTAATGAGGCAGTCTTATGAATAAGGACAGTCTTAAGCATAAAACATCACTTTTCCTACTTCATGACGGTTCTATTTACAAGATTATTCCAATTTTTTCCCACACTATTTTACAGAATTCCTTCCTTCCTTCCTTCCTTCCTTCCTTCCTTCCTTCCTTCCTTCCTTCCTTCCTTCCTTCCTTCCTTCCTTCCTTCCTTCCTTCCTTCCTTCCTTCCTTCCTTCCTTCCTTCCTTCCTTCCTTCCTTCCTTCCTTCCTTCCTTCCTTCCTTCCTTCCTTCCTTCCTTCCTTCCTTCCTTCCTTCCTTCCTTCCTTCCCTCCCTCCCTCCCTCCCTCCCTTCCTCCCTCCCTCCCTCCCTCCCATGCCTCCCTTTCCTTCTTTCCTTCTTTCCTTCTTTCCTTCTTTCTTTAAAAAAAAAAACAAAACAGGTGTAGGAGCTAATATTGTTAATTATACTTTCTTACAGTTTAGGAGGTCTGTTTAACAGATGTCATTAAGATAATGACACACAAAAATATAATGGTCTTTGTTTTGTGGCATATTGTGATCTATATGCAAGTGAAACAAGATCTTGGAATAACTAACTCTTCTTGGGGTCTGAAGTAAAAGCAGAAAACTTCCAGTTAAGACAGCTCAAGAAAAGATAGAGAAAGGCTGAGAACACAGTAATTGATCGGGGTTAAATTTAATTATTTTAACAAATTAGACAATTTGAAAGAAAGAGTGAAGAGCTGGTGAATTTCAAAGAAGAAAGATGGCAATGACTTCAGTCCCAGTGGAGTGACAGGAGAGAGACAAGAGTTTAACATTTGTGGAACAGAGAACTTATAAGGAACAAGTCGATAACAGACAGAACTATGAATTTTAATTTCAAGTCACCTTTTGAATGGGAACAGCACTGAGAGCTCATAGTCACATTGTCTGTCTGATGAAAAACATTCTCCTACTGGTAACCTGATTCTTATGTGCATTAGTGAAGGTGTGTTCACCCTGGTATATACAGCTCATTGAGTTTTGTCCTCACAGTGCCAGCCACTATTCAATACCTGGATGAAATGCACTGGATTCAGATTCCATTTTAATTCAGACTTCTTCAGCCTTTTCCACAGTTGCATGGAACTGTGGGAGCTTTCTGGCTTGCTTTTCAGCTTAAAATGCACTTGCAGAGTTTCTCCCCATGCAGCATTATCACTGTTATCAATAGAAGCAGCACAGCTTGGAAACTTGCTCAAAGAGGCTGCAACGCTGGTGGTCATTAAAGCTCAGAAAGATGCTTTAGGTGTGATCCAGTGGGGAAAAACTGCTTATTTCTCCTTTCTGACCTTCTGAGAAGTCTCTGCTGTTCTCTGTAATGTGTCCAGAGAAGGGCAACAAAACTGGTGAGGGGTCTGGAGCACAAGTCTTATGAAGAATGGCTGAGGGAGCTGGGATTGTTTAGTCTGGAGAAGGGGAGGCCCAGGGGAGACCTCATTGCACTCTACTACTTCCTGAAGGGAGGTTGTGATGAGGAGGGGTTTGGCCTCTTCTCCCAGGCAACAAACAGGACCAGGGGAAATGGCTGCAAGTTGTACCAGAAGAGTTTTAGACTAGATATAAGAAGGAACTTTTTCTCTCAGAGTGGTCAGGCACTGGAATGGCTGCCCAGGGAGGTGGTGGAGTTGCCATCCCTGGCAGCGTTCAAGAGGTGTCTGGATGAAGAGCTACGAGATATGATTTAGTGGCTTGTGCTAGCAATGGTAATGGGAGGATGGTTAGACAGGATGATCTTGTAGGTCCTTTCCAACTTTGTGATTCTATGATTCTAAATCAGAGCAGTGGTTTTGCGTACAAAAATTCTTTCATTATTTTTAATTACTTATGCCTTTACTATGTGGATTTTTGATTAAATTCCTTTAAACTGTGCTTTCAATTTATTCCAGACCATCAGCGGAACTAAAAAGTTGATGGATTTTGAGATGCCATGAGGCTGCTAGAGCTGCCCTCTAGAGATGTCCATCTCCTTGTGTGGCCATAGAGGGTATTTGGATGTCTCAGTACAAGCCCAAGCAAAGCTGGATGGCTCTGGCTTACCATTAAAGTTGGAGAGAGAGAAAGGATAGAAGTTGGGTATTTTTAAACTTCTTTTATAACAAAACTTTTCCTTTGAGACTCTTGATTACCTCTGTAGTCTGTGGCAGACAGCACTGTCCTTCCATAATTAAAATAATTAATTTCAGGGGGCCAGAAATGTACAGCAGATTGGCAACTATTTATTCTCCTTTCGCTGTCTTTCTAAAAGTTGGAGTCCCTTCTGGGAAAAAAACAGTGAGTAGGGAGGAAGGGATGAAATTTAAGTGGAATAGGGATTCTTAAGGCTTTTTATGTTCATTGTAACTTGAATCTTTTCAGATTAAATAAAACTATTAAGGCTGCAATCTGCCATTGAATCTGTTTGCCTATCAGCCTGAAAACTTGCAGCCTTTTCTCAGGCTGTGAATCAGATTGTGAAAGCTGATGTTCATGTAACTTGATGTTCTCCAAGTCAAATGCCAGACGTGGCTCTGCCTGCCTCAGCTTGCTTTGCTGGAGGGGATATTCATAGCAGTGACCCCAGGAGGGACTTGGACAGGAGATACACCCTGCAGCTGGGGTATGGCAATCAGAGAACTTTATGGCAGGAAATCCAGTGTTGATGCCATAACCTTCTGAAAGGAGAGAATGATTGGGAAATTCTGGAATATTTGTTTTTCTGTGTCTTGCATTTCCCTCAACTTACGGAAGTGATCAGAAAATGGCACAGCAGTGGCTTACCTTCTGGAATGGGGAGATTTGTGTCTTCTTGCCCAGAATCTCAAACTCTGTGTCGGCATAAGCAGTGCTTAAAGTATCAGCACTATCAGGAGCTATTGGTAAAGAATCCCAGAAATACGTGGGATCTGAGCACTTACAACAAGTTCTTATGCATGATTATGATGTTTTGGTGCTTCTCTGTTGTCCTGCCTTCTCCTGAATGTTACAAAGCTCTTTGTTTGCGCTCCTTATCCTATGTGACAGAACAAATACAGGAACCCAGCACAGCAAAATAACTGCACTATGCCTTAAGCTGAGATCATTTGAGTTAAAGCAAGGTAAACAAACTAACTGAGGCTGCTAATATCTCATTGAAATGCTTATTTATTTACTGCATTCCAGTGGTGTGGTATCAAATCTACTTTTGACAGGTGGAGGAAGAAAACCCTTCCCATCTGTACTGAGAGCATGGAAGCCAAGTTTCTGCCTGGAACAATTTGAGGGGCTGATGTACAGATATCCAGAAATACAGGTTTGTAAAGGAGGAGCAGTGTCAGTGCCATTCATACTAGTAGAGATTGCTACTCTGTCTCGTAAAGCAGAAACATATAAAAAAAAAATAGTCTAAGTCTTCTGAAGGAGATTCCTAATCAGTTTTCAGTCTGTTATCTTTAAAGCAGTTGTTTAAATGAACAAGAAAGAGGGAGATCCTGTCTTACTAGGTACAAAGACTACCCCTCTTAAACTATAAAACCGGTGGCAGTGTTTTCCTATCCTTACAGGTGCAACTGTTCTTCTCTCAGAAGTGTAAGTCCTTGGGTAACAATCTCATAAAATTTAATGATATTAACTTAAGCTGAAAGTTTAATTTATTTTTTCTTTGTTGAGGTACTTCTGAGATGAGGTGGCTCACCAGTTTTCAACGGGAAGACTGTAGAGAAAACAAGGAGGGATCACATGGTCCCAGAACAGTTAGAAAACTGGCACGTGAAGCTGAAACTGTTAAATATATCCATCACACTGGTTGTGGTAGCTTTTGACCAGAGAATAATAAACTAGTAATAAAATAATAAACTAACGCCCTATATTTTATGAAAGAATAACAGGAACCTGGCATCAGCCAGCCCATTTGTCAGTATTCATGATTTTAAAACAGTTCTGAAGAAAAACATAAGCAAAGATGTAGAAAGAAGTGCAATAGTATTTACCAAATAAGGATTATACGAGACTTATCTGTCTGCTTTGTGATAGCTATTTCTGGGGAAGGGTATGAAGCAGAGGGAGTCTATCTGGACTTGTCTGGAACACTTGCTGTAGCCTTTGATCATTTCCTACATAAAATTAAACTGGGACAGGGGAGATGAGGAAATGGAAAGCAATAATCAGGAAGAAAATACCTAACAGGGGGAATGTGTTCTGGTTCTTTGAGAGGGTATCTATGGAGCTGAACAGGGCTTTTTTGGCAGACTGGTCATGAGATAGGTCTGCTTCAATATATTTATTGATGGTCTTGGCACACAGAATAGGTACTTATGAACTTTGCTAATAAAGCAGAACATTGAGAAGCATTACAAGTGCTGTGGGAGCAGGGTGAAGATCTGGGTGACTCTGAGACCTGATTTAAAGAAACAGAGAGAAAGTAAACAGCACAGAGTGAAAGCTGGAGCACCACGAGACTGTGAGTTACTTTCAGAACTAATCTCTTCTAAGCACTGGAAGGTCTTCGCTGTTCTGACTATGAGATAAAAAACAACTTTAAAACGTCTGTAGGCACATCTTTCTTGCCAAACTGTTCTCAGAAATGTGGTTTTCCTGAATAAGCTTGCTTTTCATGACACATATCTACCAGCTCTCCTACTTTCCATTTGCAGCAATGTATTTTACTGTTTCCCAGCTTCTGAGCATTGTCTTGATGATGACTTGGAAGGACATTGAAAACATGTAAGATAGCAGCAGAAATAAATAACCTGCCCACTTATCAACACTGTCTTTCTGTTTTGGCAGGAGTATGCAAAAGGCAGAAGTGAAGGATTTTTTAAGAGGTAAAAGGCAGACATTTGTCAGAAAAGGCAGCTCCTGTGCAAGGTTTCAGACACATAAGGCCGATCACACTTTCACTTGTGTCCAAAAACCTCAGCATCCTCAGGGCTATTGAAAGATAAGGGTGCCAATGAGGGCTGTTGGATCCCTTCAGCTTTCAGCTGGGCTTCAGAAGCATCTTGGGCAGAGTGAGACTGGGGAGGGGGAATGATTTTGCCACATTGTCCAGATCTTGTGAAACAGCTCCTGTACCTCACTTGTGGGAAAGCTGTTTTTTGGGGGTACCCACAGGCAGTCAGGAGGCTTACGCTAATCAGTGCAGGTGCAGGGGACAAGGTCTGAGCAGCTTATTGGTGAACGTGCCCGGGAAGAATCCAGGGGATGTGTTTTCTTCTGTTGGGGAATTTTTTGAGGGCAACTTGCCAAGCATTTCAGCAGCTAATTATATCGGGAGTTTATTTTTTGAAGTGTTTATAAGTGATCCAAAAAGAGGGGGGTTTGATTCTTCCTCTTGACATGTGCCAAATATAATTGGAATGATCACACACTGGTCAATCTGTGAACAAATTGGATTTGCAATTTTGGCAATCACTCAGCTTTTGAAAGGCCCTCTGGAAATCAGGATGGTTTGTTTCATGCAATTCTGACAGTTTGTGCACAGAAAAAGAACAGAAAAATAAGCTCTTTCTAGCTAGTCAAATAAGATCTAGGATGAAATCTTACTCTTTTGAAGCTGATGGCAAAATTCCCACTGGCCACAATTTCACCCTAGAATCTCTCAGCAGTGCCAAGCACCTACAAGTTCCTAGTAGATCTGCAGAAAACAAAACTCAATGAAAAGGAACTTGCTAAAGTTGTCTTTTCTCTTTGCAAACATTTCCATCCATAAACGCTACGTATGATCAAGCTGAAATTATTCCACCTGTAGAAAAAACATTTATAAAACATAATGTGAAGGAAACCAGTACTTTCTTTAGGTCCATACTGCAATGGCAGGAGAGGAGTCTAAAATGAAGACTTTTTTGGTCCCACCTTCAATATCTTTGCTTGATCAACACTCTCATCCACCTAGTACCCTAACTTTACCACTGTGTCCCTCAGAAGGACTTTTTAAATTATTCCTCCCTGCCCCCATATGCAATTAGAGCTGAGAAAACTACAAGGCTAAGAAAGTTTTTTTTTCTTTATAAAACTCTTTTGTTTAGGCCCCAGTTCATTAAGGAAACTGAAGTACCTGTTAAATGTTGAATTCCAGTATGACTCAAGAACGCATTAAATATATTCCTGAGAAATGGCACATATCTGCAGGTTTTTCACCTACAAATAACCAGGTTGTGTGTTTTTGATTGACACTGTCAGCATTCAGCAGCATTCAGTCCCGGTTCTCCTACTATCAACTCAGTTCTTTTGACACTTGTTTAGCTTTTTCTCTGTGCCAGGTGTTAGCTGTTAGAAATCAGGGCATAATCCAAAGATCAGGAGAGGTCATTGACTTGTAAACCTTTCTAATTGGCACCTATTTGCTTTTGTGACAAAAAGCAACAGCTCAACAATTATTCGCCTTCTTAAAAATACTGTTTATAAATGATATGTTAAAAAATAAAGTTATAAGTGTTCAAAGAAAGTGAAAGGAATCTAAAACAAAATACTCTGTCCTAAATGCAGTGTATGATTGCAGTCACAAAGATGTAAAATTACTTTTCAATTCAAACTTTCCAATGACTGCAAGTTTTATCAATATAACAGGGGATAAAAAAAATCCCTTCAAAACTGTTTATTAACCCAGCTGGCTAATGAGAAGCTCCATCTATCAAAAGACAAGTTAGCTATTGCTCTGCTGGCTGCCACTGATCACAAAGTTTAGATTGTCTGAGAACAAAACTTCTACTAACATTAATCAGCCCATCAGAACTTTGTGTTTTTGAACAGCAGCCAAACTATACTCGATATTTGCTTCTTTTATGAAGACTCTATTCCCTTGGTATGTTATTTCCTTTGTACATCTTATTCCATAATGTGAAGCCCACATTCAGTTAATGACCAGGTAAATATCAACATTTAAAAACACATTAAAATCTATGAAGTTCAGACTAACCTCACCATTTTGACATCACGTACATTTGCCAAAGGAATGATCAGGTCGTGCGTTGAAATGATTTGTGTCAGTTTTCTGTGGCTAAAAAGATCACCTGCAATGTCACGATTATTTGTGCTTCTCCTTCCAAAAAATACCGGCTTATTGAGGAATGGCTCTTCTAATCAGAGCTGTCTTTTGCTGCAGAACTATCTCACAAGAGAAGTGACAATAACTGCCTCTTTCTTTCTCATGCGCTATGAGTTTAAAAGCCCCATTTGCTTTGATTCTGCAAGGAAGAAAGCTAGTGTACCAAAAGCAAGGGAAAGAATATTCCAAGACAATGAACATGAAGACATCAGTCTTTTATCTTGTTCTGACAGAGCCTGGAAAACACACTTACTGAGGGCAGATGCATGAAGGCCAAAAGGAGAACTGACTCATTTACATTTGTATGGTTTGTTGCTTATGCTTTCTCACACCTGACCCCCTCTACTTGCAGTTCGTTCCATTTCCACCTTAGCCTCACTCTAACCACCATTTGGGGACCCGTTAATAATCTACGAGAGGGATAATTTTGCTATCAAAAATTACAAACACTCTCACTTGAGTGTCATTTTTCTTGAGGAAGCTTCCAAGTTGTAACTGGATTTCTGGCTTGACAGAACACTTCATAGATCTCTATGTAATCCTTGCGTGGGGGCCTCGCTAATCTCTGGGTTGCACCAATTTTAGCATCTGTCCTTTTGGCTTCAAGGGAAAGGGATGAGGAGAAATAAGATAATGTTTAATGTCATTAGGCACTCTATAAAACAACAGATTTATCTTCCGGTTCATCCTTAGTTTATGGGAGCAGGTGGACTATTCAGTTCTTTTGCTATCTTATCTTCCTTTTAAATAAAACTCAAAATAAAATGAGGTTAATACACCAAATGCAAACAATGGAAGAAATTAATTTCAGGTATAAGCCTTCTGATACAATCCTTTTTCATGCTCTCTCTTCTATGTTTGCTTCCCAAATGTATCCCTTCCTGTCTGGTTTAACTCCATATTTTCTCACACATTCCAGCATTACCTGACAGTGACGGAGCTGCTCCTTTTTACTGAAGCAGACTAATAGGAGTGCTAATGCTAGCTACTGCCAGACTTATTTGTCTTCTCTATTTATCTGGATTCACAAGATCTTCCAGTAGTGCCTCTTCCCTTTCCCTTTGTCCCACACAATTTTGGCTTTGACTCCTGCCCGATGAACATCAGGAAACTGGTATTCTGGGAAGTAGTGTCTTGCTTGGCTTCTCATATTGCCCCAGTGATATTAATGTAATTCAGAACATTTAAAGAATTAGAAAACAAAACAAAACAGAATGTAAGAGAATGGTAAACAAGGGCACAACCTACACTCTTCACTTAACAGAATGCACAGTTGTTCTTGCTGACATTGATGGTATCTTTTCATCTGTGGTTTGCCTGGAGCTGTGATTGTTCCAACTCTATGGGTGTTGACACATTAGCCAACAGCTCTGTAAATTAAATAACCTTTACCACAAACTCTGCGCTCAGTGAGGCAGCTCATTTACTAAAAGAAGAATGTCATTAGGCATTCAGTATAAAGTTAACAAATTCTTAATGATTTCAAGAGCAATAGGGTCAAACCTTTTCAGCATATGAGTTATTCTAGTTTAGTTTCCACTTCTCTTGCATTTAAGCATTTCATCATTTACTTCCAAGAACCACCATGGGAAGAGGGCAAAAATAAGTATTTTTCTTTTTTGCATTTTTTAAAGTTTTTTATTTCTTTTTGTGTTGAGAACTCCCTACCTAGGTTGCACATACATGTTCTGCAGCCACTTTCGCAGATGTTTCATGTTAGATCTCTCTAGGACCAAAGATAGGATGCTTTCATCTAGCATCTGTGCACCTTAAAACTGCTCCCTCTAGTTAACAACCAGCACCCAAACTTTGCCAATTATGAGGTGTGCTTGCTCAACTTGTGCCCTGCTGTCCTTGGACCCAGTAAGCACTAAACTCTGGTCATTTTTAGAGTATCAATGACGTATTTTCACAGCTCCTGTCATCTTTCAGGTAAGCCAGGTAATGACTTTCCAAAGAACATCATCATGTACATGGCACAGCTTTTCCCAGGGCTTCATTCTGCTAGAGATACTGCCTTCACTACTCTTCCCTCACCATGTTCCCACAGTTCTCATGCTTATTTTAAACATTTCCCCCCCCTCTTTCCCACGTTCTTATTTCTTTTTGATAACATTCATTTAATTACAAAAAATATAAAGGGGCCAAAGGGTTGCTTTTGGAATAAAGGATGCCCAGGACAGCTGGGGTTTACCCAAGATGGCAAGTCTTCTCAAGGATACAGCTCCAGTTATTCTGTGGGTGCGGAGTAATGTTGCATCTTTTGCAACTTTGGCATTAACTTCCTGTGAAATTCTGGTCTGCAAGTATGTGCTCTGCAGCAGTATGAGTGGTGCTCCTGCTCCACATTCAGTGTATGTCCCTGCGGTTTTTAATGTCACTGTGGAAGTTATTTCCAGAAGCTGATTGCAGAGGAAAGCTTAGAAAACACAAATACATTTTCACTTTTGCCAACACTACTGAGACCGCAGGGAGCTCACGTGTTACTCTGCTGTGCCTTAAGTAAGCTGCTAGCCCAGAACCACCTGTGAACGCACTGCACATGAGCAGTGAGTTGACCATTACTGCCAACTCACTAACACAAGGAATGCATCAAGTGTTGTAGAAACAGATTTCTATCAGTCAGAAGTGCTTAAACTCAGTTTCTTTCACGGATTGGTCTTTGAATTGTTTGAAACACAGCAAGTTCCTCACATTGCTTGTGGGGAAGAGTAAGCAGTAAGGCTGGCTCAGGTAAGGGCTTGTCTCCAACAAGCAGCAGATTCATGAACCAGACAGATTCCCAGCTTTGGTCTCTCTGCCTGATGCTTTGCCATTTTCTCAGCCTTTGCTTTCTGGTTCTTCTTCACTTCTGCTTGTGTAAAAGGTGTGAACTGAAAATAAAGAGATTACACTTCATCTCCTGCCACTATCTTTGATGTGAGTGCTGATTGTAAAACCTGAATTCAGTAGTTCAGAAAGACAGGTTGCCAATCTTAGAGAACAAATCTACCATTCGCTCAGAGAAGATATAAGGTTAACAGGGGCTGCTTCAATTTTTATGTTGATATTACCAAATCACTTCATTCTCAAAACAGAATTCTCTTCTTCCCCCACATTGCAATTAATGTCAAAAAACCTACAAGAATAAGAAAGTCTACTTCTTTTATATAAAACTACTTTGTTTAGGTCTTATAATTCCTAGAAGGAATTACCCAGGCACTCAAATTAAAGTCAGGCCCGCATCATATCTGCACCCTGAGTTTTATCTGGCAGCGTTCAAGTGTTTTGAAAGTCATGGGAAATGAACAGACCTTGAAAAAACATGGATATCCCAAATGTTGATATCACTGCTGTAAACTATTTCGTTGCTCTGGTATTTGGAGTACTCTACACTGTTTAATTTGCGCTATTAACATTCCAAATGAAAGTAGCAAGAACTCCACCATGAGTTTATCTTTCTTTGAGTAATCTTAACATGCACCTAAGTCTCTGGTTAAGTTTCCAAGAACCTCATGTCATGGTTATATTTCACAAGCACATTATCTACCCTGTCTGCTTTAGCCATCTTACTTACACTGTCTAAGTGGCCCCCCTGGAAGCACTTACCTTTCTCCAGTGACTGTGTGAGGAGTTCGGTCTTATAATCTTTCTCTTTTACATTGGAGCAAAATTAGAACAGACAACACCAAATTATGCCAGTACGTCCAACAGCATCAAGTTAGAATTTTGATCCTTTAAATCTTATTCATGCATGTAAATCATGGTTGTGGAGTGGAAAAGAAGTTGTGTTATTACAGGTCACGGGACCAGGGCTTCAGTGTATCTATGGCTTTTGAATTTCCACGCTAAATCCCAATCAACTAATAATGTAATAATGATGGAAAGGGCAAGATTCAGTATAGTTCAAGGAGGTTCAGTTCAGCTTTACCTCTTTGCTATCAACTGCATATAAATACATACACACATAGAGGCACTAATACAAACTGCTATATAGAATATAACCTTGGCTGTCCAGTCCCTTCACTTTATTGCCTGCATATGCAGTACATGCAATAAAGTCCCCTGGCAATTATCCAATAACTCAATGTATACTTACAATAAAGATACCAAAGAACAGGATTTGAAAGAGTCTTCTTCACCAGCAGTTTCAGCTGACTTCACGTTCAAGCCTGACACATCAGAACAGTAGAGAAGAGGAAAAGTCTGCATTTTCTTGACCATAAGCAATTAGTAGGCTGCTATTATTAAAATACCAGGATGACAGAACTACTTCATCGGTGAGAAGTTAAGCTGTAAAATGTTGCTGAAAAGCAGAAGTCTCACGGAGCTCGACCACCTGCTATGCATGATGCTGGCCTCCATAATCTTCTTGATGTTTATGCAAGGGCACATCTCTTATTATCATTGTTTCAGTTATTTAGGTCTTCCCATGGTATGCAAATAGCTGTAAGTCTGGGACAGGGCTCAAGTGAAAATGTGATGCCAGGAAAAAAATCTGTGAATGGCTAATGTGAGTGCTTACAGCATGATATATTTCTAGTACTTAATCTGACGGAACTGAAATTCACAAGCTGGAAAAAGTTGATATGAATAAACATTAATTAACACATACATAGAGGGATTCCATAAGCATTTCACTAGCATATATTCACTTGTTTCACAAGCATAGACACCCTTACAGTCCTTTAATGTCTACTGCAGTGTGTGGAATGTATCACTTGAGGTCACCTTGTTCCGGCACAACTTCTTGCAACAGATTCTTTGTAGTTGAGTTTGGCTTTTATTTGAGTGGAACATGGGAAGGTTTCATCTCATCGCATTTCAGGCTGTCTGCTTTCCAACTTACAAAACATGCATGGGGCTCTCACAGCTTCCTTGTCTGCTGAGTATGTGCTGACCTGATCTGCTGAACTAAAGAACTGTTTAAAATATGCTGGCATTACTACTCAAGTTAATTTTGACAGGAAAGAAACATGTGTAATATTTCTGTAGTATTTTATCTATCTCTGACTCACTGCACTTATTAGGAGTTGGCCATTAAGTTCTTTTCAGAAGTAAAGTACTGGACTACACACAGAATTATTTTATACTGTGATGCAAATCAAAACTTTTTGTAGGAAGAAAAAGGCATAAAAATAAGATAACTTGCTATAAACAACTTCAGACAAAAATACGAATGCTAGATTTAAATAGGAAGATGCTGTTGCAGGATGCCGGCTGTGTTATACAGCTGTTTCTCCTGGACAGAAAAGCAAGGGTTGAAAGGATGGCATAAAATTCCTTGGAGAAAGAAAAATGAAGCGAATACTTTGCGGCTGCTGGAGAGGATATTGAAAAGCAAAAAGACAATGCTATATTGAATATGCAGAACATGTAAGCAAAGGGTGAAGAGAGATGAGTAGAGATTTCTTGTCTTTTTAACCTTTCTCCAAATGAGCAAGAGGCTTTGAAGAAAAGTAATTCTGCATCACTGGTCATAGGTCCCTGGATGAAGAGAGATTTTCTTCTGTGTCAAACGGAGCTTTGTTTATATTGTCTTTCCATCTGGAAATAAAGAAGTGCAACCATGGGTGCAGTTTAAGATTAAACAAACTGTAATAACATCCTCAGTTACAGAAGGATGAGAGAGCAGGCTTACTCTGGAGCACCGACAAATGCTTCCCACAGTTTTCATTTATCACACTGAAATGCATATTCTTTCTTTAGACTTTCAGGTTTCAGGTCACACTCCAGCAGAAGAATTCCCTTTTCCTTCCTCATTCAAAAAATTACTAAGGGTTGTAATACTAATCCAGAGCCGAGGCACCAGGAGGAATTCATCACATTGTTAATGCTTTCCATTGGTAAGATTCGTCTTTCACTTTCACCATGTATATAGGCAAGAACACAGATCAAAAAGGATTACTTTGCAATGGAATCTGCAATCTGTATTCAGCTCTTTAGGCACAAGAAAAATACCTGCATAGGTAGAACACATCTTCGCCATTCACTAGAGCACAGGACAATTGCAGAAGAGAGATACAGACAACTGAAAATCCATTTCCAGAAAGAAGTCTGAAAGCTGTCTTGAGGAGAACCTGAACATTTTATTTTCTTCCAGAAAATCAATTGGAAGTCTTTATCTAATATATATATCTAAACATCTATTGATGTGTTCTACTGTGCAAAATCACGCTCCCATTGAAGCACACGGCAATGGTTCTGCAGATTTGACAAGATATTGTGTAGGAGTTGGACTAGATGACCTTTCATTATAATCCAGATAATCCAGCAAGGAACTCTGTGTCTCTGATGGAGGTACATGACTTTCTTTAAGAACAACAGCCCAGGCTTCACTAGGGAAGAATGAGCCTTTATCTATGTGACAGAAATCCTAGTTGACAGCCCTGTTTATGCTACAGAAAATAATGACTGCTGACAGTCTCAAAGACCACCCAGTGGGTTATTTACATTTGAAACATTTGAAATCAGCTCTGTTTAGATAATGTTTCAGTTTTGCATCTGGCTTGCTTGCACGTGTTGCTTGTACGCTGTATTAAAGTTAGTACATCTCAATGGAACTGTAATCAATAATGTCCAAGTTTCATACTGTCAGCCAGGATCCATTAATGCGAAACTGCTGAGTTTCATGTTATACATTTTGTTCATTTGGATTTTAGAGCCCAACTGTTAACAGAAACCTCTTCATGTTTAAAAAACTGGCTTTTTAAAAATGTAAGTGAATACTGTTTAGGCTTTTTATTCTGACATTGCCCTTGGGAGAGGAATATAAATATAGTTTTTGATATTATAAGATGTAAAAGAAAGAAATTCCAGGCTGAGTTTTTCAGTCTTGGTATGTCCACTGTTGTTAGGTGTTAAATTAAGGGCCCTAGATTAAGATGGTCCATGTAGCAACTTATGATTTCAACAGTTTTAAGAAATAACAACTTTTCATGAGATCTTATTTTCTTCAGGCAGTTCTTTTTTTAGCTTAATATTTTCTACCTCTTTGTTTTGCCAACAATATTCCTAAATCAATTGAAAGAATAACCTGAATGAAGTATTTTAATCTAAAAGAAGGGTTTGAACACAATTGCCTCTATGGAGAGCCATCAGTTAGATATGTACATTTTTATCTAGCACTTATATTAGTACCAAAAAAGGCAAAGACGATATTTTGGATTTGTCAAAACCAGCAACAAATATTAATATCTCATGTTCATTCCTGTGTTTGATGTAGATATGAACTGATGTTGCTTTTAATCAGATCTTTCCCTTTCTTAGATTTTCCATTCTTAATTCATAGTGGCAGTGATCCACGGTTTCTGTTTATGTTCCAGTTTAGAAACTCTCACTAATAGGATCTGAAATTTTGTCTTCTTGCTCAATTTAGTAGGGCATGGAGAAAAAAAAAACACTTACTACTGAAATGCAAGATGATAACATTCATGTATTGTGATCATTTGGAAGACTAGCAAGAAAATGACATAAGGATAATAGTTACATGGAACAAGTCAATCTTCTCTACTGCAGACTCCAGAATGCACTTTAGAAGGCTTTTCAAGTGAGTTCTCTCTATTGACTGACTGCTTTGGAAAAACAGAGATCTGTCTAGGAAACATTCCTAAGCCTACAGGTACCTGAAAGTAGGTGGCACAAACCCAAAATAAAAATACTCTCTAGATGACCTGTTGGTTGGTGCTGAATCCTCTTCTCCTACACATTCATTTTTAATATTTACCAGCAATGTGGCAATGAATGCTTCTTCACAGAAGCACTGTCCCTAGAAACCTATGTATTAATAGAAAAAGACTTGCAACAAGGGGAAAATTCTTGACATCTGTCATAGGTTATCCTAAAATCTACCGGCACCCATGACAGGGGTATAGACGGCCTGCAGGGCCGCTATCCCAAAAGGAAAAGAAAACTGGGAAAAAGGAAATAAATACAGCGGCAACGATCTAAGGAGGCACACTATTTTACTAAATACTATACTGGAATACAGAATAACACAATATAATGCAATATAATTGGAATTAAGGCTAACGAATCAAGTAAAATAAGAGAGAGTGAGTCCCGAAACCGAGAGGCCTACTGTAACTCTAGGCGAAACGGCTGGAACGCTCCCACACAGCTCTCCCCCTGGCTGGCAGGATCCAAGAGAGCGAATCCAGCACTGAAGTGAGATTATATAGAGTCTGTGTCATATGACTGACCGTGGTGTTCCCTGGGACATTCAGTCTTCTTTTGTGAGCAGCAGATTTGTCAAAATTATCTATGCTTAACATGATGTTATGATGTGGAATACTGATAGCAAAATTACAACATTGCAAACCATGACAACATCATAACAGACTCTTACTTAAGCCAAGGTAGTGTTCCAAACACTGAGAGGACAAAACAAGGAAAAAGCTCTAGGGTTTTACATTTTACTTAGAAAATTATTTTAACATTATCTAAAGAACAATTCTGACTAGATATCTTCAAAAAGAGTGTCTGTATCCTTCAGCTGTCACTTTCGTGACATCAGGCTGCCAATACAGGAAGAGATGCTGGACATCACAGAGAAATCTGCAAAGGTCAGGGCTGCTTCAGAGCTTCAAACATTAGCTTCAAACATGTGAGATGTTTGAGATAGCTTTTCAAATGACAACAGTAACTAAATGGAAGAAGACATAGATGAAAATAATTAGCATGGACTGACGCAAAATAGGTCTGCATCTGCTAGTGTGAGTTAATGGAAAGGTAAATTAAGACACAGGCTTGTGTGCATGATGGAGATGGAGAAAATATTGTTTGGATGGTACTCAGAAGCACATAAATACATCAATAATCTCTGTACTACACTGTAATTTGAGTAGCAGTGTGGCTCCTAGCAAAGTCAGCAGAGTAACAGAGATTTTCAGTAAATGCAGCACTGTTTAACGTTTAAAAACTAGTTCAAGCTATCAGAATCCAAATGATTTTGGATCAGCTGGAACATGCCCAAGTAGTTTCAACATTGCCATAGGGGGGCAATAGTTCAGCCTGAAAAATATGTAATCAGATATGTAAAAAGACACTACAAATACAAATTTAGGCTGAGAAATCTTAGGGCAGATTGTCCTGGTTCCCTCTAATGACTGTAGGTGTTCTGAATTTCTGGTTTAGCTGTGCCATAAGTTTTGACATCAAATATGAAAGAAACAAATTGAGAACATGAAAATGCGAGAGACACATTAAAGTGAATGCCAAGCTGAGAGGAAGTAATAGCCTGAGACAGGTTTCAAAAGGTAATGGGGCAGATCAAGTTTCCAGAAAAAAAACAACCACCAGAGAATGTATACCTCAAATTAAAACCAGTACTTTAACAGCCATAATCTCTGCTTGAGACAAGTTCATTTTTCCCCAAAATATCTGTATGAAATAAAATCTTAAGGAATAGCATCTACTGAAGAGATTTGGCAATTAATTCATCAAAGATGTCCTGAAGCAGATGGAATTGTCAACTTGTGACAGTAACTTTGCATGCAGGTGCTTTATTTCTTTCCCTTGATAGAATCATCCTAATTTATTAGGAGAGATAACACATTAAATAGAATAAAAAACATAGAGTCTAAAATGATGTAAAACTCTGGGGTGAAATTGTCTACCATGGGGGGTAATTGACTACCATTTTCATTGGGAAAATAAAATAAAAATGACTGAAGGCATAAAAATCACTGCAAATATTGTCAAATCACTATGTCCAGAAACTCAGAATTCCAATCGTCTTTGTTACAGGAGCCTATGACTGATGTTACAGAACAGCATTTTCAGGAATGATGTGGGAACGCAGGCTGCCAAATCCAGCTATGTATGTCTTCCTTTCTTTTCTCATCCTCCTCCCCACCTAATTAACTCTTTAGATTTACTCAAACATTTAGAGGGAAGTCACAGGAAGGTTGGGCTTAATTCCTGCTTCTTCAGGCAGGTAGATCTTCCATGTTGTAGATAGCTGTGTTTATCTCATCTAGGCAGTGCCTGGCACTCTTTCTCAAGCTCTTGCAGGTTTTTGCATAAAACAAATTCTCAAGATGAAGGCTAGAAATATGCAAAGAGAATTTGGCTTTTCCATAAGGTTTAATGGAAGGTGAATTTTGCCAAGGTTCAAAAATCATTGACAAGTAATCAAAGTCAGTAAGTTTTTACAAGGCAGATTCCAAGACCCATCTTAGTGAGGCAGATGGCTGAATTCCCCTGAAGTCTACAGCTACAGGAATTATTATTTCTACTCTTAAAAATAAGACCTATTGAAAGAATTACAGCAAGGACTGCAAATATAAAACAAAACTTGGATACGAATTCAGCATCAAAGTTAGCATGCACTAGTTCATACACTCCTGACATTTAGGCAAGTATTTGCACTTAATTTTGGATGAAATGAACTAAAACCCTTTCCGAAGACTACAGCTTGCTATTTATTTTCTTACATTTCTTACGGCATGGGAAAAACCCAAGAATTTTAATTTGCAATATTTCTAACTCAATTGAGAGCAAGAACCGATTAAAAACTCACAAATGGTTTCCCATGAACTTTTGGACTGAAGAGCTGGATAAATTTAGATTCTTGGAAAAAAAAAAGACTTCAAAATGTTGTGACCAAGTTTTTAGAAATGGATGCTTTGTCTGTATCAGAAAACACTGAAGAAAGTTCTATGGTTCCACATTTCAGAAGTTCTGTGGATCCATGTGTCTGCAACAAATCAACATATGAAGATGTACTTCTGCTCCCTTTAGATCAGATGATCAGATAGACGTAAGCTGTTATGGAATTGGTGGAAATGTATGTAGAATGGTTTTAAGACTATGAAGATTGATATAATTGGTGAAAATCTGTTACAAGCAAGGTTAGAGCCACTGTGAGATCATAGATCTTTTAAGATCATAGATCATAGATCTTTAGAAGATCACAGATCTTTTAAAATATAAAGTAAGTAATTTTTCAAGATGTTAGTACTAAATACTGGTGATTTTCTTCAGGATTCCTGATGGTAAGTCCAACCACTTTTGGGATTAAATCTCAGTCCACTGACACAGGTTGATCTAGTTTATGTCAAAGGCATATAGAATCAGGCAGTATAGTTTTGTATTGCATCGAGTCTTCTTTTTGATAACAAATGAAATTCCTTGATTAGACTAATTACTGATTTTTCGCTCCTATATTGCATTAGGAAATACTTCTTTACAGAAAGGGTAGTTAAACACTGGACTAGGCTCCCCAGGGGGGTGGCTGAGTCACCGTCCCTGGATGTGTTTAAGAGTCATTTGGATGTGGTGCTCAGAGATATGATTTAGCGGAGGGTTGTTAGAGTTAAGGTACTATGGTTAGGCTGTGGTTGGACTTGATGATCTTCGAAGTCTTTTCCAACCTGGGTAATTCTATGATTTTATGATTCTATGATTTAGAGGAATAAAAGAATAAAAGAATTTCTGAGTATAAGATATGCTTCTCATTTAATATTCCCTTTCACATTGGATTCAGTAATTAGTCAGTGCTATATTCCAGAGTCTACAGACCATCATGAACACTTAGATTAGACAATCCTTATTTTTCCTGAAGCAAAGTCAGTCCAGGAAACTGAATTTACATAAACACTTAGAAGATTTTATACATAAAATATACACATTAAATCTTTTTATTTGCAAGTTCATAAATTCATTTACAGTTTCATGGGAGCAGACACTTGAGATGAGTTAACAACCTGTAACAATCCTATACAAAGGCCACTGTGCTGGCTGAAAGAACAGCTAGCATTCTGGAAATAATTACTGAAGTACTACAGCACAATTCTGCTACTGGATGCTTCAGCTTCTACTGGATAACTGAAGTGCATTTTTTTCCATGTGGAATATCTAGCTTCAGTGTCTGTATTTAGAATGAAGTTGAAATCTGAGAGCTACAGTGCTACATACATTACTAATACTACATACATTCTACAAAAATATCTTCTTACCAGGAATTTGTTCATAATTTATCCTATGTTACTGCTTCCTTAAAGATAAACAAGATCAAATATCAAATATTAAAAAAGAAAACAAAACAAAAAACCTTAAATGAGAAGAAGCAGGAAGTATTATATAAGTTCATTTGTGAACTAGAAGGGTGTTCTTTGTTGTGTTTTCCATATGCAAAACAAGTTCCTGTAGGAATCAATTGACATGAAGCTGTATCTTTTTCTGGCAGGTACTAATCATGCATTTTATTAAATAAACTTCTAGAAGTGCTTAAATTCTTCAAAGATGAGGGCAATATAGGGGAAATTGTTAGAGAAGGTGAACTGCTTAGCTGGTACTGAGCTGTTTGAAAGAAAGATATTTGTATGTTTAACAATGGCAAACACCAGGGATCAGAGGTAAAGTAGTTACTATGGAAAACTGCAATGCTAGAAGTACTTTTAATATCAAGTAAAGGTAAATTCTATGCCATACCTGCAAAAAAGTATCTGCTTTTTTAGTAAAAGTGAAGAACTCCAACTCAGACAAGTTGATGCAGATTTCAGAATATTTATTACAGAAAGATACATATCTGTTTTTAAAATGTTTGTAACTTTTTCCTTATTTGAAAAATAAAAGTATATAGCATAACAGAATTGAAACTAGACACAAATGGGAATACTTTTTATACAGCAACTTGACTCAAAAGTGAAACTTCACCATAAATTGACCATCACCTAATGTTTACTTAAGAAATAAGCTTAAGGGAAAGCTAAGGCCATTAAATACATTTCAGTGTTATGCTGGAATAGTCTTGATCAAGAACCTCATTTAGCTAAAATCTGAAAAGTTAAAACATATGTTTCAGTGTAGATTTGTTGTTGCTTCAACACTTTCTTCTATATAGGCTTAGTCATTACTTATGGCAACATAATTGGCTGGAAAGATGCCTGTTTGTCCTCCTATTCTTCCTTCCCACCAATCAAACTGTGAACCTGTTTTGGTTGTGACTATGATTTTGTCTCCAGCTTTGAAAGTCAAGTCACCTGGCTGTTGTCCTTCAAATGAATAAAGTGCTGTCACTTCTACTGGATTGCTTGCAGAGTTACCTGAAGTGAAAGAAATCAAATCAAATAAAAATTACTAAATTGCACAGACAGCAAATCCCTTAATAAAATATTCTTCAAAGGCAGTAAAAAACAGTAACAAAGATATCAGAATAATTTATCTAAAATGTATAAGCTGCAAGTGAAAAAAACCCTTGGTTACCCCTATTCTTAGTAAGGGAAAATGGGATTCCAGTCTATCAGCACAACTTAGTTCATGAAAGAGCATTATGCACTAAATAAAGATCAGCAGTTTTCTCTGCATGATTCAAACAAAGAGAAAAGAGACAATGGGAACAAAAGTGGCGCATTGGAAAAAGTTCAAATAATTCCTGACCATGTGCTCAACGTAACAACTTCAGGTTTTTGTTTAGTTTTAGTATGTGTTCCCTGTGACAGTTTCTTGACAAAATGTGCAAACTTAAAGCAGGGACTTCAATTTTTTAATCAATTTTCAGGATACAGAACAGTAAAACTGAAAGTATTCATCGCACATCTCTTCTCCTTCCATACAGTATTTAGGATTTTAGTATATCTAGCACGTTGTAAAAAAACCCACAAAATATGCTAGCAGAAAGAATGGATGTCCTGGAAGTGAGTTGGCTTGCACAGTGGTATTTTAGACCAATTATACACATGGTTTTTATTTTCCTGTAACTCCTTCAGTTCTTGGTGTTGGAATCATGTCATGAAACTTTTGATCTAGTTTGGAAGTCATCCATCATTATCCAGTCTTCATTCATTTGAAAACTTTTAGGCAATTTCTCAACATTTCATACTATTGAACCTGTAGTATAAGTGAACATCTTCAATTTGGTAATATTTATTTGCTTTCTATTCCTTTACTGCATGAACTGTAGGAGACAGTCACATTGGTTTAATATTGAATAACTTTAATCACTGGCCTTATCATATCCCAAAGTGAAAATAAGTACCCAAGGGGTATAATGGAAGACTAGTTAAGAGGAAATGATAAAGACCTCTACACAGCCATGTGGAAATAATTCAGGACATGCTGTTTATATGGACATGGTGGCTGCACAAATGGTCAAACATGCAAAATTAAAGGTATTTATCATTAGCTGTCTCTGCATGTAATGTTTCTTGCCAAAACTCTACTGCAAAAGTAGAAACCCATGCTCCTCTTAGACTACAAATTTCAAGTATAGAGCTGGAAAGGATTACGAGAGACGTACCACTACATTTCTTTTGTGTCAGTCTGTCCTCAGCAATCAATACCCTCACAATCGTTTTTCTGGTTGCTTTTACCAATTCAAAAGAAAGGAAAAATTCCCACTCCAAACACAAACTTTCTCCCTCAAAAAAGTGAGAAAGAAAAGGAGAAGATGAGGATAACAAATGTATGTGCAAAGAGCATAGCTATTTTTTCCATTTTGCTGATATACAAGAGCTGCTTTGAAAGTAATGCCTCCACATGTGTATCCTTCCATACATGCAGAAACCTGAAAGCACCACAACTCTTTATGAGCACTGATTTCCAAGTCCTTGCCCCATTTGCTACCTTATTAAGCTTTATTACTGTCATATCAATATCCTATCTATCTATCTATCTATCTATCTATCTATCTATCTATCTATCTATCTATCTAATCTATCTATCTATCATATCAATATTATAATATTCCCTACCAGCTCATTCTCATTTTTCTCAACAAGATTTTAATCTCTGTGCTTTATTTATGCATGTCAGTACTGTAAACCACATATAATACATACTTACTGTCTTCAGATTGTGGCATCTTGTACCTCATATTTATACGGGGCATTCTAACAAAGGGGTATCTTCAGTGAATGCAGTATTATGAAATCTGCCATGTGTTATAAGGGGGAACTGTTTCATGTTCTTGTCTCCACACTGAAGTTTTACATAATCTCTGGTAAATATTTAGTATACTGTATTACAAAAGAGAGTATTACAATATAGAGAAATTCTATGGATGAGAAAGCATGACTTTTTCAGACTCCACTGATATTGATTTTTAGAGCATACTGCCAAAATCTAAATTGTTTTAAATGAAATTGTTACAGACACACTTGAGGGATACAAATACTGAAATCACATTTGCAGCTCACACAAGATGGTGCTACAGTGCTACACACAGAGTATGATACTGAAATCACTGAGATTTATGAGTACGCATAATGAATTACATTGTGGAAATTCCTTAATTAACAGTATCTGAGTACACACAGCACCCTTCTACGAGCACAGTGGTCAAAATGGAACTACATAAATTTTGGTTGAAGATCTGTTACTGCAGTAGCCAGCACAGATATCTATTGTTGTTTTAATAGGACAGGGACACGGACTATGTTTATACTAATTAGCTAAAGACTGCAAGAGCATTTGACATTGAGGCCAGCTAGCATAGACCAGACACACACATAACAGTAAATGCTAGAGCCACATCCAATCTACAGTCTTCTAGACTAACGTAACTCCTCAATGGCATCCATTAATTCTCTGGGAAAGTGCTAGGTGAGAATAATGTGAAGGAACTTTCAAAGAACATAACCATATTGGTAACTGAGTTATAGTGCTTGTACCAGCACTGTTCAATTTACTACTAGGTACGGATATTAATTTCACATTCTAATTCATATGTTATCACGTCTGAATGTCTGATGCCAAACAATTTGCAGAATTATACTAAAAATGTAAAATGCTGCTTTTGGCCACTGACACAGTCATAAAACTGATGTAACTTTCATGTGTTTGAGGTTAGTGGTGAGCTTGCTAGACATCCAACTTGAAAAGTTAGCTAATTATTAGAACTACAGAGCTAGCAGGATCTATGTGAGTTATGCGTGCACCTGTACAATAGCACCCATAAGTGAATTAACACAAACTATTTATGCTGGTTTTGAATTCACCTAAACCACAGTAAGGGAACTTGCAAAATAAAAGCCCTATGACTCAACTGTCATTCCAGACCAGTCAACTGATCAAGGATACTGATGACTGAGAGAGTACTGACTGAGATCATGTAAAAGGATCTAGGCAGATGCAAACATCTATGCTTTGAAAAACAACTATATCGAGAGTCACAAATATTTGTTACCACTAGTATATAGTGTTCGCAGGGACTGAAAGCCTCAGTTATTGCTTGTGAATTTAGGATGAGAGCTTTAACAGTGAACAGATGCAAATTTTAATGGTCTACCTATTATGGAACATATTGGGCTTTTATTAAAAAGGATTATTATTGAGTTTATAACTAAAGTTCATGAAAAAAATACAAAGTAGGCTGAAGAAACGGGTTAATTTTTTGGTCCTGCAAATGTTTGAGTAAAAAATCAAAACTGGTGCCAGCAGCAATGAAGATTTAAGTGGTTTAGTGGCCATCTTTAGCAAATGACTTAGAGAACAACATCTGCTAAGATATAATTTTAAGTGTATATAGGGTGTGTATACATAGAGTGAACACACCAAACTGCCTGTATGATGCTTGTCCAAACTACCATATTGAAAAGGAAGATTATCAACAGTTCCCAAATGGATATGTTAAAGAGTAAAATGATTAATTAATTTGATTCAACAGCAACAGAAAATCTCCACAAGGACTTTTAAAACAAAGAAGTCACCTTGAGAAGTACAAAAGCAACAAGAAAATTTGAAATAACATGAAGAGAGTTTGGACTGGAAACTGCAGTAGTCAAAATTCAACTCGATTCCAGTAGAAGCCACCTTGTTGGCATCAACTCTGTTCAGGCCAGATTAAGCAGCCTTGTCATTGATGATGTGACTATCCTGCATTCATCCATGGGGTGACAGCATAGGCTGCAACTAGTAAAGGTGTATCACTTTGTGCACACTTGGCTCTGTGATGGGGCTTTCTTGCTGACTTACATATCAGTAGGTAGTAGGGGCCTGCACAAACACACAAGTGGAATACCCACATCTCCAACAGGAGGTGTAGGGAACATGCACTTATATACTTTATGTGCATGCACTCCTGTAAGTGCAATTAAGAATTTGGAGGGTTAGTCATAAAAGAGCATTTAGGACTTTGAGGTGTTCATTAATATATTGCGGTTGTATAATGTTGTAGTTCACTTGCTACAATGCTGCTGTAATGCTAACACTGATCATGTATTACCAGCAATCTGTCATTAATGAATTAATAGACCTCTTTGATTGTGGTTTTGATTTGAGCTATATTAACTGAGCAGTCTTTCTCTGTGACAGTTCTTGCATGTGACTGTGCTCACAATGAAGATTAATGTTCAAACTGAATGGCTCATGGCCATTGCTGAGCTTTAACTAATAACTTTAATTAAAGAACTTGATTTAACTGTTGGCCTAGTAAGGCGGACAAGTATGCACTGCGGTAATAAAGCTAGGCTGAGAGTGTAATTCTAATTAAAACGCTAAGCTCACTAAAAGTCCTGTGAGAAGCCAAGATGGTTATTCTTTCTGCAGAAATAAATCAATTTACCTAGGACTGAAAGGGTGACTGGGCTACTGGTAGAGCTAAGATTAGGTCAGAGTTTAATAAAGTCAGAGCCAATAAAAGTAAGGGTGCACTAGTGGATAAGCAACATCAAGAATGAGATGAGGCGTTGTATTTCTGGTTTTGATGTGCTCATAACACTCAGAACAAGATTTGGATCCTTACATAAATAGAGAGTAGGAGCAGCAAATTAATTTGCTGTTTTTAATCTGAGTTAAATATGTTACAGCATCACAGTCAAAGCTTTAAAGGAGGAATGTGAATTCAGTTACAGGTTAGCAACAGTTATTACATTTTCACATTAATTGTTTATAAGGGCTTAATAGGACTAATTCTTACAGTGATTATTGCTGCCCCTTCTTCATATTTTGAGAATTAAGGCATACTAAGCAATATTTTGGATAGGAATTAGGAACAACAAGCATCAGAGGCACATTTTCTGTTGGATCCAGCAAATTCCTTTAGAACGCAGAGAATACGGTGTGGGAAAAGAAATATCCCATAGTAAATTCTGAGGGCAATACAGTCACTGCTAATGACAGGGATAACTTATAAATTAGAGTTAGGGCACAGGTCAGTAGAAACTAAAGACCTAAAATTTTGACCTAAGGAATGCAGCAACACTGGGCTATAATGAGGTGTGAAGATAGACAGATAAATGACTTAAGTTTGAATTAGCAGGTGAACCACTAAGTTCAGTCTGTAGTGTACACAAGAACAAGATCAAAGCTGGATCTGCCAGGGGTGTTCTTTCACTTCTGTTTGAGCTCAAATACATTCTTAACTTAAAGGAGGATGATACAGGAAAAGTGACAGGGAAGGAAATTAACTTTGAAGTAAGAACTCAATCTAGATGAGAGTAAAGGAATATTGAATTTGCAAAGGTCAGAGAGAAGGATATTGCAACAATTGAATCATAACAGGACAAAAGTCTGGACAAAAGTGGAGACGGAAAGAAAAGGCTGCATCTTTGAAATGGTATTCAGAGAACAACCTATAGGAAGGTGAGAACAGCTCTGTAGCAACCAGTGACAGTTTCAAATTCTATTTTAAAATTTTCAGCTTGAATTTGTAACTAGTTAACAAATAAATGATACAATAAAGCAAAAAGAGATGGATCTGGAAAAGGCTGTTGTGAGATTTTTGCACAAAACAGAATCTAACAATTGAAAATGGATGGAGTAGGTAACTGGTTGGGAAATTGTAAGGAGGATCTCTCAGACACTGGAACTATAGATGTAAAGGCAATTACAGACACAGTCATAGAATAGAATATAAAAAGCATCGACATTACAAAGAAAACATGCGATCATGTCGATGTCTAATAAATGCTTATAAAGGGGTCACTGGGGACTTGTAAGTAGCAGTTATATTTACAGCAGAGAACAGGCGGTACAAAACACTTCTGAAATATCAAGGAATCACTTGGGACATCTTACCCTTCCCAGGTCAAAATCATACCAGGGACCTGCTAACATCAGGATAAGTGATTGGATTTCAGTGCAAAAAGCACACTCCCTAGTATTTTCAATTAGCAGCATAACTGGAGTCAATAGTTTCAGCTGGATGCAGGAGAAACTGCTTTAAAGAGAGTCCAGCATAATACTGAAGAATTCCAAATAGAAACATAAAAGATTAGGTAACAACAGTATAGTCAGCAATGCATCTTATTAGAGATCCAGAGGGATGAGATTAATTTAGCTGCACGCTCCCAGTTTCTGAGGCTCAGGCTATCATTGCCAGACGTTAAATCTCCTTTTGGCCTCTCTTTTTACCCCCAGTAACTCCTCAGAGAGGCTATTTCAGAGCCCTGCTCCCCCAGAGGGTAAGAACTTCCTCGTGTTCAGCTTCAAATAATTCACTACTGGTTACATACTTCTTTTTGCCAACATTAGACTTTGGCTAACAGTTTTCTTTCTTGTTTTTTGCCCTCATGCTTTTTTTAATCCTTTTTTGTTGTTGTTGTGTTTTACAACAATCTCCAAATTGTTACAGTAAAAATAATTTAGCAACCTTCTATCTCTGACTTCTTGCTTTCACTGTACTTACTTTTCTCTGCATCTGTTCCATTTACCTTAATGCTTCAAGACAATGAGTAAATAGAATATTCCACATAAAGTGAATTCCAAATGTAAGTGTCATTTCCCTACCTCCATAGTAAGACGCCTGTAGGTAACTGACTGTTCTACCATTAAGAGCACAGTGATGACAGAACTGAATGAACACAGCAAGATTTTGTGGAGATCATACATTTATTTTTGAATGTGAAAGTAAAAAAAAATAAATAAAAAAATGAGATGAATCAGCACAGAAGACTGTCAGAACTGATCTTCTGATTAAGGGATAGAGTTATGAATGAAGAAATCAGCGAAGCAAAAAGAGGAAAGGCATGGACAGCAGAGAGAACTGAAGGAACTGGAAGCCACAAACAGCTGAGACAAGAATGAGAGAAGCATTAGCAACAAAGAAAGATAGGGAAGGCTGAGTTAAGTCAAGGCTACAGAACAATACAGATAAACAACACAACACAGAGGTAAGGGATCAAATGTTTCTGAAAGAACGATATTACACAGCTAACAACGAAGACTGAGAGAAAAGAAAAGAAAAGAAGAAGGATGTGGCATAGTTTAAATAAACTTCAACATACAGCTATAGATCCTGAATGCCAGTGGTATATTCCACATACCAGAACTCTGAAACTAGAGCCATATAACATAATACAATGTTGAACACAAACAACTTATTAGTTTGATGATCATTAATCCAAAAATGTCACCAGTTCCATAAACTATTTTAACAGTAGTAAGTTTCAAAACAGGAGCTGCTACACAGAATAATGAGACCTGCTCCAGGGTTACAGAAGAGGAAAAAAAAGGAAGATAACCCTAAGGCTGGGGAGATGCAAGATTAACAATAGAACGGAAAACATATCCACAATTAGGGCCTTTTTATCTGCACTCCGACCATAAGAAGAAATACCAGCACACGAATTAAATGGCGAAGCTACTCCAAAGAGAGAAAGACGACAGGCCTAAAACTAACTTGTTGATATTACATTAGAAAATAATTAAAAGCAGAATTAATCAGGAAACCAAAGAACTAATTATGCTGGACCACCAATATGGACAGAGACACAGGAATGCCCACTGTATGATAAAATGCTCTCTCTTTTCTCCAAAGAGTGATGAAGCTGAAACTAGGTATAGTGATAAGGCATTTTTTTCAGGATCAGAAGGAAAATCTCAGCCTTTGGTTATACATGATTATAACAGAATGGCTTATGTTGGAAGGGACCTTAAATATCTTCTAGTTCCAGCCCCTCTGTGTTTTGGTTACCACCCACCAGATCAGGCTGCCCAGAGCCCCATACAACCTGACCTTGGACACCCACAGGGATGGGGGATCCACAGCTTTACTGGGAAATCTGTTTCAGTGCCTCACCACTCCTTTTGTAAAGAATTTCCTCCATCTAATCTAAATCTCTCCTCTTTTAGTTTAAAACCATTCCCTATCACTAACTATCTACATATGTAAAATGTTGGTCTCCTTCCTGCTTATAAGCTCCCTTTAACTACTGGAAGCCTACCAAGATGTGTTCCCAGAGACTCCTCCAGGCTGAAGAAGCTCAGCTCCCTCAGCCTTTCTTTGTAGGAGAAATATTCCAACCCTCTGATCATTTTTGTGGCTCTCCTCTGCACCCAATCCAACAGTTATACAACGGTTTTGTGCTGGGTGCTCTAGGCCTGGATGCAATCTGTCTTTTGATGTAGCCCAGAGTACAGCCAGCCTTTCAGGCTCCAAGCAAACACTACTGGCTTACATCAAGCTTTTCATATACCTTTAGTCTTGGTTTTAATTAAAACATCACCTCTGAAAACAAAGTTATGCCCTGTAGTGATTTTGGTGAAAAGTGCCAGGGCAAGTCTAAGAAGCATTGAAAGGGATCGGAACATGTGTGTAAGAATGAAATAAGGCTTAATATTGGGTTTTGAAGGAATGAGTAAGTATTCCTACATGCCAGTTTCCTGCAAGCTGTCTAGTCATCTAATTTCATGTAGCACATGCTCTACATCACCACTGAATTTTGGAATTGCTATTAAGTTAGAGCCTCAAAATGACAACGAATACAAGCTTTGAATTCAAGTTATAAAGAGTCATATTCTAATGTATTAGAAGAAAGAAATAATTAAATACAGACTTTGATGACACTCAAAAAGACAGTCTTAGATACCATTTGATTGCCTAAAATACATGCATGCATACTCCTACGTGTCCCCCTAGAAACAAAACAATGGAAACAACTTGTTTATTCCAGGAAAAATAATAAAAAAAAAAATGCACAGAATACGTCTGAAAACAGAAGATACTCTAGGATGCAAAGAAGCAAAGCTACAGAAGTATATAATTGTATGTTTATTACTGTGCATACAAAAGTCTGTTGTTACAGCGGATTTTTTCACTCAAGAGTTTACAAAACAATCAGAATTATGAAAACTGCAACAGAAAACAGTATTCTTGTATGGAAACAGAAAATGGATAGTTTAGAGTTGACATGTCTACCAGTTTGAGTATTACCTCATACTTAAAAAAATTATCTTTCATAATTCCTTTTTTAAAGGAGTGAAATAAAGGAGAAGGATTGGCTCATTTGGTTGCTAGAATGTAAACAAAGAGAAATAAAATATTGCCATGGTGAGGTTACAGAATACTGAAGCACCACTGCCTCATAATATTTACTTTATAATCACAGGCAATAATAAAAACATGACAGATACAGTATATTATTTCACATGACTTTTGGAAAAGTGTCATCTTGAATTAAGAAATTTTTAAGTATAGTTGACTGGATGTGCATGCTTCATAACTTTTTATGGATGTAGAAGTTTGGTGCAGCTAATAGTCCATCCTTTGATAATACATCTCTAAGGCTTTGCAATTCATAACAACTACTGTTTAAGTAATGTCACCATAACCTATAAGTGATGTTTGGTTTATGTTCATAGCTAGGTAGCACAAAAGCTAAGTTAGCTTCCTAAGTTATCTAGCTTAGAATATCACGGTTAGAAGAAAGGAAGCACTTTGTTGAGTTTCTTTGCTAAGATTTACTATATCAGATAATGATAATTCTCTGGATTTAATACAAAGCACAGTGAATGACAGGTGATAGGTTGAATGCAGAAGCATCCTTGAAATGTGAGAATTCCTCTATGCTTAAAGACAAAATGGAAGCGAAGTATAAAATACTGAAAGGGGAGATATAACAAAGTGCAATACAAGTTGCTGCACAGAGTTAAAGAGGACCTTTGAGGCTCTTTTGTCCCGACTTTGAGCCATGACAACTAGATGTCACAGCTTTCTTCTTGCGAGACAAAATGAAGTATCAAATGGAGGGGCAGCAAAAGAAAGCAAAGCAGAAGCATTGAATCACAGAATCATAGAATGGTCTGGGTTGAAAAGGACCTCAAAAATCCTCTAGTTTCAACTCCCCTGCTATGTGCAGGGTCACCAATCACCAAACCAGGCTGCCCAGAGCCACATCCAGCCTGGCCTTGAATGCCTCCAGAGATGGGGCATCCATAACTTCTTTGGGCAACATGTCCCAGTGTGTCACTGCCATCTGTGTGAAAAACATACTGTAGAATGTTGCACACTGGGATGCTCTGAAGAAATTCACTTTTCAGATTCTGTCTGGTAACAAAGCATTCCATGTGTTAATGTCCACTTACAAAAGTGTCTCTGCGAAACACTCATTCACAAAGCAAAACTGTAGCACAACTGTATCTTAAATGCAACAGATCAAGAAAACAATTATTTCAGTTATTGAAACATACCAGTACACATTAGTTCCTTTTTCAACTTATTGCAATTTTCTGCATTTAGACCACCTCTCTAAGACTTTAACATGAGAAGAAAAGCTGAGCTTCTAGAGCAGAACAAACACAGAAAAAATTGTTTCTTGACAAATTATAATCGAGCATTTGTTCCAGGCATAGATAGGAGCTAAATGCTGGAAGTCAGGAGTATCACAAATGAAATTTCAAGTGTCCAATCTACATTAAAGTTCTTTTTTTTGTTTTGGATTTTTGTTTGTTTGTTTGTTTTAATTTTCTTAAATGTAGAGTAAGCACAAAAACCCTCAGCACACACAAAACAAGAACCTCGTATCTTGAGATCTCACTGAACAGATGCTTGAGAAGGCCTAAATATGCACAGTAGAACTGACATTTTATATCTACAGGTACTAAGCTGCTATAATCAGATATAAGCATAAGTCTTCCCATACAGATACTTGAAGTATGTCATATGCCATCACTGATCCAATTAATTTCCAACAATGCTCATCTGATGAAAGGTCAGGAGACATGATATTCAGCAAATCACTCTCAGAACAAATATTCTCTTGTCTTAGCTGTTGTTTTACCTCAAACTGTGACCTCCTTTACGTAAACAAAAATAGTTACCTTTCTCTATGCTTTAATAAAAAAAACGTAAGATTCTCATAGTATTTTAATTCAATGATGAAATTTGAAAACCTTTCATGTCCACAGAAGCATTTATTTGTGCCATCAGTTACACAAATACTTTCTGAAGAGGGAAGGCAGGCGTTTCTCTGCCTCGTTCTAGTACTTGTAGACAAAGAAATGACTCCGATCTAGAAGACACAACATCTGTTTTATTATAGCAGCTGTAGATTTAAGGCAATTTCAAGAAGATCAAGATAGCTTAGATAATAGCAAGGAGAATTTCTCTAGTATCCCTCATGACTAAAAGTACTCTCCAGTCCTGCAAAGGATGGCAAAACTAAACCTGAAGCCCTCATCCACTTTCACAAAACTTGTCTGAGCAAACCTTATTTTCTGAATTACTTACAGAGCCAGACATTACCTATATGACCATGTAGGTACTTTGAACAGGTTTTTGCTTTCCAGTGCTCCTTCCGGTTACAAAGCCGTCTAGTTGATTTTGGGAATAATTTAAGTATGATCTCCATCAGCACAACAACAACAAAAAAATGATGACTGGAAAAAATCATCCAGGTTCAATATTATGTGTTAAAGAGAGCACAAGGCAAAGCTAGATAGACATAACCTATAAGGTACGCTATACTCAGTTTTGCTCCAGAGACTCAAGAGATAGAAAATTCAGCAAGAGATGAAAATCTGTATGCATGGAATTGATGTATCATATCCCAACAAACCCCCCAAACACCAAAAAAAAAGCACTTAAACACTTTGATCTCTTCTACATCAGCTGGGAACAGACTATCTCAAAGCAGCAGCTTCTGTAATAGCACCAGTTTGCACCACATGTAACAAATAAAATCAATGGTTTCATTGGTAGTTGAAGAAAACCTGACTATATTTAAAGTTTAAGTTACTATGCAAATTAAGCTCATTCAATATAAAACACAGTTCACTGTTTTTGAGTTTCTGGCCTGCTAGGGAACATGCTGGCTCATCATCTTCCTCTGCTGATGGAATGTTTCTATCTTTGTTTCAGCACACTCAGCTTTTGCATGAAAGAAGTGCCTTTTTTGTCAAGCATCTGTGGATATATTTGATATTTAGGATATAAAAAAAATAAATCAAAAAAAGAGTCAATTCCATAACAGTATTTTTGCTGATTACTTCTCAGATTTTTTTTTTTTGCCTTTTCAAAAAACATTCAAATTTTCATTCAAACTAAAATGGTAAAATAAATGATATCAATGTCAAGGGCTTTTACTATGTTCAAGATTATATTAATGCAAATGACACCTTTGCTGAAATCGTACAGCAAAAGATCACAGAATCGTAGTGGTTGGAAGGGACCTCTAGACAACAGCAAGTTCAACTCCTTGCTAAAGCAGGTTCCCTACAGTGGGTCATACAGGAAAAGTGTGCAGATGGGTCATGAATATCTCCAAAGAGACTCCACTCAGCCTGTTCTGGTGTCCAATCAATGTGACTGCAAAGATCCTCTTTGTATTAGTCTGGAATTTCCTGAGTTTCAGTTTCTGTTAGTTACCTCTTGTTCTGTTGTTGTTTGCCACTGAAAAGAGTCTGTTCCCATTGACTTTACTCCTGCACTTTAGATATTTATAAACAGTTATGTGATGAGATGCAATGCTAGGTATAACCATCATATTCTGAAAAGCACAGTGAAGAGAACTGATGAATGCTTTATTCAGGTCAGTTTGACTGTTTAGGAATGATATGCACATCTTTTATTTTGTTGACAATATTTTCCACATTTCTGCTACACACGCTGAGTGTTAACATCTCAAATAATACAGTGTCTTTTCATTTTGCTTATGAAATCTACACTGTTAGATTCAAATATTCTGCCACTGAGTTGTTAACACATTAACATTAGCACTGGTTCACACCTGATATAAAGATTATCTTCAACTTCACTCTGGAAAACAACTCACAGCTTGAAAACAAATAAAACCAACAGCAAGACCAGTTTCATTCTATGTAGTTTCTACACAGATTCTATGGTGGTTATCTCTGAAACACTGACTTCTTTGTTAATCTGACATAGAGACTTTTTTTTAGTAGTAGTAGTTTTTCAAGACTGTAGCTATCAATTCATAGAGGTACTTAAAAATCCTGCTTGGCTTCCATTAGAATTAATAAAGCAGAAGCTCCCATACTCTCTGAGGGTTTTTACACATAAATAGAAAGAATAGTACTTTAAATTTGTTTATCCTACTACTACAGCAGACCAAAATTAAGCATATATATCACAAGCATGCTCAAACATCAGCTTGCTTGTTTCAGTAGGGCTTCAGACAAAAGGCTTCAAACTATACTATTCAGTATCGTTAAGTTCATACGAACAACTTCGCATTTTAACTGCATCAAATGCTACCTAATGCAACCCTATTGCTGCTGGCTGCTTAAAAAAAAGAAAAGGAAAATAAAAAAATAATTAAAAAAAAAAGCAAAAAAGCATAAGCTACACTGAGACTTTCCTGTAATTTTTGCTCTAATTTTTATTTCTATTCATTAAATAAGTGCCATGAAAAAAATACTGCTCCCCATTCGGGTCATATTTAGCATTATAGTTCTCCACCAACGCATGCACACACATCAGGAAGACACCAATTTCATCCCAGCACTTAAGACCTCAATCTCTTGTGCCCTGCTGTATTTTGAGTTAGTTGATTATACACAGTGAGTTATTTACTTCAGTATAACCAGAAAATTCCTGTGCACTATGTTTTCCTCTCAGCTTGCCACAACGTAAGCCATAAGCAGCTCGATTATCTGACTTATTACATTCACAATAGTATGATCCTAGAAAAGTGATTCAGAGATAAAAATAGTCTAAAAAATAATTTCCTGGGATTTCCTGGTTTTTGGTTAGTATTAAGAAAGAGCTCATAATAGCAAGGAAGTTAATACCGTGGAGACCACCAGATGGATGTTTTATTATTCCAGTAACTAAATATAAACATGTCACAAGCCTTGCCATGAGGAAAACAGAAAAATAGACCAAGTTTAGCTAAAAGTCTTAAGAGTAAAAAAGAAAAAAAAGGTTACCACAGATAATTTCCAGAGGGTTGGGCCTTCATGACATTGTCTACTGACCTAGTAAACATGAACTTATGACAGATATTACATATTACGCTATGCAAAAAAATTTCTGAAACACATATCTGTTAGTCTGAGCTCTTCCAGCAGTACAAGAAAATACCAAATTCAGATATTACACACAGAAAAATGAACTGGAGACAAGAGAGATATTTGAATTTTATTATCATCAAAACTGGAGATACTACTTTCACTTTGAGGTATTTAGTATTACAATAAAATCATCCAAGCCAAAGGATTTGGTCACACATTTGTCTTGTGTTGCAGCTGTCAGGTTTTTTCTTTGTTTGTTTTTAAATCTGTGGATTTCTAAATGTGGAACTTTGTAACTGATATAAATAGTTACATGACAGATTTCTAGTTGTATTTGAGCTGGTACTAGTTTTGTTAAATCAAACAGAAGACTATCACATAAAAAAAAGCCATTGCTTCAATACACATTCAGCAAAGTAAGCCTGTTTTGAAGTTGCAATCACGGTGACAGTGATGCTCTCTTTCAGAAGCTCTAAATTGTTTCTCTACACTGTACAGAACTCAGCAATACACATAAATAGAGGTACTAATGTAGACACATCTAGAATGTTGTCGCAGTTCCACTGTTTTATCTCCTTCCTGCATTTTAACAACATCATCCTACAGAGCAGGATGCACACAGAATGGCAAGATTTTAAGTGAGATAAAAACGGAACTGTAGAGCATGCATCCAAGTACAGCAGGTAAAACAGGAGATCACAAGAAAAAAATTGATATTGTGCACAGAGAGCTGCAGAACAGATTTTGCGAAGCTTTGTATCTCAGAGGCATTCTGTTAACTCTGAACTCATTTGGCTTAATTAACATACGTGTAACTGGCCACAGAAAAGGCCACAATAAGCAAACAAAACAAATATATTTGTAAATTCCTTGACGTTTGCAATTTCCGTGGCAAAATATGCTTAATGGAGCATAAAAGTCTTTCTTAGAATTCTCACTTGACTGGTATGAGAGAAATGTTAAAGAGCAACAACAAAAGTACCATCAACCAAACCAAACAAACAAAACCACCAATGAACCAAATCCCAAACACTCAGGATATATGAGCACAAGTTTTCATGATTTTTTTTTAAGCAAATCATATGACTACTTGAAAGTTGTAAACTGTATAATTGCTTTTTCCTAATTATGGTAAAATAATTATTCTGTTACAAATGGATGCACTTCTGTTAGTAGAAAAAAATATATATATTCTTAAAGCATAGCAACAACAAACCCACTGTTAATAAACATTCCTGAAATGGAACACATTACTGAGCACAGGCAGAACAAAATGCTAAGCAAGTATGCACTCTGAAGGTCAGAGAATTCACACCTCCGAACTGTTTCATACTACTTATGATGACTACAAAAGAGCAGTGAAGGAACAGTGTTTAGGTTTTTGCTGTTGTCTTAAGGAAAATGAATTAATACTCTCATCTCCAAGTCCTATCTCAATAGTTTCCTGATCGTTTCAACATCTTGGCCAATTTAAGTGATTTTCTTCCATACATGTGAACCAGTCTTTGTTTCAGATTAGCCGAGATGAAAAAAAGTGACAAAAATACTGACTTCTGATCCTGAACAAATTGCCTGTTATTTATTTAGATCTTGCCAAAATTTCCTGCTTCTACCAGTTCAGTTGGAAAATGGCTGCAATGTTTTAGAATTGTATAGTATTCAGCAACCTGTTTGGATGACAGCCAGATAAAGTAAGAAACCATTCATTTACAGTTTTGATTGCCTGCTGTTCTGTGGCATAAAGCCAAATAGAAATAATAAGCAAACAATGCACTATAAAAAGAATCTAACATCTAGAATTAGATATCATTCAAGTGTGATGAGCTAACAACCTTAAGTTTCATAAAAAATAAAAAATAAAGTCATTATAAAATAATTTGTGTCCTGATTCTACAACACACAAGTAGTCCCCTGAAGAGCCATTGAGTCATTTAGATTACAGATATGGTACAGAACTCTACGGAAATCTTCTACCCAGATAACCTGAGCTACATCATGCTTATAAAACGTGGAAGGACCAGTCAGCCCGTTTATTATTTGTACGTAACATACATGGTACAAGCAGTAACATTAAGTTACAAGTTCCTTATGCTACAAGGGTAGGAGTAATGAACTTCCATAGACATGACCAAATCTAATTCAGTCAAACAGTTTAAAAGAAAAACAACAAACCCAAACCACCTCAAGCAATAAAAACAAAATAAAAGCCACATCTCTATTCCTCAACTCCACTGAATCACAATCTCAGCAATTCCAGAATTGCAAGAGGTTTCTGCAAATTAATATTCCTCTTTAAATAAAATGTGTGATATTTCCAAGTGCACAGAAAATTTTAAAGAGTTTCTGAATCTCATTTTCCAACTAAATGCATTAACTTAAGTGTTATTAAGTTACATGAAAACACTCTACTTGCATCTCAGTCAAGTATCACGCTATCAGTTTAGAAAAAACATGTTTTTCATCTCACATTCTTCTTGCGTTTGAAATAAGCAATGTAATACAACCTTTTTAGATAATTCAGAACCACATAAAATATAATTAAAAATGTCTGATCTGCAAGTCTAGCTCCTCTTATATTTAATGAGATGGATGAATGTATCAGCCTTTCTTCCACTTTCCTAACTGTTGAAAAGACAAAATTTCTGACCAGCACACCCTTCATAGCCACCCTCTTCCCTAACCCCAAAAAGGAAAAATGAGAAGGCACCTCCCTTACTATATCACGACACAGAGAAGTCTGTTGCTCATTATCAAAACCTAACCCTGAACTAGCTATTATGCCTACAATGAAGCTTCCCAAAGATTAGTTCTATGCACTCTTCCATTTTGTTGGCCAGAAGACCACTTTTTTCTTTTCTTCTGGATGACAGTAACTGAGGATTCTTTTTCTGGGAAAAACAATATTTTTTTTCTCTGGGAAAAGTTTTACAGTTTTTTGTTCTCAGAAGGACTTTAAGGATTTGCAGAAATAAATCAATGGCTCAGCCTAAGTTCCTCTCTGTCAGTCCCATCAACACATACATACTCCAATAGCACGTATGGAGAATAGATAGGAGGGAAGATTATGAAGACAATAACACATAATTGACCTCATTTTTAGTGAAAGATCTGTACTTACATGAATTGAGAGATTAAAAATACAATCAAGATTTTGGCCTTCAGACAAGAAAGGATAAGCACTGTGTTAAGTGACAACACTCTGCCTGAGTTAGAATCTTCTGTGATCAATTGTTTCACTTTATTTTCTATTGGTGTATGAAATATGTGAAAACATGTACATACCCATACACACACACACACACACACACACTTGTAATACAAAATGTTACAGCCTTGCTTTTTATCCCAGCACAAAACCAAAAACATTTAATTATTAACAGGACAATATATTCTATCAAGCAACCTGTCTCATGGACTTTCAAATAGTTAACAGCCTTTTCTCTGTGCAAGATAGGATTTTTGATGGGAGAGACCACTATGGCATTTACATGAACATAACCAGTTCAATCATAACATTTTTCCTAATGAATCACAAGTTTCCAGTTGATGGGCCCCAAAAGAGTTACACCGCAAATACTACAGAGTAAGATTCTCTGTCAGAGCTCAGACTGCTCCTGCTTTAAAGTTAAGAGAGCTAAAACACAACAATGAACAAGTAATATCTCTGCATTATACGAAAGAGCTATCTCACAAAAACCTCAAGGACTATAACTGCAAGAGAAATTACGCATATGCAAGCATAATCATACATGACCTGTGGAAGTGCTTCTTAATTAAAACAGGAGTTATATTACCTTCAATAAGAGTTTGGGCACAAACTTGTTATATCAGCTTTCTTTATCACTTTAGTTAGGTGGCAGTGTAAAATAGCTTCGCTATTTTCAATGTAGTATTTCTCAAGGTCACTGAATAAAGCAAAATAACTCTTTCTGCAGCACTTATTTTTGTTGGAATATAAAGCCACGGAATAAGATACACATTAATGAAATATTCTCAGTAGACCGTATGCAACGAAATATCATTTTAACTCATGGATAATAAAGAAATGGGCAAACGTTGATAGATGTCTTCCAAAGTACTTTCAGGACATTTCAGATTTCATATTGCCAATATACACTATAAATAAAATGTGTAGCTCAGTACTTACTCAGAGAGGCATAATCACTTGGAAGTTCAGGATAAAGCTTGTTTGAGTTCTTTTTAGCTGAAAGGTAAATTTAAGCAGCAAGTTATATGATACATCAACATACGCTGCTATACTTCATACACGCGTTCTCTAAGACATGTTCAATAGTTCACAAATTACTGCTGTTATCTAAGGAGTGATACAGGACAAAGAAATAAGGACTTTGTCTTAAATCCTGTCTTACATCCACCGGAATAAATCAAGCTAGCAACAAAACTGCATACTGACTTGTGTTCAATGTGAATATATTGGTAGACAAACTGTTAATAGAGTCAAAACTTTCCCCATTCAACTGTAAGAACTGCTTACTTAAAGATGTGACAACATAAAAGAGAACTAATATTTTAGAAGCCAGAAGTTTCCAGAATCAGGACTAGTGGTTTCTGTTAGAACCAGGACTTTTTACTTAAGAAACATCACTGAGCCAAGGACCTTCTATACATCTAATAAAAAAGCATGCTTTCTTTGAACAACTATTTGTTTTTATAACTAAACAAACACTACTTCTATTGGAAATATGTCACAGAAAATATTTTTTTAATATAACACAAGGAAACAAAAACCCCTTTACTCTTCATTGCTCATGGCACTCAGAACGAATACAAAAAGCATTATTATATAGACAGTTACTAATACAATAACTGCATAACGTTAATTAGTCTGAACTTTCTACTTCTATAAAGAGGTAAATCAATCATTATCAAAATGTTCTCTAACCTGGTGGTGTTGGCCTAACGGAAGGTTTATGTGGTTCGGGTCTTGCTGGTCTACCAGGTGGGTCATTTACCTAAGATGTACACATTTTTAAAACAAGTTTCATCAAACTGGAAACAGAATTTAACTTCATAGTCTAAAAGTGTGCCAAGTTACACTGAAAATTATCATCTCCTCTGAAATTGTATTAATACAACAAGAATGCTAAAGAACTAGTGACATATACATGACTACAGAGAAATTCACTGTGGGTTTTAAAAAGATGAAACTAAGTGATTACATATAAATATAACAGCTGAATAAAAATCTCCCATAGTTCTCAATATTATTTTAATTGTGACTGAATGGAAGACAAAAAGTAAAAAAAAAAATATTCACATCAAACCTAATATGCTCATTATTTACTTGATTACGAATAGCTTGAAGAAACTTCAACATCATCTCCAGATATGATTATGTGTTGTTCATAAAGGCATCTGTATGTTGTTTTTCTAGATGATGCAAAGCCAAACCAGCAACATTCTTGTTCAGAAAAGCTCACCAGTGGAACACAGAAAAGTTAAACACAGGAAGGCATTCCTGCCCATATCTGGGTAGTTGGAACAAAATGATCTTTAGAGCCCCTTTCTACCCAAACCATTCTATGGTTCTGTGATGATTCTGTGAGCTATCAGCTAAGTGCTACGTTTATAAGCATCCAACAGAGATCTTGTGAATGCGACAACACCAAGATTACCATTACCCTTGACTGTAAACAGTTTACAAAGAGGAAAAAGTCTATGAGAAAGAGTTGCACAAAACCTTCCTTGTCCCCTTACAGCTTTTCCTGGATTATTTCTTTGCTCTTCATTTTCATATACTTCAGTGAAGGATGCTAGAGTTTCATAAAGATCTTCTGCTTGAGCAGGAAAAGGGACATCACCCAACAAGATGGCACTAGCACGTATATCTTGCCCATAAAACCTGATATCAAAGAAAAGATGTCAGGCATTTGATCACCATTATATTTCAGTGCCTAGATAAGTCCAGCTTGTGAAAGTATTTCCTCTCCAGAGTTTTCCTACTGACCAGTTATTTTTAAAGTGCCATAACCAGTGATAAATTTTGAATGGTGAATAACTGCAACCAACTTGGATGCTGACCACCACTTTATTTCAAAATGTTTCTAGCAAGTTATATTTTGTTACTTGTCACATAGCATGCATCAGCCAGACTATTTGAAAGCCTATCATGCAATGGAATAAAGAAATACACATTACTTCAACAAAATGTTTTAATAGATTCCTTAATGACGCAATGGAATGGCAATTTTATGACAGGAGATAGCAAGAAGTAACTGATGTGCTGTCAGTAAAAATCATAGTAGTCCTGTTCCTATAAGCAGAATTAAAGTTTTTATAAAAATAGAATATACAATGCAATAGAAATCTCACAATTACTGTATTTTAATTCTTGGAATTATTTGGTTGACATTTTAGGATCTGTAGCATAGTAAAAGCATTTCAAATATTTCCACCTACTCAGATACACCTTAAGTACTTTAAATTTAATAAGCTGCACATCAAAAGTAGCACTTCAAAAACTGTTCTCTCTAATTCAGTGATACCTAAAACATACTTTTTTGTTGTTTACTTGGTTTGTTTCAAGTGATCTTAAAGGATATTTCTTATTATACAGTAAATATCTCTATAACTATGTTCTAGAACACTGAGTCTTTTAACACTTAGCTTCTAAATATGTACTTTGACAATACCTGTCATCTAAATTGAAGAAAGACTTGCCATTGAAGAAACCCTGAATTCAGCATGGAACGTTCTCCACAAGTTCTTTTTTTACCATTGAAATTATCCCATTTTATCACATCATTAATCCTTTATTGAATCCTCCAGATTCAGGGAGAACTTACTTGCGATTGGTTTCTTTCCTTTCGATTAAACAGGTTCCTTCCAGAGATACGCCTGCAAACAGTCCTCGAGATTTGCAATACGTATACACAGCAGCTGAGCTTCTCAGTGCAACATCCCCTTCTAAATTTCTGGAAAGAAAAAAATAAATACTTCATAGTCTTCAACATGGCTTCACAACATAACAACTGTTAGAATGTGTGGATAGTGACAGGACAAGGGGAAATGGTTTCAAAGACAAAGGAAGTTTAGGTTAGGTATTAGGAGGAAGTTTTTCACTCATTGGGTGTTGACACACTGGAACAGGTTGCCTAAGGAGGTTATGAATGCCCCATCCTTGGAGGCATTCAAGGCAGGGCTGGATGTGGCTCTGGGCAGCCTGGTCTGGTGGCTGGTGACCCTGCACATAGCAGGGGGTTGAAACTAGATGCGGTCCTTTTCGACCCAGGTCATTCTATGATTCTATGAACAGTGAAGGCCTTTAAGTATCAAATTTTTTTTCTGTTCATAAATACTCTATTGAATGTGCTTAACTAAGTCAAACTTAAAATTCACCTTCGGTTTTCATTTAAGACAGAAGCCAGGACAAAGTAATTAATTTTGGTAATAAGGTTTCCTCTGAAGCACTGAATAATGTCATCTCATAAGAATACTCTATATTAGACTTCCTCTTGCATTCAGAAGGCTAAAAAACTAACTAACCCAAACACAATGGTTTCAGAAGATGATTCAAAATTTCCAAGCCAGAACAATAATATAGATAAAAAAACTCCTGCTAGTTGCTTTTTTGAAATACTTGTCCAATAGCAAATTCCAAATTTTCCATAGATAGATTTGATACTGCTTAAATTTTTTTCTTAGCTCTAAAGAAATCCTTTTTATCACAGTAATCTAACTAGTTTTTGCCTCATCTACCTCTTGCAGAAGGAACTTTTTAATTCCTTTCCTTTTTCTTGTGGCCATTCATGCATTCAGAGACAGAATCGCCTCACTGTTTTCTTCTTTAGTCAGTACTTTAATCATTGCACGCAGATTATGTTTAAAAAGTTGTGATTGCATTTGTTGTAACCAGGAAATCTATCTTCCTTGATTTTATGATGCCCAAAGCATCAGAAGCATTAGAAGGCTGCAGCTAGGTGTCCCAAAGGCTTCTTTTCTCCAGGCTGAATATGCCAAGCTTCCTTAGCCTCACAGTTCACATGCTCCATGTCCCCTGCCATCTCAGTATCTCTTCACTGGAAGCACTCAAGGTTATACAGATCTTTCTTGTACTGCAGGGCCAAAACAAAACGTGATATTCTAGGCACAAGCTATGAACAGCCAACTGAAAGGGAAATAATCACTTTTCTTATCTTCTGATTACAATTCTGTGGATGCATCTCCCCATGCTGTTAGACATCTTTGTTATCATGACGCACTACTGACTAAACCTACTGTCCACCAGGATGCCACTGTCTTTCCAGTAGGTTGGCTACTCAGTCTGGCAGGCCCTGTCTACACAGTTGCTGAGGACTCACCTACCCAAGGTGTAGGACTCAGCCCTTGTCCTTGTTTAATTTCATGAGGTTTCGTGATGTAACTTTTCTCTATACAGTCTAGGTCCATCACTTTGTACTACCCTCCCTTGGTCCACATATTCATCTTATCAGAGGAACAAGCATCATCCTTTTATTTTGCTAGACATGATGACAAAACATCAGCAAAACTTTCATCATAAAAACAGAGGTATAAGGGGGGACATATTCTAAGAGAAGAAGCTGAGGCAACTGCGCTTGGTGAGACAGTGAAAGAGGGGAAAAAAAAAAAAAAGGGGACGTATCAGCAGCCTTCCAATTAAGGCAATTAAGAATATGATGCCAGGTTCTTCAAGTGGTGCATGGTGGAGAGACAAGATGTAATGGTCTTCAACTGAAGCAAGAAATGGTTTGACTGGATGTATAACAACTTTTCACTGAGTAGTGGAACATATGGCCCAGCGAGGCTAAGCAGAGGTTTTCATGATCCATTTGGAATAAAGGCATGAGCAACCTAATCTGCAGTCATAACAAACTTTGCTTTGAGCAGGAGGCTGGACTAGAGATCTCCGGAGGTCCCCCTTCCAAATTAAATTATTCTGTGATTATATCAACTCATCCTTCATAGTAGGCTAGCTTAATCACTTAAGCTTTAAAAGTAATTACTTGGTGTATTTTTTTTTATTTTTTTTTACTTACTGCCAGGCAGATCTCTGGTAACAAAGCACAGGCCCATAGATAAGTGAAAATAATAGTTTGCTATAGTACATCTGCTCCTCATTGAGCCTAGTCAAGCAATGTCTTACAAAATAAGAGCAAACCTTCCTCCCACCAATAAATGCCTTTATCATGGAAGGCAAAAAAAAACAACAAAAAACCAACAACAAAAATACCCAACCATTAAAAAGCAATAAATAACTAAAACAGTGTAACACTATATAACACTACAGAAACAATAAGGACCTGTCAACATTGAGGTTTGCAAAGACTGTTTTTTGAGATATTAGAGAAGTCCATGTTAATGTTTTTATAACTTAAGAAAAGAATATCTTCTGTATTTAGAACCCATCCATATTATGAAAGGATTTTACTCTCACCTCCCCAGAGGTCCAATTGCCACGGTAAGATTTCCTCCAAGTGTAAGATTCCCTCCTTTGGCAAAAGCTTCTACTGCTCTCTCATGATTCAATATTATTACTAAGTCTGAAACCTATAAAAACATCAAACAAAAGTACCATGCTTTTTAAGAAGAAAGTCTGAACTGCATGGGAGCAAAATCTGTTCAGTGGGAAAGTAGATAGTAGCAATGAAAATATTTCCTTCCCCATATGAAAAGCTACCTCCAAATGTATCAAGGTTTTAATTCAATCTAGAATCTGTCATCATCTCAGATAATTACTTGCATTCTTGCAAATAACCCTTTTGAAATTGTTTTCTGAATGAAATTATTTCTTTTTCTGCGAGAAGTGAAAAATCCTGTTACACGGTTTTTTACTCAATGCAATAAATACAGTTATATTAGAAACATGATTTTGATTCAAAATTTCCTTATTAACAACTTTTAATTTTATAAAGCTTTTGCAAATACTTTGAAGGCATTCTCAGAACTGAAGAGACCTCAGATTAAGAAAATTCATAACTGACTTAGTGGTAACAGCAAGAAAAAATAGTAAACAAAAATTACTTATTTATCTGCCAAAATATAAAACCAAAAAAAACCAAAAAAACAACAGGAGAACAACAGAAAGGATACTGCTTTTCTTATAATCGACAAAACTGTATTTTCTTGACAGAAAATCGGGATTCTGTAAGACTTCAATTTATGAGATGTAGCCAGTTTCTTCAAGAAACTATTGAGGGAAATAGTTGGAGAGAGAAGGTATTTTTGAAAGACACAAACACAAAATATAAGAAAAAAAATATGAGTGTTTTTTAAACACCATCTGGATTATGATACAGAATGTAGAGACAGAACTTCAACTACAACCCAGTAGATGCCTTTTGTCGTCAGTACCATAAAACTATAAGTCTCTTCATAAGTTACAATTATCCTATAATTTCTTTAGAAGAGGAAAAAAATTAGTTTTTCAACTCTTTTCCTTCAAAGATCATGATATCATAACTGAAAGCTTGTCAAACACATATGTATTAAAACAAAAAAAAAAAAGAGGTGAATTTGATGTTAAAGCCAGCACAGCAGACTGTTTCAGATTTCAACAAAGTAGACTGCTCTGTTTACTTTTTTCAACTTACCCCAAATTCCAAGCAGTGACAGCAGGGAATACAAGAGGAAATATCAGATTATTTACGAAACAGTGTCAGCCATAAGTATTACACACAGTGTAAGGGAGGCCTTTGTTATTAGCCTCTCATAACCTCCACCCCATCCCATACAAAAGGTATGACATGAACAGCTAATACAACAACTAGAGAAATCTGTGACTTCCTGTTGTTTAAAACCACCCATAAGTACAAACAATGATCATCATAGTATCATAGTATCGTGCGAGTTGGAAGGGACCTTAGAGATCACCGAGTCCAACTCCCGGGTTTCGAGCCCTCTGTGTAGTGAAGCGGCACTTCTACCCCCTAGCGCCACAGGGGGGATTCAAACCCGGGCCCTTCCGTGCCGCAAGCAGCACTTTATACCACTGCGCCACCGGGGGCACACAAATGATGTTAACTATGATCTCTCCTGTATGAATAAAATGCAAACAATTTCTACAAGGTTTAAGAACAAACTGCTGAAACATTGGTGAAATTGGAATCTGGGCTCCTAAGCAGCTCAGCTATCTTCGAAATTTCTCCTCTAACTTTACATTATAGAAGTAAGGAAACTATTTTTAAACGGAGTGACTACAATTTCAAATGAAGTGCATAATGCTCAGGGAAATAAATAAAAAAAATAATAATAAAAAAAGAATAAGTCCTCTTGGATATATCTTGTATATTTAAATCATTTTAGTAAATATCAGCAGTAAATGGCTATATTATCTCATATATCAGATGAAGATGATTACAGGAAAACTTTCACAGATTAATAAAGACATCTAATGAGTCTGTTTCATTTTCGCTAAAGGAGAAAATACAAACTAAAACCCCCTGGGGCACATCAAACAGTATTTTGCAATGTGTTTAGATCTTGCAGTCAGAAAAACCCTTGCAAAAATTATTAATTTTTTATTCACAGCATCTTTTTAGAAGTGCACAGTAATGACACCCAAGATCACATACTGAACTATCTGGATATTAAAAAAATACTTATCCATTACTCATTGTGTGAGTACCAGCTGACAAGTTGACAGGAGAGGGATAGCTGGTTACTTGTGTGGCACACACTGGGGGCTCTTATCTACATCCAGACCAGTTTTGCATGGATTCTTCTAAAGGAGAGCAAAATTCCCATAGCAAAAGATCTTGTTGGCAGCACACTGTTAAATTTGATTTTATTTAGGAATCAGCAAAAGCAAAGCTAAACAGAGAAAATAGCAGAATGGGGTTGGAAAGCAGAGAAGGAAAGAGGAAGACACATCAACAGATAATGGTGAAGAAGCTGTGATGAATAAGGCAAAAGTAGCAGCAGTGGATAATCAGAGATCAACAGGACTCCTCCTTGGATGTGCTGAAAGTTCCTCATTTAACTGTTTCTGCTGAATGGAAAATCATTTATTTTCTGTAGCAAGCTTCCAGAGTAAGTACCATCAGTTTTGGTGCTTTAACACTGAAGGGTGAAGTCAAGAATCATGGTTTGAGTAAGGGATGCATGATGTATATTGGCATTCTATACCTTCAGTTACTTTCACTGTTTGCTAGATGGAGTCCTTGTGCTCCTTAGCAAAGCATTTGATAAGCTATCAAATACTGTATACTTTCAGTTAATTCTAACTGACTTGAATTTTCTCCAAGAGAGAAGATCTGTCTGTTCTAACAAATCAAGCAAACAGCTATTAAATCACTTATTTCCATTTAAATCTCTCCAAACAATTAAATTAATAAGATTAAAACTCCACATTCTGTTTGGATTGCATATATGGACCTTAAAAAAGTGTTGTTTTTTTTCTTTCATCTTCTCAGAAAAACAGATCTCACTATCTCACCAACATTTACATCTTTTTTCGATGCATTTAATTGCTTGGAAAAAAAAAAAATGTAATCAAACAAGTACTTCAAATGCAAAATCATACCTCAATTCCAATTTCAAATCCACCACCAAGGCCAGCAATTCCTATTGCAGAAGGAGCAGACCAGGCTGCCAAACAAAACAAAAATTACAGAAGCATTACCACACATTACAAGAAATGCTCATCTAATTATTACAGTTCAAAATCACTAGCAACTACTTAAAACCATGTTCATGACAACTAGAACACAATCATCAGACACTAGTTTATCCCAGTAAAAAGAATGCAAGACATACAAATCCTCATTTAAACAAATATCTATGTTATAAATTATCTGGCATACAGCTGTGCATTACTAAGTATAATTCATTTTCCTAATGAATTTCAAACTATATGTTGTCATATTTCATCCTTTTCTACAAAGATACTGACAGCATTCAGTCAAAAGCAGGTGTAACATTCTGAAAACAGCTTTCTAATCGGACATTTTCATATGCATACATGTGTGTGTATGCATGTGTGCTTGTGTGCATTTTAAAGCTTTTAATTCTCCCATGAAGTACAAAAGGAAAATATCCACTTACTGCCATTAGGAAGACGAGCTAATACAATTCCACTTCCACCTCGAGCAGTCACCAAAAATCCAGCTTTGATAACAGACAAGACTGCAAGGCCTTTGGCTTTAGCTATAACATGGGCTGAAACAGCAGAATTATTTATTCAAAACCTTGTCAGAGTTCAAAGGAAAGGGAAAATAAAATTCTGCATTTAACAATTTTGAACGCATAGAAGTCAAATAATTAAAGCAAAAGCTTAAAGAAAACTGAACTAATCATGACACCTCCATTCCACAGTCAACTACAAAACTGGGTGCACTGATTAGCTCATACAGAATTAGCATGCTTATTGCCATGAATACTATGTGTGAGGACCCTTAGCAAGGCAATAAGGCAGTAAATAGTTGATATTCATGGCTCTACTGAATTTTGGAGGAGTGAAGCCTGAATTTAAATCACAGTGACACACATCAGTCTAATCAGTTTACATCATTAGGCAGTGTTTTTGTCAAGTAAAATGTCATCATTCTGAAAGTCTTATTACAGGCCTTCTGGAACATAATAGATATAAATTCAAAGCCACAACTAGCAATACCTAGGCAAAACAGAGAATAACAATTGCAAAAATAAGGAGAACAGAAGTACATAAACGTGTTTAACCATTATCAAAGTAGAAATGTACCCTGATATCTTCAACTAATTTTTATCTAATTAATTCTAATAAACACAGATGTTTGAAAACTACAGCTACTATTCAAGGTTCTCCTTAAGAATGGATATTCACATGGTGAACAAGAGACAGCCCAGAGAGGGGCTTTCCTGTGCAAACAGCTTCCTGTGGCTGGCTATAAACACGCAGAAGGTTTCTCTCAGTAAGCAATGTCTGCCTAGAACCCAGCAAACTGAACACCTTCACTTCCAAAACATTTTCAGAGAAGTTACAACAGTCCAGTTCTTCACTCCTCTCTGAATTAACGCTCAATGAAAACAGAGGGCATCAATAAAGAGATGGATTTCAACAGAGGGGAGAACTGGAGGTTTGAGTTGAATCATAACATTTCCTTTACTCACGAGGTATGATTTTATCAGGTCCATTTCTGGAAGTTATTTCTGTAAATTCTCGTAATATTTTAGCTGCCTTTTTAGCTTCTGACTTCAAGTTGGAAGGTATAGGGTTATTCACTGTAAAACACAAAAGAAATAACTATCATCAGTTCAGGAAAGCACAAAAATAAACCATTTTAACTCTATGGAAAATCTGGCCCATTTCAGACCAGAAGACTTCCTTTAGCTATCTACTTTCTGTTGAAGTGTCTTGCTGTCTGGAGGTATGAACACCCACCGTTTGCAAGTTTATCAGCAACAAAGTTTTCAAGTAATATATGCACGTAGTGTTAGACCAAAGATCCACCTATCATAGTATCATAGTATCGTGCGAGTTGGAAGGGACCTTAGAGATCATCGAGTCCAACTCCCAATCTATCCTCATGTTTCATCTCTGAAAAGAACTCACTAAAACAGTCCAACAAAATGTCACTGTTCTTCAATTCAGAAAAGCACTAAAAAGAAAACTAAACAATTCTGTAGAGAAGCAACTTGCAGTCAAGAGTGACCTAGGTTTTATTCAGTTGGTATTCCCCACCATTCATTCACCTCCTCACTCTGGGCAATCTTCCCACTCAAAAGCTATGGAGGTGAAAAGACTAAATACATTTTGAGATTAAGTCAATGAAGCCTGGAGAACAAGTCTGCTCTTAATAAGCAAGGCACTCAATGGCAAGTTGGCAGCCTTTCCTGACTAGAACAGGAATTACAGATGTACTATAATGATGATAACAATTATTTGCAATATGTTTTTATTTAGTTTTGCGATATGTTTTTAAATAGCGCTTCCGCTGTGCTAATCACGCGGGGGCGATTTGAGAATAGGTTTTTGAGAGTGCCAAAAAAAACATTAATTTTTTGTGTATATCTGTAGTTCCATTTTCAGTAGACATAGATATGTTCCCTGCAAATTTTCAAATGGAATGTGCAGTTTCAATCAGACATTCAACTCAAAAATTTGATCATGTCACCTTAATAGACATTTACAAGCCCTCTTTCACCACAGAAAGATATCCCTTGGTTCACAATCATGTTATTCATGTCACTGAGTTTTGGTAACACACACACATGCAAACTGTTTTCAAGGATGAAGTGCAGGGAGGGCAAAGTTTAATGAAAAATCACAGACAAGCACCTTGAAACTCACAAAGAATTGCAGCCACTTCCACTGAACCAGACTGATGAATGAGTTTCACAAATCCAAGGTTAAATATTCCACCAGTTTTATGGGTTTGTTGCGCTCTTTTTAAAAATATTCTAATATATACACATAAAATAAGTTTGTTACTTACACACGTTAAATATATATTTTATATGTGGCCCAAGGTAATTCCTCTTTACTCAGTGCAGCCCAAGTAACCCATGCTCCAGTACGTTGTCTAAGCAAGTAAAGAGACTTGCAAATTAAGAGATTTTGACAGCTGAAATTCTATAGTAACCTACACTGCAAAACCTTGTAGTGACACCTGGTTTTGTAAAAATGCAGCAGGTACAACACAGGAGAGTTTTACAGACAGAAATCACCACAATGTTGAGCAAAAAATAGCACTCTCTGGGAATAAAGGGAAACAAGATGGAATGCAACAGACTAATATGTATTGACAGCAGATGGAAGACATGCAAATTTGGTCTTCTAATCCCTTGTTTGCATTCAGAAAGTTAGGACAATGGTGCAGTCCTCACTTGTCTCCACACAAAGTGAAGGTCTAAACTCTAAGAACCTTTCAGAGTTTCAGAAAAAAGTGATAGGCACGTGCAGTTCTCTCAGGATGCTATGGCACTAAAATCCTATACCAGTTTGCAAGAGTTGAGAGCAATTGCGTCTTCCCTGGCTCGCTTGGCCGGAACTGGCTGCACCAACCACAGCAAGAGAGGGCAGCTCAGCCCCAGCAAAACGTAAAAGGATAATTGCTTTTGGTAGATCAGCAAACTAGATTAAAGCAAATGTCTCCATTACTTCTGCTGTTTGCACCTGACATTACCATTTCAAGGGCAGAGGTGAAATAGTACAAGCATGTTGTAAGAGAAAAACAGGGTTTTTGATTTTGTAGAGAAAAAACACTGAGTCAGTCACGAAAAACATATTACACCACCATTCCTCCTATGAAATAAAAAATAGCAGTTTTCACATAGTATAAGTTATAATTCGTAAGTAATGTTGCAATACAATGCATGTGCATTTGCATACTCGGGTGAATACTTCTGCACGTGGTGTATTTTTTAAGTTCTTAGATCTTGATTTTACTTAATCTTCACAAGACGCACATTTCATGGTATTTTAATCTTATTCAACAATAAGAACTAAATGGAAGATATGGTTCATTTTAACAGTGGTAAAATGGACAGCTGCCTGTCTGGCCCTGAAGGACTCTTAGCAAAGTCATTAAGCCTTTACGAAACTAACATGTGCACTGACAACTGGAAAAGAAAAACCTGATGGAGCAAAAGCAAGCAATATCTAGATTTTAGTATGTAGAGAAATAATAGAGAAATAAAAGTAACCTCTCTGCTCCCTTTACAGTTCTTTATATTTATAAACATTCCCTCTGTCACCTTGTTTCTCTCTGACCAACCCAGATTTTGTAGGAACATCTCCAATCTGTTTCTTGTTAGTTCCATGGAGGGGAAAAAAAAATCAAACCAACCACACTCGTATTTCAAGCATATTAGAAGAGAAACAGTTCTCTTTAATCCTCCCTCATGCATCTCCATTGACAAAAAATTGGGTGTTCTCAGATCTAAAATTCTGTAAACAGAAGTTTAAAAAAGAAGAAGAAAAAAAAAATCACTTCCAGTTTTCCACACAATGTTTCAGATTCAGAATTGCTTCATAAGGATATGGTTACCAGAAAAAAAGTGTGCATGACCATGTTCCTATAATAGTTACTATTAGTTATTATTTAATTGAAGACAATTTGAAGCTGAACTTCATGAGCCAGCAAAAATAATATTGCTACTACCTCACAGTCTCTTCAATTCATCCAGTCATATCCTGTAACAGTAAGCTATTCCCACTCTCAAAAATCCATGAGAACCACCACTATCCCCTTGTACATTTGTTGCATACATCAGTATTGCTTCTGCATCATCTGAGTATCAACAAGAATTCAAGCATGCATTGTTCTTTGCTTTTTCCTGCCTTGCTACAGACTGGAGTAATACAGGATTATTTTTCTGGACACAGAAATATCAGGAGGGTTTGAAAACGTTCAGCCAGAACGGTGCCCATGGGCCAGAATAATGCACTGTTAGAAGTGGGCTGAGACTCCTAGATCACACTAGAAACAGGGAGGGGAAGAAAGGAAAAGGCTGAATGTGCCAGCTGAAGAGCTGGTTCTTACAGAGGAGGGCTACAAATGAGATTGATTTACATCCAGACTTCAATTTAGACAACAGGAGATGCAAAATTTAAAGGACTTTTCTTTTGGCAAGGAAGCAAAGCACAGAAAGGTTTTAATCAATAAGTCAACTGATTAAACACTTTCAGTGCTGAAAACCCAGAGTTAGTCAGAATGACTCCTGGGTCTTAAGGAAATCATAACTTCCTTAAAAAGACAACCAACAAATCCACACCCTGACCTCAACTGTGGATAATATGATGCTTGATGAAGTGTGGCTGGATGCCAGTGCCACAGCCAAAGAAATCTGGTATTTTATCACTGGGAGAAGAAGGAGAACTGGCTCACCCTCTTAGGCTATGCCACACTCAAAATTCTGTTGGCAGATACAAGATAAAGGCACGGACAACAATTAACCTACAAAATATTGTGTTTATAAGCTAAATATATAGTGTAGGTGAGGTCTCACTCTTACAATCTATTAGTTTCATTAAAATTTGTCCAAGGCCAAAGAACATTAAGCATTTCTCATTAAAAAACAAAACAAAAGCACAAAAATAAGGGGAAAATCACACATAGATGATCCAAAGATAGCTAAAAATCTGTGGCAGTTTGTACTATAGGATACTTTGCCCCCAAATATAATAGAAATACAATGACTAAAGACTACAGTGAAAGTTAGTTATAAAATCGTGATTCCACTGATTTTAATTGCTCTGGGAACAGTCAGAACCATAACTGGGATTTTTGTGACATCAAAAATAGTTAAAATTTCTCTTCACTTATCGAGTTGCCCTCTTTCTCAAGCTTACATTGTGATTTGAATAGTACAATTATTTCCTAAAAACCTAAACACTGCAATACTTCGTTGGAAGACAGAAGTTATAGAAATATCTGCTCTTTATTACAAGTACCGTATGAAATATTTAGAAGCAAGCAGCAGCTCCATGCTCAGTTCATCCCACAGTAACATAAGGAATAATATTGTACCACTGTCTTAACTATTAGCTTTTAAGTATGCATATATAATTGTCTGCTTTGTATTCATCCAATGCTCAGGAAAGAGGTAACGAGAAGCAATAAGACAATAATATCTATCAGGAGGATATACTGAGTGATGGGTTCGGAATGCCGTGACCAGCAAATGCTCAGCTGGGAGCAAGCTTCATTTACACTGCTGCGTGTTGCTGAGGGGAGAAGATACTGAGCATATGTGAGTCAGCAACACAAACCTCATGGGGGAATATCGCACCAAAACTGATTAACTGCTTAATTTGTAAGCTGATGAGGCAAGTGCGTCAGCCTCTAATTTACATTCTGACTAACAGTAATAAATGTGTTGGCTGAACATTTTGGTGAAATTATCTGAGCAAGGTGTAATAAAGAATAAATAAAGTCTTTTTACTTAAAAGCTAGAACTAATTCTGATATAATCAAAATTCTGCTGAATATGAAGATGAAATAAAGCTTGCTGGCATTATAAGAACCCGAACATCAAAAATACAGTTTCAGAGAAGACTGATGACAAAATGGAGACAATGACTAGCATGCATATTTCATATATCTATTGTGCATGTATACATGAGCTTTGAAGTACTTTTGCAGAAGTAGTTTTTAATTTTTTGTTCCAACAAGAAAGAAATAATGGGAACACCTTGCACAAGTCTAGGGCAGCAATTCAGTCTTTATTTTTGCTTCACTAAGAAGTTCAGAAACAGCAAAACATTAAAGAACAGCTAATTTGCAAACACCAACGTTACAGCAGTAGCATCAACTTCCACAAGCAAGTAGGAACAAAGAATGATTAAAAGCATTCATAAACATGAGAACTAACACAGTCAAGAAAGGTTAAAGACAAACGCTTCATGGGATTAAGGAACCTGAAAAGCAAGACCAGTGACCTTCTCCAGTGCTGGAGAAGAGCCTAAACAAGAGATTTCAACTCAGCGTTACAATTAGAAAGACGTAATTTTGGTTTCATAAACATGAAACATTGTGGTACTGTGGCAGCCTCCTTGAGTCTTGTGGGATCCATCTGGTAGTGGAAATCCTTCAGCAACGTGCAAGACATGCCCTGTATGCATTTTGCCTAACCAAAGAAGAAGTGAGGTAGACTTAGAGCAGCAGCCAATTGGCAAGTTTTAATCAGCAGACTATAAAATGCATCTCTGTCCAGCCTCCCTCTATTTAATACTTGCAGCACTGAAAGCCAACAATTGACAGCAAAGATTAGATAGATGACAAAAAAAATATCTGTGAAGTCCAAGGAACTGTTGCTAGAAGCTGAAAGAGAACCTGTAGGCAAAAGATTGAATACAATAAAGGTAATAATTACCACCTTCAGCTGGGACTTACTGTGTTCCAGCTGTCAGCACCTGAGTGCCATGCTTCTCATTCTGGAGCCAAGGACAGGCAGTCACTGCTTCCATGAGACATCAAAGCTCATGAGAGAGGAATGCTAGAGAACTTACATATCCTACTGCAAAGCACTGCTGGTATGGCAGAAGGATTCTAAGGAAGCAGTCCCAGGGAATGAGAAAGTAGCAATCACTGACAGTAGCAATCATACCAATTGAGTATGTTGCACGATTTTCCAGAAGCTTCTGACAGAACAGTAAAGGAGACAAAATAAGACAGAAAACACATCATGGATGGCGATGAAAACAAAGTTCAAGAGGAGAAAACAGGTTGTCTGCACAATGAAGCCTGATCCCACACAACTGTATCACACTCTTTACCATTTGGATTCCTGAAATTTTACCAAGTTTCATACAGTGCTGTTCCTCACCAAGGCTGGTACAAGTGCTTTGCACTCTGGCAGGGTACCTGTATGCCAGAAAGAACCAGGTGACCTTGCAGAGCAGCAGCTGAGCTGCACTAAAACTGGACTCTAATGTGCACCTTCACAGCCGTGAGAGGTTTTGTACTATCTAATTTAATGTAAATAATCTTCTTTTCCTCCCCATACCGGATAGCTGGAAGTATTTATACCTGTTAGTTACATCAGTATGATTACTGTCATGTAGGGAGCCCAAAATACAAGGTTTTCAGTTAGAAATCCCTGCTAGCACAGACAATCTAGTCTAACTTTTCTGACTTTGCTGTCAATTATGTACATACTCCCACAGCACAGGAGACCAATGTTTTTTTCATATGGAATCTCCGCTTTGTTAATGCTAGAAAAATGCGTACACAGAAATGAAAGATTCACCATCTGCATATTTTTTTATGACTGCTCTCAAAGCGAAAAGGACTTAACTGATCCAAACAGGAACTGTAACAGTTGGTAATTTTATGGGTTCTCAGTCCTCAACCTCACTTTCAATTACCTATTTCCTTGAGAAAGTCTATGAGGTAGAACAACTTAGGGGAAAGAAAAGATATGCAGCACCATGCATTTATCAAAAGCATTTGATGAGTTTGGTCCCCAGCAGTTTTTTTTTACTGAAGACACTTTGGAGTATTCCTAATTTATCTCTACAGGGATGAATTTTCTCCTGCATGTTGGGATGTGTGATTAATACAAAGATACCGACATAGCTGAACAAGGCGCTTTAAAGAAAGATGTGTTTACTCTGCATATACAAGATGTTTTAATTAGATTAAGGTTCCTTTAAGGAACTGAGGTATGCGAATACAGTCACCAACTGCCAGAGGCACAGGTGAGTCAGATGATCTCTTCTGAGAAGCATACAAAACATCTGGTCACCTGCATGGGAGGCACAGCAAAGGAATAGCTTTCAAGCCTTCAAAACACCCCCCTAGAAATGGCAAGGATGCTAAAACTCTAACTTCAGCTGAGTTGTAATCTTGGCACCAGGAGAATAACTGCAAAGGCAGGGGGAAGAAATCAACGCACCTACCAATAAACTCAACATATTATTATCTCACAAGTAATACAGGTCTCGCTACATTTGAAAAAGCTATTTACAGTAAACATAATCAATACAAAATCTTTCTAACTTGCTAGATGGTATCCACTGTGTTCCTAAAAGTGAATAATTGGAACAAAGATGACCAGTTACAGTAAGCTACTTCAAGTTTGTAGATTTGAGATGCATGATGATCTTGAACCAGTGTTTTAAAAACAAAACAGAATGCTTCAATGAGTCGTTCAAGGCAAACAGACAAGAAATACAAGAGGGAAAATGAAAGCAAAAACAACAAAAAAAGTATTAGCATGACAACTGCTCATCAGGTCTGTCAAGGTGTTTAAAGACAACAAAGAATGAGATCCATTTCTCATCTCAGGAGCAGAAGAAAGCTAAGCTGCTAGGAGAGTTTATGTTTCGTAATGTGGTTTTTGCAGAGTAAATGCTTAGATGTGAAATATGAGACAATGCCATTCAGACAGATACACCATTGGAATAGAAAGAAAATGCACAGTATGTGGATAGTAAAAAGTTTATATAAATTATCATTTTCTATAAAATACCACATAGTGGTATGTCTCAATATTGTAGTTTAGGATTGATGTGAGGCTAATAAATTATCTGTCAACAGTAGAAAATCCACCCTTCTTAGCATCACTGAACACGTTATACTCATGCAAAGTTAGCATCAATAAATCATCAGTTTTAAGCCACTAAAGTTGGAGACATTGTATGAGCACTACAACACCAAGTCAATACCAAGCTTTTCAGTTTAGAATATCCAGAAGGATCAGGCACTGGAAAAGGCCAGAAAAAGAATTATGTTCCACATAGAGTGTTAAACATCAACTTAAAAGCCAGTCATACATATACAAAACAATTCTACTGTCCTCAAATGAAGCTAAAACAGCCCAAGACATGAATGGATTCACCTTTCAGGTGATAAAGAAATGATAGTTTATACAAAGACAGTAACAAGTCTCCATTTTCAAGAATATAGACAGTGGAATGCACTACAACAAGCACCAAAGGTACAGTTACCTTGGGGGCTGTCTGAGACTAAACAGTGAAATCTTCCAAGAATTTATGCAACAAGAATCACAGGCTTTTGTGCAAAACGTCACCGCACCTATCCACCATGCCATCCAAGCCTTAGCCTATAGCAGAAACCCTGTTTGCAAGTCTTTCAAACACAGTTATTGTAATACGTTTGATGTGTCAACAGTCAGTACCAGAGGGGTTGGGCACTGTCCACCAAGCAAGATAAGTAGCATAACCAAAGGTAAAGCAGAACTAGGAACTTAGCTCTGCCATTTTCCCCTTCATGTTAAATACAAGACTTAGCATGCTATGCTAGAAAGGAAAGGCCTAAACTGAATAGCAGTTTAGTTTTGCTAACCCTATTTTAAATAACTAAGAATAAACTTCAAGGCAATCTAAGGTGCTAAGCAAGTACACTAACTTAACTAAAACAAAGTTGTGCTTTTAAGAACAAAATCCCAAGCCCCATCCTGTTTACCTTCTCACCAGGGACAGAAGAACAGAGGGAACAAACACTTGGTAGCCTACAGCTGCCCCTCACCTTCCCCCACAATGTGCACTGCACAACTGCCCCATATGCTACAGTAGCAATCCAGGAGAAAAAAATATATATATTTGGGTACCTTAACAAAATATATATTCCAGATATTTCCTGCAGAAAGCACTACTGATAGTCAAACTGGACATCATCCAGATTTGGCTCTGGGCAGCCTGGTCTAGTGACCCTGTACATAGCAGGAGGGTTGAAACTAGATGACCATTGTGGTCCTTTTCAACCCAGTTCATTCTATGATTCTCTGATCATCCTGCCCCTTGTTTCCCCTTTCTGTATATAACTCTGTTCCCTATGAGCACAGAATCATAGTTCACAACAGAAGGGACCCAATAAAAGTAATCTAGTCCAACTCCCCTACAGTAAACGGGAACACCGACAGCCAGATGACACTGTTCACAGCCCTGTCCATCCTGACTGTGGATGTCTCCAGAAACAGGGCATCCACCACCTCTCTGTGCAATCTGCTCCAGTGCCTCAGCACTTACACTAAAAATCTTTATATCCAGTCTAAATCTGCTCTCTTTTAGTTTGAAACCATTTCCCCTTGTCCTATCCCAAGAGAGCCTGCTGAAAAGCCTCTCCCCCTCTTACAGCCCCCCTTTATATACTGGAAGGCCGTGATTCTGATTCTGCAGTACCTTCTCTAATAGGTCAAACCTTGGGGAACAGTTCAGACAGCGGGGACCTACGATGACCATCAGCTCCAAAGCGCTCACTTCCATGCACAATCCCAGTTTTCCACAACCAACAGGTACACGGGCAGGAAATCTATTGCTGATGTTGACCACTTCAAGACACTTTAAGAAAGCAGAAATAAAGACACTCGGCACTGCTGGGTGTACGCTACATGGCCGAGCTGCATGTAAGCAGGACAAGGTGCTGGTCTCGCCCTGCAGACTCAAGGGAGGCTGCGCCCACACCCAGGCGGTGTCACAGCCCCGTCTGGCTCCTACACCGTGCATTCCTCACACCTGCATGGTGCTGAGTGTGCGGGAAAGGCAATAACTGATCTGGAATCACAGAATCTTCTGAGTTGGAAAGGACCCTTAAAGGCCATCCAGCCCAACCCCTCTGCAACGAACAGAGACACCGACAGCCAGATCAAATGCTCACAGCGCCATCCAGCCTGACCTCGGGTGTCCGCCGGAACGGGGCACGCACCACCCCTCAGCACAGCCTGCTCCAGTCCCTCACCACTTTAATCGTAAAAGAAACCCCAACAACTTCTCGACACCCAATCGACGGCCGCAGCCCTGAGGGCCACCCGGCACCTCCCGACCCCGCAGCCGTCCCGTGGGCTCGCTGCCCAGCACGGGGGGCTCGTCCGGCGCCGACCCCGCGGATACTCACTGCTGCCGGCCCCGGCCTCGCCCCGCTCTGCTCAGCGCCGGGGCGGCCCACGCCGAGCGGCACACCTGCGGCAGGTGAGGCGGGCGGGGCTGAGACGGCCGTCCACCGCCTGCCTGCCCGTAGTGATTACCGCCGCGCCCGCCCGCCCTCGTAGTTTTTCAGGGTTTACCTTTAAAAAAAAAAAAAGGATTTATTTTATTATTATTAATATATTTTTTTTTTACCGCCTCAACTGCGTTTTCTTAAAACAGGCAAAACCCGCGGCCACCTATAGCCGTAAAGCCAGGCGGCGCGGCTGCGCGCCAGGCCCGCGTCGCGCGATCGTGCCTGAGCGAAGATGGCGGCGGGGGAAGCAAAGTCCGTGCTCTTCGTGTGCCTCGGTGAGCGCCGGGCCGGGCCGCAGGGGCAGCAGGAGCCCGGCGGGGTGGCCCCGGGGAGCCGGCGGAGTGCAGGGTAGGCCGTCCCTGTGCTGCGTGGCCCGCCCGGCCGTGGCTCTGCAGCGGCCACTGAACCGGGCTGGGAGCCGGGCGGAGGGAGCGGGTGCCATCCGCCCCTTGCCACGGGCACGCCGCTGCCTCTGTAGGTCGGGGCCGTCGGTAGGGAATAAGGGGTGAAACGCGGTATCGGTAAGAGTGAAGTTGATGTGGAAACTGAGCTGTGCGCTGACTCAGCGGAGTGTGAGTGCTCAGTGCTGTGCTGCGAGCAGCTCGGGTAAGAAGAGCAGCCCGGGGGAAGGCGGAGGGCTTGTTGTGCGGTGCGGTCCTGACCGTCATCTGGAGAGCTGCCCACATGGAGAACTGAAGGCAGCACGCTTTTAAAGTGAATAAATGCGCGTGCTTTAAGTTGTGGATTACACCTCATGAGAAGTTAGGAAAACAGACGCGTTTTCACTTAGAAATCAGGATCAGAAACAGTTTGGTTTGGTTTTCCCAAAGCTCATTACAGTTTGTTGCTGGTAAAGAAATTGGTTATTTCTGCTTCCCTGCAGCCAGCCAATTGCTAACCTGACTGTATGGCTGTGCTCCGTTTGGTGTATTCTCAAAGCTCCTACTCCCTGGTGGGGATGACAAGCTGCGTGCATCACTGATCTCATGTGGTTTTAACCTTGTCTGTTTCCTGGTTGTTTTAGCCTGACATGGTGAGAGGCAATCCCTATTAGTCCGTGGTGTTTTGACTGTCTTGCTACAAAGCCACTGGTTGATACAGTGTTTTTCTGTTGAAATAAGAGAAATTGAAATGAGTTCAACAGCAAAGGAAGAGTATAGTTTTGTGAAGTATGTTCTGATGTTTCCCTTACAGTAAAACCAAGCCATAATAATAACCTGGGGAAGAAACTGTTTGTATAAGGAATGACCACGTGCTGTATGTTTGGGAGCCTGTGGTCTGGACAAACATCTCTGTGTAAAAACATCCTTCTCTCCTAATAGCATGTCCTGAAGGCAATGGCGTTCTTCATGTATGTATGTATGAGTCTTTACATCCACAATGGTGATTTGCACTGTATCAAGTTCCTAATCCATTTGAGGATTATTAGTGAAAGGTAGTTTAGATGTGGATTGAACTGTGGTATAGAATTTGAAGGAAGGATCAACAAATCACAAAGGACTGATTTTTCTGACACTGATTTTTTAAAAATAAATATAAATATATTTGAAATTTCCTCTTCCATCTCCCAGCTTATTAAAAGAAAAGAAGCCTAATGGTATGTGGCATGTGATGTAAGAGCTGCTAAACATGAAAAGCACTTCCTTTTTCTGGTCAAGTATATGTTTGAAGGTAATTTGAAGGTAATTTGTACCTTCATCCGCTGTATGTTTGCTTAGTATTTTTTAATTATTCTTGAAAACTGATATATCTTAATAGATTATTATTTTTTTTCCCTCCAACTTTTGATTGGAATAACCTGCTGTTGTTGCTGAAAAGAGTACTATGAAATAGATATCTTAGCTTTTTAATGAAGCGTTATAATTCAGGTGTTCTCCCACGTTCGGGGAGATTGGATCCCCAAAACGTTGAGCCTTCGTGAAGAAACACATTCTCCTTCTCCATTATTTTTAAAGTAGCCTATTACTGAAGTATCTGTTTACCGTGTCGGTTGTTTTTTTTTCTTTGTGATGAGATAAGCAGTTATTCATTACACGCTAAAATATAATCTAGTTAATGTAGATAATTAGATTAATGATAAGAGTCCCTTATCACTAAGAAATAAGCCGAGCATCCAGGAGCATATTGAATTACAGTATATGGAGAGACACCAGGAAGTACTTTTTTATTCATTTAAAGCAAGAAATGATTTAAATTGGAGTTGAACCAGAAATCACTTTTCTGTTTTTACACTTATGCAACTCACCTAATTAATGCTTGAGCTCTAGAAATGAACTCAGGATGATGCCATGTTATATAAGTAAGCCTCTTTCGTGTCTTGTCTGCTGTAACGTAAAAAGCTGTATGGGCATGTTAAACCAGGAACTGGCTTACTGATCTCCATGTGGGGAAGAACAGTTGCTGTGTAAATGGCTAAGCAAAGCGATATTGGCAGCATCCTCAAGAAGTTATGCTTGCTGTGAATCACTGAGTGTGAATGTTGCCATCAGAGATTGCATAAAATCTTTTCTAAAATGACAGTAAATGTATTGGCTATGAGAAAACTATGCTATAGTTGGAGAGATTTAAGCTTTCTGGTTCAGTTTTCACAACCCACAGTATTTGCTTTTAAATGTGGCCAATAGGAAAGCAGTATCTTTGGTAAGACATTGAAGTGTTCATCATAAACAGCTGCTGTAACGGGGGTTCTGACAATAACAGGGGCAAGCTGACAACAAGAACTAAAGATATTTTTGGAGAAAAAGAGAATGGGAAGCTTTAAGGTTGCTGAGAAAGGCATAATGACCCTGTAGATGATAACTGAGAATAATTAATCTTGCTACAGGGAAAGCTGTTTAAAGTGTGGACCACTCAGTTAGCCGATGGCCTGATGACCACGAATCCTGGCAGATGTTATCATTGTTGACCTTGGTTAAACTGGCTAAACCATTTTTGTCTATGGACTTTGAGACCTAACTCTCCTATAATCATCTTTTGGATATCCTAAGCTAAAATTGAGTTCTACTTAGACTGGTACAATTGCATGCTGGTATTCAACTTCTGACAGAAATTCTACTGTGTTTTGATGGTGAGGGGAATATGTGGAAGTTAGGTCATTCGGGCATGTAATGAGGCCATTAGTTAAAATGGAGACTACTGATAATGGCCGAAGTAGGAAACCTCTGCAAGTTATTACTTGAATGGTGCCCTTCACAGTGGCTGGAATTTTGAAAACCTGGGAAAAATACACTAACTTGAGACTGAGGTGGAATAATGTGGAATATGTGTGGAGTGTGTCACTGACCAGTAGTGATTGAGTTTTGCTAGCATGGGATGAGGCTTGTGGCCTAGAATTTTCTTAACTACTGTTGACCCTGCAGAGCTGTGGTCTTCAACTCAATGAGCTGCCTATTGGGCAGGAGGTCTGGAGCCCTTAGAAAGGGGGATCCAGTGTGTATTGACACCTCAACTATAAACTTTGACCAAAAATTTGCAGAAGGCAGCTTGTGTTCAGTTAACACATGATGGATGTTCAGTCTGTTAGCAGCCTTCCCAGGCGTTATCAGTTGTTAATCCCAATAGAATGACCCCTGGTTTGAGGTCTACCTGATTATTTGAAAGTATATGCAAAGGAGTTACAAGACCATTTGTGGGATGCATTTGCTCAGTGAGGAGGGAGATGGGACCCAATGAGGAGAACCTGTGATATGTGGAGAAATAGCCCAAAACAAAAAAAATATGGTGGGAAAGTGGTTTTTAGGGGTGGCGTTACTAGGTCTAAACTCGCCATCGGAAGAGTAGATCAGCAGGAAAATTGCCCCCCTCCTTACCCCCAGGTGCAAGGAGATATATATTGTGGGCTGAAAGAATGGAGAAAGGGGTCCCTCAAGATTTCATGGATGTCTGTCTACAGCAGCATCAGAAAGCCTTATCTGAGTGTGGCAAGGTAAATGACACTGCACCCTAGCAGTGAGCCGAAACCATTGTGGTAAGTAGAAGGAAGGAGCCCTGACTAAATGATGTAACAATAACTGCCTTTGAGATGCCTACTGCATGTGAAAAGAACTTGATTTTAGGATGGGAAACTGTGTGTGCGGTTTCCAATAAGTGAACTGGGGGACGGCTGTTGAATTCACTTATGAAGGCTCACAGAAGGGGATGAGAGAGACTTGCTAATTACTTTCCCCCTTGGTCCTCTCATATCCCCAGTTAATTTTTCTAGTAGGCAGGGATTATCAGGTATTAGCATTTAGGATTGATGTCACTAACTGCAACAGCATAGTTGCTCATAAAAAAATAGATATGAGTTACAGATGTATTTGTGAATTCTGAACCTCAATTGACTACTCAGGTTAAGTGTTGGTTGCTTGGAGATGAAACCGCAGCTGACACCATTATGATATTAGGAGCCTTGCTGACAAACATCCTGGGGCTTGTGTGGTTAGAATGGGAAAAAAGCTGTGGATATTTGATCTCTCCACAGCATCTGTGCAACTGCTCCAAACTGCAACTGAATTGCTCTCCTCTAAGATAGTGAATGTACAGCCATACCCCCTTCCTCTGAGAGCATGAGGAGGAGTTGCCTCAGTGACAACAGAATTAAGGGAAAAGGAAGTAATTGTCTCAGTGCCCACTGCCTACAGTTCACTGGTATGGCTGTTCCCTCAACATAATGGGAAGTAGCAACTGGCCATTGATTAGTGCAGGTTGGATGCTAACACAGGCCCCTTAACCGCCATAGTACCTAGCATGGTCGATCTGGTTGTAACCATACAGGAGCAAGCTCATCAGCCTCTAGCAACCATTGGTGTGAAAGACATGTTTCTTTTTGTTCCCCTTATGGGAAGCATATAGAGAGCATCTTGCCTTCACCTGGGAAGGCATGCAGTTTACATCTCCTTCAGGGGTATTGCCATTTGCCAACCATTGCTCAGTATGCATATATCTCAGTATGCAAGGCAGGTCCTGCATGACCAATCTGATCTCCTTCTACGACCCTGTGACCCGTCTGATGGATGAAAGTAAGGCTGTTGATGTGGTCTACTTAGACTTCAGCAAAGCCTTTGACACTGTCTCCCATACTATTCTCCTGCAAAAGCTGGCAGTCTGTGGCTTGGATGGGTACACTCTCGGCTGGGTAAGGAGCTGGCTGGAGGGCCGGGCCCAGAGAGTGGTGGTAAATGGAGTTAAATCCAGTTGGAGACCAGTCACGAGTGGTGTCCCCCAGGGGTCGGTGCTAGGGCCTGTCCTCTTCAACATCTTTATTGATGACTTGGATGAGGGCATTGAGTGCTCCCTCAGTAAGTTCGCAGATGACACCAAATTGGCTAGGAGTGTTGATCTGCCTGAGGGTAGCGAGGCCCTACAGAGAGATCTGGATAGGCTGGAGAGCTGGGCCGAAGCCAACAGGATGAGGCTTAACAAGACCAAATGCCGGGTCCTGCACTTTGGCCACAACAACCCCAGGCAACGCTATAGGCTTGGGACAGAGTGGCTGGAGGACTGTGTTGAGGAAACGGACCTGGGAGTACTGATCGATGCACGGCTGAACATGAGCCGACAGTGTGCCCGGGTGGCCAAGAAGGCCAACGGCATCCTGGCTTGCATCAAAAACAGTGTTACTAGCAGGAACAGGGAGGTAATTGTCCCCCTGTACTCGGCATTGGTGCAGCCGCACCTTGAGTACTGTGTTCAGTTTTGGGCCCCTCACTGCAAGAAAGACATTGAGGCCCTGGAACGTGTTCAGAGGAGGGCTACGAAGCTGGTGAGGGGTCTGGAGCACAGGCCTTATGAGGAGCAGCTAAGGGAGCTGGGATTGTTCAGCCTGGAGAAGAGGAGGCTCAGGGGAGACCTTATAGCTCTCTATAACTTCCTGAAGGGAGGTTGTGGTGAGCTGGGGGTTGGCCTCTTCTCTCATGTAGACAGTGATAGAACTAGAGGGAATGGTTTCAAGCTGCGACAGGGGAGGTTCAGGCTGGACATTAGGAAGTATTTCTTCTCGGAAAGGGTAGTCAGGCATTGGAATGCACTGCCCAGGGAGGTGGTAGAGTCACCGACCATGGGAGTGTTCAAGAAACATTTGGATGTTGCATTGAGGAATATGGTTTAGCTGGGAAGTATTGGTAATGGTTGGACTAGATGATCTTCTAGGTCTTTTCCAACCTGAAAAATTCTGTGAAAATAAACAGAGGTTTGATCCCTACATGTATCATGGGTACACTCTGTCCGTGTCTACAAGTGCACACACCACACGCAGGCACACACGTGTAAAGACATGTCAGTGTCATAAGGAAAGAGGGACCGCACAAAGGAGAGGGACCAACCAATGGATTCACAAATCAAGCTTTATTGGGAGTTACACCTGGAGACTCACAGGAACAGCGAGGGCCGGAGGTGCAGTGCTCTCATGTACTGACAGCTGCAGGGCTGACACCAGGAGCATGCCGTGTTCCGGCTGTGTCCCTGGCCTAGAAGATAAAAACCCCCTTTCACCACCAGTGAGAGCACAGGTGGTGCGAACAGGAGCAGAAGTGCCTATCTACACTATAATGTTCCTCACTGTGCTCATCCACTCCTCCCACCCCTTCTCACTTGAGCCCCTGCTTCTATCGCTTCTTACCTGAGTCCCTGCTTCTTCCTAGCCGTTCTCACTACTGCCCCTGCTTCTCCCTATCGCTTCTCACTACAGCCCTGGCTCCCGGCTCCTCCCGATCCCATCTAACTTCAGCCCCTGCACATTCCCTCCTCACTTCAACTCCTGCTCTGCTGTTGTCCGCTCTGCTCGGGTCTGTTGTCCGTGCTGCTGTTGTCCTCTCTGCTCTGCTGCTGTTGTCCTCTCTGCTCTGCTGCTGTTGTCCTCTCTGCTCTGCTGCTGTTGTCCTCTCTTCTCTGCTGCTGTTGTCCTCTCTGCTCTGCTGCTGTTGTCCTCTCTTCTCTGCTCCTGTTGTCCTCTCTTCTCTGCTCCTGTTGTCCTCTCTTCTCTGCTCCTGTTGTCCTCTCTTCTCTGCTCCTGTTGTCCGCTCTGCTCGGGGCTACTGCCCACTCTGGGCTGCTGGCTCACTGGCACTGCCCTTTTATTTACCTACGGGAGAGGGTTCCACCGTTCTATCCTCTGTGACTCTGCCTCCACATCACTATGGCAGGTGTACAATAGGAGCTGATGGAAGGCCCGCCCCTCAACTGCCAGCATTTTATTTATTGATTTATTTTGCTTTTTGCAGTTCTAATGAAGAAGTAAAATAACCAATCATAAAACAGACTGTAACTTCAAATCCAAAACGTTTAATATATGGTAGCACAAACACAAAAGTGTTTCAACAATTATTTCATTAAAACCTGGTACAAAACCATCTCAAAGAGGCATTTTCATGGCTAAAAATTTTAGAAGGAGAAAAGATTTTGAGTGGACCACATATTATTCTGGAAGCAAATCCTCTCCTAGTTCTTCATCAGCAAAGTCATCTTCCTCTGTTCTTTTCCTTGCTGCAGTTTTAGGTCTTTCTGCTTGTGGGCCAAGTGGGTCTGTGTAGGAAGCATCTGGGATTTAAACAAGTACATTTGAAACAGTTATCTGCAAGTACTTTTAGCTTGGTTTTAAACATCTCTCATCAAACACGAGACTGCTTTCTAACATATCAAACATCTGGAAAGGTTTCTTCTTTGAAATGCAGACTAGAAAGATCACTGAAGGAGAAGAAGATACCACATTTGGATTCTTAAGATATTTTTTCCTGACCAAACCTTGCAGCAGACAAACAGTAACATAAATAAATGTTTAGTTGGGCCACATTCCTTAATATGTACAGATCCTTTAAAGTGAGCTCTGAACCAATTGTGCAATTACTGTACTTGCTCTTCCAATAACACAATTTCTCTACTTCCCCTCTCTCTGAGGGTCTGGGAAGTCACAAAGTGCAAGATGCCCACTTGCCTATTTCTTTACTGCTGCTGCTTTCATAGGGCTCACTGGTTCCAGGCAAAGCTTTTAGTTTGGCACTCAGTCTTTCCCCTTTGCTACCAGCATCTGGAAGGCAAAAATAAATAAATAAATAATATATATATATATATAAAATTAAAAATTAAAAATAGGGAAAAGGCAAGGAACATGTTGTCATGTGCTGTGAAATCATGATACAACAACAACATAACTTCATTTCTGTGAAATCACAAAAACTTGCAGAAATAACTCACAAAAGAGGGAGTCTGAGTTTACCAGTGTAAAGACAATATATTGTTCGGGAGCCCAACTGAAACAGTACTCCAAATTCCAACAGAAGTTACAACTTCTATTTTCAGAAGTAAAGTTTCTGGGCATCTGATGGAGGGGAGGAGCAGTGTGTGTTCTGTTTGAATGTTTAATCAACTTTGAACAGGTGAAAGTGATGAAAAATAAGGCGTTACTGCATGCTCTAGGCTTATTAGTATTTTGGAGGAAACATATTGTTGCCGTGTGCGCCCATGATTCAAATCCCCCTTGCTCAGGTTCTAGCGTAACCCCCGCAAGGGCCAAGAAGACCACTGTGACTCAGCAAGGAAGGTGGCAAAATGGCCAATTTATTGAAGCCGACACACACATATTCTATGCCTTTCGTGTACACCCACTAGGAATGTACATGTCCTAATCCTTATCTCAAGGAGAAAGACATAACACGTCACAACCCAAGGCCGTACGCCCACTGGGGCTGCACAGTCACTAATACTTATCGCAAGGGGAGAGCCTAACGCGTTACAATTCGAGGTCGGTGCATTTGCCTAATACAACATCTCCCCATGCCAAGAAAAGCCTTATCCCGTTACAATATGCAATATGCTAAACCTAACCAATGCTTAAAGCTTATCCTGCATTCTATAGTATTCTGTACTCTAATGGAAATATCTAAAGAAGCCCAATTGAATTATCTGTCTTATTTGCTAAACCTTAATATATTATGCATAACCTTAAAATATACTCTTAATATAACTAATATTATGTATTACTCTATATAAACCTAAATAAACCTTAACAAACTCTATATAATATAATCAGTAATAAGGCACAATGGTGCCCCCTGTGAGGCATGAACTCTGGTGTGTCTCCGTGTTTTCTTTTTTGGGATTTTTCCTATCCATCCTGATCAATCCATCGTGAAGGGTTTTGCTAGTCTTAATCACTCTCCTCACCCCACAGATGGAAGTGACAGGGTAGATGCATATTTACATATCCAATTGAATGTGAAATGTCTTCAGGTAGACTTGAGCACAAATAAGATGCTGGGAACCATGAAATTCATACAGGAATTTGAATACTTAATGGCAGAGAATAGTTCAGTTTTAGATGCTTGCTGATAAGTTAATGAATGATGCAAATTACAGTAGGAAGCAGTATTATAGTGACTGAAGTCAACTGACCATGCAGGGAGTGTGTTTTTAAATGTGAGAGAAGTGAAAGTTAGTAAAACTTTCTCCTTTGTTATTCCCTCTTCTGTCTCTAACAGAAGAGAGGAGCATCTGTTGTCATTTGGGAAGACAAAGGGTGTGAAAGATTTAGAGATCTGAATAAGGAACAATGAAAATACAAAACAGATTGAAAGAGTGAAAGGATGACAAGATCAGCAATATGTAGAGATGAGCTGTGGACCTGAGCCTGAAAGGCAATCAAGTTGTCTTTCATGTTGAGATAACTGACACATTTCTGTTCAGGAGTAAATCAAAGATAAATGCATGGTCTGGATTAAGAACTCAGATACCCAACACTGGCTTTGATAACCATCACTACAACTCTTCTTTCTAGACAATGATTGAGAAAGCATGACTCTATAAAGGTGTTCAACAAAAGGTTCCAATACTGATTATGTAATTGTAGTTAATTAGCTAGTTAATTAATTAGGACTAGTAATGTTATGTCAATTATTATTAATGAAGTATTAAGTGTTGTAATGAAGCTTACTGTTCAGAGTTGTGTAGTATCATTCACACAGAGAATAACGTACAACAGCTGGTGTAGTGGAAACAGAATTCAAGTTTAGAAAGAAGACTTAAAGGTAGTCTGTTTGAAGGAAGAGGAAGAAGAGGGGCAAATTAGAAGAAGAGATTGTGATCATAAACTTAACACTCATGAAGGAGCCATATATGGTCACAGAAAGTTATCTTAGGTTATTTTCAAAAGAGCTGTGTACATATTTTAGAACTTCGTGTGTGTGTGAAACTTTTTCCTATAATATATTCTTTGGTTTTATTTCTGAGTATTCAGGAATTCAGAATTCAAAATTCTTGAATTTATTTGAGTTGGCTTAACTGGGATGATTAGGCAAAGCTAAATTCATTTTATGAGGAAACCAGAAGCTTGGTTTGTTTAGTTATGCGTAACTGTGCTTGACAAGGGTTCTGTGTCTGTTGAAGGAAATGATGCTTTTTAAGCTACAGAGTGATGTTAACCAAGATCAGATGAGCATTGGCTTCCATGAATAAATACTAAGTGGGAATTTCTGGCTACTCGCAGGAAATAAGTTTCTGGAGTATCCTTTAAGATAGATGATGCTTTTAAAAGAGAGCCTGATGTGTTTATAAGAGAAGTGATGCTGTATATGCCTGTAATATCAGAAGACTGGGCTCACTGACTTTGGAGGTTCTTTACTGTCTTATGGTGTATGTTACCATGTTCTGTTTATTTCCTATTAAAATGAACTGTTTAATTCATTCAATTAAAGAAGTAATAATAAAGAACTTACTATGTTCTTTAACAATTTTTGTAACAAATATGAGTATCTTATGAATAAAAACCTTTTTCCTCTTTTATTTATTCTTCTAAGACCTAATTTTTACTTTCTTTGAGTAAACTTGTTTCAAATAAAGGAAATAGTATGTTTTTCCCTGGAAAAAGATCTGCTGCCATCAAAATTCATTTTGTGATTCAGCACAGTTGTTTTCCCAGTGGTTACCCAGTTGCTTTTGTCCATTGCGTGATTTGATCTCTGAAACTTGTACCTAAGTGGCTTGTTTCCCACTTGTTTTTTCAGTAGTTAGCATGATTGACGGCAGCTTATTAAATGCTCAGACCATAGCAGCTTCTTCCTCTTCAATGGGGAAATATCCAGTTTGATATTTTGCTAAATACTTGATCTGTGCATGTCTTGCTGCCAGCAATGTACTTCCATTTGTGGGCATTTCATTACTGTTTGAAATCTGGAAAGAATATTATTTGTAGCATGAACGGTGATCTTTGTGTTGGTTTTTTGTTTGTTTGTTTTTTGTTGTTTTTTAAATACGTGGAATTGACTTCTACCATTTGTGGTATGTTATGCTCACCTACTCAAAAATCAGAAGTGAATAAAGTCATACATTCTGTTTGATGGAAAGTGGAGGTTTGTATGGTTTATTGTGCGTATAGATAATGTGCCAGCTATAAATGTCTCATTTCTCACACTAGAGGAGAATAGATACAGGATGAAAAGATGCTGACAGTTTGAATAACAGTTGAGTAGATTTATTTATTTGCTGTTGAGATACGGTTTTGTTGTTTTTTGTTTTTTCCCAAAGAGAATTTGCACGCAGGTCCAGAAGATCTACCTTCAGTGCTTGACCTAGTTATATACAGGTTTAGCTGTGGAGCAGAAATACTATAGACCTATTATTTCTAGTTTTTAATTGGGCACTATTTCATTGTTGAAATAGGTCTTGCTAAAAATAGGGTCAGATCAAGTGGCTAGCGTAATCTGAGGCTGTTTGAAGGCAAGACTCATTATGTATTTATACAGTGAACAACCTTGACTGTTGGCTGATTGACAGCCCTTCAGCTTTGCTGTCAGCTACTTTTCATTACTAATCCTCCATATTTTGGACCAAAAAACCCACAAACATGAAGTACGTAATTTCTTGAGTGTTTGTAAACATGGGGATCTTATCAATGTTTGTAAATACCTTAAGTGTGGGAGACAAAGAGACATGGCCAACCTCTTTTCAGTGGTATGTGGGGACAGAACAGGGGGGAATGGCCATAAACTGGAGCATAGGGTGATGGAGCACTGAAATGGGCTGCCCAGGGGTGTTGTGGAGTCCCCTTCTTAGGAGACATTCAAGACCTACATGTGCAGACTTTTATAGGGGGCCTGCTTTGGCCGTGGGGTTGGACTCGATTTCTGGAGGTCCTTTCCAACCCCTACAGTTCTGTGATTCAGAGCCTGTGTAATTGAGTTCTCTTTTGAGGTTGGAGAGTGGGTGTGCTGTTTGAAGCTACTCTTGATAAGGGTTGAGTTTGACGTGGAGTGACTTCCCTTCAGCAATCAGAAGTACTGATGCACGTTGTTCAGCCTTTTCTCTAAGTTTGTTCCATAGTAATGGCATTTGTGTTTTGGAATCGTATCGAAGTTTTCTGTTAATAGGTAGGTAATAATGTAAACACTCGAGGCAAATATTCATAGAGTCAATAGCAAAGCATTAGCTGAAATTTACTAGCATGTAGGAAGATTATTTGCTGCCATTTAACATTTGTAATTTTTCTTGATCTTTTCTGATCAGAGAGACTTTGTACGGGAGGAGTTTCCTTCCTACTTATTTTAGCAAATTGTACGTTCTCATTTAATAATATACATTTCAGGACAGAGATGAATATTATTATGTTTCCACTTTTGCAGAATCTTCTGGGTTGCAGTAAGCAATCCATTTTCTATCCAAATAAATAAAAGTCTTTCATCTGAGCTGTGCTGACAAGTCCATGGAATTGTATTTTTTTTTCTTTTTTGAACTGAAATAGTTGTTAACTTTGATCTCCTGTTTCTGTAGGAAACATATGCCGCTCTCCAATAGCTGAGGCAGTTTTTAGGAAACTTGTAACCGATGAAAAACTTGAAAATAAGGTAAGCTGTTTATTTCTTTCCTGCCCATGAAACAATTGTATTCTATCCAGTTAGTACAAACATAAGAAGTGAGAAAAGAAACATAAAAACATAAATTTGTTTTTCTGTAGTGGAGGATAGACAGTGCAGCGACATCTACCTATGAAATAGGAAACCCTCCTGACTATCGAGGACAGACTTGCATGAAGAAGCATGGCATTACCATGAATCATATTGCCAGGCAGGTACTGTACTTTAATTTTCTTTAAATATGTGTATGTATTTGTTTTGTTCTTACAGTGGATGACAGACAGTGCTGCTGTTTCAGACTGGAACGTGGGGCGCTCCCCAGATACAAGGGCTTTAAGCTGTCTAAGAAATCATGGCATTGAGACAGCACATAAAGCACGACAGGTAGAAGAGAGTGTATTTTCTTTCTTGTTCATCCCCATGCTTTGTTTAGCCCTACTGTTACAAAAGTAATTTGACTAGTGCATAGCTAAGCATCAAATAATAAATGCTTATGCAATTTTTCCAAAGGACTCTAAAAATGCCTAACTCTTCCAGTTGAGGTTAGTTAATTTATTGTTGCTAAGTTTGATTGGAAGTATAACTGGGAAGCATTGGAATACTTCTTCTGTTAAAATTCCTCCCTTCAGGTGTTTAGTATTTGGGACATTGCTCAAAACATCTGTTGAAAATATTTTTAAATGGACTTAATTTAGCAATCTGTGATGCTTTATTCTGCAAGGAATTACATTTTTATTTAGCAGGTCCAAAAAGATATAGAATATGTGTTTACCATCAATAAAAGATTCTCTTCTTGAATTAAAATCTGTAGGGTGCCAAATCAGGACTAAGGCACTCAGACCCAAGATTAATAAATAATACTGTTGGCGATATTTCCAGTGATAAACACCCTTGAAACATTCTTAAGTCAGAGACAGGTTTCTTAGTGAAATCCTCTAACTTACCAAAGCTCATCTCAGTTTTCACTATACAAAAAAACAAAAAGTGTATTTCCATTATGATTCCGGAGGGATCAGAAATAAATGTGGCTTCATGTATGTAAATCATTCAGGCGCTAAAATAAATGCACATAACTTAGTTCAGTTAACTGCTCTCTGGACGTGGGATATTCCTTTAGGGCCTGACCTTTAGTTAGCTTGAGATTGTGTGACTGGTTCTTTTCCCAATGAAAAGATCAAATAATTTTGTCATTGTCTTTGTTTCTGATCCCTGCAGAGTTTTACCTGACTTTGTAAGGTTTTTGAAAGTGAACAAAGTGAATACTGCATGTTCTTTAACTTTTTAAAAGTAAATTCCCTCAATTAGTCCGTTGCTTTCTGATGACCTTTCCTGATGCTAATCTCAATTACATAACAATGCAAACAGGACTGAGCACAGTACAGCTCCAGATATTTAAGGCTTTACTGTTAAGGAAATTACTAGGAAGTTGCTGTGATCCGCTGGTGGTTCTGCATTTGCTATTTATTAGTGCTTACAAACAACATTATTTGTCATTATGCAAGCTAAATGGTACTCAGGTTAATCACTATTTCAGTCACTGTAGCGTAACTTGTTTGTTTTCTTAAAAGATGAACCTTGGAAACTTGAGAATTGAATAGTTAAGCAAAGCATCTGATCATTTGCCTTGAAGCAACTCTATATGCCCTCCTGACAGAGAAAGAAAGCACCTTAGTGAAGATAATTGATAATATGTATATCTGGCTAGTGAAAACATTTCTGAAGTAGAAGAGTCTAAAATGTTAAAATGCACAGGGAGAGGGAATTAAAAAGAGTGAGATAATAAATTGATAGAATAACAGAATGTAAACATAAAATCATACCAGACCAAGCAACTTGATTTTATTTATTTTTAAATGAAAGAAGTTCTTGAACTGCATGTAGCTGTTTACATTGTACTGAATGTTAACTGTCTAATTCCAGTATTCTTTCAAACTTTTGTTGAATGGTCTCTGCTGATACTGCAAACTTCGTGGACCTGACATGGTCTCATAGTACATCCGGAGTGGGACTAAGCAGTATGACTTTGCAGAGAGATCGGGCTAGTACAAGCAGAAGTGTATTTGTTCTCTAGTGGGAACAAACTCAAGAATAGAGGTTCAGTATGATTTTGTAGCTTCAGAGCAGATTGAGAAAGATTTAATCTGAGAGCTGCAGAAATAGAAAGGAGGGATTTTTCTTCTGTCGTCTTATAAATACTGTCATAAGATGATGACCTCATTGAGTTATCTTCTTCGTTCCTCTGGAAAACTCTTAGCCAGTGGAAAGCAATTCCTGTGCATAATTATGATAATCAAGGATTTTATCTTCTTCTATACTAAACTCACATATGTGTTACAAGAATCAAAATTCAGAAGATAGAATGTTAACTCGGTTGCATTTTACAATCATATACAGTGACTGTTCAAGTGAATTTTAAATGGAAGGGTAAATATATGCATAAAATACATAAAAATATGTCCCGATAAAAATGTTTGTTAATGTCTTACTTTTAGATAGCTTGCTGTATGTTTATGCACCCATTGAAATTCTCTAAGCCTTCATGCACAGAACAGAAATGCATTAATCAGTTTAACTTCTGTTCATGCTGAGGCCAAAATTGATTTCAGTATGACTCATATCGAGCGTTTGTCTTAAATGTAAAATTGAGATTAGAGGAAAGTTGCATTAAACATTGTTTCACAACAGGATAAATTTGAGGACTGCTACATCTCTGGTTTAGATAGAGTAAAGGAGATTACTACCCTGCTGTAAATGAAGGCAAATGCTTAACAGGAATTGGAATGTTGATGTGTTTCCCCATTGATGGTCTTTAATAATGGTTGTATACTTTTTTTTTTTTTTAATGTAAAATTCTTCTTTTCTGTATAGCTGACTGCTTGAGCTCTTCATCACTCCTCAGAATGCACCTTCATTTTTATATCCTTTAGATTCTTCCCCTGAAATAGTAGTTATTTTAAGTCTTATATCTACTTGAGCACAGTCTAACCAGTAATCCTGTGTCTAGGGGTGCATTTGGATTTGTGTTGATGCTGGTTCATAGGGTAATAATTGTCACTTTGTCAAAGCACAGAGAGGTCGTGGGAAGTGTGGCAGGTGTGTTTTGTTTTCTGTTTGTTTCCACTTTGATTTTTAAGTTTTCCCTGTCTGCACAATAAGGAAATCTATGCCTACTTATTTTCGCAGGGGCCAGTGTTGGCTCTGTGGAGCAAGCAGAAGAAGCTTGTAGAGGTTCTGGTAGAGCTGCCAGGAAAACAGAGCTATTTCCACTGTAAAAATATTTTTGTAGGTCAAAGGCACTGCATGAATACAGCAAATATTTTTACAGTGAAAATAAACAAGTCTGCATTAGTTTTCATCATTAACTCTTTATTTTCAAAAGTTTCCCCCTCTTGCATCCCCCCACCCCGTGTGAAATGCTTCCTTTAAGGTCTTAATCTAGTGATAATTCCTATAGGTTTTTTGTTACTTCCTGTGTTTTTTTTCTGCTGTATGTTTTTTGGAGGTTAGAACTCTGGTTTCCAGGGCAATGCACCTGTTCTCTTACTTACTCCTTTTTCTAGGGCATCATTCCTAAAGACGCCTGTTAGACAAAACTGAAGAAACCTTTGAAATTTAATCATAGAATCCCTTAAGTTGGAAGGGACCCCAAAGATCATCTAGTTCCAGCCCCCCTGCTGTGGGCAGGGTTGCCAGCCACCAATTTCATCTTTCATAAATAACGTGAACTCACTATAGATTTTGATTTATTCTTTCTGAATATCAAAGAATCATAGAATGGCTTAGGTTGGAAGGGACCTCAAGGATCATGAATCTCCAAGCCCCCCCAACTGCAGGCAATTTAATACCAGACCAGGTTGCCCAGGGCCCCATCTCACCTGTCCTTGAACACCTCCAGAGATGGGACATCCACAGCTTCTCTGGGCAGTCTGTGCCACCACCTCATCGCAGTCACTGAAGAACTTCCCCCTGATATCCAACCTAAATCTTCCCTCCTGCAACTTAACCATTTCCCCTTGTCCTGCCATTATCTACACTTTCAAAGAGTTTCATTATGGAGGTATTAATAAAAGAGGTTAACTTACATGGGACCTTTATAGAAGTGGATTAATAAGAAGTGGCAAAGTATATTTAAAATCCCCTAAATAGTTGTAAGAGTTGATGGAGATAAGCAGTTTTTTTTTTTCTTTCCACCTGTTTTTTTTTTCTTTATTATTTTTAAGAAATTAGAACTAGAAAACATGAAAACAATCCCCTCGCTTCACTTATTTCTTCTTTTTTTTCCCTTTTTTTTTTTTTTTCCTTTGTGATCAAGCAATGATTGTTGGCTAAAGTACATGTTTTTAATCCTAGGTTACTAAAGATGATTTCCAGACCTTTGATTATATACTTTGTATGGATGAAAGCAATCTAAGGTAATGGATGAAGAAATTCAGAACAAATTCATATAGATTGCACTACTGCTAGCTTTTGAGTCACTCTGAAGACAGAAGTCACATTTTATTGCTCAGCTTGTCTTGGTATTTTTGTTTGTGTGTGTATATGTGTAAATGATAGAAGGATTCTGCACTTCTTATATGTTTCATGAGTTAGAATTTCATGATTTATTTGTTTAGTATGTGCTACTCTAAATTAAAGGAAGCTTAGTATGTGTTATACAGGAGTGACTGATGCCTGTATAGTTATAAATGAGGAAATACTGCCTTCAGATCAAACTGTTTTTCTGATCACGTAGGATCTGAAATATTCATTGAAATCTTTGAAAGAATTAAATGCATTGCTTCCCACACCTCCTTTTTAAAAACAGAAATTATTTTAGTCATTAGCTGGGGAAATTTTGTTGTTTGCTTCTGTTTCCCATGTTTTTAATTGCGTGTCTATGAGCTGGTTTGAGCTTAAGAAAGACTTGGTGAAATAACCAGTTAGTATGATAGTATGGATATCTTTGGAAAAATTTCTGATTATTATGCAGATATGAGATGGGTGATCTTGAAGAACTAAGAAATGCCAGAGTGTTTTTAAAGACAGTAACATGTAGCATAACAGGCTTTTATTTATTTATTATTATTATTAACATATAACTACTTTAGGACCAGCACCTCTTATCTGAAGGAATGATATTGTTGAATGTTTTGAATGACCTTTGTTACATCTTTTATTCTTACATAACACTTGTGTCAGGCAAAGAAATGAGTAGCTAATGTATAGTTTCATTCAAATTCTCAAACTGTTAGTACCGAAGTTGGTTTTCATTTATGTATTAACTGCAAAGTAGAAGAAACATCACAGCTATAACAGAATTAAGAGTTAGTCACACTTCTAAGTTTCGTCTTGAATGTGCACTCAATTCAACCATTGTCTTAAGAATGCTTGTTTGTAGCTGGCTCCACGTGCTGATGTCTTATCAGCCTGTCATATCAGAAAAGAATTTGGGACATCGCTTTTCTGTAGTATTGGAACCAGTTGGCCCCTTCCTGTTCATTAGCTGGTATGTCTCGAAGTCTCAGTATGTCTTGGAAGTCTTGAAGAAAGTGGTTGGACTTCATCACAACCAGATGGATACATAGGATGACAGTCTTCAGACAAACGCAGTTCTTATCCTCTGAAAATTTTTTCAGCATTCCAACAAGGGCTACTTGTTTGTTTTTAAAAAAGATTTTTTTTTAAATCTCTAAATTAAAACACTGATTTCTTAGTTGATAGAAAAGTCAGCACTCCTCTCTTTGCTTCAAACGATATTGTGTTCTCACTTCTATTTTGTCATTCTAAACTACGTTAAATTAATTTCCTCATTAATTATAATTAATTAGAAGTTAGTTTCTTAAAAACGATTGTGCTTGTGAAGAAGTGTGTACTTTATTTTCCTATGAAGTATAGAAAGTATTGCCAATTGTAGTGTACTTTGGAATCTGTTAAGGAGAATGTTACATTTGATACATGCACATTATCCTGAAGACCACGTGAAATTCAGAAGGATAATCTATGCATTCAAAGGCCCTGCTTAACAACTATTTGAAAGAATACTCTGCTACTTATGACCAATTGCAAACCACTATAAGCTTTTTAAGCATTGGACAAGTTAAATTCTCATTTGGTATGGGAAGATCTAATATTATAAAATACAGAATATGTTCCACTATGTAATGAGCTTTTAATCTGAAGGTGGTGAAAGTTGCATTTTGACTACATTTGGGATAATAGAGGCCACTTGCAAGTTGACAAGGAAAATACTGTTTCAGAACCAGTATGCCTTACCAGAGGAAGGTGATGTAGAAGATGATTGCTGAAATATTGCAATATGTCCAAATCAAGGCAGATCTTAAGAATCTACTATTCTATGCAACTGAATGCAGAAGCACTTCACATGAATTAGAGGCATAATTGAGAGGTCTTGCAACATACCCATTTAAACACTGTTTTGTAGCCCATGAGTTCATAATTCTGAAAAAAAAAAGAAGTAGGTAGTCATTATTTATATTTAATCCAAGTTAAAGATGGACACTGAAAATAGTGAATGATCTGGGGATGTAGGTAAACTCGCTATCACAAAGTTCTGTTAAGCCTTAAGTCAAGTGTCCTGGCTTTTTTATGAGTCAGCAGTAAGTTCACGTATGCCATTGGTATTCAACTGAAAAACAAAACAGGTAACAACAAACAAGAAAAGGAGCAGCACAGAATCCACAGAATTGACTGAGTTCAGAAACTTACTGTTTTTCTGCATTCTCTAGAAACTATCATGAGCATCTGATACTGATGCTAAAAAATTCTGAAGAGAAATTGATGTGAGTTTGCTTTGTTCTGTTGTTGTTTGTTTGTTTTAATATTTTTTTTTTCTTTTTCCTTTTCCCCAAGAGATCTGAAGAGGAAAAGCAACCAGGTTAAAGACTGCAAGGCCAAAATTGAACTGCTTGGGTCATATGATCCACAGAAACAACTTATTATTGAAGATCCATACTATGTAAGAAATTATTTTGGTAGCTTGATTAAAAGCTGTGTATGTGTAGTATATAATCTTGCCAGATTCCACAGTAATGATATAACATATGAGATGTATATACGTATATTCTATGTCTGTCTGATGATATATAATATAAACTATTGGAATATGAAATGAAAACATATCTTTATTCATTCTATCTATTGCTTAAGTAATCTAAGTTGATAATCCATCTATATTTTGACTGTTCAGTGAAACCCTCTGTAGTCAGTTTCCATGCAAAAAGAATGTAGTAGCAAAAATAGAGACAAAGACAAGGAAATGGTCAAAGAATTTGAGCGCTATTAGCTAAGAGCAACCAGTTAAATTAAGATTCTTCAGTTTAGGAAAGAGAAGTGGATGAGGATGTCCTGGGGTTCTATAAGATGTTAATATCATGGGGAAGTATCAGGAATTACATTACATAAGAAATCGAGAGCATTAAATATATTATAGGAGGTGGATTCAAAACAGCATATTCGTTTCCACACAGTGCTTTGTTAAACAGTGAAACAACATGACAAAATAGTGTGGAAAAAAAAACACCCCCTTGTAAATTGAATGAAGAAAACCAACACCAAATAACAAAACCAATGATGAATCAAAGTTCACCCAGGACTGCTGAGTACAAAATCTACTTCTTCAGATTGGGGAGGAAATGCACTATGCTGTCACTATGTCTTTGTACTATTTTTGTTGTTTTATTTGCCATTATTGACAGTAGAAAACACATTTGCAAAATGAGCCAATATTACTATTCTTACCTTCTTTTTCCTCTTTCTGTTTTTTCTAGGGGAGTGAAAAGGACTTTGAAACTGTTTACGAGCAGTGTGTTAGATGCTGTAAAGCGTTTTTGGAGAAGCCTCATTAATGTTTAATCATTCTGTTTCTAATAGAAAATAATTAGCTTCTCCTGAAATATGTAAGCTTTCCTTGATTGATGTATTTAAGTTGTAAAATTGTGCTTCCTTAGAAGATTCAGAACTTTTTCAGTTTTTTAATGTAGTTTTTGTCATCTAATTGGAAAAACAGATGTTGTAGATCAACCGTTTTCTCATTTATCAGTGTAATAATAAAGTTCTTGTTGAGAATAAATTTAATCTGTAAACTCTTACAGTGCTTTCTCAGAAGCACTAAAAAAAAGTCTTGCTTCTTTATGCGCTATACAGAGTCAACTGAAGTTGTCTCATTGTGCCGTTAGTTGAAACCAACCTGCCACGGCTGTATGTGAAATAATAGTTCATGTGTTTTAATGTAGGCTTGTCGTCCCAGTATCATTAGACAGCTTTCAGAATGAAGCTTTTTCATACTGAGTCTGGTGAACTAAGGAATGTGTCTTCCTAACACTGGCATTGTTCTTAGCCCTTTTTCAGAGTCAAGAAAGCAGAACCTGTTATCAGGATTCTGTGAAAACTGTTTGTTATTTAGGTTTAAATCTTCATTTAGCAAAGAGGAAATCATTTTGTGCTGATAGATTTTTATACTCATTAAAATGAAGTCAATTCAGAACTAGTTGTCACTAATGGTCACTAAGACTTCTCTGGTTCATCTTCCTTTGGTCTTGGGGCCAATTTGTAGCACACTGATATACATACAAGTAATATAGCACTTGCTTTCGCAATAGAACAGTTCAGTTTAAAAGTCTAAAAGTGAAGTGTATATTTTATATCTCAGAAGTAAAATATTCAAATACATGCTGTAATCACAGTTCCTATTTGAGCGGCAGATGATATTTTTATATTTACTTAGGAGAATGGATAGCATGTCAAAAATGTTCTTTAAGAATATAGTTCAATTCGAAGAAAGTCTACGTGTAATATAATTTGAAGCTATATGAAGGTCAGTAAGTAAGAAGTTTTGCTCTTGCACAATAAGAAATGGAATGCATTATGAAAATCTATTCTTACTTGTCTGAACATCACCCTCAATTTCTGCCTTAGGCAGAAACGTGACTGTGAAATGTAATTAGATCAGTAATGTAACTGATGCCATCTTTTCTTATTTTGAATAACGGAAATGTTGATATGAACAAGGATTACCACATCTGTAAAACTGTAAAATTTGCTTTCTTATTTACCTGTGTTGCATTTATTCTTCTATTTGTCTTCCAAACCAATAGGAGCAGCCTCCTTATGTCATCTACTTTCCTTCCGGGAGAGAGATGCACTTGGATAGAGAAGCCTGTTACCTTTAGGGATGAAGAAATCTTAATGTCACTATGCATTTAACTGTAGCCTTTACAATTGGGGTTGTATTTCATAGAATCGCAGAATGAGTTATCTTGGAAGAGACCTCAAATATTCAGTTCAGCCCCCCGTGCCATGGCAGGGTTGCCACCCACTGGGTCAGGCTGCCCAGGGCCCCATCCAGCCTGGCTTTGAACATCTCCAGGGATGGGGCATCCACAGCCTGTCCAGGTAGCTGTGCCAAAGCCTCACCACCCTGAGTAAAAAAATTCCTCCTAACAGCCAGTCTACATCTCCCCTCTTCTAGATTAAAGCTGTTGCCCCTTGTCCTGTCACTGTCTGCTTGGGGACTTGTCTGGGATTTTTTGCTGTAAAGCAGCTAGAAAACATGTTAATGAGGTCTCTGATTTTTGGTAAGCTTCCAGTAGGGCATAAAACTTAAGAACCTGTTTACACTAAGGGAAGTGGTAGATGGAACTCTTGGGTACAGAAACTAGGATCTGTGTGTATTACTGGATTACCAGCAATTTTGATTTTTTGACAGACTTGTTAGGACTTGGCACATTAACAGCTGTTTCACTTCCAGGACGAAGGATAATATATGCAGTCTTTCAGGACAGGTCAAATGGGGACTCTGAAAAAGATCATTTTCCATTTATTTTATGAGTACTTAAATATGGAGAAGTGATGGGCAGTTAGGGACATAGCATCTAAATGAATTTTTTATGCAGTAGCCTCAGGAGTGGAAGTATTTAAGCACAACCATTGTTATTTCTTGCCAAAAAGACCATTTAAAATATGCCAGTGACAGGAATATACCTCAGACAATTAAGAGCCTGATGGGTTGTGCTTTCCCATTTGTGACTGAGTAGAAATAGAACCTACAGTTTCCTACATATTGAAGTTAAGAAGTCTTAACTCTGTATCTTTGGTCTGCTGGGGTAACAAAAAGGAGATGCGAAGATACAGTTGTTTGTCTTAGCTAAACTTAGGAACTTTTCTTTAACATGGTAAGAAATCAAAACTATTTGTGTTAAATTCAGGTTCAGATAGCAGTTTGAGGTTTGACCCAAGTTGTGTTTCCAGCCAGTACATTATTGGCTACATAATCCATCAGTTATGCTAGAACGTAAAAGCTCATTCATTAATTTGTTTAGTCCTTCATTGGTTTCTTTTGGAGGATGAGGAGGAGAGCAACATAGTATGGTTAAGGCATCTGTAGAATGTGAACATGGGGTAGGAATTGCCTTCAGGAAGGACATTTACTATTATTGGGCTTTCAAGAGAAACAGTAAACGTATGATACAGAATTTGTGTATTAATCATTGTACACATTTACATTTTTAATGTTATATTTTAATACTGAGTGGGGAAAAAAAGATCTAGAACTGACTCCTCCTCCAACCCCTGGACTTATTGAGCTTGCATAATAAACCTGCACCCAACACTAAGCAAAATCTGCTCCCCTATGGTTTCTATCTTCTGTTAGAGCCTATGATTTTTGCTAAATCCAGAAAAAAAGAACTTCCACAGAATTTACCTATTTCTATTAATTTGAGCCACTAAATAATTACCATTTTCCTTTTATGGTACTTTTTTTTTCTAGAAAATTCTAATTTAACCAGATTTCAGTCCTACTGCAAACCAAAATAATCATACTAATTTAAAATTCCTATTACGTATGAGTATTATGCGAACAGTCTGATCGCAGGGATTTTGTTTGAAACAGCCATTTGTCATGAAAAAGAAACTCAGAATTCTGTATGAAATCGGAGCAGCCTCGTGGTCTGAGCATTTTGTGAGATTTTAATGCAAAGATCTGTCAGTCCTCAAAAGTCCACAGTCCAAAGTACTGAACTTCTCCAAGGTGGGTGTTCGTTTCTTTCTTACTGAAGCAAATTCTCATTGGAAAGAGGCTTACGTGTGGATAAATGTAGCTACCTGAAAATAGCATCCGATCATCAGATTCAGTGAACAGAAAGGAAATGGGAGGACAACTTCATACCAAACACTTTATTACTTACGCCTGTTATTTACATTATTTACATATTGCACATTAGCTGGAATGTTTTATACATTTATTATAGAAAGTAAATTAATGGCAGCTTGTGTTTGTGTACAAAAATCCATGCTCCACTGTCCCCAAAAATATTTCTACTTGGAATTACATTTCTGGTTGTCATGCAGTTAGTACTCCCAGGGTACAATGTGACCCCAATGCAAGTTTGTTTTAACCAAACTTTAATAAATTTGCATAAGCATAAAGGATATCAAGTGACCACAACTACTGTGGAGAAGATCTTTAGTAGTTCTAGATGTGCTAACAAACATTCCTTAAAACCGTAGAATTAAGCAATAGAACATCAATTTTCTTGGTGAAATATTTGTGTTTATGTAATTTTTGGCAGCATTACACATCAGTTGTGGTGTGTTTTTAAAGTATGGAACATTATGTATTACTGGCAGTTATGCTACTGTAAAGAGAATGTCAATCTGCAAACTTGACAACATACAAAATACATGTTAAAAGAATTATGGGAAGTAGTCTGTCAATCTGCAAAAATAAATCTCTTGTTCACAATGGAATATGTTATAAAGGTAATAAGTTCTATTTCCCTGTTGGTTTCCAAGGCACTTCTCTTGGTTCTTGATGTTTCTTTTAATGGTAACGGTACCTGGTGGATTAAAAAAAAAAAAAAGAAAAAAAAAATGTCTGTAATCATTTTTATACTTAAATAAAAGCATTTAAGAATGTTGAGAATCATAGCTGAAATAATAAGTAAATAATACTGGAGGATTCAATAATAAATCTTCACAAAGATCTAATCGTGTGTGTAGCTCTACAAAATTAAGTGTTTTGTTTTGTTACTCAAGGCTGAGATCTGGAAATCATTCTTGTTTTTACGCTGGTTCATTTCAGGTAGACAGAAGAGACTGGAAAACACTACAGTTCTACCAGCTGATAATGCGCTCATAGGTAAGTTTAGCCCTACACCTACATCTGCAGCAGTGAGGTCAAAAAGTGAATAAACAAGGATAGCATTAATAGATTGCAAATTTCTTTCCTAATGCCTTACTATCAGGAAGCTGTTGGTACAATGCTTAGTAAAATAAATCATCAAGTTTGAAGGATTTAGGAAGGCCTCGATGTTTCATTGGGCTGGTTGGTGAAGAAATTTGGACTTATAAACACGTAATTTCTTGAGATTCAGTCATACAACCATTGCTTCTGGAATCTGGAAATAATGAGGCAACACAAACTGAGCAGAAGCTGCAACAGGTCAATTTGCTGCCAGTTCTAATAACTTTTCCCAGAACTGATTCTTGGAATGAAATTACAGCCATTTCTATAGCATTGGTATTAAAAATCGCTGTTACAAAGTTATAGATTTCTACACTGTGTATGCACGTGTATTGTCTGGTGTAGAAATGTTAACTGAAAAGTTGGGCAGTGAAGGCAACCACAGCCCCTCTCTCCAGTCCTTTAAGCCAGCTGAGAAAATGTAATATGGCCGTCCCCATTTGTATGTATCCAGAAATCTTTCTCTAGTAACTTCTATACTGATGTTCTCCACAACTGTATTTCCTAGTGATGTCACCATAAAATGCTGCAAGTAGTGTCTACCCAACTGCACATGTTTCTGAGACCACCAGTTAATGCCCTTATTGAAGGAAAATACCTTAGCTAAAGAAAAAAGGTATAAATATGTCTTATGGATGTCAGATGTGGAAAATAAGAACAAAACAGGAGTGGGTACGTTGATACTTAAGTTCTGCTGATGCCGCTTTTTATAGTTGTAATGTTCATATTTTGTATCTGAACATACGTATCTGTCACAATCAATGTGAACTCTGATATTTTGAGTTTCTCTACAGTTTCTACTGCTTAAGTGTAATCTGTAATGGTATCATTTGAATGCAAAGTCAGACTTGATGTAACCCATTGAAAGTCAAGCTATTGATGCATACAGAAATACTCGTTAGTATTATTTAAGCGTGTATTTAATTCTGCAATGTTTTTGAAACTGTTAGGAAATGTAATAATTTTACAGGCAAGCTTAATACAATTTAGTTTTCCTCTGGCTTTGTGGGTAGAAGAAATATTTATTTTATGTCCTGCCTTGGAGGGGAAAGTGAGGTAAATTTTGTCTTGCATTTTGATCTGCTTTCCATATGTGTGTCCATACCGTGCTCTATTTAAAGTGAAAAATGATGTCTGAAAGCAAACTGATGTGCTTTTAGTCCGATTAGGGTGTGATACAACTGACAAGTTAAACACAGAATTTAATAAATAGTCTGTTCATTATTAATGGGAAAATGCAGCTTACCAAGACTGGAAAGACTAGAACTGACTGAACTTATTTGAACTACACCTGCTTTTGCACAGATACCTGATCAAAGTCTGTGGGTCTTAGATTCAGAGTTTTAGCTGAGAATGATATCACAGTGGTAACCAGGTGTGCGGGCTACCTACTTAGTTCAAAGCAGTGGTTCTGATGAAGTCTTAAATTAGTTTCCTTGAGAATTATTTCCTGCCACCAAGCAGAAGTGATTTATTATGTCATGAGAAGTTGTATATGGTGGATCAACTTACACTTTCTAGAAAAAGAGAGTTTGTTTTCACTGAATAATACGCGAAACTCACATCTGAATTTCAACATCACTTCCTTAAAGAAATGAAAGTGTCTGTGATGTTTCTGCAGTGCACTTGGTCTTAGTCTGAATAAGAAACTGTAAGAAAGGTAAGACTGCTGTTCTATGGTTAGAAAACACTTGAAGCAAAACTTAAGTTCTTAAGAACCCAGTATTTTTGCTTAAAGATTTGATAGTAATGATAAAGATTTGAAGTAATGCTTATACAGTATGGTATACGGGATTGGGACGTCCAGTATGGTATTTGTTTTGTCCTTATGTATTTGAGGTTTCCAAATTTCTTGTACTTTCAGCTTTCCTAACATACATTATGAGTATGGTTAAAGCATCTTAACAAGTTTACTCAGGTGTTTTTTAATTATTTCCAGAGAAATTGTTAGTTATCAGTATGCTTTAGCTTACTAGGATTTTTATAAAGAATCTTTGACCTTCTTATGTATATATATTTATCCTTGCCCTGTAATGTACATTATTAAGCAAGAAACATTGTCTCTATTGCTTTTTAAAATATTGCTTGCTGTATCTGCTTTTCTGGGGCATAAATAACCAGTAGATTTTTCACGTACTTTTTGTGTTATAGTTCCCTTTCTCACCCTTCAGTCTTGTATTTAGTAGTTTAAAACTGTGTAACTAGTTTTATCTTGTTCATTAGAAGCAACTCTAGAAACTTAAGGGAAAAAAGGAGTGACTGAGCCAAAGTGATTGTGACAAATGCTGCCAGGTAGGCTGGATTTTCAGACTCATCCTCGTCTGGTGCTGCAAATATACACGTTCCTTATTGGGAACTTCAAGTGAATGCTTCAGGAATCTTGTTCCTGATGCTCACTAATTTTCATTGTGGACAATGTAATAGTTGTTGGTTATACCTGTATGGTAGGGCAAACATTACATGTGGAAGCTGTTAGCAAAGTCAGAGAAGAATGAGGCTTAAGGACATAATGCGGATTATTGAGGACAGGAGTCCAGCATAGCTCTGCTGAGCACTAGGGAAAGGTGTTGCAGAATAAAACTAGTCAGAGGTGGAACTAGTGGCAAGCAAGGAGTACAGACTGGGTTACTTATCAGAAATGGGACTACTGAGTGATACTAACAAACAGTGACATCAAGTCATATAACAGTCATTAGAACTTAGAAACCTGCTTTGAAGCTGGGCTGCTTTAGGAAGTCAGGCAGAAAATACTAACAGGAATGTTAAGGTTAGCATAAAGTCAGAATGCTGAATTACATCTAATTACTTAGTATATTACTTAGTATATTATCTCTGCACTTGCCATTAAAAGAGTATTTTTTAAAATAGTTGGGATCCTTTCTTGCAAATGTAAGCAAATTACATCTTATTTAACCACACTGGGTAAAGAGAATGGCTTATGAAACCTTTTATGAAACTGAATAGCTCAATTACGTTTTCTAATACTCATCTTTTCTTCCCAGTTCACAGTTCCTTTTAGCTGTTCTTGTAAATTATGTTTTCTTTGGTCATGCATGTTGCTCTTTTTCAGACTGACCAAGAAGCACCTGTATGTCTTCTAGTGTGGGGTCCTCAATTGGATGCAGTGATTATTTTCATAAACAGTGTTTCTATGTATGAATTCCATTTTGTCCTATGCCTTTTTTTCAAGCATGACACAGTTGACTCACACTTTGCAGATTATTTTCAATTTCAGTATTTTCTGCTGGTTGTGTCTGCTACATCACTGTCATCAATAAGTGTATTAACTTCTGCTGACCACTGACATATCTATAACGTAGCTGTGTGACTGTTCTTCTTGTAATGTATCTGATAATGTTTGTTACTGACAAATCCGTATGGGTTGTTGCTTATTCCTTTGTCAGAGGTCACAGATCATTTGGAAGAACTGCTTTCTGAAGCTGCTGAGATCCCTCAAAGTACTTCTAGGAATTAGTGGTACATTGAAGCAAAAAGGGAGAGAATAACCACAGGCATGAAAATCCCAAGAAATCTGGGCAGCTTAATGTTGGTTCATCAATGCTGCTAATACATTACAGGCTGCAGGTGCTTTTACGGTACTTATCTGCATTTATAAAGCTGTCTTGTGTGTAGCTACTTAATATATATTACCTTATGCAAAATGTACCCCTGTAGATCTACAGCTGCACGCATAAAAGGGCTGCCACTACCAATATGAGGGATTGTATGCTGAATTAACTCTTGAAAAATAAGCTACAGCTGTCTTTTGTTCTATAACAACGGACTTAGTATTTGCTAACTGTATAATGATATAAATAATTAACAGCTGATGCACGTGGACTTATTATATAATGACTTCCAGTAGGGGGTAGCCTTTATTTATTGCCACTGTTTGCCAGATTAAGCTAGTAACACCAGATATTCTGAAAGAGGAATATCTTATCCAAAGAAAGGTATTATGAGTTTTCACGTATGAAACAAAATCCACAGCTTTGCTGTTCAGTGGAATGTCATTACTGCTCTTAGAAAAGCTTACCTTATCCCTCCATGCACATTGGGCTTACTGCCAACCGAGTAAGAAGCCTGGCACATCTTTTATAGTCTGTCATGAAAAAAGAGCATAAATACAGACATTACTAAAGTAACCGGTTTTGCTTTTAAAAATCCAAGTCAATAAAGGTGTGCAGCTTACTGTTGTAATGAAGTTTAATGAACAACTTAGTTTGAAACAGTATAGAAATCTGTTCCTTGGACTTAAAAAGCTAGTATGTAAAAACTTTGTAACTGAAAGTTGATCACAACAGCAGAATAAAGTGACTCTAAGTTGTTAATGCTACTAAGCTACCCAAAATACTAAGTTATGACAACAAAATAGTTTTGTGCTGGCTCCCACATTGTTGCAGCATCACAGATGCTTTCAAGTTGTCTTTCAAACCCTAACAACATAGAATGAACAGTAAGCTTAACCTGCATTAGCTATGTTATTAGAAATAATCAGAAAGTAATGTCACACTGTGTGTGAGGCATTAGAGCTGTTTATTTCAGGTTTGCAGAAGACAGTTACTTTAAAAAGATGCTGGTCAGTCCAGTCCAGTGACTGATGTTGACTTTCATTCAGCATTATTTTCATTAGTGGGTAACTAACAACCTACACTCCTAGAGATGCTATGTTAACAGTTTTCTATCTCACAGCACAGATAGGCTATAATTACCATTTGTACAAATTATCCTCCATTATCCAGACACTATGTTGGTAGTATATCACCTGTCAGAAGGAAAAGGCTAATTCAGACGTAAAAGCCAACTAGTTTCTAGCTTCACAGCTTGAAGTACTTGTTAGTACAGAGCCAAATGATATTTGAGATGTGATCCTTATGAAAAAGGTAATATTTAAAACTCACTAGTTATGAACAATTCCATCTCCATCGATGTAAACCGTTGCATTATCTGTAAATATCTATATTTCCAAGGCATCCTTAATATAAGGCCTTATGAATAGGGAGAAAGTCCATAGGTCTTACCCAATATTTATTTAAAATATATTTAGCTGAAATATTTATTAATACTTGAAACTTGGACTCAGGAACTCCTGTTTCTATTCCCAGCTCTGCAACTGACCCAACTGGTTGACCTCAGACAAGTAAAATAAAGTGTGCTTCCATTCTGAAAAGGCTGTGCTAAAACAGCATCTTATTCAATAGGTCCATCTTGGTATGAGACTGGACTCATGTCTACTGAGTGATAAATGTTGATTTCTGATTTATTTTAAATTCTCTGTGCTGCCAACACTGATGAGATAATCATAAATTGAATTTGCTTCTTTGCACCCATCAGCTGTTTCGGGTTGTTTTGAATGTTTTCTTTTCACTAAGGCTTAGAAAGTTTTGTTTTTGTAATTTACTGAAGAGAAAGGGCTGCAAAGTCAACATGACTGATAGACTTGTGACTGAACTATGAAAATATGTAATGCCTTTAAAGCATGTTATAGAATCACATAGCTGCTGAGGTTGGCAGGGTCCCTGGGTCCAGCCCCTGCTCAAGCAGAGACTCAGAGCAGGGTACCCAGCAACACATTCCAATGGCTTCTGAAGATCTCCATAGAGGAGATCCTGCACACTCTGGGCAACCTGTGGCGCTACCATTACATGTTATACATAGATAATTAATGGAAAGGAAATAGCCCCAGCTGGATTCCTGTTCCTATTTTGAATCTGCAGCACTAGAAGTTACATATGATAGGTTTGGGAGACGAGTCATGTGTTCCTATGAAAAACAAACACTTTTGGTTTCAAACGAAAAAGGTGTGTGCATAGATAGCTGAGGAATCAATACTTACAGTCATTCTACACAGTCTATCCACAGTTTAAAAAGTTGTCTTGCCATTTCCTCTCACTGTAATATTAATGCTGAAGAGCACTGCAAGACATACACTCTACCACTGTGTCACAACCGCTGTTCCATAGAGTTATTCTACTTTAGAGTCCTCTGTTGTTTTATGAAAATTAGCCTTTGTTTTTAGCACTTACAGGCTGGGATGGTGCAGTCCCTTGTATTGTGGTAGAGCCGATGAAAGTGTTTACTGCATTTTGGGCTGAAGTAGAGTGGACCTGAAATAGAAGGAAAAAATAACTTAAGACTCACCATAGATCACAGGAGGAACAGCATAGCTTATGAGACGTATGCAAATAAATAAATAAATGGATACCAATGCAAAATTAAGACATACCTGTTAAGTGCTTTAAAAACTTGTCTTTCATCCTCAGATCTCTGGGAACTATTTCTGAGGGAGAGAAAAAAAAACAACACAGTCACTTCTGTAGGGGGATGGTTCTTGGCAAGCATGGGAAAAAGGAATAAATTCTGACCAGCAGCCACCACCACCACCTCTTGACAGATGTACAGGAGTCAGTCTCCTGTGCACACAGTAGGCCAAATGCCAAACACTTGTTTTGCCTTTGAAGCCACTGTGAAACACGCTGTGATAGGAAACAGGTAATGTCTGTTAGATGTGCAGTCATCGGTGTTGACAGGTAACTCACAATCAGAGTTCAGCTCTCCATAAATTGCATTTTCCCGTTTACCTTCTTTAAAACCTCTACAGAATTTTGATTCACGGTTACTGAGAAATGGCTTATTCCAATACTGGTAAGGATCCAAAGGTAAATTCAGGTTTGGTTCCTTGCCTGGTCTTCTAGTTTTCTTATGCAAACATCATTTCTTTTGTTAGAGGTGTGTTTGTATGAGCTCCGTCCTGTAATCATGAAACTGGATTGATCTGCTTACAGGAAATATTTTTTTCCCCCCTCAAGCTGTAAATAAAATTCACAGGAAATGATTCCAAGCAAATTGCTCTCTTCTGGCTCTCTGTATTTGTGGTTTACCACCTTGCATATTGTGTTCAGCAGATGGCAAAATGAAACTGGTTTACTGAAATCCATTTTAGCCCTAACCCTTCCCTGTGTCTTCCTGATTTACAGCTATCTTTGATTGCTTTCCGTCACAAACTCAGTGCTGATAGCAGAGTGCTGCTTGTGTATGATACCCTACGTGGTGCTTTATTTATTTGACCATAAATGCTTGAGCAGCCTTTTTCATTCCCCTGCCACCTCTTATCAGATATCAAGCAGAGAACATTTCCATCCAGATCTGATTCACTTGTGAGGTTAGACACTTCTCGAAAGTCATTCTTCATTTACTTCTAACTTTAGTCAGTGTAAGTAAAATTGACCTTATCGTATTTGACCTAATTATGTCACGAAAAGCATTAAAACCACACATGCTTCACTCAGAAATTTCCCAGGGGACAGACTCACTGGGAAAGTGATGCCAAAACTGCAATGAAGAACTCTTAAGCAGGAGTTCCTTTTCCGAGTTGCTGGGAATAACTCCGTTATGACAGGATGGAGGAGTCAGTAACACCGGTACCAACGTTTCTGTTCTGTTTTGGTTTTAACATCTACACAGATAACTGATCAGTATAAGCCAAATGTTTATGCTGATGTAGGATGGCCAAAAACTGAGCTGAGTTTTGAGTTGTGCATGTGGGGGTTCACTGCTCAGCCTGGTGTAACTTTTCGACCTTCACCAAACAACGTCTTTTCGCTGTGCTGATCTGAAATGGAACAAAATCCTTTTCCTTTGTATCTTGGTTAATCATCCAGACGGGGAAGTGACATTTTCATGCCAATCACCAACAAATGCAAATCATGAGGATATTTGAATATGAGTGAGTAAAGAAAAGGGACAAAGGAGCTCTATGTCACCCATAAAGGCAAAATAAATAACGTACTAGCAAAATAAAAGACAGATTGGGGAAAAAAAATGAGCAGACATCTGCTGGAAAGCATTCAGGAAGTCACTTTCAGTAGGAGGAGTAAGATAAGCAGCAGTGCTCCAGGGGTTTGGGAGTGAACAACAAACGAGACACGGCAGCAGAAGTCACATCAGCTTGCAGCTGGATGCACGGAAGCACACCGTGAAACCGAGCTGTAGACCTCCACCCACCCCTCTGTGTTTGGTATGACTGCTTCCGGATTGCTCCGGACATCCAGCTCTGGATGGGTGTCTTATGGACAGATGGAAACTCATGGAGGTCACAGAGGAGCCACTCAGCTGAGCAGAACAGACCGAAGGAGTGACTCAAAGCATTCAAGAGCTTTTGTGGTAGCAGAGGAGTACTCTGCTGCAGTTCCCTACCGCTTATCAAACGCGTTCCCTTCAGAGTACAAACGGGACTCATTAAAGCTGGGCAAAAAGTTCAATGAAATGACAGAGTTCCTGGTATCTGTCTCTGCATGGACATAGAATCCTGCAGGGGAATCACTACTAAAGGGATTTCCAAGAATCACTTAAACCAGGCACGTTTAAAAAGAGTGTAAACTAATAAGAGAAAGAGCATTTTCGTAGCTTCTTTGATCTCACACATTGCAGTCTTTTCCCTTGTTAGCAGGTTTCGTTCAAAGCCCACACACAGGAAGTCAGGCTCAGATGAGTACATTATCCAGAGGGTATGAGACTCAGATGTGAATGGAGTTTTTCCTATTCCAAATGTGCTGCCTGCATCAGTTTCAGATACCAAAGCGAGGCTGCAGGTATTTTGGGTGGTGAATCCTCGGTCTAAAATTGGTAACCTGATGTCTGATTCCCCAACGCCCCGCGGAACGACAGAGCTCTAAGCCACGGGCTGGGACTTACCAACTCTCTGCTCATCCTGGTATCCTCCGTAGTCAGCCACTTCCCTCCGATCCAAGCTGTAGTCGTGCTTGGAGAAGTATTGCACCCCACTGTCCTTCTCCAGGCGGTACCTCTTCAATTCCTGAATGATCTCCATGATGAGATTTAAAAGACTTTGCCTTTCCTTCAGATCCCCGCCGTCTGTTTTCTCTTTGCAGTATCCTGCCGAGAGCACCAAGAGCACCAGCCCCAGCAGCCCAGGAGACCTCAGTCCGCTCATCGCCGGCTGTCCTGCGGGCTGAGCGCGCCGGCGGAACGGAACGGGAGCTTCCCTGTTTCACTGCGAGAGAACAACAGCGGGAGCGGGTCGGAGGCGGGCGGCTCACGGGGGTGAAACGGGGGATATCGGGGGGAGCGGGGAGATCGCTCCGCAGGTCGCATAACGAGGGGAGCCCAACTTTCACAAGTTGGCAGCGCCGCGCGGGGCCCGGCAGCACCTGCCCGCAGCCCGCCCCTGCCTGCCGCCCCGCGTCCGCTCCGGCCGCGTGTGCGCTGCCCGCCGGGCGGCTCCGTGGCGGCTGTCAGCCGGCAGCGGCGAGAGCGGGACGGGGAAAGAAGAGCGGCTGCCCCGCACCGCGTTACCTGCGTGTCCGCGCCGAGGCGAGCTGCGTGCACCCGGGCAGCGGCGGGGAGTCCTGGTTGCCGGCGGCTCGCCGCCCCCCTGCCGGCCCTCTGCTCCCTCCGCATCCAACACCTTACTCCATCGCCGCCGACCCCGGCGCACCGCTTATATAGGCTATAGGATGGCCATGAGACGGCAGATAGTATCGACTTGGAAGTGGGTGGAAAACAATAAAAGTCCACTTGGCAACCTCGGGAGCGTCGCCGCCGCACTGCTTTTCCCCCCCACCCCCCAGCCCTGCCCTCGCCGCTCCCGCCCGGTCCCCCCGTCCCTCCCCCGGCTCCGCGCTCGGGCAGCGCTCAGTCACCGCTCTCCGACGTAAGGAGACGGTCCCCAGCGGGCGTGTGCGGTGCGAGGGGGCGGTGGCGGGGAGGTGGGGAGGGGGGGGAGCGCCTCGCCCCGGCCTTTAATTAGAAACGCGCGGAGCAGCCTCTGCAATATTCATGGCCCTGGCGCGGCTCCCGCACGGCGCTCCCCGGCCGCGGGGCCGCTGCCCGCCGTCACCCGCCGGGGGCCGCGCGTCGGGGGCGGGCGGGGAAGCCGCGTGTTTACCGGGAACTTCGGCTCGGGGAAGGGGAGGCGGTGGGGCTCCAACGGGGAAGAGGAAACCTATTTCTGCTCCCGCCGGCCGGGAAGCCCGCGCAGAGGTGGTGGAGCGGGGTCTGGGTGTATTGTTGGCACGGGCGGTGCCGGCCGGCGGGATCCTTCCTGGGTCAGCGCTGCCTGGAGGGTCTGCACGGGGAGAAGGAGGGCGGCGGGGACGGGACGACGGCTCGGTACGGGCTGGGGGGCAGCACCGTGTCCCGTGTGCGCCGCGATGCCCCGCCGGGCGGTGCCACCGCACTGCTCTGCGGCGCTGTGCCCGGCTGAGCCCCTCGGAACGCGTGGAGCTGGAGGGAAGCGCGGGTGAAACACGATCCGACTGAACTTTTTTATTTACTTTTATTGTGTGTATAAACCTCTCCCTTGGCAGACGGGAAAAAACAAAACAAAACAAAAAAACCCATCAGGCAAATACAAAGTTGGACCGCGTGGCGGTAGCGCTTTCCAAACCCTCCAAGTAGACGGGGGCGCGGACGGACCGGCCTCACAGCGGCCGCAGGGCAGGTGAGGCGGCGGCCAACAGTGACCCGCAGCGGCCGCTGAGGCGCTGCCCGCCGCCGGGAGGAGAGGAGCGAGCGCGGCCCCTCCGGCACCGTGAGTGAGAGAGGCTGTCGGGGACCAGAGCGAGCAGGAAGGGCTTCGAGTGAAGTCCGGAATCCCACCTTCTCTTTGGCTTTACCTCGAGGCTCTGGGAAAAGAATTAATTGGAAGAGTAGCTCGGCGGCGACAAAGCGTGGCACCTGGCATGACATAACTTGATGTGGTGTATTTACAAGGTAGTCACGCCAAATATTGACACTCTGGCTGTGTGCTGGGGTCACCTGATAGACGTGGGCAGGATGGAGAACCAGTTAGGTACAGCCTGGTGTTCACAGAATCACAGAATCGGAAGGGACCCTTAAAAGCCATCCAGTCCGATGCTCCTGCAGTGAACAGGGACACCGACAGTCAAATCAGGTGCTCACAGCCCCATCCAGTCTGTGAGTGTCTCCAGGGCCAGGGTATCCACCACCTCTCTGGGCAACCTGCTCCACACTTACTGTAAAAAATTTCTTCCTTGTATCCAGTCTAAATCTCTTTCAGTCTGAAACCATTTCCTCTAGTCCCGTCCCAACAGAGGATACTGAAGATCCTGTCCCCTTCTTTATTACAGCCCCCCTCTATATGTAGCTCGGTCCCCATGCCCTTAAGTATACAGCAGCCTGTGCTAAGTGCGCACCAGGCAGTCTTGCACCATTCAGCTCATAAGTTGGCCACATTATCCCTAGCAATTCATATATACCAAGGCAGGTCTGGCATGGAGACCAGCTGCCATGGAATGATGACTTGCATTGCTTTCTTCCTCTGGTTAAGACACAACGTATCAAAAACTGTGCATTAATCCCTTCCATGAGGTAACTTCATAAAAAACATGCCGAGGACAAATCAACATCATAGACCATTTCAGTGCTCACAAATACTCCTTTTTTAAATTTATTTGTATAAATTCACGGTACTGTGGAAATACTACCTGGGATATCAAGCAGATAAGTAACACTCTACTATCTTTTTATGCACAAAGAAATGGAGGTAGGGGTCTGTTCTGGTTTGTTTATGCTAAATTACACAAATATATATACAGCTCCCATGGCTTTGGTGCAGTTAAGTGAAATTTACACTGATTGATTTGGAATGAAAATGTTCCACCAGGTTACACTTTCTTAGGGTTTGATCTAAGCCAGCCACCTAAATGCTAACCAGTTAAGTGCTGCCAACTGCTCTTCAACATATACGTTGCCAAAACTGACCCCCAGGACTTCCACCCACCCTCAGTCTGACTCCTGAGGCTTCTGAGGTGAGTAGATGCACTGTTTGTCATTAAAGATCTTGGATTTCTTCCCTAGATACTAGGAAGCACCTGACTCTTGTCAACACTAAGCAGCCAGGCTGCTGCAGAAAGCATTCTTCCAGGATTTACAACATGTAAGCTTAATCTCTTCAGGTAGAGATGAAAGATGAACGCAGCTTCGTGGCCAGGACAAAAACCAGCTTGCTTTCTGTGAAAGAAGGTTGTGGAGATAATAACCCAAGTCTGAAAGTGCAACCTGAACCAGGAAGAGTAAGTAGATCACAGAAGCAGTGCTATTCAAGCAGTGTTTTGGCTTGTCCTGCAGTGGTAGATTTCATTTTAAAATACCTGGTGTAATTCTATTGGCTTAATTTTACAGGATGTAAGGCGAGTGAACTTCTCTGCAATCAAAATCTATGAATAAATCAGCCTACTGTGGTATTGAATGACTTGTCATTAAAATACTCATTGTGATCTTTGGAATAAGGAGCTTATGAAGTGAGCACGTTCGCATTAAAGGACCACACTCTGTATTCGGTGGATGCATTTAACCACTGTACTTTTCCCACATTCCCTTGGTGAGTTATGAAACAGGGGCACTACATTTGGAACACGGAGCAAAAGCCAAGCAGAGTTTTAGCTTTGTTAAATAACGCACATTATTCACTTTTTTTTTACCTTTTCCATTCTATTATGCCATGTTAAGACAGTAAAAAGGAAAGATGCCTTGACTTTTTTTTACTTACGTGGTGTATGTGAAAACAAGAAAATATGTACTCCTCGGTTCTGTCGTCTAAGAGTGGTGAAATTTTCATGCTAAGAGCCCTACGGTTTCAAGCATGCTCTTGTTTCGGCTGATTATAACAGACATAAAGGTTCCTATCTATATTTAATAGAAGTAAGTGCAACATTTTCTCAAGTGATTGCAGAGCAGAGCTGATTGTGTAAATCAGTCTCATATCCAATACAGTGTATGCTTAGGAGAAAATTCTGATGCACGTTCTTACGACATGACTATAAAAATGCTCCTTGCGTTGCTCTTTATTGACATCAGAACCTCAAAGTAGGATTTCAAAATGCATTTTCTTTTCCTCCTTAAACATCACTTAAACTGCTTACATTAATCTTAAAACAGAAGCTACGCCATTTGGTCAGAAGAAACTTTTCATTCCTCCTGATAAATGGATTAAGGTGGGGCTGGTAGTTCTGAATTGAGTGGATATTGGCTTGTTAACAGGGTAAACTGGACTTCCAAAATACTGAAAGTCTGTTATAAAAATAAGGATTTGATAGCCACAGATAGTTTCAAGCTTCTGATCCCAATAAAAGTTAGGAATTTCTACTGAGGAGCTTTTATCCCACCTGATGTTTAAAGAATAATTGCACAGGCAGGTGGCAAGCTGGTGCTTTTTTACCTGGCCATTGTCTTTGTGCTGCTTTTCAATCAATGTAATATATAGGTAAGCAATCGATATAATATATAGGTAAGGATTACTTCGGAATTACAAGTATAATAGCTATTTTTAACAATCTATGCAGAAAAGGTATACATATTGCATCCAACAGACAATGCTTTCCAAAATCTCTCCTCCGAGTTATGAAAATGAGTAATATGTTTTCAATATAATGTATTGTACATTGCTGTATAATAATATTTATGCACCTGGCTCAGTCATCTCTGTGAGCCTCCAGCTCTCAGAGGCAATGCCCAGTGACAGCTGCTGGGGAGAGTAATGATGAGGCATTAAGGATTCCTGCAGCACTGAAATCAGCCAGAGAATATATATAACTTGAACAAAAACTTCAACAGATGTTAGGGGTATTGAAGCCAATTGAGCATTTTAAGGGCTTTCCCCAACTTCCTACCTGCTGCAAATGCCAACAAGATTAAAATCCCATCAATCATCACTACAACCAAAAGTGATGAACTTTGATACAGTTCCTAAATATTTTATTGCTATTATGGTCAGGGCCAGCGTGATGTTTGGTAGAAAGCTTAAAAAATACCACAAAACAGATTTCTGGCTATGGTTTTTCTGTATTCAGATTCAAGGCTAAAGACAGCTCTGTATTGGCCAATGCATCAGTCATTGAGCATCTTCAATAATATCAGTCTCTATCAGTTTAGCAGTGCTGGATCCATGCAGAGCTGCTGCCCTGAACCAGCACCACAAGGAAATCTAAGTGTTCCAAGAGTTGTCTCACCTTTTTTAGCCACCTTGCGTTGTGTTCAAAGTATCCCCTGAAATCTCAAAGTCCGGAGACCACCGCGCTGAATTATTCTCTATATAGTTTTTCAGAGTAAGGATAAATGCCCCAGAGAACTAAGTCAAACCTCTCTTGACAGTTGACCTCAGGGGGATGCTAACATAAACCAGAACCTTAACATTTAAGCAGCTGAGGAGGTTAATTCCATTTTAAGAAACCTTCAGGCCATAGGAAGTTCTATAGCTACTGTACAGCAGTAAGCCTACTGTATGTGCGTTCTCTGTTGACTCTTATTTGTTCACTGACAGTTGTACAGCTGCAGAGACTGCCTAACCATAACAAAGTAAGAGTGTGAGTAGGAGCTGATGTCCCATTAGCTGATAGAATGCATTATGTTTGCTGGAATGCTCTGATCTCTGCGCAAAAGGAAGGAGGATAGTTCAGTGTACCTAAGATCTCAGTAGAGGCAGAGTAGCTTCCTCTTCCCAGCAACGGTTCTTAACTTGAAGAGATGAGCGAGTCACACGTGTTTTGTAGAATCATTGCTGACAAATGACGTATTTTGATAGTACAGCCTAAATTTCAGTTAACTCACTGTGTGTTTGCTCCACTTCTTTAAAGATTTATGCTAAAAACCAAAAGTCATCTCAGGCAACATACGTAAGGATGCCTCGCATACAGCTTGTTAACAGCATCTGAATGGTAAGCACCAACATCTAGAACTTGAAAAGCAGTAATACATTTTTCCTTACGTGGATTCATAGGCAGACATCCTGCTCATCTGTTAAGCTGGCTCTGTGACTGTCTGGTGGACAACTGGCTGACTTTTAACAGTTCAGGTGTAGAGCACACCTTTAAGCAGCAAGGCCATGGTCCAGAGACTGCTTGTAAGTAAGCATACTTTTTGAAAGGCCTGCAAAATAATCACGGGTTCTGTCCTTCCAGAAAACAGCACTGCAGTCCTGACCGTACACTGCAGCCTCTTCATGACCAGCTTCATAGAAAGAAAAGCTGTTTTCTGCGAGAAGGCATGAAGTTTATTCAGCAGTAGTTCAAGACCATAAGGAGCAGCCCAGAGATTGAATACATTGACTCCTAGCCTTTCTTGTGCAGAATCACTTCAAGTCCGCTGGAAATTTTCCAGTAATCCAGGCTTGTGATTACTGTCTCTTCTTGTACGGAAGGCTGCCATTCTTTAGAGAGAAAGCATCTTGAGTCAGACAAACTGCGGGAAATCCAGGGCCTGGCACACACAGGCTACGTTTCTAGGAGTAAATGTAATGTGCTCAAGACCATTGCTAAAGACTGAGTTACTTAAGCCAGCTGGCACAGGATAGGCCACATCCATTCTGTCCATCCCCCTTATTCCCTGTGAGAGGACAGCCTTACGCGAACTACTGATTACTTCCTGTGCTTCCTAACTTCCCAACAGTACCACAGGATCAGTGGGGAGAGTTGTCACAACCACGTGTCAGGGTTTGCTCTAGCAGTTTAACAGTGTACGTGGCTGGATTCCAGTGCCTGGAACCCTCCTTAGCAGCATTCAGTTTTGTCTTCTAGTGTAGGTGCCTGTGAATTCTGCCTGTATTTCAGTGATCAGCAGCCATCCTTTGAGGACTGTTACCAACTTACAGGGGCTTTTTTGCATCATGGCCTAAACTGGAGTAAAACTGACATCAAAATCTGAGAATTCATAAGCAGCTTTGTAAACAGTTCTGTGTCTTTACTGTACAAATCCTCCACTGGAGGCAGCAAAGGGTCTATGTAAATCGGGAACATTCACAGTGAAATCGTGTTAGTAGCAAAATGGAATAAAAAGGGCCTAAAAATATATTTCTTTTTCTTTTTTCTTTTTTTTTCCTCTTGTGTACATTTTCTTTTGAGTAGATCCTATATTGCAATGAAATAAAACTGCCAATATTTTTAGTTTTAGCCTGAGGGAAAAGAAGCGTTTAAAAAGCAATATTGTAAGACCTTGGCAAGATGGTCTTTTTACTAAGACAGAAAATGACTTTGCCTCTCATTACATTATTTTTAACAATCTATACTGTACTTACTGAATTCTTTACTAACGCAATTGCTCTCTTCAGCCTCTTTCATCTCATTTCCCTCCAAAAACTTAGAACCACGCTAAATGGTTCTAAAACTGACAGTTGTCTGTATTTAACATTCATAGGAAAGTGGAGAAAATCTATTTACATGTGGTAGTTTGTTGTTGTTGTTGGTTTGGTTTGTTTTTTTTTTTCTGGAAATTTCTTGTGTTCCAAAAATCAAGTTATAAAGATCTTTTCTACCATTTTTAATCTAATGATAATTTTAATTATCACTATTTTGGAAACACAGATAGATGAAGGAGAGAAAAAAACACACCGCAAAACAGCCATGTAACTGTGAAAAGATTTTTCATTGCTGAATTAGTACCTGTTTGCTGCCCTTAAAAGTAAAGATCTAATTGACGATTCACTGTTTATGTTACTCATTCAGGTTTTTCATGAGGCTCAGTCTACATAATAAAAACATCCATTTTCACATTTTCCAGTTGGCACTCTTATCTGGGGAAGTCTCTATCCATTTTTAATGTATTGTTTTTAATGAATTAGGGGGAAAAGGTACCTCAAGGGCAAGGCATTTGTCTTAAAATGTTAATTTTCAATTAAAATATTGAATGCAGAGATTATTTCTCCTGTATGCAAATACTGTATTTTTTTTTCTCCTAGTATACCAAAGAATTTGGCTCTGTAATGAAAGAAATGCAGATAGACTTCTATCACTACCATCAGATATTGCATATAGATATGTGTACACTTTCTTCTTACTTGTTTTGCAGTGGAAATTTAGTGCAAATACCACTTGGATATTTCCAGTTAAGTCAGAAATTGCAGTCAGATGTTTCTAGTACTGGAGCAGGTCCAGAGAAGGGCAACGAGGCTTGTTAAGGGCTTGGAGAATCAGCCCTATGAGGAGAGGCTAAGGAAGCTGGGGCTGTTTAGTCTGAGGAAGAGGAGGCTGAGGGGAGACCTTATTGCCGTCTTCCAGTACCTGAAAGGTTCTTACAGTGAGAGTGGGGCAGGTCTCTTCTCACTAGTGACAAGTGACAGGACGAGGGGAAATGGCCTCAAGTTGCGCCAGGGCAAGTTTAGGTTGGATATTAGGAAGAACTTCTTTACAGAAAGGGTAGTTAGGTACTGGAATAGGCTCCCCAGGGAGGTGGTTGAATCGCCATCCCTGGATGTGTTTAAGAGCCGTTTGGATGTGGTACTCAGGGATTTGATTTAGCAGAGGTTTTTTTAGAGATGGGGTACTGGTTAGGCTGCGGTTGGACTTGATGATCTTCAAGGTCTTTTCCAACCTGGGTAATTCTATGATTCTATGATTCTATTAAGGCTGTCATACTGTTTGGGGCTGTTAAAGAATGAGTGCTCCGTAGTCAGCTTTGACCACTGTAGCTGTGATCTTTGCAATTATTCCTTTTGAAAACACGTGACCTGAAGTAAAACAAAACCAAAAATCAGATGGAGATATTTGTCTCCTTTTCTTTGTTGGTTTCTTGCTCTGTATGTTACAGGAGCAAGAGGACAGTATCCAAAAGAACAGGCTTTTGATGGTGGTATTTGTGCTTAGAAGCTAGATGAAACCTAGAACTTCCATTGTCTGGAAAAGTTCAACATTTCAAAATATCTTTCTTTTTAAGGCAGTCTCATAAACAAAACCCTTCAAGAATATCAGTGGTGGAAAGCAATCCTTAAAAGAATTTCAGAAAATCACAGCATATCCTATGATTTTTTCTAAAGGCACCCTGCTAATTAAGAAGTGGGAGCACTCCTGGGAGTTCCCCAGAATGATGACTAGCACAAAGAACACGTAGAACAGGATGTTTAATGAATCAAAACTTGAAAGGCCTTCCAGGGTCTTTAAAGCTGGGGTCTAACTAGATTTCCCAAGGCTACTACTATGTTCTTGGCTTCATGATGTCCTACAACTCCTGACTGTGCCAAGAAACTTGATCCTGAGATTGGCTGCTAAATCCCCAGTTGCCTGACTGAAACAATCTGTTTGGTGTGACCTACTAGGAAGCTGTGCTTGCAATTTGTCAGAAGTTGACAGAAAGTAAAATCTTTCAGCAGAACTTTGTTTTTAACAAGGGAAGGGTATGCTAATGAAATATTGCCATATCAGAAAATGTCTTACTAGTTTTCTTCATGTAGTAAGAAGTTCTCAGTCTGAGAAACTGGATGAAGGAGTAGAAATTAAAGGCACGCAATCTGTCTAGGGTATTTCTTAGTAGAAAAACGCAAGATGTTACTAATTTTTTGGCCTTTATTACCGCCGCTTGCAACACTGGAGGGCCCGGGTTCGAATCCCCCTTGTGGCGCAAGTGGTACAAGTGCTGCTCTGCTACACTAGAGGCCTCGAATCCCGGGAGTTGGACTCGATGATCTCTAAGGTCCCTTCCAACTCGCACGATGCTATGATACTATGATACTTTTTGGTGTTTTGTTTTGTTTTCCTGATAGAGAAGATAAAACACTATGTTCAACAAGTAAGTGCTAGTGTATGTGAGCATTTGCTTACCAGCCATTGGGGTGCATTGTGGAACATTTGTGCATTTGTGGAAAAAAACCCACAACATTTTCATTTTATTCTTTTTAGTCTGTATGAAAGGTAGGATGGTGATAGCAGAATAGTTGTCTGCCAGTAGGATCCTCTTCCCAGGAGAAAAGCAAGTGGCAGTTTTCTATAGCATACTTCGGAGAAGAAACCTTATTCCAGTATCGATCACATATGCATCCAGTACAAATGGATAGTCTGATTAGTTACTCTAGGTGATAGGGAAAGCGAGTATATTTGTCCTGTCATGAAAGGGAAACTGCGGATTTCTTTCTGATGTTACCCCAAGGGAATGCTTCCGGAAGATCAAACTCAGATGATTTTTAACTCAGTGGAACCACACTAACATTGAAGGTTCTACTTCTCTCAGTTGATAAAATATCCATGTACTTCATAGAAGAGTCTTACTAAAGCCAGTCCCAATTAACTACTCAGGTAGCAGCGGATTGATCATAGCTCATCAGAAGATAAAATATATAAATTATTGTTTTTACTTGCCCATTTTAACAGATTTTCATGTTATTCAAAGCAAGAACATCTGACTACCAGTCTTGCTTCAATTCGTATTCAGTTATTTCCTTTGACAATTCATACAGCCCTTAAAATATTTTCATATTCATTTCTGTGGTTCTTCCACTTTATTTTTTCCAAATCCTTTTGGGATAGGCAAAATCTGGAGAGATCATAGCATGCCGCTAACAGTCACACTGATACTGTGCCTAGACTTTCAGTGTATCTTTATATCCTTCTCATACACTGAAGTGCCAGCTCATTCTATCATTTTGCTACAGGTTCTCATAGTAACACATATTTAGCATGTTAAACAATATGATATCTGTGTGGCTTTTTCTCAGCAATCCATCTCATCTTGTTTGATAAAATCTGTTTTCTTATAAAGCAAACACTGTCAGAGATTAAGTAGAATTCCATCTTTTAATTCTTTATATATTGACTTTTAAATAATTTTCTATTAATTTACCTCTGACTGGAATCAAGCTAATCAATTATCATCCATATCACTCCATTTCCTCATCCTGAATGGTGACCAAAAAAAAAAAAAAAAAAGGTATTTTCAGTCTCCTACGGTTTCATTGCCACTGTAACAAATAAATAAAATTAAATCAGGAGGCCAGATATTTCCTCAGCAAACAATTAAGTGTTACTGGAAACATCTTATGAGCCTGTAAGATGTTTATCAGTTTTTGAGGTTGTCTAACATCTTTTTCAGTTACTAGTGAAGTAAGAATCTTTCCTTTTATTTCTGTGTGATCCCTGTAGCTTTTCCAGCTTCCTTCTAAAGACAGAAGTATTAATTGAATAAATGTTCCTTTTCTGCACTATTAATAATTTAACAATTCATGTCTAGTTAAAAGGCTCGTTTCATTGCTATGATTCATTTCTTTTGCAGTGCATTAGAATTCCTCATTTTTATCTGTGCCACAAATAGATTTTTTTTCCACTGTTACCAGCTTTCCTATCGTTCAGGTGGTTTTAGCTGCCTACCATTTCGTTTCAGTATTAGTTACACAAGTTTCTTAAAGAAAAGTCATGCCTTACAAATCTGTTGTGCTTTTTATGGAAGAACCAACATGTTTTAGGGAAATCTGGCTGATACTCTCAAAAAAGCCTTTCACAGTGCTCCTACATAATTAAAATGTCCATGGAATGAGAACCAAAGTCTTTGCATAGGTAAATAACTGTCTAGAATACAAAAAATAAAACTAAAAAAACCCTTAATTTTGAATGAGGAGTCATTTTTCGCGATGCAAGAAGTTTATCAGTAGAACCCTTTAGGGAACTGAGCTATGACTGATTATTTCCAGGGTATTCATTAATGAGATGTTCTTTGGAAAATGTGACAGTGTTTACTGACAATAAGCCTGACTACGAAAAATCAGGAAAAGCTCTATGAGATCAAATGTGTGGTCACTATAATGGCAGATTAATTTCAGTACGGTTACATCCGGAGTTAAGTAAAAAATGTGGGGAAATGGATCTAAATTTTACACAGAGAGTAGATTGATCTCTGAGCTGATCACCATTATGGAACGACATCTTAGAATTGTAATAGTTCTGTCAAAAATGTCATCCCAGTGCTCCAAATCAAAATATTAAGAAATGTTTGATAAAAGAGCAGACAACAAAATGGAAACTATTCCTTCCCTCTCCATGGAGATGTTGATCTGTCTGCAGCCGTGTTGCATCCTCCCTCTTCATTGCAAAGGTGGAGAAGGTTCAGAAGAGTTGCAGAGAGGTGACCACACACTTGAAATAGCTTCTTTACAGGGAACAGCTAAGTTGATTATGAATCTCCAATGTGAAATTATTTGACAAAAAGGGGTGTATCTAGACATGATAGAGACCTATAAAATGATGAGGCTATTCCCTATGGGTCTTCTTGTCAGACTCTTCATGTTTGTCTAGATGCAATGTTGATTTCAACAGGTATGACCATTCTTGAGGAATGTTACGGGTGATTGCAAATAATACAGCATATGGTAATGAGAAACTTAAAGTGGTTGAATTTAATTTGAAACAGAAGATGTAAAACACATTGCAGTTCAGATCTGCAGTCCAAATTGTATTTTGCATTTTTGACAATAGCTTGCTGCTACATTTTAAGCCTGTCTAGAGCCTGCTTACCTTCAATTACCTCAAAATCAACTACAAAATGCTTCACTGGCTCTAGCTTTTCTCCTAGCCCTGAGGTTACCGTAAAGCAGCAATGAATAAACATCTTCAGTCCTTATTTTTCCCAACTGTAATGTTCTCTAAAACCCAGCCACGTTTAATTGTAATATCACCACCGTTAAATCTTATAAAAATGAGTGAACCAGCTCTACTGTTTCTCCTCACCCAGTCCTCCCTTTAATCCAACATATCTTTGAGTTCCCTGACATAACCTGTAATACCTGTGCAACCAAGCCATAACACAGCCCTCGTTTTAGTGATGACAGGGGAACATGCAGTCAAAATAGTTTTGCTCCTACCAGCACCAACACTCTTCCTGGATGCTGGAGTTTGGCTTCTCACTAATGCTGTTCTGAACTGTCATCATAATTCCACCTCTCACGTAAATCTTAGTTACAAGCCTACAAAGCAACAGATCTGTGGGAATGTTTGATGTGAATAGAAGGCAGCTGAGTTGTCAGCAATGGAAGTTACATAATTTGTTCTCCAGCATGTATTTGCTGCAGAAACACTTGTAGTAATAATTAGCCTCCATTGACAAGATGTGTTTTTTTATTTGATGGGCCAGCTGTTTGAGGACACTCCCTGGTAAATGAAGATGTTTTCATAGAAAAGTATTAACACCAAGGTTGGAAAAGACCTAAAAGATCATCCAGTCTGAGTATTTTGGAGGTCCATGCAGATTGAGGTTCTTTGAGTTCAAAGTGTTCATGACTTACAAAAATATATATGTTATTTTCACCTTTAGTTCTTTTTTTTTTCATGTTTCCTTTTCTTCACCGTCAGTGACTGCCCTTTCTGCACTGACTAATATTCTAATGTTTATCTTTCAAAGGGCTCTTTCTAGAATTATGCAGCACCTTTCTTTGTTCTTTCCATGTCCTGAGCTCTAGCCCATCTCCAGACCAAACCATTTGTTTAATGGTTGCCGTCACATACTTTATAACCCCATGTGCTGAAAGCCAATTATATCCTTATACGATGTGATCCTACCTATTTGTCAATGTCAATGTGACAGCTCCAGACCTCCAACATTCCTGAAGATCCTACAAAATCTAGAGAGAAGTATGCATGTTTTTTTCTTTTCATCAGTTTCTGTAGAGAAGACCTATTTGGAGAATTAACTCTAATGTAGGCCAAAGAGCTTGACTATTGCGATCTCTAACCCTCATTATAAACCTATGGACTGGTATGCTGCGATCCTTAACTCTGTTATCTTTATAAACGATCTATCAAAACTTGCCAGAAAATAATTTTAAAAAGTCATTAAGTTCCTTCTTGTTTCTTGTTTTATCCTAGCCATGTCAGCTTTGCAGACTTCAAGTTTAAAACTAAAATACCTATTCTTCCTGTTCCAAATAGTTTCACTTTACCAGCATTGCAGTGATGACTCACAAGAACTAATTTTGTTAGCTCCTTCAAATACGGTTCATGTGTCTTTTTTGAATCTAGCAAATCGACTGATTTTGCTCTGTAATAAAATGATACATGCTTGCAATAAGCCCAGGAGGCTAATTCCTACCTCAGTGAATTAAGGGCCAGACTGGAAGGAGCACAAAAGTTTGCATATAAATTTTTCAAGTATATGTGGATTTTGAAAATTTGGGGCTGTCATTGTGTGTGTTGTGATTCTTTTTACAATAACTGTAAAAACTTCTTGTTTACCTGAAGAAGAAGATTTTGTAGTTGTTGTTGTCCTGGGTAGAACTGCTGCATTAGCTTAATTTTGAAACTGTGACCACGAGTTGTCTAGTGGAGTGAAACCAGAAGTCCTGCAATGGCTGCAGGCAAAGACAGTTCACCCGTGATGGAGAATGTTCTACAAGGATGATGACAAAAGAAAATATGGATTTAGAGTTCCTCAGAAAAAAAAAAAAAAAACAACAACAATGCAAGGTTAGCTGCAAACCACCAGCAACAAATGCACCTATACCCATGGTTAAAGAGATGGAGGCAGGAGACCTACTGGAAGCTTCAAGAGCAACTTGAGAACAGTTGGATGAGTGGCACAATAAGAGCTGTAGCTACAAGAACAACGCTAAATGCAAGAGAATCCAGAACCAACCGAAAGCTGTTGTTGTGTTCAATAATAAACCACGTTAGAAAGAAAAATTAACATACTGGGTAAGAATAATGCTTTTGACATTCACTGAGTAGCCTTGATTCCCCAAAACGTCAGCTTGACAATGCAACTTGGAAGTGTTGCTGGAGTTTTCAAGTGGCTGACTGAGATCCAGACACCATTCAGCTGACAAACCATCCAGTTTGTGTAAGACAGAGTAGAAAGGCCTGACCTGTTGTAGGAATTTGAGCAGGATAAGAAGATCAGAAGTCCAAGTGTGGTCTAACATGCAGTAAAACTGAAAGGACAGTTATTGTTACTGGGTATTGCTGAGGAGTGCATGATTTGAAAAGGATTCTCAGGACCTATTAGAGCATTCCTAAGCCAGTTTTTCTTCATGGAGAGAAGGCAAGTTATGAGTGAATTTGTTGGAGGGTTGTGATGGTGTTTATGGGATTCTGTGACATGTTGTGAGGAATGGCTGTGATCTGCACTGCCTGAATCTATTATATTTAGCCATAACCTGATAATTTCAAATGACTCCTTATTTGCAGGGCTCAGACAGGGTAACAGATCAAGAGATACTGTCCTCAGGATATCAGAAGAGTATATGTAGCTGGTTGGAAAGCTTTCAGATGTTTGTTTTAGTGTTAAGGACATGAGTTTACAGACACTGGTCTACTGGTTGACTCTAGTTACTGTCATTGGATTGTTTTTCTGCTCTGGGGTACTGTGGAACTCTCAGTCTTTTCAGTTAAGTTGCTGCTCCATTTGCTTTCCTTCTGCTTACCCTCTGCAGAGCAGCCCACTTTTTCTGCTCCATGATACGTTCTTGCAAGAAAACAAATTCCCCTATTCCCCTAAGCAGAACTTTTTATTATTATTATTCTATAATAATAATAATAATAATAATAATAATAAAATATTCAGCTCTTCAGTCTTGATTTACAAACATAGCTTGAATCCAGCCCTGTTTTTTCTGCACTAATAACACAGTAGCCTACTTTTGGTCATCTTCAGTAAAGACCTTGGCTTAGATGTTTGTTCTTTCTAGCAACCAGCAGTAGACTTCTTTACAGGGATCCATGGCAGAAATGTAATTCACTCTGTTGAACTGCTATTGGGTGTAACAGTTACCTGTTCTTGAGTCTTTGCTGTTATCTGCTATGTTTTTAACTATGTAAATAAGCATAAGCAGCTAACCCATATTTGACACAAAGCTAACTTGATTTTGTTATTTCTTCCCAATAATTTTCTTATGCAGTGGACTTTGGACAGACCCCAACATTCATCCCAAACTCATCTCTGCCATGTTGAAGGGTACCTGCAGTGGCTAGAGGAACAGCTGTAAATCATTTATTTCCACCAAATCCCACACCTGTCTCTTATTGAATTTATGTCTGTTATGCCTGTAAGTGGAACCTTTGTTGAAAGAGTTAGCTTATAATTGTCAATAAATCAATGATCCTGAGAATTCAGTAGATGAGAATTGTACACTGGAAATAACTAAATTAAATGTATCTACCTCTGTCGCTTCACACATTGCTTTTGCTGATGTTCCTTTAGAACTCAGTATTAAGTTTTTACTGTGTCTTACCTCTCATCTTTTTCAAAAGCCTAGGTACTTAGCTATGGCCAGGATATTTCTCACTTCCCAAAATCCTTAGGTTAGATATTACTCCCCATCTGTTTCATAGCATTATAAAGTGAGACCAAGTAGCTAATGATACAGTCTTAGAAAAAAATCTCATGGTATTGGAATAAAAGCTGGTGCTAACAGGAGTGGGGAAATTATGGTATGTTCTGTGACAGTTATGACTAGTAGATGCAAATTGAGAGTAAAGATTAGGAACAGTGATGCAGATAATGCTGACAGAATAGACACTGAAGAACTTGATTTGCAGGCATCCTGCAAGCCACACAGAGCTAAAGTGAGAATTGAAACCTCAGGACAAATGCTTCATTTTTGTTTATGGATAAATGTAGATGTGCACTTTGACTTCAGATTCAGGTTAAGAAGAAAAACATTAAAGGCATTCCAGACCCAGCTGTCATTGAATTTCTACATGTCCACTGGTAACCTTAAGAAATAACCTTAAGATTTCCATTCTTAAACTGAACCACAAAATGTAGGGGTAGGGGTGGGTAGGAAAGGAGTTAAGAACACAATGCAAACTACAGCAATTACCCCACATTTCCGTCATTTCATCTCCCCACTGGTATTACCAACAGCAAACCCAGTTTTTACCCTCAGGTTTATTCTCAATACAGTACAGTATACAATACAGTAACCCAGGAATTGACTGTAAGGTTCTAGACATTGCCAGCTCAAACCCAAATCCCAGTTTTCCAAGTAGCATGCATTGACAGTATAGTGCAGCAAGTTGTCTTTTGGGCTTAACTTCAGCCTTTTCCTTAAGTGCACACTAGTGTGCTAGAATAGCCCATAAAACGTTTCCTAGATTACACTTGCAAACTTCCTTATATAGGTGAAACTACTGTTTAGAATTTAATTTCTACACAAAACAAGTTCTATGGAAAACGTCTGGGCTAATTTTATGGAATGGATCAATATTAAAAACATCAAGGACTGAAGTCTTTTTAACATATTTTGCAGTAGCAGAATGAGATTGAGTATTGTTAGAAAAAAACAACCACACAAACTTCCTTTAAGTCTGTGGTGGTTGTGGTAGAGGATTTACTGTTCTAATGAGGTGTACAAATAAAAGAAGCTTAAGGTGAGAGACGTAGATTAAGAAATTGGGTTATTCTTAAACTAAGAAGAACATACAGGGCCAGGAGGATATGTGAAGGAGTTCACAGGACCTTAAAGCCTATCTAAGGGAAAGATTAGAAACGAGACTAGGAAACTGGTCAATTCAATGTGGTTTCTACACAAGAGGTGCTAAAAAGTTTAAAGAATATTGCATTTCATAATGCCTGCAGAATTAGAGTGTTCCACAGCTAGGTTTTATTTTTTATTTGAAAATGCTTCATGTAAATCTAGGATCGATACCACAGTGATTATAAACGACTGTAACAGTTTACAAGTGACTCGCAAAATTTAATTGCTGCATCCTGCCTGGACTAACACATAGCCTGGCATTTAGAGAAAAACTGTGGTAAACACAGGAGTAATGGCTGGCTATTTTGGTTAGAGGCTGAAACAGATGATGCCAAAAATCTGTGTTAATACTGGAAATAGAAACACAAATATTACAGAGCTATGAGTTTAACAGTAAATATGAGTGAGTTTTCAGTTGACTTAAGGGAGATTTAGGTTGCAGATCCATACTTGAAGCTTGTGTTATAGATTAGGCACTGTAAAGCAGGACCTCTAGAGCTTAGCTGGTCACAGTATAGTTCAGGATATGATTGTCATAGAATCACAGAATGGCCTGGGTTGAAAAGGATCACAGCGGTCATCTGGTTTCACCCCCCCTGCTATCTGCAGGGTACCAACCATCAGACCAGGCTGCCCAGCGTGACATCCAGCCTAGCTTTGAATGACTCCAGGGATGGGGCATCCACAACCTCCTTGGGCAACCTGTTCCAGTGCATCACCACCCTCTGTGCGAAAAACTTTCTTCTAATACCTAACCTAAACCTCCCCAGTCTCTGTTTAAAATGTTTCCCCTTCTATCACTATCCACCCTTGCAAACAGCCATTCTCCCTCCTGTTTAAATGCTTCCTTCAAGTATTGGAAGGCCAGAATGAGGTCTCCCTGGAGCCTACTCTTCTCCAAGCTAAACAAGCCCAGTTCCCTCAACCTTTGTTCATAGGAGAGATGCTCCAGTCCTCTCATCATCATTATCTTCTGAGTTGAGATAAAGGATAGCTTTGGAAAGCCTAATATCTAATACTAATGTGGGCACTGTCTGTTGGTAAAAGCAGGTTATATATTACAAGTAGTTTGTTTCGGTTTTGTTTGTTTGTTTGTTTGTTTGTTCGTTTTTTCTTTTTCTTTTTTAAGATGGGAGATCAGCTATGAGAGAATTTTTTCCCCTAATTTCCGGATCTGCCTTTCTTGCAGCAGGAATTTCCCACTATTGCTGCAAGGAATGCAGCTCTGAACCAGGTTTCTGTTTCTCAGCTGTATGACTTGCTTGATATATGATCCAAGGTAAGTTTACTTGTGAAGTGGGAGGGATGTTTCCTCCCAGTCCTGTAAAAAAAAGGAAAAGCTATATGAAGTGGGGTTTATATTATATAGACATCCTTATACAAATCCGACACAGTACATGAGTCTGGATTTTTTATTATACTGTGAGGATTGTCTTAAAATATTCTGTGGTCCAAAAGAAGCTTCGTTGAAACTCCTCAAATGCATTTTCAATACAATTCAGTGCCCAGTTTAGCACATAAACAGGACTGTTAAGAATTCAGTACTCAGTTGCCAAGCTTACTTCAGATTGTGTTTTCTATATCAAAATCATGTTTGTGTCTTTTCGCGAGTGCTTTGTTGCATTTTTTGTTCATGAGTGAATTCTTTAGTGGTGTAACATACTCATTTCTTATCTCACTGTTAAAAACATTGATTTTTTGATTACTGAGAGATAAAGCTTTAGATTCTGAAATGTTGTCTTGTGGTACCAGTGTACCCAACATTTAAAATGATGAGTACAACTTAAAATGAAATACAATTTCTTGTAGACCATATGAATAATTACAATTCTTTATTAGCATTTAATTCTTACAGTTTTTTTTCAATTATTTTAGTTACAGTGCTTCCTTATTTTCCTTAAAAAGAATCCAAACCACAAAACATAGCTGTAAGAATGATCTATTCCATATATTAACTCAGCACTATAAATGGATGAAGCTTATTAACATATGCTGAAGAGAAAATCATCCTGAGATTGATATTCTATTCACAATTTCAGCATCGACAAACAAATAAAACAAGATTAGTATCAATATGCATTGATTTTGTACTTAGGAATAATTGAATGTATCTTTGCATGCTCTGCTCACAGCTGAATAAATTTAGGAAACATGCGGATGATCATTTAATAAACATAAAGATGTAAAACTGAGATAACCCAGGAAACCTTAATTTTGATATTTCCCATTTTGGTTGTATGAATTTGAAACCAAAATAAAGTTGTTGTTTTTGTTCCCTGAAGATCTTTTTACATACCTGAAAATCATTATTTTATTTTTTTTTCCCCCGAGAGCACATTATTCCTTTTTATAATATCTCCTGAAATCTTTAAGCAGAATCAAATTCTTGTACATCAGGAGGTGCAGTTCTGATCTTTACCTCAGCCCTCCTAAGACACAGTGATTGCTTTTTTATGTCCTTTTGCCTCTGAATGTAATGCTGTTTGGTTACAGTTGGAGTCTTTTCGACTCTTACTACTGCCTCTGCTTTCGAGAGCATTTAGTAAAACATGTAGCCCCATTCAATGTAATAAATATAACTTTTCCTATCAAGACCAATTGTAAAATGTCTTTTCAGCTTTCAAAATCTCTTAGGCTTACAAGTTCATCTTTTGAAACAGGAAGATAGAAGTGCACTTTTTGAATATTTATCCCACATCCATTTTAATAAATAAAAATATAAACATAAACGTATAAATACAAATTTATGCATTTAATTTACTAAATAAATGTACATTTTCAATTGTATTCAAATGCGAGGGAATTCTTAATGCTACTGCAGTCGACATGTAAAGAGCTCTCTGTTATGAATGGTAATAACTATCATTTTAGTCTTCCCTCGTAAAATAATTGTACTATCTCTACCATCTCTCCTATGTCCGTATTGCCAGTGTTGCTCCCCAGATTGTGTGCATCAACATTTTTTGTACTGTAATTGACAATTGACCTCAGTTTTGCAGTCTGTAGCATGACAATAAAACTGCTTTTACAGATGAAATATTTCCACATCATTGTCTTTCTTCATTTAAGAAAGGCAGAATTTCACTCCCTAAATGCTAAATTAAGAAGCAATCTCCTTTTTCCTAAACTTTGTCAATTCATTACTTACTAAATCCGTACAAAGTGTGGAGAACTCTGAGCACAAATCTTTTACTTCTGTTCTACTGTGTAACTGGGGTTGGTGTTGAGCCATTACAAGGTCTCATTTTATAAACTGAGCCTTTGCAAGTGTGGTAGTTTTATGCTGAGCTCATTCCAAGCTCAATCCAATCCCTCTTCCTCTCTATTTAGCAGCATGTAGATAGATCATCCATCCAAATATCAGAGAATCTTAGTTGTATGAAATATGCAGCCCAGAGGGTGATCAGTATATTCCCATGAGAATGTTATTTTACAGGCTGCTTTGCGTGGTTTTGAGCAGCATTCTTTATCACTTCAGAAGTTTTGTCACTGTTCTAGGAATAACAACTCTAGTGAAGTACACGAGTCAGTCTAATGAGTGTGTCTGTGTGTGTATGAGTCCCCTTCAGACTGAAGAACAGTGAGGCGTACCTGCACTTCAGAGGGAGTGTTTGAGTGTATACGCACATGTGTGCATTAATCAGGAAAAGATGGAATGATTGCATTCTTACTTATTCTCTGAAAGAAGACATGAACTCTCTCCTAGCCCTTTGACGACAAGGAAATAATCATGTCAGAGACAATTTAGGCAATGGAGATGTTCAAACACATGTTTTACTCCTCGTAGTTTTTTTTTAATAGCTGCTTTGAGCTGTTTCATGTTGTGTGTTTTGGGTTCTGTTCTGATGTGTCTGGTAATCCCAACTACTACCAAGAGGCCAGATGTGAGTTTACGTTTCAGGGGCCTAAAAGTTATAACTGAAATTTTATTTTGAGAATTTACTAAATTAATGTATTTAATCAAGTTACCTGGCACAAAGGGAGACTTCCCTAAAGAGAAATATTTACTTCCTTCCATATCTAACGTCTTCTGAAAGAAATGTTTGCGGACTTGTTTCCCTTATTCATATGTAAATTCTCCGTGAAGTTCCACCATAAAAAAGAAAGATAATCCTGGCAAATATCTGCATCCCTTATATGTTAATGTTTAAAGAAGTCTGACTGGACAGAACTTACACCCTACAGGCATTTTCTTCTTAATATAAGACATCTGTTGAATGTGTTACGGGGAGCAGGACTCCATGAGGCTAACAGGAGTTTTTTTCTTTATTTAGTACAAAAAAGTATGGCAAAAGCCCCTTGGCAATTGAAAATGCAAGAATATATCTGGACTGTTTTCTCTAAATTCCTCACAGTGTGTGATCTAATTTTCTTCAGGAAGTAAAGGTTTTTAGCTGCTTTTTATTTAAATTGTTTTATTTCTCTTTAGAATTTTTACTGGCAGAAAAAAGACAAAATGCAGATGTGAGAACTGTACGTAATTTAGCACCTCAAGATTTCTTGTTCTGCAGTTTTGTTATCTGTGTTGCCAAAATATTCCATGCAATTATCTCCGCTGTTTCGGGTTACAGGTGGAAATAGTAGAGTTGCCTTGTTACCAGATGACCAGACTTAAAAAAGCCTTTTCTTTTCCATCTCACATTATTGGCATATATCATAGGATCATAGAATGCTTTGGGGTGGAAGGGACCTTTAAGATCCTCTAGTTCCAACCCCCTACTATAGGCAGGGATGCCTCTGACTATACCGGGTTGCTCACAGCCCCATCCAGCCTGGCCTTGAATGCCTGCAGAGGTGACATCCACAAAATACCAAGCAGAACCAATGAGAACTCTCCAATGCTGTCTTTTCTTCTACATCTGGTGTGCTTTAATGGTGCACCAAAGGAGTCTGGGCCCTACTGTGTGCTTTGTGAGGTGTTGAAGTTTACATGTTCTAGAAAATGACACTTTTGAAAGCAAGTCTTATCATAAAAGGTCACAAGTAAGGGCTTAAAGACTTAGCTAAGCTTTGTAAGACTTTGTAAATAATCTGTTATATATGTAATGAGAATTAATTTGAACAAGCGTAGTTCTCATGGAAGAAGTTTTTTTCAACTTATCTTACTGAGGCCACATACTTACTCAGCTCAAAGAAAATGTGACAAAAACATGTGCTAAAGCACTCAGACTTGTGGAATGAAAAATGGCTGAATGGCTGGGTCTAGAGGTGGTTATCAGTGGCACAGAGTCTAGTTGGAGACCAGTAAATAGTGGTGTACCCCAGGGATCAATACAGGGCCCAGTGCCATTAAACATCTCTATGACTGATCTGGATCAAGGGGTAGACTGTACCTTCCGCAGGTTTGCAGATGACACTATACTGAGATAAACAATAGTTCAGCAACTCTTATCACCGTATTTCCTTCTAGCATATAATACTATTTGCTCAATTCTTTACTTTTAAAATTATGTTAAATTACATATTCAGAAAAATCAATGAAAAAACATAGTCGTCAAAGGCAAAAACAACTTCAGTTATGAAATAGAGATATTAACAGAGAATTTGAAATGCAGCTTTTAAAAGAACAAAGGGCAACTTTTAAAACTTCCGCCTTCCAGAGTTTTCCCTCAGGCTGTCTTTTGGAAAATGAATGCAGAAGTGAAGTACTAGAAATCGTATCTTTGTGTGCAACACTAGACTGAAGCGTGAAATCCAAAGTTGCATTTATTTAAATAATAATAATAATAATAATAAAAGGTGTAGAATGAGTCTGAGAGCTGTCTGGTAAAGCAGGAACTGCATTATAAAGCCCTGCCTCAAAATGTAGACCTAATCTGTGAAAACTGTAGTTTTTACAAATGTGATCTCTGTCTTGAAAATGAGCTTTGTCACAAGATGGTTTTAGGTATATTTCACTGTATAAATGGAATGTTTTGCTTAAAGATTCTAATTTAAATTTGAAGGAAGTCTCTTGTGACTTAAGCTTCTTTTTTAGTTCTCTTAAGTTTGAAAAGATGCTGAAAGGACATCTGTTCTTTTCCATTCTCTTTTTTTCACCCTACTTAACAACACTTGTACAGCTCATCCTTTGCAGTAGCCACAGACAAGTAGTTCAGAAAACCAGAGAACAAAAGACGCTAGATCACAGTGTGAGAAGTTGCAACTGTTCAGTTTAGCACCACTTTATCATTTAGGTCTCTATAAAGCAACACCATCACAGGTTAGACAAAGTTATAAAGTACATCTGAATCATCAGATTGAGTGTTTCCTTTTAATGGGTGGTTTAGAGGCCAAGTTATAATGGTCTGAAAAGAAGGCATGCTGAACTTACTTATGTAAGTAGAGATAAATAATGGGATTGAATCAGAATTAAAACTCATTAATTTGTCTTTCTCAAGGCTGCTGCTTGAATGCTGAATCTTCTGAGTAAAAGATTTCAGCACTTTCTCTGGGTTTATCAAGATCACACATTTGCCATTTATAGGTTTGTTATTGTTTCCATTACATACCAGGCAAGATTAATTAAGCTTTAAATGACATAATTTGCCCATACCAAATTTGAATCATGTCACTCTGAATCTTTCAGTAGTGTAATAAAGAAAACCTTGTAACAACTGGAGGTAGAAACATAAACCCTTGCAGCAGATCAGAGGAAGATACCTTGTTCTACCTATGTGCCCTTTACTAATACATATTGAATTCTCTCATATGTAGTTTCTATCCTATTTTAGAAAACTACTAAGGTTAGAGAATTGACACAACTCATGAAATGCGAAGCTTTCTTCTGATGCATCACTTGTGGAAGACTGTAAGTCACTGTTAGGAATCTTCAGTGGTCAGCAGTGTCAAATGTGGAAAACGTGTCAAAAGTCCGGGTGTCTGATATATGAAGGACTAAACAGACAGTTTAAATAGGAAGGCATATGCTAACTGAGAATAACGAGAGCTTTAAATTTTACAATTAATTAATTAAAAATTAATTTAAGCTTTATTAACCATAGTCACAAAGTTTTTTTAAAAAAGAAAGAAAACTAAAGCATGAGAGAAGTCATCAAGTGGCGTTGCAATGGGGTATAGTTAGTTAGGGAAGCATTAGGTAACAGAGGGAAAGAGATTTGAACAGAGGGAAGGAGATTCATTTTTTAAGAGAAGGCTACTTATAGTGGTGATGTTCCATGTATTGACGGTCCAGTGTATCCTTATCTCTCCCACACTGGGAATAACAGCACGCGTTAGTAGAGGTTGGGGTATGACCCGCTGGATAGGGGCCCTGCAGAGAATGACCTAGGGATCATGGTGAACAACATGTTGGTCATGAGCCAGCAGTGTGCCCTGGTGGCCAAGAAGGACATTAAAAACAGCCTAACTGGCAGGTCACAGGAAGTGATTCTCCCTGTCTACCTTGCCCTATTGAGGCCACATCTGTGTTCCATTCTGGGCTCCTCGGTTCCAAAAATACAGGGAAATTCTAGAGAGTCCAGTGGATGGATATAAAGATGGTTAGAGGTCTGGAGCATCTCCCACATGAGGAAAGGTTGAGAGCCCTGGGACTGTTCAGCCTGGAGAAGACTGAGACTGAGAGGGGAGCTTATCAATGTTTGTAAATATCTACAGTGCAGGAGTTGAATGAATGGAGCTAGGCTTTTCAGTGATGTACTGCAGTAGAACAAGGGGCAATGGAAAAAAAGCAGTAACACAGACTAGTTCCATATATGAGGAAAAATTTCTTTACTGTGAGGGTGACATAGTACTGAACCAGGCTTCCAGAGGGGTTGTGGAATCTTCTCTGTGAAGATATTCAAGACCTGCCCAGACACTTTCCTGTGCAATCTTCCATAGGGAATCTGCTTTAGCAGAGAGGTTGGACTTGATCCCCATAAGTCCTTTCCAACCCCTACAGTTCCGTGATTCTGTGATATTACTGAGGTGAGGCTGACAGTCCTCTAGTTCTGCAAATCCTTGCTCTTACCTTTCTTGAAGATTAGGGTGACATTTGCTGTATTCCAGTCCTTTGGAATTTTTCCCAGTTACCACAACCTTTCAAGACTAGTTTCAAAATGTTTCAACCCTCCTAACCCCATCCCCACATAGAATCATACAATAGTTTGAGTTGGAAAGAACCTTGGAGATTATCTTGTTCCAAACCCCCTGCTATAGGCAGGAACACCTCCCACTAGATCAGGTTGCTCAAAACTCCATCTAACCTGGCCTTGAACACCTCCAGAGAGAGGCGCCCACAACTTCTCTGGGCAACCTGTTCCATTGTCTCATCACTCTAACAATGAAAAATTTCTTCCTCTTATCTAGTCTAAATCTACCCTCTTCCAGTTTATAGCCATTGTATCTCATCACTACATGCCTTTTCAAAATGTAGCTTTCCTGTAGGCCTCCTTCAGGTACTGGAAGAATGCTATAAGGTTCTCCCTGGAACATTCTGTTCTCCATGCTGAACAACCCCAATTCTCATATTCTTTCATTCTCTAGTGGTGTTTCTGCATGTCTTCTGAATGATCTCTCTCTGTTTCTGCCTCCTGATGCATTTGGTACTTTTTCTTCTTGTCAGAATTAGCCATTTGCAGGAGGAGATGAGCCTTGAAAACCAAACTTATTTCCTGGACCGCTCCTTTCTTCATGACCATATCCCATGGGATTCTCCAGAGAGGTCCCTGTGTAAGCTGAAGTCTGCCCTTCTGAAGCTCTGGACTGCGATCCTGCTTTATTATTTTTTCCCTTTTTTTTAAGATTCTAATCTTGACATTCTCGTGGTCAAAGCAGTCAAACCTTCAAGTACCAAACCTTCAATGCACAATATCAATTCTTGATTTGTAAGAATAATGTCCAGAAGAGCACCACTTCTTGTGGGGTCCCTAGTCATCTCTGTTAGGATGCTGTCAAAACGCTCTCCAGAAATCTGGATTATTGTGTTGCCATTTCAAGATGATACAGTGAAGATTATAGACTTCCATGAACAACTGGGGCTGTGAATGTAAAACTACTTTCAGTTTTCTGAAGATAATATTTTCTGTAGTGTTCCTTCTGCTCTCATACATAATGGGTGACTTTTCTTGCTTTGTCTTTCCTAGAGCACCAATATCCACACATGGCTGCACTCTATTTGTGGGATTTCTTCCACCACATTTTCCTGATCCCAATGAGACTGCATACAGGCCTTTAAATCTTCCTGTTTGTTCCCCATTCTGCATACATTAGTGTGCAGGCACTTCAGGGAGGTCCCTAGTTGTGCTGATTTCCCAGAAGTGTGAAAAACTCTCCCAAAGAGATGCCCTTTCATCACTCCTTTATTTGTGTGCATATACTTCTGTCACTCTTTAGCACTACTTTGATGATTACAATATCTATCCTGCCCATATCACCCTGCATCCACTTCTTGCCATCTTGTCTACCTCTTCTGATTGTTGATCTTAATTGCTCCCCTCCATACTTCCTAAGTTTAGGTTTTCCTCAGCAGGTTGGCACGTATGCTTTAGTCCTACTTGCTGAGGTGGTCCTGACTCTTCCTAGCAATCCTCAAATCTTCAAAAATGATCATAAAAGCATAATCTGTCTTGCCAATACCATCTGTGCAAACAGCTACTTACCCATGGGATCCATCCACTCTTCCTTAATCTCTTCCCCATGTCAGAAAGAATAAAGAGAAAAAGCCAAAAGCCGCCATGCATTTCATCATTACCCCAACAGCAGTGTCCAGTACATCATTTTGCTCTTGTTGTTCTGAATGGAATTTGTAAACATATGACCACCAGAAGCTCTGATTAGGGGGTCGTAAAGGAAGCATCCCAAACAACTGGGTGACTGGTTACCATTAATGTAAAGGAAAATTTATTTTGAGACTTATGGGCAAATTTTCATGGCCACTAGAAGAACAAGAATAAATCATATGGCTCTGAAAATAATTTAATTTTGAATGATAGCAAAAACCTTGATGATATGACACAAAAATGAAGACAAATCAGTGCACAGAGAGATAAATATTGAGTGAAACACCTAAGGAGTTTTGTTTGTAATTATGAATATATATTAAGGTGGACAATAAATTGCTTTTGGGAAAAATATTTCCTGTTTCTTGATTTCATGTCTTTCAGTGCTGACACAAACCAGGAGTTTGGGATAGTATTTTATTTGTAAGCTTACAATGTCCTTTGTGTTTTCAGGGAAGAAGAAATGGCCTAAAAGATGCAGCTGAACTTTTTGTGCAAACTATTAGAAGGTGAGGAAAGACAGAACAGAAGTAGGACCATTTTATAAAAAAAAAGGAAATAATTTCACAACTAAGTGCAACAAATACAGTGGGATTCTGGATGCACTAAAGTGTTAGTTTTCCACTTAGTAGGAATTCCGTTTCTTACAACTTGTCAAGGAACCAAGGGACTGTTTATAGCTAAAAAGCTCTCTTAAATCCTTCATGCAGCTTTAATGATTTTCAGTAGTCTATGTTTAAATTTCCAAATTCATTTTTATCTGTGAAATTTGCCATATTCTATCTAAAGCTAAAGAAAGAAATTTAATCAAGCAATACATTTTGGAGAAATAAATGGATTCTGGAATACGTACAGTCTGATATTAAATGTAATAAAAATGACAGAATTTCATCCAGTCATTTTTGTGTTAAATTAAGGTTTTTTGATCACATCTGGCACAAAAATACAATATGTAAGTTCACCTGCTGAAAACTATAGTAGAGATTGTTCCATTTGCTTACTGTTTGTATAATATACAATATAAATTATACAACATACTGGGGGAAAAAAAACAACTTTTGCGTCTCCAGACAAACAAATGTGAAAGATTTCTGTATCATCAGTACTTCATGTAATAATTATATTCTGAAGGCTTTTTTGTTTTCTCTTTCTCTCTATAGAAATGATTGAAAGGTTCATGAAGTTAATAAGTGCCACGACATTTTTATACTTTTAGATAGAAAATTTTAACCTGAGATCTAGGCTTTTCTAGTGGGAGGGCAGACATGGCGTTTTGCAATCTCTCCAAGATAAATATAATCTATGAGAGCTGCTCTGAAAGTAGTTCCTCATATTTTATTATGTTGGCCCATGACATCAGAGGTGAATGGTGGTGATATGGCAGCGGAGGTTGAACATTCCCGTAAACACTCCAGTCTTTTGCCGTGTGACAGATGGCAGCAGAAGCACAGTCTGACAGTGTGGAGTTTGACATGGGAGTGCACAAAAATGTGGCACTGAATTCTTTCATGTGGAAAAAATTGCATCCGCTGACATTCACTGATGCTTACTGAACATTTATGGAGACCAAACAGTGGGTGTCAACAGTGAGGCATGATGGTGTGTTTCAGCAGTGGCAACCATGACAGTGGGTCACCTCTTCTGGTGCAGATTTTTATGAGCGTGGCATGCAGATTCTCATTCATTACTGGTGAAAATGTATAGCAAGTGGTGGTGACTGTGGTGAAAAATAGGGTTTCTCTTTGCCTGCTTGACAGAATCCAAATGAGCTACTTGGCCTAGTAGCTAGCTAATAACGGGCTAGCAGATTTTAGTGTCCCACTGAAACTCGAAACATCTAGTTTACCTAAGACACTATGCTAATGGCTAACAGTACGTGCTTAGAAAATGGCATTAACAATGAAAAAGTACAGACTGATGCTTTCTGAGTAATTTGTCCCAGGAACATGCGCAACAGAAACTTCATGATTTATCCCTACCATTAGTTATAATATTGCCAAGCAGTATTACAAATTTGGAAGGAGGTATCTTTCTTCCAAGAGATATGCCCAACTACTTTTTGAACCCATTTTTATTTCTTTGCTACCTGCTTGCTGTAGCAACATGTTAGCATTGTGAAAAAATAGTTATATTTTAGACTTTAAAGAGATCAGCTGTGATTAATATTCAAGGTACTTTTAAGTATTCATTGGTGGTTTTCTACTTAAGGAGTGGCAGTGAAATACTTAAAAGCCTATAGGCATGGTTCTGACAGACAGGAAAAGAGTTTCAGCAAATGTATATTAACCTCAGCCATTATCTACCTTCTAATTCCTCTTAAGGACAAATCCATAAGAAGAATTATTAGGGAGCCAATAGAAACTCACCCCTCTAAATCCCTCTAGATTCTTAAAGAGTTTAACGAGCATTTTCATTTCCCATCTTGAGACACTGTGTGGTATCTCTTTACATCCTTCCATCATGGCCCTTCACCCTTTTCAGAAATGAATGGATATCTTCTGTCTCTTTAGCTTCTAAGGGCACTGTTCAGTTCATCTCATTAATATTTGTGCAGTGGTTGATCAGAACTACTAAAGCTCACTAAAGTTAATGAAAAGCTTTCCATTGTCTCCACTGGGTGCCACATGGCTGTCAGACTCCAGAAGGGCAAGGACCTGACAGCCTTCTTAAGAACATCTCCTTTTATATGTGTATAATAAACTAGAGGCTTTTGTTACAAGGCAAGGTTCATCCTGCCTGACATCTGCTCTCTGGTGCTACTATTGAAGATATTGCATGAGTGTAATGATATACTGTGAAGGCTGCTTAGCTAACAATAGTGGGGAAAATATAAAACTGTGCAAAAACATCAGGTCAAAAAATAGTGTTTAGCTTGGTTAATATATCATTTTTATTGCAGAAATCTCAGTGCAGGGCACACTGTCTTTCCACTTGGTTCAATTGTATTATCTGTCAGCTAAAATGTTGTAAATGCAGAAATAGTCATCACAGCTCATATTGTAGTATATACATACAAATATTATAGCTGATGCCAGAACTGTAAATTTTCCTTGATATTTCTCTGGAAGGAAAGAAAGAGTTCATCATGAAATTCATAATCCTATAATGCCTCTAAATGAGGAAGTAGCAAGGAGGTAAAAAGTATAAGGAAGAATAGTTTCCCAGTAATTTTCTTACTTGTCCTATCTTGACCCAACTGAACCAACTGTTGGGGTTGGCTATCTTTATCTCTACAGTAGGAAAATTCCATGTTTAACATATAACCCTAGCCCAGAGTCCAACACAAAACACATGATACTAGTGTTTGTCTTTCAGGTAGACTGAAAGTCAGGAAGGGAAAAGAGGTATCCATGTGTTACATTGGAGCCTGGTGCAAGAGTGCCTAAGCTAAGGGTTTTAACCCCAACTGGAAGCTAACTACAACACAGCTGCTCACACACTCTCCCTTGGCAGAATGGGAGAGAGAAACTCATGGATTCAATGGATTCAATCACACAGTCACAGACTGGCTGAGGTTGACAAGGACCTCTGGGTCCATCTGGTCCAACCACAGCTCAAGCAGGGCACACCCAGAGCAAAATTCTGAGGACCACATCCAGGTGGCTTTTAGAGATCTCCAAGGAAGGGACCCCACAGCCCCCCAAGCAACCTGTGCCAGTACTCAGTCACCTGCACAGATAAAAGCAGTTCAGAGATAAAGGATGTTTAATAGGTAGTGAAAAAGCTGCATGTGCAATCAAAACAAAATAATGAATTATTTCACCACTTACCATCAGCAGGCAGATGTTTAGCCATTTCCAGGAAAGGAAAGCTTCATCATGTGTAATGTGACTTGGGAAGATAAACACTGTAATTCTAACTGTTCTCCCTCCCCAGCTTTTATTACTGAGCCATGACCATATCATACGATATGGAATATGCTTTTGGTCAGTTTAGTTCATCTGCTCCCAGCTTTCCTGTTTAACCTTCAGACTACGTGAAAGTGAACAGAAAGCCTTGATATTGTGCAAGCAATAATCAGAACACTGGCGTGTTATCAACTCTGATTTAGCCACAAATAGAAAGATTCATTTTACCACAGCTAAAATCTGTGTGAGGTTACAATTTAGTTTAGGGTTGTGTGCATATCTTAATGAAATAAATACAAGATTCTTTGTCCTTTCTGGTATTTTGAACATCTATTTCCTGGTAGAATATCCTCATGGAAGGGCTATAATTAAGACTGTGCAGATGTCACAGTAGAGCTGTAACTTTTCATCCTGAAAAACTCATGTCACTGATTAGATGAAATCTCAAAAACCTATAGAGTGAGAGACAGTAAGGATGCAAAAACACATTTTCCCTGTCCAATCATATTGTCTTTCTGCATGGAGGAGGGAATCATGATATTTTCATTTCTCTTTTGCCTACTGTGATAATTTTGAGACACTGAATTTCTTTTACTTTTGAACTTGTACAAATGTACAAATCAAAAAAGGGGATAAAAGTCATTTAGAACTGCAGATGGACAGACGTTTCCCCAGGGAAATGGTGCTCTGCCAGCATCTGCTGGCAAGTAAAGGTAGCTTCCAGGGTAGACAAATCCTCATTTCTAGTAAGTTATGTAAGAATTTGAGGCACTGTTAGCATTCCAATACATTTTGATGCTTGAGTTTTAATTAAGAAATGAAAATCTATGGAAAATAACCTTTGTTCAATGTGCTGGAATGAACAATCTCATAACCATGTTGCAAGCTGTGAGAGGATCAGATTTAAAAAGAGTAAAGAGAAAATGGGAAGGAGACACCAGTTTCTTTTCTTTTCCCTGACATATCAGAGAAAAGGATAAAATTAAGACCCCCAGGTTTTACTGCAATAAATAAAACGTTGCTGAGTTTGCTGCAAGAGGTGAACAGAGCAGAAGTGCAGCAGTAAAGACAGAGGTAGTGACGATGGTAACATCACAACTGAGTTAAGAGACCAGCATTGCCAGAAGATGGACTCCTCTACCATTGACTGCAAAATAGAACTGGGGAATAATGTAATGGAGATACATAGAGATTAGTTATCCTGACAAAGGGTTTAAAAAACATATATATATGTGTACACTTAAAGATATCTTCAGAAACAGTCAAAGGATACTATACACAACAACAATAATGCAAAGGTCAGATGTCTGGGGTGTAATGGCATGTGGCATCTAGTATGTAGTTATTGAGATCCACTGCTGATGGCAGTGTGCCATATGATACTTAGAGGGCAGGGAATGAAACAGGGAAAGGCTAGTTGAGCTGAATTAGGAGTAAAAACAGACATCACCTTGGTTTAAGAGAAGGAAAATTAAAGCCAATTTTAGGCAAAAAAAGAAGATGTTACTGACTTCAGGATGAGTGTGATTTGTGCTTGATATGGAGTGATTTTTATCTACAACAAGTAATGCTAGGGGAAAAAGGAGAATGAACAATGGGTGATTTGGATTTTAGTTTTACAGTGAGCTTTCCTGCATTTGCACCTTCCTGTTTAAAATTAATTGAATATCTTGTTTTTAGCAGTTTTGATATTCAAACATTTCCTCCCCTCCTCCACCTCCTTTGATCCTTTATGATCTGTGAAATTAGGCAATTGTGCCAGAAACATCAGATAACAAAATCAATACAGCCAACAAAATATTTCATTGCAAATAAGCACACATTTAAAGAACTAAACACTAGTTACTGAATGAAACTGAAATGCCCATTACTTGCCCAAGTTAAATTTTCAAGCGACGACGACAACAATAACGATTTTATAATTATATTAAAGAATTAGGTATGATGCTGAAAGTGACAAAACTGAAGATGAGGTTTCTCTCTAGAAAAGGAGATGCTGAACGAAATGCGCTCTGTCAGCCATTATGTCAGCACTACGTAATTTTCTGCTAATACCTACTTCTTGACCTACGGTATTAGTAATTGATTATACTTTCAACATTGTTACCTAGTGTATTTATTTATTTATTTATTTATTCATTTATTCTGTCTGTTGTGGTTTTTCTATGCTCCTAGACAGAGCTCATAAAATACTTCTTTTCAGCTTGGTTTTCTGTCAGAGTTCAGGCCTTTCCTGAATTCTTGAAATGTATGAATCCACAGAGGTTAACATTTCTAGTGCATCAGAAGAACAGCTTAGAAATAAAGCTGGTGATGGAACTCACTTTCGACACAATTCTTTCCATCATTACTAAGACAGTAGTAATATTGAAGGGAAATGTTTGTCCAAAAGTAAACATGAAAATTGAATGTAGATAACATTAATATTCCTTTTAACAAGGAGAAGGTGTTTAAATGGCCACATTGCTGTCTCCATTCTCAGGGAAGATCTACTCTGGTTTAGGTATGTAAATTCATGAGCATGATGATGAATGAAAAACAGTGCAAACTCACAGTCAGGCAGAGTTAACATGGCTTGATGGATCAGAGTAAATCTATTGCGCTGTCAGTGTACAATGCTGTGTATTACTATCCTGTCTCAAATGTGATTAGAGTGTATTAGATTAAACTTCGTTCACTGAAACTTCAGAGAATACAACTGTCTTGCATTTGTGATGGATTAAGAGTATGCATGTGGCAAGGCACAGCAGTTCAGTTGTCAGTGGAGGTCTCTGTAAGTGATTCAGTCCACCTGGTACCTCACTGTAATGGGATTCAGTTTTGAATTAAGACTGTATATTAATACACAATATTAAGTGCTGGTGTCAACTGATCGGTAGGTATCTCTAGGGGTGTTGTTTTTTAAACTTTTCTTATTATCATTAAACTACTGTTTAGCGTAGCTAAAAAACAATAAAAGTGATTGAGTTCACCATAAAATAGATATCTGGTCCTATCACGAGTCATTGAATACACAGAGTCATAGAATCACAGAATTGCAGGGGTTGGAAGGGACCTCAGGAGGTCAAGTCCAACCCCAATGCTAAAGCAGGCTCCCTACAATGCCCTTACTAATTATCATGAAACAAGCCATTTCCATAACATTATTTTTCTGTACTCCAGAAAGAGCCTAGACAAGTAAATTAGCCCAGAAGTGTAATTCTTGTGCATCTAGAATTAGGTGAAATCAGTCTAACCAGTTTTACTACAAGCTTTTATCTCTATTTCCCTCACATATTTATGCTGTGGCCATTATTTCTGCAAATTTCCCTGGTACATTTGAATTCTCTGCAAACATTTTTAACAATATTTGAAAAAAAGAATAGATGAGGACTTATTCTGATCAAGTTTCTCTGATTTTTCTGTAGGTTTTTTTTACAGGAAATAAAAGGTAAACAGGTCTCAGTCTCTCAATGGCAAAATAATTAGACGAAGTGCAGTTACCCTAAAGACTGTGTTTTTGGTTGCTCAGGAGAGCAAGACTAGGGAAAAAAATCTTTGAAAGCAAAATGACTTGTAATAATGAATCACAGCCGAGAAAGGGAATACACCAAATAATCCTCTTGGCTATATTGATTACAGTGTACAGACAGCTCAGTCTCTGATGTAATGGGAAGAAGTACTGTCTGTGGCACTTCCCCAACGACTATGGGACATTATGTTATTGTATGAATGTCCTCCAAATAAGAATGAGGATTAACTTTCAGAACTCTGAAACAAAGACTAAAAATAAGGTTTTTTTCTCCTGTTTTGTTGAGTTTTTTACATAGTAACTCCCACCGCTTTCTTCTGCAAACTGCAGCACATCAGCCCTGATTTTTTTAGAATCGTCCTTATCTCACGCAACCCCCAGATTAGCTCTTGTTTTATTTTGCATTGTTTTCTAAATTAAAATAGCAAGTTATACAAAATACAGTCGCTCCAAAGTGCTCTGTTGAGAAATGTACAACAAGATGCTGAGTTGGAAAAAATATGAACTCTTGATCCTTTTCTCTAAATTTGACAGACCTGGAATCAACACATTTTGTTTTGAAATGACATGAGGTTGTGTTTTCACTGTTGGAAAGGGAGTGATTAAATATAGGGCAACTGGAGGCATAGCCAAAAATTAAAGAGCACAAATAATTACCACAGATCCAAATACATACACACTGTGTCTAGCATTTTCATGCCCACATTCACAACTCCTGTCACATAGAACCGTATGGAACTCAGCCCACCAAAAAATGATAGCTGTAGAGGGTGCTGGGAAGATCAAGTAATTATTTCAATTCAACTTATTGTGTTAGCCAGAAACTTGATCATATTTCTTTAGATTGAAGCAAAAACTCCTTGTTTTTTTTTGCTCGTTGATATTTTTTTGTAAGAGTCTTACAATAAATCGAATATACAGAGAACATAGATGCAGATAGTGTTACTACAAGATATTAACAGAGCTTTATTACCTTGAGTTTTTCATGAATAGTATGTGAAATTTCTCTCCTGGTATTACAGTAAATACAGTTCAAATTCATTCAACAAGTGACAAGAGCCTGATGTTACCACAACTCCGCAGGAATCATGATCAGGTTCTAGAACTGCATATAAGAATGCATGTTTATATTATGAATGCATTTATTAAAGACACAAATGTTATCTTCATAGATATCTTCCCATTTAAGGAGGCTTAAAAACTAAAATGTAGCCCAATTCTCAGCTCAAAGTAGGATCAACTAGTGCAGGCAGCTCAGAGCTCTGTCCAGCCTGACTTCAAATACCCACAAGGATGTGGGTTCATCATCAACATCAACTTGGTTGAGTGTAATTTATTTTGTTTTTTACTTTTAAACGTGTGTGTTTGTGTGTGTGTGTGTGTGTTTCAGTTTGTTTCCATTGCCTCTTGTAATTCTAGTGGGCACAACTGAAAAGAGTCAGTGTCACTCTTTGTTCGCCCCCATTTGGTATTTATACATCTATAAGATGCCTCTGAGCTTTCTTACCTCCTCTGAAGAGTCACAGTTCTCCCAGTCTCATGTTTTTGTATGTCAGGTGCTCCAAGTCCTTAATCATCAAGGCTCTTCACTGGACTCACTTCAGTATATTCATGTGTCTTGTACTGGGGAGTGTAACAGATGTATTCTCATGAGTAATGAGTGGAGAAGGACCATCTCTCTTGACCTGCTTGTAATGCTTTTCCCAATGCAGCTCAGCATTCTGTTGACCTTTGTGATAATGGCTTATGATCAGTTTCTTCTCCAGGAACCATAATATTCTGGTAGGACGAATTTTCTGGCATGCTGAGGTCCTTATGAAGGGCAGCACAATTACCTTGTGCACCAATCACTCTTCCCAGATTTGTATTTTCTCCAAATTTCCTGAGGGTGCACTCTGTTGCATCACTGAGATCATTAATGACCTGAATGTAATTACTGAAACTAATATCACACCATAGGCTTATACGACTAGTGTCTGGTCTCCAACTAGACAATGTCTTAACTGTCTGCATATGAGTATGTTATTGAGACAGTGTCAGCCTTCCCGAAGCCAAAGTAAACTGTCAATGTCCTGCCTGTATCTACTGAGTCAGTTATACAAATGTGAATGGTTATGAATTTGGACAGATATTATTTCTCATTGGCAAATTCATGATGACTACTCCCAGTCACATTCTTGTCCATTCTATGCTTGGAAATATTTTCCAGTAGGGTTTTCTGCACCCACTTCTGAGGAACTTCAACATTTTTTCCTTATGTAAAATTTTTTGTTATTAAAAATAGATGTGACAGGTCAGATGTAGCATGCTGTTTGAAAGTATGGGTACTTTAAATACAGGAAAATACAGAGAAAGAAAAATACAAGGAAAATAATAATAAAAAATAATAATAATAAAAAAAAGAGGAGTTCAAGAAATGGATATTAATCTATCATATCAGTAAGACAAGAAATTAATTATATTCTGACCAGAAAGAGGAATAACCTCTATGGATAACTAGACTGTCTTCACTAACACCTCTGGGTTTTACCAAATTTGGTTCAGTGACTGCATCTGTTTCATACTGTTTCACATAGTTTTCTCCTTATCAGCTCAGGGGAAATTTTGTATGAAGTGCAATTTTTCATAGATATTATTTCTTCCTCTATGAGGCATCTTTCAGGTTATGCTATTGCTTTAGCATTTGTTTTATCATCATTTTTGGATCCACATCTTACTGTTTCTATGATAGAAGCCAAGTTGAAAAATTGATGTGGAAGATAGGAAGGTTACGAATTTGGTCAAAGACATTTCCAAAGGGAATACAGACATCAAAGTCTAGCCCAGTGATTTGCAAAGTAAGAAAGCTAACACCTACTGCTAAAACACTCCAGGACTTCTTAGGGATTAAGCTTTGACAATTTATTGCCTTAGATATCTCAAGTTCTGCTATTAACAGCATCCCAGCATTCGAACTTTGGGATTGACTAGACTCACAGGTACATTCTTCTTCCAAGGGCTCCTTAGTGAGATGTCTAAATGTGCTCATATTTTCTGGGAAGCCTAAGGCAGCAACCAGTTCAGTGCTTAACTCGTTAACAGGACTGAGTCCGGAACAAGGAGTAACTGTTGAGAGCTGAATTTCTGTGTCATTCAAAACTATTGTATGAGCCCTGGTCTTCAGCTGGATCATCTCTCTTACACTACCCTTATGCTTCTCTGTATAGACATTTGAATCACTTGTAATATATCTAAAATCTATCCTTCTAAATCTAGAGTAATTATTATTTTTATATTCAGTGGAAAGAACATACTTACATATGGTGACTCAGTTAACTAACTCAACTTGGACACCTATTTCATGATGCTGTGAATCATTATGTGATGATGCCTCTTATAATCCATTGCATGTGAAAGGAGTGAGTGGGTCAGACTTAGACATCTAACTTTTTAGACGTAGTTAGGTTAAATTAATTGCTTCTGTACTCCCAACCAGCACTACAACTTAATGACATATAGTTACTAACATATTTTATCTCTTATTTTTACTCAGGAAGATGAGTGCAATTTTTCAACTGATTTTGGAAAATGTTGGATCTAACCTAGACCAAGAACTCAGGGAAAAAAAGAAAACAACACAACAGAATTCTGAGAAAGGAAAATGATTTTGTGAATGAAAAGAAGGTGATTCAAAACACTGAAAGTAGAGTTTCTGCTTACAGAAATTGGTTTAGCAGCTCTAAATGTCTTAATTTTAGGATAGGGTTTAGAATGATCATTTCTGCTAAAACCTTACGGTTCCTCTATTTTTCATAGTGTGTTGTCAGCAGGAGATTTAGAAAAATATTATGGACAATGTGAGCCTGCACTCTAGCAACTGAACTTTGTACAGCAAAATCAGCTGGCGCAACAAGGTGTGGAAGAATGGGCTCAAACTAATGTAAAGCTTGTTCAGTTGTTTCTTATCTATGCTGCAGTAAGAAAGCAAAACAGATCTGCACAAATAAAAGGTGAAAGAAAGAGTGACCTGACTTTCATCTATAAACACTTATGTAAGAAACAGACATCAATTAAGAGAAAGTTCTCCAGATCTCACAGACAATGAGATGAGGGCCTGAGGTAATTCAAGAAAAAAGTTGGATACAAGATATCATGGAGAGCTGATTGATTTTCATGAATAACCAAGCTCAAGAATGATCCATACGGACAATGAGAATGCTAAGGAAAGATGCCAGAAGGCCTGCATGGATGAATAAGGAACTCTTCAATAAACTTAAAGCACACAGGAAACAGAATCAGGGACAGGGGATACAGCAGCAATACAGACAGAGTATTCATTCTAGGAAAGGGTAGGAAAGCAAAATCCCACTCGTTGGTGAATCTTGTAGGGGATATAAAGAACAAGGAAGGCTTCTTTCTGTGACTGTATTAGCAGCAAAAGTAAGGACTAGGAATGATGTGAACCCACTGCTGAATGGTTTGAGGGCCCTTGGGACACAGTGCTTCTTGTCTTTCATCTTCAGTAACCTTAGGGCCCTGAGATGAGTCAGGCCCAGAAGACTAGGCCAAGAAAGACTTACATTTGATGAGGGACAGCTGGATTTAGGGCACACTTTATAAAAATTTCCAGCCACAGGCCCATGGTTCCTGATGAGATACACCACTGAATGCTGACGGTGTTAAAGGCTGATGTCACTGTGAAACCACACTCATTTTTCCTTGACTGCAACAGACAGTCCACAAAGGAGTGAGGGAAAGTCATGGTATAAAAGGAACAGCAGAAAAAAACCTCTATGGCTATGACCCTGTAATTCCCTCCCCATCTCTGCTGCTCTGCATGGGCTGGGGTAGAGGACTGTGCAGTGAAGGAGTGAAGTAGGAAAAAATCTGGGACTGTTCAGCCTGGAGAAATTACAGCAGGGATCTTATCTATGTGTACAATAAATGCTAGAAGGTAATGAAGAAAAGAGAGTCACGCTTTTCTCAGTAATGTCCCCCTCCAACACAGCAAATAATTTTTAAACAAGAGGAAAACCTTTCACTGTGGGGGTGGTCAACCAACAGAACAGGTTGCCCAGAGGTGTTGTGGGGTGTTCATCCTTGGAGATTTTTGAAACCAAGTAACTGTTCTGAGCAAAGTGCTCTTGTTGACCTTGCTCTGAGCAGAGAATAGGACTAGATTACCTCCTGAAGTGCTATCCAACCTTAGCCCTTTTGTGGTTCTATTCAGTTCAGCTGTAAAATTGTTAAAATGCTCTAACAAACTTAAGTCACCTGCACAGTTTTTTAGAGAATGATAAAGATTTGTATTGATTGTATTTTTAATAGGCTGCAGAAGATATGAGTGAAAAAAAAAATATTGTTTCATCTTTGAATTATTTGACAAAGTTGGATTGAACAACAGACAGTATGTCACTTGCCCACATATGAAGGCTTTTTTGTAATGAGATTCTTTGATACTGTGAATTAAATGCATTCTCACCACTTACTCAATTATTGCCATCCATAAGCTGCTATGATTAGATAAAAAATAGTTCCAAATCAGGGCAGACCAGGGTAGTATTTATCATAAAGAGAAGCACGAAGAGAAGTGATATAAATGTGCTCAAAAAGAATAGTAAAACTGGTACTTGTTCAGCAGTGCAGCATACACGATTTCAGCAGGACATTGAAGCATATTCTTAGCAGTATTTAAGGTGTGGAGTGATACTACTGTGGAGGGAGAGATGTCCCAGATTTGTATCTCATAATTTTAGTTGCTTAAATGAGGAGCTCTGCTTTTCAATAAAGAGATGAAACGGTATATGTATTTCCAAAAAGTAATTCGCCTCTATCCAAGTTCCAAGATAGACTGAATTACTGGGTACCTGTTGCTCTTTATCACTGAGAAAGAAAGTGATAGTTGATTAGATAACTTAGGCATCTTAGTTGATTATTTGAATATAACTTATTTACTTACGTATTTGGCTTAGCAGTGGACCTGAATTTTAACAAACTGTTCCTCAAATTCTATCAGTGAAGGTTCAGAGACAAATGCAACTCATGCATACATCTTTGAGTGGCATATTTTGAAGGGTCTAGAGCAGGGATGTAGTCACAGCTCCAAATCATTACTCCAACCAAACTTGTTTAAGAGAAGTGTCTGGAAAGATCTACCAACAGTAGATTAGTTTTAATTCCATGTAGAGTGTGGGTGTCCAATCTTTTGGCTTACCTGGGCTTCAGTGAGTGAAGAGGAATTATCTAAGACTGCATCTACGTAGGTTGCTCTGAACGTAATGCCTCCAAATTATTTCCATGGAAACTACAACAAATTCAAAGAGAACAATAAAAAACTATTTAATAGAGCAAATTCTCAGACACAAAACACTATTTTTTCAGCAGTCACCACCTTTAGATATGAGACATTTGATGAAATTTTACCCTTGCTATAATTCATCCTTGAAAATAATTGTTCAGAAATGTATGTTCTTTCAAAAAGTGATGACATGAATAAACTACGATTGTGAAGCAAGGGTTATTTGTCACTGGTAAGAAAGGGCTTGTAAATGTCTGGTAAAGAGACAATTCAATTTTAAACTGCAATTCTTTACATTCCATTTGAAAATTCACAAGTGATGTATTTATGTTGACCGAAAATGGAGTCACAAATAAACCACATAATTGATTATTTTTTGGAAATCTTGAAACCTGTTCTCAATGGTTTTGACTGTTTGTTTGTTTACCACAATGGAAAGCACAGCTGTATATTTTTCTGACTTCACAGGACTGTGTTTAGCCAGTATGTCAAAATCCATAGATGTATTTGCCATAACTTATTCAGCACTGCACCATGCCCTGATTGTGCCCTGGTTTTAGTCCAGATAGGTTGAATAGTAAAGTGCAGCTGCCTGTGGGCTGCAGGCTGGGCATGCCTGATTCTAGTGTCCTAAGAACTGATATAACTTTGTCCCTATTTTCTGCACTGATAAAATGCCACTATTTTTTTTTTGAGACTGGTAGTCATTTTTTTTATTTTTTTTTTTTCCATGCTGGGAAAATAGAAATAATTCTTTTGCAAATTACCGCTCCTCAAATTTTCACTTAATATATACCCAAAGAGAACCAGTATGTTGTCAATTGAAATGTCATTTTCTTGATTTTCATGTGTCATTTTGTTTTGTGCTTATAATAATAATAATAATAAATGAATAAATCTAATTTGCTTACATTTAAATTCTGGAAGGGGTTTCAAACCAAACAGTTACAAATTTGCTCCCTTCCGCTAACTACACAGATGCCTAATTTTTACTGTTGGTACTTTCAAGACAAATATGAGGTCCATTGTTGCACTACTTATATCCAGATATTGTTAGTACTATCAGTAAGGTAAATTTTAACTGCACAGCAATTCAGGATAAGAATAAAGAGCATAAAAGGTTAGTTCAGTTGCATTTCAGAATTCACTAGTGCATCATTTGAATGATGCATCATTTGAATGACTCAGTTCCTGTGTTGCTTTTCAGAAAGCATTTCCAGAAAGCTTTCACCAATTCACTAAGTGGAAGCTAGCTCTTGTTTCCATAAAATGTCACATCCTTGATGCCTGGATGGTTTAACATTCCTAAGTCAATAGCCAATCTTGTAAATTTAGACCAGACTTCCACATTTTTAGTTCTGTAACATGTTATTGGAGAACTGTGCTGTCAGCCAGATACCTGAAATAATCAAATGTAAAATCTGAATATCTGTTTAATTACCTGAAACTAGGGATAAAAGTACACAGTGAGATACAAGATAGATAGATAATATAAACTACAGCTTTAACTCATGTAGTGAGTCAAAATAATCTTCAAAGTTAAAATTACAGATTGAAATGCTTGTACATGTCTTTCAGTAATCTTTACAGAATAGTTAGGAATTTGAAAGATTTCTTGAAGCCTTGCTGCAAAAGGTTAATAAACTTTTTAAAATTTAGCCTTCTGTCATCTGTAAAGAGAATGCGAAGGCAGAAAAGTGCAGGAGACATCCTATTTGTTTTAACAGTCCTCTCCCACTCAAAATGATTTTAAATACTGCATGTCTGTGTTCTTCAGTAGAAGTTCTTCAATAGAATAGTTTTATTCGGTGGGGTTACTAACACTTGTCTAGTGACTTGTTTAATTTAAATTCATTTGTGATGAATACTTGATAATTTTCCATCTGAGTTTTAGAATAAGCTGTATTTGCATGGGAACTCGAAAGCAATAAAACATATACCAACACAGTGTCTTGAAACTTTTAGAAAAATTGATCATACGTGTCCCACTATCTAAAGTACTAAGTTTATTTTACCAGTGTAATGCTTCATATGCAATCAATTTATTAAATAAAGAGAAAATTAGCTATCACAGTTCAGTACAAGACAGGTTCTTTCAGGTTTTTGTAGCTGAATTTTTTTCAAAGGTATTTAGATGCTTAAAGCTGCGGAAAAGACCAACCAGATTTATTAGGTTTGTGTCACCTTCCCTTAGTCAGGCAATAAGGTAAAATGGTCATCTAGGATCAGTGTAATTAATGTGGAGAAAATGGTGCCTCCAAGGGCCATTTCCTGGGACTGATGCCTAACATGGGTTGTATGAATCACTACCTCTATGTATGTGCCCATCTCTCTACACAATGTGCATGGGTTAACTTGAGGACTTTGCCCAGGAGCACATCCAGATGACTGCTGAAGATCACCAAGGTAGGGAACTGAGCAACCTCTCTGGACAACCAGAGTCAGTGCTGAGTCAGCAATAGAGTAAAAAAGCATTTCCTGATGTTCAGGAGGAACATTCTGTGTTTACATTCCTGGACACCCTGAGAAGAACTACTCCATCTTTTCATCTTGCTTCAGGTACCTGTATAGATAAGTAATATGCCCTCTGAGCATATCTTGAGGGTAGGGAGCAGTTGCAGAGCAATCTCAGCTAGCTGGAAGGCTGGGCAATCACCAACTACATTAAGTTTATTTAACAAGAGCAAGTGCCAGATTCTGTACCTTAGGTGGGGTAACCCTGGCTATGGGTACAGACTGGGGATGAGAGGCCAGAGAGGAGCCTTGTAGAATGAGATCTGGAGGTTCTGGTTGACTGCGAGGTGAATCTGAGTCATAGTGTGCCATGGTAGCCAAAAGTACCAGCCTGATCTAGTAGGCGGCAGCCCTCCCCATGGTAGAGGGCTTGAAACTATGTCACCTCTAAGATTCCTGCCAACCTAAACCATTCTATGATTGTATGATCTCTGCTCTCTGGTGACAGTGGCAGGACACAAGGGACCAACATGGAGCTGTGTCAGGGGAGAGTCTGGTTGAGTTTTAGGAACAGGTTCTTCACCAGAAGGTGGATGGGCACTGGAACAAGTTCTTCAGGGCAGTGGTCATGGCCCCAAGCTGCTGGAGTTCAAGGAGAGTTTGGACAGTGCTCTCAGACATGAGGTTTGAATTTTGGGTGGTCTTGTGTGGAACCAGGAACCGGATTTGATAATCCTTGTGGGTCTCTTCCAGTTTTGGTATTCTATGATTCTACAATTTTATGATCTCTGGGCTGAATAATCCCAGCTGTCTAAACCTTTCCTCATGTGGAAGATGTCTCAGTCCCTTCTGACTTGATCAGACTATGTATCTAGCTTTAAGATGGTTAAAACTGTAAGACATATTAAATCCATTATTAGTATCCTATTAAATCAGCTAACCATGGAGAATCTTATTAGCCATGAGTATTAATCTTAATTTAAATGTTCAAAAGTAGATTAAAGTTAAAAAACAAAGCAAAAAAACCCCAAAAAACAAGAACAGCAAACAAACAAAAAACCCCACCACTTTATTGCCACTTTATGCAATTAAAAAATCATGGCTTAGTCAACCTGGTTAGTAAACATCATCTAACAGGAGCTGAAGCGATGGTGTGCTTGAGCATCTGAAAACCTGAAGATATTTGCATATTTGCATGCAAAATAGCTCATGTGACAAGATCAAATGCTTCAATTGTTTCAGTTTTCTGGTGTTTCATACAGATGATCCCTTGTTAAATAGGTATCACAAATTTCCACTCATCCACCTTCTGAATGACCTGCTCAAGAGTTATGAATAGATCTGGCAGAAGAGATATAACTCTAAATATGCCAAATATTTGAAATCCTCCTTCTATATTACTAATAATCTTTCTATTTTGTAGAGTGGGAAGTAGAATATAAACCTAGGAAATAATGCAACATAGTATGCTGCAGAAAAAGAGCAAGAACACAGTAGGCAGGCTCCTTGATAATACCAGCAATGAGGGAATTTATACTCCTTGTTGTCCACTGGAAATATCTTTCCTATTAATTCAAAACAGAAGAGTCAGCTTTATATGATTTTTGATTGAGACCATTATGAAAGATCTTGTCTATGATGGCACTCATCTGCTCTTCTCTTGATGGACCTCGACCTTTCACTTTGTCAGTTTTCACGTGGAATGCTAGAGAACTACGTTTGTAATAAATTCTATTAAGTTCAGACAGCTGCTTAAGAAGTGATTTGTCTGTCATTCCATGTGCTGAATACTGACAGATGCAGGCATGCTGGACTGAACACAGCTTATTCCAGTGGTGGACATTCATCATTCAAAATTTATTTTGTAAGCAGATATTTTGACTTTTTAAAATTTAATTTACTTTATGAACCCTGTTAACATTTCCAAACTTTTATGAGTATAAATTGGTATTTTATTAACATATTTTAAGCAAAAGTCCTGTACAATATTTCATTTGTATTAGTCTTGCTATTCTTTACTATTACTTCCAGGAATAGAGCCATTCTTTTTCAAGAATATTTTTTTAAAATTATTTTTTCAAGAATTTTTCAAGAAATTTTCTGTAGAGTTGAAAGTAATTTCTTACTATATTTCCATATAAAAGTTCATGAGGTACCCAGGGGGAAATATGCACTAAATTTGAGAGTTACAAAATGGCAAAAAACCCAACAACAACAACAACAACAACAAACACACAAAAACCCACAAAACACTTTTAAAGAAATAATTTCATTATAGTTCTTAATTTATTTTTCCTCCTTCTATTTACTATCATACACAAATTGAAGCAAAATACACTAGAAACAATGCGACCAAATGAACACAAGTAATGGTGGAGAATTAAGCTATCCACCAGTTAGGACAAATTTGCTAATTAATCAATCCAGCAAACTTGCCTTTACCTCCTGAAGAACATATGGACAAAAAACTGATGTCCGTCTCAAACTTTAGCTGTAGGTGGTATAGTTGTTTTCCTTTCTCCTTCATCTGTTTCAAATCATCTGTAAACTAAGGCCTCCTAGGAGGCCGAACAGAAAGAGAAGAACTTCAGACTTATATTGATATGGTCTGGTCTTCTACCACTGAAATCAACAGGAGTTTTGTTGGACAAACATTCTTCTTTGATGGAAAGCTGTCGTACACATTTCCAGTATCATGTGTTATGTGAATTACTGCTCAGTGGAAGCTTAAACTGATAATTTCTCTGTTTCTAATTCTAATTCTAATTGTGTTGTGTTTAATGATTTTGAATCTGTTCATATTACTGGGTCAAAACTGAATGAATACTCTGTAATTTCCAGATGAACCATAAAGAGAAATCACATGGAAGATACAATTTGCAATGAAATGCTTCTTCATTGTCAATCCAAATGTTTTCTTGAAATTGAGGTTAACATTCCCGTAATCTTCAGATGTAGGATTACCGTGTTAGTATCTATACCATATGACTGAGGCAGAACAGAACTTTCTGTTCTATGCAGTGGATGTCGAAGTTGCAAAATGTGCCTCTATTGTAACACTGAGACATTTCAAAAATGTGTGACCATGACTGAAGGTAGGTTTGGCTGCACCTTCTGCAGCACATCTTCATCTGACCCGATCTAGTAGAAGCATATGAATTTCAGGCACAGGGTGAGTTCTGGGAACCTGTGGTCCACAGAGTTAAAATCAGACTAGCTTTGGAGAATGCAACAGATGAGCCTGGCATTAAAAAAAGTCACAACACTTCTGTGTTGCAGATTGATACAGATTATTTTCTACAACAACTGATCTGAGAAATAATACAAAGACTTTTCTGCATGGCAGCTGCAGAGATGAAGACAGATATTCATGACTCACTAGTGCAGAGGCTGTTGCAGAGATGCTTGAAGTTGCCTTCAAGAGGTCATTTAATGGGTATACTCAGCTTACACGGTGAGTACTTGTCTATTTTCTGAACATGCTATGTACAAGATGGCTCTGATCTGATAATACAGTAGGTACTTCAGTACTAAACCATTGCTAATGAGAGCAGAAGAGTCTGTGTGTGAATGTCCAAGGAGGTCACTGAATATTCCTACTCAAGTTGCTAGAAATGGATTCATCCACATAGATTCCTGAGTCTGAACCTTCACTAACAGAAAAAAAAAAATAAAAATGTAGCTCACTAAAATTTAATAATGTTGCAAAAATTTGCATGTCAAAGGAATGTTTCTGCAATGAGTACTTGCATCAACACATAAGAAAACAAAGAAAAGAATATAATTGTCAAAATCAATTTTGGGCTATATGTTTTATATGCTATTTACATTTTCCTTCTTCCTTGAGGTTTGTGTTCTTTCACCTTAATATAAGGTTTTTTGTTGTTTCATTTTATGTACAGGATTATGTGCTCCTTGAGACAGGAAAGTATTGACTATGTTTGGCCTTTGGAGGAAAGGTTTCGTTTTCCCAGTGCCTGAATAAATACTCATCTGGTTTTATTTTATAATTTTACAAAGAAGTCATAGATTTTGAATTTGACCCTTGCTGCTGCTGACAACACTTGGCAGAAGTGGACTAGTGATATAATACAGAAATGCTACGCTGAGTTGTGCCTCTCCCTGTGATGTAATGCACCTACACTGACCTTACAGAGAGTGACTCATAATATAGATTTGTCACAGACTTAAAGAAAAACAGTACTGTTTTTATCTGAAGGAAAGGTAGATTCAAACATTTCACTGGGAGTACGGCGATCTTCTTGCATCCAGGAGGAGCAGTAAAAATCATGCTTCTTGCTTTGCTTTATCAAGTGAGGAAGCTCCAGTTGTTTTATTTCATTTGTTGCAAATGATGTGCTTTAGGCAGATTATTTGATGTTTCAGCAGTTGATTCGCTGCATACAGTGGAGAATGAATGGGGTTAATATCAGAGGCAGAGGAAAAAGAATCAGTATTGAGAGGAAATGAGGATGATACTGAAATAGTTATCTCCTAGTCAGAGGGACAACACGTAATAACTCCCTGTCTAAAAACATCCATGGAAATTGAACAATATGAATGCAAAGAAAATATGCTAATAATGATTTCATTAAATTTTTGGGTGCCTACTATTATTAATTACTTTGAAGGATGAAAAAACTAAAAGTTGTTCAACTGATGGAACAACTCAGAATTTCAGAAGGAAAGCTCTAAGTACAAATTCCTTGATACTTACTCCTTTTTGTACTCTTGCCGTCATGGTTTAAATTGTCGACATAGGGAAGTGACTGTTACCTGCAGGTATAGCCCTACTGATGAAGGATATTGTGTTTGATCATACTTTGGACATTCTTAGAGTCAGCGGCTATCTTAGCAATGGACAGGCTGATTTACTTATTTCTGGGATTCATTAATTTTTCTGTCCCCATTTTTTCCCAGTCAATAATGGTTGCACGATTTTGCATATGAATGAGGAAGAACTTCATGAAAAGTTGTCATGGAATGTAATTTGTTACCAGCATTTTTAGAAGGCAATCCAATACTATTTCCATTTCCTGAAGAAACACAATTTACAATAAACTTCCTTAAAAATATATTTTTACAATTTAGTTTACTGAAAGCCTTGGCGGGGTCTTGAAGCACTGCGAAGAACCAATTGATGGAATATACAGGACAGCATTTCTATTTCCAAGTGACTTTTAAAAGTTGGAAAACTGAACATACCTCACCACTATTTTATTTATTCTTATAGCTCCAACAAGTTGTATTATACTTCTGTGCACTTTTTTTTCCCTAAGTAAATAAAAAAGTGTGTTTGGTTTACTGGAAACAGAATTCTCTTCCTTACATTATCATAGAGAAATTTCCAGCTGTAAACTTGGATCTTCTATTGGACCTAGAATCATAGAATACTGCAAGTTGGAAAGGACCCACAAGGATCATCAAGTCCAACTCCTGGCTCTGCACAGGACCACTCAAAATTCAGTCTCTATGTCAGAGGGCATTGCCAAAATGTTTCTTGAATTCCAGAAGCCTGTGGCTTTGACCACTGCCCTGGGGAGCCAGTTCCATTGCTTGACCACCTTTTCAGTCAAGAACTTCTTGCTAATACACAACCCAAACCTTACTTATTTAATATAGAAGTGTCAGAACCTCAACCCCATATTTTATTAAATTAAAAACTTTAAGAAATGCTAATGAAATCTGAAACAAATTAGATTGCAGAAAATGGCCTAAGTTTTGTGTAAAAAAGCATTTGTGAACTTTCATGATCTCTCAGAGAAATTTTAAGGGAATATTATTTATTATATGATTTCCGATACATCACCTAAGTGTTAAGACATGTAAAACTCATATACCATGCTTTGGCTAACAGCAAGGTTCCTATCCAGCTGCTCACTCATTACCCATCCTCAGTGGAAGAGTAAGAAAATACGATGAGAGAATACTTTGTTTGAGATAACTGACCAGTGATTGCCACAGGGAAAACAAAGTTGGCTTGGGGAAAATTAATTTATTTCCAATGAAAACAGATTCAGGTACTGAGTGAGAAATAAATATATGCCAATATCCTTCCTCCTTCCTGTACCAACACCTCTACCACTCTGCTGAAAGGTGGGGAATAGAAGGCCATGATACTGGTTCCTCTCTGCTGCTCCTCTGAGAGGTGCTGCCATCTTGGTTGAGAGGTACCACATAGAAACCTAGAAATACTTCTTGAGAAAATAAGATCCTCATTTATGTTCTCTGGGTCTACTCCAGAGTAACACACAATAGAAATCTCAAGGCAAGAACATATTTGAATTTTTTCAACATATAGAGGGTTTCCCTCCAAAGAATCACCAGGTAACATAATGTTCATCACCCTTTTTGAACAAGTAATAGAAAGCATTAAAGTTGGAAAATTAAGCAAAACATCTCCCTTATAATTTCTTCAAACAAGTACATAATCCTCTTAAAACTTACAGCCTCAATATCGTAGATGTGTTGCCAACCTAAATGAGATGCAGGCAGAGTAGTTTGACACCAGTTCCTTTTTAAAATCTCTATATGTACAATCACCATCGCATAGCTTCTCATTAAATAATGGTAGTAAAAAAGAATTTGAATGCATTTTTCCAAGTCAAGTTCTTTACACCCATTTCCTTAAATAAAATGTAGAGGAGTCAAATGTTTGATGTGATCTGAACTTTAGTCGGTAGCATTTATAATGTTTCTAGCAGTTACTGATTTAATTTTTACTTGTACCAACTCCCTTCATTCTTAAACAGATCTGACAGTGCTTTTTCTAGAGAATGCACCTAATCAAGGAGAAGACACGCATCTGAATTCTTCTGCCCAACTCGTGGTACCGGGTTTGCAGTACAATAACCAGAAGTGAGGCAAGGATATAAGGCTGTGACCCTTCAAAATGCTTCATGCTATATTAGCAGGGACAAACCATTAAACAGGACATTACAAAGATTGCTCTATTTCCCATTAATTTCATAAGCCTCACACTGAGTTATCTGTGAATGCATGTGTATCACTTACAGTCACTTTTCTTAATAAATGATTCATATTTAATGGGAATAATAAGTGTTGCTGCAAGTTTGTAATATGATTTTTTTTCACTGCAATTTCCTTCTCACTGTTCTTTCAAAACACTTAATCTTCCATGCTAATAATTAGCAAATTCTTGTTAGCTGAAAGGGAAATCATATCTTACGGTATTTGCTCCAGATAAACCAGATCCATTATAACCCATCTCAGTACTATATTTTGAAGGACATGGGAAATGAATTCCCACAGCATAAAACTATGCTTTTTTTTTTTTTTTTTTTTTTTTTTTTCTTCCATGAGCCTAAAAAAATGCCTTTCCTGATCTTGTACTGAAAACATTTTCCTTTGTTTGAGGTAATAGCACCCTGGTTTAAACAGCAAAAGTGGAAATGTAATACAAAAAGCTGTAGAACTCAATCATACATAATCTATAGTTCTTCGGGCACTTTATGCCCTCAGCTATGTATGGGCCACTTTCTAATGTATGTATTTTGCATTTAGATTTCGGAACTGGAATTAGTCTGGAATTCTTTAAACTAATTGCTTCTGAGAACAGTGACAATGTACTAAAATGAATCTGTTTGTAATGGACTTTTGTGTGAATAAACTTTCAAGCCAATAAACCAAGTCAAAATTTCAAGCCAAAAACAAAACAAAACAAAAAAAACCAATCGTGAAAAGATGTGATAGAAACATCATAGAAAGATGGAATCAGAGAACTGAAAGATCATTTACATGGAAAGGGGTCTCTTAAAACCATCACATCCAACCCCACTTGATCAAGTATTGTCAGTCATATACAACAGGAATCCTAAGACTGTTGAGTTGAGTTTTGGACATTACCAACAATGTAGACTCTACAGTGTCTCTAGGCAATGTGACCATACTGAACATTGTTGGTATCATTATCAACTGTTGGGCTGCATTACTAATGAATGGCCTACAGCTAGACTTACTACTGATGTAAGCACAGCAGTGTCAGCTCAATTCATTCATTTAGTCCATACTTCATTAGTTTGTCCATGTGAAACAAGGGAATGTGAAAAGTTTTCTGAAAGTTAAGGTGATCAGCCTTCACTGCTATCCCCTTGTCTACTAATCAGTTAGCTCACTGCAGGAGGATATTTGTTAGGTTAACATCATATAGCTGAACATGTGTTACAGACCTTCATTCAGACACAATTAGTATGAGTACTCTTTTGATGCAGTGCTACCAGAACGTCCCATTGCAAGTCATTCTAAAATATTTTGATGATGAAATACAGTGTAATCATTCAAATTTATGTGAATTTTAATTGTTCTTTTTTATAGATGCATTTTTTAAGAACAAAATCTTTATTTATTATTATTATCTATGATAAAGCATAGGAAAGAGTGTTTCTATGTTCATGTTTCTCCAAAGAAAAACCTTCTTTTACCCTGAAAAGTAATATTTACTATGTTACAGTTATGTCAATATTATACCATTTTGCATTCCTAAATGAGACATAAATCAAGCAGAACTATCGATGTTCTTTGATCTCGTGTTTTTAAAAACTCTACGTGAAAATATCTAATGTTAATCTAATGGATAAATTTTTACAAAATTATCTATTAAATGTAGTTATTCTGCTGAAAGAATAAAACCTATCCTCTGTCTGTCATCAGAATTAAACAAAAATATGAAAGCATGGTTGAGATATCTGTAATTATTACAATTCTATTATAAACTTATACCTAATATATACCATCAGTAGAAGAACAGGTATTCCCTTTCTACATGGTTAAGCCACACTGACGTGCAAGATACTGAATCATAGAATCACAAGGCCTGGAAAAGACCTCTAAGATCATCCAGTCCAACCATCCACCTACCACCAATATTTCCCCCTAAACCATGTTCCTTAGTGCAACATTTAAACATTTCCTGAACACTTCATGGGATGATGCCTGTTCCAGTGCCTGACTACTCTTTCGGAGAAGAAATTTTTCCTAATGTCCAACCTGAACCCCCCCTGCCACAATTTGAGGCCATTCCTTCTAGTCTTAATTCTAACTCTTTGGCCATTAGTTAAAATTATTTAGACTATTTGAGAGTTTTATGTTAACTATTAATATATATTATAAAATAAAAGTCATGATCAAGGGCTTTTCTGTTTCATAACATGGTAGTTCTACTCTTTTAAACGGGATACAATAATAAGGCTCCAGTTGCTTCATTGAATCATAGAATCATAGAATTACTCAGGTTGGAAAAGACCTTGAAGATCATCAAGTCCAACCGCAGCCTAACCAGTAGCCTATCTCTTAAAAAACAACCACAAAACAATACCACAACAACAAACCTCTGCTAAATCATATCCCTGAGTACCACATCCAAGCGGCTCTTAAACACATCCAGGGATGGCGATTCAACCACCTCCTTGGGGAGCCCATTCCAGTACCTAACCACCCTTTCTGTAAAGAAGTTCTTTCTAATGTCCAACCTGAACTTGCCCTGGCGCAACTTGAGGCCATTTCCCCTCGTCCTGTCACAAGTCAGTAGTGAGAAGAGACCTGCCCCACTCTCACTGTAAGAACCTTTCAGGTACTGGAAGACAGCAATAAGGTCTCCCCTCAGCCTCCTCTTCCTCAGACTAAACAGTCCCAGCTTCCTTAGTCTCTCCTCATAGGGCTGATTCTCCAAGCCCTTAACGAGCCTCGTTGCCCTTCTCTGGACCTGCTCCAGTACCTCCATGTCCTTCTTGTGCTGAGGTGCCCAAAACTGGACACAGTACTCGAGGTGAGGCCTTACCAATGCTGAGTACAGGGGCAGGATGACTTCCTTAGTCCTGCTCACCACACCATTCCTGATACAAGCCAGGATGCCATTGGCCTTCTTGGCCACCTGGGCACACTGCTGGCTCATATTCAGCCGACTGTCCATCAGCACACCAAGGTCCCTTTCCGTCTGGGAGCTTTCCAACCACACCTCCCCAAGCCTGTAGGGTTGCCTGGGGTTGTTATGACCAAAATGCAGGACCCGACACTTGGTCCTGTTGAAACTCATTCCATTAACCTTGGCCCATCGATCAAGTCTATCCAGGTCCCTCTGTAGTGCCCTTCTCCCCTCAGGCAGATCAACACTCCCTCCCAGCTTAGTGTCGTCTGCGAACTTACTGAGGGTGCACTCAATCCCCTCATCCAAATCATCAATGAAGATGTTAAACAGAAGCGGCCCAAGCACCGAGCCCTGGGGGACGCCACTTGTGACCGGCTGCCAACTGGATTCCACTCCATTGACCACAACTCTCTGGGCCCGGCCATCCAACCAGTTCTTCACCCAGCGGAGCGTGCACCCATCCAAACCACGGGCAGCCAGCTTCTCTACCAGAATGTTATGGGGGACAGTGTCAAAGGCCTTACTGAAGTCCAGGTAGACCACATCCACAGCCTTTCCCTCATCTACTAAGCGGGTCACCTTGTCATAGAATGAAATCAGGTTAGTCAGGCAGGATCTACCATTCATAAACCCATGCTGACTAGGCCCAATCCCATGGCTGACCTTTAGTTCGTCCATGATGATACCTGAGATTATCCTTTCCATAACCTTCCCAGGCACCGAGGTGAGACTGATGGGCCTGTAGCTGCCAGGATCATCTTTCCGGCCCTTTTTGAAGATAGGCGTCACATTTGCCAGTCTCCAATCCACCGGGACATCCCCAGTCAGCCAAGACTGCTGAAAAATTGCATTCACTGTACTCCATACATCCAAAGTGAACCTTGAAAGCACTTATGCAAATACCTAATTTTGCATAAGTGGGTAATGGTTGGTAAATTCATCCATAAATATAACATAAATTCTGGACATATTTGAAAATAAAGTGACCTGTTTATTTTTAAATAAAATATAACTTGAACTAGTATATGTTAAAAATAAAACAACTTAGTATTTTTCAAAGAAAGAAAATATTATTTCATTAATGGGATTTTCACACCATCATGTGGATCTTCTCTGCATGATAAGCACCATGCAATCATAATCATGTTCCAATCCATCAAAGCGTTATATCACTTCTGGGAAAAGATTTTATTTAATTTGACTGTAATCCAAGATATCATACGGATTTAATTGTTTTAGCATTTTAGTTTGAACTACATACTCTGGCAATACTTTGTTTTAGAAGGCACAGAGAACAATCTAATTAGTATTATGAATACAAAATAAATGGCAATGAAAGTGAAAGTGGCTGAATAGATGTATTACATGAGTAGACACAATCAGATAATACATATTTATTTTATTTTTTTTTAAGTACAATACATAGTGTAAAAATGCAGGAATATCTTAAACATTACTCATTATTTAATTTTAAGCCTTAAGTTCCTGTGGAGTAAAATTGAAACAGGGAACTGACATATCTATTGATTCACAAATTATGAAGTCCTGAAGTAATTCAATACAACAGTACATTTTCATGAACCTTCTTTATTTCCTAGTAATTCAAGGTACCATTCATACTTTATATGCCGATTTTGTAAGTGTGTCACTAAAATCAGGTAACCATCATGGATAAGTAAGTATATATTAGATGAAATCTGTTCTGAATACAGGAATTCAGGCACAAAGTATTAAATTCATTTTCTGATCCTGCCTGGCCTATCCTTGGTGCCTATCCATTAAACTCATCTTTTCCCTGTTTTCTTTCTCTTTGTGTTCTATGTAGATGCAGAAAGTACTGCTGTTGGCTTAACCAAAAGTGTCAAAAACTTGGTCAGTATCTTTGGTCAGCATCAATGTTCGCATCACAGCCGGCTTGTATTATGACTGTTCAGACACTTCATTTACTTTCTCACTTTGACCACATGGTATCATCAATTTGTTCTGTTGATGTATTACTAATATATATTTTCAAATAAATTTTTAACCCTCTGGATTTGGTGCATCACACCAATTTTTATCATGCTCAAGAAATCTGCTACAGATAGGTAGTTTTTCCATATCTGGCTTGTGATTCAGTTTCTGTCAAAACCACGCGTATTTATTTTTAATTTCAATCCTAGCTTTACCAATAAAGTATATGTAGGATAAAGCTAATATTGCAGAATAAAAGAAAAATTATTTGCCAAATTTTGTATTTACTAAAAAGTATCTCAGTACTCGCACTTTTTGTTTTCTGCAGCCACTGACTGTAAAACATCTCTGTTGTTTAGATTTACTGTAAGCTTTCAGACAATTTTAGTGCCTGAAATCTTTGCTCTGGTAAATAAAACCATGGAGAAAAGGCCGTGTTGGCAAGTGGCATAGTAAATTAAATGATAACTAATGGTCTAATCATAATTATATGAAGAAATTATCATAAGAAGTTGAAATGACTCTCCTAATACCTTAGCATTCAGGAATTCAAACCTATAAATTGGCTGCTACTTAAGATTATGGACTTATTCTGTGCACAAGTAAGTAATTAACTTTACCTTCCTTATGACTCTAAGGCTCTCGTCCTTTTAATTATAAGATCCAGAGGGTAGCTTTTATATTACAATTATCTCTATTAAACTTTGAATAAAAGCTGTATTGGAATTTGATATATTAGTCATATGTAATAGCCTGCTAGCTTCTTAAAAGATATAAAGTGCTCTTCTGATAAAGTAGCTAGACATTAGGAAGAATATACTTTAGTTTCTCTTTTGTACCCATACAAACATTTGGTTTCTAAATGTCAAACCGGGCAATTTGTGTTAAAATGTTACTTGTTTTATCCATATTATATAAGTGTGATGGAAATTTACTAGTTTCTCACATATTTTCTTTTCCTTTTCTGGTCATGCTACCATAGGTTCAATTTCAACAACTGAATATACCAACTTTCGGTAGGACATTGCAGACAGGAAAAAGAAAGTAAAACTTCGAAAATGTTCATGTTGGTCAGAAACAGTATCATTTCTTTCTTCATTCTGAAAGGGATAACACAGATATTGCAGAGCTGGATGTTGTTGGCTTATTGATTTTTATTTTTTATTTTTTAAATGTACATTGATTAATATTGGGTGGAGGCTGCTTCTATTAAAGGAAAACAAAAGATTCCACAAAAATATCTAAAGGGTTCTTTTAAAGTAGAACAGTATAAAATTCAAGCAGCTTTGAAATGTAGAAAGTTTCTGTCTTTGTTTTTTTCCTGACAAATTCCTTCCACTTCCAGAGGTGTGGAGCAAACACAGCATTCCTCAGCAGCTTTAGGAGCTGTTTGCACTGTCATTAAAAGATCCTTGCAGGTGGCAGGTTCTTGTTAGATAAATGATCAAAGAAATCAGAGATTAGGACAGCTTTCATCTTTTAATCTATAGCTGACGAAGAAGTTGCTCCTGTTTCTTTAAGACAAAGGCCTAGTGCCAGCAAACGTGAGAAAGCAGGACTTTGTACCTTGGTGGTCAGAAAACCTTACCAGAACACCTTGCTCTTGGGTCCATTTTACAGAACTGCTTTTGTAATTCAGGTCAATAACCCATCTGGAGCCATGATTTCCGTAGCAGGGAGCAGTCTCCACATTACCCATCCTTTAGAGAGATATGTTATTCATTCGGCTCTTGAGTCATGCTCTCCGTTCTTCAATCCTCTGTCTTTGGGAATCTTGCAGTCTTCTTTCGGAGGCACAGAGGTTGGTAGACCTGCCCTCTATCACCACCAGAGTGCTCAGATGCGAAAAGCAGGTGGCCCAGTACTGCAGAATCTGTATGGAGAGCACCAAACCACAGCTCGAGCAGACAAATAGCTAAATGTAGTGATGACTGCCCTGGTGCATAATATCTGCAGATATTTCAGCTAGATGAAATGAGTCTCCCTAAAATGTTCGTGGCAACACGTTACAAAGATGATAAGGGTATAGATATTAATACTACCTATATCAAAGCAATATATAATAAGCCCCAGAGAAGGGGAAAAGGTTACATAAGGCCTTTTATTTACTGCTGTATTTATGACTGTCTTATACTCAACTTGTCAATACTTGTTAAAGCAATCCACACAAGTACAAAGTTACAGTAATGATGTCTATTCAGTGCCAACCACAGTTGGGTGAAGGGGAGTAAGAGAATGAAGATCACAATATGAAAATGAACATCTATGCCCCAGCCAGAAGTGCCATCCTGAAACTGTTGGAGTACAGCCTTGACTTTAGGGCTGGACTGCCATCTCCGCTCAGCACTGATTCTTACAATTCATGATGCTTGTGGTGATTGCATTATTTAATATGGATGACAAAAATATGGACAGTAAAATGGGTAACTTCTGGATTTATTTTTTTTTACCTGATATGGGAAACCCTTCAATAAATGATTAAAGAGTGTTGGCAGGGAAGGAAGACTGCCAAGATAAAAGTAGTTATTTGTTTTAATTAGACTCATACTGCTCTTAACGCCGCTTGATGGCAAAAGATATAATTTAGATTTTGATCTTAGAGTAATAAAGAGCAGAACAAAACCTCCACATAGTTCTGCTGACATATATCATGAAGGGATAAATTAAAGAATCACAAGAGATATAGAACTATTAGTAAACTGACCAAGAGCACAGAATTTCACCTTGAATGTTTGATCAATCCCAGGTATATATATTGGTATTTAAAATTCTATGCATCACCATCTTGACTGGGCTGTTTAGGAGTCACAACACAGAAATCTCTGCAGCAATTCCTGAATGGTCCTTTGCTGCTTTACATGCTCAGGGTAGCCTAAAAGATGCTGATAAGGCTGACTGATACTGATAGCATGCCAGCTCCATGGTCACAAACAGATGAACCAGCATCCTGGGAAGGAGAAATGTGCTCAGTTATGTTGGGAAGTTGAAGATCTGGATTCTCAGCTGAATTTGGCTCCAACCTCTGAGGCTGAAACCCAAGTGTGAGTTTGATGTCTTGGTTGCATCAAGCCAGACTGGAGTACTTGAACACTCTTCTGTCCTCCCTGATGGAGATGAAACGATCCTCTCCAGAAACCAGTGCAGACAGACAGTTCTCAGAAAAAAAATAAATCTTAGGAACTAGGCCTGGCTGTCACAACATTTTGTTCAAGTGCTTCCTAATGCAAGAAGACAATTGCTGCTCCCAGCATCTTCTCCAGAGAATTTTCATTTCATCCCGTTACAGAATTAAAGAATAATTCTTTCTCTGAGGAACTACAGCATGGTGGTCGAGTATCAGCAGGTTTTCTGACAACACTGCTAATTACCTAATGTCTGCTGATCCCAGCTGCCTGGTGGGAGAGGAGAGAGTGACTCACAAACTGAGGAAGTCTCTGAGTGATGGTGTCTCCTTTCTGAGTGAATCAGCTGGCAAGTGGAAGAGAAAAACACATGATGGTTTGCAGGGCCTTTGCCTACTACCCTTCCACTAGGTGGTACAGCTTCTGAAGGTGTTGGAAGAAGAAGCGTATAACTACAAATATGTAAAATGTTCACATAAGCTCTTCATGTGATGTTCAGGTTTCTTTACATTTTCTGTCCTAAAACTGAAAGCATTCTCCATTGCACAACCTGATTGCTTGCAGGTGTTTCTTACGGCATCAAGGAGCCTTGAAAGGAACGTTAAAGAATGTGAGACAGCTTGTGATTGAGTGTTGTGATTACATACAGGTTAAAATGCATAGGTCTCTGAATTTTGAAGTCAGGGGTGTAATGTTGGCTGCCATATATGGAGTTTTCTCAATGGCTGGCTTTCAGCAGGGTTTTATCTTTTCTTAGAGTTTTCTTCTCACCCTGTTTTTTAGTAGGGTGCTAGGATTCTGCTATTATGTTTACTACCCTTATGTGAATATGCCAAGAGATGCACAGACACCCTAGCGGACTTTTAGATAAGCCAACAGGAGAGTAGATAGATTTGCTAAAATAAAAATTCTTCAGATTAAGCTAAATGCCTAAATGTGAACCAAGCTACTTTCATCTCTGCTATATTGATCCTATCAGAATTTTTTACTGGAAAACTTACTACTTTCTTCTTTTTGTTTGAAAGTTATCCTGTTCAAACAGAATGTTTTCTTATAAATCAGAATGTTTTCTTATAAATCAAAAAGCCATAATCCAGATTTGCAAGGCTGAAACAATGGAAAAAGTTCAAGGGGACACTGCTACCAAGTACTGAGTTTTACCCCAAGTAAGGTTCAACCACAAACCAATATCCAGAGAAATACTTAGATTGAACGTTTCTTGGCCTTCTGAATTTAAATTCATATAGAAATGATGCACCTAAATTTTAGTGATGAATCTTTATACCTGTCTGGATTTTTACCTAATTCCAATCAGAGTAATTAAAAATAAAAATCAGCAGTCTCCTGTTGGCAGCTGCACACTATTACCTCAGCAGCTAGATTATGGAATTTGACTTGTTTGTACAGTATAGGAAGCCTTTCTAAAATGAAGATCCATGTTGTGTACTGGTTCATTTCTGCTGCATTGTTCCAGCAACATCAGGAATATTCATCAGGTATGAGCTTCATTTAATTAGGCCTTCCAGTTTCCTCTTGATATTACTTCCTACTACATATGTATGGGATTTATGTTAGTCAGCCTTCAGCCTCTGGTATGTGCTGTAGCTTAGCTTTTTACATTTTTCTTCTGCTGCTTTCACAAAAATCCATGAATTCTTTCTCCATGACTCTACATCCTCATAAACTTTTTATGTTCTTAAAAATTTATGCCTGTAGATGCTTTAGGATGATGTCAGAAGCCTTGCTTAGAAGAAAAAAAAACAGCCATTGTTAAGCAATGCTCTTACTCTCCTGCAAATCATTAGGAAAACGCAGCAATGTATTTCACACATAGTTTTTCTTACTGGACAAGAATAACAACAGGTGCAAAACAGCATTACTCCAACTTCTACTTTCTCATGTAAACAGTGGGTTTGACTTTATAACTAACGTGTAATGCATTTGCAGCCAGCTTAGGAGAGTAAAAAGAAGACTGTCATTTGGATAAAATGACCTTGAGAGTATCATTTGAACTTCTCTCAGAGGGGCTCAGCTTTTCATCATTTGGATACCTAAAAAAAGACCTGAGGAATATTGTGCATGAATTGCTCACAAATGAAAAAATACCATGCAGTGAATAAGCATGACAACGTAAGTTAAAAAAAAAACAAACAACAACAAAATCAACAAAAAATAATCAAGCTTACTGGAAAACTTAACTTCCATTTAAAAAGTAATGAGAATATAATTTGCACTGAAAATATAGAGAATGAAGATATATGCCTGTATGATATCAGAAATCTTATAAGCCTCAGAGTTCCCTTTTTCTGAACACAAGGCTATGTTGGTTCCTCTCAAACACTATCCTGTGCTAAACTTTGTAGAGATAACAACCGTGCTATGATATCATGTCTTGAAAAAGAGGACAAACACACCACAGCAGAGATTTTTAAAGTGTAAGTCATGCTAAAAGAATACAGATGAGTTTTTGTAGACTACTCTGGAGGTATAAAGTTAGCTGTCTTTAAGATTTTGACCGCATTGAACATAAACACAGCCTTTCTGCGTGAGTAGCTTTCTTTGCAAGCCCTGGGAACAGCTCTCTAATGTCACTTCCAGTCCAAACTAAGAAGACATGAATCTTATGTTTGGTTCTCTGTCATCACAGTTTCTTGACCACCTAAGACCTCTATTCTTAGCAGTGGTCATAGCGGTTTGATTTGTTGGAACACTCTGAGAAAGGCCACAAGCCAGACTCTCTGCTCCCTCAGTTGGGCAGAATTCACTATGAAAAAAAAAAGTGTGAAATAAGCAAAGCAGCTGAGAAAACACAACACAGACTCCCTGGTAAAATCATACTTGGTCTTTGGAAGGAAAGAGCTGTGGCTCAGGAGCTGCTGTCTGTATACAGAATGTGGCAGAGAAACGCTTTTCCTTACAGAGGCCCCAGATTTGTCAGTTTTAACTCTGGGCAGTGGAGTGAACATACACATTCATACTTAAAAGACTTTACTGGGATTGTTTTATTTCAGCAACATTTTATATAATTACCTTTAGGATGAAAATAAAAGGCATGAGCATGTTTGCAAAGAGCAATGCCCTGAAATCCCCCTTCTTGGATAAGCAGCTACACATCACTGTGTTAGGAAGCCAGGCACACTTGCATAGCTTTGTTCTGGCCACTCCCTTACCTTGAAATTTGTCATCCTTTTATACATGAATGCTAGATTCAGCAAGTGGTATACAACTCTTATTTTTTTTTCCCTTTTTTTTTCTCTTTTCCTGACTTCTATAGACTCCCATCGATCTGTAGACCCCGCTGAGGACAGTCAGTCCTCTGAACTCAGATACCACAAGTGGGCATTGTTGTCTCTTTCATGCACATTTGTAAATAAAACTGACAGTGCGTGTATTCGATAGACACTGTTATCATATGCTTAACAGATTTTACTTCAAGGTGGCAGCTCCGTATCTGCAGAGAAATTAGCCTTAGCAAGTTTTCTGAGGAAAACTCAAGCCCTGTGGACTATTAGGTGTCCGAGAGCTTATTAGGATTTTATCATTCTGATTTTTAACCTATCAGTCTTCAAATTATGCTTGTGCTCTCTTTTAGATTCCATATTGTCTTTACATTTAGTGTAACTATTCTGCAGTTGGTTCCTCTGATTTGCACTGCAGCCAATTTGAGCAGGGGCAGAAATACAGTGATGCATATTTTCCCCCCTACTTAACTGAAAGTGATTTCTGAGAGACTTAGAATTACATAATGCCAAAAAGACAGCAAGCTCATTCAGTGGATATGCCCCTTTCTAATCCTACCCTGGACTGCAATGCTATTTGCACCAGTGAAGACAAAATGTAATTCTGCTGAAATGAAAGAAGTTATGCTCATGTTTTCTATTATGTGGGTTGCCATAAAACACAAAGGATGATGTTGTGGTCCCCAGACCACCACAGTTTTAGCATTCGGTATTTGACAGGATACAAAAGAAAGAGTAGTTACACTTCAACATTTCTGTAGACAGGTTTAGTTGACTAAATTCTGCACTCACCTATATGTAATAGAAGTGAAGAATAAAGACAGAACTGGCAGAGTAATGGTTTCCCTTTCACAAAAAATGTCTTCAAGTATCCTTCCTGCATTTTAAAGACAAAACAAAAACTGTATACAATACAATACTAAATTGTAATCCAAACAGAAGAAATAAGGGCAATGATTTAAAACAAAATTGCTTGCTCTTTTTTCAAACTTGTCCATGGGACCTGAGCCCAAGATGTGCACTAACATCTCACTATGTTGGAGACTATTGAGAGCAGGAAATAATTTATCATCATAGTATCATAGTATCATAGTATCGTGCGAATTGGAAGGGACCTTAGAGATCATCGAGTCCAACTCCTGGGTTTCGAGCCCTCTGTGTAGTGAAGCGGCACTTCTACCCCCTGTGCCACCGTAACCAGGAAAGATAATGCCTCTAGTTTGGTTTTCTTGACAGTTTTACAGAGAGTGATAGAAGGATGTTATAAATGTAGGTCAGCAATGGAAGGAAGATTCAAGTCTTTTTTTCACCAGACTGTTTTCTCCTAGAACTATGGTTCCCAAGCAAATGGGAACTTTGTTGGCATGCAACACAAGCTAGTAGTTACAGTCTGACTTGTGCCGGTCTATGGCATGCATTGAGAAAAAGATAATAGACATGGAGTAGAAGTGGGAAGAGGGAAGGGGAACCCAGTGATGTACCAAGTGAAAACAGTCACTACTGTCATATATAAAGAATTTATTAAAAATGTTGGATCCTGCTAATGCTGGGTCACAACTACCCTTATTAGTAGATATAGCAGAAGATATGAGACTTCAACTTGTCTATTTTGGCTGAATATTGAACTGAACACAAACTTCAAGGCCTAGAGCTCCATGAGACTTCTGTAGTAGTAAAGTTGTTGACGTACTTAGAAGCTAAAAATAAATACCAAGCACAGATAGCTATGGAAACTGAACTTCTTTTTTTTTTTTATAGTGATTTTCTCTGGGAGAATTTTTAATTGCTATGCTGAATAATTTGGTGATATGGTAATGCTTGACATATGTTGCCTTGCACAGTAAAGACTATTTTTTCTAGTGTTCCTAGTACCTGGGAAAGTTGACTGAGTCTAAGCAATGATTTTCTCATTTGATTGTATATGACAATATTAATGGTCCAGATGTTTATTCAGTATATTTAAATTTGTTTATACTTACTTGGGACATATCCAGGATGCAGTCGAATCATGGCAAGTTTAATTAATTTCAAATTTTCTGCTCATTTCCTCTGTTGATGCACAGCCTGATGTTAGGAATAGTGTACTGTGTTGTTTTTGGAGCCCAGTAATAGCTTATGTATCAAATACTGTGATTCCTCTCTGTTTTCTCTCACTATTCTGAGGTATAAACAAGTGATGTCTTTCAAAGGCACGTATTCAAACCTGGCCATGGTTTCACCGCTTGCAAGATTTGTCAAGATTTATTCCGTAATCTACTCTGAAATACTTTATTTGGATATTTGGAGTCAAACTGATCTGTTTCATATTAGTGTGATTAGTAGACTTGTAGTAGCAAGATAATTGACAAAAGAGCTTCTCAGAGTAAGCTATACTCAAGCTTTCCCCTCCTATATCTTGCAATTATCCAATAAACAATTCTACAGTCACTGTTATCACATTATTACAGTACACCGAATTCTTTTTTCATGGGATGAAGAGTAATGACAACTTATTTTTTTTTCTTTTTTGTCAATTAATTATCAAATAATGTTTTTGTAAAAATAGATATACAGATCATATAAATAAAATTATTTGTTTGCAATTTCCCCCATTATTTCATGAATAATTTATTTGGAAATAATTGGTCCAGATTTTCAGCTGCTTTTAATCAGAAAAACTCTATTGGAACCCAGAGAATTTCACTGATTAAAATCAGCTGAAAATTTGACCCATCTGTTGTTATTATGGCCTTAGTGTTGAACATAGGCTTTAACATGGCATTAATTTGTATGAGCTAGAATTGGTTTACTTTTTAACTTTTGATAATTTTCAGAACATGAATACTCTTACAATCTTAGGGAAGCTTTCATAGGATAGGATTCATTTTAGTTGGTTTAGTTCCCTCTGTCTTGAAAAACTATCCAACAGTATGTCAATTACTCAAGCAAACGTACACTTTTAAGAAAACCATGGACAAATGACGAAGTTTTAAGAGTGAAATAAGGAGAATTGCTTTTACACTGATCATTACACTTGCTGTCACCCATATGTACTATGGTCTCAGCTCCTTGTCTCTTTGTGTAGGGACTAATGCAATTGCCAGATTCAGAATCAAAATAGCCTTGTACTAGCCTTCCCATGGTATCACAGTGAGGAACCTTAGAGTGGAAAAGGAAGTGCCTTTGTCCCAGGTGTCTTTATTCTACCAGTAACTAATGCAGTCACTGGGCAACAGCTCCCACAGATAGTAGGTGAGTCAAGAACTCAGCATGTGCACTACCTAATAAAACTGGGTGATGGTTTTAGTGTATCGTTAGAAAAGATCAAGTGCAGATGGTGAGGTTTCTGTGCAATTCTCTAACCTGTAAGCAGACTAGCAAAAGTAAAGGACTTCTGAATTGTGTAGATTTTTCTTACCTTGTAAAAGCTTTTCAAACAAAAAATAGAAATAAATATCACAACAGGAGTTAGAGGGGATTTTTGGCTAAAGCTTTAAAAAGGAAAGATAACGTTCCCCCTCATTAAACTACTAGAAATGTTCTATCTCGTTCCTTCTATCAGAAGTGACAGTCTTGAAATCAATTTAAACTTGGCATGGAAAACATTAAACAGTGCTTGTAAGGCCTCAGTTTCACTGGGACAGAAAGGATAATATTCCTGCAAGGGAATTCTGAGAATAGAAGTGGCAGAATGCATTTATAAGTACAGTTCCTTGGTTTTAGTCACAGAGTTGGGAATAAGCTGTGGCCTGTGTGAGTGAGCAGGGGGAGGAGGAGAGAGCGGGGTTCCACTTTACAGAGCATTAGAGAACAATTTTATTCTTTTTAAATAGAGGATTGGTAATATACCAAAGATATTCAATTTCCGTATCTTTTCCCATAACATAGAGCTAAATACCAGTACCAGTTTTATTTATTCATTTATTTTACTTTGGGAATGACCTGGTAATTGGTGAATTAATTTTGTTACCACTGACCAAAAAAAACAAAAGTCAAAAATGCGTGTAGGATAAAGATAGAAATACACAACATTTTGCTCACATATTACTGCAAAAACTATTTCTATACTCCTAATTCTGTATATTGTTATGGTAATTCAGTGGATTTTCTCTTCCGCTTTTAACTTTGTGTTAAAATGATAGCATGTTAAATTAATAATAATTAACACTAATATAATATAATTGATATCCCCCCTGTGGCGCAAGTGGTATAAGTGCTGCTCTGCTACACGGAGAAGCTCGAATCCTGGGAGTTGACTCGATGATCTCTAAGGTCCCTTCCAACTCGCACGATACTGTGATACTGTGATACTGTGTGATAACACTATTAACTTAGTATAAAATGACTAGCATGGGCTAATGCTAATTTTTATTTTTATTTATTTTTGCTATTACTCTTTTTATGAAATTGGTTAGTTTTTTGGTTTTTTTTTTGTTTGTTTTTTTCCTTTTTTTTTTTTTTTTTTTTTTTTTTTTTTTTTTTTTTTTTTGAGATATCTTCTACAAAATGTAGGGAGATTTAACTGAGTTGGGTGGGTAGCAGGTTTTTGTGTACACATAATGGAATTTCACAGTCAACTGTAATGAATATTCCACATGTTTAGCTGTTTTTTGAAATCCCTATGTAATAATTTGCCATGGGAAAAGACCATATTAGTCAAGGCCCGGTAGTACACAAACCCCTGTTTTTGAGCTGAAGCATACTTGACAGGATACAAAAGTAAAAATAAGATTAGGAATAAGAAAATTCAAAGTATATTAACTTCAATTCATTTGGATAAATTATAATCCAGAAAGTCTGAAAAATGAGTACCTTGAAGTTCATATTTTGTGTCTGTTTTCTGCAATATATCATTTATAATACTCCAGATGCAAGCAGTAAAAGCTACTTGCATCACAAATTTATTGGATTCAGTATTTCTCATATTCTGAGTGCTTCAGTCATATTGAGATTCTTATAGATTCTACAATACACTACTTATTTTTAACTGAGACAATTGACAAACTGAAGTTACTTCAGCAGAGGCCAGTGAGGTGGCAGAGGTAAGGAGCACTTGTCCCGCAAGAATAGTATAAGGAAGTTGGCCTTGTCCACCCCTGTGAAGAGACCACTTCAGGAAACTGGGAAGAGGATAACTTGCTTGAAGGCTGTATATTCAGGAGGAAAATGCTGAGAAAACAGAGACAGGCTGTGTATACTGAAAGGCTTAAAGAGCTGGGGTTGTTCAGCCTGGAGAAGTCCACTGTGATATTACAGCAGCCTTGCAATACTTTTAGAGGGCCTACATGAATGATGAGAAGAGAATTTATCAGGGATAGGATAAAGGGGAATGGTTTAAAACTAAAAAAGGGGTGACTTAAATTGGATATTAAGGGGAAGCTTTTTACTCTGAGGGGAATGCGGCACTAGAACAGGCTGCCCAGGGAATTAATGGATGCCCCATCCCTGGAAGTGTTCAAGGCCAGGCTGGATGGGGATTTAAGCAACCAGATCTAGTGGAAGATGTTTCTGCCCATGGCAGAAGGTTGGAATAAGATGATCCTTGTGATCCCTTCCATTCCAAAACATCCTTTGATGATATGGTTCTATGATACACATTTTTTACTGTAACTTCTAATAAAAGTAGAATATTACAATTGTAGATAGTTTAACCTACTCTTCAGCTATAGACATACTTTAGAAAGAATTTCAGTTACAAAATTAGGATTTAGTTCACTTGGTGCTAAGTCAAGACTTCTATTATTAATAAAAAATATCTCTTACACCATATTATTTAAAATTATTTCTTAAGAAATGTTACTTCAGGCTTTTAAGAAAAGAAATGTACACTTCATCAGATAACATCATGTTTGACATTTTTAATGTAACAAACATATGTTTTAATAATAGATACATATTTTTAAATGAGAAATGTCACTAGGAGTTCAACACCAATGGACCTTATGTTGTTAGGGAACTATGTACTTTAGGGCTAGCTATGGTGGGAACTGCCTTGGCAGGCAAAGAATCTCACTAGTTACAGTTCAACAGGTGTTCATACAGATATTTTCCTTATGGGAAAAAAAGGAAAATTAGAAAATTAGTGTTTTTTTTTTGTTGTTGTTGGTTTTTTTTTTGTTTGTTTTTTTGTTTTTTTTCCAAATGACAATATTTTCTATTTCTTTAATATGAACTGGGAGTGTAACAGAACCCAGGGCCACACTTCTTCCTGTAAATAAAAGGAGGCAATTTTCTTGCAAAGAAGAAAAACCCCATATGGGAAAATGTCATTAATTTTTAACAAGAATCATTGTGAAAGCTTCCCCAAATGCCTTCTTTTTTGGGTCATTTACTTTTTGAAAAAAAAAAAAAAAAAATTGAAATGAAAAATATAAACAAATTAGCAATCAACTGGCACACAGTTTCAAGGCATATTCTCAGTCTATCAGCAGATACTATTGTAAGGATACTGCCCAGCACTGAATAAGGGGCTATTTTACCACCTTTCTTCATTAGTCTGAGGGAATTCCTCAAGGTCCTTTCCTTCTATTTTCCAGCTGGACATCCAGATGGATGTTAGGTACTTACTTTGTGGAAAACAGCATTCAGTGGTTCAAAGCATAGGATGCACTATTAGCTCCCAAGTAACTAGCTCTAGGTCACAGGATAATTGCTACATCCAAAAGCTATTCTTAAAAAATGGTCAAATATCAGAAAAATTTGAATCATCCATATATGTAGTAATTCACATCAAGTATTAGAATTAATTTTAGCAAGTTCAAAAGGTGGCGGCATAACTCATTCAGTGGGTTCCTGTTAAAAATGATTAAGCAAACATATATGGTAGGAAAGCCAATGTCAAGTTATTTTAGACAACGACAGGTAACACTTGAAAAGCATTACATTTCAGACTAACATAAACTTCATTAAGAAGTTGCATTTGGTCAAGAGGCCAATACTGGTATAAATGCAATTAAGCTTTTAATTTTTTCTTATTTTTAAAGTAATGAATGCCTTTTTATTTTTTAAATAGTCTTGCATTTTTATCTTTTCAATTGAAAATAGTTTTATCTAGTAATATTACGTGTCACTGAAATATCTACAGTGAGAGGATGAGAATTACATCACAAGGGTTTAAAGCTGGGGTCCCCAAATCCTGCCTGAGTGTGCCTTTTATTTTAAAGTGTTTCTGAGGATTTGAGATTGTCACTAGAAAGAATAGTGTAAGTTTTATTTGACAGTGAGTGTGATTTGATCTTTATTGCATCAGCTAGCTTAACTCCATCAGAATTCTGCCTACTTCAACAAAGCAAATCTTAAGCTATTTAATTTTCAGTGCATGAGAATTGTCCCAGTTACACTATTTTCAGAACTTAAAAGTCAAGGATCTTTTTATCATAGCACATGCTCCATATATACCTGATGCAGTAATTTCAAAACCCTAAAAGTTTTTTTCTTTCTTTTTCCTTTAGAAATGCTATAGATGTGGATAGCTGTTCTACTTGTAAGGATTTGCTTTCTCTATTTACATTTTGTAATAGATGAAAAATCACTGACCTCATTGGTACCAATCTATGACATTGTGAGTTACTGTCTGAAATTTCATGTGTTCTAAGCAAAGGTACTATTTTATTATTTATTTATTTATTTATTTATTTTTAAAGTACAGCTACATATTTACCATCACAGCCATCTGTAAAGATAAAATCAGTTTACTATTGTCAGATGGAATACCTGGTATTAAATAGTGGAGACAAATTAGCCTGTTATAGAATAGAGTTTATATTACAGGAAGAGTTTATATTGCTTCTGGAAGAATTATGTTTCCTGGAAGAGTCTAAATCCCGCTTATTTACCACACAACTGTAGGTTTATCCACAGCAACTATTGGCCAATATTAAAAAATAGAGAAGCAAAAAAGTATCTAAGATGATGCAATAATATTTAAAAATAATATCAAAATATTTTCTCATAAAAAAATAATCAAAATATCTCCAAAGTATTCAAATATTTTCTTTTTTGGGATGGTAAATGTTGGACTGTGTCGACCTTCCTTGGTACAACTTTAACAATATGACTACTGTGTTGACGATGTCAAAAGCCAATGATTATACGAGATTTTAATGATTAGAGTTAACTTGCTATCTGTAGATATTTTCATTGTCAAATATTTTACCAAAATTTAGTCACTTATTTACCTGAACTTTTATGAAACCGGAGAACTCTCCTGCTGGTAGACTGGTAAATGTGGGAAAAATACAGAGAATAGAACTGTACACCATGCATTTGTCTGTAGGAGAACTGGTTAATAAATAATGAAACAATACATACTGTGGTACTGGCGATATGTATTATCCTTTTAGAAATTGTATCTGTGATCTTCATCTCTCAGAACCTTGTTCTGAAGCTGCAAGACATTCTGCCTTTCTTTAAGGAATGACTGCCACTTTCAAGAATTAATGTGATCTGCTAAATCACTTAATCACTATTTCTTTTCTGAAAAGCTCTTCTTGGAAACTTCCTAAGAAATCATATATTAAAAAAATAAAATAAAATAAAATAAAATAAAATAAAATAAAATAAAATAAAATAAAATAAAATAAAATAAAATAAAATAAAATAAATCAAACTAGTAGATATGTATAGAACTGTGTTAATTTGGCAACCAAAAGTCAAACCTTTCCACATTATTCTTAAGATATATTTTCTTAAAAATATTGGGAAAATATTACAAAAAATACAAAAAAACAGGATATCCTGTAAGACACTTCTACAACTACAAAGTCAACAACTGTGATGCAGTATTATGGATGTGTGCCGCTATGGTTTCAGCTGATATATATAAATGCTAAAGGGGAAGAAACAGAAGTGTTTGTACAAACAATTTGTGGACATTAATAGCTATTAAAAATGAGTTGTCTTTAATGATTTCCACAGTTCTCCTACTTCCAAGGTACAAGTTTCCCTGCCAGTTACATAAACTAGCACAGTTTTACATGTTGGTCTTGAATCTTAGATAAACCTTTGATTTTCACTGTATATCCTTAATACTAATACTCCAGAAAGTTGGAATCTGGACCAGCAAATAATGGTAATAAGACCTAGTGGATTTTAGTACACTTTGATAAGATCATTTAACCTATACTTGAAAAGACCATACTGAATATGTCTACTTTTGTGTCCCAGTATTACTTTTGTATATAAATTATTTTCATTTGCATATAAATGTAGATGCTATGACTTTTAGAAATACATAAAATATCCCTGTACGTGTCGTTAACTAAGCTGGAAATAGAATGACATTATAGAGAAGGAATGATCCCTCAGTTTTCTACTAATATAGGTAAAACCTTAACTCCTTTGAGTCCAATAGAATATTTCATTTTATTTTAGTGGGAACAGACTTTATCCCAGAGTCTTTCACTCGTTGTGTAATCCTTACTGAATAACAAAGCTTGGTACCTAATTCTGTATACTTTTTCAATAATTACTACATTCTTACCTCTTTCACATAGTTGTTACGATGCCCAATTAAGTTTCCACTTCCTCTAGAGAAAACTACTACCTTTAAATAGCTCTCTTTAGAGTTGTGGATTCTATGTGTGGCTAGCTATTAGACTGACAGATTTCTGTGTCTAGTGATTTCTTGTGACACAGCCTTACCTGAAGCACGTCATCTCCTCACGCACATGACTGAATGCCTTCATTAATCATGATATTCACATTGGTCAGAGACTGAGGTCACCCTTGCTAACAGCTAAATGTCAGCAGAGAAAACTCCTTGGGCCTAATGAAGCCTGCTTTTCAAACAATAATATCTAAAAGCTCTTCTGGTTAGTAATGATATGGAATTTCTATGAAGGCCTCCTTTAATACTTAAACAAAGTAACACTTAGTCTACTTATAGCTGCACTGAAATGCATTTTCTTTTGGAAATATATGTTAATTCCTGTTAAGAAATATCCGTATTTTAATGCTGAGCATGATGTTGGAAAATTGAAAGGAGAGTCAAAGAGTTTTTGCAGATGCAAGTGTATATGTGTTGTCTCCAAAATTTGGGCAACTCGTAAAAGTATTTCATATTTTGTAATGCAGTATCTCAATCATAGTGAGTACATCAATTATACCAGTCCAAATTGGATGTGCAGTACACCGAACAAGTATTTCTGTAATATATAATTAGAAAAAAAATACATTAATAGGTCATTTATTATACTAACAAAAACTCTTTCACTGGTGCCAGGAATAACTATACATTTTCAGCAAGAAAAAATAGAAATGATTTTGCTATGTAAATAATAGATAAAGAACAACAACAACAAAAATCATAATCCAGCTATCTTCTCTCCAGGGAAGAATAAACCCCTATAAGCCCAATTTGTGCAGAAGGATCCATTAGGCAGGAAGTTAGTAAGCCAGCATCTGTCCTATGATTCTGAAGGGAATAAGTTAATATTGGGAGTTTGGTTTCTTAAATAAGAAATTGAGGAAGGAAGGAAAAGTATCAGCGTTTCATTATTTCTCATTAGCAATTTACTCTAAAAACACTCTATCTGGACAAACATTTTATAACATTGGTGTATAACCTGGAAGAGCATGAAGTGTTATAATAAAGCTCTTATTGCCAGGAGGATACCTTGCAACTCCTGGCGTTTTAACTCTGTATGTGTTGTGCATCCCTAAGGGTCTTGCAAAGGTGTGTCATTTTAATGTAAATCAGAAAAAAATAATAAGATCTGGAGTATCATTGGTCTGAGGCCTAGATTGTCACTTGAGTTATGTGAAAGGAGTCCCAGAAGACTGTAACCTTATGTGTTCTGGATACAGATATGGTACTGATTTTATTACATTAAACATGAGTCTCAATATTGCCACTTTTTAAGGCACAAAGATGCATTTTCAATGCCTAGAGGAGATAAGACATATCTTATAGAATCATAGAGTCAAGAGGGACCCTTAATGGTCATCAGGTTCAACCCCCCTGCAATGTAGAGTGGCAGGATCCCCCAGTCTTGTGCTGATAGCAGGGGTTGCCATAACCCATGTGCAAGACCTTGCATTTGGCTTTGTTGAAACTCATGAGGTTCACTTGAGCATACTGTTTGAACCTGTCTATGTCTCTGAATGGCATCCCATCCCTTGTGTTGACTGCAACACACAGATCTATGCCATCAGCAAACATGCTGAGGGTGCACTTGACCCCACTGGTGATGTCATTGATGAAGATATTAAAGATTTTCAGTTCCAGTACTAATCCCTGAGTAAATAAACTCTTCCTAATCTCTAATTAAAATCTACCCTATTTGTGCTTAGTTTTTTTGCCACTTATCCAAACACTACAGTCCCTGACTGAGACTCTCCCCATCTTTTGTGTAGACCTCCTTTACGTATTGGAAATACAATATAAAGTCTCCCCAGATACTTTTTGTGTCTTAACCGATCAGCCCTAACTCTCTCAGCCTGTAGAAGAGGTGCTCCAGCCTTCTGATCATCTCCATGGCCCTCCTCTGGACCTGCTCTAACAGCTCCACATCTTTCTTGTGCTGGTGGCCCCAGAGCTGAATGGAGTACTCCAGGTGAGGTCTCAGGAGAGCAGAAGAGAAGGGAGAATCCCCTCCCTCAACTTGCTACCTACACTTCCTTTGATGTAACCAAAGAGACAGTTGGTTTTCTGGGATCCAAGCACACTCTGGGGGCTCATGTTGAGTTTCTCATCCACCTACACCTCCAAGTCCTTCTCCACAGATCTGTTCTCAATCCACTTATTGCTTGTATTTTTGTTTGCTATTGCCCCAACACAGGTTCAAAACTTGCGCTTGGCCTTGTTGAACTTCATGAGTTTTGCATGGGCCTACCATCCCGTCAAGGTTCCTCTGTATGTCCTTTCTTCCTTCCAGCATGTTAGCTGCACCACATTGCTTGGTGTTGCTGGCAAACCTGCTGAGGATGCACTCAATGCCAGTGTCCAGGTAGAAAAAATGTTGAATAGCACTGGTCTCAAAACTGACCCCTGAGGAATGTCACTTAGCAGTAGTTTTCACTTGGACAACAAACCAACTCTTTGAGTGTAACCATCAAACCAATTCTTCATCTGTTGGATAGTCTATCTGTCAAATCCCCGTTTCTCCAATTATGAGAAGGGAGAGAAGGGGAGAAGGCAGAGAAAAGTAGGTATGTAGCCTGTCCTCAAAGATACCGTATATCAAAATTAATGCCCAGGACTTAGAAATAAGTCCTGGAAAGTGTGCTGCAATCTAGAAATCCTCCTGAAATTGTTAAACTGAAACGGGGGTGAGAAAAAAAAGATGTATATGGAGGGCGAGGAGGATTGGTTTAACAGTCTCACTCATCAGATCTGAGCTTTCTCAATTTTAAACAGATCTTTGCTTTAGTTTCTAGCCCAATTTAACCTGATAGATAAAAATAAGAACCTTTTAAATTGTTTAAGCTTTGGGGAAACTGTACACTAAGCAGCACCCAACAGGACATAGGGTGCGTGGTTACTCTGTGGTCAGGCTACAGAGGATGATGACCACAACATCCTACAAGAGTAAGATGATGATGAGAAGTGGGTTTCTGTTCTTCATAGATAATCATAAATGTATTCAATAAAAGCTTTGCAGTTGCTAGTAGAATTCCTGTAATATAAATATACAACTTTACCATAGGATTTTTTTCATTTAAAATGTGTATAAGAGAGTGATGAGTGATCCAGTAGACTGGATGATCTTGTAGGTCTTTTCCAACCTTGTTGATTCCATGATTCTGTGATTTTTGCCCTTAGAAAAATCAGCACTCTCATAAAATACTTATTTTACTTTGTGATTATATTTTTTTTTTGAAAGAAAAAAACACAAAACAGTCAACATCTGTGTGTTGCGCTACAAAATAACTTTTCCTGTCCTGTTCTAATGCAAATTTTCTAAACATAAAGCAACATATTCATTACCAAGACAGTTATTTATACACATGCTAATATTTTGACATTTACTTAACTTTTGTTGTTTAAAGAAAATTTATATATATGTTTATATATATATGTATACCAGGAATGTAAGCTGCTCTTTAGCCCCATGCTATGGGCAAATGATGGAGAAAAATCATTTCAACTGTTCCTAGATTTCAGCAAAAGCTGAAATACTGCTGTGGCAGACCACAGGCATTAATTTACAGTTGATCTCTCAGAAGACTTAGCCACTAACATCCAACACTGAGAAACTAAGATGAAGACATTGTTAACTAGAAAGAGTTATTTTATTGATGAAGCTAATTGAAGAATTTTCCCTCCCATCACACTGAAATTTGTTGCTCCTTCAGTTGGGAATTGGCAAAGCACCAAAACCAATCTCCAAAATAAAAATTGTTCATTGACTCTCTGTTTGGCAAAAGTGAGTGGTTGTAGCTCCCTGTGGGGTCCTTCCTTTCACCTATTCATGCTCAAGGTCACAACTCTCCTCCTTATTAATCATATTCTTATTCCTCATTCTTTTACAGTGATAAAAGCTAGCAAACTTGCTCAAGACTACAAAGGAGCTAAACATATATGCTTGGAGAAGTAATCTGACACTTTTTAATTTTCTCCTGTACTCTTTTCACTGCAATGCTCTATCACACCTGTCCAAATTAAGCTACTTCTGTTCCAGTGTGAATCAATGACCTGAGGTATGTTCCAGTAATATAGATGTTTTAAACTAGCATAATAGCTCAGGTCTGAGCTTTTACTATGACTAAATATCCTTCTACTTTGGCTGGTGTCAGGGATCTCCAACCACCTCTCTACTCTGATTAGTCTGCCACAATATATTTAACTCTGAAATATCAAATTTTTACTTTTTTTTGCAGTTTATACAATCTAGAATATAATGTCAGATCCATCAACTTCAGAATTTTACTGTCTCATGCTCAGGAAAACACAAAATGTCTAGAAAAAATAAGGAAAAAGAGAAAGGGAATGAATACATGGCAAAAGCATTTTCAGGTTAATTGCAGGGACATACCACCTAAGAAATTTTAGATATTTACAAGATAGGAGCCAGAGTGCATAGCTGATCTCCGAGGAAGCCAGCTAACTGTCCTCATCCTTGACACCCCTAAGCAAACTTCAGGACAATTGTGTAAAGAACCTTCAACACAGGTAGCTACTTCAAATCTGTGTGGTCCAATGAGGTGTGCAAGGTCCTTAATGTACAGTATTTTTAGCCTGCTAGAAATGATCATGCAACTTATTTTCCTCAGCTGACATTAAGCAGTACATGAGATCTGGGCTCTCTAGGTACTCAGTGTCAGTTGGGCAATGCGAGTTTTGTCCTGGCTTTCTAATGGTTTTGCTCTGCTTTGAGTTTGTGAGGGGCTTCTATTCCTTTATTTAGAACCAGCACTTTTCCCATGGTAAACTACTAATTGATCACACCATCAAAGGTGTGATGAGGCCACAGTAAGCTATAGAAATTTCATTCTGTATTACCTGTATCAGGGACAGTCTGAATCTGTTGCCATGAAGACTAAAAAATACCCAGGCTTTTCAATCTGGATCATCATACTCAGACATAGTTCGCATAAAAAATACATCTTATAAAGTATGGGCCTTGGTAAGGAGAAGAATTTTGCTATTTTTCAGCGTACAAGAGTGATAGGATAATTGTAAGTGACAGGAGAACTGTACAGAACAAAGTTTATGGATAGTGAATTAGTATAGCCCACTGCAAATGGAAGTGCTAGGCAGGGGCTCAGAATATTTAGAACATGGCAACTCAGTTTAGTTAAGACTGGAAAACCTAAAGTGGGTAGAGACATGTTTTCTCATTGTTAAAACAAGTAAAATAGGCTTGTATTATTATGAACAAAAGTCATCCATCTCCATTTAAAGAACAATAGCTCAAGAAATCATAGAATCATAGAATTATCCAGGTTGGAAAAGACCTTGAAGATCATCAAGTCCAACCGCAGCCTAACCAGTACCCCATCTCTAAGAAAAAAAAAAAAAAAACAAACAACAACAACAAAAAAAAAAAACAAACAAAAAAAACCAACCTCTGCTAAATCATATCCCTGAGTACCACATCCAAACGGCTCTTAAACACATCCAGGGATGGCGATTTAACCACCTCCCTGGGGAGCCCATTCCAGTACCTAACCACCCTTTCTGTAAAGAAGTTCTTCCTAATATCCAACCTAAACTTGCCCTGGCGCAACTTGAGGCCATTTCCCCTCGTCCTGTCACTTGTCACTAGTGAGAAGAGACCTGCCCCACTCTCACTGTAAGAACCTTTCAGGTACTGGAAGACGGCAATAAGGTCTCCCCTCAGTCTCCTCTTCCTCAGGCTAAACAGCCCCAGCTTCCTTAGCCTCTCCTCATAGGGCTGATTCTCCAAGCCCTTCACGAGCCTCGTTGCCCTTCTCTGGACCTGCTCCAGTACCTCCATATCTTTCTTGTGCTGAGGTGCCCCAAACTGGACACAGTACTCGAGGTGAGGCCTCACCAATGCCGAGTACAGGGGCAGGATGACTTCCTTAGTCCTGCTCAGCACACCATTCTTGATACAAGCCAGGATGCCATTGGCCTTCTTGGCCACCCGGGCACACTGTCGGCTCATGTTCAGCCGTGCATCAATCAGTACCCCCAGGTCCATTTCCTCCACACAGTCCTCCAGCCACTCCGCCCCAAGCCTATAGCGCTGCCTGGGGTTGTTGTGGCCGAAGTGCAGGACTCGGCATTTGGCCTTGTTAAACCTCATTCCATTGGCTTCAGCCCAGCTCTCCAGCCTGTCCAGATCCCTCTGTAGGGCCTCGCTACCCCCAGGCAGATCCACACTCCCAGCCAATTTAGTGTCATCTGCGAACTTACTGAGAGCGCACTCAATGCCCCCATCGAGGTCATCAATAAAGATGTTGAAGAGGACAGGCCCCAGCACCGACCCCTGGGGAACACCACTTGTGACCGGTCGCCAGCTGGATTTAACTCCATTTACCACCACTCTCTGAGCCCGGCCCTCCAGCCAGCTCCTTACCCAGCCGAGAGTGTACCCATCCAAGCCACGGGCTGCCAGCTTCTGCAGGAGAATAGCATGGGAGACAGTGTCGAAGGCTTTACTGAAGTCCAGGTAGACCACATCAACAGCCTTTCCCTCATCCAGCAGATGGGTCACTAGATCATAGAAGGAGATCAGGTTGGTCAAACAGGACCTGCCCTTCATGAACCCATGCTGGCTAGGCCTGATCCCCCGGTCATCCCGCACATGCCACGTGATCTCCCTCAAGACTATCTGTTCCATAACCTTCCCTGGAACCGAGGTCAGGCTAACAGGCCTGTAGTTCCCTGGATCCTCCTTACAACCCTTCTTGTAAATGGGAGTCACGTCAGCAAGCCTCCAGTCTTCTGGGACCTCACCAGTCAACAAGGAGAGCTGGTAGATGATGGAAAGCGGCTCGGCTACCACCTCTGCCAGTTCCCTCAGCACTCTCGGGTGGATCTCATCCGGCCCCATGGACTTGTGGCAGTCCAGCTGGAATAGTAAGTCTCTGACCGTTTCTTCCAGAATCACAGGGGGGCTAGCGTGCTCCCCAGCCGAGACTACCAGGTCAGAGAGAGGAGTACCCTGAGGATAACTGGTCTGACCTTTAAAGACAGACGTAAAGAAGGCATTCAGAACCTCCGCCTTTTCCTTATCCTCAGTGGTCACATTCCCAGCCTCATCCAGTAAAGAGTGGATATTCTCCTTTGTCCTCCTCTTACTGTTAATGTACTTATAAAAGAGTTTGTTATTCCTTTTCACCCCGGCGGCCAGGTTAAATTCGAGCTGGGCTTTTGCCTTTCTGATTTCACTCCTACATATCCTAACGACTTCCTTGAATTCATTCTCAGTTGCCCGTCCCTCCTTCCACAGGCGGTAGATTTTCTTTTTCTCTCGGAGCCTCAAGAACAGCTCCCTCTTCATCCACCCCGGTCTTCTTCCCCGCCGGCTCATTTTGCAGCTCAGGGGGACCGCCTGCTCCTGCGCCCTTAGGACTTCCTTCTTGAAGAGCAACCAGCTCTCTTGGACCCCTTTGTTTGCTAAGACTGAATGCCAGGGGACTCCCCCTACTAGTCTCTTGAACAAATCAAAGTCCGCCCTCCGGAAGTCCAAGGTAGCAGTTCTATTATTCCCTCTCCAAGCTCCACTATGAATCAAGAAATGTATCATTTCATGGTCACTCTGCCCAAGGCAGCCCCCAACCTCCACATCTCCTACCAGACCATCCCTGTTCGTGAACAGCAGGTCTAGTGGGGCAGTTCCTCTCGTGGGCTCTCTTACCAGCTGCATCAGGAAGGCATCCTCTATGCACTCCAAAAACCTCCTAGATTGTTTCCTCTGTGCTGTGCTGTACTCCCAGCATATGTCGGGGAAGTTGAAGTCCCCCATGAGGACAAGGGCTGATGACCGTGCAGCTCGTGCCAGCTGCTCATAGAACACCTCATCTGTCTCTTCAACCTGGTTTGGCGGTCTATAACAGACGCCCACCAGGATATCTGCCTTGTCAGTCCTTCCTCTGATCTTAACCCATAGGGATTCAACCACATTGTCCCCAATCTCAAGCTCTTCAGCATGAAAGCATTCCCTAACATAGAGAGCCACACCGCCACCCCTCCTTCCTTGCCTGTCCCTCCTGAAGAGTTTGTAGCCATCCATTGCAGCACTCCAGTCATGGGAGCAATCCCACCATGTTTCTGTTATGGCAACTAGGTCATAGTTTGCCTGCCGCACAATGGCTTCCAACTCTTCTTGCTTGTTGCCCATGCTGCGTGCATTAGTGTAGACGCATCTCAGCTGAGCCCCTCGCCTCTCTCCTAATCCCAATACCACTTTCCCAGGCCGATCTCTGGCAGGCCTGGCTTTATCCCCTTCCCCCTTCCTATCTAGTTTAAAGCCCTCTCTACAAGTCCTGCCAGCTCCTGGGCAAGTATCCGTTTCCCTTTCAGAGACAAGCAATTCCCATCAGCCGACCTCAGGCCAGGTGCCGAGTAGACCGCTCCGTGATCAAAGAATCCAAAATTTTTGCGTTTGCACCAGCCTCTTAGCCATGTATTTACAAGGTGGCTTTTCCTGCTTATCTCTGTGTTAGTCCCTGCCACCAAGGGAATACTGGCAAACACTACTTGTATGCCCGAAAGAACTGCACCCCCGGATTCCCAGAAAAGGTTACGTTTCTATCACAGAATAAGGAAACTGTACTTGGATCAAAAATATCTGGGTCAGTTGTTTCTGTTATACTTTTCTGCTTCTCTGCTTTTCTCATATGCACCATGAGGACACTATAGTTGACACAAAACCATTTGTAAAAGATTTAAGTGTATACAAAGAGCCTCTTTGTTTTTTGGAAAAAGTGAACTTTGCCTATGGCATAAATATGTAGCAAGAGGGAAAAAAATAAAATAAATAAAATTAGGAAAAGTGAAAATGCTTAAGACCACTATGAGTAAACATGGTGCAGTCTGTTTATAAAGAGAAAGAAACTAAATAGTAGCACTGTGAAGTAAAATAAATTACCAAGGCAAAATAATTAAATCCTTAGATGGACCAAAAGAAAAAAAAAAAAAAAAAAAAAAAAAAAAAAGAAAAAGAAAAAAAAGAAAGAAAAAAAGAAGCAATTTGATAACATGGATAGAAGTGATCTTGAATATTTATTTCCCAAATTATCATGAACTGTAGGTGAGAATGGTAAAGGAGTTACTAGATTTTCTTCAAAAGCTGCAAGTGGGAATTGAGCTGAAGGATTTGACCCCTGCTACATGCCTGCCTGTAATCCATAGTGGTTAAAAGAACACTAGGTGCAAGGGCAGTCATTACTAATACATGGGAGAACTGTGATCAGGTAAAATAAGAGTGTTATAACAGGTCTGGTAAATATTCAAAGGTGTTAATCAAAGCAACATCCAGAGTGTCATTAGCAAATGTCCAGCTGGGAGAATGTTCAGATACAGCTCTGGATACAAGTCAAAGCTACAGGTAATTACAGTTTTCCAGTAGATAACTAATTCACAACAAGCCAGACTTCATGGTTAGCAGTAGCACTAACAGTACTCTGGGCTAGAATTTGATGGAAAGGTGGATTGAAGGTGAACTTGTCATGGCAAATCAAAGAAAAAAAAAAAGTTGTGTATTCATCTCAGTGATAGAGTATAATCTTACAAAATATAGAAGTCTTACCTGTTGGTGAGTGGTAAAATGTGTGTCAGAGTTGGATACAAGACTTACTGAAGAATGTTAGCTGTTAAAGTAACAGTGAAGGCAGTAATACATTGATCTGCAATCCTTTTGGAAAAGATTGAGCTGAAACACAAATCCATTTATCACCACATACATTGAGGCAACTACTAAGGTATGCATTCACAGGCTAGTGAAATGCGGGAAGATGAATTAATCTCTGTGGCTACAGTGTCACGGATAATGCTGTTATGGTGAGTCAGTAAATTGCTAACATCCTTTTTTCACAATAAAAACAACTCCTCCAATAAGTAATAGAAATGAGAAGAATTCACTTGTGATCCGTGCTGTGATCCATGCTTAAGCCCTTCTTGCCTGGGGGTCCTGGTGGGCAGCAAACTGGGTCAGCAGTGAGGCTTGGCAGCAGGGACAAACGTCACCAGCATATGAGACAGGAAGATATCTGCACTATCAGACTGAATAGGAGCATTTTCCTCATGAGAAAATCCAGCAGAGGAACAGGATATACAGTCTCCATCTTATTTATTTTCAAGACCTTACTGGTTATAGGTCTGAACAGCCTAGTCTAGTCTCACAGATGACCTTAATTTAAGCAAGAGGTTGGAGTAGAAGTCTCTTGTGGTCCCTTCCAGCCTTAACTATCCTGTGATCCTATGATCCTAATTAAGGAAAAAGATATTGCTAGTTTAGTACAGTGACAGATAAAAAGACAGAGCATATATAGGTAAAAATGGTCATGATCATACCCTTTTCATGTTATTTGTTTTGATGAAAATAGATAGTGAACAATATTCACATCCAAGAGAAAACTAACTCCAAAGACCTCTGGCATTATAGAGAGATTTTAAGTTTCTAATAGTTCAGGTGAAAGTTCAGAAATTGTTTTTTCCTAATGAAACTGAAACTAGTCAGCAGTTCATGATCAACACTTAGGCTTTGGCCTGGGAATTTCAAGACAAATTTCATGTTTGCATTGGACTTTTCCATGTCCTACGTCATTACAGTATGGTTAGAAAAACTGTCAAGAGAACCTCAATGGAGACATACGTACTCATTGCCGTGGTACTCCAGTTGGACAAGTTCAGATATCACAGAGCAATCACTATTAAAGTTATCAATAGGTAGGAGTTTACAGAAGAGCTGTATGTATAATTGTGGAAGGAGAGTGTCCAATGGGGACAGTGTAATAAGCCAAAAGATGTATCTGCTCCTCAGACTTAGGAAAAAACAAAACAAAACAACAAAAAGCCTCTGTCTGACAAAGGAAGCTAAATAAATGAATGCCTGGCTCCTATGAGGACTATAATTCTATAATAGATTTTCAAGAAGACTATTGTGCACTGAGGAATAAATGATCCACATAGCAGTTTTCTTCTGTAGATGCAAGTGTGTGCTTTACTTGCATGTATTACTTGACCTCTAGGAGTGTACTGTACTGCACCTAATCAAGATTTTGCAACTCAGTATCATCTATCCTGGGGTATTAATAAAAGTTGTCTTTCTTTATAGTCAGTGCAGCTTGCTTGCTGAAATCCCCAAATAAAAAGAATCATTGGTGTAAATTACCATACAAAATAAAGTGTCAAGTTATCAGATAACTCATTCTCAGCTAATCATAAGAAAAGACTGAACATCTTTAAAGCAGTTTGTTTATGGTCTCTGTAGTCCCTTTATTACTACTTGCCCTGATTCCATATACTTGTGTAACTGACCTTGGGCAAGCAACCAGTTCATCGTGGTACTGATACTGAGAAAGCTGTTCTTGGGGTTAGCAGAGAAGTCTGACAGTTATCTGGTCCAGACCCTCTGGTTCATGCAGGGACACTCAGATCATCCAGAGACCACTGCTGGATCACAAACAATTTGGTGTCTAGCAGATCTCCCAGGTCCTTTTCTGAAGAACTGCAATTGGGCAGCTGGGGTTGTTCCTCTCCAGTGCAGGGCTTATTACTTTTTCTTGAACTTCATGATGTTCCTCTCAGCCCATTTCTCCAGCCTTGTGAGGTCCTTACAGACAGCAGCGTAGCCCTCTGGCATATGTGCCACTCCTGATATCAGTGACACTTTTTTTGTCACTGCCTGTAGAACAAGATCTCTAATAGCAGCGATAAAGAGAACAGTGAGATCAGATGACTTCAAGTTAGAGATTACATGACTGACAGATTTACAGTGACAAATAAAAGCAGTGACATACTAAACATGAAGCAATAATTAAAAAAAAAGAGAGAGAGAAAGAGAGAGAGAGAGAGAGAAATAAAAAGGAGGAAATCCTATGAAGTCAGGTAATTTCTACAAAAGGTGGCCAATTTTGTACAGCTCTCATGGTGTTCTGAGATGCAGGATGTAAGATCTCCAGGGCCCACTCTGGCTGTTAAAATAATGTAGGAAACTAAAGAGTTACAAAAAGAAATGTTTCACTTGGGAGCAGAGCAGGCAGTAAACCTATCCAGACACAGTGATTCTTGGCTTACGATGTGAGAGGACATGCAGCATTATATCACAAGAGCTTATAAATGTGTGAAGCAGGAAGCCCAGATATACTTAGCAGACGTAAGTATTATTTCCCCAACACCAGCTTTCCTTCTATTCCCATTGTTTCCTTATTTGATTATGCCCTGAAGCACAATAGCTGTTCCCCTTGTAAGTGATTTTATCTATGGTGACTTTATATAAACAGACTTTTAATACTGCTATCCTGTTGCATATAATGTGGAAATTTCTTGCATAGGTTATTTACACACTTAGTAAACAAATGCTTCTTTGTGTTCCTTCCCATTCAATTACACCTTGTAGAGTGCTGAGGTAAGTAAAAATGGAATATGCTGTTAACCTTATTTTTTTAATATATGTCTTCTAGTTTTTCAGTTTCTCCTCAACTAGAGGGTTTTCCATGATTTGTTATTTTTACCATGTGCATCCACTTAAACCTTCACTGTAATATTACTCATTAATTTATTCAAAATGATGAGGATAGACTTTCTTGTTAGAGCATGGCATTATTTAAGACATATTTCTCACCTTTGAGGTTCATTTTCTTCTATCTTGTGAGTCTCTAGACCCAAAATTGCCTAATTAGGGGGTTGTTTGAAACTTTTTCTGAAGTCCAAATGAATTAGTCACATATCCTTCACTGGCTGATAAGCTGAAACACTATTAGCTTTATTGCTCTTTATAATGCCACACGATATTAAATATATATATATATAACTTTAATTCCAGTTGTTTTCAGGCTACCTGTTCAGATCTTATGTGTCCATTTCTGATGATACATTAAAGATTGTCACTGATCTAATCTTTCCAATTTGTCACTGATTTTTGTACCTGGTGTATACAGCTCAACTATTTCCCTGTTGACTTCTTTCAGAACTCACAGGTGTGAACTGGCATGTTATGCTATAGATGCTGTGTCCTGTAATATTAATTTGTCGTTTAGTTCCTCAGATGTTTCTTTCAGTGTTTTTGTTTACAGCAATGCCTCAACTTCATGTGATATCCATTCTGGGTGTCACTTTCAATGAAGACAAATGTGATTAAAGAATAAAAATTATTCCATTTAATGCTCTTTATTTCCCCCCTCTCCTCCCCCCACACCCTGTGTTGTTCAAATATCTCCCCTAATTCTCCTGAAGATTTTGTGCAAATCAAAAATTCATTCTGCATTTTTAACGTTAATACTTTTCCCAAAGGATGAAGGACGGCCCTTACCTGATGTTGACAATATTGGTGTCCCTCAGTTAGAGTGAATCATCTCCTGGCCAGACTGCAAACAAAGCTTCTTACTGAAATATCTAGTTCTTCATTCATCTTTAAATAAGTCGTTAGCCTATTCAGAAGGAAAAGAGCTCTTCTTTTTGGAAGGAGGATGACTGAGACTGTGCTTCTAGACTTCTAGACATTAAAAACAGTTATTTTTGCTAATATAAGGATGGAGCTGAAAGTAATGCTTTTTGTCTTATTATGTTGGCCCACAACATCAAGGGCAGATAGTGGTGGAATGGTAGTAGAGATTCAGCCATCTCAACAACATTCCATTACATTTTTTTGCTGTGTGACAAATGACAACAAAGGGGAGGACTCACAAAATGGCATCTGACATAGAAGTGCATGTGAGGTAAAAGTGTGGCACCGAATTCCTATGTGTGTAAAAAATGGCATCCATTGGCATTCATCAATGCTTTCTGAACATTTCTGGAGACCAAACAGTGGATGAGAGCACAGTGAGGCAGTGGGTGGTTCATTTCTGAAGTGGCTACTGTGGGTCACCTCCGCTGGTACAGATAGTTACAAACATGGCATGCAGAATATTATTCATAGCTAATTGTGATGACTATATTGAAAAATAATCTTTTTGTAGCTGAGAATTTTCTCTCTCAAATAGTGTTATTGTATTCTTTATTTTGACCATAATTCCCATAGAAATAAACAGCAGTCATTACTTTTGGAGCAAACTATATATATAGAGTACTCATTAGATCTGATGCAAGCACACCAAGAGAAGAATGTACATGTTTCCTTATAGGTTCTTCATCAGAATGACACAAAAATATCTGGAAGACTTGGAGATGATAATAGGTTTAGAGTTAACCAGTATATTGGGATACCAAGACAAGGATGTTTCACATAGATTTCTGAAGGGTTTAACTTGCTCCTTTGCTGCTATTCTATCAATATTCTGCTTGTATAGCTTTGGTATTGCCCTTCATATGCCATACAATGTTTTATTTCTATCTTGTATTTGGCCTGACCTAATTTTCACTGTTTTTAACATGCAGTGTGGTCCTTTTGCTTCACTTTGTGGAAAAGAGCCTAAGCTTTCGTAAACTGCTGTACATACAAAGTGGAGCTGCAAATGCTTACAGCATCTGAGTATCTATTCCTGCATATTCTTGTTCTTGTTCTTAAAGACCTGAAATTATCCCTGCATTTAAATAAAGAGGTATCTTTGAATTGTGCCAATGGATATTTTCTGAAAGTAGGCCTCAGCAGACCAGATATCTGTTTTGAACATCATCGTGCCTCAGCTGTCTCCTGCCAGAACTGTATTCACATAGCATTAGAAACAGCTCTGAAATGGAGTAAAGCAGAGACTGAAACCTGAAGCAAACAAGCCCTGGTTGTGTACTTCATCAGTTACTCATGTCAGAAACCAAACAGGATGAATAATTCTTACAGAAATTGAAAACTTGAATATTGTCAGCTGGACAGCACTTTTGGTTTTGAATCAAAATGGAAATGATTTGAAATCAATAAAGAATAGGAAAGTTGTTAAGATACTGGAAAGTTCCTAAATAGATTCTAATTTATTCAGATTACAGAGCTTTCGAAGTACAGAAATATTCCTGAATTCAAAGGAAATAGATGAACTGCTAACTAAAAATGGCAAAAACTGCCTTGACTTTCATGTCGGAAGGACACATTTTCTTCAGTTTTTTCGATGAGCTAAAATGAGCAATTTATTTTGTATTTATTTGTCTTCAGACATCTTTCTATTTATGGCCACGTTTTACGCTCAATGGAGTCTTAAAATAGCAGTACTGGGCTCACAGGATGACTCAGTGGATTGGTATGCAGAAGAGGGAGACTTCAGCCTCTTAGTGACTGAAATGGGGCAGGGTGGCAGTAAGAGAGCCTCATTACTCCCCCGTGGGTGTCTGTGGGCTTCTGTGGAAGCAGCTCCCTGCATTACTCTTCTGAAATAGCCACACTGCATTTGACATCGCTGTTGGTCATATCAAGTGAGAGGTTAGAGGCTAAATAAATAAACTGTGGTGAAAAATATTGCCCCTCAGCTTTACGGACCGACTAGCAGACCACACATTGTGTGGATTAAGTACAGTTTTCTATACTAAATGATACTGTATTGGTTGAAGGCGATCAGAGTTTGGTGGTGGGGGCTGCAGGCTCCTCTGGGTGGAGGGACTGGGGCTCTGCTCTGCCAGCTCCAGTCTACTTCATTAGCCCCACAGCAGGGCACAGCAACCAAGATGGTGGTGCCTCTGGGGAATGCATTTAGGAAAGGGTTGAAATCTCTACACAACAGAAAGAAATGGAGTTAGAGAAACAACCCTGTTAGCAACATGGTCAGAAAAAGATGGTGACAAGAAGTTGCAGGTGCATCAGAGAGGAGCTGCTGTGGATTGACCAGAACCCCTATTCCCCATCCTCCTGCATTGCTCTCAACGTGGTTGTGAAGTAGAGCAGGAATCATGGTGTGGAGTTGAATCTGGGAAGAAGGGAGTAGTAGGGAAAGGTATTTTAGCTTGTGTCTTTCTATCTCCTGACCTGAATCTATTTTAATTGGCAATAACTTAAATTCATTTTCACCCAAGTCTAGTTTGCCCATATTGATAGGTAATCTCCCAACCTATCTCAATCCACAAGCTTTTCTATCACACTTCTTCCTCTTGTCCTGCTGAGGACAGTGAATGAAATAGTGGCTGGGTGGGGGTCTGGCAGCTAGCCCAGCTCTCATGAACACTAAGCTCATCAACTTATATCTTAAACGCATGACATAATTTTTTGGTCGAAAAGTTTATCTGCTCTGAAGATAAAACGCAACATTCTTACCTGATTTCAGAAGACTGCATCCTAAGCATGAACATGTGCTTGCTAATGGAAAGGAAAATTTAGCCTGAGAGGTCTCTTATGGGGTTTCTCAAGTCTAGCAACTCAGCATGCTGTGTCAGTGCAATTTCAGGTTGATATTTGCCATCTCTTTTCAGAAATTATATCCAATAAACTCTGTGGCCTGTCTGCAGCCACACACATTCTGATGAATTAGATGCTTCCTCTAATAGAGGCAGAACTTTTAGAATTTACATCTGCCTTTTCCTCTGGCAAGGAGGTCTACCAGGACTTTGCAGTTATTTTATAAAACCAATCAGACTTCTTAGAGTTATAAGCTTATATATTATGAAAGCACTTCAGTTCCATTAAAAAAAAATAAAAATAAAAAAAAGAATTAGTTTAGGCAGTGGTTTCACAAGTAGATCATAGAATCATAGAATTACCCAGGTTGGAAAAGACCTTGAAGATCATCAAGTCCAACCGCAGCCTAACCAGTACCCTAACTCTAACAACCCTCCGCTAAATCATATCCCTGAGTACCACATCCAAACGGCTCTTAAACGCATCCATGGGTGGCGATTTAACCACCTCCCTGGGGAGCCTATTCCAGTACCTAACCACCCTTTCTGTAAAGAAGTGCTTCCTAATATCCAACCTAAACTTGCCCTGGCACAACTTGAGGCCATTTCCCCTTGTCCTGTCACATGTCAGTAGTGAGAAGAGACCTGCCCCACTCTCACTGTAAGAAACTTTCAGGTACTGGAAGAGAGCGGTAAGGTCTCCCCTCAGCCTCCTTCTCCCCAGACTAAACAGCCCCAGCTTCCTTAGCCTCTCCTCATAGGGCTGATTCTCCAAGTCCTTAACGAGCCTCATTGCCCTTCTCTGGATCTGCTCCAGTATCTCCATATCTTTCTTGTGCTGAGGTGCCCAAAACTGAACAATGTACTCGAGGTGAGGCCTCACCAATGCCGAGTACAGGGGCAGGATGACTTCCTTAGTCCTGCTCACCACACCATTCTTGATACAAGCCAGATGCTTTCTCATAAGGGGAGAGTGTCAAATCCGAGTAGATTCAGGTGATTATTGAAGTATGTTGTGAATCAATGCTCCAGACTCTGTACAGTGAAGGTATGTGACTTTACAGATTAAATTAAATTCAATCAAATACTATCTTCTAAGCAAACTTTTAAAAGCATAGATTTTTTACCACAAAATCTCTGTGACTTTCTTCCATGAAAGTTTGAGAACAAGACTGGCTTACTTATGAGATAATATTATATCTGCTGCTAAGAGTCCATGAGATTCCACACAAAATGGAAGAAATTACTGCAATTGTATTAAATACAAGCAGACAAACAAGCCTTAGCGTTGCAATGGGAAAATATCGTAGCTTTCACAGCACTGTTTTTCTGCGCTCTGCTCTCCCCAAGGAAAGTGCTTATTGAAATGGACGTCACTGACACAGATGCTCTGCAGCTACTCCCAGATATAGTAAGAATAGACTGTTCTGCAATATTTTTTTAATGAATTACCAGGTACAATGTTTTGATATAGTACAAAGATTTCTTACAATTCTACTTTCCTTTGGAAAACTGTCCAAACTGCTTTTTTTTTTGTTGTTGTTGTTTTGGTGTTTTTGATATTATACCCTTGCAAATAATGCTGTGGATTTATAATAATCCATTGTTTATTATTTTGACTAAAACAAAAACTCTAAAAATGAGTTTATCCTCTGAGAACAATAACTTCATCTGAATTTAAATATTCCCTCCACAAATATTAGTGAATATCTACCATCATGCCATGTGTTATTGTTAATGTATTCAATTTGGTCATGTTCTCTTTCTCATCACTGAACAAGCTTTTCCTATTATAAATTTACATCTTTGTTAGCAGTGCTGTTTCCCTATCTCTGTTTCCCTTCCCTTCCCGTTCCTTTCCTATTGGGGCAGCATTTTTCAGTTTGCTGACTCTAAGACTTTATAGATTTTGTTTTAAACTTAGAAAAAATTAAAAGTAATACAATACTCAGACAGAGAAATATATGAAGATTTCTTTACATAGTAAAACTCTTCAGCTGAAAGTGTATTAACAAACAAATACCTTCCACAGTGCCAGCTAATGGTGGAGTATTAAGGGCAGGCAATTTTATTAACAAACAGGGAAATACTGATTGTGAATACACTGCTGTGGCTGGCTAAAATCTATGCTTTTTAAGAAAATGTGTAGATATTATAAAACTGATACTAGGTGATCAGATCAGTTTACTAGCATTCTTTCTTTGAAAATCTTTAATTTTCTATCACCCTAACCCTTCCGCCTACATCTACTCCTCCCCATGTTTTATGATTGCAAAAGGTTAATGAATAAATATAAGGTTCAAGTGAATCTCGTCTTCTTCCTTTCAGATCAGCAGGAAACTATGTCCAGTATTCCACACCAAAATCTGGCTGGCTGAGTACAGAGTAAGAATTAGCTAAAATCCTGATGTAAATTTAAAGTTGGCTGTCTCATTATTCATAAATCCAAAACAAAGGAGAAAATTATAAACCATCTGAACTTTCTTATTTCAGTATTATTTCACCGAATTTGTACGCTAACATATAAAGCATAGATCTATGAAAGAAATCAAAAGTTTATACTAATTCTATCTTCTTTATCAAAGAGAAAAACTGGTCTCTCACAAACTGAGAATGGGAATATAGCTCAGTGGTGATTTGCCATGAGACTGCCAACTAATGACAAAGATCTAGACTTAAAAGCATCAACAAGAAAAATAAATAGGAAACTCATTAGAATATAGGAGTGAGTTGGGTAAGAGAGGTAAAATAATCTGTTAGATTTGTTACTAGGTTTTAACACTTTTCAAGAGTAGTGTGTCTTTTGTTTATAGGAGCAAGTGTCTATGTAGTTAAATATAAAATTCACTCTAAGAAAAGATATAGTCAACTGTTATTAAATTAGTTCACAAGAATTCAGGAATTAACAGAAGGTGAATAATAAAATGATACCAAAATAAGTGCTTAGTTCTTTCTCAGTGTTTGTATTTTACTGGTTTATCATCAGTCACGTCGATACAAGGATAATCCATGCTATATTTAGAATATGTATCTGTATACATACAGATGTTTCCTTGAATAAAATGGCCAGACATTCTGAACATGGCATCAGATTAAAAATATTGCAAGCAATGTTTTGCTAACTGAGGACTAGTTAAAGTTATGTAAGAAATGACTGATACGTAAAAGAAATATGCAGTCATTTCCCTCTGGATTTGTTTCCATAGTAATGAGAAGCATTTGATGTTAGCTACTCTATGTGCATTTCAGACATAGATTTTGATCTAAATCCTAAAAACACCTTTTGGAATTAAGTTTTTATATTCCACTGGGATCTAACTAGAGTAAACCTAACTAGGTTTAACAGCAGAATCTATGATCTTCTCTCTTTGAAGAGTATCACAGTATCACCGTATCGTGCGAGTTGGAAGGGACCTTAGAGATCATTGAGTCCAACTCCTGGGGATTCGAGCCCTCTGTGTAGCAGAGCAGCATTTCTGCCACTTACGCCACAGGGGGGATTCGAACCCCGGGCCTCTGGTGTTGCAAGCAGCAACTTATACCACTGCGCCACCGGTGGCACACAGTATGATATGTGGTGGTGAGACACAGGAACAGTGAGGTTGTGGATGCCCCCTCCCTGGAAGCATTCAAGGCCAGACTGGCCGAGGCTTTGAGCAACCTAATCTAGAGGGAGATCTCCCAGACTATAGCAGGGGGTTGGAATGAAATGATCTTAAATTCCTTCCAACCAAAACCATTCTATGATTTGGCGATTCCACGATACTATGTGGTTGAGCTTTGCCTTGATTGCCTTTAATACTAGTTGTCTAAGTCTAAACTGCTAATTCGAAATTCTTATTACATTTAATGGAAAATAGTTGCCACTTCCACTAGCAATTCTTGTTATCATAAGATAAACACATAAAGTTGCATAGGGTATAACTTCATCCAAGATGCAGAGCTTTTTTATTTTTTTTCTTCCATTTTATGTCACTTTGGAGTGTAGTCTGTCGGTTGCCTCTTATCAGACATCTGAATTTGCACAAATATCTCTTGCTTGAAGTAATTAACAAATTACAGTTAAGATAGCGACAAGATTCTGTGTGGCTTGAATGTTATTTTGGTGTGTTACCACTCTCATTGAACGTATCTCAAGAGAAGTTAACTTCTGCTCAGATAACTTCTGTCAAATATTGTGGAGAAAATAATCGGTAAGAAATAACTTCTACACATCATCAATTCTTTTTTATTGGAAATCTGACTTTGACAGCACCCCAGATCTGCTCATGCTCTCCAAAAGTCAACCAAAATTTTTCCTAAACCTAAAGGTTTCAGTGCAAGAGTGAATAATGATTTCAGAGTCATGAGAAGACACAAAACTACCATTCAATCATCTAAACACACAGTTGCTTGAAAACTGGTCTAAACCAGAATCTGATCTGTTTACAAACTCACTCCAGAGCCAAATTTGATAGCTCACAGTCCCTATAACTAGACTTGTTTAAAAACTGATGACTATGAACAAATCATAATTGAACTGAGGCTTTGAGACTGGGAATATTGTGGAGTTTGCATATAATGGCTAGTTGAGAACTATGGTTAGATGGAAGGCAACAAGTGTCACTACCTTGAATGAATGTATTTAGTATCACTGCTGCTGAGCTTTTTCTTCACCCTCTTTATTTTATTTTATTTTATTTTATTTTATTTTATTTTATTTTATTTTATTTTATTTTATTTTATTTTATTTTATTTTATTTTATTTTATTTTATTTTATTTTATTTTATTTTATTTTATTTTATTTTATTTTATTTTATTTTATTTTATTTTATTTTATTTTTTTCCTCCTTGTTTAAATGCACAGGCCCTATCTCTTACTTTTCCAGAGTTTCTTTCAGTCCAAATCATCAGTAAGATAGCTTGTATTCCCTGTGCTGGAATTCCCTCCGGGTTTTCTGGGTATCCTGTACTGGGTAACCTTTCACATCCAAGGATAACATTTCTGCAGTATTTTCCCACAGAATTCAATCAGTAAATAAGTTCCATCCTTCTGATTTGTTATGCTAAAACTCTTTAGGTTGTAAGCCATTAAAAGCTTTCCTAGCAACTCAGTCATGGTAGGCATAAACTTCTTTTCTTTAAGGACTCCCACGGTCAAATACTTGTTCAGCAATAGACTCTTTTCATATGTCTCAGAATTTCTTATTTCTCTTTTTTAATAGATTTGTGACCTCCTAAATGTTTTCAAAATGTAGTTGATTTAAAATCAGACTAATATCATTCTCCAGGATAGAGAAAGCTGCTGGAAAAGCTGAACCTTCACAATTAACTCTGTGAAGAGCAGTGTGAAAGCTGTCGGTCTCAACACTTCATCTAACCTAGAGCTGTTTCTATAAAAGATTCTGGTTATCTCCGTATGTGGGTACTGTTTTATTTTGCACTACAGAGAATTAACCAGAAAGAATCAATCAGAGGCAACTCAGTTTAGGGATTAGTGCCCCATCACGTTGTTTCAGTGTTTCAGTTTAATGACTACCTTAAAGTCATGTCAGAGCTTCTTGGATTTTTCCCACATAAGCATGTTTGTCTTGTTGCTTTTTGTACACGGTTTCCAAGAAGCTTCCAAGGAATCTACCCATGTTCCTGCCTTCCACTATGACTCTAGTATTTAGAATAAAATGCTTAATTGGCTTCATTCCCCGCACAGTTTTGCAGAGGTATACTGCAAAAACATGTATCCTATTATCTAAACAATCCACATGTGTCTGAATGAAGGTAATCTTTCTCTAACATATTGGCTTTGGAGCATTCTGTAGCTGAGTGTTTGGATAAGATTTTGGCAACAGAAGAGTATTCTAAAGAAAGTAATGAGAATGACCACCAAATTGGAAAATGTGTCTCTTAGTAAAAGAATTTAAAAGTTCAGCTTGTTTAGTTTGCTGAAGGAAATTATACAGGATGGCTTGCCCTCAATTTATACATGTTTGACCATGGAGCAGAAATGTGATGATGGGAGGCACTCTGGTTCAACATGAAGAAATGATAAAGGGACCAAAGGTGACTCCTTAAATTATGAGATTTCTGATTAGAACTAAAGATGCTGACTTTGTAGCTATGGCAGTAAATATCCATTAAAATACCCTACCATGTAAAATGGTCAAAATGTTTGGTATCATCTATTTCCCATCTACCTTTTTTCTAAAAGTTCCAAAATATTCACAAAGATTCACATATTCACAAAGAGTAAAGGAACAATAAAGAACCAATACTCATATTAAGAACTTTGATTATAGCCACAGCTTCTCTATACTAACTATAAAATTTGTTTTGGTGGAAGAAAGACAAAGTCAAAGAACAAAGTAGACAGAAATTACCTTTCTGTGAATTGAAGGCACACACTTTTCGCATAGAAAAGCAGAAGAGAAAAATCAGGATTTCACTCTGTACTGTGAAAGGTTTCCCAAGGCCATGGCAAAACGATGATAATCTGTGGGTTTTATAGTTCTGTCAGCAACATTTTCACTTTTGTTCTTTCCAGTACTGTTAAATTTTATGTTAAGATGTGTAACTGAACGCTTTTGGACATTCAGGGAAGCAAAAGTTAAACTTAACGAGGTAGGTACTGTAGAGAATTTCTGGTAAAAGAATTGAAAGCTGTCACCTCAAAATAGTTTGAGATCAAGCTTATCTGGATAACTGTGATAATTATTAGAGAACCTGCTGGTTAATCAGTCATGGCACAAGTCTATCAGCTTTCTTCAAGGAAACAGTTCAGCACAAACTTCTATTGTGCTTTGGTGTCTGCATGTTATTAGAGCACCTTCTCTTCCTTTCCTCCCTCCAGGGCCTCTGTCTTGACCTCTGTTACAACCTACGGTGCAAACAACCAATCAAACTTATAGTTTGGATAGGAATTATCCCAGTTTCTTTTCTCTGGTAATATGTAAACCTTTTTTTCTTTATACACAAAGTGAGTAAACTTTCAGGACTTTTTTCTTTTCTGAAGGATTAGTTTGTTAAATAACAAAAATACTTTTATTCTATTTCTGTGTCTTTCATTTTTATTTGTTTCCAGGGGTGAGGTTCTTGCTTTTTCTAAGTTTAGGCCTCACCCCTCAGAACACAGCTACTTTTCAACAACGACATTACCAGAGTGCTTGAAGAGAGTCTCATTCCCTACCAAATTCTTGTCACTGTTGTGACTATTAAAATTTGATTGATTGAAAATCTAGAATTAACTTGTTTAAAACAAACAAAACACTTAGTCTTAGGGCCAAGAAGATTTTGTTCTCCAGTGTCCCACTAAAGTCTGCACAGAAGGCAACATATGCCATGTGTTTATATATGCTTTTTTTGTTTAGAAGATTTTGTACTTTACAGCTGTTACTAGCCAGTTTTTCATTATACTGTACTTTGCCTGAACCTCAGTGGAGAAATGAATGAACAGAACAGAAAAATAAATTTCTGGCTCATATGCACACTGATGTGAACATCAACGTGTTCTAGTTCCAAATCTGCCTTCCCTGCCTGGAGATGAAGTGACAAAGATGCTGCCAGAGTGCCAATACACTGCAGTGCATTTGGGTGTTTCAGTTTCACTTCAATATTCAGATTTCTTTCATTTTGAACACTAAGTTAAGCAGTAAGTAAAATAAGTGACTATCAGGACATCCAACTATTCATACCAAGGACTTGAGCAGCAAGAATGACATAAAGGAGCTCCAGCAACTCTTCTGTATAATTACTCAGTTAGGACCCATTTGTCAATCAGTCTTAATCACTGTCCTTTCTCTTTCAGCCTCATCAAGCAACTGCTTACCTCACAGTCTGATTCCTCTAAAACACATTCAGCATGACATCTTGTGTTAAGGTTTTCTCCTACCTGGCTATATAGCTTATCCAACTCTTAAAAAGTCCCACAGTATGAACATGTTACCCAACAAAATTCCCACCAGATAAACAGTACTATCTTCCTTCTAATAGGTTGAGACAGTGTAATAATAAAAAGCATGCTAATATTAAAACATGGTTATAATAACATATTTTGCAAATTATTCCCAGCATTGTGTTTCATCTCCCAGAACAAAGGGTTTTATCCTTTATAAATAATGGAATAGACGGGAGAAAGGCATTTATTTTCTGTGTTGCCCAAATATTGGGTTATTTCTTCACTTGCTGAAATAATCAGGAGAAAAGAACAACAATGTATTTTTAAGTAGGATTATGTCCAAGAGGAAGCAGAAGGATGAATGATGCAAAAGGAAAAGTCATGGAGGGAATCTGAAAGGGGAAAGAGATGGTTAGGCAGTTGTGTGGTGGCAAAACAGAAGTTAATTTTAAAAAGGAATGCACAGTAAATGAGTGATCTTACTGGGTTTGGGAAAGAAGACAAGGAAGAGAAGTTTGCACTAAGAACTGTAAGCAAAAAAATTAGTCAAAGTGTCAAGTAATGTAAATAACAGTAGAAAGCAAAGGGGAAAAGGCCATTAAGTAGAAAGGGCAAAAAGAAAAGCTGAAGGAGAAATGTAGAGGGGAATGAGGCAGTATATTTCAGGACTACATGTTATACATATTCCTGTCACACTGACTAACAGAGACAAATATAAATTTGAATGACTGAATAGATTTAGTGGAAGTAGATCTAACATACAAGTGTGCTCAAAACATGAATCACCCCTGATAAGTGCAGGAAGTACAGCAAGCGTGTCAGTGGCTCTTTTCAAGATTGTTTATTGTCTGCAGACTGAAGAAGATTAGACAGGCAAATAAGGCACAGGTCATTATCATCACTTTGAGGCAGTTACCTGAAAGGAAATCCACCTCCAAGCTACACCTGATCAAATAGCTCACTCTTATAAATGTTTCTTCAAAGGTTAGCCTTCCTGTGGCAGATGAGCTTGTGATGAGACAGCGATTCTTCATTTCAAATGACTTCTCAAATATTTTCATTACACTCTTCTCAGCTTTCTGTTGGATATTTATTGTGTGTGAACAGTCAATGGAATAACTTTGAAAACTGGCATCTATGATGATGTTATTTATAGGTGTGACATGACCCATCTAATTTAAGTATTTTGTTTGTGCACGTCTCTAAGTAATGAAGGACTTAGTTTTGTGATCCCCTTGGAGCCACAGGTGGAGTGCTTTGGACATCTCCAGAGGGCACTTCTGTGAACTTCACCTCAATCACTATTTGTTGACTGCTACTGATGTAGAATACTGTCTACATGGGATTTTCAAGAGGCCTTGAATGCTTTACATGTCCAAATCCCATTGACTTGGCATTATTATTCAAATAAAAACATATGCATCATAAACTAAACAGATTAGATATTCATCAGTTACCACTCTCTTCTTTTTGAAGTTTACTCTTTGCAGATAAGATAGTTTCCTTTTGCTAAAATTTTAAGGTGATCTCCAGACCACTTTCTTGATAAAACTGATATTTTGGATGTGGTTACGAATCGTGTATATGGTTTTATGTTGGCAGTTATCAATGTTATCCATGAATGGGTTTAATAATTCTAAGTATTGTTCTTTTATAGCTTGTTCGGGCAAAATGTTTGTAAAAGCTGCGTAAGTCAAATTAGTTTATTAGGAGTACGAATTAATATTATAATATCTGAGATTTTTTTTATTGTTTTAACTCAGTACATGCATCTCTAGGCAGCACATAACTGCCATTGTATTAAATTGCATAAATATTAAGTGGGAGAAGGAAAAAAACTGGAAATAAAAACCTGTGTTAAACTTAAACATATTGTTTACAGTTTCTGTTTCAGAAAATCAATCAGAGAAAGAAAAAGACACAGAGGTTCAAGAACATAAAAAACCCAACTAATCTCACACATATGCGTTTAATGTTTAGGTCTTCCATATTTCTGAAGAAGTAGAGTATGTAAAACAAGTAGATAATCAAGAATTAGATATGAATTGGAAATTCTGATTAAGATCATCATGGACATATATGAGCAATCACACTGTTGTTTGACAGAAGCATTCTGAATTTCATGTAGTACTCACCAGCCAATGTGCCAGGATTGTCTGGACCTACCAAAGTCATAGCTGATGGCACTAACTCATGAAAAATCCTATGAAGAAGGTTGGGAAAGAAAAAGAATATGTTTTTATAGCAATACAAGTGCAAGTCAAATTTATGTACCTTACTCAAACGACACAGCATTGGGATTGAAGGCAGGCTTACATTTCAAAAATGGAGAAGTAGTTACCTTTTTCATTTCCCAGATAATCTGATGGAAAGCTGGTGCAGGTAAAAAAGTATTGTAAAATTAATGCTAGAGGAACAAATAATTCCCGGAGAAGTCCATGAAGTCCATTTTATTATAGTTAAATTGCTTCAGCCTTACACGAAAATAACCTTTTTTTTTTTTTTTTTTTTTTTTTTTTTTTTTTTTTTTTTCTTTTTTCTTTTTGTTGTTCTCATCAGCATCAAAATATGTAGGATGAGCTATGTCTTCTGCAAAATAGTTTGATTGCTGCATTGCTGCTTTTAGTGCTTTACTTACTTTAGAGTTAGCAGGCCAGTCTCAGATACAATGAAAACAGAAAACATTTGCATAGAGCAAACTCCATCACGAGGTCAAAAAAAATAGTCTACTGATAGCTGCTAGCATTTGGAAGAGCAGGCTCACTGGTTTAGAAACTTTTATGATGTAATGAAAGCACGGTGAGCATGGTTAGTATGGATAGTCTCTAAGCTTTTGTGGTGAGTTGACCCCAGCCAGCAGTCTAACACTCACCCAGCCTCTTTCTCTCACTCTTCTCCCATGATACAGACAGAAAATAGAAGGCAAGAAGACTTTTGGATCAAGAGAATGACATTTTTAAAAGGAAAGCAGAACCTGTTCATGGTGGAATAGAAATCCATTCAATACGTCCCACTGTCAGGCAGGTGTCCAGCCATTTTCTGGAAAGTGGGTCATCAGCACCCCTACCAGTTGCTTGGAAAGGCAAACTCCATAACTACAAACACCCCATCTTCCCTTTCCTTTTCCTAAACTTATAATTAATTACTGATCTCAATGTCAAATGCAATAGAATACTTCTTTGGTCATTTTGGATCAACTGTCCTGGATGAGTCCTCTCACAAGCTTTTGCCCACCTCCAAATTACTCTCTTTGAGGCATCTGGGGAGAGAAAGCCTGCTCCACAACAGCCACTGATTATCAACACTGTTTCAGCAACAAAAGCAAAGCACAGCTCTGGGTTCTTTCAAGGATTTTAATATCTTTTCTTAGGGTGGAAGCCCAGAAATGCACACAACAGCCAAAGCGAGGCCACAAGTAACTCCTTGGGATACTAAGATGTGCATCAGCCTTGTGCCCATATTCCTTGGTTCTTTGGCCATAATGGCCATGTATTGGAAGATTAATAAACAGCTCTTTAAAAAATTATTGCTTTGTTATTTTTAAATGAAAATATTATTGTCAGGGATTTTCTAGTTTTCACAGTTATTTATGACTTTTATGACTTATTTATTTATTTAAATAGCTGCAGACTCTGTGGGGGTGTATGTGTTACACTTGTGAAGTCTTCCATAAGAACTGCTGAAGAAAATATTTTGGTGGGACCTAGCAAATAGCTGTTTTTTTTTTAGAAACACAGTGTTAAAAGGTATTGCTTTAAGAGTGTTACTCTTATGAATTTTGAATGAAGCTTTACTCCTCCACATTCTGACATGCTGCTTTCATTTTCATTAGGCTGAATAATATCACTCTTGCCCTGAGGAGAAGCCTAGACTTCATATTTTTGGCAGAAGATTGTCAGTTATTTGGGTATCTAGCACAGTTTTGGAATATTGTACATTTATGTCTCACACACACACATGAAGTGCTTAGAAAACCTCCTGTGTTCCAGGGTGTGGACTGCAATTAAGAGTGATTCTGGTCATTTTAGGGAACCTGCTTTAGCAGGGGGTTTGGACTTGATGATCTCCTGAGGTCCTTTCCAACCTCTGTGATTTTGTGATTCTGTGAGTTTGCTTCCAGCATATCTTTTCGTGGACCGGAACACTCAGAATTAAACAGCATGGGCTGTTACCCAAACTTCTAGATTCAGCAATACAGTCTGGAATTGTAGCAATGGATCCAGCTCTGGGAAAGATTTGACTTCCCACAAATGTTAGTCAAAGTAAATATCTTCATTTTTCAGACTGGGTTTGTGACTTAATATACCACATACTCCTTCAGTAAAATGGATCTGCATACCCTCAGGCTGTGACTGCCAGAAAAATAAACAAAACAAATAAATAAATTTGATGATAGCAAATAGCTCCTGGTCCTTCATACACTCTTGCACTATACTCTACTCTCAGACTTTCACATTTTTTCCCTCTTTTATTTATTAAGCCATCTCTCCATTTTTCTCTCATCAGTGTACGAGAGAACTGAGAAACAAATCTATTAATGAAATTATTATTGGGCTACTAGGTGATATTACATGCAGAGAAATTATTTGAAGTTATGATATTTCTTGAGCAGTTGAGAATAGGCAGATGCTTGAATGCAGCCTTGTCAGAGGAGAGCTAAGACAGCTAGTCAAAAAGTAGAATGAGTGCAGCAGCTGCACAGTCTATGCAATGGCTTATGTAAACCACTGCTGCTGTTTAGAAAGACTTTGACATGAAATTGAATTAAGGAATCTGCCCATCTTACCCTTCCTCCAATGTCCTCACCTCACCCCTTCAGTAATTTTCAGTAAGTTACAGAAGTGTGAGAAGTCCTTTAAAGAATTTAACTAATCGATAATACCAAATGATGTCACGCTCATCCAGATTTTAGAAAAAAAGTATTGCTGTTGTACAGGAGCAGAGGAAATATATATCTGTGAAATGAAATTTGCTGCCTTCAAGGCTTGGCTCCAGCCCACATGACAGAGCTTTTCAGGGCTGCTGGGAGAGGTATGGCTATGTTGCAGTCCCTGGTGTGTTGCTGTGAGAAGACACAGGGACACAGTAACCTGCTGATGGGAACTGAGCTTTTAACTCAACACAGATAGTTGCTTTAGATTGCTCAGCATTAATTCATCTGTCTCTAACGCCATGCCCCACTGTGCTAAATAGGTACACATAACAGCTGCTCAGAAAAGGGAGATGTCTCACAAGTAGGCCTATTTTTACCTAGAAGGAAACTCTCAAATATAGCTGCATTTCACGTTGCCGGTTTGCTGTCTACGCCACTGCTAAAAGGTCCACCTTGTAAAAACTAGAGTAAAATAATTCTCATTCCGTTGACTTATTAAACATTTTAATTTCCTAAATGCAAGATACCGCAAAATGGTTTTACAGTTAGTAGAAAGACTTGCAGTGGCATAATATAGCCTTTCTCCCTTGTACCTTTTTGAATTTTTATCCTTATGTATGTTTTGCAGGTGCAGCCAACCAGAGAAAAGCAACCCTTTTATGGAAGCCTTCAGGATTTCATAGTTTTATTGTTCACTGCTCCAGAGAAGAGTGTCTTTTGGAGATGTGAACAACTTCAAATGAGAGCAGAATCTGAGTTTCCCAGGCTAAGGAAAAGGTTTCTACATCTGAGAATGAGTAAGAGTATCACTCGAGTTTAACTCAAAATAGGGATCTGAATATTTTGTTCTCCACTTCTCTGCAATACCTCTGATAGACATCCATTCCAGTTGACCTTTTAGTAATTTTAGGATTCTATCGAACATTTTGGTCATATTTTATACTAAAAAAAGCGATATATTTCATGACCATATGCTAGCACTCAGTGTATTACATTTTTTAAATAAATATGTATATATGTGCTAATACAAACAAGGACTGATGTAGAAATGAATGTATGTAAATGTCTATCAGAGAAAACATGTTTTGAATTTATGAAATAATTTTTCTGCATGAGAAAATGGAAGTGTGAATTCCTGAAATGCGTTTCTAGTAGCAACTTCAAGTCCTGAGACATCTAGGAATGTTATTTGGTATGTATATGTTGTACTGACAGATTTTAGTGTGACAAAGCATATTTTATGATTCTGGTATTTTCAACTTATATTGCTATTATTATTAACATTAACAACAACACTAATATTATTATTAATAGTAGTAATATGACTTGCGTAACTGTAGTACCAAGGAGCCCAATCTATAAACTTTTTTTCCTGGTGGTATACACCTAAAAAGGGATCACCATAAAATCTGGCCATTTTGCATATCAGGGAATGATCTGCATTTTTCCTTTAAACATCCCTGTGGTTTTCAGGTGTGAAAATCAGGAGACATCAGAATAGTGATGGATCAAGCAAGGTAGCATTGCAGGGATTTTTTTCCCTTCTAGCCTGGAAGACTAGGCCAATGTTCAGTTTCTGAGTGTGTATTTCTTCACACCTCCTGTCTACTGAACATAAGATATCATAAGTTCTTTGTCTTTGCATTCATGGCACTTTGCAGTCCTCTCTTCTTTTGACTCTTAACTAGTACCATGGTGCTTTCTCTTATGTTTCTTCCATGCTCCAAACTAAATCATTACAAATAAATACAAAACTAATCAATTTGGCAAGAGCAGAAAGAAGCTTTCAGGAACTGAGGCAAGGAAAACATGAGAAGTTGAACCAAAGCATGAAATGTGTAGTAAAGAACAGATAGGCAGTATCCTAGAGGATTGATATCAATCAAATAAGTCCCAGCTTGGAAAGCTGGCAGTCTTTCTAGGCGCTCTTTTTATTATTATTTAGATATTTTTATATTATTCCAAGTCTTACAAAGGGAAAGTGTGATTCCCACTAACAAAAACCACCACCACCACCAACAACAAAAAACAACAACAAAAAACAAAAAACAAAAAACAAATGTTATGGCTTAGTGAATATGGAACATTGCAACGTGCTCTTTTGGTAGATAATTCAGCAAAATCTCAGTGTTAAACTGCCTAGTTGATTATATGTATATATTTATTTATCTTCTATATATAGTATCTTTGGGTTATATAGTAACATTTTTGACAGATGATTAAGGGGACTACCAAAAATTAAATTCTTTCTCTTGTAGAAGGGAGTCAGTATATAAACAGGCACAATTTGTGTTCTAGTATGCTGGGCAGTCTTAACAACAACTACAACACTGGTCTTTGCCTTGAACATTATTGGATACACAAAATCTAGCAAGGCTGATCTAACATTACTAACATCTCTGATAATGTATCATAATACCAAATTTTCTAGGTCTTATCTATTAGATCATAATTATCTTGCAAACCTAAATTAACAGCAAAAAGGAATAAATAAAGTAAGTATTAAATAAGTATTAAAGTATTAAAGTAAGTATTAAATAAAGTAAGTATCTTAAGTAAGCTATGGATAATTTGAGCTTAACTAAAAAGTAGTTACTAACTCCCATGTACTAACTGTTATTCCCCAGTTTTATTGTGCATTTAATTCAATTTTTAAATATTTATTAGTTTATTTATCAGTTAGTCTGTTACCCTGTATCTGAGCTACATATTTGGCTACCTGAATCTATCATATTCTGTGAAGGCTAATATTGACTTATGATGACTTATCCACTGGATAAGCCCTCAAAGTTACAAAAATAGCTAAGGTAAAAGGGATCATGTCTCTTCCTGTTTAATGTCTTATATGTCACAGATCATGACGCATTACCTAGTTACTGCTATATCGATCTCTTATTATTTGTCATTGGTGAAATACAGCTTATAGAGAAGCACATATCCTTGGTTTGTAGGTATCAGAAGGCAAAACCACTGCCTTCTTTAATAGTTATTTTTGTTCATGCATTTCCTGCTCCACCATTGGCTTTGCATGATACCTAATTTATTTTACTCCATCCATAAGTAAATGACTCTAAAAATGTTTTTACTTCAGCTATAGGCTATTATGCTTTTTCTTCTACTGACACTGAAGAAATTTCCTTATAACTGACAGCATGCAGGGTGAAATTCTTCCTCTTTTAAGGAGTGCTTACATGGAAACAAACTTTGCTTTGTGTTTTTAGCAGATGGTGCATAGCACATCCAGAATTATGTTGGTTGCTAGAATTAGAGGCTTTGCTAACCAGAACAGTAAACTTACCAGATCAATACATCAAATTTGATTTTCAGAATACCTTATTGATTTTATTTGAAATGTTTATTGTTTTATTTGATAAACCATTTGAAAATGACCTCATTTTCTGAAGGTGTGCTAAATATTTTCTAAAAGAACAGATTTTAATTTGGGTCTCTGTAAATGTTTATGTCTTTTGGAAGCTGTAACTCCTGCTAATGACTACATTTCTGAGGTTTTTCTGAGATTTCTGCAAAACTATTTCTAATTTATAGTGCTATAAATCAGAGCCCAACACGAACAGATGGGAATAATTATTAATGGTAAATGCATTTTATGATAATAAAATAGAAGAACCTTATGTGATAGCAAATCATCCAAGGAAGTCAAAGAAAGTAAATTTATTTTGTAGTCCAAGCCTTTCTCTTTTGTTGAAGTACCTGGTTCCAGATCTGTTATACATTTTTGTGGGTTTTGTACTCTTTGTTCTCGATAGGAAAAAGGGAATGGAAAGTTAGATGTAGAAAGTTAGAGCTGGACAGAAAATGATTTTCCCATCCTCAAATAATTTTTTAGATTTCAGACATTTTTTTCCCAGAGTAAACCAGGATGAAAAATTAGACTGTCAAAAGTGATTAAGTAATGAAATGAAAAGATAAGGAACAGATTATATATAAGAAACAATAAATAGGGTTTTAAAGGGATTTTCAGACTCAGAAACACATGTATGTGGGCTGCCAATAAGCTAGATAGGGAATTTTTCATTGCTTCAGCAAAAAGAAGAGTAGGGAGCATGGGATAAAGCTTGAAGGTGGAAAGGCGGAAGAAAATACATAGTTACACTTTGAAATGTTTTAGTATAACATGTTGCAGGAGATAAAACTTAGTGTTGAAAAGTTAGTTCAAAAACAAAGATAATACTAGGGAAGAAAAGGGTCATCTAGGTTTATTAAACGGTTCGGTAGTCACTGACAGATGAATTCCTGAATTTCAGAAAGTACTCTGAAGAAACATTACTATTTGTTATTATACTCTTTTATAAGGATCTGGTATTCAATACCTCAAATCTGACTTTACACCAATATACATTTTTGGGATATTTTTATCTCTATCATATGAAAATATAGATATGCAGATGATCATTTATATGACATCAAGTCAAATTTTTTTCCTTTTGCAAATTCTGAGAAAAATAATGTTTTTTAGAGGAAGACTTTCAGATATTTTTATTAGCTGCTATAAATAATGATCTCTTTAAAAGGAAAATATTTACTGAGCAAATACTATAGCGTACTATACTATAGTACTATAGTGACCATTTCACTCAGTGCAACCTTTACCCTCGTCTTGAATTGTACATATTAGAATTATAAAAGTGAAGTGGAAGTCATTAGGATGGAACTACTTTACTCACTTATTTCCCTGAGACAAGCCAAAAATATGTTTAATACATTAAGTCATGCAAACCGAATTAAATATACTTCATTTCGTATATGTATATTAGGAAGATGCTACATTACAGTAAGAGTTATAGGAGATATATACATATATATGAATGAGGAATTGCATCCTGGCTTTGGTTTATGGAAACTGAGCATAAGAATGCAGAGGTGATATTCTGGCCACATACTCTAGGAACGTACAACTCCTAAGTAAATAAGATGGGAAAACTGAGTAGGTCCAAGAACACTACATACGCAGTTTTACTGCTCCAGAGGTTTTGCTGCCACTTCTGCAATTCATTGAAATGGTGCAGTTATCTACAAATAGACACTTCTAGGGTATTATTCATCTCAGCTCAGCTTCAATACACAATGTACTCAGTGAATCACACATGAGGAAAATCTCTTTCTTCCTATTTACTGTAAAGAGAGTTTAGTGTGACTACCTTGCAGGGAGAGTCTGGGTCCTAATTTAAGTGAGAGGAATCCCACTCACTCCGTCCTGCTTTGGAATGTGTGTGTGGTCCTTAAATGCCATTTATCACTTTAAAATGTTCGTGGAAGTATGATTAGGAAACAAAAGACCTGATGATATTGTGTGGCACTCAAAGTGTTCAGAATGCTTCAATTATCATAGAGATACACAAGGTGGGGGCAAAAAATGTTTTCAACATAGCAAGACAAAAAGTAATGGAACTGTAATTTCTGAAAGTCTCAATAGATGAGGAGTGTATTTTTAGATACTAGGATGTCTTACTGTTTAGAAAAATGCATCAGTATTCTCAGTATTTGCTTTCGGTGTGAGGGAAGGTGGGGGGATTGTTTTTCTCTTTGTGTATTTGTCACCAATATTGCATGATTTGGAGTGTTTTAAGATCTTCCACATTTAAATCTAGAATATTTTAGGAATACTACTGCTTCTGGTGTTTAGGATACTGTGTTAGCTTTACAAGTAAATTAAATTTAGAATCAATTTATGAAACCACTATAAGCATTTATGAAAATTTATGAAACCATTGTAAACATTACCAAATTAAACAGTAGTTTCAGAAAACTAGTGATGAAAGCCTTAACAGAAAGGTATTTTGTTTTTACAAGTCATTATGTCCAATCAGTAACTGATACTGTAAATTTCTTCAGTACCATTGCTAATTTCTAAGCACAAAATGTTCAATATGGAGTCAGCTCCAAGGTCCACCACCAGGAACTGGACAGCTTCTGAGATGTGAGTGTAAAAGGGTACATTTTTCATACATCCATTTCGTAGCAAGTAGGAATACTGTTGGACTATAGGCAATAGGCTATCTTTATCATCTCTTCAAGATGGAAATCTTAAGGGCACGAGAACAGGCTGTCCCTGAATGCCGTAAGGCCAGCCGTAGGGGAAGAAAACTAGTGTGGATGAACTGGGAACTATTGTTGAAACTCTGGAAGAAAAAGAGTCTATGTCCTCTGGAAGCAAGGACAGGTTACTTGCGGAGATTACAAGGAAGCTGCTAAGGTATGCAAAGTGGAAGTTAGGAAGGCAAAAGCCCAACTTGGTCTCAGATTGGCCACTGCAGTAAAAGAAATCCTTTTACAAATATATCAGTGGTAAGAGAAGAACCAAGGAAAATTTCCATCCTTTACTTGATGCAGCGGGGAATGTGACCACTGAGGATTAGGAGAAGGCTGAGGTCCTCAATGCCTTCTTTACGTCTGCCTTTAATAGGCAGATCAGTTATCCTTAGGATATTTTATGTCTTGATATGGAAGTCTGGAATGGAATGCAGAATACACCCCCAGTGATTCAGGTGGAGACAGTTAAAGAGTTCCTCTACCATCTGGACTGTTACAAGTCCATGGGACTGGACAGGAGCTGACAGTGTGCCCAGATGACCAAGAAGGCCAATGCAGTCCTGGCCTGCATTAGAAATAATGTGGCCAGCAGGAGCAGAGGTAACCATTCCCCAGTACTCAGCACTGATGAGGCCGCACCTTGAGTATTGTGTTCAGTTTTGGGCCCCTCACTACAAGAAAGACATTGAGGCCCTGAAACGTGCCCAGAGTAGGGCAACAAAACTGGTGAGGGGTCTGGAGCACGAGTCTTATCAGGAGCAGCTGAAGGAGCTGAGATTGTTCAGTCTGGAGAAGAGGAGGCTCAGGGGAGACCTCATTGCTCTCTACAACTTCCTGAAGGGAGGTTGTGATGAAGAGCAGCTTGGCCTCTTCTCCCAGGCAACAAACAGGACATGAGGAAATGACCACAAGTTGTACCAGAAGAGGTTTAGATGTGACATAAGAAAGAACTTTTTCTCTTAGAGAGTGGTCAGGAACTGGAAAGGCTGCTTAGGGAGGTGGTGGAGTTGCTGTCTCAGGCAGTGTTCAAGAGGCATCTGGATGAGAGGCTATAAGATCTGGTTTTGTGTTTTGTGGTAGCAGTGGTAGTGGAAGGAATGTTGGACTGGATGATCTCGTAGGTCCTTTCCAACCTTGTGATTCTATGATTTTAAGTGGGAGACTGGTAAGCAGAAAATACCTCTTTCATTAAGCAATAAAAGTTGAATTTGTTTCCTTGGTAAAAATTTAACAAAAGTTGAACATGGTACAAAGGAAATCAAAATCTTGTCTTGAAGTGCATACTACAACTTATCTAAATTAACTGAGGTGACCCAAGTATTCCTCATTTCTTAGAGGACATTATGCGTTTTCTAGCCCTGGAATACATTCTCCCTGGTTTGGTAGCTTTCCGAAGTTCGCATGCAGTTTGTAAGGATATGGAAAGTCAATCTGACTTCAACGCTGGCTGGTAGCTGTGGGAACATAGTGGAGAATTTGGAGAAAGGAGAGGAATGCTGTTTTCAAGGTGCAGGGGCTTATGGATGAGTGGGGACTGCAGCTTGGAGGACTGTGACCTCTCCATTAGCAAGAGAGATAATACAAATGCAGCATCACGTGAGAAAGGAGAAGTTTGGTTGCACAACCCTTGCTCGGCCCTTCACCATTATATTGGCAGAAATAGAAACAGAATCATATCTTGGGCAGTAAAGGAGATGTGGGCTTGGATAGCATTGATTATTTAGTGCTTTTGCAGAGAGCAGAGTTTACATGCAGTATCAATTAGAAAATATTTGGCAGTGAAAACAAGGCCAGAGGCCTTTCTGTTGTATGGCCAAGTCCTGATCACTTTCCTCACTTGAGTTGTTCTTATAAAGTCAGCTGGAGCTTTTTCTAAACTGTAGCTGAATTTGACAGCATTTTAAAAGGAACTTTTAAACTCTGTCATTAGTTACAAATTTGACTGCTTCTTTTATCATCATCTTCTCAGATCACCTATATCCAAATGCACTAAAAAAGCCCTTCAGATATCTTCCTCACATTCTTTTCTTTTAAATAACATCATTTACATTTGTTTCCCTTAATTCTGTTATAGGTTTCTTAGCAATTTGACTTCATAGTGGTTGCAGATGCTCTTTGAACTTTCCCACAATGTAAGAGGATTCAGAATTACCAAAGGCAGTTTCATATTCCATGTTACAAGATACATTCCAGTTCACTTTCTGTACACTGAACTATGCCAACAAAGGCAGTTCTCAGAAGAGAACTTTTCCTATTAAAGAGCAGCTATGACTTGTGTAGAAGAGACAAGCTGCACAGTGTTCTCTCTGTACAATGTTAGCAAGAGGGTGCAAGTGCTCTTTGGCCAGCATGTTCACTGCTATAGCATAGGAAATAACAAGCCTTGCTTGCTCACATTAGTTCAGCATTCCTTCTACCACTGCCTGTGAGTGAAGGCAGTTCTCCCACTGCTACCCATGCGCAGATGGAGGAGCATCCCTTATCTCTTGTAACATACGTCAAAAAATTTACCAAAGAAAGAAGACACCAAGAAGATACCAATGCTGTTTCTTCCCTTGACTCAAGGAGCTAGTAAAACTACTCAATTGGTGGAGTGTGCCAGTGATCATCATGAATAAAAGTACAAATGTAAACCTTCAGTTAGTTGGTAATCTGATACAGATTACTTTGACTAAAGTAACTAAAAATTGTTCAGTGATCCTGTATGCCACCTGATTTTTGAATATGAAAAGATTAATATCTGACTAGGAGTCTGGCTTTTGTTTTGTTTTGCTTCATTTTCACACAAAATGCAATCATGGTTAACTTCCATTGGCATCAGTCTCATAATCTGAGCGTAGTGAGTTGGGTGTTGGACTTGATGATCTCTTGAGGTGCCTTCCAACCCCTGCAATTCTGTGGTTCTGTGGTTCTGCGACTTTCTGAAGCTCTGTCTACCTGGATAAAGATCAAGAAGAGAAACTGTGGAGAGGGTCCTATACCCAGAGGCAGAAAATGGTATAGTTTGTGCTCTCTGGTGACTTGTCTGCTGCTACTGCATCTCATATACCAGCAGGAGGTGTTGTTTCTTCTATTTTAAATGCCCTCAGCCAGAAAGATTCAGATTGGCTTGAGATTCTGTTTTGTTCTCTAATGTCTTCACATTATGAGAACAAAGAAATAAGGAATCCCCACCATGTGGTTTTTTAGCTCCTTTTCTTCCAAAGCATCATAAATCTGATAAAAATACTCTATTTGATGTTGTTCATTTAGGCAGTGGTTCAGTTATTTCTTTCATATCGTGAAGCCTGAACATGTATTTCTTAAACACATTAATTTTACAGCCTTTGTAATTTAACTTCCGTGAAGTGGATTCATTGTTCTGGCAGTCTGCAAATCTTTGCAAAGTACTGATTGTTATGCATTGGCTTAAAAGAACCTTGAGACATTTTCTAGAGTCAATAAAAGTAGTTCCAAACTGACAACAAAGTAATTATTTGGACAAAACTTCTTCTTTTTTCTTTTTTTTTGTTTTGTTTTGTGTATGTATCTGCTATGCCTCCCAAAAATTCAGTCAGTCACTCATTCCTCCTAGTTTACTTCAAATGGCTTCTATTCAGTGAGAACAAGGAGAAGTTACTTAACAAAAACAACTTAAATCAGAATGGTTTTTGTTTATTTTACCTCCACTCCTGAGCCCAGTGTCTAGCAGAGCCAAGACTGGACTGCTTCACGCTGCTGAGTTTAGTGCATCCTGATTGCTCCAGTCTGTGTAATTAGCTGCAGCAATCATCAGTCCTAAAAGAGCCATTTAAATGGTATAAATCTGGAATAAATCTCTACCAACAAGTCTGGACTTAATGTTGTATGTGTGAGATCAGAATCAAGTTCAAGAAGACTTTAAGCATTTCCAATATTTACTTTGTTTCCTATCTCATTAGTGTTAATGCTGACTTAAAAAATAAAACTTATGCCAATATGTATTTTTAGTAGATGCTGGTCTACTCTCTGTATGAGAGTGTGTGTGTCATGTGTGTATGCAAATAAAAGGAAGAAGGTGACTGAAAAACAACTGTCTCAGATTTGCCCAGTAAAAAGTAGTGTTTCATTTGCTTTCTTCTTTTGGTTAAGTTTGATTTCATGCTTTTACCATTTTTTGCCGTGAATTTCTTTTTCTTCTGCTGTACATGTTGCTTTGGGTACTTCCTTTATTTTAAGGTTACAAACCTCACAAGAGGAAAAAAAAAAAAAAAGCAAGTATCTTCAGGATATTAGGTGTGAAAATGGTACTCTAAGCTTTGTTTTTCTTTTTGGTTGTAAATTATTTGATCTCAGAGCAATCTTTGTGGAAAAGACTAAACACTCTGTGCTTCTTAAGTCTACCTTTTCTCCATAATTGTTCATGACGTTTTCCTGCCTAATAGTGAGTGAGCCCAAGGGACACTGGGAATAACATTCCTGATTTTTAGTTTAGAGGAAGAACAAGGAAAGGAAATATCATCTTACAGGTGTTGAAAAAAATCTGAGCCTGAGGCTAGCTCTCTCACTTTGTCAAACATAAAGGGAATCCCCCATCAGAATAATCCTCAGATTCTCACGGTGTCATGTAAAGAATATTAGGACTAGAATGAATGTTAGGGGAAGAATCTCCTCAACACAAATCTTTGTTCTGTTTTCACTCCTGTTGTTTGATTACTTCTTACTGCCTAGTAAGAAGTAGGGGTTACATACCTACCTATCCATCAGCTGAGCAATGTTAAAGTGAAGAATGTGGGTATTTCAAGTCCAGAAGGGCATCACAAAGCGAAGCTCTATGGTATTCTACTTTACACATTTTATATCTGAAATGAATTCCAATCACTTCGCTGCTACTGCCTGATTTTCTACCTCTCTTTCTTGAATAAAACTAACCAAGTAGGTGCTTCTTATTGTGAGTCACTTTTGCAGTATTCTCTTTCAATACTCCAATTGCAAGTTTTATTTATGATATTCCTCAGAATGTATATGTAAACCATGGAAAGAATGTCTCCTTTTAAATCATTATTCTGTACTGCAGCTAATTAAATCAACTTTTGAACTGAATCATTTGAGCTGACCTGTGTCAAGTGATTCCCATTATGATGGACTTTGGCATGTTGTCATTGATTTATTTCCCTGTAGTCTTTCTGAACCTTCAGAGGGGTATTTCAAGAATAATCAGTGAACCTCTGCATATGAGACAGAGGAAGCATAGCAAAGTTAGAGCTTAGATATGGAACACCAGCTGATTTATCTAATAAATCAAGGAAACTAGCTAAGTTCCTTCAAGCATTTACCCTTCAGATGTCATATATCCTTCTCTTGTCTAATTTAATTTTTGTCCTTGTTTCTACTCCATGAAAATAAGAAATTTATAACTGAAAGATGAAATTTAAATATATAGCACACAACATGATCCTCTCTCTGGAAAACCAGATAAGGAGATAAGGGAATATCAAATGTTTGGGTCTTGGTATTCTTGGCGGATGGTGGGTTTCATGGGACCCATCCCTAATACACTGATTACATCTCACATTCTAATAGTCTTACACCTCTCCTGGCACATTTTTCTTTCAATACATAGAAGCTGCAGATGAGAAAGATAGTACTCTTGTCCGTAATGGCAGTAATTCATGACATTTAGTTACCCAGTAGGCAAAAGCATCTAGGAAACCTTACCCACAAAGACTCACAGACAATGAAACTGTGGGGCAAATACTCTCTGCCTTCAGGATATCTTCAAACTCTACATCATTTGTTTTTCTCTCACTGGAGTTTTCTTGTGCCCATAATAAGTCACAAAAGAAATGACTTTGGTCTCTGAAATTCCATCACAGCATCTTATGTTCTTAGCTTTTTGTGTAAGAAACCTCTGAGCACATTACTGAGCTTGAGAAACAACTAAAGCAAGATGGGTGCCAAAGAACAAGAGGTCTCTGGAAAGCATTGCGGGTTTAAAAATGACATGATCTTAATTATTCTGAAGTCAGTATGTTTTCATTTCTTTAATTGGAAGGAGATCCATGTTACTGAAACCAAACACACATTTTCAGCTCATTTGGCTATAATCTAGGAGAGATGGTGGTGTGTTATTGTTATGGCTAATTCTGCCTGTGTACTGGAATACTTGACAAAAATACATAGAAACAGTGTTGGCAAGTTTCGTACAAATGATCAGGGCACTTTCTTCCTTTAACATGCTTACTTGGATGACCAATTTGAACTACTACTTTCAACTGAGCTGCAGTAACCATGACCTTTTCTGAAAGTTATGGGAATTAAAGGAAATCACACAGCTATTTTGGTCTTCACTGCACTGGAGCTGTGTTTTAATGTAATTTAATACTATATTAATACCTTATAGAGAAAACAGAAAGACTTCACTCAAAAGTGACCATTCTGTCCCCAGAGCAGGACGCAACTGGATTAATATTATCTACCATTAAATAGTTCCAGGGAGAAATCTTTTCAACAACAGACTCTATTTCTAAGCAGATTTCTGTTTTATTTTTTATTTTTTTGTTTATTAGTTTGTTTTTTATAGATATAAGAGAAACATTAAGCTATACAGTGAATCTTCTGCTGAACATCAACACTATACAGGAAGTTTTCTTGTTATTACAAACTAAGATTGCAAAATAAATAAATAAATAAATAAATTAGCAATTTCAGAGCTAAAATTCATCACAGTCTTTTAAAAAATCAGCCAAGAATATCAAAATTAAATTAGTGGCATCAGTTCTCAATCTCAAGAAGGTTATGAAGAAAGCTTTTTATACTCCATAATGAATGAAAATGATATAAATATGCTTATTCACAGAATCACAGAATCAAAGAACGGTATAAATTGGAAGGGATGTTAAGGACTATCTAGTTCCAGCCCCTATGCTATGGGCAAGGACACCTTTCAGGTTGCCCAAAATGCCTCCCAACCTGAACACTTTCAAGATGGGGCATCCACAGCTTCTCTGGACAGCGTGATCCAGCATCTCACCACTTATGGGATTGGCAAAATTGTTTAAAAAATTGCCAGACTTTTTGTTTAACTGCAGTCTTCTGGCAGGACAAGGTTAAAGTCTAATTCTTATACATTAAGGACAGGAAGGACATTACTCTCTGAAATTTTACAGCTGTGTTTATTTAGATTTATTTATATGAACTTTATTTAGAACTGAATTTCTTTAGATCAATTTATGCGAGCTCACTTAACCTTTTTGCATTCAGTTAGGCATGTTACAGAAAGATTATGGTGATGGGATAGAATTCACCGAATATCTCCTTAATATTAAAAATACTCAGCTCTTAGCAGGTTAGCTCTTCACATCAAGACAGAAAAATGAATTTTACACCTGTTGTCAGAATATGCAACAACACAGTACACTGAGGTATTATTCTTCTTAACATGGTTATTTTCACTGTTCCATTTTAACATTGCAAACCACTGTTCTTGAACAGTTTGCACTTCTGAATACCTTGAGTGTTCCCTTACCTAAGCGAATCTTTTTCCTGTGACTGGCAATAGAAATGCATGCATTGAGGAAAGCAATGAACTCATCTAACCACCTCCTACGATTTTATGATTTCCCTAAGTTTCTTTCCAGCACTTCCATTTTCTCATACAGTACATCCATCACAACCCTTTCAGACTTCAGATATCTCCTGCCTCACACCCTGTCATGAACAGTTGCTCTCAGGGCAATTCCTGTTAAATATCCATCCAAATAAGTAACTGGGTGTAATAACATTCCACATGAAATGGTGGGGAAAATGAGAGATCTGGGACCTGATTTGGGTAGATCTTCTGCAGCTATTCAGGTGATTGAAAAGATTTATTTTCTTACTTTTCTGAGCATCTGCGAAAGACCAGAATGCAAGTTCTACGCTAGTAAGGGTGGCAGATAAACAACATAGTCTTTCAGCAGGAAAAGATGACATATTCATGACCTTTGTGTGTGGCATTGCAGTGTTTCTAGCAGTTCCTGGTGCCTGGAGAACTGTGTTAAGGAGCATTGCTCAACTGACAGTATGAAATAAAAGCATTAGTTTGGGTAGTAGAAACATATAAGATCAATCCGATAATTATTGACAGTTTTTAATAAAATATCATTCTTTGTATAGGAAATCTGTCTTTTTCATCAGGGCAATCTGCCAAATCCAAGGAAGAGAGTAATTTAAAATAATATGAAAGACAGGAATTTGAAACTTATGCAAAAAAGATTTTGTCAGAACAGAAGTCCAATTTTATGTTAAATCCTTCAGTGTATTATACCATGGTGTGTAAAGAAGAGCTATGATGAGTCACAGGAATGATTCATTCAGTCCCACTTCTGGCTAAGGGAAAAATGTGAATAGCATGCATTTTAGTGTCAGGAGTGGTTTGGGTAACAGGGCACTTGATTTAAATAATAGTGATATAGGAACAATGGGAAAAGGCAGCTGCAATGGCAATATATTATGTCATTTTTTGTTTGTATTTTGTAAGAAAGTAAGGCACATATGATCATGTTACCTGTGTCTCTCAGTCCTCCTTCCATCCTTCTTACTCAGCAAATTGTGGTAAATAAAACTTATTCATCCTGTCTTTTTATTGTAAATGTTTTCAATCTGGCTATGAAAAATGCTTCTATTTAATTAACAAGCAGACAAAATGAGAAGAACAATCATGGGAACACAGAAGCAGAAAATATGGAGTAAGATGTGCCCATTGTGACTGCATGCAAGTTCAGTAGGTTGCACATAAAAGTACATCTCCCAAGCAGAGAAATCCCTATAGCCCTGTGTCATCACATTGTGATTTTAACAGAACAGAGTAGAACTCCCTGATAATTTCCAGCTGAGCTTTTTGAAACAAAGTACCTTTTCCTCATAACTGTGCCTTGAGAAGAGGAATGTAGAATTTAGTTGAATTAAAGAGCTGGATTTGTGTAGTTTTCAGGGGGTGTTATAAACTGGACCAATCCATTTACAGGAGACACAGAAAGATCATTGCTCACTCTTACAAAATTCAGCTCACGATTCTTACTAAAAAATAATAGAAATGTCTCCCTGGAATATCTTAGAGGGGCCAGCAGATGCTGAGACCTCCAACAGGCTCCTCAACTGATGTTAAACCAAATAAAAAGGACGTGGGTAGCTACTAGCCATGAAATGAGATGTCTTTTGTAATGAAATATAATAATGTGGGATGCTGACCTTACAGAGCACCATGGTGGTGGCAGGATTCCACATAGATTAATGGGTTTATGTGAAAAAAAGAAGGCAAAGTCTCACAAACAATTGAGGGAAAGTATTGGTCAGCTTCAGAGGAGCAGACTCTTGCAAGGCCAGAAGTACCTGATACACATCACTTAAGCTATATAAAGTATTATTTTATCAGGAATGTAGCTAAACTGGGACTAGTGAGTAGTAGAAAATAGAAATAGCATTTGAGAGGAAACTGGGACAGAGGAAACAAAGACTGAGTGGCAAAAAGGGAGATCAAGAAACAAGAGATAACATGAACATCTTGTGATAGATTCTGTTCAGTATTACCTTCCAGGCAGTCTTGCAGTTGTTCACTGCAGTCTAGACAAGGACAATAAACCAGACTTGTTCTGATGATGACACCCAAGACAAACCTGCAATTGATGTTAGGTGGTCTCACAGGGCTACTCCTAGCTGAAGGAAATACCTGATCAAATGTTGGACTCCCTTAGATAGGAGGAAGTTTTATGGTACCTGAGACAACTTTAGTGCATTACTTGCACTTCTCTAGTATCTCTCTTTTGGGGTCTAAAGTATGAATTATTCACTACAGCTAGATTAAGTATTGATGATTTCATAGCTGCTGGGATGAAAGAGATTCCTTCTTATATTTAGTGCCGTCATACAACTTTCAAGCACTTTTTGTCATGGTCACCCTTACTACCATCATGGAAAATAAATGAATAAGTGAGGAAGACTAGAAGCTCACTGAACTGGTAGGCTCAGTTGTGATTACCATCATGAAATCCAGTTGGAGACTGTACCCCAGGGCTGAATACTGAGTCCAGTCCTGTTTAATGACTCCATTAATGACCTGGATGATGATGCAGTGTGCACCCTCAGCAAGTCTTCAGAGGATTCAGGACTGTGAGGAGTGACTGATACACCAGAGGTCTGTGCCACCATTCAGAGGGTTTTAGGAGAGATAGACAAATAAGTCAGCGAAGTTCAGCAAAGATAAATGCAAAATCCTGGACTTCGGGAGGAAGAACCACAGACATTCATACAGGATGGTCAACAAAGCAGCACTGAAAGAAAGCCTGGGTGTCCTGGTGGTCCTCATACAATGAGCATCAACAACCTTCTAGCTGCAACAGGAATACTGTGGCTAGCAGATTGAGGGTGGTGATCCTTTCACTCTGCTTAGCACTTGTGAATCCATTCCTGAAGGACTGAGTCTCATTCTACGCCTCAGTACAAGGTAGACATGGAGGAAAGGGAGACAAGGGAAAGCTGATGACCAAAGGAAATAGAACTGGGATTGTGTAAGGCTCTCAGGTGAATTTGGGAGAGTGGAAGACAAGATCCTGAATCTTGAGCAGGAAACAGGATTAGAAATCTTCCTGGTTCAAAATAGTTCTTAACACTTAAAGAAGCTCTGGTGGTCACCATAAAGCAATGAAGAACCAAAGTCACTTTGTTTTATATTGGGCACTCTGTAATGCTCTGTAGTTCTGGACCTTGATACCTTCATGCCTTAAAGCTTAAGGATGGCAGCATTAAATAAATTTGTTACAGAACAGACTTCACTATTTTAGGCAAATAATTTTTCTTGCAGTATTTAGAGGGATAATCATCTGGATTTTTAATGTTTTAGTGAAATCTACTGGACTGAGAGCTAAAATCATTTTTTTTAATTCTCCTCCTCTTTTTAGAGTAGAATAGAACCAGTTCTGTGGAACTCTGTGAGTTATAAAAAGTGTCCCTAGAGCTAGCTGGGAGTTCCCTATGAGAAATGAATCGCATTAGGATAGTCACATTTTGTAGAAAGAGGTGTGCATATGGAATGAAGAGCTACTGTGTCACTGCTGTGAGAAGTTTTAATAAGTTAGGAATCAGTTTAAGGTAGAATTTTGTATTGGCAGATTCAATATGATCTCATCAACTTCAGCTAAACTACAGAGAATTAAGAACTGGGAGGGATTTCAGGCTGGAGTTTGCCAGTCACAGATCAGTCATCTCTTATACTTGTGAATCTTCTTGTATAAGCTTCATTTCAAGCCTGTCTTTGCCCTTTGATCTACTCTAATTTCATGATTTTGGCACTAAATGTTTTTGACATTTTATAAATGTTGGAAAATTATAGCTATTTTTAAGATGAAAAATAAGTCTAAAATGAACTAGCAATCCCCACCAATTTCCTTTTGCAGCTTTCAAGATGCAGTTCGAAGAAACAGCTACATCTGATAACTCTTTGATGTCTATTACTCTAGGTGCTAATGACTCAAATTACCACTGTCATCTTAATCTGATAAAAATGCTCTGCAAAAGACAGTTAAAGTCTATCTTGACAACCATGTAAGTCAAAAGAGAACAGTGATACTCTGTAGGGGGGCTTGGCATGGACATCAGTCATTTACAGCTTTTTCACTGATTTCTCTGCTCCCTTCAATAACTCCTGCAAGTATATATTACAGATGTCACTGCAGACATTGGAGACTGAAACCAAAGGATTTAAAGGTCATGGGATTCATTTGCATTCAATTGGACTAAGTAGAAGCTCATCATAAATTTGTGCAGCAAGAGAGCAGTGCATGACTGGACATGCAACTGTCTCATTTGTTACAACAGAGAATTCAATGGCACTTCAAATATTTGAAAAATCTATGTAATTTTATACTAGTTTCACCTGGATTAGCCACTGCAACAGGTACATCTTCAAAATTTCAGACTAAGTTCCAGCCTTTTCTGTAACAGAATATTGCTTACCTGTTTGGCAAAGGAGGCACTATACCAAAATCATGCCATAATCATTCTCAACAAAGCACAGAATAGTACATTAAGCTTCAGTTCTTCAACTGTCACTAATGCTAAACTGTTCTCTTGTAGATCACAGAATCACAGAATTATCAAGGTTGGAAAAGACCTAAAAGATCATCCAGTCCAACCATCACCAATACTTCCCAGCTAAATCATATCCCTCAACACAACATCCAAATGTTTCTTGAACACCCCCATGGTCAGTGACTCCACCACCTCCCTGGGCAGTGCATTCCAGTGCCTGACTACCCTTTCCGAGAAGTAATACTTCCTAATGTCCAGCCTGAATCTCCCCTGGCGCAGCTTGAAACCATTCCCTCTAGTTCTATCACTGATTACACAAGAGAAGAGACCAACCCCTATGTCACTACAACCTCCCTTCAGGAAGTTATAGAGAGCAATGAGGTCTCCCCTAAGCCTCCTCTTCTCCAGACTGAGCAATCCCAGCTCCCTCAACTGCTCCTCATAAGGCCTGTGCTCCAGAGCTGAAGCCTGTGCTTCATAGCCCTCCTCTGAGCATGTTCCAGAGCCTCAGTGTCTTTCCTGTAGTGAGGGGCCCAAAACTGAACACAGTACTCGAGGTGCGGCCTCACCAGTGCTGAGTACAGGGGGACAATTACCTCCCTGTTCCTGCTAGTAACACCGTTTTTGATGCAAGCCAGGATGCCGTTGGCCTTCTTGGCCACCCGGGCACACTGTTGGCTCATGTTCAGCTGAGCATCGATCAATTAATGTTACTCACCAACCCTTATGGGACTTCCACTAAATTATGGAGAGAAAGAAACTTCTGCTCCAAGATGTAATTAAGAACATACCACATGTGCATGCAAAATCTATTGAATACTTCTTTGCCTCAGGTATTCTTCATGGTACAAGTGGTGGAATGAAATACAGAATCAAGAGTTTAATTTTGATCCCAGAGAAATACAGCCAGGGTTTACCTTACCTTAGTGATATTGGATGGCTCACAATTGCATCCAAACAGATCAGTCTATGCAGCTTACTTTCAAATAAATTAAAAGGCAACAGAATTCCTATTTCAATTTATTAGAAAAATGAAAGCAAAGTAAACTGTGCAGGAAGAACTAAAGGCATGAATGAAGCCTCTCTAAAATCTGCTGAACTGTTTTGTAACTGCTATTACAGAGAGATATAAGTCATAATGAGAGATACATAATGAGAGATGATACAACTTCCTGTGTTTCTCAGTATATTGGCTTTGTTGTCAGATCCACAGTAGGTAGATCCACCGTGAAAGTAATGCCTCCTATTTATTTACACAGATATTTATTTACAACAGATGCTAAGAGCACAATAATACTATTTGATAGAACAAATTCTCAGCTGCAAAACACTACTTTTCAACACAGTCACCATCAGTTGTACATTTTTGCCTGCCGTGAACAAAAGTCTGTATGTTGAGCTTGTAAAAATCTGCATGGCTGACCAGAATGGAGCTCATCTTTCACGTTACTGTCACCACTGCTGAAATGCACCACCCACTGTTTCACTGTACTCACATCCACTGTTTGGACTCCATAAATGTTCACAAGCATTGATGAGTATCAGTGGCTTCCACTTCTTCCACATGGAGAAATTCATTGTCACACCTTTGTTTTACATGCACTTCCATGTCAGACCCCATTCTGTCAGGCCACCCCTCTGTTGCCATCTGTCGCATGGCAACAAAATGTAATGGGATATTGGTGAGAACGTTCATCCTCTACTGTCATACCACCAACATCCACCTCTGATGTCATGGGCTAACACAGTAAAAATAGGCAGCATTACTTTCAGATCAGCCTTTGTCACAGCAAAGTTTAGGGTAAAGCAGAAAATTTGCCTGATGTATGCTGGATACCACAAACATAAAGTCACATATATCTTCATGAAAGAGGAAGACAGAAGAGAAGTCTACATAAGAACTACGATAAAGGGATCTTAGATCACTGCCCTACACCTTTGTAGATTTTGTAGATCGCTGCCCTACACCTTTGTAGATTTCTATTATGCCTGTTGAGAACATAACTGAAAAAAAAATTGATTCTCTTCTACTTCTTTTAATACTATTGTTAATTATTAATGTTGATACTGCATATAAATAGTTCTGAAAACACCTGGTGAAAGTATTTATTTTCTAAACCACTCATTACCCCTTCTTGATTATTTCATGTTTTTACAGCCCCACATTTTGCACATAAAAGAAAAAACTCTGAAGTGATAGTGGCTTCCATCACCAATTCAAAGTCTGTTTTTATCTCAGGTACATAAAAAATGTAGATAATCTCAAAATCAGATAATTACTATGAAGATACTTCCTATGAAGATGAAGAGGTAGCTGGTGTTGCATGTCTCCCAAGCACAGATTAGAAATAATGTAAATCACAAATTTTAGTAGTTTCCTGACTTTCCAATAATATTTAAACATTCATAAGTTTATGAGGAAACATCTATCAGCAGTTCTATGAATAGCTGGTAAAATGAGCCCACTGTAACAGACAACAAAATAGACTCCTATTACAGACATAAGGCTACCAAATGGTTGAGTAAAGTGACACTTGGACATCTGTGTCGTTTGTAGAGTTAGAGTGCAGGGTCAAAGATGGATCTGATAATGACACTTCAGAACTGAAATTAAAATATTAAAAAAGGCATTTGTTATTAATTTTAATGTGTACATAAGGAACTGATCCCAATAAACTGTTACCGTATTGTTTGTCATCTACCACAATGTCAAGAGTGTGCCTGTGACACAGACCAAAAAGTCAGAGAAGATGCTTAACTGAGAAAGCTCAGGGACAAAACTGTATTTTTAAAGTTCATAATCTTCTCACAAGGCAGCAAAATGAATGGAATCCTCAAACAATGAAATATCTGCTTGTTCAGACTGATTAGTTAAATTTGAAGGCACTTCAAAATTACTTTTTTTTTTTTTTGACCGATTTTCCAGCATTTAGCCAAATAACAGGATATCTTTTGAAAAAAAAATGCTGATGTTGAGGATTTAACTAACTTTTCAAACAGAAGATGAAGACGGTGTTTGTGATGTATTAGCAGAAACCAACATAGCAAAGAACGCATTATGAAGTCATCATATAAAACATACTACATTAATTTGCCATCACCAGAAAATGACCTACATAGCTGACACCAGTGCTCCAGTTATCAAGATTTACAAGTTGTAATAGAGTTCACAGATATTATGTGCCAGATAAAAGGCCTGGCAAAATGGGATTTTTTTTTTGTTATCCTTGGCTGGAATATTGCTCTGTCTATAAGGCACAGAACTGGGACTGAGGCAATGGATTAATTTTCATCCTCTCTTATGTTCACCGTAATAGTTAAAGGGAGACTTTATACTCTCCTTGGGCTTGTTTTCTCATTTATGACATGAGAAAAATTATTCTAATACAAGCAGGACTGACAGGAGGTTAAACCAATATTGGTGAAGAAGATTGAGTTGCAAAAGGTAAATGTAGTGTATTACTATCGTTCCACAAGCAGAATATCATTAGAGCTATGAATTATTTTTGCATGCTCCTCTCTTTTGCATCCTGCCAAGCCATACTTACTGACATTGTTAGATTTCCAGTGTTAAAGAATACTCCTTCACTCCTCCATGAGGTGAGCTCAAGGATTAAAGACTGGAAATAGTTTTATGATCTTATAAGAACATTTATGGAAAATCCTTCTCCTAGAGCTCCACGGACTTGTAAAAAATATAACCTTGCTAGCCTGGATAGCCTACTGATATAAAATAAATTTAATTCTGCTTTTAATAATTTATTTTTGATGTAGTCATTTAGATATACACACATTCCTCCCCAGTTGGGAAGTTTCTAAACCTAGGAGATATGTCAAAGAAGAATCAATCTATACTTACTCTGTTTCCTTTCAGAGCTTTTTTTTGTTGTTGTTGTTGAGTATTTCCTTTGTCGATCTATGTTAAAAAACTGAGCTAGCTGAAGCTAAAAGATCTCCCAGAGTTGAGAGGGGAAAAAAAAAAAATATGTCAGCCAAACAAATTTGGAAAACAACAGATTTAGAAAACAAGAGCAAATCCTGTGTATAAAATGAATAGTCACTGGAGGGATTTAGGTAGTTGGTGTTTGCTCCCAATATGTAGGAAGAGGAAACTCAACTGCATAACTCATGGTGCTACCTAGTACCACAGTCTGGGTATTACAAACCAAGTAGCTTTTTGTTTGGACTCAATGCAGCAATTCTTATGTACTTGTTACGCTCTAAGATACCATCAACTGTTTAGTCTTCTCTCTCACTTCAAGAAGAAGCTGCATGAAGTTGACATATGGTTAGCTCATAGAAATGAATCTCTGGTCACAAATGAGAATAAAGGCAAAGCAGAATGAATAATACTTTACCAGAAATTGCAGACACTGTATTGATCATTTAATACTTTGATTAGGAAGTTTGAGTCCCATTCTCCCACAGCTGTGTTCAACTCTCCTCAACCTTTTTTCCTATGATTTGGAGAGAGTTTATGCAGATGCCATCTGTCCCTTGGGAAGATCTGTCCTGGAAAACCATCCTTTGCAAGGCACAACTGCAGTATCTGTCTTACATCCAAGACAGTTCATTACTGCTGCAGGTGAATTTCAACCATTAAGAGTCTATTAGACATTTGACCACCAGGTGGCATAAAAACTATGTAAAATATCACAAAGAGGTTCCAGATATTGTAATGCAATCACCACTTTCAAGATTATGGGTATTCAAATACTCGGCGGTCCTAGCTACAAACTGAATGTTAGACGTATATTTAAAAACAGTAGTGAATACCTTTTGAAAGACCTTAGTTTGGGATGTTATCCCATGTGGAGGGGGTGAGTGTGGAGGGGGGAGGGAACCAGTGTAAGGCAAATAATACATTAGGTTGCTAATCACACTATATCATATTATTAATAATATTTTTAATATTGTGAACGACTTAACATATGGAAAGGTCTAGATTATATTATGTTCATTTGCATACAAACACAAACAATGTCTTCAAAAAGAAATCTAAGCCAGAATCAACTATTTTCCATTTTCCATTTCCGTTTTCATTGTTGAAAACATATTTTGTGAAACTGTTGGTAATCTTTTGGTTCTTCTCAGATTTTTCCAATATCACTTCAGACAATTTTTCATTATTATGGAATTATTTCCCTTATTCTTACTATAGTAAAACACAGAGGAAACTTCTTCAAAGACCAAGAGCAAATCTAGCATTGACAAGTAGTACTGATAAGAAAACAGAGGTACTGAGAATTGCCTACAATGAGATTCTTAACATAATTCCTTATTTTTGTTTGTTTGTTTGCTTGTTTTATTTTTGTTGTTGTTTCTTTTGTTGTTATTTTTAAATCTTGCTTTCATAGGCTGGATCTAAGTACTGCATATGAAGTGCCACCTTAGCACTACTCTATATTATTCTTTTTATACTTTTTTGGAACCTTTGATTATCTTTTCTGCTGCTTTCTTTTTACTTCTTGATTTGTTCCACTGTGTTGATGGAGGTTCCCTAAACTCTTACTTAATCATTTTGACTATAGTTTTAAATTATGCCAGAGAGGACAGAGCTTTCCATTTTAACCTTCTTTTCTTCTTTTGGTTACATCCCTTCCTTCTTCTTCTCTACTCACATTTTTTGAGCTTCCATTCTTTTCATGACGTTGTCCTGACATTCTGACTATTCCTCTAATTCTTTTTAGACTCCTCTTTTTTCTTTTTTTTTTTTTTCCCCATAACTCTCTTTAACATTGTTTTCCACAAGTTTCTGTTCTGAATTTCTTCATCTTTTATTTCCCAGTATTCATTTTTTAATTTATTTTGTCTTTTGCTGTCATTTTTGATGCAAGTAGTTTCATCTAACTTCTTAGCCGTGTATTTCTATATATCCAACCACTGAACTTCTCACCTTCCCCCAAGCCCCCTCCTCAAACTCCCTTCTCTGTCATTACTAAGAACTTGTGACAGATTAGTTTAATCCATCCATGATTCATGTCTGATACTGAGTTGGATTAATGTAGAAAATGTATTATGAAAATTGCTTGCAGCTTTGAAAGTAGATTGAACTGGTTGGAGGTTGACACCTCCAATTTAGACCAATAGCCGAGAAAAATATGATGTGTGGTTAATGGTTTACAACAGATAGCTCTTCCTAAGTTTAAATTAATCCAAATGAATATATAACTAAGTTCTGAGTAATATATATTGTCTATATTCATTTTAAGGAAGATCTGCTGGCAATTTTTACTGTGTGCAAGAAACCTGGAAGTTAAAATAATTGTTCTAAACAAGGAAGAAAAGGAGGTCTCAGTGTGTAGTGTATGTGGGACTTAGAAATATTTATTAGGCACCTCAGGAGGAAAATATTATCTAACCTGTGACAGAGAACAGAAATGGTTTTTGTCCTTAAAGAAGAGGTAGTGAAAGAAGGGAATCAGAATTATCCTGAACTCTTGATTATGGAAACTAGGATTGTAGGTACTAGTGTGGCTGTAAGCCTGCAGTGTACTCAGAGGAAGCCTTGAGCTTCCATTGACAAGAACAGCACTTCAAAGTACTGAGTGAGACTGCTCTGCTGTCCTCTCTGTCTCTTTTGAAAACAGGCTATCATAGTATCTTAGAATGCTTTGGGATGGAAGAGACATGAAAAATCAGCTAGTTCCAGTCCCCCTGTCATGGTCAGGGTTGTCACGCACTAGATCAGGCTGTCCAGGGCTCTGTTTAACCTGGCTTTAATGCCTCCAGGGAAGGGGCATCCACAGCTTCTTTGGGCAGCCTGTGCCTGGGTCTCGCTGCTCTGATATGGAAGTATTTCTTACTCATATCTAATCTAAATCTACACATTTTTATTTTAAAAATGTTAGTCTTTTTCCCATCACTACAGTCCTTGATAAAGAGGCTTTATCTATCTAGTACCTCAGGTACTGGAAGGTCGCAATGAGGTCTCCTCTGAGCCCATCTCCTTCAACCTTTCTTCCTATGAGAGGTGCTCCAGCCTTCTGACCATCTTCATGGCCCTCATCTGAATCTGCTCCAACAGGTTCTCATCTTTACTATACTGGGGCCCTAGGCCTGGTCACAGTACTCCATCCAGATGGGGCCTCATGAGGACAGAGTAGACGGGAACAATCACCTCCCTCCTGCTAGCTACAGTGACCTTTGGTTTGTTCAACTGTTCTGCCAGAAATGTAAGAAATGAATTATTCCTAGAATCAATTGAATGAATGGATGGATTTTATATTTGGATTCAGAGAATCCTGAAAGTTCCAACTGATGTTTTACATTGGATGTCATAGGTTAATAGAATGGAATAGGACAAAACCCATATGCAAAAAGACCATCAGCTTCTCACTGGATTCTTCCAAAGATCAATTTCATGCATTTAATCAAATAACACAAATAAATTACAATCTTGTATGATTGCCTGTCAGGAATAAGTGATAAACATTGTTTTTTTTCTCTTTAAATTTCCTTTGTTACGTTAATTTGTATCCCATGCTATTTCAAATGCTTGTTGTAATTCACTGAAATAATTTTAAAAGCATTCAAATAGGAGATATATTGTACTATATTTTTTGCACATTAAGTGTCTTCTTCTTCTGTGGGTTGTCTGATGCCAGTATGTTACAAGTCACTTTGCACCATCAGGCAGATTCTGTGGGCAATGTCAGAGCCAATGCTGTTAGCATGGTAAAGCACTGTGTACTCCTAGGACACAGCACATATAACAATGTTGATTCATCAAGTGCCTGGAAACACACTCAGAAATGATTCTTCTTTTTATTTGTTTGTTGATTTCCTGCTGCTAGATCTTTGGGATCAATAAAAGCAAATGCTTAGTCAGAGCTAAGCACACAAAAAAATGGCAAATGTTTGTTTCACATTCCAGTTGATGGAAAACTCCAGTAAGGAACTCGGGCACCCTAAGGGCCTGAGATCAGTTGGAAAAGAGCTTGTGAGCCCTCAATAAAGTATGCAATTTACATATTTACATTACTCAGTAATACATTTTACTCAAGTCTTTTTATGTCATAGCATGAATTAGGATAAACGATATTTTAAGTCAGAAAATCTATCCTTCAGATTTAGTGGATATATGTTTCCAGCATTAAAAATATAAAATAAAAAAAAATGGGAACAGCTAGTGGTATGATGCTGCAGGTGGTATGTCATGTCATATTCCATTGATGTTCAGTCTCAGCTATACCATTCAAAATGAGCTCACGATGGAAGACTGAAATGTGTTAGTATATCAATCAGATGCCCATTTCTTTGTTCTGAAAAAGCTTGGATTGATAGTACAAGGTGTGGAATTCTGTCAGAATAATCTTCTACCCAAACTCATCATCTCAAAGGTTGTCTAATCATCTTAAAAGCAGTTTGGAACTAGTGCAGCTGTGCAAACTGGTGCATCACCTTGGATATCTCCAGAGACAGGGCATTCACCACCTCTCTAGGCAACCTGTTCCAGTGCCTCACTACCCTTACAGAGTATCAACCATCCGCATAAAACAGCGATAATGTCATTGAAAATTGTACTGGTCAGTTTTTATCTCTTCTTGGAGAAATGCCCTCTTCAGTTTTCTGTGTAGTTTTGTGTTTTTTTTTATCTGCCAATTTATATTGCCTGTATAGTACATCTGGTGAAAGCAAGGCCAGAATTCATTATATATATATCTATCTATATATATATATATCTTGGATCTTAGCAATGAATAGAAGAATTTTGAAAAGTATTGCTTTCTAGTAGTGATTCTTATTTAAGTACAAGCTGATGTTCAGAACAAAATAATTTTTTGTCATGTTTGAAATTTTACGTTGCTTTCTTAACAAGCCTACTCAACTGAGTGCTGAACCAGTGGACACAGTGCAATTTAGATGCACTACAGCTTTGTTTAACAAGGGAATATCTGCTAGCTGAGCACCTATAACTAACTTCTTCTAGCTTCTGTTTCCAAGCTTTTCTGTGTGCAGCTCACACCTCCTCACAACTCCTCACAGTTGTATGCCCAGGGCTCATATCGCAGGCAAAGGGACACAAGCCAGGTGGTGTCTCAGTGGGCTTGATCTTGAGCAGATGCTAGAACCCATAAAACCATTCTGGAGGAATGGTGTCCTTGAGAGTGTAGTGAGGACAGAGTTTGTCTCTGACATGAGATGGATGTTTCATAACCATGATCCCTTTGCAGAAAAACAAGATCTTCAAAAGCAGAAACAGCTTTGAGAACAGTACTTGTTGTTAATGATGAATGAAAAAAGAGTTTGAAGGACAGATACTTGGAGATGGAGTTCCATTTACCACCCTTCTGTTCACTTGAATAGCCAAGATGAATTTCCCATTTTGGGAAGCAAGATATCCCTGCTTACCATGTATTTTTCATTCTAGAAGTAAGTAAGATAAATAAGACCTGCATTTTGTCACTTGTCTTTGTTTCAGTTACCAATCACCAGTTTTTTCTTAAATATACTTTTTGCATTTACTCAGAATCATTCAGAATAGATGCTACTCTTTAATGGCACAAGATAGGTCTTCTTTACATGGTTTCTGAAGACATATGCTTTTATAGCTTGAGCAGATTTGTTTTCAGTGACCTTTAGAAATGATTTATTCTAATTATTTTATGTACCAAGATTTGGAACATCCAAAATGTATCAGTTACTATGCTTCACATAATTGTGGTAGTATCTACAGTGTGATTAGAAATATTAACAATTAATTATATAGAAAAAAAAATCTATTTTTCTACCATTGTTTGTTTTTGATAACTGCAAACAATCTTTCAATAAATTATGTAGCATATTCTAAGCACTTCTGTAGGGATTTGATAATTACAGGAACTCAAATAGTCATTGAAATATTTATCCCAATAAAATATGGACATTTTGGAGATATTGCAAACATTATCAAAGTTAAATATTACTGTAAGGCCAAAGGAATCCATTAACATCTGTTCATCCAACTTAAATTTAAAACGTGCCACAGTACTCTTCACGACATGTGCAGGAAAATCATAATTTTTGTTTGACTTACAGTCCTTTCATCCAGATTTCATGTACAAGTCTTATTTACTAATTAATATGACACATCCTTACTTAAAGACAAAGCAGTGAAAACATTCATCCCACTAATGAAAAGTAATTCTACTGTAGTATTTGATCTTGGACATCCTACATAACATCTGGTGAGTAAAAGCTACCATTTTATCAGTGTCCATTATAAATAATTATTATTTCTTTTTCTTTTAAATGCCCACCTCCAGCATTTACTTTCCTTAAGAAGATGATATTTTAATCAAATAAACCTATTCCAGGTTTGTCATCATGATTGTCATCTTACGCCATCATCAGACTAAGCTTCCTTTTCATCTCAACCTCATGAAACAGAAGCTCAGAGCCCTAAACCCTGCCCTAAACAGCTCCATTAGCTGTACTACTTCTTGCCTTTTGCGTGATGCCAGGAAGTTTGTTTCCATTCCTTACAGGCAACCTTGCTTGCTGCTTAAAGTGAAGTAGGCCTCTTGTACTGCTGGTTTGAATCACCTGTTAGACACCCAGTGTGATGCAGGAAAGTGGGTGGCTGCAGGCTCAGAAACTTACGCACTTTGTGAAGCTCATGTATGAAAGGAAAACTTGAACATGGGGAAGATGGCATCCGTCATATCTGGAAGGTAATGTCTGCAATAGATAACCAAGATGAGAAAATAGACAGAGTGATGAAATGACATCTATCATAGGATGAATTACCTTATAGAGATGTTGTGGGTTTTTTTTGTTTGTTTGTTTTGGTTTTTTTTTTTTTTTGTTTTGTTTTGTTTTTGGTTTTTTCTTTTGAGTGTCAGTAATTAACTTGAAGTACACAAATAATTACAGAATTTGAGTTGGAAGGAACCTTTAAAGGCCATCCAGTCCACCCCTCTGCAATGAACAGGAACACTGACAGCCAGATCAGGTGCTTACAGCCCCATCCAGCCTGACCTTGGGTGCCTCCAGGGATGGGGCATTCACCACCTCTCTGTGTAGCCTGCTCCAGTGCTTCCCCACCTTTACTATAAAAAAACTGCTTCCTTACACCCAATCTAAATCCTCCATTTTTATCTTAAACCATTTCCCCTTGTCCTATGAACTATCAACATCTTACTGTAAGATGTGAAAATTACAGAAGATGAATCCCATCTAACTGTGTAAACCTTCTGAACCAAAAGTGTTAGAATACATATAAGAAAATATCTCCTACTTTCTGTCTGGCAAGAGATGATAGATAGTTTCTCATTCTTTTTTCTTTAAGCTACAAAAGATTGTTTCTTTAGTTTTCTGTAGCTCCCTCAGAAAATACATTCTCCAGGCAGACCCAAGAAATTTTTAATTATCTAAAGAATATCTCAAGTTTTGTAATTTTCACTCAGTGTAATCAGCATTTGACATGCATCCATTGCCTTCGGATTTTAAATGCATTTTGAAAATAAGAAGCAAAAAATCAGTATATGAAATAATGTTACTGCATAATATATGACGAAACTCCATGAAATGGCATTATCTTCTGGAATACAAATACTTCACAGAATATCTGAGAAGCATCTATGCTTTATGAAGTGCCTGATTATCTGACTAGAAAATACATCTTTCATCTTAAAATATCTTGCAACATCATCTGAAACAAAAACGTCTATGGTTCTTCTGAAGCTTCTCAGCTGTATTTTGTAATTGTAGCTGAAACTCTCCAAACAACGTATATGGATTGCTATTAACAAGTTTATCAGAATATAATTGATCTACAAGGCTGAAGTTAAATGCCATTGAAGGGAAGTTTTAAGTATTACAATGCAAAAGAGCTTGCACAACTTTTTGAGAAGCCTGGTTATCACATGAATTAAAAAAGAAAAAAAAAAACAATAAAGAAACCTTTGGCTGATACAGTAAGAACTGTAAAGCTCCCACGCCTGCCCTCAGTAATTGATGAAGTGGGTCAGTGACATTTTGCAGGGTTGTGGTTGAATCAGACCCTTGAGGATAAATAGAACATAAAGCATTTCCGCCAGCTCTTCAGTAAGTCAATATTGGCAATTCCAGTTTAACGCTTATGAATGAAAGTATTGCAGGATAAGTGAAATAAAAGAACAGCCACAGCTATTGTCTTTGGTTGGTGTTCCTTCCTGCAAGCGTTATTTAACACGATGAAACACAGAAAGTTCATCTGTCAAGGAAATACATGTGACTGGGCTGGTTCTGAGCAGAGGGGACTGTTCAGGAAGAACTTAGAATTTGTTGTATAACTAACAATGCAGATTTTTAGCAGGAATGCCTGTTAGCCTGTTCAGGAAATACTACTGATTTCTTGATGTGGTGATACATCGAATGGTTGTGAGGTTTCAGATGCTTTATAGTGTTTACAAATTCTATTAATAATTTACAATAGAAGGACATATTTTATTAATGCCATCTGAAATCAATGCACAAAATTAAAATGAAGCATTCTCAATTGTTTAACTAAGCTATCGAGCATGGTTGGAGAAAACAGGTATTTAACTTTTAGAATACATAGCTCATTTATTTTTAAACATTTCATTTAGGCATAAATGAAATTTGTTCATACTGTCATTATGAATATTTAATTTCTTCAGTGTCACATATAACTTTTATATAAACACACACATAATTAGCTTTTAGCTTCAGCTGAATGCATCTGGAGCTTACTAACAAATCTGCATGGGTGTGTAAAGTAAACTGATATGAGCAATTCCTTTAGACTTGATTTCACAGACAACATTTTCCAACATTTAGGTCTTCCTGGGCTTTGGCTCTGCTTGAGAACTAGACAAAGACAAGACAGGCTACAAGCTCATTTTCTGGTCCTGTGGGTATCTAAACACATAGATTTCATATTAGTGCACTACTCAATACCATTTTGGCTCATAATAGGGATAGTTTTCCCAGACAGTGGGTGGACTTAGCCCAAGTATAGACTGGGACTGCTCTGTGGGACTGTACACACAGTGCAGCCCAGGTATGGGGAAGAAAACTTTTTAATTGCATAGATGCAAGTCACACAACTTGTCTTCAGGATCAGAGTTTGACCCATTTTATCTAGTAGTGCAGAGATAGACATAAGGCCAATTTCTGTAAAAATAATTCAGCAGAACTACTGAATTTTGCACAGTCAGGTTTGAGCAATCTGTTGCCACTGAAAATGTAGGATTAAAATCTCAGGAAATGGAGTTCTCATAAATGCCTGAACATTCATTTTCTTTTCCAGCAGCAAAAAACTGTTTGTGCTTGTTGTGAAACATCTGAGGGCAGTGTGGGCCACCTTCAGGAAATACAATGGCTTAAACGTAGCAATGGGTTTAGCAGGACAGGGAGGGAATAACAGTCCCTTCTATAGAGAGGGCATATGCTCAGCATCACGTGCAGATCTGCTATCACCACTGGGGCTGCATCCAGCCTGGAGAGCCTGCGTCTTTCCTGTACATATGGTCAGAGCTTGTTCCCAGGAGTTCATAATCATGAGATGCATACCTTCTAAAAGGGATGCACAATTTTATGAGAAGCAGTTTTAATCAGTCTGAAGAAAACTTAAAACTAGACAATGAAACTATAGCTGTAAGAGTGCTTGTGAAAAATGTCTTGTTTCTGAGTCTATTTACATATGTAATATATTGGAAAGAATCATATTAGTCTTTAAATTCCCTGAATAGACCCAACTTCTTAAGTCTTCTACCTCAGCAACCCATATGTACAACACTTAATATGACAGACAGAGTAATTCAAGCTAGTTGGGGCTTTAGGGAAATTATTCTGTGATTTTCATATTGGAAAATGATAATTCCTTGAATTCGTACTGCTTTAAAAGTACAAGTCCATCTCAGCAAAGCTTTCATCCTGGATAATATTCAAATTCAGCTTGTAAGAAGGAAGAAGATAAAGAAAACCTCTCTAGAGAAAACCCAGTACCCTTGAGTGTGGCGGTCATATTTGAAGTAAAGGAGGATGCATTACCATGTTGGCCTGCAGCTCCCTCTCCTTTTTCCCTTTGGAGGAATTTAACTTTCACTCCAGCATTCAGTGGAAAATAATATCAGAACCTTTGGGTTTTAAGTGTACTGCTCTGTATGAAAAAAATCCCTGTTTTTTAGCCAAGATGAATCATTTTAATCCTTCTTTAGGAATGAGAGACTTGTGTGCTGCTACTGCTCCAGGTGCATCATCTATCTTGGATTGTCACACGCTGCTAGGGTAGGAAAGAATGGCTAAAAGCAACTGTTTGCTTCAGTAGTTCAGTTACCTAAAAGAGATAAGAATCTGCAAAGAAACTTCTCAGAATGTCACCATTTCCCACTGAATTTCAATAAATCCTCCACTGTACCCCTTTCTGAGCATCTCTGAAACATCCCTGTTGAAAAAAAAAGTGTTGACAGTGATGATCTCAATTCCTATGAAAGCTCTAATAGTAAAGCTTATGCCAAAACCCTCACTAAAACCCTCACAAAACCCAATAGTGTTTATCCAGTAATTTGGATGGCGTCAAAACTGTGATTGCTGCTGGCTAGCATTAAATCCTATATTGTAATCTAAACTGTTTCAGCAACAAAAATAAGAGGTTTTCATACCAAATAACCATATCATACTGAATTCCAGTTAAGCATGGGAGTATGGTCTTATGATCTGACTATCAGTATTGGCAGTTTAGTAAGAATATTGAGGTCAAATATTATTACCAGTAACCTTGAAGTGACTGCTGATCTTGAACACAATACACTGTATTTTAAAAGTAACTTATAAACTTCTTGAACTATTTACAGTATGAATCTTAATCATGAAATGTATGTACTCATATTTTAAAATGACAAATATAAACAGTCTGAAAACTAATTATTCACTTCAGGTGATATCTGTAAACAATAGTAATCTTAGCTGCATCAGATGCGAGGTGGCCAGCTGAGTGAGGGAGGTGATTGTCCTCTTCTGCTCTGCCCTCATATGCCCTATCTGGATTACTGCTTTGGATTTGGATTTGGAGCTGTTGGAGGGGGTCCAGAGGAGGGCCACAAAGATGATCAGAGGACTGGTGTACCTCTCCTATGAAGTCAGGCTGAAGGAGCTAGGCTTGCTTTGAGAAGCCTCAAGGACGACCTCATTGTGGCCTCTTAGTACTCAAAGGGAGCTTGTAGACAGGAGGGAGACCAAGTTTTTACATGGATAGACAGTGATAGGATGAGGGAAAATGATTCTAAAGTAAAAGAGAGGAGATTTAGGTTGGATATTAGGAGGAAATCATTTCCTCAGAGGGTGGAGAGGCACTGGAAGTTGTGGATGCCCCATCCCTGAAAGTACTCAAGACTAGGTTGGATGGGAACCTGGGCAGCCTAACCTGGTAGGTGACAATCCTGCACATGTCATGAGGCTTGGAAGTGGGTGGTCTTTAGGGTCTCTTCCAATTCTGAGATTCTATGATGCATCAAGATTATGACATCGGCCCATGATGAGAGAGACAGATGATGATAGAGGTTGAACCAGTATTCCATTTTATTGCACTTTATTGCAATGCAAAAGATGGCAGCAGAGTGGCAGTCTGACAGAATGCCATGTGACATAGAAGTGCATATGAAGCAAAGGTGTGGTGTTGAATTCCTCCATGTGGAAAAATCAGCATCCCTTGACATCCATCAATGCTTGCTGCATGTTGTGGAGATCAAATAGTGAATGTGAGTGCAGTGAGGTAGTGGGTGGTGCGTTTCAGCAGTGGTGATGGTGGGTTACCTCTACTGGTGCATATTTTTACAGCTATGGTATGCAGGCTCTTGTTCATCACTGGCAAAAATGCATAGCTTGTTATGGTGACAATGCTGAAAAATAATGTCTTGTAGATGAGAAATTTTCTCTGTTATATAGTGTTAACTCGGTTTTAGTTTCTGTGGAAATAAATAGGAGGCATTACTTTCAGAGAAAACTACATATTTCTGCTACTGTGTGTTTGAATCTGAAACCCAACAGGACAATGCATCCCTCCTCAGTATCTATGTTGGGAGGTTGTGGATTTAGTAGACCTGGAAGCTGAATGCTTCCTTGCTTTTCAAGGTCTTTTCTCTGAAATACTAGTGGCTTCTAGTGCTGTGCCATTACAGCAAGATTGGAATTGCATTTTCAGCTTGAGCATACATCTGTCAGGAATGGATTACTGTCATAGGTTTATGGCCCATAATTTAGGTTCTCTGGGGTTGTGAAGTGTTTATGGAGCCTCTATAAAACAGAAACTATGAAAAGTAAGACCATATTTGCAATACAGGGAGCCAGACCTCTGTGGAAATATTTTGTGGGGTGCACGTGGAAAATGTGTAGATAGAGTTAATGCTTTTTGACAGAAGGAATGTGGAATAAGTGGTTTCCTGAGGACATTTCCAGTCTCTGTTTCCTATGAACCTATGTTTTCATGAGGTTATTCATTTGACTCTTTCCCCAGTTCCATCACTTCAATTAGACGGAGCTACATTAGTGGCTGAATATAAGATTTGTATGTCTTCATGTCTGTATAAGGAGCAGAATGAGTCCCCAGGGAACACAGCAGAAGTGAAGAGCTGAGGTGATTCTAACTGACTGTCAGATACCAGTAAAGTGTGCCTTAACAAAGGCATTAACAGCAAATTAATGCACTATAATTTCAAAATCCTAACTAGGAGTTGGGTAAGAAATTGGGCATCTGTATGTTTGTGAACTTTATCAACAGCTGTTGTCTGAGGAACACATGGTATACAGAAGCATTGTGTATCCTTTAAATGACAAATGTGTTTGTCTCTTACAATCTCATGAGCATAATGATTTGTTTACTTTTGTTCACTTTCACGGCTAACTCTTATTAGGAAGCTTAACCTAGTAAACAAAATAAAATTCAATCAAACAAAGAGGTAATAAGTGTTTAGCAGCCTGAAGCTAAGATGCAAGCAAGACTGCTTATTGGAACAAATTCTCAGTGGTATAATTATCAGTTAAAATAAAAGGTTTATATTGTGTCCAAGAAATACAAGTTTCCTCCAGTTAGATGTTTAACTCATGCATTTATTTTTCTTCCACATAATGGCAGTTCATATTTCAATATCACTATGAACTTTTAAAGTGGTTTTGTAAAACATACTGATAAAATAATAGTTTTTTCTCATTTATCAGAGGCCTAATTGATGTTGAAAACTGTTGTGAGTTTTATGCTGCAGTATTTAAACCTTGCAAGGAAATGTTTTTTGTTTTCATGTGTTTGTAGCACTCATTCAGAAAGTCTGTGATACTGAACTTCACACAAAGTAAGAAGAGATGCAATAGAAGTTCCCAAACTGCGTGGAAAGAACACTTGATTTATTAGCACTTGATCCTTTGAATCATGCACCCACCCACAGATTCAAAGATTAAGTTTTAGCAGCTCTAAGTTTGAGCTGAGAGTTTAATGAAAGAGGATTTGATGAATGTTTTTTGTTTCGTCTTGAAATGAAGTTGCTACATGCATTTATGGGGAAAAAAAAAAAGATTTTCTTTTGCAGTTTTCTCCCTCAATATCTTTCTTTGTAATGTTCAGGTGGGAAAAAATGGAAGACTGAAAAAGTGTCCCTAAAAGTTATGATAGTATTCTGCTTCCAAAAACAAAAGGGTGTAAGTATACTTTGTTCTTACGCTTCTCTTCCATCAAATTGCACAGAAAAGCCATATACATATTTTCCTTTCTTCACCACAGGAATGCTACTGATAATTATACTGGAAATCAAAGTTCAACAGAACTGTGAATAATTAAATATTATTTATTATGATGCTACTTTTCATATTGTAGTATCCTTAAGTGATATAAAGGCTTCCATATTACGTTATTATTATTTCCATATCACCAACATTGTAATATTATGAAATTGTTCATGTAGTCTTCTAAGTAATCACTTCATCCAGAAAATGACATCGTTCTCACTGTTCAAATAAAGAGAGCATTACTTTTATATATATATGGGATATATATATATATAAAAGTTTTATATATATATGGGATCGACAAAAAGAGTGACAAATCAGATCAGGTACATTAGTCTACTGACTAAGGCTGCAAGCTTCGGTACATCGTGACTGAGGATAATGGATTATACGTGTTTGTCATGATTTGTGTTTCTGACAACCTGTTTATTCCACGTACACCATGACACAGACAGCACTGGTGATACACACAACCTCAGAGAATAACCTCAGCTATGATTTGTGATGTTCCGGTCGAGAGAGGGAATTCAGTTCAATTGTGTATACAGGATAAACGTTCAAAGCTGAGTTACTATAAAAAGCCAGACTTACTTATCCTTTACTGCATAAGAGACATTCTTATGTCAGTCTCCACAGAATGAACTCAATACATGTACTGTACATCTACATTTTCTCTGATTTTAGTGTAATGAAAACACACATCCAGTAATACTGCTCAACTATAGTTAAATGCAGACAAGATCAAAGTGTAATTAAATATGTACAATACTGACTAGTTATCGAAGTTAGGCAAAACTTGAGAAAACTACAATTTTTTAGTATGTTTTTTTTCTCCTTAATCTAATCAGACAACGCTAAAAGCCCAAGAGATATATAAACTTCACTAACTACTTATATGAAACCTGTGTTTACTTAGATGATTTGTATGAGATAAATAAGTAATTACCCAAAGGACATTAAAAAATGGAATATATGAAACAGCATATGAGCAAACGAACATAAGGCAGAGAGCCCGGCTGGTGCATTTTTAATAGGAATTCCCTGTTCTTCTATATCCTATTCCATTCTATAGAAGTCCTTACATCACCTTTATCTCCACTTTGCATTCTTCTTCTGTTCATCATATTGTTTTATCAATTTAGTAAAAGTTAAAGTGTTTCCCTGACTGTCCACCATATGGGACCCTGCACTGTGGTCAACCTGATGAACAATATATAACTCAGCAATCTCCTACAGAACTATCCTCATTTTCATTACTTTACAACCAATTTATCAGTACATTTCATTATAATAGTTAAAAATGAATTAATGTACTTTAAAAACTTTACAAACATTTATTTAGCCTTTCAATCCTGAGGTATCACTTACTGTGGTCATAAACCTTGCATAGAATCACAGAATTGTAGGGGTTGGAAGGAACCTCTAGAGATCATTAAGTCCAGCCCCCCTGCCAAAGCAGGCTCCCTACAACACGTTGCACAGGTAGGTCCAGGTGGGTCTTGAATGTCTCCAGAGAAAGAGACTCCACAACCCCCCTGGGCAACCTGTTCCAGTGCTCCGTCACCTTTACCATAAAGAAGTTCTTGCTCACATTCTTGCAGAACTTCCTCTGCTCCAGTTTCTGGCCATTTCCCCTTGTCCTGTCTCCACACACTGCTGAAAAGATCCTGGCCTTGCCACTTTGCCCCTCACACCTCAGATATTTATAGACCTGGATCAGGTCCCCGCTCAGTCTTCTTTTCTCAACGCTAAACAGACCCAGTTCATTTAGCCTTTCTTCACAGGGGAGATGCTCCAGGCCCTTCACCATCTTTGTGGCCCTCTGCTGGACTCTTTCCAAGAGATCCCTGTCTTTTTTTGTACTGGGGAGCCCAGAACTGGCCACAGTTGAGGCCAGATGAGGCCTTACCAGGGCAGAGTAGAGGGGGAGGATCACCTCCCTCAAGCTGCTGACCAACCTGTCATCCACCAGGACACCCAGGTCCCTCTCTGCAGAGCTCGTCTTCAGCAGGTCATCCCCCAGCCTGTACTGGTGCATGCTATTATTACTCCCTAGTTGCAAGACTCTACACTTGCTTTTGTTAAACCTCATTTGGTTTCTTACTGCCCAGCTCTCCAGCCTGTCCAGGTTTCACTGAATGGCAGCACAGCCTTTGGATGCGTCAGTCAATCCTCCCAACTTCGTATCACCAGCAAACATGCTGAGGGTGGCCACTATCCCCTCCTCTAGGTCACTGAGGAAGATGTTGAACAAGACTGGACCCTGGGGAGCACTGCTGGTTATAGGTCTCCAGGGTTGAAGGCTGTTTCTAAACTGTCTCTGTCAAAGAGCTGAATCAGAAAAGAGAGATAAGAAAAACTCATCCTCTAATTTAGGTTCATGAGGGGCTATTTTCTTTATCTTCTTGTACTACAATATTCCCAAAAGAAGTAAAAGTGCTCAGAAAGCATGTTTTGTAACTCCACGTTATTGTATCAGTAAAATATAAGCAGCCATAAGAAAAAGGAGGTATTTTAATATAGCAATTTTCCTTCGAGTTGAAGGACATGAAATCAGATGGATGTTTATTTACTAATTAAATCTTACATGCTCTCAGAGTACATTCATTAGCTAAAAGGAAACAAAATTTGCAATGAGCTAGTTCCATCTAAACAGGAATGGCAAAGATCATATCAGTCAATGAAAAGAGTCCAATGGATTAGACTCAAATATTTGCATATTTCTCATTCATTTGAATATTTTTTTTTACAGGATTCCACATCCATAGCTTCTAAATAACCATTTGGCTTACCTTTATTTATTCATGCGGAAGCTGTGCATCTTAGAAGCTTTGTCAAAAAGCTTGAGTTTATCCTTTCTGCATACATACATTACTGCTTGAAACAAAGCTGACATTTCTGGGGTTTGATCATTTAGCTGCAGACTGTACATACATGTGTCCTACAATTCCTAGCTTTTATCTAATGTGGTGTTCTCCTGTGTGACAGGTGTTTTATTAATTTGTAAAACTTCTTCAGTGCTGTGCTTACTGATTAGCCACGTGACAGCTGTGATAAATGACACAGAGAAGCACTGCAGCTTTGATCTGAATGCAAGCTTCTGAAACCTACCATTTGATTTGTTTTTATTCTTAATAGAACATCTTTACACACAACTGTCCTTAAGGGTGCATGCAAAGCCTTAGAAAGAGAAAAATACATTTTATTTTCAATTATGAAATACTACTGGTGCGTCAGCAGATATCTGGTCCCAATAAACCCCGCCATAAGAAATTGAATTTAAATGAACTTATTAGTTTCAATCCATTAAAATTACTGTCATGACTTGTGCAGTTTCACTCCATTAATATCAATTGTGATCATTCTCAATGAGGAAGGCAAGGAACAAGTAAGAGTACAAAATTCAACCCACAGTGCTTTAGCCCAGATCTGTAAGAACCATACATCACAAGACGTGTTGTGTCTATCTGCAGATGTGTAGGGTAGGTGGGACCAGATCCTATAGCTAACACAGCCCATTAAAGGATCCGAATGACAAATTTTCAAACATGAGATGAGAAGCGAATGGAATAAGCTAAGTTGCTCAAACTGAACCAATCTTTCTTATGCTGTTTCCTGCAAATATAGAGTTACAACCCCTTACTGTACACAGACGAACCCAACATTTACAGAAACTTATTTATACAGCACTGCAGGCTCAGTGCTTCTTTCCTTCCTCTTGACTCAGAGGGCATATGTATTCTTTCTCCACTCTAGGGAGCTTTGCTTTTGTGCTAGGGTTACTTAGTTTTGCATGTTTCTCCACTTAGTCTTTCTTAATGCATTGTCTGAGCGTGATTAAACACAAATGAAGCAAAGGAAAGATTTCACTGCTCTGTTCTTATGGAATGTTAATGTCTGTAATTTTAAAAAATCTACAGGAAGAGCTTATTCAGCCAAAGAAATAATGTCAGAAATTGAAAGTATTTCTATGTGTGTAAGCTTCCTGTTAGCACACCCAGTGCCCTTTATTTATTAGTTGATCTTGTGCTGGCCTTGGTTTGAGCTTTTTTTGAAGCGTACACTTAAAACCCACAAACCTGCTCTTACTGTAGCAGCTCTCGTTCTGTTTGAGCACAGCAGCAGTGTTCAGCATGGACACAGAGTTACAGGGATGGGATTACTCTGGTTCCTGTTCCTGTGCTCTGCAAAGGCTCATGGCTTGTGCTTGAGCTTCTACTGACAAACACGAATTCAGCTCAGCTCTTCTTTTCCTGGCACCACATGAAAAATAGCACTTTCAGATTGTGAGAAAACAACAAAGACAAGAAAACTGTTTTAAAGGAAAACTTTCCTAAGTAGTGCATGAGTCTGTTTTGGGGGGGAGGGCGGGGGGAATGGGGGAAGAGCAGGGAGGGTGTGGAGGCAGGGATTCATTAATATGCTTTGTAATTATTTATATCTTCATACAGAATGCCTTTTTAAAAAATGCAGGTCTTAGCTGCTTGCTTCAGGAAGTGAGTCAGTTTTACTCTGCTTTGATTATTTGGCAAGCAGGTATCCCCTTGCTATTACATACATTTTACTCTGCGTGTCCATCACTGGAACTTGCTTATGATTATGTTTGGCCCAGTAAGTTTGTAACTTTTAGAACTATAACATTACTTCACTGGAACAGTTATTAGGAATGCAGGGATGTAACTACAATTGCTAAATGGGATACTGTAAAATGAATGAAGTGAAAGAACCCCTGGAGGCTACTCGGTGTTTATTCTTTCAAGTAATGCACTCTTCTAAGTCTGTCAGCTCATCACAACAGAGAATTATTTAGGGAACTGTGTGAACGGTATTGCTTCACAGCTCTTACAGACACCCAGAATATAAAGTCTGCATTATACAATAAAAGTCATAAGTAGGCACTTTCCTGTTTTCTGCAAAGCACTGTCACTACAGTCACTTAGTTTTTTACAAAGACTCCGGATAGGAAATCAAAGGAATAAAGCAAAAGTGTACTGTTGTGTTTTACATACTATTTGCAAACTCCATTTACTGCCATAAGCAAAGCTAACTAGTGAGGCTGATTAACACTTATATTCTTTCAAGGATAAACTAAAGCTGTGATATTTCATTCTTACGCAGTATCTTTTAATAGGACAGCCATAGTAATGCCATCATTAATGCTGTTAGACTTTTTAACACTCAGTATAATTTTATGCAAAAACAATTAGCATTAGAGCAAAACAGATGTGACTTAGAGGGCATTTTAAAACCTAATGATGTGCAATCCTCGTGATACTATTGGGATCACATGCAAAATATACATTATCCAAAGAAATGTTTGTCTTGCAGTGTTCTTTTGGAAAGTATTCACATACGCATAAAAGATATCTGTACAGTATTGTTTATCAGAGACAGAAAGGTAGTAGATATTTGTACTAAAATCCAATGCATATAGTTGAATAGAAATATCATTGCCATGTATTATAAAAACTAACAACCCCTCCAAAGTAAAGGAAGATCCATGTACATTTTCCAAAACTTTTCTAACCATGCCGAGACTGTGTGGAACAAGAAGCAGCTGTCATTTGCATCTTTCAGAAGGAAACAACCTCTTGATGTGCAGTCATAGGAGGACATAGTAAGGAACCATGGATCAGTTCATGACATTCTAGGATGTCATTTCTAGCTGCTCTACAAAATACTATGCATATGTATAATAGCATGACAAACCAAGACATTGCAGAATAATGCGTACCAGTGTACACAGAAGCCTCTATTCCCCAGTTTCTGAATTAGCAGGAAGTGGAGCTTCTTTTTGACAGTTACAGTCAAACACTCATAAGGATTATTTATTTCAAATCACAGCTATGAGAGCAGAGGATTAACACAAATTCATGCAACAGATATGGCCCTGCCAACAGGCTTCACACAATCTCAAACTGTGATATGTTAAATCCTGTGTGCCGTGATTAGGAAGTGGGAAGAGAAGACTCTGAGTATTGTTAGTTAATTAGATGCAGTTCAAAAATCCTCTTCTCCTTTAAGTTATTCTAGATCATTACCCAGTGCCATCCAGGTGCTAATGAAGCTCTGGAATAGGCTGTATTCCCTCCATCCTGGGGGACTTTTGAGACCCTGATGGACAAAACCCTGAGTAATCCCAGTTCAGTGTTTCTCTAATTAGGACAGCATGGATGACCATAGGAGTTCTCCAAATGGCTCAGTGATTCTATGCACTTTGAGATCACACACTGCTACCTATTGCCCTAACTTTTACAATCTGAACCAGTTAGGAATGAAAACAATATAGCCTTGCTTATATGTCAAACCAGGGGGTAATGAGGTGATAGCTTTTTGCTGCAAGACAGAGTTACAGTCCAAACTGCAGCTCCTAAGTCTGGCAATGCAAATTTTACCTTCAAATTTAAAGTAACTAATTCCTGAATAATTTTGTGTTCACAGCAATTAATCTGACCTACATTTTTGTAGTCTGTTTCATGAGCATAACTGCTTCCATTTTCTTCTAAACACTGTCACAGAAGGGACGGATCACTAGTGATGTGTACCTAGCTTCTCACCTTCCCTCAAGACTCCAAATTCCTTATTTTTAAGCAGTTGTATTCACAAACTTTGATGTCAATGACACGATGAAATGTACAGACAACTATTTCCTTATTCTTGCTTAACAGCTGTTGCTGTAATTCTTTCATTTCATTTGTATCTCATACCACTGTTGTGTCTTGGAACAAACTGTTAGTGTACTTACATGCTCTGGGTGATAAAGATTCATTGTGGAACAATCAATCTGCTAGTCTATGTTTAGCATTACTGTGGTTATTTATTATTTATTTCTATCTCATCACAGGCAATATGTGTATAAAATTGCTGAGATTGATGTGTCGCTTGACTGTCCCCAAAGATAACTCAGTCAAGTAGATAACTAGCTGAACTATAAAATATTAAAATAAATATACAACAAGCATCCATATTAAATGCTACCTCAATCTTCATTCCTGTACTCAAAGGGAAAGGACATCCCCAGCTAAAAAAGATTCATAGGGCCTTCTAGTATCTTAGAACTTTGTTGATTCAATTCAAATGTGCAGAGGAAACAATAATCTAAACATTTCACATTTCCTACCTCAAAAAGAAAAACAAAACCCTTAAATTATAAGCTGTTTTTCCCACGGACAGAAAGTGAAGTATGTAAGTTCCCCTCATTTGCTGAATTATTCCCTGCTCACCCTTTATTTATTTATTTTTTCCCCTTTGATGAAAAGGATTCCTATAATCTATTCTTCTCTTCTGCTCTTCTCCCATTTTACTTTTCTGGCTCTCTACTCTGCTCTTGTGAGGCCTCATCTGAAGTACTACATCCAGGCCTGGAGCCCCCAGCACAGGAGGAATCTGGAGCTGTTGTAGTGGGTTCAGAGGAGGGCCACTAAAATGATCAGAAGGCCGATGAATCTCTCCTGTGATGAATGGCTGAGGGAGCTGGGCTTGTTCAGCCTAGGAAGAGAAGGGTCTGGGAGACCTCTCTGCAGCTTTCTAGCACTTAAAGCGAGCTTATATTACACAGTCTGACAGTGATAGGACAAGGGGAAATGGCTTTAAACTAAAGGAGGGGAAATTCAGATTAGTTGTTAGGAAGAAATTATTCCCTCAGAGGCGGGAATTCCCTCAGTGGGGCACTGGAACAGTTTGCTCAGAAAACCTATGAATACCCCATTCCTGGAGGTGCTCAAGGCCAGGGTGGATGAGGCACAATCTGGTGGCTGGCAACCCTGCCCCTGGCAGGGGCATTTAAACTAAATGATCTTTAAGGCTCCTTCCAAGACAAGCCATTAACTCTATGAAGTGAGAGTTAGGTCCCCCCAAATGAGAAAGATGCCTGAAGTGAGAGTCAGATGTGCAAGCCAATGAGTAGATATGAGCATCTAGTCTTCTAGGGACAACCTTACTTACGAAATCACACTTAATACCATAGAGATCTAAACAGAAATGCAGGTACAATTCGCATCTCCTCTGGAAGATATATAGCTGTTTATAAAGTGCTGCTAGAGGATCATAAAAAGCACAACTGAGTTTCTGTGCTCAAGAGTGTAATGAATAAGCCTTGCTAAGTATGGAGCTCAGACACCTTACTTCAGGGTAGGCTTGGCTGAGATGGGACCAATCCATTAGATGTGGCATTTTTAATACATATGACCCTGTTTCTCCTCAATTTGCTGGATCCAGTGTTTTCTTTCTCCCTTCTCCTTATGTCTTAATCTGGTTCATGCTGACCATCAGTAATGCAGTGGCACTAATTTGTTCTTTGTCTGCCTTTTAGCTCAATGTCTGGTGCCCCAAGCAACTGTGTTAGAATACAAATAAATAATAGCAACATCTACTGGCTGTATCTAGTCTTGTACTTAAGATTCTTCAGTGTCTTATTATAGAATTTTGAGAAAAACACAGTATTGTCCTCTAACCAAGAAAATGCTACGGATTAAGCGCTATTACTACATTTATAAGTATTTATTTAACTTTGATAAAAACAAACAAAACACCACCACAAAACCAAACAACAACAAAAAACACACAGAATTTGATGGCATGGAATATTAGAACCTTATTTAAAAGATGGCATGCAGTTGCTTAAGGGTTCATGAAGTCTTATCTGTAAGTGCACTATACCAACTGCAGTGCAGAGGACATGAATGACAGCCCACTATCATATCCAGATGGGATAAGTTTGTTTGTTTTTTTCATCTTCTGAAAGAAAATCACAGAGATTCCAATAAGAGAATCTTAACCACAGTGTATGAAATCAAGCCAAACTTTCACATATAAAAAGAACACATCTAAATCTAAGCGAGCCAAAATGTGAAAACATCTCTGGCACCACCTAGAGAAGTAAATCAGTATTAGCTTTAATTTTTTTATTCTGTGGAAAAAAAAGAAAGTAATAATGAAAGAGAAATGAAGAGGATTCAAAACAAAATTTGTGACAACACAACGAACTCAAGTAAATAGAATTAAATGGATGCTCAGCCTTTTACTGATGAAATGCTGTTTATTAATAGCTGCTGTGCTTCCCATGCAACTTATTCAAACAACAAAGTGTACTTACATGCATGTGAATGGTTTGCAGGAAATGATAAATGACAAGATACAATCTGCAATGTGCAAAAATCACTCCTTACTGTGGAGAAATTACTTTCTAGTGCTCAAAGACTATGTATATAGATACATCATATTTTCACAGCTGGATTTTTGAATAGAGCCTCATTAAAGTGGTATAAATATAAACCATATTGTTGTGCGTGTGGTGTTTTTTTTTTCCTTCTCATCAGCAACAAGACTGCTTTGACACAGAAGAACACTGTTTCATTATATCCACTCCAGCTGTGCTCTTCTTTAAAGCCCTAGCATTTGTGAAATGTAAAGGCTATCACTTGCTCTCAGCAACAGCAAGTCAATAAAGTTGGTTGAATGGACCATGACATGGAGAACAGACTAGATAAGAGATGTAAAGAACTTTAAAAGGGAGAGAGAATTTTGGCAATAAATATTATTTCTTCTGTAACCCATTATTTTTGCACAACATTTATTTATTTCTTTTTTTAAGTGAGGGTCCTGTGGTTACTATCATAAACAAACAAGAGGCTAATGATGTATGACTGACAGTAAATTTAAAAAAAAAAAAAAAAAAAAAGTTTTGACCCAAAAGATTTGCAGTAGCAGCAAACTATAAAATAACTTTATGGATGTTCAATAAGGTAGAAAAGCAGCATGCTGTGTCATAGAATCATAGACTGGCTTACTGACCTTAAAGATCATCTAGTTCCAACCCTCCTGCCTATAGCAGGGACATCTTCCTCTAGACCAGGTTACTCAAAGCCCAACCAGCCTGGCCTTGAATGCCATCAGGGAGGGAGCATCCACAGCCTCACTGTGCAGCTTGTTCCAGAGTCTCACCACCCTCATAGTAAAGAATTTCTTCTTACTATCTAGACTAAATTCACCCTCTTCCAGTATAAAGACATTTCCCCTCATTCTGTCTCTAGACGCCCTTGTAAAATATCCCTTCCTAGCTTTCCTGTAGGTTCTCTTCAGGTACTGGAAGGCTGCTATAAGATGTCCCAGAGCTTTCTCTTCTCCAGGCAGAAACGCCCCAACTCTCTCAGCCTGTCCTTGTAGGGAGGTGCTCCAGACATCTGATCATCTTCATGGCCCTCCTTTGGACCCACTCTAACAGCCCCATGTCCTTCTTCTGTTGAGAGCCTGAGAACTGGACATGATAATGCAGGTAAGGTCTCATGAGAGCAGAGTCACCTCTTGAGAGGCTCACTTCTCAAACCTGTCCAGCTCTCTGGATAGCATTCCTTTCCTCTTTGTAGGTGTCAACTGCAACTCTCAACTTGGTGTTGTCTGCAAACTTGCTGAGGGTGCACGCAATCCCATGCCGCCTACAAATATGTTAAATAGCACCAATCCCTGCACAAATCCCTGAGGAATGCCACTTGTCACCATACTGCACTTGGACATTGAGCTGTTGACTGCAACACTCTGAGTGCGACCATTCGGTCAATCCAGTGAGTGGTCCATCCATCAAATTCATTTTCTCCAATTTGGTGACCAGAATGCCAAGCAGAACAGTGTCAAACAATTTGCATAAATCCAGGTTGATTTTATCAGTTGCTCTTCCTACATCCACTGGTGCTGTAACTCCATAAAAACAGGCCTTCAAGGCATGACTTGTCTTTGGTGAAACCATTTTGTTTACCCCCCTTCTTTACTATGTCTTTATTTTCCATATGCCTTACTAGGGTTTTCAGGAGGGTATCCTTGATATTGCTTCAATTTCTTTGCTGAAACCTTTGCAAAGAAAATATTTCCCTTAGTGACCTCAGTTAGGGTATGTGCTTTACGATGGACTTAAATCTTGGTTATGAAAAATAAGCCAAACATCATGAGCTCTGTGATGTTAAATCTGTTGAAAATCATGAGGGCCAAATTTGATTTCTGGACTTTTTATAGGCAGGCAAATATATGCCTTCCAGATATGGGCTTGGGGCAATTTAGACCCATGGGGGTATGCAGTCCCAAAGGGTACAGCCACTGGGCTGGATGTGCTGCATGTGCACAGAGCAATGCTGGCAGACCACAAGCTGATCTGCCCGGTTTACCTTTACAGCTATTTACATTTAGCAAACCAAGTACGCAGCAGCTCTGTTCTTCTCACTAGGCATTAAAAAAAAATGAATAAATAACTAAAGTATAATATATACATGGAGTAGCTTAGTGAAAATCTTATTTTATTTATTTTTTTCATAGTGGTTTGTAATTTCTGACAAATACATTTGTCCCAGAAATTACTGTGTAGTCTCCAGGTAGGCATTAGATTCAACAAAAATTGCTGCATATATTCACATTTGTGTTCTTCACAATGCTGGATGGTTAAATAAATTGTCTTTAAACAGTCTTTATTGATACTCTTTACATAAAGTAGGTCCCTGATGAAACTGCTTGACTGATTGCACTGACTGTATCTCATAAGGAAATTAGACGGGAGATTGATTTAACGTCATTCCAAGTCCTTAAACATTTATTTATTTATTTATTTTTACCTAAGACAAAGTATATACAATCATTACATTTTAAAGCGAATGAGTAACTATTAAACTTGAGATTGTTATGATCTCATTCAAATAAGTCTATTCCTGCACTAAAAACGGTGATTCACTACTTACAAGTGAGCTTTACTTCACGCAGAACACTGACGTTAAATGCTAATCTTTAGCCAAAGCGTACATAGAACTATTTTCTCCTCAAGCTGCAAGAAAGAATTCCAGCAAACAAACTATTAAACCTGTTCAGGAGTCTCACAAATATCGTTTACCAATAAGCCCAAGTTCCATATTGTAACAGGGGGCATTGGAGAATATATAAGGGGAAGGGAAGTTGTGGAGTCACCATCCTTGGAGGTTTCTTATAAAAGGGTAGATGTAGCACTGAGTGACATGGTCTAGAACAGTCACATGCTTGTGTACTATGATGGTTGGACTAGATGACCTTAGAGCTCTTTTCTATGCTATTGCCTAAGACAATAATGTACATACTTCTGTACAGTCTTTCTGCCTCTATAAGAAAAAAAAAAATAAAAAATACACCACCCTTATTTATTCAGGACTTTTTCCCATATACAGGTACAAAGAGAACAGCAGTAAAAGCATCTTACCTCAGTCAGTTCATCTCCTGGCAACTCACTGCCCTCTGTCATCACTACTAGAGACAAGTTTCTTCCAAGAGCACCTCAGCATATACTATGTTGAATGTTTAAGAGAGTCTGACACAGCGTACTGCTAACAAAAATAGAGTAATTAGAGAGCTCACAGTCTCTTTAGGAGTTGAATGGCATGCTACACAAATCAAGGGGAACTATGTCTGAAAAATCCCACTCTGCATCTCTTGGTACCCTTATTGATCACAGTGATCACAGTATATATATATATATATATATATATATATATATATATGTAATACTTTGCCCAGGAGTTTATGTAGAACAGCTTGCTTTCAAGCTTTGTGGTGCCAAGGTTTTACTAGAGTCTAAGTTCAGTGACAAGAGCAGTTTTGCTTTTGCTCACAGATAAGTATATCAGTTAATACTTGATCAGACAACTTTTATGAAGGGAAAAAAAACTGTAAGAATTAAAATCTATGAAGAAAAATCGCAGAGGGAAACATAAGGATTGTAAGTTGCACTTTACAGCTATAGAGATGTTCAGTACGTTCTATCCATGAGACATTTTACATTGTTTGTCCAAAATAAGCCTGTCTTTCTCTCCTGATCAGGTCTATCTCATCATACATAGTAGCCTTTCTGTTTTTCTGCTTTTTAACCAGAACTGACTGTGATGTGTTATCCCCTGGATCTCAGCGGAGGTGATACTTCCGTAGATTTACTACCCGCAAGAGTTATTTGATTACTCCCTAGTGACTCCAGTTTCTAGAGGAAATGATTTTTTAGGCTCAGATACTTGAAAACACCTAGGGCCTTGCAACAGTATTAATGTTTCATTTGTTGACTGTATTGGTCATGTCTGAATACAGTTGTCTGTAAGGTGACCATGTTTCCAGAACACCATCTCTATCAGGCTACTCCAAAGTGACAAGTATAACTTTCTCCTAACTTGCACATGTTTTGCATGCTCTGATTCTCTATGTGAAGAGGAAGGTTGCCTGTATTATATCCTGTTTGCCATGTGACACCGATGACAACAATTTAAATAAAATTTTATGAATGCATTATTCTGTTAGTATATTATTTATTAATTATATTCAAATAGCCAATTTTGCCTGTATAATTCACATTCATCATGCTTTGTATGTTTTGCTTCCTTTTCTATTATGCATTTTCTACACAGTGATGGAGAAAGAAAACAGAACTAAGAGGCAAGACCACAAGATCTTTTTTTTTTTTTTTTTTTGCATTTTCAGGAATTTTATGCTTTTACACAGTCACTGTCAGTGTCAGCTCCTAACACCTATGTATTTTGCCCAGCTATACCACTATATATGAGAAATAATAATAATATGCACAGTCAATGGAATAGTTGTACAATAATGGCTTATTTAAAAGACCAGAAGTATGAGATCTCTAGAATAGCAAAGTCTGATAGGTCAAGAGCAACAAAACTGTGATGTCTCAGTGCATACTGTCAGGAGCATACTGGTCAAGTTATACAGATTGGAAACACTACAAAAGGAATAGACTTCTGAAGCTGAAAATTACAACAAAATAAAGCACTTAATAATTACAGGGAGGCATTACCAATAAGTTGCAGAAGTGGTTCTTAATTAGAAAAAAAAAAATAAAAAAAAAATCTCATTTTGGTTTTCCATTCCTCAGATTTTAAATGTCTACTTTAATCCTTACCTGTTCTTGTAGCAACAGAGTTGCTGTCTTCTGAGTGACCTTGCTTGCAGGCTAGCCAGGCCAAATCAGAGATTCAAAGTGGGATTAAAAGAGCTGGGAGAATTCATTAACTGAATGGGAGAAGAATATGAACTGAAAAAGAGATAGATTAATTGGGATGCTGTTTCTTCCTTTCCATTCCTGCACCTAAGTCTCCAGTAATGTAAGATTTCTGGTAAATTACAGCCTCTTTAAAACATGAGAATCAGGGAACTCCAACAGAAATGTAGACTCTTCGATGTCTAATGGATTGAAAACATGTGTTTAAAGTGTGTTTTCAGTCCCTGGATCACTATGAAAAATTTCAGCTTAGAATCTGCAATAAAGTCATTTTATTCTGCTTGAAATACCAATTTATGAGCAATTCACACATCTGCAGTTTTATTACTTAACCATTGCCGCCTTTCAGAATGTTGGCATTGCTGTTTTTGAGCCAAACTTCTTATTTGCTCTTAGCTCTAGGAATTTTAGAAATATATAATCACAAATTGAGGGAACCCAATACACCTATGATCAATCTGAATTTTACTCACTTCCACCAGCAGGATACAGTTCCTCTAAAAAAATAAATGAAACATTATACTGGTACTATTACAATATTGTCTTGAATAATTAAAATAACATGTCCCAAAAAAGACAAAGGTTTCCTAAAAGTGACATAGACTTGTTTGAACAGTGCCTTGGAATAAAAAGGTTACATTTACATCAGGTATACATAATTAATATCATACAATACTGTTCATGCTAATTTTCCCGCATATGTCTCTAAAAGATTATGACATGTTGAAATTAACAACATTGACGTATTTACTTAAAACTGACAGTGATGTGTAGTGCGGATGATAACTATTTGAAGCTCACACAAAAACAGAACAAGAAAATACACTTCATAGGGACCCAGAAGGAATATTGATTGTTTGCTAAAAAAAAAGAGAGAGAAATAAGAAAAGCGTGGCGTATTTTCTATTTCTGCATATTAGTGTACTAGATTTAATTTCTTTTCATTCTTTTGTAAAGCAAAATTGAGTGAGCAGCAACTGACACCAGTTGAGGTGTGCTGTTAATTGTTGGGTGATCATTAACTTTAGAATCAACCAGAAAATCATGAGAACTTCTAGCCAAAATATTTCATGACAAGGAAACAAGGTTCAGTCATGCTTTATAGCTGTTAGCGGGAAAGATGCTTAGACTAACAGTGGTAACCTAAGGCTAAGTGTCATGTACAAGGAGTCTGGTCTTATTTGACAGTTAAAGCAGATTTTGGTGGAAAGGCAAAATTGGAAACACTGAATTTATACAAGGTATTAAGATACCACTGTAATCAGGATGACTTCATCCAATGAAATAAACATGGCAAAGTGGTTCTCAATAACAGGATGAGCAAAAACTAAATTAAATGAAAATCTACTAAATGTTGTTGCCATAATCTTCAAGAATAAATACTAATGAACACCTAATTTGCATGCTTTAATTTCTGATTAAACATTAACATACACTAAATATTAAAATATCAACTCTGATGTATATACACATATAAAAACATATGTATGTATATTTAATTAATCATGCATGTTTGTACTTACAGCTGTATGTATCCTACCACTAATGATAAAATAGAAAAACAATTCAGATTATTATTATTATCATTATTTGCAGTTATGGTTAACATCATTACAACATGCAGTGTCTTAGAACTTATTTAATTATACAGTGGTGTGTGTTTCTTTCCTCCAAGACAGGCTGAATGTTAGTAGTACTCACAGGGAAAGGGCAAGCAACCCATCATAACTGTCACCTGGAGATAGGGAGCAATGATTTCTGGTTTCTGAACAAGGTAGATTCCCTCATTTTTTTTTTCTCTTTCCACCAAACTTGTACATTCTTAAATTTGATATATGTTGTCTTTGCAATAATGTTTATGTATCGTGTAAAAGGTAAGAATTTGTGTTTATTTTTATGAGATGCTTTCAAGGTCAGTGGAAATCATGTAGAAGACCAAATCAACAGGATTTAATAAAGTTTAGGAAAAACACATCACAATCACTTGTACAAGAATATTATTTAGGAAACCTACCAGTCATTTTTAAAGTTTGCCTATGCAGGGCTGAGTGGTGTATTGGTAACAGTGCAATATTTTAGCACCCTTTTTCCAGGAAGACACTTTTAGAACTTTCATCCAGCTGTTACTGTGGGAGTACAATCCTCTTCATTGAGTAAGGGAAAGGGCAGCATCTGATGGGACCTATCTAAAAAGACATCCTGGAACAAGAGTCTGTCTTAGCCTGCTTTCAGTGGTGCTGCATTTGATAGTGTCTCTATGGCTTCAATTGTATTCTCATGTCAAGATTTTTAATTCACTGACCTTTCTCAATTTAGTCAAACACTACATTTGTATTATTAACATTACCTAAGGTGAAAATGCAGATAAATATGTTCATATCAGCTTCTTTTCAATTCAGAGAGCAGAGGAAACGTCATGTGAGAGGTTCTAAGGATTAAATAAAAAGTTATCTGAATCTTATTTTTGCAACTGGGAGAGTTCCTGTAAACACAGGAGGAGAAGGGTGGAAATGTATAAACTGGAAGAGAAAAGCCCAGGAAGACTTACAATTCACTGGGGATGGTGCTCACTTCAGTACCTTAGGAATGTTCCTCATGAAAATCAAAGCTGAAAACTGCATCTGATTTTCTACTTGGATTTTAAAGCAATTTTTGACATAACTTTGACCTACAAGTAGGGAATTGAACTGCCACACTTTTTTAATAATAAAGGAAATTAGAAACTTTCACAGTAATCTAAACAAAGGTTCACACACTAAACACAAACAAACAAACAAACAAAAAATAATACTGAGATTCTTGTGTTGATTTTCCAATTTAAGAAACATTTTGATGTGTAATATACAGTATTGTTCTTTCATGCCTGTGGAAATAACATCAATGTTTATGCAATTCTAAGGCTAAAATATTAGCAAAAATCTCAAAAGAGACTTTTTCTTTTCCAGATAAATAATCTAGCTAATTTCAAGCATAATTTTTATTTCTCAAAGCAGCCCAGAATTTGACAAAGCTGTTGTTACATTTTTACACCACATTTCTAAACCTTAAAAGTTTACTCATTTTTTCTGTGATACCTGAACGCTCACAGTGTTTGCCAGAGTTTCAGTTACACAGCAAGACTGGTAGAGATAAAACAGTAACACATCCATACATACAACATTGATAGACATTCTGAGAGGCTTGTGCATTGTCATTATATATATATTAAATTATTTTATGGCTGAAATTTCAGATATAAGATATTGATATTGATTCTGGCAATATACCGTTTTGGGACGTAATGGTGTTGTCTCATTCTGTGTACACTTTAGGTCTGCAGTTTTCTCATATGTTAAAGTAATCATTTCCACTTGCAATATAAATGTCAAGTACTGTATATTAAAGGTTAATGTAAATTTTCTCTCTTGCAACAAGGAACAATATTCTATAAACATGGAGAAAAGACACACATAATACTAAAAATCTTTTCTACCGTTAGGCAGGAAAATGCTGTCAACAACAGGAAGAATAATGATCATTTAAGCTGTTACAAAAAGATTAGCAACAGTCCTTCCTTGACATATGTGTGTAGTTAAAAGTTAATTTTACTGCACATATTGACAGTCATCATTTTAGAAATTCCCATGCACATGAATAGTTAGGAAAGAAATAAGTAATTTAAGAAAATTATGGCTAGAAATAAGTTTATGCAGTATTGTACTTGCTTATTGAAAGTCATTTGCAATCATTTATTTTTAAATAGCAGAGCTTGAACATTGGATTGTTCCTATTGCATTTTTTTTTTCACTCATTGTTTCAAATATTTCTTGTTATTAGCCCAACCATTGTGAATATTTAAACTAATGCTATTAAGTATGTTCTGCAGGTTTTCTCTTTCAATTTCTTTAGTGATCCAATTAAAAAGAAAAAAGTCTTTGTTGTTTGTTTGTTTGTTTGTTTGTTTTTCCCCCAGTATTATAAAGAATAACTGAAGATTTATTTTGTTATTCCTAAAAGTATTTCTAATATATATTTATATTCAAAGTGAAAAAAACAAAAACAAAAACAAAAACCACCCAGAACAGAGAGCATCATTCCAAAGTCTTTTAATGGGTAGGTGATTCACCAAGGCTGGGGAAAAGCAACCTGCATGACTGCAAGTACAGCTTGTCATAAGGTTAGAATTTGAAATGGGTTTTTTCAGAGACAAAAATCTCATCTCCTTCTCCTGGGCTAAAGTGGCCCTTGGCAAGAGAAAACAGCAGTATTCTGCCCAGGAACATCTAAAGGATGTTGATAAGGGCACTTCACTGGGGTGAACCTTATCCTGGTCAGAAGCATGAATTTGCATTATATCCTTTTGAAATGATGTCCCATTCATTGAGTTAATACTTACCATAAGGTTCCCTGCAGTATCTGATAAACCATTACACAAATTCCCAGGTGATGTGCAGGGGGCTGCTGGGGACTTATTTTCTTCTGTCTTATTCCCTTCACTAAGTAACTGCTGTTGTCCATAGTTGGAGACAAGACACAAGAATAGATGTGAGCTGATCCAGCACAGCCATTATTTTTTGCAGTTTTTCTACTGTCTCTAATTACAGAAAGATCATATTTTGTCTTTACAAATCAGTAATTTTTATTAAAAAAAAATAAATAAATAGGAAACAGCCTACACAATAAAAAGAAAAGCAGGGTTCTAAAATCAAACCAAAATCAGTACTGCAGAATCAGAGCAGTGTCCATACCATGATATGCAACAGCATTCATATTTACTTCTAGTTGAAGAATATAGCTGTAAGTTGTAATCAGAAGAACAGCTAATTGGTCCTAGAAACAAGGGTAGCAGGTTGATGACCTCAACATCAGCAGTGCAGGGAATTTAATCCAGTTAATTTACTGGATTATTTCCTTTGCTTCAAAGAAAAAGTCTCCTCCTGTGCCTTCAGTTTGAGAAGAGCCCAAGGGCAGAAACAGAGCTGACAGCCACTGGGAGATGGTGGAGTTCTCTGCTGTGCGAACAAGTGCTAAGCTACTTCCACTATCCTAAGCTGCATGCAGAAACATTCTCTGAGGAAAAGTCTTTTACCAAAAGCTGCATGTATTCTATTTAGAATCAATGTAGATATTAGTTTTCATTAATCTGGATGATTCTTCTGCTTTCAAAGAGCATTGGAAAGGGAGTATTATTGGAATCTCTGGGACAGTTCCCATTTCTTCCTTGTTTTGGAATATATTAACATGATCTTTTCAAACAGGAGTCAAAATAGGAATCCAAATTAATGTAGAAGTTTAATGGTAATTTTAATGAAGTAGACTTCAGTTTGCAGATATCAGCTGAGAAAACAACCTATCAACCTTGAAACTGTCAGTGTCCCTAAGGGTTTAGGTGCACTCCTTGTTTGAAAATGGAAAAATTCTTGAGTATATGGAGGACTGGAAGGTCTGAAAGGCTTGATAGACTGTCATAGTTTTGTAATTTTTGCTATTGGTATTCTACATCATCATGTGGAGCACAGAGAAGAACTACACATCCCAGAGGACCTCACGGTCATAGAGGGAAACACGTCACGGAAGTGATGCTGGCTTTCTCTCTCTCACTGCCTTGCAGCGAGTGTGGGTGTGCTTCCAAGCCATGGTGCCTTCAATTTCAAAGTAGGCTTCTTGGTCTTTGGAAAACCTCTCTCTCTCTTACTTTACTTAATTTATTAGCCTGAATTTCAATTAGATTGTAAGTCTTGCTGTCAAGACTTTTCACCATCTTTGTTGCTCTCCTTTGGATGCTCTCTAATGCTCTTATGTCCTTCTAAGAATGACACCCAGAATGGCACATGGCATTACAGGCAATCACTTCCTTTGACTGGCAAGTAATGCTGCGCTAACAAAACTCCTTGATCACCTAAACTGCTTGTGTGTTGGCTCTCACTATATTTAAGAGAAGAACAAGCTTAGGCTTAGCAAGGGATCAGCCTAAATTTGAACCCTTCCAGTTTAGAAAACTGAACCACGTGGTGTAAAGAACTGAGAATCACAGAATGGCTTTGGTTGGAAGGGACTTTAAAGATCATCCTAGTTCCAAACCCCTGCCGTGGCCTAGTTGGCTAGATCATGCCAGAAATACTTGCTATAAAATCATAAGTGCTAATTCCAGTCACTGTGATTAAATTGGTCCATGAAGAAACATTCTTCCAATAATTTGACTGCTTCCATTTGTTAGAGTTTCATCATAACATACCATCTGCTCTTTTATATCCTTCTTTATAGCTTTGACTTTCAGAGAGATGCTAGTGATTACCTCACATCTCTATTATATAAAAAGAACTGTTTGCTAGTTCAGTGTTGAGGAAAAAAAAGGTTTTGTCAGTTACTCATCAATTTGCTCATCTGTTTGTCCTATGCAACATGATGATTTCAAGTCTGCTGACACTGTTACCCAAGAGAGTATGATTCATTCAATAATTTCCCTTCCTTCCTGCCTATTTCTTTTAAATTTGCTATAACTTTAATATAACCCATACATATTTTTTCACCTTAAATAATTCTGCTCTTGCTGGCACTACATTCATTTCACTTCTCAAATCTCTTTTCTTATTTTAGATTGGAGGCTTACAGGTATTGGAAAAAATATTCTAAATTAAGGTAGCACATAATTTTGATATCTTATTCTTAATATCCCATTCTTGTCAGGATACCTATTCTTTTTCATTCTCTCTTCCTATGGAAAATAAATTGATTCTCCAAGTGTAAAGACTAACATTATCAACAATACCTTTGTATTCATAGAGCCAGTTTTCACCACGGTTATCAGAGAATCTTAGAAATATGGGACATTTCCCCTTTTTCAGCAGGGAGGTCATTTATGATGCCTCAGGATCCACTGTAACTCAGCTGACTTCTCAATCATCATCCTGGCACAGAAACCTGCAGCAAAGAGCTCACGCAGTTCATTGTAAAGAAGCCCACCAGTGACTTCCAAGCGAAGCAGCATAGGAATTCCCACACCTGCTGCTAGTGAAAGGAAGTTGAGACGTCACATTGGGAACAGTTTTACTTCAGAGAGCTCAAATAAGGTGAGTGTGAAAATGCAAATCTGAAGAACAGTGTTGATCCTGGCAAAGGTATTTCTTGATTGCCTGATTGGTGAGCTAAAATGATCACTGCTGATTTCTTCATGCTCTGGGGGAAGCACACCCTAATTCAGAGAAAAAAGTATTAATGCTTTATGGTCACTCTGTGTGTTCATCAGAGAGCTGGAGGGAGAGCAAGAGGTTAAATGGCTTTCAACACCAACCTATCTAATATTAGATATTTTTGAAAGATTATTTCCATTCCCACATTTTGATGTGTTAGTGGAGCTTCCAGTTTACATGAATATAACCTTGTTCCTTCTCTTAAGAGCTCTTTTGGAGAATCTTTAATCCAGAAGAATCTGCAAGTTTCTAACCAGAAAGCCTGCAAGGAAGGTTTCCTTTTTCTTTTTACTCCATTTATCTTTCCCTAAGACAACTGTCTTCTCCTTTCTTTGTCCCAGCAGGTCTCTTATTTCCTCTAATTGCCCCAGAACATCCATCTTGTCTTGTGATTTTAAGTTTTCTTCTGCTTATTTTTTGCCTTTTCTTTTTACCTTTTCCTTCAAAATATTGATGTTTTCTTTTTTAGTACTCTAACAAAACCACATCTGACTTTAACACTTCATTTCACTCAGATTTGTATCTACGTGCACACCTTACCTCCAATTTCATTCCAGATTCCTTCCAGTTTGTTGCATGCAGCAGATCCTAAGGGTACCAACCATGAAATTGCAACTGCTCTTTCAGGTCTCTTACATCTCCATTAGCATGGTAACACTCACTTTGGCCTTTAAAATGCTTCTTTTAGACATCAAGAGTAAGTAGGTATGCTGATACAAGTAGCCCGTATTCTTCTCTTTCATATCAAACATATTTGTGGTCCTTTATTAGAGGTGCTCCCATTGAAGTCCTACCTGAACCCCCTGGATGCCCTGGGACCATCCCGCTCCCATGTCTTTAAATACATTAACTCACTAAAGAGAAAAAAGCTGCACTGCAATGCTGTGATTTACACACAAATGCTCTAGATGGACAGGTGAGCATTAAGAAAATGATGAGACACGATTAAGTCATGATTCAGTCATTTTGCCTCCGGACCTTTCCTCATGCTTTTGAAATTTAGGAACTGAGAATTGGCTTTGTAGACATCCTTTTCCATTTCACAATCCTAAATCTACGTCATCAGACCTTTTAACCAGCTTGGAGGGTTCTGTACACAGTTAAAACCATGTAAACAGAATTAATGTAAGGCCAAAATTAAATTACAGTAGATGTCAGAATATGTTAAAATGCCAAATCAGCCTATTTCCCAGTAATACTGCATGGAATAGAGCCCTCTAAAGACAGCAATGAAAACTGATTGCTTTATAGCTCATATATAATACCGCCAATTATCTACTTAATAATGTATATTATCTTTTTTGGATGAGTTAATATAGGTATAGTGTATAACACTTGGGTTAAATTTAAATGCAATGATGACTCTGTAAGAGTATCTCCTATGAGAACTGAGTTCATGATATTGAATGACAGTGGCAGGGCTGTTGTTAATTAGTATTGAATTAATATGTGTCTACCTAAGTAGACCTGACTGTGGACATACATAGTTCTGTTCTAGCACATAATCTGTTAGGTAAAGGCAATTAAAAAATGAAATTTACAAAATAAAACAAAAAACAGCTCCTCCCCCCCCCCCCCCCTTTTTTTTAACCCTGCCACAACAAACTTTTATCCAACATTTGCATTCAGTGTTTTCTGTTAAGTCTCCAATAAGACTTTTCTAAGAGAGCAGTCTTAATAAAGCTACAATCTTTCAGTTGATTTTGAGAAAATTTTAAAGCATTACAGTTTGGAATTGGTCAATATTGAAGGATATTAATGTGTACAAGAATTAAATAAGCAGTATGTTGAAAAAGTGCTTTAATCATAGAATCACAGAATCATAGAATGGCCTGGGTTGAAAAGGACCACACTGATCATCTGGTTTCAACCCCCCCTGCTATATGCAGGGTCACCAGCCACCAGACCAGGCTGCCCTGAGCCACATCCAGCCTGGCCTTGAATGCCTCCAGGGATGGGGCATCCACAACCTCCTTGGGCAACCTGTTCCAGTGCATCACCACCCTGTGTGTGAAAAACTTCCTCCTAATATCTAACCTAAACCTCCCCTCTCTCAGTTTAAGAACATTCCCCCTTGTCCTATCACCATCCACCTTATTCCCCTTCCTGTTTATATGCTCCCTTCAAGTACTGGAAGGCCGCATGAAGTCTCCCCAGAGCCTTCTCTTCTCAATGTTCAATATGAACGTTTATATGAGAATCACATAACATGACAGTTATCATAGTTTGGGGACATATAAATCCATGCAGCTACTTTTTGTTCAGATTTGTTTTGCCTGAAACAAATGGTAAGCAGAAAACTCAGCACACATTTTATTTACAAATTGATTTTTTTTTAAATATAAATTAGTCTTTGTCAATCAAAGGAATGTTCTGTGTCCTGACTTTTTTGTAATTACAGTAGAAGGATTAGACTAATTTAGGATTTAGGGCAATTAAAACAATAGATAAAATGGGATTGTTTTATTTGCATTGACCGAGTAATTTTGAAAGAAAAATAGACTGCAATTACTTGCAGCATCAATAATCTAAAATCTGACAAATTAGTCATTAAAACTATTTCTAATTCAATTTTACAGCTTTGAAGCGGGTCAAATGTATTTAAACACCCAAATACTCCGTTCCCTGGATTCTGCTAGGAAAAACAGCAAGTTTATTGGTGACCAAGTGACTATTTGGTACATCCATTCCCTGAGTTTTTGATACTTCTGTTGAGTACAAACTTCACACATCACCTGTTCTCAAAGGTGGCTATCAGAAATTGGTTCTTTCATCAATCTCCAAATCAAAGTGAAGACTATGATTGCAAAGTAGTGACTCCTGCAATACAGGAAATGACTCAGTGTCTTGTAGATCTCTCTCTATATGTGACTTCAGGGTGCATGACCCCAGGCCCTTAACAAAACCCAGGTCCTTGCTGGACTCGAAGGCACAAAAGGTATACAAGTCTTTTTTCCTTTTGTTTTTCATTCAGGACTTAAGAAGTGTGTTATAAATCACACTAGGAACTTACCTCTGTTGTTTTTTTTTCTCAGCTTCATTACATCTGTGAAACTACAGGAGAAAGGTTTCTTTAAATGAAGCAGTAAATGCAAATACAGGAAATGTAGAGATCTTCCTCTCACATCCTGTAAGTTATTTCCCGTTCATTATGCTTCTCTAGGCTTGCAGAAAAGCTGCCGCATAAGTACGGATACAATGCTGAGGAATGGGCCAGAGGACAGATTGCAGAACAGAGGCCCGTTTAAGTAATTCAGTTTTGAGTTACAAGACTCTCATTTCACAACCCTCATATTTTCAGAGTGCACGCAAATGTATGTTAATTTCAGGAAGGGGCTGAGGTAAATTCAAACTGAAAGTTTGAAAGGAGTGAGTGTAAGTGGAGCTCATGTGAGTTAAAAGGGTAACTAAACAAGAATGTCATGCAGAGAACACTGCACATACGACTTCTCATCAAACATCTGACCACTAAGAACTGTTTGCCACGCTATGTAGAAAGGCTGAAATGACTTCTGATATCGAGAACCTCATTTATGACTACAGTTGAGTATAAACACATATTTAACATCCTGACACAGTAATGGTGAGTTACATAAGGGTAATCACGAGGAAATGGAAGGCACATTAAGTTGCCAGTTAACAAATTAGAGCTTTTCAGTCAGCATTCCTGCATGCTCACACAAAAACATATTTGTTTCAGTTATGACACATTTTTACTTGAAGACCTCCATAGGTAAATGTAAGCGTGAGTGAGAAGGGATAACTGTTTCCGTGCCAAATTGTGAAGCTTTAAAACACCCACCAAAACACAGCCCTGACTCTGCTTCTCATCAATGCTACTAAAAAAGTACTTTTCACTTTATAAAACAAGAACAAATACTTGCAAGTGACTGAAGATCAAGGACAATCTGTGCTTTCAGAAGTTACAGTTACAGAAGTTACAAGCTTTCATAGTTATTCCAAAATGATGCAGAAGGTATTTATGAAGCCAATGTCAAAAACTTCCCCAGAACCGATTCTTTGGGGTTGACTGCTGCGTGTGAAACAGTGACACCTAGTGGTGAGCTTCGAGATCTGCAATGATCTCCCTCGAGATCTGCATTTTGTAGCAATTTAATTTGTCGCAATTTAATATTCGTAACGTAATTTACTTACAGTTTGGGTAGGCAAGGAAGGTTTAAAGTCAAATTGATAAGCGTGGTGAAATGTCTATTTTGAAATGTTCACTATTCGTGAATATCAGTACAATTTTGGAATGAGGCTCTGTTTATACTCTCACTCAGTGGTACTCCTAGAGGACTAAATTACACCTGCCACGCTGGTACTTCGAATTCTAAGTATTATCTGCCTGTGAGCTATTGCATTATGGCAGCCATATCAGAAATGAACAGATGATATTCAGCCACAATGGATTTCTACTTGCTAATTACAAATTAAGTCCCCGATGCTCAAACTGCAGGGCTCACTTTACCTGTGAAAGGACTCAGGTGCCATGAGATCTTATATTAAACAGCAACATTACTATTGTTAACACAACATGCAATTAAACACTGCCTGAAAGGTCAGTTACACTGAGGATAAGAGGGAAGAGAACTTCAGCAAGCAGATAGCAAAAGCTGCCAGTATCTGGTGGCATCTCACGTATAACAGGTTACACAAGCTTTAAATACATGACACTGAAACAAGAGAGCAACAGTGCTGCTGAAGAACAGTTCCCAGGAGGAAGGCCAACATGGTTGTGTGGTTAAGCTTAGGTCCAGGTATGAAAATTCTATACTGTGCCCCATCAAAGTGTAAGAATAAAATTAACCTTTCCAAATCAGGCAAGAACTACACCTGTCCATATAAAAATCGAACAAGCTTGTTCTTTGGTTTTGAAAGCAGGTGCCATATCCTGTCTTATATTCATTTAGATGGATTCTCTTCACTCTTTCAAAGTAGTGGTGGCTTTTTAGTTTGCCCATATAAAAATACCCAAGTAGTCTGAAATGCCTGATGGAAAGCTATGCCAAGTTACTGTGAGAGCCCTTTGTTTTCTGGCTCAAAGCTTGTTTCCTGAAGCATTTCTTGTGATAAGACTCTCACTGATTTATAGAGGAGGCAAGTGACAGGTGCTACCATGTGACAACCAAGATCACTTTGTGGGCATTTGAAAGCACCTTCCTTCAGAACTGTTTGCCTCCAGAAGAGATTGCTCAGAAGTGTTTACAGGTGGAAGATCTGGCCTGTGCCTAAACAGCTCCAGCTTCATGTGGGAAAATTGGGGAATAATGCCATCATGTCCTGTGTAAAACAGGATGCAGATGAGCATCCCTACTCCCTCTTATCTGCTGGCAAGGCCTGGAAGATGGGAACAAAGGAGTTTCTGCTCAGGTCCCAGAGCCAGAAGTTTCCACTCCAAGGAGAGCTGACTCAACTACTTTGAATTTGAGCTGCCACTCCAAAGCGAGCTGACTCGATCACTCTGGACTTATAAGTTGGTACTACCACTGGAAACTGCTGCCATGGTTACTGTCATCATCAATGGAACAACGCCTGATGACCCACCACTACTGAAGATCAATGACTGAACTACAAACCTCGCTGGATCCATGGTGATGACTATCTCCCTCTTGCTTCCTACAAAGACTCCTTGCTTCTATTTCCTATCTTTACTATCGCCTGCCTTCCCTTTCCCATCACCCTACATGGTAACCATGTCTGTCCTCCCTCATCTCCCCGATTAAGAGTTGTAATAAACTGGTCAGACCAACATTAGAACTGTTGTTTCTTAAACTCACACTGGGTATACATACATCAAAGAACCTCCCCACCTTCCTATATCCCTCTTGCTCCTATATTGGAGCGAGACAATATAACGGCATTAAAACCATTACTTGAAGTATTCACACAAATAAAATAAAAATCACTGATTTGGTAAAATCTTGCATGAGACACAAAGATTAAAAAAAAAATCTCAACTTAATATATCATAGATATTTTTATTTATAAAATGCTACCGTATCAGAACTATCCACTGACACACAATGCATAAAGGAAGTATGAAACGTGATTTATAAAGAAGTGAAATGCTTCACAGAAGCATGGATTCCTGAGGTATTCTGAATTCTTCCATTTACTTGAATTCACAACATAGCTCCCATTGGCGTAAATTAACAGAAGACTGGATATTTGATAAATACAATTCAACACAGTTTTCACGGGGAGTAAAAAAATAAGATATAGGCAAATGGAAACTGGAAGGTTCTTTCTCAGTGCTATTAACAGACTTGGTCATGGTGTAAAATTAGCCTGTATCAAAGGATACAAAGACTTGGTGAACCCAGTTTTCTCAGTTTCATGAAGATCAGATGTACTATGGGCACTTCCTTTCTTCACTGTCCATAACCACAAGTTGTAAAGTCACAGATATCAGCCAAAAAAATTGTTCCTTCTGGATAAACATATAGAAGGACCGATTATCTGGACAAGTGTTATGAAAATTGTAAACGAAAAAGTATTAGATACTTTCACTTCTTTTTATCCTTTTCTGCTTTAATTCTCTGCTGTAGTGTCTTCAGTTCAGTCATTACATTTAAAGTTCTGTAAACCCAGTTGACCTGAAAAACAGGTAAATCATTACATTTAAATCCGTCCATACACATTTAATTACCAACTTAGGAAGTATAAATACGCACCACAATTATGACAGTATTCACCAGTAGAGGTGCTGAGAACACAAGTGAAATAAACATTCCTCTTGAATCAAAGTATTGGTATTTAGAAAACAGCCTGAAAGAAGAAAAATAAAGAAATCTTTACTCAGCATGAATCACAGAACATTATACCTTCAAGAATAACTATTCAATGTGGATATTGTACAGACGATCCTACTTTTTGGGATCCCCAAATGTACATGAGCACTATACTGTATGAAGCTTGAAGAAAGAGACTATAAGGTTTCCTTAAGGCTCAAGACCCCATACAACAACCACAGATAAAATAACATACTGTGACAGATATATTTGTGCCTCAGAAATCATGCTTATCCTGAAGTCTTTTAAACTACCTTTTAGATATTCGTTTTGGCTATTCATATTAGAAGAGGTAACCAAGTGGTTACTAAACATAGTAAGGGTGTAATTTAGGAAAGCCAAGCACTGATTCACAGTACTTCTGTAGTTAAACTTAATTGCTAACCATGTAATATTCAGTTACATTGGGAAAATGTAATTTCAGTTCTTATAAAAATAAGCCACTGCTTTAAGTCCCATACACAGGTTTAGTAAAAGGGCAAATTTTAATGACTTTTATATAAATAAATAAGTACATAATATAGCACCAGTGTTTTTGAGAAGTAGTTCTTAACTTCAGCTTATTAAACTGTAACAGCTGCCAAAAACAAAACAACCTACCACCACCCACCCACCCACGAAAAAACCCCAAAGATCACATCCTGTCTGCTCCTTTACCTGTACTACTCTGGCTTTCTCAAAAGCTTTGTATCCATGCAACAGACTCCCTGCTATCCCATTCTAATGCTAAGTTGCTTTCTTTTAGGTTAAAGGCTTTTTGGGGAACGATATGAGAAAAACACACTTTTAAATGTGAAATTGAAAACACTTACCTCCAGTTCATGGCTGCTAATTCATTTATATATTCAGCACAGTACACTAAACACACTGCACAAAAAGAAACACCAAAGTATTAGATTCAGTGTCTCTTTGAAAACAATCTGCCATCAGTTCTGCCTTGTGTATGAGATATATATATATATATCATACACTACAATTTGATGTGTAGAAGATAAAACTACTTTCACTATTTAACTGAACAAAAGCAGATCTGAATTAACATCCCATATAGTTACTAACAAGTAGTAAGAGAGAGAAAAAAATAATACATTACAGACCAAAAAACCAAAAACAACATAAAATCTTAGTTAATTGAGCACACAAGAGCTCAGAAAATAAATTATCAATTAAAAAAATAATAATAATTCCCACAATCTTTGCTGTGACTGCTTTTAAGCTGCACCTGTAAAAAGAAATGTCAAAGCTTCCCTGTAACTGGTATGGAATTCAGATACCAAAGTATCACAGCGATACCTGAAAGAGATCATGATACCTGAAAGATCATGATACTCATGAAAGAGATCAGAGATACCTGAAAGAACCTGAAGAGATCATCAAGTCCAACCCCTCCCTGCTAAAGCAGGTACCCTACAGTAGGTCACACAGCTGTCCAGATGGGTCTTGAATATCTCCATAGAAGGAGACACTGCAGCCTCACTGGGCAATCTGTTCCACTGCCCTGTCACTCTTACCATAAAACAAGCAGGAAAATGCTTCTGTTTTTCAATTTCTTGTCCGCTCTAGTGTAAAAAAGTTTCCTGGGCTGCTGTGTAACGCACAGCACTAACCATGCATGTGCCACATCTATACTTCACCTATCCCTCCTATCACTACAAATAAAGTTTCAAGTCTCTGCTTCATACAGTCTTGTAAATTAAGTATTTATAGCTTAGAGCTGCTCTGAAACAGTTAAAATACATAACATACAGACAGCCACGTGGCCACAAGAGAAATACTTTCTACTCACTTTATCAGTTGCAAAGATCATTACAAAACTCTTTGCTCAACGAGAAAACTATCCCTAACATACTGTAAATGCAAACAACGCTGATGACATTTATCTCCCAAAGACGAAGTTCACGGGAGCACGGATGCACTACTCACCCATGCACAGAAAGTGCCCTATTTGCACCCGGTAGTGTTGGAAAGAGAAGCAGGTCAGGAAGAAACACAGGACGTGGAAACCCGCCAGCCCCAGCAGCCAGGGCTCGGCCCAGTCCGTCCTCTGTGGAGAAAGAGAAAGGAGATACAGCAACCACGGGAGACGCGTCCCCAGTCGTGACGAGCGGCCTGCCGCCTTCCGCACCGCAACCAAACCCTGTGCTGTCACGGAGCGCGCTCACCTGCGCGACCGAGCACCCAGCCTTCCCAAACAGAAAGAAAGGCTCCCGCTACACACAGGGGTCGGTGCCTTCTCCCCTCCCGCGGAAGGTTCCTCACCGCTAGGATGGTGGACAGCCCCGGCGGACCCTGCAGCGGCTGCTCCATGGCGACGGCGGCACTCCGCCTCAGCACGGCCGAAGCCTCGCGAGAAGACGTGCAAATAGCTATTGAGACCGTCCTCTCGCGAGAACCGGCACGGTTGAATCCCTGCCCCGCGGCGCCGGCATGGGGCTGGAAAATGGCCGCTTCACCTTTAAGCGTGAGGGGTAGAAAGGTGGCTGCTCTGAGCTGAGTTAGTCTGTCTGACAGGCAGCCTGCATCAGGCGCTGCCTCTTCTGGTTCTGTGTGTGAGGTGGTAGTTCTCAGAAATAGTGCTTCAGGAAACAGGCAGAAGCTCTGGTGATTAGTGTTTCAGTCTGAAGTAAATGCTTCTAATGCTATTCTCACTTCATCTACTGCGTACCCAAATGCAGGCTGATGCTGTGAACTAGTTTCTTTTTACTATGACACATCAGCAATGCAGTGTCAAGATGTTTCTTCCTTTTGCTTTACGTTTTTGGTATTCTTTTTTTCAACAGTATTTGGAAGCAAATCAAGGGATTGACTTGTGCCACTGTAAAATTAGGTGGGGTAGTACAAAAGCTATCATTTCTACTAGTGTTTTCCTTCAAATTTTAAAACAGTGAAAAAAAAAAATCCCATATTTTAGATAGGGAAGCAGTGCCAGAAGAATTGACTTGTCATTTGATAAGTCTTATGATTAGTGTAATGCATTAATACATTTGGGATTTTTTGGCAAATAAGGGTTCAGCTTTTGATTGCTCGGTAATTGACTAGAGTAACCATCTGCCAAGAGCTGATGGTTCATTTCATTTCAGTGAATGAAGCTGCTTTATGAGCAAAATATGCTGGCTGGTGGTGCTGGTGTCTGTGCTACAAAGTGAGTGGATGGACAGTCAATAGCTTATTGGGCTACAATGCACTGTGTTAAAAAAAATATATAGCTTTTACTGTAATCCAAAGTAGAAACAGTGTAAGTTGGTTTTGTGTTTTCTTTTTAATAGTAAAATAGATTTTAATAGTAAAATAGGAATTCCTTCTGCAATGAAGCCAGTAATGCTTTTCGTCACAAGGTGGTAGCAGATGTGTAAGTATTACCAGCGCTTTGATGTGGTGTAGGTTAAGTCTCATACATTTTCAGTGGAGAATGAAATGTGAAATATGAAATCAACATACTTAAGAACTAATAAATTCACAATGCTATTTTGTAAGTAAGCACCCATTTGTTTACCCCTCTGCAGCATTTTGCAGAGCCACAATGCTATGTTTATATCCTAATTTATTTATTTATTTTTTAAAGTACTGTAGAAATAAATATACAGTGCAATGGTAATATATAAATATGTCTGGTCTTTTCATTATAAGTAGTTTGATCAAGTGGTGTCTAAAACTCAACCTCTTCTAACCATGCTACCATATTATGCAAGCAGATTGGATAAAAAAATCCTCCCCAAAGTGGGTTGATTAAAGCATTTTTTTGCCCTTTTAACAAATGAAAATCATCCTTTTGTTTTCTATAGGAAGGGATCTAAAATCACACATTTATCTTAACTTTATCTTATCTTAACTTAATCACACATTTATGTATAAGGTGAAGAAAAACAAAGTGTTGGAAAAAAAAAAAGGTAAGGAAACCCAACTTTAAGCGCTCAACCATAGGTATTTGCTAGCAGATTCTATAGCACTCTGTAAACACTCGTTAAACACTACTTGGATATGTCTTTTTATGCTTGCTGATCAGAAGCTTCAAAGGAATGGAAAAGAGATTTGTTTCACAAATTCTTTACTAATATAGGAAATGTTTCTTTTTCTTTTTCTTTTTTTTTTTATTTATTTATTTATTTATTTATTTAATGAGTCTTAGAATTAGTGGACAGTTAGATGTTTGTTCATTTGTAGTTTCTACCTTAAGAAAATGAAGCGCCTTTCATCATAAGATCCATATTTTAAGATATCTTTGACAAATGGAATATCAATTTCTGATGTGCTTGTATTGAGTAAGCCACATCCTACACCCTTTTTGCTTTAGCTTTTCATAAATTAAACATTCCGTGTTTGTAGGATATGTTCCATTGTGAATTGGATTTCATTTAGGAGTACAGGAGTTGTATTGAGCTGTCTAAACATTTCAAGCTGTTGTTTGTGAAATAATTTACAACACTCTCAATTTACACAGGCAGATTGATGGGGAAGAGTTGTTAGGAACTTACTTGTCTTTAATGATCAGTTAAAAGAATACAAAATGCGAAATATAGCTTATAAGTGTCTTAGTGTGATGAGGTAAGTCAGTGTGCATACTCAGATGTCCTGATCAGAAGTTACACATTAGGAGAACTGAACACAGTCTAAACTTATTCTACTATTATTTTCCATCTGGTGTCTCGGGGTCTTGCTGGAGTTGAAGTGCACATTTTTCTCTGTGCATCACTGATTCTGATCTCCAAGGAGAGATCTCCAAATACACAATCAGGAATTGTTGCTATATGCTGCTTTCAAGAACATCTGAGTTGTTGACTGCACTGTGCAGACCCATTGTCATGTTTCTGTTAGGTTTTCCAGTTATTTTTCATCCCTGTTTGGTTTGTCACGTGGAGGGATAGTAACAGAGCTTGACTGCAGCAGAGCATGGGAGCTGTGGTGGTGAATGTCTTGTGCTTGGTTCACCCACTGCTCACTTCTCCTGTAGAGAAAAAACTTTCCTCCGTGTTTCTCCCAAGGGGAGGACAGTCTGCTTTGCTGCTGTCTGGCTTAAGGCATCCCACATTCTGGTAGATACAGCTGCTTTGTCTGCAGTTAGAAGTTAAGCATGGCTTGGCTTGAACTGCCTCTGCTGGAGCACCACAGCTTGCGTCCAGACAACAATTACTGTCTCATTTTATCCCTAGACAAGATCAACATATCTGAGAAAGACATATTCAATAGTGACCCCCTTCCATGTTTCTTGGGGGTCAAAACTTAGGCAGAGTGGGGGCTCCTTAGATGTTTGGCCCTTTGATTTTCTCCATGCTTTTTCCACCCCTTTCTGGGTTCCCCACTTCATTTCTCTTCCTTTGACTCAGCTGTCTGTGACCCTATGCATGTGAGCAGAGCTGTGGTTCTCCAAGGGACACAAATGAGAGCTATCTCAGGGGGCAAAACAAAGAATTAGTAGATATATTCTGTGCCTCTTTTAGGGAAGAAAAAAGCTGTCAGAAGACAATGGCAAGCAAGTGAATGATGCAGCACCTCAGCAGACTCTCAGTCAAAGTGGAGACAGGAGGTACACGCAGGTAGAGGCCAGTGACATGTATACTTAATTTCTCTGCTTTGCAAAGATCTCACTGCAGTTTTGTTGTGGGGCCAGTGACTGCTCATTGCTGGCTGTCTCCAAATGTCTTGTTGACTGCTGCACCTGCACAGACTGCACTGGGCAGTCTTTTCAGAGCTTTGAGGCTAGTATAAAAATAGACTGAGCCTAGAAGTCTGGATTATCATCTTATCATCATTGCTGTGGACCCTTCCAAGCTATCATTTTATCTGCCCTGAGTATTTTCCTTATTTTCACGATTGTGCTCCAAAGCTGGCTCAAATTCTCAGTACAACTGTAGTGAACCTTGGTCTCTTATTCATTCTAATACACGTTTCCCTAAAATGCTTTACCATCCATCCCATTCTGTCATCAAATACATGATTTTGAAAGCTTCCATTATGTTTGCATCTGCTGTAATTCTACTTTATATATATATATATATATATATATATATATATACAGTATCTGTTTTCATTAGTTATGATGTATTTGGAAATCAGTAATAATAATAGTTTTTTCAAGATTTCTTTTGAAATAATTTTTTTAATTGCCTGTAGATTGTTTTGGGATATTTCACTTGTACATTTCAGTTTTAGACAATGGATGCTACTTTATCAAACCTTGAGAAAGGGTATTGGGATGGATGGCCTCTAGAGGTCTGATGTACATTATAAAAGAATTATAATTTTCCAGAGATACAAACTGGGACTAAGTGGCTGCAAGGCAGCACTGCTCAGTACAATCTGGATGTCCTGTTGGACAAAAAGCTGAACTTAAGCCATCGGTGTGCCCTGGCAGTAAGTAATGCTGAAAGTCTCTTGGGCTGTATTAACAGTATGCCAAGGAGAGTAAGGGATTCAGCATTCATGAAGCAACTTCTGCCTCTAGCTTTATGTACTGCAGATACCAGGAAGATAATGATAAACTAGAAGTAGTGCAGTAGTGCAACAGAGAGCAATCAAAATGTTCTGGGAGTTGTAGCATTTGTCCTTGGTGGGAGACTGAGAGAAGTAGACTAGTTTGGCTTAGAGAAGATACGTAATAGCAGGCTACCAACACCTATGAGGAAATTACCAAACGAGGTGAATCCAGGCTCCCTTAGTGTATTGGTAGGAAGAGGAGATGCAGTAGGCAGAAAATAAAACTAGAAGTTTGGCTGGATGTAAGAAGAAACCTTTTCTCCTTGGGGGCAATCAAGCAATGAAATAGGTTGTCCAGAGTAGTTGTAGGGCATCCATTCCTTGTGATTTTTCAGAATCCAGCAGGATAAAACTCTGAGCAACCTGACCTTGCCTCCTAGTGGACCTTGGATGGAATGAACTTCTAAGGTCCCTCTCAACCTGAATTATTCTGACTGCATGATTCTGTATTTGTATTTCTGTAGTTGTGTACACTAAGCAATATTGCATTAGCCTGAAAGTTAAATTGATGTTTTGTATGTTTTTGTTTTGTTTTCTTTTAAGAGTCTTAGTCTCTTAACTTCATCTCTTTCATCTACTTTCTGTCAGGGCTTTTTTTCTCAGTACAGAATAGCTTCAGGCTTCAACTTTTCTTCCTCTACTATTCCCAAACCTTACAGACAGTCTGAAATGCAAATATATTTCTGTTCTCTACCTACCAACATGACTGCCTATTAAATTATTCTGCTAATCCCACAAAAGATCTCCTAAGGATTCTTTCTAAGCCCTACTATGTTCTGGAAAAATAACCAGATTTTACTTCTTTTGGATCTTTGTCGAGCGTAGAAGAGGCCAAAGTAATTGCAAGCAAAAAAGAAGCAACAGACCTAACAATATTATATCCTGCTTTTAATTATGCACTCAAAATTCACTATGACTTCCTCTGAAGCTTTCTTCTCTCAGAATTATTGCTGTATTGATTGATTGTATGGTTTTTGTTTGCTTGTTTGTTTGTTTTTTAGCTCAGAAGCACCACAGTGTGTCATTCCACAGGATGGGCTGAAAATTAAATACTTTTACATTTCCTTTGATGTATGACTATAGTGTGTGTAGCACATAATTCACTGCATTCAAGTGACAATGAAGCTATTGTTATAAAAGGGCAAGAAGGCATAGAGAGATTTAGTATGTGTAGGGCAACCATTGTGATTTTGTCTGGATTTCTGGAGCTTACTGTTAACGCTGAACTTTTTGTTTAAGGTCATGAGTGTTTGGCACATCCTGGCCTCTTGTTTCTATATGGAGGATGGAGCAGAAGGAACAGGATCTTCAACTGAGAGATGTTTCCTTAGACATATACTTGTTCTGAGGGATCTTATCCTCTTCATCTAAGGAACTCAGCACTCTCTATAAAATCTATTTCACAGCTTGTGCTTCTTCATGGTCATCATTTTTCTTTAAAGAATCAGGAGAGGAGAGTGAAAAAACTCAGTAGTGTTCAGCAACAGAGAAGTCAGGCAGAGCTAGAAAGCTGATATCTTCACCTTTTGATCCTGGAGCTATGCATGGTTATCACTTTCTGCTATTTGTTGCCTATCCTCAGCAGTTCATAATTCTGATGGTGCTGTTGGGCCAAGTGGCTCAGGCCAACTGTTCAAATTAGTTAAGTTTTGAAATCAGGATATAGAAATCAATTTAGGCACATTATAAGTACTTATACAGGACACTTGCAAATATGTCAATAATTGTAGAACTATGAATATTGGTACATTTATCATACATCAATACCGTGTTAGTACCTATTGGCCTGCTCTTACTTTCTGTGTGTTAAAAGCATGTAAGCGGAAAGTAATCATGTATTGCATGTGTGGGAGCTCCACTGTATTTTGTATCAGGAGGGCTGAGCAGAGTTCAGGTAAATCCTCCTTTAATTTTTTTATTACAATTGTAGAACTTGAGGTTCTACAGATTCATGGGTCATTCTACAGTGCTATTCCTCCACAGCTACAGATGTGTTTCTATGCTTAACTGATCTTTTCATCAGTGGCTAGAGGAGTTGCTGTGCTAATGATGCTTTGACTTGTTGACTCTTCACAGGCAATGTAATACTATGTGTATATTAATTCAAAGTTATCTCCCGTGATAGCACACCAGTTATGTGCTTGAAAGTCCAGTGTTGGGAAGATAGTGGCAAAGATTTTAGACACTGTTCTGAACATGAGTTTTGTAAGACATTTGTGTGTCAGGAATTTCAGTGAAATTGTTAAAAGTTTGAGCTATGAGAATAAACCAGTTGTGCTGATACGTACATTCCTATCAGATGTCCTGCACAGAGTTCCTACAGCAGAGTAAAGGAAAGCTGCACTTCAGTCTTTGGGAGTGTCTGTAGTGGGGACAAACATTCAGTTTCCTCATCCTTGTACATGGAAAATAAAATTTTTTGAAAAATAAGGTCTGACTTTATCAAGCTGCAGCCTGCTGTCTCTATTTTGGGGCTCCCCAGTCAGAAGGAAGATACTAGCTTCCTGGACCAAGTCAGTGGATGATCTCTGCTATGAGTAGGAGTCTGAAACCCAAGATACACAAGGAGAATTTGAGACAGCAAAGTTTGTTCAGAGTTAGGAGAGAAAACAAAGATAATGTTACACTGTTGTTAACTTAGTTCATCAGGTGTGATTTCTCCTTTGAAAACCTTCATGTCCTTCCTACTGATGGAAATACTTTTCAGGGTTATTTAAAGTATTACCTTCCCACAGACTTAAGCAAGGCTGTGGAACCCCAAATCCTTCTTGAAGACAGGAAGATTATATATGTTTCTATACCTTACTGGATCTTTCTGTGACCAAATATCAGCTCTTGTTCTGATGAAATGGAGGAAGAAATATGTATCTGCTCAGGAATTATATCCCACTCCTCTGTCCTGGAAAAGTATTTCACAGCTGGAGATCCACTCCATTGGCTCACTTCTCTTATTTCCACTTCCAGTGTCCAGTCCTTCCATTCCCTGTTAATATCATTACCTCCCATGCAGTGTCTTTTGATGGTGACCCCGCACATAGCAGTGAGTTGAAACTAGATGATCATTGTGGTCTTTTTCAACACAGGCCATTCTATGATTTTATGATTCTATGATTGTGTGGTGGCATCCTGGAAAATGAAAAGTGGGAAAGAAAAAAATACAGCAGAGGAAAGACAATGATGAAATGTAACTACTGGAGCACCACTGAACATCTGTTCCTGAGCCTGTATTATCAGTTAAAGGATAATACTTAGCTGCGTACTTGACCTCGACCTCACCACCCCCTTCAGTATCTGCAAGAAAACCTGCAATGTTTATATTTTGCAGTCTTCATTGCAGCATGTTTTCATTCTGTTTTGTCTGGAGTGAAGTTAAATTTTACATAATAGCACTGCCTCTGCATGGTTTCAGAATATACTTTACTAATGCATTGCTGGATGTTGCATTTACATGGGTAACACTCAGTAATTCAAGGGTAGGGAGAGAAACTTATTCATGGCTGTCCAAATGAAAAAAGTCAAATATATGGTCCTATGAAAATATCTAGTCTGTCTTCCTTTCCCCCTTTCCTTTAAGTCAAACTGCTGCAGCTGTATGGACATATTTGCTCACGTAGCTGCTCATTCGCTGTTGCTAGGGAAAAGATGCAGACCTGGCTTTCACCACTAGGTGAGCTACCTTCCATGAGTTCCATCCAAAGGTGTTGAATTTCTCCCTCTGGTCCTTTCCAGGCCTCAAGTGCTGCAGGTTGAATACTGAAGTAGTCTAGTTTTCATTCTCCCAGACAAAAATCTTTGACTTCATGTGACAAGGGTGGATTTGCCTGGCTTTACCAGAGGCTTTGTTTCTGTTCCTGTTTTTCCAATATGTTGCCTTCAGTATTTTTTTTTTTTTTTTCCCAGCTTGGTGCAGCATTGATTCTGTAAGATGGGACTTTGCAGAGATTAGCTTCCATGTGACCTTGGCAGACTGTTGTCAGGTTATTCAGCCCCCTAGCTAAATGTTTAGTCCTTTACCTGGCTGAGTTCACCAGAGCAATCTCTGCTGGCACTGACGTGGTAACCCTTAGGTAGATGGTTTTGGTTTGGTTTTCCTGAACCAAAGATGTTAAGGTTGTTATATAAACACTAGCACTGATGAGGCTGATATGGTGTTGAAGCTGTAGAAAGTACAGGTACAAGTCTTTATTTTGTAAGGACTCAGAAGTTAGTCTTTACTGGCTAGAAAATAAAGATCCTGTAAGGTGGGCTGAGGAAGAAGGCCTAATGAAGAATACTTCATATTTAAAGAAGTTTGAGGGAACTTTCTTCTACAGAAACATTCAGAGCCATATTTTTTTAGTTTATTTTTGTTTAAGTTGAAGGAATCAAACACTTGTCTGTGTAACTGATAGCTTACTTTATTTGATCTGTGTACCATACTCAGGAAGAATCAGAGTACTGCATTCTACCATCTGTTAACCACTAATTATTGCTTTGTTTCTACAGATATCAGGGGTATTTTTAGGGCTTGTGTTCTTGTTTTTTGTTTGTTTCTTTGTTTGTTTTTAGTGCTGTTATCAAGCTAAGGTTGTTATATGAAAGCAGTTTTTGCATGCACTTTTATTGAACAGATAAAAAATTAGAATGTGCTCATCAGCTTCCAGTTGCAGATTCCTGGGGAAGGATATATGAACAGGAAAAAGAGATGATAGTGATATTTGCCTAGTGATACTTGAATAGTGAATTCTCTTAGCAATCTTGCAGCTCTTTGCTTTTGCATGTTGAGAGCTGGAAGAAATTTGCTGACTGGAATTTGAACTGAAGTTGCTAAAGGCCTAGTGTGTACCGTTAACCAGTTCCCTGGAGAATTCCAGAAACAAGATTAAAGGGTGTTGTCAGCAAATTACATATGCAATAAAAATGGGGCAATACAGCTAATTGTGAGGCTATGCTTTACATACTTGCTTTAGTTCAAGGTGGAAGGTAAGGAAATTAAATGAACATTCAACAGTAGATGGCACTCTTTGTTCTTCTTCTGTACATTCCTTTTTCATCTTTTTTTAGGAGTATTGTATCCTTTCAAGCAGTGTTCAACAAACAGGATTTAAGATATGCTCCGATGAAGGAAGTTCTGTGCTAAAGATTCACATGGTAATAAAAAAGCCCAGCATACCTTTTAAGTTTATGGAACCGTTACTTATGCTTCCTGCAGGTGTTAATAATTGGCCTTTTAGTCCCTACTGCTAAATACATTCTGTGGGTACAAAGACCCTGCAGACTTCTGTAGGACCACCTTTGCATATTAAAAAAGATGATTTTTTTTCCATCGAGACTTGTAGAATCACATTGGGAATCTCTGTAGAAATGCTGAAAACTGCTGCTATTTTTTTTACTATACATATATGTAATTTTTTTTCTAAGTGCTACAACCCTACACCTCTTCTGGTAATTCTGTCGGGTGCACAGTCTACTGCCCTCCTAGTATGCTGTGAATGAAAACTGTCATGAGCCTTGGTTAAGTTACACTGTGTTCTACAGCTGCTTTGCTGCTGTTAAAAAGAGAAGTCAGCTTCAGGTTGTAAGAAAGCTGATGGACGGGCAGGCAGCAGCCAAAGTGGTTCCGATGTTCCTATGCAGGCCAAACACACAGTACCTGAGCACTCACTGTATTTAAGCAGTAGTGCCCCATGATATGTTTTTATTAGGCAGAATTTCTTTTTGGCATACTTGGTCGTTGCTGTCTTCTAACAGCGTTTATGACTCTCATAGAAAGCAAATTTGAGATCCCTTGTAACAAGGAAATTATTTTAGGATTTTAATGATTTGAGGCCTTCACTATGTTCCATGTTGCAACTGTGATTGCTGTCTCTAGAGCCCTGGCCATCTGCTCAGAAATGGATAATCTCCATGTGATGATGTGATGAACTGTAGTATCCTGACATAAAATTTAGTTAATCGAAGAAGGAAAGATCAGAATTTCTTTTGTAGAAGACCGGTTGTGTTACTTGGTAAGTAGAAGTGCACAAGTGTTTGGCAAAAGCAGATCTAAGTCATCTCCGAAGTGAACACAGGTTACTATGAGCAGATGTTGTTTGGCCTCCATTCATGAGAGTCTGAGCTCCTTGTAGTCCCTAGACAGTCATGAGAGGGATACTGCCCTAAAAAAATATGCAAGGATTATTTTACAATGTTTGGAGAGTGAAGATTTTGATAGAGAATGGGTTAGCATGCTGTGCACAGTGGAAAATATGAATTAGGGTTTAGTGTGTGAAGGGACATGTGACTCTCTGGCTTATTAAGATAGCTTTGAAGGTTATGGAAAATCCGGCATGAAACCAATCTTGCTGCATTCATGTATATATTGTCAGTAGGATTAGCACCGGATTGCAGTTTGACCTTTCTGTATGCCTATTTCTGTATTTGGGAAATTTATTGGTATGCAGTAAAGTTCAGTCTGAGTAGGTGCCAAAATGTAGGCAATATGCAATCAGGGAAAGAGGGACCAAAACTTGAGTGCAAAGTCATTAATATGATGGATGGATTCCAGTGAGAATCCATATGAGACATGGAGGAAAAAATATGATTTAAAAAAGAATGTAAATCTGAAATGTGTAATATAAACCAAGTATTTCTCTCTCTCTTTTTTTTTGTTCTTGTTATAATTAAACATTGGCTTTTAATACTGCAGAACAAAGTGATTTCCAAGATCAGTCTCCCTGAAAACACTGCTGTTAATAACTCTCAGTTTGAAGAGTCCTCTGTCATGAACAACGAAGATCTTCATTAGTTACAAGCACCGAAGACATGAAGAAAGTGCCTGGTTGCAGATATAGCAAAGTGGACGTCTTCAGGAGTTCTAATTAACACTTCTATGAAAGAGATTAAAAGAGAGAGAGAGAGAGAAATACAATGCAGTATACCTGAGTGCTATTCATGGAACAATTACATAATGAAAGAACAATAGGATTTTCAGCTTTTCACATTTTCTTGAGAAATTATGAAGAATCTGGCAGTGATGTGTATAAGAATGGTAAATTGAGAAAAAAGGTAAGATAAAATGCAGTTTCGTTACAATAGCATTATCTGTAAGCTAATCTCAGAGGTAACTTGTATGTTGTAATTACTAGATTCACGGTGCAATGATTAATGGCGAATGCAAAGCTGAAACAATTATATTTCCTAAATATGTCATACTCTGTCTGAAACTGTAGTAATTAAAATGTTAAAAACGAATGGAGTTAAATTATTCTTATCTCATTTGCTGCATGTATGGCACAGGAAAATGAAATAACATTTGGGTAAGCATTATTTAACTATCAAAATAAAATGGTAGAAATGGGAACTTCAAGTGCAAAGTCAGAAAAGAAGAATTATTGACTTAGTATATTGATTCTTTCAGAAATGTCTATGTGTGTGAAAATCTGTGCACTTGGTATTCTCTCCTAACAAAAAACTTTGAGGAAAAAAAGGCGTTAATTACATAATTTTCCTGCAGTGTTTTTCAGGAAATAAGAATTCTTAATTTAGGCTTTATTAATATGAGTGTTGACTATAGATGCTTAAGTGGGCAGGAGTCTCAGAAGCCTTGAAGGAAGCCCAGTTTTATGGAATATATGCACAAGAGCTAGCCTGCTCTTGTTTTTTGAAGAAAAAAATGTCAATAATTATTTTGCTCTCTATAAATAGTGTTGAATTTTTAGTGAGAATTCCTTCTGTCTGCTTTTATCCTTTCATTCTGCTTGATGATCAGCTGTCATTTTTGATTATTTTTATTTTTACGGAAACTGTGGCAAAATAGATCTATCCACACGAGTCTGCCCTGGCTAGTTATGAAATCCTCCTTTTGCTTTTCCTACATTACTTAGTTGCCTATATTTTTTCCCTTGACATTAGGAGAATATCTTCTAATGCAGAAAGGAAGTGTAACTTTCCAATTTGTTACAACGGGTTTGGATATCCACACATTTTATTTCATGGGAAAGTGGCCAGAGAAAACATAAAGGAATGAGAGTGTATGAGAAGGGGTGGGAACCAAGAAATGTTTTTGGACACCATCAAGATAAAGTGGGTATTACTGTCGTGCTCAGGAGAAGTTACAAATTACTGCATATTTTTTAGTGTCACCCAGTGTTACACAAAGTCTAACAGTTCAATCCAAACATGCAGCAAAACATTGTAATCACTAGTATTTCAGTTTGAACGCACCCACGTACTCTTTCCTTGTCAGTATGAGAGAGTAGCTTCTGAATTCTGCTGTTTCTGCTAGTTTGCCTACGTAGCAAGTTCTGTGCAGTCAAGTTAAAAACAGAAAGCTAAGAACAAGAAAAAAAAAGTTTGCACTGTACTTACTTTTCAGTGGTCACATGGTAGAATGGGTTGACTGTAGCTGATTGCAGACACCCACTCAGTTGCTCTCTCATTTCCTCTTTAACTGGATTAGGATGAGGGGAAATCATGGAATCATAGAAATCAAGCAATAAAGCTCATGGGTTAAGATACGTACATGATGATCATGGAACTGGCTGGGTCTAGAACAGGGAAGGACCAGTCCCTCTTCATGGAAGCCTGACAGCCCCTGCTGCCCACACCTGAACACCTACTCTTCAGATATATCATCAGGACGCTTCCACCCAATTTGTTGAGTAACTACAGGACACAGAGAGAACTGTGTGTTTACATATAGTTATATACATACATATATGTGTATATGCATGTATATACTGTCATGACATAATGAGGCATTCCTGTTTGAAATATATTAACACTCATAGGCTTATCTATGGCCTAGATCTGAAGAATATTAAAGGACTTTTTAACTAGTGTTTTTTTTTCAAATATGGACAAAAGTAATTACTGGAGTGGTAGTGCCTACCTTCATCTTGTGGGGCATATCCCGTTTCTAACCAGGTAATACAACCTTATGCAGAGAGTAAAGGATCATATTGTCAGTTTTACCATGTACTTTTCTTATGTCTCAACGTGATGGAGCATTCCTTTGGAACACTTTCTGCAAGGCAGAGATGCCTCTGAGATTTCTAAGTGCCAGTGTTTCAAACATTTAGTGAATAACTGGGTACTGCTGTGACCTTCATTATTTATGCCAAGATTCAGGAGAAATATTTTATATTGGCTGGACTACAGTTTCTACAGCAGCTGCATTACCAGCCTGCAGAAACTGCTCACATCACATATAATGCGCAGGAAAATCTGAGAATCTGAAGTGCTACCAGCAGACTTATTAGTGATAGAGGTGACAATTCTGCGTGTAATTAAAAACGTCTGTAAAAGATTGTTATTTAAATGCTATTCTAGGCACAGTGATGGGCAGCTGGGTGCTTCCATGCTGCTCTCTCACTCCACCTGCCCAGAAAACAGAAGGAAAAACTACAGTGTAAAAAAGAAGCTTGTAGGTTGAGAGAAAGACGGGAATATCACAGAATCTCAGAATAGATGAGGTTAGCAGGGAGATCCATGTCCATTTGGTCCTACCCCTGCCCAAGCAGAGACACCCAAAACAGCTTGCCTAGGATTGTGTCCAGATGGATTTTGAGGATATCCAAAGCAGGAGACTCTTCAGCCTCTGGGCAACCTGTGCCAGTTCTCTGTCACCTGCACAGCGCAGAAGTGCTTCCTGGTATTTAGGTGAATCATAGAATCGTTTGAGTTGGACCCTAAGGCAGGCTTGCTTTCCTCAACCTGCTGGCCACTTTTGGTGCAGCCCAGGATACAGTTGGCTTTCTGGGCTGCAAGGGCACATTGCTGACTCATATTCAGCTTACCATCCACCAGTTTCCCCAGGTCCTTTTCAGCAAGGCTGTGCTGGAACCTTCTGTGTTTCAGTTTGTATGCCCGTTGCCTCTTGTCCTTGCACTGGGCACCATTGAAAAGAGCCTATCTCTATCCTCTTTGTGTCCCACCTTTAGGCATTTATAGACATTGATAAGATGCCTCCTGATCCTCCCCTTCTGAACACCGAACAATCCCAGCTCACTCTGTCCTCACAGGGTAAGTGCTCCAGTTGGACTCTGTCCTGTATGTCCTATATTGTACTGGCATGCCCAGTACTGGACATGATTTTCCAATGTTGTCTCACCGATGCTGAGTATAGGGGAAGGATCGTCTCTCTTGACCTGCTGGCAATACTTTATCTAATGTAGCTAAGGATACCATTAGCTTTTTTAGTGACAAGGGCCCATCTCTGGCTCAAATGCAGCTTGGAGTCCACCATGACCACCAGATCCTTTTCTGCAAAGCTTGCCAAGTAACACCTTGCAAATCCATGATCAGGTTTCCAAAATTTCTACTATGATTTTTATTTTCCAGTTTAGTTTGCTTTCTGTGTTCTGTTTTGGCTTTTGAACAGTCAGAGTCCGTATTAGGCTTGGTATTTTGGTGAATACATATGAAACAAGAACTTCCCTAATTTAGGGAAGTATGGAAATCTTGTTCATAATTGCTGAAGTATTTTCTGAAGGATAATTAATGGAAAAAATCTCACAAGAAAGCTACTTATGTGGCTTTTGAAACTGCGTGATCTTTGCCAGGAATAGTATTTGCCTTCATCAGACAGAGTGACAAAAAGATACCTATCTCTGTTCTTCTATTTATAATAATGTTGGGGGGGATTTGCACAACATCTTTTATATAATGTGGCCTGGATAAGCAGCAGCTGATGAGACAGGAATGTAAGTGAGTGAAGAAAACAGCACAAACAATTTTGCAGATTTATTTGCCTAGAACTTGATAGTGCTAAGGAAGGAAACAGAAATGACTAAGTTTGCTTTAGATGACCTCCATCCCAATTAAATACTAACCTGGAAACTGCCAAGAAGCTTTTGAGAAAAGTGTAAAAACATGATCTTGGAGTGAATGAGACAGAACAACATGTGGGCCTGCTGTCATGATTATCTATTAGTGGAATGACAGCACAGAAGGCAATGCATACAGACCCATACCTCAAATGTGAACTCATGAGATGCTTTCTCCATAGCATGTGATTTTGCAGATTGTTGACAGAAGTGTGGATATACACAAAATAAAAGAAAATGTATCTCTAATAGAAGCTGACACTAGTAGAGGGAATCTGCCTATGAGGGAGTTTTCCTCTCAGAAAGCCCATGTGCACATATAAATGTGTGGATACAAACTAGAACATAGGTTGCTCCATAAGAACATGAGTAAGAACTTACTTGCTGTGATGGTGATGGAACACTGGAACAGGCTGCCCCGAAAGGTGGTGGAGGCTTCTTCTGTGCTATAGTCAAAACCCACCTGGACGCTTTCCTGTGTAATGTGCTGTAGGGAACTTTAGCAGGGGTTTGGACTAGATGATCTCCAGAGGTCTTTCCACTATGATTTGGTGTGAGTCTGTATATTTTAGGAGTTAAGGTGGCCTGCAAGTTTTGGATTAGAAGAGCATTAAAAAAATTGTAGATGCTTACTAACATTTTGTTAAGTGTTTAGAGTTGTGGTTTATCTGTTATATTGCTGATTCTGAACCTGAATGTATAGTTCTCTGACTGCCAGTTAATTACATGTTGTTTTTGTATCACTAATGTGCTTTGGAGCTGATTGGTTCCATATAGGTTTTTTTTCCATGCAGTAATTGTTCAGCTGCTTAATTTGGATGTTTCTGTAGTGGGAAGGATTTACAGTGTTGGTTTGTTTTAAACCCCATAAAATTCTATGCTGTAGTAGCAACACTTTACCATTTCCTACATGAAGGACTGCACCTATGGGTCTAGGTGGAAATTTGTCTGCATGCACTGTTTGTACACGAGCTGCAGAGGAGTGGTGAATGGGTCGTAAACAAGAAAAAGCACCTGCAAACACTGTTGTGTTTAATGATGCATTGAGTAGTGGGGAAGGATTAGTCCCTTTTAAAAGCAGAACGACATTAATTCACAGAGTCCACATTTCAAGTGTAAAAGAGAAGAAAGAGGAAGAATGAGTGTGGGACAGAACAGAAGAAGGCAGGAGTCTGTTACATGGCTGTCAGCTGAAGAAATGGGGGCAAACATAACGTAGTGTTTGCCACAAAGTGCAGTGCTGGAACACGTCAGTCCAGAGAGACAAAGCCATGCAGCACTTTAGACAATTGTTAGCCAAATAAAAAGAGCTACAAAATTGGGAAAGAAGATGCAGTTAATGGGAGCTTATTTTAGCAGTAAGGAAAATGAGATTGTGCTTCAATGCAATGTGAGCAAAACTTAATTCTTACTGGAATTAGTCAGACCTGCTTGAATAACCAAACATCTGCTGAAGGAGGTTCTCCCAAACACTTTATTTTCAGGGAAGATGAGTAGCTGGATTTTAGTATGTATGTGGCAGAATTCATAGTATTGTTTATCTATACTGTTTTTCATGATGTGTTCGGTAGAGAAAAGCTCCCTTGACCTGAACATTCTCATCCCTTAGTTTGCTAGAGTGTAAATGCTGGGTATGCCTTCCAGCAACAGCAATTCACCATGTAAAGACTTCTCCTTGTACTGGCTTTTTATTGCCCTTGCAGAGAGGGTGGGTGTGGGCAGTCACTGCTCTGAGAACTGGAAACTCCCAGTACAGCGCTTGTGTCCTAAACAAGGCAAACTCTCAGCACTGATACATAAGTGGCTGATATAAACTACAGCCTACTTAACATTAAATATGAGATTCCTTTTTTTTTTAGAACTGCTAATTTTGATGTTGACTGTCAGTATCTTGGGGTGACAGGAAGGAGTGGCTACTGGAAAAGGACTATATCATACAGTGAATTGAATGTTTACTTTGCAGGACACATATAACAAGTGGACAACAATTCTTGCTGTATTATCATGCATGCTTTCCTGATGCACTCACATGTACACAAAAATCAGTGTCAGCCTCACCAGTCCAGTTAAGACCAGTTAAGAACCAATGACACGGGGAAAGAAGGCATATAATCTAACTGGTTATATACTCTCTGCATGATGGACATTTCAATGGAGACATGGCTGCTCTCCTTGGGCTTTTGTGTCTGTAGATGTCAGATGTCTTTCTTCTGTAATATTGATGGAGATATCTTTGTGGGAAGTAACAAATCCCTAAAAGACTCCCCACTGCTTTTATGTTCTTACACATTGTCTTGGCAAGCAGAAAGGGTGTTGTGTTTGTAGCATTACCACCCACAGGAATTCTTTTTGATTCTGAGAAGGGTGGAGGAATGGTATGACATGAAGGATCAGGGGAATGCCTACCATTTCTGCAGCTGATGACTCTGAAGGGAACTTGCAGAAAAGTATACTTGACAATTTATTCAGAGAAAATCTTTGAAATCTGGGTTTGAGGTTTTTATTTTAAATTGCAGCTTGAAAAAGATTATTTTCATGCTGCTCACTGGCTACAGACCCAAAGATAAAAGAAAGCAATAGAAAAATGGAGACCTGTCTGTTAAAGAAAGTATATAATTCTGAAAAATGCTGAGACTTACTTTGGCCACATGGTTTGGCCGCTGGGGCATTACTGTATAACGACATTATGTACAATAGGACTACATGGATGCATAGATAAGAGATGATAATACAAGTTATTGCTGAAGGATCATAGGCTGTTCTCTGCTTTCTCTAGTAATTTTAATCCCCACAGAACAAGAGCACAGCCTTACCTTGTTACTGCAGTTTTATAAAAACATATACAAATGTTTGCCTGTTTCTTTCATGGGCATCTTGTGCATAATCTGGCCCAGTGGAAAAGGCTGGCTATGCAATATTCCTATGCTGCTCTGTTAATGTAGCTTATGTGGTAGCTTGAAGTAATGTAGAAATGCTAAATTTACTACATTTATAGGAGCAAGAACTTGCGAATAAGCAGTGCATAGTACAGCTGCTGAACTGCAGAATAGCTGGATAACATGACAATACATACATTCTGGGAATTTTGTTTTATGAAGTCCCATGTGCCGTTCCTCAGCTCCTGTGCAAAACTTTGAAAACTAAACAGGATGTGACTGTTGCTTCTGGTAAGATTGTGAGCTGAGATTAGTCCCTGAATGCAGCATGCCAGGAGGAAAAACTACTGTTGTTATACAGTGTTCAACAGTAGATGTTTGGGGGAAAAAAGTGACAGATTTTTGGACCATAAATACAGAATTTTGCAAGTCCTTTCCTTCAAAGAGTTGCAGCATATATGAATAACATAGAAAATGTAATAAATGTAGAAACGCTCATCTCTGAGTTACACAAGCTGATATTGCTAATATTAGAGGTCTGTTCTATAATGTCAGTTCTTCATCAGTATTGCCGTTTTTTATAAATGAGTATTTTCTTTTCTGGAAGATGTACTTTTGACCATCTCTTTTACTTATATAATGAATCGTGAGAAGTTGTACATCTTGTTGGGAACTAGATTTTTATATTTCAAAAGAGAATGAATATGAGCTCTTGATTCCTCAACTATGCTTATGCTAAAAATCTGTGAGCAACAGTCTACAACAGAAGTTGTTCTAAAGGTACAGCCAGGAGAAATCAGGAATTGGTAACAGGAGATATTTTTGATTGCTTTTCCATATTTGTAATAATTTTCTTTGTTTCTTCTCTATCTCCAAACACTGCCAAAAAATCTTTCTTTGTAAAATTACTCTTAGCTCTAGCACCTTTCAGTTAAAAGGCAGTAACTGTTTTAGTTCAATACCATTCACTGGTAGATATTTCTGTGGCTGCATTTTGATGTGTGTTTCTTTCTCCACATACATGCTAATTCATATTGGAAAGAAGCCGAACCATCTTCTGTGATAGTTTTGGTATGGAAATGTGAGCACTACATGTAGTTTCATTTATCCAAGGAACTTGTTACACTATACTTGTCATAAATGGTTGTGTTTACTGACTGTAGTTACAAAAATGTATATGCTGTGTAGAGAAAATGAAAATCAGTACTTCTCTTTTTGTTAGTCTTTGATCAACCCACCAACACAGATTAAATGCAGTAGACCATTTTGTGTTAGTAGAAGCTCAGGCAGTACATAATTGGAAAAGGTATCTGAAATTAGGTGAGTCACCTTAGTCTCTTTATGTAGTCAAGAGCAGTTATAGGCATCTCCAAAAGGTGCTTCATCTCACCTACATTTATAGATCCACCGTAGGATGAAATAGATGTTTTATAAAAGCAGTTTGAATCTTCAAAAATATATATCTTGCTGATGATCTGTGGCAGGTGTTTGGCACAAAGGCTCTTTCAATGTTCATTGTAGGAGCCCTGCACAAGGCTAGTTTGGAGTAGTTGAATGTACTGTCCACCACATAGTGACTTTCCTAGATGTAAGGTAAGAATTTAATTCAATGTCAAATTCTGGTTAAACTGACATCTAGGATGAAGTTGAAGAACTTGTAAGGTAAGCAACTTGCTTGAACTACTGCAGATAATAAATAAATGCACAATCCTAGGAGGCACCAAAACCTTGAATATTGACTGTATCACATTTATTGTTTATAAAACCATGTTTATTAGTCCTGAATTTGAAAGAGGAATTGAAAGAGTGCGCTTTCTTTATTCATTGCACCCTCAACAGACTGAATATAATCAGGTGTTAATTTGGATGTGAGAAGTGTTTGCAGTTCTGTTTCAAAAAGCATTGTTAAATCTTGATGGGAACTAATGGCAAGTACAGCCAGCAAGTATTAATAACCCTAGAGACCTAGCATAATCAAGTCATAATAGCTGCTTCCGAAGGGATGTTTTTGTCTTGTCTGCCGAGTTCATTTTTTGTTATAGGCAGGAGGAGAAAAGAGGTTTTGTCAGCAACAGAAAGAAAGATCAACCTCCCAGGCATGACAGTTATGTCTGCTTCTACCTTCAAGCGTTGCTCCTTTTCTGCTTCTGGTGACACGTGTGAGATGAACTGATGACAATTAGTAGGTTTGTGGTAACGAGGAAACACAGCCTTTTTTAAAAGATCCCAATTTGCTCTAATGTAGATGTATGCTCAGTGTGGCCCTGGAGTGTAGATGAGTGAAGATAATCATTCAATGGCTTAATTCACATGGCAGACAGCAATGCTAATTTAGTAATCTTGGACAGCAACCTGGAAACATTCAATGGTAAAAAACTGTTTTTCAAGTGCAAGATTTTGCTTCAGGTATAAGTACAAAAGGAGCAGGAAATTTGTAGCTTCTTTGGTTGCCCTAAAGGTCTGGACCACCTCCTGAGAAGTCTGTCACAGCGCAAATGTATGAGAGTAGGAGCAAGAAATGTCTTATCAGGCTGGATCTGAGGGCTTTCTTATTGCTTGTTGTTTGGATTTTCTTGATGCTTCCTGAGGCTTGCTATTCTCCTGTAAAGAAGAGGATTGCCTGCTTTGAAGTCTGGTTCATATGTGAATTATGGGGTACATCTGAAGACTATGAGAACATCATTGTAGAACCCAGATGAAAAATCATCCTAGATTTTATTGAGATGGAATTATTTTTTTTAATATATGTTTACATTATGAGCATACAGAACGTATTGGGGAAGACAACCTTGTTGGTACCTGTAAGAATATACATCATTCCCAATTCCTTGTGTTTGGGTGGCCTGCATTCCTCAGTTTCTTTCAGTTTAAGAGGCTACAAAAGTTTCTTTTATTATGAAGGAGAAGGATGGGAAAATGAGAATGAGCGTATCTAGAAACAATATTTAAACTCTAGTTAGTGGTGTGAACTTCTCACCGAGTTCTTTGTATGGTTTGACTGTTGTACTACTAGGTATGTGAGAGAATACAAACAAGGCTAATCTCATAACTTAAAGAAACTCAAACATAACCCTAAAGGACATTCTGTGTTGCAAAACAGACTTTTATAAGGGAGTGATGTTAAAGGGAACCTTGTTAATTTCCATGCCTGTGTGCATAGTGCATGAGAAACTGCCTTGTGTGGTATAGAAAGAGCTGGTCTATGCAGTGGAAAATATTTGGCTGTAACTGCACAAGCAAGGACTAGTCATAAATTGTCTCAGTCTCCTTCTGTGGAGTGTGTTTGTATGAAAGAACTTGTAGACAGTCCTGTTAAGTTCCAAGCTGAGTTCCAAGTCACAGAAAGTGTAAGTTGATGGACTGTAGTAACATCACACACACACACAAAAAAAACAACACCTGATCCCAAACTCGAATTTCTGAATAAAGTCATTTGATTTATTGTGCTTCAAAGTGAGATTTAAGCTTTTCTTTTACTTTTGCTCTCTAAGAATGCCCCTTCCCTTGAGGCAAAGACCTCTACCTACACAGTATGTTAACGTGTTTGTAAGAATAGTACCCCTGAGAGGGGGGAGGAGATTTGTTTAAAGATACTAGAAAAGATGAATATGAACGTGGTAGGGTAATAGTAGAAGCAGGTTAATACTGAGTTATCATTATTCAGCCTTCATTAGTTGGCTATGACAATCTGCTGTGGTACCTGGCAGGTTAAGAACTGGCTTCATACCTCCTCAGCTCTTTCCCTATTAAGGTAAAGAGAAAATGCAAAAGTTAATCTGGTGATAGTATTGTTTCTTTCTTTCATGTATGTTGTACCTTCAAGTGTATCACTGAAGTCTGAGTAATCTTTGTATGTAAAGAAAAGCTGTAAAACCAGTACGACATTCTTCTAATAGCAGACTGAAATGCTAAAAAAAAGAAACTCCGTGCTGGGGACAAACAGACATTACACAAGGAGGATGGGGAGACGTTAATGTGAATGTAGGACACAGGCACACAGATAGGCATAAACAAAGGATAGACTGGAAAAATAATGGTGCACTGAGATTTCAACTCTAGCCAAGCTTCTGTATCATCCTTTACCTGTGTGCCTGAGCAAGCATCTAGGAGTAGATCTGCCAGGTGGAATTTCTTCATTCCCCGCTTCTGTTTTTCACTGTGTGACTTGAAACACACCCAAGGATATTATCTTACTCTTCAAATCTATCTTAGCATTAAGAAGATCTGTTTTGAACAAGCATTGGGTATTCAGCGTAACAATTTATGGAGTGCTGAACAGACTGAGAACTAAACCACAGTTGTTTCTTCTAGGAAAGGTAAAATCTATCGGTATCAGTGATCAAAAGAGAGGTGGCAATGAATTTTTTGTAAAGCTGTCTGGGATGCTAATGACCAGGATGATGTAGGGGAAAGCAATGTGGTTTGGAAGAACATTTTCCCCATTCAAGAAATTATATTACTTCTCAGAAAGGGTGGTCAGGCACTGGGATGGACTGCCCAGGGAGGTGGTGGAGTCACCGACCCTGGGGGTGTTCAAGGAAAGACTGGATGTTGTGTTGAGGGACATGGTTTAGTGGGAGCTATTGATAATAGGTGAATGGTTGGACTGGATGATCTTTTAGGTCTTTTCCAACCTTGGTGATTCTATGATTCTATGATATCTCTTTGCCCCCACCTGCCTGCTTTTCCTTTTTTTTTTTTTTTTTTTCCTTTTGTCAAACCACAGATATGAAATAACTCTGACTGATATTAGCTGCTGACACTTGTGTAACTTTCTAGCTGGCAAATGCTTCATTATCAGCTTAGTAGCACTGTGAGTCAGCAGGATGCCAGTTGTTTCTGTATAGGAAAAAGAGCTGTTGTGTTAGATTCACATAAAATTTGATTCTATCTCTACTCAGTGGCATCCAATATTTTTAAAAACTAGAAAAACTGTGTTTTCCACTCATTACAACTGGAGTTTGCTCTTCACCCATTTACTATGAGCAGAAGAACAAGTTGAGCTCTATGTGATTAACGTAGTTTTACAAGCACTGACTGCTGCGTGTTACCTTCTTTGAAAATGGTCTTATTTATTATTGCATTCATTACTACTTATCTTTTAACTTATTAATTATATCAAATACTCTTAGGCCTTAAGTACCCTCATTAGAGGATTTATATGGATGTTATCTGTGACCTGCTGCCTCAACAGATATTGTTCTTATGCTTTTACCCGCACTAGCATTGTACCATACATAAAATACAATAAATTCTCTCTTGAACGTTACAGGAAAGTAGAACACACAGAATTTTCCCATTAGGGGGAATTCTTTTCAGGTATTTAGCAAGCAGACAGTTCATCTAGTCACTATTTCCACTGGGACATGTAATGAACTGTAACTGTTTCTGGAGATATATCTCATATTAGAATATCTGAAAAGTATTCCTCAAGCAACATATGCCAAGAACTCCCTGCGTGATTTGAGCCTGCGTACTCAGAGCAACATTTACAATTGGCAAGTAAAGGTCAAGTAAGTACCTTTTACTTACAGTTTTAATCTCAGCCGCATCAACAAAATGCACCATTACCTTTTTGTTATATCTGCTGCAAATCACACAAAATAAAGAAGAAATATTGCTGACATACCAAATGTGATACTCAGTCTCCCTTTAGCTCAGATATCTGGAGCTGTGCCTTTGAACCTACTGCAGAAAATGATAAAATCACTTTAAAAAAACAAAAAACAAAACAACAAACAACAACAACAACAAAACAAAAAAAAAACACAACATTTTTTTCCTTCCCCAAAGATTCAGGTAATGTTGAGAATGTGAAAATTGGTTGTTTGATTTTTATTTATTTATTATTATTATTATTTTTAACACAAAACACACAATATTTAAAGATTTACTGAGGGGAAAGACACAGTCTTCTAGTGGAATAAGGAGGTTGCTTCAGAAGTTACCTGCTGTTAGAAGCCTAGGCAAAACTGATGTAGGATTTTGAAGTGCTTAATGAAATTACTGCTGAAGTTTGTCAAATTATGAAAGACCTCTTCAAATTAACAGTTTGAATCAGCAAGTTTAGGTATGATAGAAACCATAGTGTTAACACATGGTTTTGTAAAAGATGTAACCTTACTCAAGCTTAATTAGTGAAGTAGTAGAAGCCTGATCCCAAGAGGCTGATTTAGTGCTCTCAAAGTAAATGCATGCCGTCTTGGTACATCAGTAACACAACTCAAGCAACTCAGGCATCACCTGCAGACCCAGCGACCTTATAGCAGGAAAAGTAAGACAGTGAGTGATATGAAGGATGCATATAACCTTAGATAAAGGGATTAGTCTCTGTATTTGTGGATTCAGCAGCGTGAGGCATGAGTACTGGGTTGTAATTATCTGTCCTATTGGCATTAGGGAGTTCTTGAAGGCTACAGTGTAGCTCCACACATTCCCTTGTAGGGAAACAAACAAACAAACAAAAAACCTCTTGGCACTGCTTCTCTTGGGGGATTTGCCACACATAGAATTTTGTGTTGCACAAGGTCTCAAAAGGGGGACCACTGTTACATAGCTACTCAGATTCATAATACTAAGCAGTCTCAGGGCTGGATGCTTTTGTCTAGCTCTGCTGACCCTGCCTCTCCCATCCACTGCAGCTGTGACACAGCAAGGGCAGCACAGCAGCAAAAGGTTATAAAGCAGTCTGCTCTGTGTACAGTACCTTGCAATAGCAAAACAAGTGGGGGTGCTGACCCTTAGAAAATGATTTGAGAGTTCTTATTGTCCCTGCAGTTGTCTTTTAACCTTGTTAAAGTCAAGCATTTTCTATTTTTCAGTCTTCTATCTGAACTGCTTTCTGATCGTTCTGACAAGGTAGATGCTCTTCTTTGAAATCCTTCTCAGTGGTGTGAGTTTAGAAGTGCTTCTCTATTTTTTTCTGGCCAGTTTGCTTCATGTGAGCAGCTTTTCCTCCACAGTATGAGGCTGGCCATGTGCTCATTGTGCCCAGTTAATAAAAGATGAGAAGTCAAAGAATCTTGGGAAGAAAAAAACAAGCTGTTTCAATAGAGAGTTAACAACCAGCTCCGAATTCCACATCAATGTGTTTTTTGTTTTGTTTCCATGAGTTAGCATGTACTAAAGAATTTTAGGAGGGAGTGTATAGGGAATAACCATGCAGTGGTGTGTCAGAACTAGTGTTTCTGAACTGGATAGCGGACCAACCCTACATAACTGGCTGATAGACATAAAATTGGTATATCTATATTTCTTGCAACTGCATTAGTTGTTAAAGGTAAACTTTGCTATTGTATATGAACAGATCAGAATGATTATTTACTGTGTCTTCTAACAAAGCTCAAATCCAGTTCTGTCATAATTGGCTCTAGCTGTCAGGTTGAATGTGCAATAAGCAGTGCCCCCTAATACAGCACTGCAAGTAAATTTTTCAGCATCAGAGTATGATTTAAGTTGTAGTTGACAGGGAGCCCCTGGAGTGTCTTCCTGTCACTTCTGGAGCTTCCTTTTATCAGCTTACAGTCTTAGAGATCACAATCTGATATCAAGCATCTTCCCATCTCTATTGGACAACAGTCTGAATATTTTTTATTTCAGCAGAGAAAGTGAACAGCTGCTGTGAATAAATCCAGAGTATTTGCTATTTTTTTGCTGCTGCTACTTTTTTCTTCTGCTGGCGTTACTACAGGTAGCCAACTATAGTGTCGCTATTACTTCTATCATCTACTGACCCTTGTTGAAAAGGAACTTGTCATCTCCTTCATGACCATGTTGACAGTGGGAAGGATGTCATCTTTTGTTGTCTGCCTGTTCTCCTCACTTGTCAAGCTGAAAGACCAGTGGCATCCTGCAGTGACCCTGGCTTCTACTTGATTTCAAAAGCTGCTGTGTAGTGTTCTAATTTACTTTCATGGGAAATTGTCGAAGGTATATAATTCCCATGGCATTTCCGTGGTCCCTGTATTCTAGTACGGCATTCATTTAAGTCTCAGTTGCAGTACTTCTGAGAGGCATGATCTGGCATTTAACTGGATGTAATACACTTACCAAATAGTCTTGATTTCACTGTATTGAGAAATTGTCCACATAATTTTTTAAACCTCTGCCAAATTTTCTAGCAATGATTTTATAGCTATTCAGCTTATTGGTTGAAATACTAAACATAATTAATCCAAGAAGAGATCTGTGAGATGCTCAAGAATCCCTTCAGTGACAGAAGAAACAAATTCATTTACCTGATTTTCTAGAGCTATTAAACCAGTTTTAAATATTCTAGATACATTCCCTTTATGATTTGAAGTAGGGGATTAGGTCAGTTACATTACAGAAAAGTAGTTTTAATAAGCCATAGACAGCAAATACTGTTCAGTGGAAGACAAACCTTGGGGCTAAGCAGGTATTCATAAAAGAACAAAGAAGTCTTTGAGATTAAGGAAACTGGTCCTGCTTGTTAAACAGGGACTGAGACAGAGCCTTTGAATTTTAACTTACCTTCATAGAAAGTGGCAAAGTTATTATTTTTCTGAGTAAAGTGATTGTGTTACTGAAAAGAGTTTCAAGGCTGTTTCCTAGTTTGAAGACAAGTTAAATTGTTTTCTTCTGTTAATTCTACTTGCACAAGATTACTACGTTACTTTGAGCAGAGAGGGACAACCCCTCCCCTTGTCCTGTAGCAGTGCTGGGTCTGATGTACCCTCTGGTAAAGTTGTTCCTTTTGCCTTCCAGGTCCCACTGCTGTTCCCTTAATTTAGTGTTGTCTGTGAACTTCCATAGTGTGTATTTTAGTCCCGAATCCAGATTATTTGTAGAAACACTAAGGGGAAATGAACATAACATAGAATCATAGAATCATAGAATTACTCAGGTTGGAAAAGACCTCGAAGATCATCAAGTCCAACCGCAGCCTAACCAGTAGCCTATCTGAAACAACACGAAAACCACGAAACAACACCACAACAACAAACCTATGCTAAATCATATCCCTGAGTACCACATCCAAATGGCTCTTAAACACATCCAGGGATGGCGATTCAACCACCTCCTTGGGGAGCCCATTCCAGTACCTAACCACCCTTTCTGTAAAGAAGTTTTTCTAATATCCAACCTAAACTTGCCCTGGCGCAACTTGAGGCCATTTCCCCTCGTCCTGTCACATAGTGAGAAGAGACCTGCCCCACTCTCACTGTAAGAACCTTTCAGGTACTGGAAGATGGCAATAAGGTCTCCCCTCAGTCTCCTCTTCCTCAGACTAAACAACCCCATCTTCCTTAGTCTCTCCTCATAGGTCTGATTCTCCAAGCCCTTAACGAGCCTCGTTGCCCTTCTCTGGACCTGCTCCAGTACCTCCATGTCCTTCTTGTGCTGAGGTGCCCCAAACTGGACACAGTACTCGAGGTGAGGCCTCACCAATGCCGAGTACAGGGGCAGGATGACTTCCTTAGTCCTGCTCACCACACCATTCTTGATACAAGCCAGGAATACATGATATACTGATACATGTGGCCTTTCAGAACCCCAGCTCTGTCAGCCTAATTTAACCCCACTTACTATAAATCCTTGAGCCTGACCCATCAACCATTTGCTCACCTGTAGCATTGTTTTGTTTTTTTTTTTCTGCAATAGCCTGGTCATTTAGTCCAAAAGGATACTATGAGAAACAGCACTGTAAACACTGCAGAAATCCAGGGTACATCAATTGAATTCCACTTAAGGCCTTAGTAGCCTCACCTGATCCTTTCTCTGCAACAAACAGGCACATATCAGTGTTCCTAATGAACGCAGCAGCTGTAGTCCTGCTGTCAGGGCTTGATTTTTCCAGTATAGTTGAAGAAGAGCCTAGAGATGGAAGAAAAATCAAACCAGTATTTGTCTGTGCTGGGTTAGCAACTGTTAGATGGCGGTGTTTGTTTTTTCACTTTGTTTTGATTATAAAATTCAGTTCAAGTAACTATAAAATTGTCTCAGTGTTGCTCATGTTCTGTGCCTGACTGTGAGTGTCCATTGCTGCTCATGATATTCACTTTTGAAGTCCTTCCTTTAATGCTGCTGGACAATTCAAGTTTCTGGCTTAATATAAGCTGTGGAAGTAGATTCTTCTAGATTTGGAATAAGTTTTTGTTACCTAACCTCAGTTTGAAATAGTTCTTTGCATTTCCTATGGAAGAATAAAATAATTCATTTTCCATATCTCCAGCTTTAATGAGACTCCAAAAAGAATTAACACAGTGTGTGATCTCTTTGAAATCTGCTAATATATTAATGTCTTTACTGTAAATAATAATAATAATAATAATAATAATAATAAACAAAATTAGGGAATCAGAAGCAAAATGTTTTTACTGAAGAATTAATATTAAAGCTAACTTCAAAATTTTAATTAGTTTTGATTTTTTTCCTAATCTAAATGTACAGAGATGCATGTAAATGCTTTCCCCCCACCAAGTTATAACGTTTCTTGTATTTTGGTTTGTAGATTGAACAGTTAAAAAAATAAATTCTTAGGAAAGAAAACTATTTTAAAATTACCTCCACATGTAATTATTTTATTTTTTGATAAACTTTACAATTCGCTTTACAATTTACAAACACTTTGCAAAGTGTTTTCCTAGTACAGTTTAGTTACAGTTTAGTAAAGCAAAATTGTGATCCTGTGGTAAGAGATTTAAAAAGCACATTTTCTTTTTGTGAAAATGTGGGATTTCTCTAGTCTTAATCAGCAGTGATCAACTGTCCTTAATTTGAGCACTGATAATAAAACAAACCAACTTTTTTATCATAATTATTCTTGCTGCTTGATTTATTTTGATTTTTTTTAGCTCCTCTAGTGACCTTTTCTATATATTTTTTTTATTTTCTTCTACTTTTTTTTCCTCTGTTTTAACTTAATTCTCTTCTGTTGTTATGGCCTGTGCCACATCCGTCTTCTGAAATGTCAATGAGTAGACTGTTGGGTCCTTGTTGTCTGCAGACATTTCTTTGTGCTGTGACTATTTTGTATCTAGGTGAGATTCTATTGACAGTTCCAATGTTTATTTATTTATTTATTAAGAAAAAGTTTATTCCTTTTTTATCTAATCCTTTCCATAATGAGAATGATTTTAAGCAAGATCTGGTACTTCCATGGCACTCAAGGAACTATTCTGTATTTACATTACATTTTCTTTGTATGGGAGATATGTACTGCTTTTTCTTTACTCTCCCATATCTGTGCATACAAACGAGGGAAGCAATAGCAAATGAATTCAGACTGTAACATACTGTTACTGTATTTCTTTGTATTTGCCCAGTCTCTTGATTCTTCTAACCCTTCTAGTAAAGTAAGCTTGTTATTATCATTGAGCACTGCAAATACCTTCCCTACCTTCTCTATTTCCTTGGGACCAGATTTTTTTTTTTTTCATGTGGGGTTGGATCTGTGTTGCTATGCAAGCTTTTTTTTATATTCAGCTTCTATGCTTCACTCAAGTCACCAGCACTTCAATGGCTGTTGCATTTAAGCTCAATTTCTATGAAAGTAGCATATGCTAAGTCGTTTTTTCTTTTAATATCAGTCTCACTGCCAAATGCTCTAGTTACATCTGGAGAGGCTGCAAGCACTCCATACTAATGTGCTCTGCAAACAGATAGCATCTCCCTTGCATCATGCTGACTCTTTCAATAGAGAGCAGAAACTGTCATTGTGGTATAGGAAGATGCTGCATATAATTTAATGAGAAACAGCTTCAAGTATTCAAATACAAAACAAGTTGAAAAAGGCAGGGGAGAAAGAAAAAAAAAAACCTGTTAAATAAATTTTTATCCTTTTTTTTTTTTTTTTAATAATATCTTGTATGACAAGATACCTCAAGTGAGAAACTCAAATGAAGAAGTGAACAGCATTTTCTACTCATTCTTGCTATGTACTTGGCTTTATTTCCTGTGTACTAGGTTAAAGATTGTCTTTCCTATCTCAAAATTATATTAAATACATACATTGTGTGTGATATTGAAATGAGCTTTTATGAAATAATGTTCGCTTAAGCATCTGTTTTTGTGTAATTAGGGTTATTAAGCATCCTAAATTAGTATATTACTGTGGTGAAAATCTACTAACAAATGTATATAATCAGTAATCCTCTTTAAGTTTTCATTGTGGAGGGAAAAACTTAAAGAAGATTGTCCTATGCAGAGGGAGAAAAGTGGTGTCTGATTTATTTTTTTTAGCTGAGAAGAATGTCGTATGGAAATGAATTGTATTACATTGAGCTCCATTAGCTTTGAATCTGCTTACTACAAGAAACATGGCAGGAGGAAAGATAAAGACTTAGTATCAGTTGTCAAAAAATATCTGCTCATGTTGAAAATAACTGTTTTGTTTTTAAGTCTGTGATCAATATTATGCCATATATTGTGTACTAGAGAAGTCTTTTCTCACAAGAAACCTCTTTTTCTCTGACGTTATCTCTTAATTATATCACAACAAGAAGGAAGGTAGATTTACAAGCACCTTTAAAATGATGGAGTTATTTTTCTTGAAAGTTTTATTCTAGATAAATGAAAATTACTATTTTGTTTCAGGAACAATTGTGTCAAAGACAAAAGAATTTGTAGCAATCTGTCCCTCTAGTTTGTCTCTGAATCAATAAAAACATGACACTAGAATCTGTGTAATGAACTGTTATAGCAAAAGATGCAGCCATAGGAAGAGAGAATTGATTCTGAGATTCCTGGCACTATATCTTGAACTAAACATATCTGTGTAGAGCTTAATCATGCTCTTGATTTCCATGTTTCACCATAGCATTCAGAAATACCACAGTTCTGTATCTGTGTGCAGAGCAGTAAATTTGGTAGTACTTACCCTGTGTAACCTTCCAAAATAACTCGGGAACATGCTAATTACTACTGTCACTTGCTGCAAAGCCTAAGCAGGTTTAATTAAATCGTTTACCATCTCAGATTTTACATATTGTTGTTTTAATGTGGAAGATATATCCAATCATTTAAAAAAAATATATAAAATTGTTTTTTCTAACTCTCTCTTCTCTTGAAGAGCTGTAAGATGTTTTAGAGATGGCACAACCCAAGATCACTGAACTAATATAGTCATTTGTGCAGTGAAATGTGCTTTAACCATGGATCTGCCACTTCTCACAGAAGAGCTACAGTTCTCTAGGCAGTAGAAAACTCAACTGAAAATTAATAAAGCTCGTATTGTGCAACACCTGATTTCCAGATATTGCATTATCCAGAGAGCTGGTAGCATCTATTTGTCAACTAATTGACTTCTGAAGAGTTTTCCAGACTATGTGAACAGAAGGTAACACCTGACTTCTTCCCTGCTTGCAGGCTGTATCTTTGCTGTTCTCTTCATTGTGCTCCTTTGCATGAACATTGTAATTGGATGTCTTCATATGCCTCTGAGCAGCTGGCTGTGATCTTGTTGGGGAAAGGTTGAGGGGGGAAGAAGGGCAAAAAAAAACCAACACAACAACTCAGGGAAATAAGCATCTGTAGAGAACATGTTGCTGGTTTAGCTGTGGGATGTCACCTCATACACACAGTGCAGTTGCTGTCCCTGGTTGCTGTGGCAGTGCCAGTGCAAGACACTGATCTAAATTGCCCTGAGATATATTGAGCAATGTTAACTGTTCTTAATGCTTGGGCAGGCTGAGACAGAAAATATTCATGATACATATCCATCCCTCTTTACTAGTAGATTCTTCTCCAACTAGGTCTGAATGTACAAGTAAGTGCCAAAATCAGTTTTCTTTAATGGTCTCTGAGCTTCCCTGGGGTGGGAAGAAAAAGGTAGATTTTTTATTTTATTTTATTTTATTTTATTTTATTTTATTTTATTTTATTTTATTTTATTTTATTTTATTTTATTTTTTTGTGAGAGTGGAGAAAAGGTAATGTGGAGAATGTCTTCCAGATTATCCAGTAATCAAAGACAGCAGCAAAGGAAATGACTACAGCAGTCAAACTACACCAAGTACGAACCACTGAAGCTGAAGTACACAATGCTGTATGTACAGCAAACACTTTCGGACTGTGGAAATCATTGGGCTGGATTTAACTTCAGTCTTGAGAATTTATTGGAGGAAACTTGAATGAGTCAGAAAAGACTCAAAAAAAAAAAAAAAAAAAGTCAATGCAGGTCATTGCTAATTAGAGAGTATTTCATACCCTGTAGCTATCATGACTCTCATATTTCCATCACTGGTTTGTTTAATGTGACCTGTTGTGTTGATACTGAGAGATTATCAGCGTAACTGAAATGTTAATGTGAGCTCTAGCAAAGCCCAGAGAAAAAGGTGGAAGCTGAGTGTTAGAAACTTATTATCTTGAATTTACAAATGTTGAAGAAAGCATCCTTTGCCTGTAGCTTGCGACGTGTTCTGCGTCAGCAATGAATACTGAGAAAACCAACATCCACAGAAAGGCTGATGGGCAGCTAGAAATTTCTACTGCCATTTCTATCTACCTGCCAAACTCTCCTCTTCTGCCTGTGCAGAGAAAATGTGTGGAAATGTTCTACTGACATAAATCAGTAATAGCCCTATATATCTTTTTGGGTTTTTTTAATTATTATTATTATTATTATTATTAATCTGAAGACCAAAGCCCCAAAATGAGCCAATTCCAAAATACCATTTGTAGTTGGCAGCTGCAATGAGCTCTGTGGGGAATGGACCTGGACTGTTGGAACAACACAATAGTGGGCTACGCTCTTAACAACTGTGATTCGTGCACATGCTCTCTTCTTTTTGAGTAGATCCCATGAGGTAAATTTTGTTCTAACACCCTATAAAATTACTTTTTTTTTTTTTTTTTTTTTTAAATCTGTAGCTAATTCAGGGGGCAATGACCACTGACCCCTCATCTGTGATTTATCAAAGCTTATAAGTACTTTGATGCTGTGAACAGAATGTGAACCAATTGATGTAAATTTTCAGATCAAAATAAAAACCAGTTATGGACTTCATGGAATGATTTTCATGAGAAGGTAGAATCACAGTGCTTCTGTGACTTATGTTCTTGGCTTCACCAAAATTGTTTTTGAATTTTCAAAAGTGTGGTCATGTATAATTCTAGTTTGCCTTTGCTGCTTGACGAGCAGCAAACTTTCAGAAAGAAAAATGTTGTGCCCTTAGCATAGACTGCTTTTAAGTGAACCAGGAGCTGCTGCTTTTCCTTTGGTTACTTCCTTCCAAAGAATCTATCTAAACTGTCAGACAATATTGATCAATTTCAATGTTTTGAAAGTATTTTCCAGGGAAGAAGATGCAGTATGGGGAACTTCTTAGAGTGCAAGCTGTATGTTATTTCTAGGTTCAAAAACCGTTTATTTAGAATGAAAGGGCAACAGTGGAGATTGCTGCTTTTGTTTAGTGTCTATAAACTAATCGTTGAATCATGGACTCAGCAGTTATCCTTCCTCTATATTCTCTTCTTTTGTATATCCACTCAGATTACGTCATTTGTTTGTTGCAGGTGTACTTTCTAGTTGTCTGAGCATTGTTTTTTGTAACAGAGTATTTCAAGTGAGACCCTCCCAAGAGCTGGGAAGGTGGAAAGCATATATCACATGTTCTGCAGGCTATGGTTGTTTATGTGACTCTGAGTGGGATCTGTTTTTTCCAGACCAGAAGTCCCATCAACTAATCCAGAAGTGACTGTTCTCAAGTGGTGCTGACAATCTTGATCATACAAAATTACATGTCATATTATATTTGTGATTTTCACATCCTATGTTCAGTTGGGCTGGGAGTGAACTGCAGCTTCTGCATTATTGCTAAAATAGGATCAATGGTCACAAAGCAGTAGAGAAAATGCCTTAGCGTGCCTTCTCTTTGCTACATATGTCTAATAAATACTGCCCTTCTTCTCCTTTTCTTCACCAGGTACAAGTTTCCAAGTAAAATCATTCTCTATAGAGCAGTCTTATAGTTTTGTGCAAATCTTCCATGCATGCTGACTGCTGTTGTAGACATGCTGGTCATTACTTACTGTAGTGATGCTGCAGACTCTAAATAACTCTTGTTTTTAGTGCTGTTACGTTCACAGAAATTGTGAAAATGAAAACCACTTGTGCTCACTAGGGTAGGAATGTCTCAATGTTTGTTTCTTGCCTATATTTGTGTGGACGTTCTCAATTTTAGATTAGTTGATGAGGATGTCTTCCTGAGAAATGCAAGTTTGTGATATAGTCAATAGTGAGGATTTTTTTCCCATTTAAACTTAATGAAAGAGGGAGGATACATGCAGAGATCTGAGAAATGCATGCAGTTTTGATGTATAGAGACACACTGCAGTGTAATATCATTACAATTCATATTCTAGTAAACTGTCTCACAGTCCCCCAAACATAATTTCCACTCAGAAAAAAAGACAATGGACGACTGCTTAATAGACATAGTTGTCTGTGCATCTGTGCACTCGTGCTACTGAGATATTTAAAGCACTGTACTACAGAGTATTCTATCTGTATGCTTACCTTTATTTTAACATGAAGAAATACAGATGGTGGAAGGGTGAAGATCAGGAAAACATGTCAATGACAGTGGTTCCCCTTTCATTCTAAAGAAACAGTGTTTGAACCTAGAAATAACATACAGCTTGCACTCTAAGAAGTTCCCCATACTGCATCTTCTTCCCTGGAAAATACTTTCACAATCACAGGATCATTAAAGTTAGAAAAGGCTTCTATGACCATCTAGTCCAGTTGTCAACCTATCCCCACCCTGCCCACTAACCATATCCCTCAGTGCCACATCTACCTTTTTCCTGAATGCCTCCAAGGATGGTCACTCCATCACCTCCCTGGACAGCCTGTTTCAGCACCTGGCCACTCTGAAGTTTTTCTTAATGTCCAACCAGAACCTCCCCTGGTGCAATTTAAAACCATTGTCCTTCATCTTCTCGCTGGTTACATGGAGAAAAGGCCAATGTTCCCATAACTGTAAATTCCTTTCAGAGAGTTGTAGAAAGCAATAAAGTTTTCCTTGAGACTCCTCCAGACTAAACAATCCTAGTACCCTCAGCTACTCCTCATAAGACTTGTGCTCCAGACTCTTCACGTCTTCATTTGATTCTTAAATTGGAGTTTTCTTTTAAAAATAAAGAGTGAATTTTCCTTTTAAATCTCTGTTATGCTGATTTCTTACACTGTCTCAGCACCAGAAGTTATTTCCAGCAGCAACAGGTTTGGAAGGCTCATATTAATATAAAACTGACAGAATTCCCAGACATTCTTCTTTCCTCAAAGAGGAGAAATGTGAAAATAGGAACTGAGATTAAAAGTTACAAAGAAAAGCAGTATATTCACTGTGTTCCTGAAACTTTAAAATAATTTTTTACTAGCAGTGATGACATAGATTCCTAAGGTAGTGAGCTATGTAGTTTCTGATTTTCTTGTGTCTTTGGGCATTGATATTGATCGCTGAACACTGTTTTGAGAGAAAAACAAAGATACAGATTTTAATTTGGAATATAATCTTTTCATTCAGATGTGGGATAAGAACTGACTTTGTTTATAAAAATGGAGAGAATTCTTTTCACTTTAATGACATTCCCTGCAAAACTGTAGGCCATGCAATACTATGGACAGTGAATGCATGCTACCCCTTAAACATAATGGTAGAGGGCAATGCTACCATAATTCTTGAGATTCTGCCATTCCTAGTCTACAGTTGATCACACTTCTGCAATGCTGCATCTGTTGCTCACCAAGACAAGTGAATTGATTGTGACATCAGTATTGGAGGCTGCATGGGCTATGCAGTTGTGGAATTTGTTCTTGAGGGATATCAAACAAGCAAAGGATAAAATCAGGAAGATTAATTTTAGGAAAGTCAACTTCCAACTCTTCAGGGAGTTAGTTAACCATACCCTGGGCCTCTGTCGTCAAGGACAGTGGAGTGGAGAGTTGCTGGCAGATCTTTAAGGAAGCTTTTCTCAGGGCACAAGTGCTCTCCACCCCCAAGTGCAGTTTGGGTATAAAGAAGAAGTTTTTTACAGTAAGAGTAGTGAAGCACTGGAGAAAGTTGCCCTGAGAGGTGGTGAATGTCCTATCCTTGGGGACATTCAAGGTCAGACAGGACAGTTCTCTGAGCAACCTATCTGCGGCTGTCTCAGTTCCTTGCAGAAGAGTTGGACTAGATGGCCTTTAAAGGTCCCTTCCAACTCAAACAGTTCTGCTATTCACCTTCAGCAGACTGGACTGTTTTTTATTTTTATTTTTTGCTTGTCTGAAAGTCTGCAAGCATTGTATAGGTCTTGAAGTATGTTTCTTAGTTGGATTAAACTGTCCTCTGTGTTTTCTGCCTCCCTTTTTCCTATCATTGTTAAAAATCTGAAACATGCTGCATTTAGCATCCCTGGAATAGGCTGAAGTTGTTCTGAAATTGTGCGCTGTATGTCTTACCAAGATAACAAGTGAATAGGTATGAAAAGTTTGTCTCTACTGGCCTGGTGGTTCATATCTGTCTGGTGCATATGTGCTGGTCCAGATGTAACAAGTCTTGAATGAGGAGTGAGGAAGCTGAATGGAAAAAATCTGCAACATGCTCTGAAAGTGCTGGTTTTTCTTTACTGACTACAGAGAGAACTTAAGATCAACAGTTTCTGATTTGGTTGTTAAGAACCATTATAAAGAAGGAATGATTCAGATGCTGGAATCTACCAAAACAAAAATGGGTGAATGTATGTGGCCATGAGAGGTGAAAAGAAAATCATATTTGTTTGAATGTCGGGTATTCTATCATTTCATAAGTTTAAAATATCTCTTTGAGAAGGAGGGGGGAGAGAGGGAGGCTACAAAATCCACAAATCCTGAAGGCTTTAAGACCCTCATAAATAAGGAAAAATTAATTTTCCATTATCAGTGAATATACATAACAAGGAATTTGGGAAAACAAAAAGTAAAAATGAACTAAATGCATAGAAATTATAAAACCATTATTTAAATTGTGACCCAGAGAAAACAAACTTTTAGCAGCGTGATTAGCCAGTATACTTCCAATTAGATCAAAAGTAAATTCATGGCAGAGTTGAACTAGATAAAAGTAGCCGAAATATCTCATTTTTACCTACAGAATATCTAGAGCTTCTGTTAAAATAAGATTTTTACTGTGCCAAAGAGAGGTTTGCAGCAAAGCAAAATTCATTTTGTGTGTGACCTTTAAAAGTCATCAGTTTCATATGACCTCCTCACATACTATATAGTCTATCTTTTCAGTTAGTAATGAACTGTCTACTCTAATACTTTCAGGTAAAGTGGCAGTTAAAGTTATAAATGTGGAGAAAATAAGTTTCCAGGTTTATCTTATTGGTTTCATCTTTTAAACACCATCAGACCATGACAAACCAACTTAATAGAGCCTCACAATAAAACCATCAAGGTACCAGAAGCAGAACGTCTTGCCTTTTTTTGTTTAAATAAGATATATAGCAAAACTACACCTGTAAATATGTCAGAATGTGATAAATTGTTTTTATACTGGGCACGGGCTATAGAAAATATTTGAAATTCAAGAAGTTGCTACGGTGGGTTACTTCCTATCAATATAATTAAAAAAACCCAAACAATTTAGTGTTCACATAACCAGAAGGTCTTACATGGAGTACAATAATGTGTAGCACTATTTTAGTTAAAGAAAGCTTGTGCATCCAGTACCTTCCCACAGGATGTTAAAATAGGGGATACTGATAAATCCAGGACAAACTTAAAGGAGTTTGAGAGTAAACTTCAGTTGGATTGTTTCAGTAGATCCCAGTTGTTTTGGGAAGCATTGAGAATAACCTACAGAATGAAATGCAAGATTGCAAACAATTGATATTGTAATCAGACTAACAGCTAACAGATTGCCATAAAAATAGTAAATCTCTAGGCATCTCTTTTCGAAATCCTAAATTTAAATCTCTCTACTGCATAATTTCTATAACCAATGATTTAATAAAGCTCATGCTATTTTATGAATATATTCTCTTTAATCTCTTCAGGATTTTATTTTGTTTGAAAAAAAATTATTGAAATTATTACTCGTATGCTTGAAATTGTACATTCAATTTTTATTTATTTATTTATTTTTGGTAGAATTTATTCAGGAATGTTGATATCTCTGAGCTCAAAATGATAATTTAGCTAGTGAAACTATTTTGCATCTTTGTGTGGCCTGTGCTTATCCTTCAAATCTAAGAGTACCTTATCTCCAGTCCGGAGTTTGAGATCCTTGCAATAGTTTCCTATGGCCCTGCACAGCTTTGTGGCCTCAGGAGGACAAGAAATGTAATAGGGAAATTTTGTCATTTGGGAACTTTTCAAAGACTTTCCAGTTTAGAAGGAATTTCTCTTCTTCCAGACGTATGCACTGGCTATGTTTCAAATGTCTATGCAAGATACGTGCTATTATTATAGCTACTGTAAAACTATCCTGGAGAAAAGGGAATCCCCTTCAGTGATGATAGAAGTCAGTATTCCCTTTAGAAAAATGTAAATGGCTAATACATTGAGTGTTTTTACAGTCAAGTACAATCTACATAAATAATTTCATAAAAAGACAGTACAGTTGCATTACATGGCTGTGCTTGAGGAGACCACTGTGAAGTCAGAGTGTTTGTAGGAAATACAGCCAGAATAAGCCTTCTTGTAAATCCAGATTTCTGCTATAGTGGGTAAATACAGATCATAATCCTTAGTGTAAATCTTACCTTTAGACTCTTTACTTTTAGACTTTTATTTGCGGTTAGTTCTGTCCCATCTCCCACCCCCAGTATTTGTGATTTTTTATTTTTTTTTTAAATTTTCATCTGAATGTTAATTCATGCTCATTCTGGTACCTTATTCTTTATTTTAAATTACTATTCTTCCTTCATGATATATATTCCTTGTTGTATTTATAGAGAGAATCATGTCTTCTGGAGTTATTAATTTTAAAATAGATACTACTAATTGGTTTCTTATTGCATACAAATCCTATGGGCTAGAGATCCCTCTATAGCCTGTACTACTATGTGAGATTTTCATCCTCGAGTGCAAGGGGCTCTGCTTTTCTGGTCCCACATGCTGTAGAAGTAGATGCTCAAATGAACACAGGCAGAGAATGGGAAGGCAGGAATGTTCTGAGCTGCCTGTGATGGCAATATTTAGGCAGTTATCTGCTTCATACACATACAATCCTATGTTTTTATGTTCAGTCTTTCAGGAAGGCATGCACCTTTTCTTTGCCTTTATTTTCCATCAGTACGTGGGAAAATTGTTTGTCTAAGTGCTGAGCTAATCTAGTTCTGAACACCTGCATTAAAACTGACACATTCCTTAAAAAGAAGCATATATATAATCTTTATCTACTAAAATTGCAGTTTCAAAAGACATTAGATAAACAGAATGAGCAAAAGCGCATTGGATTGAATTCCTATCTGTTTATTAGAGTTCCTGTGCTGGCTAAATTTCATTGACTTACAAAACACCCAACTGCTTCCACAGTTGATATGCACCAGAGTGTTATATCTAAATAACAGAAATCCAGTTACGTTCTCTTTTGCTAGCAAGGGACCAAATGATAGAAGACTTAAGGGGAGCAGAAGGTGAAAGCACAAGCTTTGAGCCAGGCTCTCTCTGCCACCTTGATAGCCATTTCTCAGATGCAGGTTCACTGGAGCTGAGAAGGACTTAGAGTGTAGATTTCCCCTCTCCTCTTGTTTACTCCCTGAAGGAAATAGGTTATAAGTGTGACTGCCTTCTGTTGTCTGGATTCATCAGCTCCATAAGAAAAGTTAAGCTATCCCTTCTGCCCAGAGAAGTGGTGAATGCTCCATCCCTGGAGGTGTTCAAGGCCAGATTGTATGGGACCCTGGGCAGCCTGATCTAGTGCTTCATCTAGCATCTGGCAACCTTGCCTATAGCAGAGGAGTTTGGAACGTGATGATCTTTTATTGCCCATCAAACCTAAGCCATTCTAAGATTCATTTTATGATCTCAAACTGGGAATGAATGAGGCTCAAAACACTTTGAGACCAATGCTGCTGATAAGCAGGAAAGCTCAAGAGAGTGCTAGAAATTAGCTTTTGCTTGACATCTAGGTTCAGTTCAACTTCCTATTTCACCAGGAGGTCATGTAATAACTTCAGCTGTCTAAAATATTTAAAAGGAAACCAGGGAAACTCTAACTTGCAAAGGTCCTTGCCAAAGAGCATATTGGAACTACTTAAATAATGATGCCTGGTATCAATAGAAAGGAATTTAAATTAACAAGGTTTCTATGATTCATGACATAACATTACATTAAATAACTGTGACTGAATTGGCCACATTTTTTTCTTCAGTGTGAAAGCACCATTACCTGCAGCTGGGAGGATTTATGTCCATAACCTTTGTCAAACCTCTGCTCACTCTTTGGTTTTGAGTTTCTCCTAAAGCACAGGCAAGCTAGTCATCTTCATAATTAAAGTTTATAAGGATCAGAAATGTGAAGAAAATTCTGAAGTATATGGTGAGGGGAAAGATTGGTCTAGGAAAGTTCAACGAAGTCAGTAAGGATTATAAAAATGAAAAGCTTGCATTATTACTTGGCATACAGAACTGCTGACTCAGGCACCAAAGGATAAATCAGCTTTTTTTCTTGCAAAGAGAAAAACATCTTGATTCTTACAGGCAAAGTCCCGATTGAGGGTTCTTTTGTTGTTGTTTTTTTTCTTCTAATTTATTGCTTTATTTATTTATTTATTTTTCATTGCAAGGTATTTACCACTTAATGCCAGTGCAAAATTGCACAGATAGAAAAACTGCACAGAGATACTATCTAGCATGTGAGGGAAGAGGCTGCTTGCAAAATGCATTTTTCTAATATCCTGTGAAAGAGATGCAGGGCACTTGCTGACACTGAACTCTTTCATCATAGCCAATCAGGTATTGCTAAGCAAGTGACAGAGTCTGCTTTTATGTCTTCTACAGAATTTATATATACTTCCTCACATCTCATCTTATTGAGAATTTGGCTTTATAAAATATATGGTTGGAACTACTCATACACATACATAGAATTCAGTGCAATTTCCCAGTAGTTTTTCTGGTCCCATTGGTTCCTTAAATGTGTTCTTTATGTAAGATTTAGAAACGCTGGTCTTTGTTGGAAAATGCAGTAGTCTTCCACAAGTTTGAAAGTCACCTAACACTCTTCTGCTCATTATAAATAAAAAAGGAAACAAGCAGTAAATTTTCCTGTTGGAACTTTTTTCTTAAAGCTGCATGCTCGGACTTTTAGGGAAGCTACTAAATTAAGGGATATGGTGTGAAAGTATGAAAGTCTCTTTCCGAATTGTATGCATTATGTCACGTTTTTCTGTTTGCTTCCTACATTGGTTCTGTATTGGAGACAGATAGATATTACAACGGTATTATGCTTCCATGGCAGTTATTTATCATTTGTGGTTCTGATTTATTATGTTGTTCTTATATACTTCAGTCTGAGACAGCTGCAGTAAAGAGTTTCAGGTGGCTGACTGAGGAAAGGCATTTCATGTGCAAAATGATTCTCTTTGTGATGATGTGAATGGCCATTTAAGCTTTACCAATTATTACATGTAGGTTGAATTATAATAGACTGGTAAATGATGTAGTTTTGTGCACACAGATTGCATATAGATTTCCTATGCAGCACCTCTGCTCTACCACTATAATTAATATACTTTTTATTTGGATAAAGTAATTTACTGCTGTTACTTTGTCAAAGCGATACTTTCTATTAATGCTTATGGATTTTTTTCAATGCTTAATTTCTCTATTAATGCTTATGGATTTTTATGGATATGCAAGTATGCATACAAGGGCTTATTGAGCATGTTTTACTCCCTAAAAACCACCTAACTGTGAAAACAATGTAGTAAGTGTCAGCTTTTTCTTAATCATTAAAACCACTGAAAACAACTAATGAGCATGAGGAAAGGCCATCTGTGGGTGAATATGTATGGTTTCTGTGCTGGAAAATTGTGAATGAAAGGTGAAGTGTTTTTAAAAAGATCAATTTTATACTTATTTAAAAATAAAATAAAATTCATAACTTGGATAAACTGATGTCTGATCTTTCAAGGCTTCTGGATGGAGTGCTGAACAAGACAATGGCTTGTGTTCACTGTGATTTTGACTGGGAAAACTAATGTGGTGAGAAGCACCATAATGGCATGGAAGGATAACTTTAGAAATCCATCAGTTAATTATTGATGTTATTAAAGTTCTGGAAAGGATCTGGTAGAATGTCTGAGAATGTCTGCTCTCTGAGGCCTGCTTCAGGTAGCTGAGAAAGAGTGAAGGGAAGTGGGTTCAACAGATTTGGTTGTGTAAGATATTAGACCACATTTCTTAGTAAATCTCTTTTAATTACAGTGATGGCTTGGATGTTCATGATCAATGGTATGAGTCACATTTTGGGAATGAATCACTGTCCCAGTTTACACTTTGAAGCTTTGATTAGAGTTAGTGTACCATTACTCTGATTCCTGCCGGTGAACATTTCCACTGAAGTCCTTGAGAAAACTTTGATAAGACCTACTGGAACCATCACTTTACTCCTGAGACTTATCAAGAAATTCTCAAAACCCAGAAAAATGATTGCCTGTTAGAAGATAAAACAAAACACCACACATGCACTCATGAAGTATCATAGAGTAGTACAAAACCTTGGTTTACTTTAATTTTTTTTATATCTATATTTATTTGCCCTTTTATCACAGTGCTATTGAAACCTGCTTATTACTTGTGGGGCAAGGGAATTTTAACAATAATTTTGGTGGGCCCAGGATCAGCTTTTTAGTGAATAAATAATTTTACTTTCAAGCAAAGACTTTCACAACTCAGAAAATATTCTAATGTCAATGGCTTGTATTGCTTGCAGCCATTAATATTCATTAAGAACTGCAAAAGACATGTATTAAGTTCCCTTGGGGCTTAGCTTCTACTTTTGTGATCTCTCTGAAGTTTCTTAAAATGAATTCTGAGAAGTGTTTGGTAACCCTTATGCTCTTTCATTGTGTGCAGGCTTTTACACTTCTTCCTTCACAGAAATCACTGTCTGGTTCTGAGTATATTTTTGTTATTTTCTGTCATATTATGGACCTCCTTTGCAGCTTGTCGAGACTGAGTGAATCTTTCATTCATCTTGAATGAAAGCTGGTACAGAAAATTGGACACATTCACCAGAGTAATTGCATCCATTTGCAGTTCAACTTGCAGTGGTTCTGTTACAATGAGAGAACTGGGATATGGTGGCAGTGTCTTACTTTTCTACGCAAAACTGCCCAAGATTCAAGTGTGCCCCATTCACTTCTTTTTTGGGCCAAATTTTGATTTCTCAGCTACTCACTAGACTTGATAACACGTTCTTAATGCTTCTCTCTGTATTAATTTTTTTTTTTTTTTTTTTTTTTTTTTTTCCTGCACATACATAGTATATTTACATTGAAATCTTTGTAGACGATTTCCCTGTATTGGAATATTACTATATGTTAAGAAATATATTGAACATAGGAACCATTAAGAATTTGTGTTTGTAAATGTGCTGGTCAAGTTAATGTCTAGATCATTGTCAAATGTTTTAATTAGAGAGTTCATTTCTGTTTTTTGTTGTTGTTTTTTTTTGTTTGTTTGTTTGTTTTTCTCTCTTTTTATTGAATTATTGAATTGATCTATAAAAATATTAATTCCCATGTTATTTGACTGATATTAGATTCAGGAATGATTTACTGACAAAGATGACAAAGATATGAATCATGAAGAAAACCCATTTTCATACTTTATACTAATGCAGTGCAAGAGTGGATTCTACCACATTGTATGATTATTTTGAGAAAAAAAATATTAATGTTACAGGTTTATAACATCAAATGTAGATATTCAAGTTAATCTGTTAGTGGCAGATCATGTTTTGCTGTTGGTAAATTTGTTACTGAAAATCTCACGATATCGTAATTTTCAGTAATGTTTACTGAAGTCAAGGGCAGAGAGTGCACAAGTTTTCAAGCAGATGAATAACTTGAAATTGCATGAGAAAAAGAAATGTACTCTTTTAACCTAGAGCTCCAGTCCAGGGTTTGAATGCTGTTTTTAGTGATTTCCTTTGAAGTCATATGAAGGACATAATGAAGATCTTCGTAGTACAGGTACTTCAAAATTCTGAAACATGATAGCTATAATCATAGAATCATAGAATGGTCTGGGCTAAAAAGGACTGCAATCTAGTTTCAACCCCCTGTTACGTGCAGGGTTGCCAGCCACCAGACCAGGCTGCCCAGAGCCACATCCAGCCTGGCCATGAATGCATCCAGGGATGGGGCATCCACAACCTCCTTAGCCACATCTTATCTATTATAAGGATTAATCTCCATGAGATCATCAAATCCCAATAACTATCTGCAATATGTTTCTCCTTGCAGAGTGGTTCATAGCTGAGTACAAAAGAGATTTTTCCTTCCTGCAGCAATGAATGTCAACGTAGGTAACTTCACAGAATGGAGCTATATTTCACTTTCAGTCTGAAATACATGTGACAGCAAATATCACAGTGTTCCCTCTAAAATGATGTGTACAGAATAGCTAATAGTAAGTTGTTCCACTTGTGCTATTTTTTTTTTTTTTTGTAAGATTTTGGCAGAAATTATAATTAAAGAAATTAAACATTTATTAAACAAATATGAAGTAAAAATATTTCATTGCATTTAATTTTTTTTTCATAATTATGTACAAACTGCTGTTAATTTGTCTTCAGAATACTGCAGCAAGATGTTACAATAACTACAGTAGGCAAAAAAAAATCTCAGTCAAAGAGCTTTAGTGGTATGCATGATATGGTGGGCAACAAAACAACTCCTCCCCTCTAGTTTTTCTTCATGTGTATTTTTGTTTGTTTGATTTTGTTTTTATAAAGCCTGTCCTTTATAGTTTCTCTTGTAAGATATTTTAAAAAATGCTTTTGTAGGCTCTTTCCCATCCTATGGTAGAAGTTCATGCACCAGTTTATCTCAGGGGTTTACAGGTACAGAAGGATGAGCAGAAGAGCCAGATGCAGTGTTTTTTGTTGCTGTGGTTTCAATCAGAGTCCGACCAGAACTTGCTTAAAAGGGGACTCTTCTGCTACACTTTCTCTTGTCTATATCCATGTTCCTGTGTGCGCATGTGCAAATCCAAAAGATACAACACTAGAGATGTTATCTGTTTTGATTACTAAGAAGCGCCTTGTCTTGTATGATAGCAGTTTTCCTGAAGGATGTGGTATACAACACTTCTTCAGAAAGAAAGTCTTTCAAGTAAAAAAAAAAACTTACAGATGTGTTTTTCAAGATGCTCAGAATGTAGTTTCTATTAATTCTGACTGTTGTCCCAACTAGTCAATGTACAGCTGCTGCAAATTAACTTACTTGCTGAGAAAAAAATTGTTCTGTGAAGCATCAAAGTAAATTGCAAATGGAGCAGATTAGGATCTTTTGCTGTCAAGATAAATAGAACATAATATCAGAAATTGTATGATGGCCTGCTTTTCAGTTACTGTTTTGAGAAAGATGTCAAAAAGTTATAGTAGTAACTGAGTGAAGTGTGTTTCACATACTTAATTTCATTCTTTTTTGCTTTTCACCATCATTTAACAGTTGTGATGAGTTTTTCTTGTGAATGCTCAAATGCTGCACATGGTCTCTAATTAACAACTGGAGAGGCTAGCATCAAAAAAGAAATAGCATCTCAGAAATAATATTTGGTCTGAGTTTTTATTCCATATAGAACAGAGGTAGTCTAAGTACTTGCATTTATTTCGCTTTGTTTACACTTACGTGCTTCTCCTAAGAAGAATACCTTGTCTCTTCTCTCATCCAACTACTGTTTTTCAAAAATACTGTTAATTGAAAGAAACTTCTGCCTTCTAGTTTTGCTAACAGTACTATAATGCAGCAGCTTATAAACCTCATTTCATACTGTGTGGGTGATGGAGCACTTGCACAGGCTGCACAGAGGCATGGATATCTCCAAAAACTGCCTGGACACCCTGCTCTGTGTGTCCCTGCTGGATCGGGGTCTGGGCCTGATGGATTCAGAGGTCCTAGTGAGCCTCAACCATGTGGTGATTCCACTTTGGCATCCAATGATTGCTTTGGGATTGATTTAGACAAGCAGGTAAGCCACACTGCATACCCTGAAACCAAAATTATTACAAACAGTAGTAAGATCCAACTTTCTTAAAGAATAATTTAGGAGTTTATTTCCTGAAATCATTGAACTTGCATTGACAGTTATTCCCTTCCCCTTATGAGTGTGATAGCAAACTGATTCATGTAACATTATCCTGCTAGACTACAGGTCGTCTGCTGAAGCCCCTACTTAACAAAGTTCTCCAAGATTAAACCCAGAGCCTAATTTTTTCTTGGTAAAGACATGAAAGCAGGTAAAGATGTGTATTTTACTTGGAGAAAGTACTCTGTGCTCAAAGCCATTGTGTCTTATTTTCTAACTCTGTCAGTTGCTCTAATAGAAGATATTACATCTCTCTCCAAATCTTGTATCTTATGCAATTCAGGAGATTTTCTGCAGTTTAACCTAGTTTTAACCTGACTTGTTGTCAGCAAAGTTATTTCCAGTACTATGAATGGCCTAAATTCTTCTTGACCTACGAGTAAGATGTGCAGTATCAAAATTAGTCCAGGGTTTATGTGCTGCAAAGAGCTGCAAATCAGTATTATCTGTATACTTACAGAGGCTAAAGCTCTTATTCTTCATAATAAAGCAAACTATCCAGCAATGTTCTGCAGTATCAACATCTGTTGCCGTGTACTTCCATGGTTCAACCCCCCCTTGCCCCAGGTTCTAGCGTTACCCCCACTAGGGCCAAAAAAGCCACCATGACTCAGGAGAAAGATGGCTAAAATGGCATTTAATAGGAGTAATTAACACCTTATATACTTTAATCACTTTGTCTACGCCCCCTAGAGTTTACGTTTGAAATGCGCGCCCAAGATACATCACAAGGTAAGGGACCGAACAGGGGAGGTACTGCCACGTCACAGCTCGAATCCTCATTAACACCATTTTTTCAATATCATTGACATTACCACCTTACTGTGTAACCAAACATGATGTAATTTTATAATTTCAGCTAACTAATAATCAAAGGTCCCTTGTGCTACTTCCTGATCACGGCAGAGTTAACTGTAAGATCACTCCAGTGCTCAGGGCTTTGTGCACTTCAATTATGTAAGCTTCCTAGGCTGGACGCTGCACAACCACTGTGGGCAACCTACTATACTGCGTGACTTACAACAAGGAAGTATTTTCTTTGTATTCATCCTGAACCTCTCTCCTTGCCTTTTGTGCATATTGTCCCTTGTCTTCCTACCAAGTGCAACTGAAGAGCCTTGTTTCATCCTCTAGATAAGTTTCACAGAGATATTAAAAGGCTGTGTTAGTTTTCCCCCTCAACTTTCTGTTTTCCAGGAATGTGGAATTTATTATAGAATTTTTATTTTTTTTAAAAAAGGCTTCATTATTGCTTTATTGCTGATGTACTATTATCGCTGCTTGTACTTTCATAAATGTGTCGTAATATCATTTAACTGTCTTTTTAGAGGAAAACTAATTGGGATATAAAATTAAAATGAAATAATTGCTCCTTTTCCCCCTAGATAATATCATTTAATGCTTTTGCTTTTGTCTGTTATACAAGGCGCAAGAGCACAAATTGTTTCCATCTCATTTCTGTTTAGCAACAAACTTAACTACATTATGACACTGGTCCTTTGAATAGGCAGAAAAATGTGCCCTCATTAAAAGCCAGCCCTCAGTTAACTTCCTAGCCACACTGCACCTTTACTGCCTCTAACAACTAATGAGCAGCTGGTGGCTGCTTCAAGAAATGTAGCATTGTAATTTAGTTATTCCTTGTCTAAAGCCAGTTCAAATTTGTGTCTGTCAGGAATGAACAGTGTCTCACCAGGTCATGTGAATTTGACTGCAGTAGTTGTGTATGCGACACAGGGAATCAATGTTTCCAATAGTATTAGAAGCTGTGGAGTAGATCAGAGACTGTGAAATAAAGCCATGTTATTGGTACTTAAAAACTGCCTTTGTCTTGCTGTGTTGACATGAAGGAGCTAAAGGGCTGTTTGTAAGCCATGGGGATGGTGAAATGACTGTTTCTAAATTGGAACACACGTGCCCTCTTTCTGAAGTAATTGGTGCTAAAGGGGGAAGAGATCTTCTAGAACTCACATTACCATTACATCAAGGAATTTGTTGGGAGAAAGTTTATAATTTTGAAACAGAACATAAACTCCTTCATACATTTAAAGGAAAATCGTTTTTGTAAAATTTTGTTTAAAGGTATCATAGTTTCTTATTGCCTCTAACTTGTGATCAATTTTTCACAGTAACTTAACATATTAGGAATGTGGAACTACTGCAGTAGACTGTAACTTTATCCAGAAATACCAGAGCTTCTCTTAGTGTTACTGAGTGACTGTTCTTACTATATTTCATTTATGAGTATTTTTCATTAAGAGCTAACAGAGGTTTCATTTCACAGGTCTTTTTTATCAGTTTTGTTTCTGAGAATGATGGGACACAAGTGGAGACCTCTCTAAACAAAAAATATCAGAATCTTTATTGAAACCTGGTATACAATGGAAAATCAGGCATCAGAAATACAATAATTACATATAATATATATATATATTAACACTTCTGAATGCAAAGTCTATACTGACATAGAACTTATGTCTACTATTAATGGAAATGGAAAGTAAGAGCAAAATAATAAATTAAGTAATAAAGTCATGGTGGAAGCTGCCTTTTTTTTCCTCATAGACTGGAATCCAAAATATGGGTTTAATTAAAACAGAACAGATGTAGAAATGGAACAGATGCAAATACTGCTGGTAGGCTGTGACATGCAGTGGAAGAATATTTGTGATTGACTAGAGAAAATATGACTCCATCAATGGTAATGGCATACTAACATTACAGAAATTGCTTTGATGAAAGTGAAGGATTTTGATTGGTGAGTATTTCCCTTGATCTTCCATTTTCCTCTGTGATGCTCGGGCACAAAATCCTATTCTGATTCAGATGTTAATTTATGGAAAGACATAGTACAGTATACCTGATTGCTTAATTATATATACCAGAGATTCTTTCAGAATCCTTATAATTCACCTTGATGACCTTTCAAAAGCAGAACTAGCAATTTGCAACTTGTATTGGGGTTTAATCAACTGGACAATACTTTTCACTTTTTTTCTTTTTATTTTTTCTTCTTTTTTCTTCTTCTTTCTTTCTTTTTCTTTTCTTTTTTCCTTCTTTTTCTTTTTCTTCTTCTTTTTCTTTTTCTTTTCTTTTTTCCTTCTTTTTCTTTTTCTTCTTCTTTTTCTTTTTCTTTTTCTTTTTCTTTTTCTTTTTCTTTTTCTTTTTCTTTTTCTTTTTCTTTTTCTTTTTCTTTTTCTTTTTCTTTTTCTTTTTCTTTTTCTTTTTCTTTTTCTTTTTCTTTTTCTTTTGTTTTTTCTTTTTCTTTTTCTTTTTCTTTTTCTTTTTCTTTTTCTTTTTCTTTTTCTTTTTCTTTTTCTTTTTCTTTTTCTTTTTCTTTTTCTTTTTCTTTTTCTTTTTCTTTTTCTTTTTCTTTTTCTTTTTCTTTTTCTTTTTCTTTTTCTTTTTCTTTTTCTTTTTCTTTTTCTTTTTCTTTTTCCTTTTCTTTCTTTTTCTTTTTCCTTTTCTTTCTCTTTCTCTTTCTCTTTCTCTTTCTCTTTCTCTTTCTCTTTCTCTTTCTCTTTCTCTTTCTCTTTCTCTTTCTCTTTCTCTTTCTCTTTCTCTTTCTCTTTCTCTTTCTCTTTCTCTTTCTCTTTCTCTTTCTCTTTCTCTTTCTCTTTCTCTTTCTCTTTCTCTTTCTCTTTCTCTTCCTCTTTCTCTTTCTCTTTTCTTTTTCTTTTTCTTTTTCAGACCCTTGTCTCTAACGTTTTTGGTATATACTCTAATCAATAGTCTCTAATGCAAAAAGCAGTCATTCCTCTGTGGTTTAAGTGAATCCAAGAGAGAATGAACTCTCCATCTGTCTCCTCATGCTTTAATATTGAAAAAGATGCCACAATGATTTGATGTTTAGGGAGTTTCAGTGTGCTAGTGACAAGCAGTATGTTGCCAAATGAAGCTAGTAGTGAGTGCAAGAAGATGTAAGATATGCAGTATAATAAACAGTATGGAGAACATGGATACTGGAAGTGTAATTCCTGTTTATCCTGCTTCACTACACAAAAAAGCAAAGTTTTTTTTTTCTGGAGGACTTGAAAAGTGACTAATTTGGAAATGTAGAAAAGACTCTTTCTTGTATGAATTACAATTGACATCATAAAAAATTAATTGCCAAGAGGTGTGACTGATGGGGAAAAAAAAAAAAAAAAAAAAAAAAAAAGATGGACAGGAAAAAAAAGCCACCCCAAAACCACTAATCTTTCATACACCTAATAGAAGTGTTTCCATTATAATGGTAAATATGTAACTGTTAGGAAGGATATAAATCTTTATGTTATCCTCCATGGCATAACACCATATCTATAACTGAGCCCAGGAGCAACTCTCCCTTGAGTTAACTATCAGCTGCACAGATCTTTTTTTTTCTCATTTGTTTCAAAAACCTGTGCTTCTCCATGCTGATTTTGGCCTGAAGTCGAGATCTATCTTCATCATCAAGGTCTTCCTAGCAAATTATAAATAACTGGTTGAATAACTGTAATAACAAAGGGACCAGTCATAACTGTCACTACAAAATATCAGAATAAACAAAACAAACATTCAGAAATTGCATGTCCAGCTTGTGTTCTGTGTTTTGAAGCATTAAGCCAAATAGACAATCCTGAACTCAAAATTTCATCTTTAATATTTTAGTACTCTCCTCCAAGCATCTTAATATAAAGATCTTAAGTAATAAAACTGCCTTAAGCAAAGAAGAAAATAAGAAAGAAAATATCTTCTGCTGCCCAATAGAGATACTTAGAATACTACTAGTGTTGTAGAGTTTATATAACACACTGCCAAGAATTGAAACTTCCACGTAACTTCTTTTATCTTTTTTTTTTTTTTTTTCCAACTTTTAATTATCATTTTCTTTAAACATGTCTGCATGTCATGGAATATTAAATGAAATAAGCACATTTGTAATACATTCATTTTTTTCTTGATGTTTATTTTAAGGAAAAGCAAAATGACTCTGTTACAGGTAAAAATCTAGGGGAGGTAGTAGTCCATCAAATAAATTAACAAGGTATATGGGAACACAAGTATTTCATGGCATGATCTTGGTAGTACTGCCACTTCCAGTGCACATACGTTTGTGCCTGCAGAGAGGTGGCATTTAATGTGAACATACAATGAAAAGGATGTGACTTCTGAAAGTGCTTTAAATGCTTGTCACCTGCTACATATGCTGTACAACACACATGCTGCTCTGAGTGTATCGGATGCATTCAAGAGTTACAGAGTAGGTAGACTGGGAAAAAAACATGTTACTTGCAAGAGTAGATAGACAGAACAGAGGTAGAGAGTTTTATTTTTTAAATAGATGTAATTAACCTCTGTGATTTTCTATTGAAGTGTAAGTGGGTTTATATCTTAAAGACAATACTGGTTCCAGGATTTAATACAATTTAACACATTTTTTTAGAAGTAAACTGTATGATGAAAAGTAAGTAAATGAGCAAATAATCATTCTTCTCTCAACAGATTTTAATTTCATTTTATGTGGTTATATTCTCAAGTAGAACAGATGATGGATAATTCTAAGAAGAGAGAGTTTTGCATTCTAGATTTTGTGGTTTTTTTGTTTGTTTGTTTTAATGACCAGCTCACAAATGACTAAAGTTTAGAATGAAAGTGTATGTTTGCTTTCTTAGCTGTCTAATTTGAATGACTAAAAACACCAGTACAGTATGCAAATACACTCAAAGTTAAGTATAGACATGCGCATATAGTTCTAGCCTGTACTGGGCTGGCAGAGTAAGAATAAGAAACTATAGTCCTGAAAAAAAAAAAAAGCGAGAACAGTTCCCACTGTTGGATATTGAAACCTCTGCTCAGGACAACTTTGTGTTAATTAGTGTGAAGCTAATTGGCTGCATCCAGTAGCTGAGCAAAGTGAGATTTGGTCCTCTCTTATTAATCATTTAACACTAAAACTGTTTATTTTCATGTTCAGCGAGATTCTTGTAGCATACCAGCTGGCAGAACAACAATGAACCATCAAGTCTTTTGTTTACACATTTTTTGAAAAGTTTTGCATGACAGGTTACAGACTGTGGCAATTATACTTGGCCAGAGAAGAGGATGTCATGTAACACCAGTGTTTATAGCAAAGCACGCTCTGATCTGATGGATGCATCTTGATTTAGCATGTCATAAAAAAAATAAATAAATAGTTTGTGAAACACTGTCTCTCACCTTAATTTTGAGCCACAAAGAGATCCTGGTTGTTTCTCAGTACACTTGATAGACAGAAAGACTGTACTTGATTGCTGGTGAGTAGTTACTGTGAAAAGCCCACCCAGTGTCAACATTGGTGCACAGATCTCTCCCATTCCTCTTGCGAATTTCCCACTGCTCCTGCCTTCACTGTAGAGCAGAGATTGATTTATGTGCTGTGCCATCACTGTTTATGGATCTTTGTAAAATATCTCAATTTGTCTCTCTGCATACCAACTGGTTGACTTGGGGACTCTAGCATTGAGCATTGTGTATATACACTTCAAATCATTCCATTACCACTTCCCGGTGCAGACAGCTATCAGAAGAAACAGGCAAAGGAGGATGTACCCCCTCTGACAAATGAGAAGGGAGAATTGGCTACAACAGACATGGAGAAAACTGAGGTACTCATCAAGTTCTTTGCCTTAGTCTCATTGGCAATGCTTCCCATGCTTCTCATGTCACCGAACCTCTAGGCAAGGGTCATGCTTGCAAAATACCTCCCATTGTCAGAGCAGAGACTCCCTTATGAGGTTGAATATGTACAAGTCTGTGGAGGTGAACAACAGATCCCAAGGATCTGACTGATGTGGTTACTAAGCCATGCTCCATCATGTTTGAAAAGCCACATCTGTCAAGAAAAGTCCTTGGTGACTGAAGAAAAAGGAAAAAAAAAACACATTTTTAAGAAAAGGAGAAAGACAGAACCAGGCAACTACAGGCCAATGAGCCTCACATCTCTGCCTGTAAAGATCATGGAGCAGATCATTCTGAAAGATATGTTAAGAACATGCAAGATGAGGTGGTGATCAGTGACAGTCAGAATGACTTCACCAAAAGCAGACTGTGCCTGACCATTCTGGTGTCCTTCTACAATGGAATGTTGGGATCAGTGGACAAAGGGCTTATACCATCTATCTGGACTTGCACAGGACCTTTTACATGCTACTCCACCACATCCTTCTCCCTAAATTGGAGAGATGTATTTTAAGCCTGGATCATTCAGTAGATAAAGAATTCCTAGGCTTCTTATAGCCTGAGGCTTGTAGTCAGGGCATCTATGTCCAGGTGGAGGTCAGTCACAAGGGTCCCTCATAGTTCTATCTTGGGACTGGTGCTGATTCAACATTTTTGACTGTTGAAAGTCTGCCTGCATGCTTATGTGAATATGGTGTGTTTTTCTGACTAATTTGTCTAAGAAATTATGAAGCATTTTTGAAAATTAACCTAGGTGACTGTGAATCCATATTCATAGATTCCCATAGCCAAACCACTTCACTCAAAGTTATCTTGTACCTCTTCATGGATCAACACTGTGCTGTGTAAATTCATCCAACAGAGCTGCAAAAATGTTTGTTTGTCTTTCTCTTTTCTATGAAGTCACATTCTATTAAATATTTAGTAGGTAAAGCAATGCGAACTCTGTGAATAGTTTCTTTCTATTAATTTTGAATTATATGAGAAAAAAATTGATAAAAGAGAAGCGTATCTGGAATAAAGTTATTATTCTCACCCTTTCACAAGCATATAATTTTTTAATGTATTTTTCCTTTTGTTTCAAGCATTTGTGATTGTTTTCCGGGATGGTTTTGAAAGATGTTGGCTCTGTGATTGAATTGCTTGATTAGATGTTTGAATAATATGAGTCTGTTCAAATGAAATAAGCACATTCAGTTTGCCAGATTTTTTAGCCTTGAGTTGTTAACTCCCTAATGTCAGTTATGAAATATGTTTAAAAAATGGATGATAACGTGGTTGGCCTTCAGAAATGTGGGAAATATTGCAGTCTGAATAAGTCTGTTAGGACAAGTACTGTGGTGGATAATGGGACTAGGGCTGCTCATTACAGCTCCTGCTAGCCCTGTTATAACAGAGTGAGTATGGCTAAGTGGATTGCTGATTATTTTCTTTTAGTAGAAAGCTATCTAACTGCAGAGCTTCTCTCCAAGTAAAAAACGTTTATATGCTAGTCATCCTTCATGATAATATTGTGTAACTTCAGTCCAAAACCCTTTCACTGTCTGATACTGAAGTGATATTTACTTTTCAAGCTAATGCTCAGCACAAATTGTGCAGGAACCTTCACGATGCATGACATGCTGCTAATTCAAATACTCAAATGGACACATCTCCTGTAGCTACAGGTTAGCTTGTATGATTGCAGTTTTGTAGATTATATGGGATTTTATGTGAAGACCAAATGTAAAACAGGAAAGAATTACGTTACTTTGCGTGATTTGTGTCCTACGAAAGAGACTGTTAAACAGCAATACAGTGCTTGAAACTTCACTTAGAATTACTTTTTCTATATGAATAAAATAATTTTGACATAGTAGCTTGTAACTCTGCACAAAGAGATCTGATCAGGTACAAGATTTACTTAGAGGAGTAGTACTTCATAAACATGAAATAGGAAAGTGGACAGCACTGCTGAAAGCCAGGATGTGTGGGCAAATCCTTCAAATTGCATGTTGGAAATCATATTGCTGGTTGCCAAAAACTAATCTGTGGTCCCACTCATGCTTTTTGTTGGGAGATTAAATATATAAATCACTAAAAACTAGTAGAAGTCAGTGGCACAGGAGATGAATTAAAAAGAAATTACACAAACCTCTTCTGTTCTCAGCTTCATTATGATATAGGATGGTCTAAGTTGTTTATTTTATTTTTGTATCAGACAAATGAGTATCTGTTCTACTGCCATAAGAACTGAAGGAATATTTACTGCTGTCTTCAGAAGGAGTACAATTAAGGACCACCACATATTGCTGAATCACATACTGTAAGCAATTATTCATACTTTTTGCTACTTCTAATTGGGTTATATCTCTTACTAAGTATAGCTGTAGCTGAACTTTCTCACAAAGATTTCTGCATTTCTTCAGGCAATGTTTCATTCTCCTTTCTCATGTTCACTTGAAAGCCTGTCCTCTGAAATCATTCTGTGCTTCAGGTTTTAAGAATCAGATGAAAGTGAAGAGTGCTTTCATCCCCCATAGTGTTTAATTCCACAGTCGTCTGACTCAGTTATTTTAAATAGTATTATAATTTTGCTGTTACACAAACTGAACAGAGATTATATAAAAGTGAAAGAGGTTTTTGATTTATTTCATTATTTTATATTTGTGAACATTGTCCAAGGTAAGAGATTGCTTTTACATAATATTTACAGAAAGTGCTATTTCTCTGCACTGAATTTAAGAGCAACAGAGAGTGTGTGTATGTATGTATTTACTTGTGGTAAGCAGTCATTTGCACAAACAACCCGTTACATAGAATCATAAATTTGACACCGTCTATTAAACAGCATCCATCTGTATGCCACTGAAACAGACTGTAATAATCAGAACAGGTTTTCATACTTATCTTGAAAAAGGTGAGGACAAGGGAACTCACACAGTCATAGAGCCACATGGCTGCATTGTCTCTGCTTGCTCAGTATAACAAATGGAGCTAATAGCTCTGCACAGCAGTGGATAACTGAAGTTTTGGATTTCAGCTTTCCTTGGAGAACTGGAAGGAAAGTCAGCCACATGGAACACTGAAATTTCTTTGTCAGTGTCTGGTACAATTTTCTTTACTATTTCTTCTCTCTGTATCTCAACTTCAGACTTTATTTTCTTTTTTTTTGTTGTGAATTTGCTTGGAAGCCCATTCTCATATATCATACTTTGTTGAAAAAATTAAGATGCAATTAATTCTCTACAGAATTTGAAGAATGATATGAAGGTCAGTTCACTAAGGTACCTATAAGGAACCAAATGGCAATTAGTAAAAATATGAATCAGTGAAAAATGCCAGGTAGTAAGTGTAAAAAATTCTGACTGAATGAATTCCCCTGTCAGGTACGAAACACCCTTCACCACAATACTATACTGTGGAATTTCCATTCGACTTGATGTAAAAAGAGAATAAAAAGCTTCTTGCCAGCCTAAAAAGCTTATAATATTTCACTGAATAACATTAAGGATTACAGCTGTCTCTCTTGCGAAAGGAGGAATTGAGGACTTCTGTCTGAGCAAGAGGTTAGCAGAGTATATTGGGGTAACAGTAGAGACTGATGGAATATTTACTAGTTAAATCCAAGATTACAGCAGTTTGAAGGAACTGAAATTCAGTTTCTATCTTGCTGTTAAAATACTACTACTACTAATAATAATAATAAAAACAAACAGCGCAACAGACCCTTATGGAAAACTAAGATTTTAATAAAGTAAGGTTTTTAAAAAATCTTCAAATCTGTATCCATAATTATTAACAGGCATCTTCTACAGACCACTTAAAAACATTTTGCCAACTTTTTGGACAAAAAATGACCTATTGAAGATTTCAGTGCTTAAATTTGTGGCGAGAATGATAAAGGATGAAATTCCTTCTAGAATGAGATGCTGAATGATTTATCTTTCAGGGTAAAAACCAGTAAATTTGAGATAGATTGTTTAAAGGGAACTACAGAAATTGTATCAGCTTCAGTGATAGAGCTGCCTCTGATATTGAACTGGGTTTAATGAGAAACAAGTATTGCATTAGAAACAAGGCCAGTAATATATTGATAGGTAAGTGATACAGAGCTTTCTGACTAGAATGTATTAACTGAAGGAACTAAAGCTAGAAATGTTTTAGCACTGCAAAATACAGTGTGACTAGCTGAATATTAATGGTAGGCTAGACGGCAGATGAATATGTTATCTAAAGGACTGATTTATGAATTTCATTGCTTATACAAAGTACATTGTCTTGGGAAGTGACTAAGTTTATCTGAATTATTAAAATGAGATGTTTTTGGGTCTTCTGCCTTTTTTTTTTTTTTTTTTTTTTTTTCCTCCAGTGGATAAAAGAACCATAGAATCACAGGGGTTGGTAGGGACCTCTTGAGACTGAGTCCACCTCTCACTGTGTCTATCTTATAGAAATTTCATTTTAACTCCAAATGTCCAGTTTAGTGAGATTTTCTCATTTAATACTGAATCTGAAATTATTTTTCTGACAGCTATGAAATTATGTTCTCATTATATGGAAATTCCCTTCATTAAAGACCCTCATCAAGAAACTTTTGTCATCTAATCTTTTTTTTTTTTTTTTTTTTTTTTTTTTTTTTTTTTAATTAATCTTATTCTCTATAACACAACTTTAAGCCTTTTATTTAAGTCTGAAATTCTACCAGTTCAGTTTTTCGTCATGGCAAATATATAATTGTGCTGTGTTTTCATGTGTAGAGGAACTTGTGCAATCTGATTTAAAACATAATGTGTGATGCACAGACAGTTTATTGTTTTGTTTTCAATTTCAACATCTGTAAACAGTGCAATTGTCAAGAAAGTGCATATTTTTAGAGTGTCATTTTCACATCCTGCTAAACCATTTTTCTAACAGCGTATGACCTTTTTAGCTACATGCATTTGGGACTGGAGAGTAAATGGATGGTATGGGGCACACCATGCAGTATGTTTTGTAGAAATATCTAACCACCAAATCTGATAATAGCATCACTCTACCTAATAGGGATAGCTATGTGGGTCTTTCAGCTTACTGGTAAATTTTCAGTGAAGAGAATTTGTTGTCTCTTGTACAGATATTCAGTCTGCATTGCTGTTTCTTCAGACAGGTGGTAGTAAATGATAGTTAAAACTCACAGAGAGGAAGAAAAAAGGGAAGAAATAAAAGAGATTAAACTTCCAAAATTTTGGAATCATTAATGAATGCAAAAAACCCCAACTGAATCTTAATGCATACATATGACTCTGACCAGCTTCCTTCTTGTGATTTTACATTCTTTATTTATTTATTTATTTATTTATTTTTTCGAAGTCTTGTTGCAGATAACTAGTCTGCACTGCTAGGACTGGGAGATACAATTAAGAACACAGGGTGTAAAAGAATAACTAATAATTTTACCTTGAGGACAAGTGATTGCTTATTGTGAAGTCCTTCATAATATTGTGAAGTTCTGCATAATAAAATGCAGTGAAATTAAATTGGAGCATGATTTTTGCAGCTTGTCGGGCTTTTTTGTTTCTTTCTGTCTGTGTTACGTGTGTGTTCTCCAAAGATTTGGTCCCATTACTGGAAATTACTGCTGAAATGGTTTCATTTCAGAAAAAGCAGTTTCCCTGCTTTTACTTATTTAATTATTTATTTATCTTTTCATATACAAACATGAGTATTCATAGAAAGAAAGATTTAATGCCGCCCTGTCAGAGTCTTACTAAACCTATACTCTGACAGGATGAAGTGCATTACTTGAATCTGTTCACATCCATTTTTCTGAAGAGCTTATACATCTTGTTCTACTGTGCACTGGGCTGAAACTTTCACTTTGGATTACTTTTGTATGTAGGAAACATTCTAGTTCTTCCACTTGCAGAATCCCTACTTGTATATGTAGCTTATCTTCTTTTACCTTGCTTTCAGGATGTTTGTGTGGAGCTTTGAAGATCCATCTTGCTACTTAGATTTTCCAGTGCCAGTACTATGTTTCTCATTCTCATTCTTATTCTTCTCAAAGAATTGTTCTTGTCTTTGAAAAATAGTACAGATAACCCTATTGATAAACTCTGCAACTGGGTGTGGGATGACCTGCTTGTCTGTACAGTGGATCTATGAAACCCATATTATTTTTTTGCCTTCCATTAGTATGAATGACAGTCATTCCTTAGAAAAGTACTTATCACCTTCATTAAGAAAAATGATCTAGTATTCTACTGAGAACTTCTGAATCTAACTTGTTTGCTTAGAAAAAAAAAGCTACTTACTTTTTTGCCCAAGAGTTTACATGCAGTATTTGGTAATATAATATAGTATATTGGAAAGTTTCAGCAAATAGATCCTTAGATTGAATATTAGACATGAGAAGAGGATGATACTAGTAGCTCTCTGCTACTTCTCTTTTATGGAGCCCTTAAAATCTATGTAATGCAAATGGAATTTCAATTGTAGCTGTGCTTTGTTGATACACTTCTGTGAATCACAACCTTGAGGTCCGAGGTAGTTCTATCTGCTAGATGTGTCCAGCTCATGAACACATGATCTCTAGGCATGAATAAAATAATTTATCATGTGAGTAAAAATCACTGAATTTACCATCCTTGGAAGTGGAGCTGATCTGTGTGTCTATAGTAACTTTAGTGTTTTGCATATGCTTTTAGGCACATTCAAGTTTGTCTAGCTAGAAAGTAAGGGATAGGACCAGCTACTAAATTTGACTCTAGACATGAATGTATTAAGCTGGAAGGAGGGCTAGCTTCTGATCTTTGCTTCTTGTGTTGCTTTTATTCAGTGATTTTCTAATGTGGCTGGTGCAGAACATGTAGACCTGAGTTCCTGCAGGGATCCCATGGAAGTCATTATATTATATATACATACATAATATTAATATCATATATATCAAAATACAATATTGTATATACTATTATATATAATGAATAATCTTTATCTATATATAAAATACAATGTTTCTAGTTACTATCTGAGCTAGTATCTGAGATAAGGTCTTGTGTTTTGGGTAATACTGTTAATTCTGGTTTAAGTTCATGCTTACATTGTTTTCTGACTCAATTTTGACTGCTGCTCTTATCTACTCTTCCATGCTGCCTTTGTAATTAATATATAGAGTCCTCTCCAAATGTATGTAGTGATTCAGGTACATTCAGTTTCTGTGCTAAAATTACCCTACAGGAATTACTTGATTCTCTTTGCTGTCATAGAATGCTGTCTATGGAGGGAGCCAGGTTCAAATCAATCTGTGAAAAACACCTCTCCCTTAGGTGGTAAAGAGTATTCTTGACTTCACTAAGTACATGTTCTAGAAAGAGAATTTGGATTTCAGTTGAGCAAGGTATTTAATAAGCAGCCCTAACTCAGGTGTTCCTGGGGCTGAGAAAAATTAGTCACATTCCTGTTCTCAGGCTTTAGTTTTACTGGAAGGCACACATTTTTTTCGGATCATCAGTCATACAGCTCTCCCATTGTCTGGCTTCTTAGAAACTCAAAAGTCTTGATTATTTATTTATTTATATTATTTTTACTTTATTTATTTATTTACTTATTTATTTGATCTTCCTGTCAGAGATGAAAGCCTAGTTCTTGTTAAACCTTAAGGTGATGATGTCTGTGGTATATTCTCAGTTCCTGTCCTAGAGAAAGCAGACTTAGGGATTTTCTGAACAATGTGTAAAAAATACCATAAATTTTGGAAGTTCCATTTTGAAAACTTGTTCTCTGATTCTTTCATTGTGTTCTTAGTATCGCATTTTATAATTGATTTGTTTGTGTCAGAGGAGTTTCTCAATACATCAGATCTCATTAAGTTACAAATTCCATGACCATAAATTGCAGCTTAACTCAAAGTTCTCCAGATCTTCTGTCCTTGTTGAGGAAATAAACATAAATAACTGGTGGGAATGAGAGCTAAAGTTTGTTAACTAATAGCAAACAATTTTGGTATGTAGATTAAAGATCATTTAATATATGTGATTCTTGCTTGGATTTAGCAGTGCAATGTGTGAACTGATTACAGAATTGAAAACGTGAGATAGGAAAGTGAAGCACAACATGTTGAATAGAGTTTTTTTTCAGACCAAAGCAATGCTGTTTACAAATCGTTGGCAACATCTTATCACACTAAAACAGACATAGACTTTTCACATTTAGTTTTGAGAGGCAGTAAAAATTCAATATGTGTACAAACCTTTAAGTGCTATTGAAACAGCTGGTCTACAGAAAAACTAAATAGCATTGAAAGTTAATATTTTCCACACACTTGTTTCATATAACAGAATGATAGAAAGTAGGAAACAAAGCAAAATGTTTCTTTACTTTCTAAGTCTGTGTCATGTAATGACTTACTCTGTAGAATCCCTTGAACCCTTGACATTCCACTGAACTCCTTGGTGACTTTTGACCTTTATTTGATAACTTCCTGATTACTACCTATAATTTTGGAAGCAAATTGCAGTAGAAATGCAAATATTTTATGTTTATCTGTACTCAGTAAATTATATTGTTCCAGGCCCATGTTCTATTTTTGGAAAGAGCCAGCATGGTCTTGGTGATATCTATAGTGCTAAATCCTCTTGTCTTCCAGAAAACTGGACTTTATTAGGAAGAGGACTGCCATCAGGTTCCCTCCTACTCAATGCTGTTGAGGCGACACCTGGAGTACTGTGTCCTGTTCTGGCCTCCTTAGTGAATGAGAGACATGGATATACTGAGAGGTCTGAGGTAGTCCTATCTGCTAGATGTGTCCAGCTTGTGAACACATGATCTCTAGGCATGAATAAAATAATTTATCATATGAACAAAAATCTCACTGAGATAATGGAAGTACTGCAGCACCTGGGTTATGTGATAGCTGGTACTGATCATCTTGGAGAAAAAAAAGCAGGGCTATCTGGAGAAGTAAAGGGGACAGAGCCAGACTCTTCTCAGTGGTGCTCAATTAAGGACAAGAGGCAATAAGGACAAATTGAAACACAGGACATTTTATTTAAAAATAAGAAAGAAGCTTTTAAATGCAAGAGTGGTTAAATATTAAAACAGCTTTTCCAGATGAGGGGTCTCTATCAGTGGAGGTGCTTAAAATCTGATCAGGCATGATGTTGAGCATCTCTCTTTGGTTTACCCTGCTCAGAGTTAACCTGGACTAGGTGATTTCCAGAGGTTCCTTGGAGGACCAAGAAGATCTTGTCAATTCAGTGAAAACAGGGTGATCTCTTCCAAATTGCTTTCTGAGAATTGTCTTGAGCCTGAGCTAATACTACACCTGGGAATCTTTTGGAAGAGTGTAACTGACCTGATACCACAGTCAGAACCATTCTAACTTCGAGAAATACTGGGAGAAAATTCAGAAAATCTTCAGTATTTGTAATATTAAAAACATTCAGTTACTTGATCTAGTTTCTTAGCTCAGAATTCAACTAAATTAATTGCCTCACTAGAAATCTCTTTTCCTGTGTCAGATTGGTGTGTTACATTTTTATCATTGCCTTCCTTTTTAGTGTAAGAAATAAGCAATTTTCATGATGCAGCATCTGAGAATTTTATTTAACAAATTTCTTGCTGTTGCCCTGTCAACAACCTCAAGCATTCTCGTTCTGTTTATGTGCCTTTGTAACTCTAGCTGATGGCCTTTTAGTATAGATCTAGATGCTATTGCATTTTGTTGTGCTAAATAAGTACTCCTGGTGCCTCATGAAATAAACATCATTCATGACCCAAGTTCTCCCTTCCATTCCTGTTTTGAAAAGGAGGTATTCAGATGATATGAAAACAGAGATATAATACTGTTAAAACAGGCAGAATCCATGCTATTATGATTAAAGGAATAGTCTGCTTTATGTATTTAACAGTGATTATCAGCTTTTTGTGAGGTTGATAGCAGTGTGGGTGTTTCATACTGTTTGTTTCTGTATAGTTCTAATACATATCAGGTGACTTCAGTGAAACAGCCATATATAACAAATAATTAACCATCTGGAGAACATGAGCAAGGGAATGCTCTGAGAGATTGCATCAGATCTCTTGTACACGTAGGAAAAGAAAGAGCACAACAGCAATATCATCTGTTCCCTTAAAATTCAAAATAATAGAACTTGATAATAGAATTCTTAATCACCCATAGTGCATAGCCACTGGTGCCTCTTAAGAGATAGATGCCTCAAGACTGAACAGTTTCTCTTCAATGTTCACCTATTTATTTGCTTCAAGAGCGTGTCTTTTATTGTGATTTCACTATTTTATAATCTTTTCCTATTGGAAACTAATAGGAACATGGCCCAAGCGTGAGCACCATATATACAGAAGCAATGTTGAGAGGTATATTTCATTCTTTTTCTGTTTCATTGTGATACCAATAGCTAGGTAAAACCAATGCCAGTGTTTCCTTACCTCTGGTAGGTGAGTTTCTCTGTACTGGAAAAATTCAATTCCTTTTGTGTTAGCAAGATATTCTGCCACAGCCTGAAGGAGCTATCCTGAATGCATTTGTTATATCTTGGCCCCCTTGAATGGCTAAAGATTTGAAATTCAACAGATCTTTCCAGGACTTAGAGAAATATGTTGTCAACCTCCGCTCTCTGCAGGAAATCTGTCTTAAGCAGGTGCCTCTAAGGAAACTCACCTTCGCTCTCTGCCATAGCACTGTGATAATAGGGCCATAGTTCAGCTCACCAATTGCATTATTTTCATACAAAACCCATGAGATCCTCACAAACAAGTCAAAAATGTGTGATGCAAACTGACTATATCCAGATAAAGAGATGCTGAGAGGGCATCATGCTCACAGGTTGTGTGAAGTATCTGATATTTTTACAGTAGCTGATACTTCCAACAGCTATTCACTGGGGATAAAGGTATAAATCTGATATTAAACAGATAATCTAATCTTTTAGTCACAGTGTCTTCCCTGATCAATAGGATTTTCGAGTGTAATTGTTTGGTATCAACCTGCTCATTCACTTATTGTATTCACTTTACACAACTAAGAAGCAAGAGTAATTTATCTCTACTAGTGCTGTTTTTTGTTTTCTTGGTTTTGTTTTTGTTTTTTTTTAGTCTAAGCATATGGTGAATATTTAACTCTTTAAAAGGGCATTAAAAAAACAATATCTTGGTTTAATATTTCAGTCCAGACCTTACTGGGTTAACGCTTGAATATATACCCACATTATATGGGATATGATCTGGCTGCTGTTTCATCATAAAATATCATTCTTTGATGTCTGCTATTGTGATTAAGGGCAATGGAGACAATCTTAAGGTAGCAGTTTTTGAAATCTGCAAAATATGGAAGGATTAGTCTTGTTTATTCGGTGCTTGTCTTTAGTATTTTATTATTTTTGATAAACCATGCTCAAATTAATAAAACAGAAAACTTAAAGCATACTAGAAACATTTTTTTAATTGTTCACTCGGAATAACTACTTTAGAACACCATACATATTTCTGCTTGAGTAACCAGCATTGTATTTCTCTCTAAGTATGATGTTCCTGTACACACTGAGTGCTAAACACTTAGCACTTTAATCCCCATTATATCACTATCTCAGGTAACAAAGAGCTAATCACTGGTTCGTGTCAAAGTAACTTGTGAATATTTTATGCCTTTGTTAAGTAAAAATGATGTTAATTTTGTGTCTTGAACAAAAATAATTCTTAGAGATCTTTGATGCTCTGTGATCTTCGCTATTTGCATGTGTATGAGTTTTGTTCAGAAGTCTTGGAAAGATTTGTAGCAGTAAGTACTGAGAAAGAAAGTACAATTATTATTTTGAAGGCATGGGGAAAACGTTGGTGTGTGCAATAATATTTTGGTTGATAAGGAAGTTGAAAGGTGGTAAGAAAGAGGATATTCCCAGGGAGGTGGTTGAGCCCCAGGGAGATGGTTGAGTGAGATCCCTGAATGTGTTTTAAAACCATTTGGATGTGGTGCTCAAGCACATGATTTAGCAGAGGGCTGATAGATTTAGGGTAGTAAAGTTAGGTTATGGTTGAACTTGATAATCTTGTAGGTCTTTTCCAACTTGAGCAATTCTGTGATCCTATTACACCATATATTTATTTTCTCTTTCTATCAGATTTTTTTTCCCCAGAACATAAATTTAAGCAAGAACCTAAGTGTTTGAAATAAGACTCAGGTTGGTTTCAGCTTAATACAAGAAAAGCCCTGGCAAGCTGCTTCCCAGCGCTGTTGCGCTCTCAAGCAACCCAACACTGCTCAGCCATCCAGAGGCACCCCCCTGAGCACTGCTAAAACTGCCCTGGGATGGCCAAGCAGCTATTCTGCACTGGGAAAAGATAGTAGTGTCTACCCTGCAGGGAATGCAGTTTCACTGGAAACACAGGAAATTCAGAAATCATTTCTGTATGTCTTAAATCAAAGAAAAGGCACCATTTGGTTGGAAATCTTAGGTCAGGCAGATCAAAATTGAATTGTTCTAAATAAAGAACAAAGTTTTTCTTTGTTTCTACAAAACTAGCATCATTTATTCATTGTCTTCATATAGAACGAATAGCATTAATTCTCTGAGTCTGTAACTAATATATTTCCTATTTGGGAAAGTTTATACAGACAAAGATAAATTGGTATTTGTACAAAAAATAGACAGTCATCTTTGGGAACAGGGATGTAAAATTTGAACAAATTGATGTTCTAGTACTAGTCAATATTCTTTTAAAAGCAATTTATTAACAATAGTTTTTGAACTATAAAAAGGTGTGGTGTATCATTGAAATTATGATTATTAGAACAAAGTACCAAGCGTCTTGATGAGCATGGATGAGGTAAATTGCTGGGATTTGATCCAGTGGAGAAAAAGATAATTAGAATGGAGGAAACAACCGGAAGAACTGGCTGAACTTATCTTGGCATGACCTGTTAAGAAAATAAATGATTTTTACAAAAAATGTGTAGGAAAATTGGAGAAGCTGCTACATCTGTGTGTCCAGGGAGCAGGTGTGGGCACACAGCCTTCATCATTGTAACTTCAGCCAGACCACTGACCCTGTTCTTTCCTTCACAGACCCTGCCACATTTGTTTCTGCCACCTCAAGATCAAATGTTAAAATTGTCTTTGCATGGTCTAAGGGTAGTGGAAGCAATGCAGCTTTCTGAGCTGACCCACAGATTGGGCTTCTTCAAGACAATTGACAGCATTGGCACAAATTTTCAGAACAGGAATTAAGAGGTTGTTGATCAGGTGCTCTGTGATTTAGGGCTCAGACCTCCACCTCTCAGGGTGGGTTAAAAACTGGATCTGTTAAGTTTCTGATCAGGTTTTTAACTCACCTCTTGAGAGCTGTTAAGAAGAGTGGGTTGAGAGCTGGATGGTAATATTAAACAGCTTGAGCTTTGTGGTGTTTGGTATATTCTTAACCTGTGGGAAATATAATCCCAGAGACAGCCATATATTACAAATATACATTTCAAATGCTAAGAGAACTGAAAAAGTAGACCTGCATCTAAATTAGTGGCATGTGAATAACAAAACAGTTTAGGATGAGAATTCACTCAGTGGGTATTTGATCAAAATTACCAAGTAATTTAGTGTTTCCCCTCAAGGGACTAACAGTGGGGATTAAATCATTAACCAGTGAGAGATGGCTACAGTGCATATCCATCCGCCTGTGATAGCTGTCTAGCCTCTATAATCGATATGGAGAAATAGGATTTTCCATGACACAATGCATGTCACCTTGAAGTAAATGCCTAATAGACGGACTCATTCAACCTGGAGAAGCAAAATCTCCAGAGAGTCTTCCTTGCAGCCTTCCAGCACTAAAGAGGAACTTATAAACAGGAGGGAGAGTGATGTCTTACATGATCTGATAGTGATAGGACCTGAGGGAAAGGCTTTAAACTAAAAGAGGGAAGATTTAGGTTAAATGTCTAGGAAATTTTTCACAGAGGAACTGGTTAGAATCATAGAATCACAAGGTTGGAAAGGACCTACAAGATCATCTAGTCCAACCATCCTCCCTTTACTACAGGAAACCCCTAAACCATATCTCCTAGCTCCCTATCCAGATGCTTCTTGAACACTGCCAGGGATGGAGACTCCACAACTTCCCTGGGCAGGCTATTCCAGTGACTGACCACTCTGAGAAAAAAAGTTCCTTCATATGTCCAGCCTAAACCTCTTCGGATACAACTTGTGGCCATTTCCTTGGGTCCTGTTTGTTGCCTGGCAGAAGAGGCCAAGCCTCTCCTCATCACAACCTCCCCTCAGGAAGTTGTAAAGTGCAATGAAGTCTCCCCTGAGTCTCCTCCTCTCCAGGCTAAACAAACCTAGCTCCCCGAGCCGCTCCTCATAAGACTTGTGCTCCAGACCCCTCACAAGTTTTGTTGCCCTTCTCTGGACATGCTCCAGGGCCTCAATGTCTTTCTTGTAGTGAGAAGCCCAAAACTGAACACAGTTCTCAAGATGCGGCCTCACCAGAGCTGAGCACAGAGGGATGACCACCTCTCTGCTCCTGCTGGCCACACTGTTTCTTATACATATATATATATTCTTATACATATACATATATATATATATTCTTCATCCTGATTAGGTGGTCTATAACAGACCCCCACCAAGATGTCACCCCTGCAGGCCTTTCCCCTCATCTTTAACCAAAGACACTCCACTTTATCATTCCCAACCCCAAGCTCTTTATCTTCAAAACAGTCTTTAACATAAAGGGCTACATCACCACCCTTCCTTCCTTGTCCATCCCTTCTGAAGAGCTTGTAACCATCCATCACAGCACTCCAGTCATGGGAGTGGTCCCACCATGTTTCAGTATGAGCACAGCTGCTTCCAGCTCCTCCTGATTGAAAGCTGGAGGAAAAACACCCCAAAGTACCCATTCTTGCATGCTCATCTTAGTCACTGGAATGTCTGCTTTTGAGAAAGAGCTTCTTTTCAATTTGGTTATAAACCATATTATTGTTAAAAGGAAATTCACACAAAACTTAATGATAGTGGCTACATAAACTAGTTAATTCTGATTTTTGCTTAGCAAGAAAAAATCTGGAATTTCAAATTACCCAGAAATAGGTATTTTCTATTTCAAAATATCTGTTGATTAAAAAAATTGTTGAAAGAATATCTCATGTGCATACTGTGCACAGAGTCTTCTTGAATGCTGTCACATTTTTTTTTCAGAGCTAAGGCCTATAGGAGCAATCTAACTTAGTCCAAGCCAAGTTGCCTTCTATCAGCACCTCGTGTCTTCAGCAACCGTAATTATTCTTGAGAATAACGACTTCTGTTACCTTGATGTTGCCGGTATTGAGCAAAGCAAACAAAGTCAGCCCGATTTTCTTAAAATCAGATTAATCTGCTAGACACAAAGTAATAAAAGTATGATTTTTATTAATAAACTGAGTGATAGCAGTTGTCAGAAGAATTCATGTGTCACACACAGAGGTAAATTCCCACAGGAAAACTAGCTGTAACGTTTCCTATCAGTGCTGCATCCTCACAGGAGAAGCCTTTCTTCACAACATCTTCAGGAAGAGAGATGGTCATAGACATGAAAACTTAAGGATCTGAGCAGAGGTCTCCAGTAGCTCACTCTGTACATAGATGGTTGCAGAGACAAAAGGTCAAGTCCACTTTTGGAGGAAGCTTGGTGATTTTTGCCACTAACGTTACACCAGCTACAAGTAAGTCTGCTTGCTTTCACATCTTAACAAAAGTACATGAAATGGATGAGCATCCGCTTCCTTTTTTGGCTGTTGCTTTTACTCCAAGGGCAAATGATACTGGCTTTGTTGGTGATCTTCTCCACTCTGTTGCTGTGGGTTTTTAAAGTTACTGTTTTTCCGTTTCAAAAAATGCAACTTTGGCACTGTTTTCCCATTTACAACAATCCAGTGAAATCTCGGTCTCATTCTGGTGACAGTAAAATGAAGCATATTGCATTCTGAAGAGGACAAAACATGCTTGCTCCGTTCTTGGTTCTTGTGCACAGGGACCCTAACTCCAATTCAGTTCATAGGAGAAATTTCCTCAAGTGACTCTTCTCCCTGTGCCTTCCTTCATCTTCCATTATTTTGTTGTTGCATTGCTATTATTAGTAGTAATAAAAGCAGTATTATTGGTGATATTTTAAGAGTCAAATTTCATCAAAGAAAGTTTGCAGAATCATTTCTAATCCAGTTTTGAAATGCAAACTTGAAAGCAAAGATCTTGAAGTCTGGATTCCTTGGTGTCCAAGACATAGGAAAAGAAAATATGGTTTTTTGTCTTTTTCCACATGACGCTTACTTATGCCCAGGCACACAGCACTATAAGCAAGCAGGAGCTTTGCTGCCCAGCATTTCAGCGTTGCAAAAGCTAGGAAAACTGTAACTTTTCTGCTTGCTTAAGCAGTTCTAAGAACTCATATGATGAGTTCCAGTTAAGTCAGGGAAATAATGATACGTTCTGCATCTGCATGCATGCGTGCTGCAATCTGATGGTCATGGGCAGATGTCTTCTCCAGGTCTTCCTTGCAAAGACTTTTTGGTGTGCTTTTCACCTGAATCAGTCACTAACTACAGACCCAGTTCTAACCAGCTTGGTTCCTGTTCTTTTGTTTCAAGATGTCCGTGCTCCTAGTCTCCTTCTGTTGTTAAGAGGGTCTGCTTGCATGACAGGAATGTGTGTCCTAGTAACGTTACTATACAAGTGACCAAGTAACGTTACTGTACAAGAAAGATCCTTCAGTTGGCTATGCAGGACCAGCGGCAAAATGCTGCGATCCTGCTCCGTGCTGATGCCGCCTTCTCCTTTTGACGCCACAGCTTCTGGATTGTCTCAGATGCCAGGTAACAGACTGCCAGATGGGTGTCATCTTCCAAAGGCTGAAGGGCTGCAACAGAAGGAAACAGAGCTGAGATTGAACCCCCCAGTCTACAGAGAGCCACCAGCTTCCCCTCCGGACCATGCCAACCCCACTCCTTGCTTTTCCTGGTCAGGAGGAGCATGTGAGACTGAGGGGTCAGCCAGAAGACACTGCTCAGGATTGCCAGGAATGCTCCTCTGCCCTTGCAGCAGGGCAAAGCACAGCTGCATGCTGCCCAGGCTCTGCCACCAGCCCAAACACACACAGCACTACCCTCACTCACCACTGCAGAGTTCATTCAGCATCTTCTCACTCTGTATCCTGGAGTGCTTCCCAGTCAGCCCTAGGGAAAGAGCTCTGTCAGACACCCGCTCCCCAACACGCTGCCAGGAACTCAGGACCCTGCCCCGCCAGCCCAGCTGCTTCCCCTTCCTTTCTGCAGGCAGGGATGGCGCCCACTGGGACTACCTACCGGCATGGGCAGGGTGTACCTGGGGGCTTCAGGGCTGTGCCTTCCTGCCAGGGCGGGACCCAAAGAGGGACGCAGGGGTTGGGCTCACCAATGAATCTGACAGCCTCGCATCGCAAGGAGGCCTGAGAATCTTCCAGGTATGTCAGGCTCTGCCGCAGGTAGCCTTCCACTCTCTTTCTGTCCTGCTGCAGCTGGAGAAGAACAGAAGAGCATGGGGCTTGCTGAGCATCCACAGCTGCTGGTGCAACCCCTCCTCCGTCATCCCCTTTCCCCCAGCAAAAAGGTGAGGGCTGTGTGATTGTCCTTACCAAACACTTCATGATCCCCGCTGTGTTCTTCTGCCGGGCCTGGTGCTTGAGTTCCTTCCACTTCAGGAACTTTGCACAAGACACGAGGGCTTCCCCAGATGCCTGCAGAACAACAGATGCAGGGACGTGGCACCACACACACAGACACACATCCCAGTGTCTGAATGCTTGCTGAACTTGCTCTCAATTGCAAATCATTGCTGAGCTGTCAGCACACCACTGCCTGCATACTGGTCAGGTCTGAAATTTGTACCTGTGCTACGCTCGGGGTCTCGTCACTCATTTGAAAGAGCAGAGGGAGCAGGACCCTGCGCACGGTCTTCTTCATGTTTCCTTTCTTATACCACACCACAGCGTCCATCACATCCGTGAAGAGGTGGATGGAACCTTCTCGCACTTCACATGATGCCTGAGGGAGAACAGGAGGACCTCAGACCTCAGCAACATATTCTCACTGCCCGTGGTGAGCATAAGTGTAAGCATGGCTGATGTGAAAGGAGGTGCTCTGGAGACACATTTGGCACAAAGGTGCCGTGCAGTCATGCAAAGCACTGTGACAGGTTTCCATCATGGGGTGCCTGTGCCTCAGAGTGCTCCCCCAGCCAGCCCACCAGGTCAAAGCTGAGCTGTCCCGGCACACTGGGAGTGTTGGACAAGGAGGAGACAGAGCTGGCTTTTGGCAGTGCCTTTGGTGTACATGCTGCCTGCTCAGCCTCCACATCCCTGCTGTGGTCCCTGGAGAGAATGCTTGGCACTGGTAGAAAAGGGAGCACTGGAGGTTCTGAAAGTAACCCTTGGCAGAAGGTGTTTTGCTCAGGTGCCAGGCTGAGCCCCAGCACAGGGGCCTGACATCACCAAGAACAACCAAGCTGCGCTACCAGGGACACGGCCTGCTGGGCTGCAGAGCCCACAAGACATCTCATTCCTGAGAGCCCAGAGAGGGAAAGAAAGGAGAAGGCACTCCTGTCAAGCACTCGGCCGCAGAGCTCAGTCTCCCACAGCAGACTTACATGATTAAAAAGAGGCAGGATCTTCTCAGCCAGCTCCAGAGCAAAGAGACTGGTGTGCCTCTTCCCCAGATGGTGCACTGCATTTCTGAAGATATTCAGCACCTTCAGAGTTATGGCTGTGTTGGCAAACCGCATGGTCTCCATGACGCCTGGAAGCAAGGCCCGTATTTCTCTTGCCTGTACAAAACACACAATTTCCTTTCCATCAGGATGACAGTGGCCACCCTGGCCTAAAAGCTCTGATTACAGAGCAGCAGCCACACGCCTCGCTTGCTGGCAGCTGCCACAGAAATGGTAGCTGTGGCAGGCAGGGTAGGGCATGACAATCTAGCCTCACACTGCTTACATCCATCAGCCAGTTTCCAGGGTCTCTCCAAACTACATCCAGCATAGTCTCAGCCCACTTCTTTTCATCAAAGCTGTAGTCTCCAGTGATCTTCACAAGGGCTGCAAGAGCAATGTCTGTCCTCTGAGAAGGGGGAAGGTTTATTCCAAGTGGCTACAGTAAGACGGAAAAAAGGAGGGAAGGCATGTTAAACTGTGTGAGAGATTACCGTCTGGAGTGGGATGACCACAGGCAAAAGGAAGGATAAAGACCTTCCCTTCAGGTCAAAAGCATTCTGAGGGTTCCCACCTGAGCCCCAGCTTGTCTCACAAGTACTCCTGAGCTGTAGAGTCAGCTCTGGGATGCAAAGAATGAGAGTGCCTGGCTGGAATTTTCATGTCTCCTTACCTGCTGCCAGAAACTGCTGGTCATGAAATCACTGAGTTTCCAGATCCGCCCTAAAGCCCTCTCACACACAGATTTTGTCTTGGAGATGGTGAAAGGCAGCAGCACCTGTGAGGAGAGGAGCTGCTGGTTAGCCTGGGAGCTGCTGATGCCCACTCCAGGAGAAGCAGGTCTGCTGAGCTCCTAGCTGGAATCACAGCATCCATCCAGGCATCCCCTGAGCTTTAGCCAAGCCCTTCATGGGGCTACTGTCAGCTCCAGCTGCTGCCAGTGCCGTTTCCATGGTTTGGGATAAAATTCCACAACAAGGGAGCTCTGGGGGCAGAACTTCACGATAGACAGACCTCCAAGATTCTCTGCAGCCGACTATCGACACTGGCGGTTGGACAGCTGTCTAGCACAGTCTGCAGCATGTTGTCCATAGCATTCAGGGTCTGTAAAGAGAACAGTGGGTTGTGGAAGTCTTTCAGGGTTCCCTTTCATACCCAGGAGACTGCTGTGAGCCCCTCTAGCTGCCAAGGAAGGATTCCTACAGATCTGTGCAGAGGGACACCCTGAAAAGCTGCTGCGCGCGGACCAGGCTACAAGCACAGGGTGTTTGCCCTGCTCAAGGCAACAGTGAGAGGGGTGAGGGCATGCAAGGCTTCTACCTTGTCCCACAAACGTCTTTATAGATCTCTGGACACAAGTAATCCAAGCGGCAGCCCAGAGGCATGGGGTCAACCAATAGAATCAATAGATTGCCCAGTACATACATGGTCGTAGAGGCAAATGTTCAAGGCCCTTGCTGGAGGAAGGTAGAAGAGGACTCTGCAGCACACGTTGAAGAGATGTAATATTTCTTCCTCCGAAATTGCATTCACTTTGCTGCAGATAGAGAGACATTGATGCTAGGAGCAGTGCCTTGGTGACAAGGCAGGGGTGGAACAGGTCCTCCCCTGGGCAGGGCTCCCTGAGAGGGATGGGGAGCCCTGCCAGGAAGTGCCTCCTCCCCCACAGGCCTGCTCTGGGTCAGAGGACAGTCCTGATGCCACCAGCTTTGGGGCAAGGGCCAAGACTTAGCGGGGAGCTGTGTCAGGGCCACCAGGATCGTGCCCAGGGGATGTGCTGGCAAAACAAGGGACTGGGCAGATACCTCAAGGCAGCAACAGCATTCATGCAGCAGTATCTCAGTGCTGTGCTCAGCTGCTCCTTGGGCTCCTCACACAACAGTACCTGCAAAGCACAATCACGATGGCACCTGTCAGTTGCCAGCACCCAGCAACAGCAAACCTGCCACCAGCTGCTAGGGCCTGAGTCGCCCCAGTGGCCCTCGACAAACACTGGCACACTGGTGCTGCTGTCAGCCTCCACTGCTGAGGTCTCAGCAGCACCTGGAGTCCCATCTGAGGCACTTTGGTGTCTGTGCATGATTTCCCTGCCTCCCCCTCCCCGTCCTGTCCTTCTCACAGGGCACAGGCACCTGGGTGCCATGTTCTCTCACCTCAATCTCCTTTGACAGATCTTTGAGGAAGCAGAAGATATTCAGGCTCACTGTCAAGCCCTTCTTTCCAGCAGCGCTGCACAGTAAGCAAATGCAGTTCAGGAACTGCAACTTCTGCTCCAGTTCCTGGCAAGCACACAGAGACCGAGGAGTGTGATTGAGAAGAGCCATGGCCAGGGGGACCAGGCGTTGCGGGGTGTGGAGCAGTGCAGGACAACTGCAGAACAACAGCACCTTTGCCTGTCCAGCAGCCCTCCTGCAGCCTGAAGGCAGAGCCAGAGGGACCGTCTGGAGATGCAGGCACAGCCAAGATGGAGATGGCTGCTCTTACCTTTGCCTTGCTGATGCCATAGGCTTTGATGCAATCTACAGCCTCCTTTTCCTCTTCAGACAGAGGCAGCCAGTCAGCATCTGACCAAGGAGAGAGAGCAGTGCTATAGAGGGGCCAAAGGCAGGCGCAAGCAGAGGAAGGAGCTCTGGCCTCTCCAGCACTGGGCTCTCTCCCCTGGCACAGTCTGCCTGTGCCTGTCAGGACAAGGGGCCCTGGTTTGGAGCAGGGGGCACTCGCTGCCCCAGCCCTGCCCACTCCACTGGGGACCCTCACTCACCAGCATGCAGTGGGTTCGACTCAGTCACTTTGTAGGGCTCCGGTGGAGATCTTCTCTCCTGGGGAGCCCCACTCTCCTCCCCGGCCATGCTGGAGCGGCTGGGGGCTCTCTCCTCCATCCCGTGGGATGAAGGATGAGGATGGGGATGGGGCAGCCGCGGGGCTGCCAAAGGTAGAAGGAAACGACTTGGGCTGCGCTCGGGGGCTCTTTGCCAGACCCGCACACTCCTCCCAGTCTCCTCGCTGTCCTGACGGACACTGCAGGCCACCTACTGTCGGTGCCAGCTATGCCTGGGTGTCACAAGGATAGGTCACAAAGGGCTGTTCTGCCTGGGCAGGGCTGGTTCCAGAACCCGGTTGAAATGGCGCAGACCAAACTGCTCAGCAGGAGGGATGTGTGTGCCTGCTTACCCAGATAGCTTTGGAAGTGGGCCTGAGAGCAGCTGGACTGCTCAAGCTCCTGTGCTTCTGCTGTGAGGCTGGAGATGGCTGCAGCAGGACAGAGGAGGTAGACGAAGACTCACTGTCAGCTCAGCAGCTGTTTTGCTCACAGGCTTGTGAGCTCCAAGGCTTTTAGTTCCAAATGTAAAGATGTTAATAAATGATAAGTTTCACACAGAAGATACAGTTCTGTGCCCTTGTTTCTGATTTGCTGACAATACACTGTCAAATAACTGGGAACACTGCAGTCCAATAAGGCATTTCCCTACACTTTGTTGGAAGCAACTGAAATTAACAAAGACCTTTCTTGCAGTTTTCTAACATCAACGAGTTAAACTCAGCCATTAATGCAGCATGTCAGTTACTATTTATTCATTATTTTATTTCCTTTTGGTCTGGAATTGTTTAAAAAAGCCGACAAGACAACTAAAGGTCTGAGCCTAGTGTATAAATGTTCTGGTAAAGACAATTTTTTTTCCTCTATTGTTTTACAGTCTCTAAACAACATCCATCTGGGGAATGCTGTCTTTCAGAGATTTGGCCTTTTCTTGCCGCCACCTGGGCAGGACTTCCTCAATGCAATTAAGTCAGCTTTTATACTTGTCTTCACCGTCCTTCATATGGAGACAGAAATCAAGTTAAACTGAACTGTTAACACTGATATCCATAAGAAGCCTTATAAAGCCACCAAATGAGAAGAAGAGCTTCTCGTAGAATGCCTCATCCATCTCTTCATCCTGATTAGGCAGTCTATAACAGACCCCCACCAAGATGTCACCCCTGCAGGCCTTTCCCCTCATCTTTAACCAAAGACACTCCACTTTATCATTCCCAACCCCAAGCTCTTTATCTTCAAAACAGTCTTTAACATAAAGGGCTACATCACCACCCTTCCTTCCTTGTCCATCCCTTCTGAAGAGCTTGTAACCATCCATCACAGCACTCCAGTCATGGGAGTGGTCCCACCATGTTTCAGTATGAGCACAGCTGCTTTCAGCTCCTCCTGATTGAAAGCTGGAGGAAAAACACCCCAAAGTACCCATTCTTGCACGCTCATCTTAGTCACTGGAATGTCTGCTTTAGAGAAAGAGCTTCTTTTCAATTTGGTTATAAACCATATTATTGTTAAAAGGAAATTCACACAAAACTTAATGATAGTGGCTACGTAAACTAGTTAATTCTGATTTTTGCTTAGCAAGAAAAAATCTGGAATTTCAAATTACCCAGAAATAGGTATTTTCTATTTCAAAATATCTGTTGATTAAAAAAATTGTTGAAAGAATATCTCGTGTGCATACTGTGCACAGAGTCTTCTTGAATGCTGTTGTCACGGATTACCTAGATTTACCTGTATCCGTGACAGGGCAGCCGCCCCGTAGGGCCTCCCCTCCCTCCCCTCCCGGGGCCCCGGAAAGGAAGGGAAAATAAAACAGTGGCAGCAATCTAAGGAGGAAAACTTATTTTACTAAATATGATATCGGAATACAATGATTGAGGCTAATAAATCGAACAAAACAGAGAGAGAGAGTCCCCGAAAACCGAGAGGCCTACTGTGAAGTCTAGGCGACACGGCAGGAATGCTTCTCACTCCCTGAGAGTCCGAGAGAGAGAGAGAGTTCCAGCCTGAGAGTGAGATTATAGATGTCCTCCTCCTGTGACTTATCTCTGGCCGTGGCATCCTCTGGGATACGTAGTTCTTCTCCGAGAGCTGAGCTCCTGGGATGCTACTATTCTACGGAACTGGAGTATGGATGATCTATACTGCACATGATGTTATGATGTGGAATATTGACAGCAGCACCACAAAACTATGACAGCTGTCACATTTTTTTTTCAGAGCTAAGGCCTATAGGAGCAATCTAACTTAGTCAAAGCCAAGTTGCCTTCTATCAGCACCTCGTGTCTTCAGCAACCGTAATTATTCTTGAGAATAACGACTTCTGTTACCTTGATGTTGCCAGTATTGAGCAAAGCAAACAAAGTCAGCCCGATTTTCTTAAAATCAGATTAATCTGCTAGACACAAAGTAATAAAAGTATGATTTTTATTAATAAACTGAGTGATAGCAGTTGTCAGAAGAATTCATGTGTCACACACAGAGGTAAATTCCCACAGGAAAACTAGCTGTAACGTTTCCTATCAGTGCTTCATCCTCACAGGAGAAGCCTTTCTTCACAACATCTTCAGGAAGAGAGATGGTCATAGACGTGAAAACTTAAGGATCTGAGCAGAGGTCTCCAGTAGCTCACTCTGTACATAGATGGTTGCAGAGACAAAAGGTCAAGTCCACTTTTGGAGGAAGCTTGGTGATTTTTAACTAACGTGATTTGTAATAACGTTACACCAGCTACGAGTAAGTCTGCTTGCACATCTTTACAAAAGTACATGAAATGGATGAGCATCCGCTTCCTTTTTTGGCTGTTGCTTTTACTCCAAGGGCAAATGATACTGGCTTTGTTGGTGATCTTCTCCACTCTGTTGCTGTGGGTTTTTAAAGTTACTGTTTTTCCGTTTCAAAAATTGGAACTTTGGCACTGTTTTCCCATTTACTACAATCCAGTGAAATCTCGGTCTCATTCTGGTGACAGTAAAATGAACCATATTGCATTCTGAAGAGGACAAAACATGCTTGCTCCGTTCTTGGTTCTTGTGCACAGGGACCCTAACTCCAATTCAGTTCATAGGAGAAATTTCCTCAAGTGACTCTTCTCCCTGTGCCTTCCTTCATCTTCCATTATTTTGTTGTTGCATTGCTATTATTAGTAGTAATAAAAGCAGTATTATTGGTGATATTTTAAGAGTCAAATGTCATCAAAGAAAGTTTGCAGAATCATTTCTAATCCGGTTTTGAAATGCAAACTTGAAAGAAAAGATCTGGAGGTCTAGATTCCTTGGTGTCCAAGACATAGGAAAAGAAAATATGTTTTTTTGTCTTTTTCCACATGACGCTTACTTACGCCCAGGCACACAGCACTATAAGCAAGCAGGAGCTTTGCTGCCCAGCATTTCAGCTTTGCAAAAGCTAGGAAAACTGTAACTTTTCTGCTTGCTTAAGCAGTTCTAAGAACTCATATGATGAGTTCCATTTAAGTCAGGGAATAATGATACGTTCTGCATCTGCATGCATGCGTGCTGCAATCTGATGGTCATGGGCAGATGTCTTCTCCAGGTCTTCCTTGCAAAGACTTTTTGGTGTGCTTTTCACCTGAATCAGTCACTAACTACAGACCCAGTTCTAACCAGCTTGGTTCCTGTTCTTTTGTTTCAAGATGTCCGTGCTCCTAGTCTCCTTCTGTTGTTAAGAGGGTCTGTCTTGCATGACAGGAATGTGTGTCCTAGTAACGTTACTATACAAGTGACCAAGTAATGTTACTGTACAAGAATGATCCTTCAGTTGGCTATGCAGGACCAGCGGCAAAATGCTGCGATCCTGCTCCGTGCTGATGCCGCCTTCTCCTTTTGATGCCACAGCTTCTGGATTGTCTCAGATGCCAGGTAACAGACTGCCAGATGGGTGTCATCTTCCAAAGGCTGAAGGGCTGCAACAGAAGGAAACAGAGCTGAGATTGAACCCCCCAGTCTACAGAGAGCCACCAGCTTCCCCTCTGGACCATGCCAACCCCACTCCTTGCTTTTCCTGGTCAGGAGGAGCATGTGAGACTGAGGGGTCAGCCAGAAGACACTGCTCAGGATTGCCAGGAATGCTCCTCTGCCCTTGCAGCAGGGCAAAGCACAGCTGCATGCTGCCCAGGCTCTGCCACCAGCCCAAACACACACAGCACTACCCTCACTCACCACTGCAGAGTTCATTCAGCATCTTCTCACTCTGTATCCTGGAGTGCTTCCCAGTCAGCCCTAGGGAAAGAGCTCTGTCAGACACCCGCTCCCCAACACGCTGCCAGGAACTCAGGACCCTGCCCCGCCAGCCCAGCTGCTTCCCCTTCCTTTCTGCAGGCAGGGATGGCACCCACTGGGACTACCTACCGGCATGGGCAGGGTGTACCTGGGGGCTTCAGGGCTGTGCCTTCCTGCCAGGGCGGAACCCAAAGAGAGACGCAGGGGTTGGGCTCACCAATGAATCTGACAGCCTCGCATCGCAAGGAGGCCTGAGAATCCTCCAGGTATGTCAGGCTCTGCTGCAGGTAGCTTTCCACTCTCTTTCTGTCCTGCTGCAGCTGGAGAAGAACAGAAGAGCATGGGGCTTGCTGAGCATCCACAGCTGCTGGTACAACCCCTCCTCCGTCATCCCCTTTCCCCCAGCAAAAAGGTGGGGGCTGTGTGATTGTCCTTACCAAACACTTCATGATCCCCGCTGTGTTCTTCTGCCGGGCCTGGTGCTTGAGTTCCTTCCACTTCAGGAACTTTGCACAAGACACGAGGGCTTCCCCAGATGCCTGCAGAACAACAGATGCAGGGACGTGGCACCACACACACAGACACACATCCCAGTGTCTGAATGCTTGCTGAACTTGCTCTCAATTGCAAATCATTGCTGAGCTGTCAGCACACCACTGCCTGCATACTGGTCAGGTCTGAAATTTGTACCTGTGCTACGCTCGGGGTCTCGTCACTCATTTGAAAGAGCAGAGGGAGCAGGACCCTGCGCACGGTCTTCTTCATGTTTCCTTTCTTATACCACACCACAGCGTCCATCACATCCGTGAAGAGGTGGATGGAACCTTCTCGCACTTCACATGATGCCTGAGGGAGAACAGGAGGACCTCAGACCTCAGCAACACACTCTCACTGCCCGTGGTGAGCATAAGTGTAAGCACGGCTGATGTGAAAGGAGGTGCTCTGGAGACACATTTGGCACAAAGGTGCCGTGCAGTCGTGCAAAGCACTGTGACAGGTTTCCATCATGGGTTGCCTGTGCCTCAGAGTGCTCCCCCAGCCAGCCCACCAGGTCAAAGCTGAGCTGTCCTGGCACACTGGGAGTGTTGGACAAGGAGGAGACAGAGCTGGCTTTTGGCAGTGCCTTTGGGGTACACGCTGCCTGCTCAGCCTCCACATCCCTGCTGTGGTCCCTGGAGAGAATGCTTGGCACTGGTAGAAAAGGGAGCACTGGAGGTTCTGAAAGTAACCCTTGGCAGAAGGTGTTTTGCTCAGGTGCCAGGCTGAGACCCAGCACAGGGGCCTGACATCACCAAGAATAACCAAGCTGCGCTACCAGGGACACGGCCTGCTGGGCTGCAGAGCCCACAAGACATCTCATTCCCGAGAGCCCAGAGAGGGAAAGAAAGGAGAAGGCACTCCTGGCAAGCACTCGTCCGCAGAGCTCAGCCTCCCACAGCAGACTTACATGATTAAAAAGAGGCAGGATCTTCTCAGCCAGCTCCAGAGCAAAGAGACTGGTGTGCCTCTTCCCCAGATGGCGCACTGCATTTCTGAAGATATTCAGCACTTTCAGTGTTATGGCTGCGTTAGCAAACCGCAGGGTCTCCATGACGCCTGGAAGCAAGGCCCGTATTTCTCTTGCCTGTACAAAACACACAATTTCCTTTCCATCAGGACGACAGTGGCCACCCTGGCCTAAAAGCGCTGATTACAGAGCAGCAGCCACACGCCTCGCTTGCTGGCAGCTGCCACAGGAAAGGTAGCTGTGGCAGGCAGGGTAGGGCATGACAGTCTAGCCTCACACTGCTTACATCCATCAGCCAGTTTCCAGGGTCTCTCCAAACTACATCCAGCATAGTCTCAGCCCACTTCTTTTCATCAAAGCTGTAGTCTCCAGTGATCTTCACAAGGGCTGCAAGAGCAATGTCTGTCCTCTGAGAAGGGGGAAGGTTTATTCCAAGTGGCTACAGTAAGACGGAAAAAAGGAGGGAAAGCATGTTAAACAGAGCCAGAGAATGCCGTCTGGAGTGGGATGACCACAGGCAAAAGGAAGGATAAAGACCTTCCCTTCAGATCAAAAGCATTCCGAGGGTTCCCACCTGAGCCCCAGCTTGTCTCACAAGTACTCCTGAGCTGTAGAGTCAGCTCTGGGATGCAAAGAATGAGAGTGCCTGGCTGGAATTTTCATGTCTCCTTACCTGCTGCCAGAAACTGCTGGTCATGAAATCACTGAGTTTCCAGATCCGCCCTAAAGCCCTCTCACACACAGATTTTGTCTTGGAGATGGTGAAAGGCAGCAGCACCTGTGAGGAGAGGAGCTGCTGGTTAGCCTGGGAGCTGCTGATGCCCACTCCAGGAGAAGCAGGTCTGCTGAGCTCCTAGCTGGAATCACAGCATCCATCCAGGCATCCCCTGAGCTTTAGCCAAGCCCTTCATGGGGCTACTGTCAGCTCCAGCTGCTGCCAGTGCCGTTTCCATGGTTTGGGATAAAATTCTACTACAAGGGAGCTCTGGGGGCAGAACTTCACGATAGACAGACCTCCAAGACTCTCTGCAGCCGACTATCGACACTGGCGGTGGGACAGCTGTCTAGCACAGTCTGCAGCATGTTGTCCATAGCATTCAGGGTCTGTAAAGAGAACAGTGGGTTGTGGAAGTCTTTCAGGGTTCCCTTTCATACCCAGGAGACTGCTGTGAGCCCCTCTAGCTGCCAAGGAAGGATACCCACAGATCTGTGCAGAGGGACACCCTGAAAAGCTGCTGCGCGCGGACCAGGCTACAAGCACAGGGTGTTTGCCAAGCCCAAGGCAACAGTGAGAGGGGTGAGGGCAAGCAAGGCTTCTACCTTGTCCCACAAACATCTTTATAGATCTCTGGACACAAGTAATCCAAGCGGCAGCCCAGAGGCATGGGGTCAACCAATAGAATCAATAGATTGCCCAGTACATACATGGTCGTAGAGGCAAATGTTCAAGGCCCTTGCTGGAGGAAGGTAGAAGAGGACTCTGCAGCACACGTTGAAGAGATGTAATATTTCTTCCTCCGAAATTGCATTCACTTTGCTGCAGATAGAGAGACATTGATGCTAGGAGCAGTGCCTTGGTGACAAGGCAGGGGTGGAACAGGTCCTCCCCTGGGCAGGGCTCCCTGAGAGGGATGGGGAGCCCTGCCAGGAAGTGCCTCCTCCCCCACAGGCCTGCTCTGGGTCAGAGGACAGTCCTGATGCCACCAGCTTTGGGGCAAGGGCCAAGACTTAGCGGGGAGCTGTGTCAGGGCCACCAGGATTGTGCCCAGGGGATGTGCTGGCAAAACAAGGGACTGGGCAGATACCTCAAGGCAGCAACAGCATTCATGCAGCAGTATCTCAGTGCTGTGCTCAGCTGCTCCTTGGGCTCCTCACACAACAGTACCTGCAAAGCACAATCACGATGGCACCTGTCAGTTGCCAGCACCCAGCAACAGCAAACCTGCCACCAGCTGCTAGGGCCTGAGTCGCCCCAGTGGCCCTCGACAAACACTGGCACACTGGTGCTGCTGTCAGCCTCCACTGCTGAGGTCTCAGCAGCACCTGGAGTCCCATCTGAGGCACTTTGGTGTCTGTGCATGATTTCCCTGCCTCCCCCTCCCCGTCCTGTCCTTCTCACAGGGCACAGGCACCTGGGTGCCATGTTCTCTCACCTCAATCTCCTTTGACAGATCTTTGAGGAAGCAGAAGATATTCAGGCTCACTGTCAAGCCCTTCTTTCCAGCAGCGCTGCACAGTAAGCAAATGCAGTTCAGGAACTGCAACTTCTGCTCCAGATCCTGGCAAGCACACAGAGACCGAGGAGTGTGATTGAGAAGAGCCATGGCCAGGGGGACCAGGCGTTGCGGGGTGTGGAGCAGTGCAGGACAACTGCAGAACAACAGCACCTCTGCCCGTCCAGCAGCCCTCCTGCAGCCTGAAGGCAGAGCCAGAGGGACCGTCTGGAGATGCAGGCACAGCCAAGATGGAGATGGCTGCTCTTACCTTTGCCTTGCTGATGCCATAGGCTTTGATGCAATCTACGGCCTCCTTTTCCTCTTCAGACAGAGGCAGCCAGTCAGCATCTGACCAAGGAGAGAGAGCAGAGCTATAGAGGGGCCAAAGGCAGGCGCGGGCAGAGGAAGGAGCTCTGGCCTCTCCAGCACTGGTCTCTCTCCCCTGGCACAGTCTGCCTGTGCCTGTCAGGACAAGGTGCCCTGTGTGGAGCAGGGGGCACTCGCTGCCCCAGCCCTGCCCACTCCACTGGGGACCCTCACTCACCAGCATGCAGTGGGTTCGACTCAGTCACTTTGTAGGGCTCCGGTGGAGATCTTCTCTCCTGGGGAGCCCCACTCTCCTCCCCGGCCATGCTGGAGCGGCTGGGGGCTCTCTCCTCCATCCCGTGGGATGAAGGATGAGGATGGGGATGGGGCAGCCGCAGGGCTGCCAAAGGTAGAAGGAAACGACTTGGGCTGCGCTCGGGGGCTCTTCGCCAGACCCGCACACTCCTCCCAGTCTCCTCGCTGTCCTGACGGACACTGCAGGCCACCTACTGTCGGTGCCAGCTATGCCTGGGTGTCACAAGGATGGGTCACAAAGGGCTGTTCTGCCTGGGCAGGGCTGGTTCCAGAACCCGGCTGAAATGGCGCAGACCAAACTCCTCAGCAGGAGGGATGTGTGTGCCTGCTTACCCAGATAGCTTTGGAAGTGGGCCTGAGAGCAGCTGGACTGCTCAAGCTCCTGTGCTTCTGCTGTGAGGCTGGAGATGGCTGCAGCAGGACAGAGGAGGTAGACGAAGACTCACTGTCAGCTCAGCAGCTGTTTTGCTCACAGGCTTGTGAGCTCCAAGGCTTTTAGTTCCAAATGTAAAGATGTTAATAAATGATAAGTTTCACACAGAAGATACAGTTCTGTGCCCTTGTTTCTGATTTGCTGACAATACACTGTCAAATAACTGGGAACACTGCAGTCCAATAAGGCATTTCCCTACACTTTGTTGGAAGCAACTGAAATTAACAAAGACCTTTCTTGCAGTTTTCTAACATCAACGAGTTAAACTCAGCCATTAATGCAGCATGTCAGTTACTATTTATTCATTATTTTATTTCCTTTTGGTCTGGAATTGTTTAAAAAAGCCGACAAGACAACTAAAGGTCTGAGCCTAGTGTATAAATGTTCTGGTAAAGACAATTTTTTTTCCTCTATTGTTTTACAGTCTCTAAACAACATCCATCTGGGGAATGCTGTCTTTCAGAGATTTGGCCTTTTCTTGCCGCCACCTGGGCAGGACTTCCTCAATGCAATTAAGTCAGCTTTTATACTTGTCTTCACCGTCCTTCATATGGAGACAGAAATCAAGTTAAACTGAACTGTTAACACTGATATCCATAAGAAGTCTTATAAAGCCACCAAATGAGAAGAAGAGCTTCTCGTAGAATGCCTCATCCATCTCTTCATCCTGATTAGGCAGTCTATAACAGACCCCCACCAAGATGTCACCCCTGCAGGCCTTTCCCCTCATCTTTAACCAAAGACACTCCACTTTATCATTCCCAACCCCAAGCTCTTTATCTTCAAAACAGTCTTTAACATAAAGGGCTACATCACCACCCTTCCTTCCTTGTCCATCCCTTCTGAAGAGCTTGTAACCATCCATCACAGCACTCCAGTCATGGGAGTGGTCCCACCATGTTTCAGTATGAGCACAGCTGCTTTCAGCTCCTCCTGATTGAAAGCTGGAGGAAAAACACCCCAAAGTACCCATTCTTGCACGCTCATCTTAGTCACTGGAATGTCTGCTTTAGAGAAAGAGCTTCTTTTCAATTTGGTTATAAACCATATTATTGTTAAAAGGAAATTCACACAAAACTTAATGATAGTGGCTACGTAAACTAGTTAATTCTGATTTTTGCTTAGCAAGAAAAAATCTGGAATTTCAAATTACCCAGAAATAGGTATTTTCTATTTCAAAATATCTGTTGATTAAAAAAATTGTTGAAAGAATATCTCGTGTGCATACTGTGCACAGAGTCTTCTTGAATGCTGTTGTCACGGATTACCTAGATTTACCTGTATCCGTGACAGGGCAGCCGCCCCGTAGGGCCTCCCCTCCCTCCCCTCCCGGGGCCCCGGAAAGGAAGGGAAAATAAAACAGTGGCAGCAATCTAAGGAGGAAAACTTATTTTACTAAATATGATATCGGAATACAATGATTGAGGCTAATAAATCGAACAAAACAGAGAGAGAGAGTCCCCGAAAACCGAGAGGCCTACTGTGAAGTCTAGGCGACACGGCAGGAATGCTTCTCACTCCCTGAGAGTCCGAGAGAGAGAGAGAGTTCCAGCCTGAGAGTGAGATTATAGATGTCCTCCTCCTGTGACTTATCTCTGGCCGTGGCATCCTCTGGGATACGTAGTTCTTCTCCGAGAGCTGAGCTCCTGGGATGCTACTATTCTACGGAACTGGAGTATGGATGATCTATACTGCACATGATGTTATGATGTGGAATATTGACAGCAGCACCACAAAACTATGACAGCTGTCACATTTTTTTTTCAGAGCTAAGGCCTATAGGAGCAATCTAACTTAGTCAAAGCCAAGTTGCCTTCTATCAGCACCTCGTGTCTTCAGCAACCGTAATTATTCTTGAGAATAACGACTTCTGTTACCTTGATGTTGCCAGTATTGAGCAAAGCAAACAAAGTCAGCCCGATTTTCTTAAAATCAGATTAATCTGCTAGACACAAAGTAATAAAAGTATGATTTTTATTAATAAACTGAGTGATAGCAGTTGTCAGAAGAATTCATGTGTCACACACAGAGGTAAATTCCCACAGGAAAACTAGCTGTAACGTTTCCTATCAGTGCTTCATCCTCACAGGAGAAGCCTTTCTTCACAACATCTTCAGGAAGAGAGATGGTCATAGACGTGAAAACTTAAGGATCTGAGCAGAGGTCTCCAGTAGCTCACTCTGTACATAGATGGTTGCAGAGACAAAAGGTCAAGTCCACTTTTGGAGGAAGCTTGGTGATTTTTAACTAACGTGATTTGTAATAACGTTACACCAGCTACGAGTAAGTCTGCTTGCACATCTTTACAAAAGTACATGAAATGGATGAGCATCCGCTTCCTTTTTTGGCTGTTGCTTTTACTCCAAGGGCAAATGATACTGGCTTTGTTGGTGATCTTCTCCACTCTGTTGCTGTGGGTTTTTAAAGTTACTGTTTTTCCGTTTCAAAAATTGGAACTTTGGCACTGTTTTCCCATTTACTACAATCCAGTGAAATCTCGGTCTCATTCTGGTGACAGTAAAATGAACCATATTGCATTCTGAAGAGGACAAAACATGCTTGCTCCGTTCTTGGTTCTTGTGCACAGGGACCCTAACTCCAATTCAGTTCATAGGAGAAATTTCCTCAAGTGACTCTTCTCCCTGTGCCTTCCTTCATCTTCCATTATTTTGTTGTTGCATTGCTATTATTAGTAGTAATAAAAGCAGTATTATTGGTGATATTTTAAGAGTCAAATGTCATCAAAGAAAGTTTGCAGAATCATTTCTAATCCGGTTTTGAAATGCAAACTTGAAAGAAAAGATCTGGAGGTCTAGATTCCTTGGTGTCCAAGACATAGGAAAAGAAAATATGGTTTTTTGTCTTTTTCCACATGACGCTTACTTACGCCCAGGCACACAGCACTATAAGCAAGCAGGAGCTTTGCTGCCCAGCATTTCAGCTTTGCAAAAGCTAGGAAAACTGTAACTTTTCTGCTTGCTTAAGCAGTTCTAAGAACTCATATGATGAGTTCCATTTAAGTCAGGGAATAATGATACGTTCTGCATCTGCATGCATGCGTGCTGCAATCTGATGGTCATGGGCAGATGTCTTCTCCAGGTCTTCCTTGCAAAGACTTTTTGGTGTGCTTTTCACCTTAATCAGTCACTAACTACAGACCCAGTTCTAACCAGCTTGGTTCCTGTTCTTTTGTTTCAAGATGTCCGTGCTCCTAGTCTCCTTCTGTTGTTAAGAGGGTCTGTCTTGCATGACAGGAATGTGTGTCCTAGTAACGTTACTATACAAGTGACCAAGTAACGTTACTGTACAAGAATGATCCTTCAGTTGGCTATGCAGGACCAGCGGCAAAATGCTGCGATCCTGCTCCGTGCTGATGCCGCCTTCTCCTTTTGATGCCACAGCTTCTGGATTGTCTCAGATGCCAGGTAACAGACTGCCAGATGGGTGTCATCTTCCAAAGGCTGAAGGGCTGCAACAGAAGGAAACAGAGCTGAGATTGAACCCCCCAGTCTACAGAGAGCCACCAGCTTCCCCTCTGGACCATGCCAACCCCACTCCTTGCTTTTCCTGGTCAGGAGGAGCATGTGAGACTGAGGGGTCAGCCAGAAGACACTGCTCAGGATTGCCAGGAATGCTCCTCTGCCCTTGCAGCAGGGCAAAGCACAGCTGCATGCTGCCCAGGCTCTGCCACCAGCCCAAACACACACAGCACTACCCTCACTCACCACTGCAGAGTTCATTCAGCATCTTCTCACTCTGTATCCTGGAGTGCTTCCCAGTCAGCCCTAGGGAAAGAGCTCTGTCAGACACCCGCTCCCCAACACGCTGCCAGGAACTCAGGGCCCTGCCCCGCCAGCCCAGCTGCTTCCCCTTCCTTTCTGCAGGCAGGGATGGCGCCCACTGGGACTACCTACCGGCATGGGCAGGGTGTACCTGGGGGCTTCAGGGCTGTGCCTTCCTGCCAGGGCGGGACCCAAAGAGGGACGCAGGGGTTGGGCTCACCAATGAATCTGACAGCCTCACATCGCAAGGAGGCCTGAGAATCCTCCAGGTATGTCAGGCTCTGCCGCAGGTAGCCTTCCACTCTCTTTCTGTCCTGCTGCAGCTGGAGAAGAACAGAAGAACATGGGGCTTGCTGAGCATCCACAGTTGCTGGTACAACCCCTCCTCCGTCAACCCCTTTCCCCCAGCAAAAAGGTGAGGGCTGTGTGATTGTCCTTACCAAACACTTCATGATCCCCGCTGTGTTCTTCTGCCGGGCCTGGTGCTTGAGTTCCTTCCACTTCAGGAACTTTGCACAAGACACGAGGGCTTCCCCAGATGCCTGCAGAACAACAGATGCAGGGACGTGGCACCACACACACAGACACACATCCCAGTGTCTGAATGCTTGCTGAACTTGCTCTCAATTGCAAATCATTGCTGAGCTGTCAGCACACCACTGCCTGCATACTGGTCAGGTCTGAAATTTGTACCTGTGCTACGCTCGGGGTCTCGTCACTCATTTGAAAGAGCAGAGGGAGCAGGACCCTGCGCACGGTCTTCTTCATGTTTCCTTTCTTATACCACACCACAGCGTCCATCACATCCGTGAAGAGGTGGATGGAACCTTCTCGCACTTCACATGATGCCTGAGGGAGAACAGGAGGACCTCAGACCTCAGCAACATATTCTCACTGCCCATGGTGAGCATGAGTGTAAGCATGGCTGATGTGAAAGGAGGTGCTCTGGAGACACATTTGGCACAAAGGTGCCGTGCAGTCATGCAAAGCACTGTGACAGGTTTCCATCATGGGTTGCCTGTGCCTCAGAGTGCTCCGCCAGGCAGCCCACCAGGTCAAAGCTGAGCTGTCCTGGCACACTGGGAGTGTTGGACAAGGAGGAGACAGAGCTGGCTTTTGGCAGTGCCTTTGGGGTACACGCTGCCTGCTCAGCCTCCACATCCCTGCTGTGGTCCCTGGAGAGAATGTTTGGCACTGGTATAAAAGGGAGCACTGGAGGTTCTGAAAGTAACCCTTGGCAGAAGGTGTTTTGCTCAGCTGCCAGGCTGAGCCCCAGCACAGGGGCCTGACATCACCAAGAACAACCAAGCTGCGCTACCAGGGACACGGCCTGCTGGGCTGCAGAGCCCACAAGACATCTCATTCCCGAGAGCCCAGAGAGGGAAAGAAAGGAGAAGGCACTCCTGTCAAGCACTCGTCCGCAGAGCTCAGCCTCCCACAGCAGACTTACATGATTAAAAAGAGGCAGGATCTTCTCAGCCAGCTCCAGAGCAAAGAGACTGGTGTGCCTCTTCCCCAGATGGCGCACTGCATTTCTGAAGATATTCAGCACTTTCAGTGTTATGGCTGTGTTAGCAAACCGCAGGGTCTCCATGACGCCTGGAAGCAGGGCCCGTATTTCTCTTGCCTGTACAAAACACACAATTTCCTTTCCATCAGGACGACAGTGGCCACCCTGGCCTAAAAGCGCTGATTACAGAGCAGCAGCCACACGCCTCGCTTGCTGGCAGCTGCCACAGGAAAGGTAGCTGTGGCAGGCAGGGTAGGGCATGACAGTCTAGCCTCACACTGCTTACATCCATCAGCCAGTTTCCAGGGTCTCTCCAAACTACATCCAGCATAGTCTCAGCCCACTTCTTTTCATCAAAGCTGTAGTCTCCAGTGATCTTCACAAGGGCTGCAAGAGCAATGTCTGTCCTCTGAGAAGGGGGAAGGTTTATTCCAAGTGGCTACAGTAAGACGGAAAAAAGGAGGGAAAGCATGTTAAACTGAGTGAGAGATTACCGTCTGGAGTGGGATGACCACAGGCAAAAGGAAGGATAAAGACCTTCCCTTCAGGTCAAAAGCGTCTGAGGGTTCCCACCTGAGCCCCAGCTTGTCTCACAAGTACTCCTGAGCTGTAGAGTCAGCTCTGGGATGCAAAGAATGAGAGTGCCTGGCTGGAATTTTCATGTCTCCTTACCTGCTGCCAGAAACTGCTGGTCATGAAATCACTGAGTTTCCAGATCCGCCCTAAAGCCCTCTCACACACAGATTTTGTCTTGGAGATGGTGAAAGGCAGCAGCACCTGTGAGGAGAGGAGCTGCTGGTTAGCCTGGGAGCTGCTGATGCCCACTCCAGGAGAAGCAGGTCTGCTGAGCTCCTAGCTGGAATCACAGCATCCATCCAGGCATCCCCTGAGCTTTAGCCAAGCCCTTCATGGGGCTACTGTCAGCTCCAACTGCTGCCAGTGCCGTTTCCATGGTTTGGGATAAAATTCTACTACAAGGGAGCTCTGGGGGCAGAACTTCACGATAGACAGACCTCCAAGATTCTCTGCAGCCGACTATTGACACTGGCGGTGGGACAGCTGTCTAGCACAGTCTGCAGCATGTTGTCCATAGCATTCAGGGTCTGTAAAGAGAACAGTGGGTTGTGGAAGTCTTTCAGGGTTCCCTTTCATACCCAGGAGACTGCTGTGAGCCCCTCTAGCTGCCAAGGAAGGATACCCACAGATCTGTGCAGAGGGACACCCTGCAAAGCTGCTGCGCGCGGACCAGGCTACAAGCACAGGGTGTTTGCCCAGCTCAAGGCAACAGTGAGAGGGGTGAGGGCATGCAAGGCTTCTACCTTGTCCCACAAACGTCTTTATAGATCTCTGGACACAAGTAATCCAAGCGGCAGCCCAGAGGCATGGGGTCAACCAATAGAATCAATAGATTGCCCAGTACATACATGGTCGTAGAGGCAAATGTTCAAGGCCCTTGCTGGAGGAAGGTAGAAGAGGACTCTGCAGCACACGTTGAAGAGATGTAATATTTCTTCCTCCGAAATTGCATTCACTTTGCTGCAGATAGAGAGACATTGATGCTAGGAGCAGTGCCTTGGTGACAAGGCAGGGGTGGAACAGGTCCTCCCCTGGGCAGGGCTCCCTGAGAGGGATGGGGAGCCCTGCCAGGAAGTGCCTCCTCCCCCACAGGCCTGCTCTGGGTCAGAGGACAGTCCTGATGCCACCAGCTTTGGGGCAAGGGCCAAGACTTAGCGGGGAGCTGTGTCAGGGCCACCAGGATCGTGCCCAGGGGATGTGCTGGCAAAACAAGGGACTGGGCAGATACCTCAAGGCAGCAACAGCATTCATGCAGCAGTATCTCAGTGCTGTGCTCAGCTGCTCCTTGGGCTCCTCACACAACAGTACCTGCAAAGCACAATCACGATGGCACCTGTCAGTTGCCAGCACCCAGCAACAGCAAACCTGCCACCAGCTGCTAGGGCCTGAGTCGCCCCAGTGGCCCTCGACAAACACTGGCACACTGGTGCTGCTGTCAGCCTCCACTGCTGAGGTCTCAGCAGCACCTGGAGTCCCATCTGAGGCACTTTGGTGTCTGTGCATGATTTCCCTGCCTCCCCCTCCCCGTCCTGTCCTTCTCACAGGGCACAGGCACCTGGGTGCCATGTTCTCTCACCTCAATCTCCTTTGACAGATCTTTGAGGAAGCAGAAGATATTCAGGCTCACTGTCAAGCCCTTCTTTCCAGCAGCGCTGCACAGTAAGCAAATGCAGTTCAGGAACTGCAACTTCTGCTCCAGATCCTGGCAAGCACACAGAGACCGAGGAGTGTGATTGAGAAGAGCCATGGCCAGGGGGACCAGGCGTTGCGGGGTGTGGAGCAGTGCAGGACAACTGCAGAACAACAGCACCTCTGCCCGTCCAGCAGCCCTCCTGCAGCCTGAAGGCAGAGCCAGAGGGACCGTCTGGAGATGCAGGCACAGCCAAGATGGAGATGGCTGCTCTTACCTTTGCCTTGCTGATGCCATAGGCTTTGATGCAATCTACGGCCTCCTTTTCCTCTTCAGACAGAGGCAGCCAGTCAGCATCTGACCAAGGAGAGAGAGCAGTGCTATAGAGGGGCCAAAGGCAGGCGCGGGCAGAGGAAGGAGCTCTGGCCTCTCCAGCACTGGGCTCTCTCCCCTGGCACAGTCTGCCTGTGCCTGTCAGGACAAGGTGCCCTGTGTGGAGCAGGGGGCACTCGCTGCCCCAGCCCTGCCCACTCCAATGGGGACCCTCACTCACCAGCATGCAGTGGGTTCGACTCAGTCACTTTGTAGGGCTCCGGTGGAGATCTTCTCTCCTGGGGAGCCCCACTCTCCTCCCCGGCCATGCTGGAGTGGCTGGGGGCTCTCTCCTCCATCCCGTGGGATGAAGGATGAGGATGGGGATGGGGCAGCCGCAGGGCTGCCAAAGGTAGAAGGAAACGACTTGGGCTGCGCTCGGGGGCTCTTCGCCAGACCCGCACACTCCTCCCAGTCTCCTCGCTGTCCTGACGGACACTGCAGGCTGCCTACTGTCGGTGCCAGCTATGCCTGGGTGTCACAAGGATGGGTCACAAAGGGCTGTTCTGCCTGGGCAGGGCTGGTTCCAGAACCCGGTTGAAATGGCGCAGACCAAACTCCTCAGCAGGAGGGATGTGTGTGCCTGCTTACCCAGATAGCTTTGGAAGTGGGCCTGAGAGCAGCTGGACTGCTCAAGCTCCTGTGCTTCTGCTGTGAGGCTGGAGATGGCTGCAGCAGGACAGAGGAGGTAGACGAAGACTCACTGTCAGCTCAGCAGCTGTTTTGCTCACAGGCTTGTGAGCTCCAAGGCTTTTAGTTCCGAATGTAAAGATGTTAATAAATGATAAGTTTCACACAGAAAATACAGTTCTGTGCCCTTGTTTCTGATTTGCTGACAATACACTGTCAAATATCTGGAGTACTGTGTCCAGGTGTGGAGCCCTCAGTACAAAAAAATATGGAGATCTTGGAAAGGGTCCAGAGGAGGGCCACGAAGATGATCAGGGGGCTGGAGCACCTCCCCTATGGGGACAGGCTGAGGGAGTTGGGTTTGTTCAGCCTGGAGAAGAGAAGGTTGCGGGGTGACCTCATCGCAGCCTTTCAATACCTGAAGGGAACTTACTCCCAGGAGGGGAGCAAACTCTTCGAAAGGGCTGATAATAACAGGACTAGGGGAAATGGTTTTAAGTTAAAAGAGGGAAGATTTAGGTTGGATGTTAGGGGGAAGTTCTTTACTAGGAGAGTGGTTAGGTCCTGGAACAGGCTGCCCAGGGAGGCTGTGGATGCCCCGTCCTTGGAGGTGTTCAAGACCAGGTTGGACGGGGCTCTGGGCAACCTGATCTAGTAAAGGCGTATGTTTGGTGGCCCTGCTAGGCAGGGGGGTTGGAACTACATGATCCTTGAGGTCCCTTCCAACCCGGGTCATTCTGTGATTCTGTGATTCTGTGAAATAACTGGGAACACTGCAGTCCAATAAGGCATTTCCCTATACTTTTTTGGAAGCAACTGAAATTAACAAAGACCTTTCTTGCAGTTTTCTAACATCAACGAGTTAAACTCAGCCATTAATGCAGCATGTCAGTTACTATTTATTAATTATTTTATTTCCTTTTGGTCTGGAATTGTTTAAAAAAGCCGACAAGACAACTAAAGGTCTGAGCCTAGTGTATAAATGTTCTGGTAAAGATCATTTTTTTTCCTCTATTATTTTACAGTCTCTAAACAACATCCATCTGGGGAATGCTGTCTTTCAGAGATTTGGCTTTTTCTTGCCGCCACCTGGGCAGGACTTCCTCAATGCAATTAAGTCAGCTTTTATACTTGTCTTCACCGTCCTTCATATGGAGACAGAAATCAAGTTAAACTGAACTGTTAACACTGATATCCATAAGAAGCCTTATAAAGCCACCAAATGAGAAGAAGAGCTTCTCGTAGAATGCCTCATCCATCTCTTCATCCTCATTAGGCAGTCTATAACAGACCCCCACCAAGATGTCACCCCTGCAGGCCTTTCCCCTCATCTTTAACCAAAGACACTCCACTTTATCATTCCCAACCCCAAGCTCTTTATCTTCAAAACAGTCTTTAACATAAAGGGCTACATCACCACCCTTCCTTCCTTGTCCATCCCTTCTGAAGAGCTTGTAACCATCCATCACAGCACTCCAGTCATGGGAGTGGTCCCACCATGTTTCAGTATGAGCACAGCTGCTTCCAGCTCCTCCTGATTGAAAGCTGGAGGAAAAACACCCCAAAGTACCCATTCTTGCATGCTCATCTTAGTCACTGGAATGTCTGCTTTTGAGAAAGAGCTTCTTTTCAATTTGGTTATAAACCATATTATTGTTAAAAGGAAATTCACACAAAACTTAATGATAGTGGCTACATAAACTAGTTAATTCTGATTTTTGCTTAGCAAGAAAAAATCTGGAATTTCAAATTACCCAGAAATAGGTATTTTCTATATCAAAATATCTGTTGATTAAAAAAATTGTTGAAAGAATATCTCATGTGCATACTGTGCACAGAGTCTTCTTGAATGCTGTCACATTTTTTTTTCAGAGCTAAGGCCTATAGGAGCAATCTAACTTAGTCCAAGCCAAGTTGCCTTCTATCAGCACCTCGTGTCTTCAGCAACCGTAATTATTCTTGAGAATAACAACTTCTGTTACCTTGATGTTGCCGGTATTGAGCAAAGCAAACAAAGTCAGCCCGATTTTCTTAAAATCAGATTAATCTGCTAGACACAAAGTAATAAAAGTATGATTTTTATTAATAAACTGAGTGATAGCAGTTGTCAGAAGAATTCATGTGTCACACACAGAGGTAAATTCCCACAGGAAAACTAGCTGTAACGTTTCCTATCAGTGCTGCATCCTCACAGGAGAAGCCTTTCTTCACAACATCTTCAGGAAGAGAGATGGTCATAGACATGAAAACTTAAGGATCTGAGCAGAGGTCTCCAGTAGCTCACTCTGTACATAGATGGTTGCAGAGACAAAAGGTCAAGTCCACTTTTGGAGGAAGCTTGGTGACTTTTGCCACTAACGTTACACCAGCTACAAGTAAGTCTGCTTGCTTTCACATCTTAACAAAAGTACATGAAATGGATGAGCATCCGCTTCCTTTTTTGGCTGTTGCTTTTACTCCAAGGGCAAATGATACTGGCTTTGTTGGTGATCTTCTCCACTCTGTTGCTGTGGGTTTTTAAAGTTACTGTTTTTCCGTTTCAAAAAATGCAACTTTGGCACTGTTTTCCCATTTACAACAATCCAGTGAAATCTCGGTCTCATTCTGGTGACAGTAAAATGAACCATATTGCATTCTGAAGAGGACAAAACATGCTTGCTCCGTTCTTGGTTCTTGTGCACAGGGACCCTAACTCCAATTCAGTTCATAGGAGAAATTTCCTCAAGTGACTCTTCTCCCTGTGCCTTCCTTCATCTTCCATTATTTTGTTGTTGCATTGCTATTATTAGTAGTAATAAAAGCAGTATTATTGGTGATATTTTAAGAGTCAAATTTCATCAAAGAAAGTTTGCAGAATCATTTCTAATCCGGTTTTGAAATGCAAACTTGAAAGCAAAGATCTGGAAGTCTGGATTCCTTGGTATCCAAGACATAGGAAAAGAAAATATGGTTTTTTGTCTTTTTCCACATGACGCTTACTTATGCCCAGGCACACAGCACTATAAGCAAGCAGGAGCTTTGCTGCCCAGCATTTCAGCTTTGCAAAAGCTAGGAAAACTGTAACTTTTCTGCTTGCTTAAGCAGTTCTAAGAACTCATATGATGAGTTCCAGTTAAGTCAGGGAAATAATGATACGTTCTGCATCTGCATGCGTGCGTGCTGCAATCTGATGGTCATGGGCAGATGTCTTCTCCAGGTCTTCCTTGCAAAGACTTTTTGGTGTGCTTTTCACCTTAATCAGTCACTAACTACAGACCCAGTTCTAACCAGCTTGGTTCCTGTTCTTTTGTTTCAAGATGTATGTGCTCCTAGTCTCCTTCTGTTGTTAAGAGGGTCTGTCTTGCATGACAGGAATGTGTGTCCTAGTAACGTTACTATACAAGTGACCAAGTAACGTTACTGTACAAGAATGATCCTTCAGTTGGCTATGCAGGACCAGCGGCAAAATGCTGCGATCCTGCTCCGTGCTGATGCCGCCTTCTCCTTTTGATGCCACAGTTTCTGGATTGTCTCAGATGCCAGGTAACAGACTGCCAGATGGGTGTCATCTTCCAAAGGCTGAAGGGCTGCAACAGAAGGAAACAGAGCTGAGATTGAACCCCCCAGTCTACAGAGAGCCACCAGCTTCCCCTCCGGACCATGCCAACCCCACTCCTTGCTTTTCCTGGTCAGGAGGAGCATGTGAGACTGAGGGGTCAGCCAGAAGACACTGCTCAGGATTGCCAGGAATGCTTCTCTGCCCTTGCAGCAGGGCAAAGCACAGCTGCATGCTGCCCAGGCTCTGCCACCAGCCCAAACACACACAGCACTACCCTCACTCACCACTGCAGAGTTCATTCAGCATCTTCTCACTCTGTATCCTGGAGTGCTTCCCAGTCAGCCCTAGGGAAAGAGCTCTGTCAGACACCCGCTCCCCAACACGCTGCCAGGAACTCAGGACCCTGCCCCGCCAGCCCAGCTGCTTCCCCTTCCTTTCTGCAGGCAGGGATGGCGCCCACTGGGACTACCTACCGGCATGGGCAGGGTGTACCTGGGGGCTTCAGGGCTGTGCCTTCCTGCCAGGGCGGGACCCAAAGAGGGACGCAGGGGTTGGGCTCACCAATGAATCTGACAGCCTCGCATCGCAAGGAGGCCTGAGAATCCTCCAGGTATGTCAGGCTCTGCCGCAGGTAGCCTTCCACTCTCTTTCTGTCCTGCTGCAGCTGGAGAAGAACAGAAGAGCATGGGGCTTGCTGAGCATCCACAGCTGCTGGTGCAACCCCTCCTCCGTCATCCCCTTTCCCCCAGCAAAAAGGTGGGGGCTGTGTGATTGTCCTTACCAAACACTTCATGATCCCCGCTGTGTTCTTCTGCCGGGCCTGGTGCTTGAGTTCCTTCCACTTCAGGAACTTTGCACAAGACACGAGGGCTTCCCCAGATGCCTGCAGAACAACAGATGCAGGGACGTGGCACCACACACACAGACACACATCCCAGTGTCTGAATGCTTGCTGAACTTGCTCTCAATTGCAAATCATTGCTGAGCTGTCAGCACACCACTGCCTGCATACTGGTCAGGTCTGAAATTTGTACCTGTGCTACGCTCGGGGTCTCGTCACTCATTTGAAAGAGCAGAGGGAGCAGGACCCTGCGCACGGTCTTCTTCATGTTTCCTTTCTTATACCACACCACAGCGTCCATCACATCCGTGAAGAGGTGGATGGAACCTTCTCGCACTTCACATGATGCCTGAGGGAGAACAGGAGGACCTCAGACCTCAGCAACACACTCTCACTGCCCGTGGTGAGCATAAGTGTAAGCACGGCTGATGTGAAAGGAGGTGCTCTGGAGACACATTTGGCACAAAGGTGCCGTGCAGTCGTGCAAAGCACTGTGACAGGTTTCCATCATGGGTTGCCTGTGCCTCAGAGTGCTCCCCCAGCCAGCCCACCAGGTCAAAGCTGAGCTGTCCTGGCACACTGGGAGTGTTGGACAAGGAGGAGACAGAGCTGGCTTTTGGCAGTGCCTTTGGGGTACACGCTGCCTGCTCAGCCTCCACATCCCTGCTGTGGTCCCTGGAGAGAATGTTTGGCACTGGTAGAAAAGGGAGCACTGGAGGTTCTGAAAGTAACCCTTGGCAGAAGGTGTTTTGCTCAGGTGCCAGGCTGAGCCCCAGCACAGGGGCCTGACATCACCAAGAACAACCAAGCTGCGCTACCAGGGACACGGCCTGCTGGGCTGCAGAGCCCACAAGACATCTCACTCCCAAGAACCCAGAGAGGGAAAGAAAGGAGAAGGCACTCCTGTCAAGCACTCGGCCGCAGAGCTCAGTCTCCCACAGCAGACTTACATGATTAAAAAGAGGCAGGATCTTCTCAGCCAGCTCCAGAGCAAAGAGACTGGTGTGCCTCTTCCCCAGATGGTGCACTGCATTTCTGAAGATATTCAGCACCTTCAGAGTTATGGCTGTGTTGGCAAACCGCATGGTCTCCATGACGCCTGGAAGCAAGGCCCGTATTTCTCTTGCCTGTACAAAACACACAATTTCCTTTCCATCAGGATGACAGTGGCCACCCTGGCCTAAAAGCTCTGATTACAGAGCAGCAGCCACACGCCTCGCTTGCTGGCAGCTGCCACAGAAATGGTAGCTGTGGCAGGCAGGGTAGGGCATGACAATCTAGCCTCACACTGCTTACATCCATCAGCCAGTTTCCAGGGTCTCTCCAAACTACATCCAGCATAGTCTCAGCCCACTTCTTTTCATCAAAGCTGTAGTCTCCAGTGATCTTCACAAGGGCTGCAAGAGCAATGTCTGTCCTCTGAGAAGGGGGAAGGTTTATTCCAAGTGGCTACAGTAAGACGGAAAAAAGGAGGGAAAGCATGTTAAACTGAGTGAGAGATTACCGTCTGGAGTGGGATGACCACAGGCAAAAGGAAGGATAAAGACCTTCCCTTCAGGTCAAAAGCGTCTGAGGGTTCCCACCTGAGCCCCAGCTTGTCTCACAAGTACTCCTGAGCTGTAGAGTCAGCTCTGGGATGCAAAGAATGAGAGTGCCTGGCTGGAATTTTCATGTCTCCTTACCTGCTGCCAGAAACTGCTGGTCATGAAATCACTGAGTTTCCAGATCCGCCCTAAAGCCCTCTCACACACAGATTTTGTCTTGGAGATGGTGAAAGGCAGCAGCACCTGTGAGGAGAGGAGCTGCTGGTTAGCCTGGGAGCTGCTGATGCCCACTCCAGGAGAAGCAGGTCTGCTGAGCTCCTAGCTGGAATCACAGCATCCATCCAGGCATCCCCTGAGCTTTAGCCAAGCCCTTCATGGGGCTACTGTCAGCTCCAGCTGCTGCCAGTGCCGTTTCCATGGTTTGGGATAAAATTCCACAACAAGGGAGCTCTGGGGGCAGAACTTCACGATAGACAGACCTCCAAGATTCTCTGCAGCCGACTATCGACACTGGCGGTGGGACAGCTGTCTAGCACAGTCTGCAGCATGTTGTCCATAGCATTCAGGGTCTGTAAAGAGAACAGTGGGTTGTGGAAGTCTTTCAGGGTTCCCTTTCATACCCAGGAGACTGCTGTGAGCCCCTCTAGCTGCCAAGGAAGGATACCCACAGATCTGTGCAGAGGGACACCCTGAAAAGCTGCTGCGCGCGGACCAGGCTACAAGCACAGGGTGTTTGCCAAGCCCAAGGCAACAGTGAGAGGGGTGAGGGCAAGCAAGGCTTCTACCTTGTCCCACAAACATCTTTATAGATCTCTGGACACAAGTAATCCAAGCGGCAGCCCAGAGGCATGGGGTCAACCAATAGAATCAATAGATTGCCCAGTACATACATGGTCGTAGAGGCAAATGTTCAAGGCCCTTGCTGGAGGAAGGTAGAAGAGGACTCTGCAGCACACGTTGAAGAGATGTAATATTTCTTCCTCCGAAATTGCATTCACTTTGCTGCAGATAGAGAGACATTGATGCTAGGAGCAGTGCCTTGGTGACAAGGCAGGGGTGGAACAGGTCCTCCCCTGGGCAGGGCTCCCTGAGAGGGATGGGGAGCCCTGCCAGGAAGTGCCTCCTCCCCCACAGGCCTGCTCTGGGTCAGAGGACAGTCCTGATGCCACCAGCTTTGGGGCAAGGGCCAAGACTTAGCGGGGAGCTGTGTCAGGGCCACCAGGATCGTGCCCAGGGGATGTGCTGGCAAAACAAGGGACTGGGCAGATACCTCAAGGCAGCAACAGCATTCATGCAGCAGTATCTCAGTGCTGTGCTCAGCTGCTCCTTGGGCTCCTCACACAACAGTACCTGCAAAGCACAATCACGATGGCACCTGTCAGTTGCCAGCACCCAGCAACAGCAAACCTGCCAACAGCTGCTAGGGCCTGAGTCGCCCCAGTGGCCCTCGACAAACACTGGCACACTGGTGCTGCTGTCAGCCTCCACTGCTGAGGTCTCAGCAGCACCTGGAGTCCCATCTGAGGCACTTTGGTGTCTGTGCATGATTTCCCTGCCTCCCCCTCCCCGTCCTGTCCTTCTCACAGGGCACAGGCACCTGGGTGCCATGTTCTCTCACCTCAATCTCCTTTGACAGATCTTTGAGGAAGCAGAAGATATTCAGGCTCACTGTCAAGCCCTTCTTTCCAGCAGCGCTGCACAGTAAGCAAATGCAGTTCAGGAACTGCAACTTCTGCTCCAGATCCTGGCAAGCACACAGAGACCGAGGAGTGTGATTGAGAAGAGCCATGGCCAGGGGGACCAGGCGTTGCGGGGTGTGGAGCAGTGCAGGACAACTGCAGAACAACAGCACCTCTGCCCGTCCAGCAGCCCTCCTGCAGCCTGAAGGCAGAGCCAGAGGGACCGTCTGGAGATGCAGGCACAGCCAAGATGGAGATGGCTGCTCTTACCTTTGCCTTGCTGATGCCATAGGCTTTGATGCAATCTACGGCCTCCTTTTCCTCTTCAGACAGAGGCAGCCAGTCAGCATCTGACCAAGGAGAGAGAGCAGTGCTATAGAGGGGCCAACTGCAGGCGCGGGCAGAGGAAGGAGCTCTGGCCTCTCCAGCACTGGGCTCTCTCCCCTGGCACAGTCTGCCTGTGCCTGTCAGGACAAGGTGCCCTGTGTGGAGCAGGGGGCACTCGCTGCCCCAGCCCTGCCCACTCCACTGGGGACCCTCACTCACCAGCATGCAGTGGGTTCGACTCAGTCACTTTGTAGGGCTCCGGTGGAGATCTTCTCTCCTGGGGATCCCCACTCTCCTCCCCGGCCATGCTGGAGTGGCTGGGGGCTCTCTCCTCCATCCCGTGGGATGAAGGATGAGGATGGGGATGGGGCAGTCGCAGGGCTGCCAAAGGTAGAAGGAAACGACTTGGGCTGCGCTCGGGGGCTCTTCGCCAGACCCGCACACTCCTCCCAGTCTCCTCGCTGTCCTGACGGACACTGCAGGCTGCCTACTGTCGGTGCCAGCTATGCCTGGGTGTCACAAGGATGGGTCACAAAGGGCTGTTCTGCCTGGGCAGGGCTGGTTCCAGAACCCGGTTGAAATGGCACAGACCAAACTCCTCAGCAGGAGGGATGTGTGTGCCTGCTTACCCAGATAGCTTTGGAAGTGGGCCTGAGAGCAGCTGGACTGCTCAAGCTCCTGTGCTTCTGCTGTGAGGCTGGAGATGGCTGCAGCAGGACAGAGGAGGTAGACAAAGACTCACTGTCAGCTCAGCAGCTGTTTTGCTCACAGGCTTGTGAGCTCCAAGGCTTTTAGTTCCGAATGTAATGATGTTAATAAATGATAAGTTTCACACAGAAGATACAGTTCTGTGCCCTTGTTTCTGATTTGCTGACAATACACTGTCAAATATCTGGAGTACTGTGTCCAGGTGTGGAGCCCTCAGTACAAAAAAGATATGGAGATTTTGGAAAGGGTCCAGAGGAGGGCCACGAAGATGATCAGGGGGCTGGAGCACCTCCCCTATGAGGACAGGCTGAGGGAGTTGGGTTTGTTCAGCCTGGAGAAGAGAAGGTTGCGGGGTGACCTCATCGCAGCCTTTCAATACCTGAAGGGAACTTACTCCCAGGAGGGGAGCAAACTCTTCGAAAGGGCTGATAATAACAGGACTAGGGGAAATGGTTTTAAGTTAAAAGAGGGAAGATTTAGGTTGGATGTTAGGGGGAAGTTCTTTACTAGGAGAGTGGTTAGGTCCTGGAACAGGCTGCCCAGGGAGGCTGTGGATGCCCCGTCCTTGGAGGTGTTCAAGACCAGGTTGGACGGGGCTCTGGGCAACCTGATCTAGTAAAGGCGTATGTTTGGTGGCCCTGCTAGGCAGGGGGGTTGGAACTACATGATCCTTGAGGTCCCTTCCAACCCGGGTCATTCTGTGATTCTGTGATTCTGTGAAATAACTGGGAACACTGCAGTCCAATAAGGCATTTCCCTATACTTTTTTGGAAGCAACTGAAATTAACAAAGACCTTTCTTGCAGTTTTCTAACATCAACGAGTTAAACTCAGCCATTAATGCAGCATGTCAGTTACTATTTATTAATTATTTTATTTCCTTTTGGTCTGGAATTGTTTAAAAAAGCCGACAAGACAACTAAAGGTCTGAGCCTAGTGTATAAATGTTCTGGTAAAGATCATTTTTTTTCCTCTATTATTTTACAGTCTCTAAACAGCATCCATCTGGGGAATGCTGTCTTTCAGAGATTTGGCTTTTTCTTGCCGCCACCTGGGCAGGACTTCCTCAATGCAATTAAGTCAGCTTTTATACTTGTCTTCACCGTCCTTCATATGGAGACAGAAATCAAGTTAAACTGAACTGTTAACACTGATATCCATAAGAAGCCTTATAAAGCCACCAAATGAGAAGAAGAGCTTCTCGTAGAATGCCTCATCCATCTCTTCATCCTCATTAGGCAGTCTATAACAGACCCCCACCAAGATGTCACCCCTGCAGGCCTTTCCCCTCATCTTTAACCAAAGACACTCCACTTTATCATTCCCAACCCCAAGCTCTTTATCTTCAAAACAGTCTTTAACATAAAGGGCTACATCACCACCCTTCCTTCCTTGTCCATCCCTTCTGAAGAGCTTGTAACCATCCATCACAGCACTCCAGTCATGGGAGTGGTCCCACCATGTTTCAGTATGAGCACAGCTGCTTCCAGCTCCTCCTGATTGAAAGCTGGAGGAAAAACACCCCAAAGTACCCATTCTTGCATGCTCATCTTAGTCACTGGAATGTCTGCTTTTGAGAAAGAGCTTCTTTTCAATTTGGTTATAAACCATATTATTGTTAAAAGGAAATTCACACAAAACTTAATGATAGTGGCTACATAAACTAGTTAATTCTGATTTTTGCTTAGCAAGAAAAAATCTGGAATTTCAAATTACCCAGAAATAGGTATTTTCTATTTCAAAATATCTGTTGATTAAAAAAATTGTTGAAAGAATATCTCATGTGCATACTGTGCACAGAGTCTTCTTGAATGCTGTTGTCACGGATTACCTAGATTTACCTGTATCCGTGACAGGGCAGCCGCCCCGTAGGGCCTCCCCTCCCTCCCCTCCCGGGGCCCCGGAAAGGAAGGGAAAATAAAACAGTGGCAGCAATCTAAGGAGGAAAACCTATTTTACTAAATATGATATTGGAATACAATGATTGAGGCTAAGAAATCGAACAAAACAGAGAGAGAGAGTCCCCGAAAACCGAGAGGCCTACTGTGAAGTCTAGGCGACATGGCAGGAATGCTTCTCACTCCCTGACAGTCCGAGAGAGAGAGAGAGTTCCAGCCTGAGAGTGAGATTATAGATGTCCTCCTCCCGTGACTTATCTCTGGCCGTGGCATCCTCTGGGATACGTAGTTCTTCTCCGAGAGCTGAGCTCCTGGGATGCTACTATTCTACGGAACTGGAGTATGGATGATCTATACTGCACATGATGTTATGATGTGGAATATTGACAGCAGCACCACAAAACTATGACAGCTGTCACATTTTTTTTTTTCAGAGCTAAGGCCTATAGGAGCAATCTAACTTAGTCCAAGCCAAGTTGCCTTCTATCAGCACCTCGTGTCTTCAGCAACCGTAATTATTCTTGAGAATAACGACTTCTGTTACCTTGATGTTGCCAGTATTGAGCAAAGCAAACAAAGTCAGCCCGATTTTCTTAAAATCAGATTAATCTGCTAGACACAAAGTAATAAAAGTATGATTTTTATTAATAAACTGAGTGATAGCAGTTGTCAGAAGAATTCATGTGTCACACACAGGGGTAAATTCCCATAGGAAAACTAGCTGTAACGTTTCCCATCAGTGCTTCATCCTCACAGGAGAAGCCTTTCTTCACAACATCTTCAGGAAGAGAGATGGTCATAGACATGAAAACTTAAGGATCTGAGCAGAGGTCTCCAGTAGCTCACTCTGTACATAGATGGTTGCAGAGACAAAAGGTCAAGTCCACTTTTGGAGGAAGCTTGGTGATTTTTACCACTAACGTTACACCAGCTACAAGTAAGTCTGCTTGCTTTCACATCTTTACAAAAGTACATGAAATGGATAAGCATCTGCTTCCTTTTTTGGCTGTTGCTTTTACTCCAAGGGCAAATGATACTGGCTTTGTTGGTGATCTTCTCCACTCTGTTGCTGTGGGTTTTTAAAGTTACTGTTTTTCCGTTTCAAAAAATGCAACTTTGGCACTGTTTTCCCATTTACAACAATCCAGTGAAATCTCGGTCTCATTCTGGTGACAGTAAAATGAACCATATTGCATTCTGAAGAGGACAAAACATGCTTGCTCCGTTCTTGGTTCTTGTGCACGGGGACCCTAACTCCAATTCAGTACATAGGAGAAATTTCCTCAAGTGACTCTTCTCCCTGTGCCTTCCTTCATCTTCCATTATTTTGTTGTTGCATTGCTATTATTAGTAGTAATAAAAGCAGTATTATTGGTGATATTTTAAGAGTCAAATGTCATCAAAGAAAGTTTGCAGAATCATTTCTAATCCAGTTTTGAAATGCAAACTTGAAAGCAAAGATCTGGAAGTCTGGATTCCTTGGTGTCCAAGACATAGGAAAAGAAAATATGGTTTTTTGTCTTTTTCCACATGACGCTTACTTATGCCCAGGCACACAGCACTATAAGCAAGCAGGAGCTTTGCTGCCCAGCATTTCAGCGTTGCGAAAGCTAGGAAAACTGTAACTTTTCTGCTTGCTTAAGCAGTTCTAAGAACTCATATGATGAGTTCCAGTTAAGTCAGGGAAATAATGATACGTTCTGCATCTGCATGCATGCGTGCTGCAATCTGATGGTCATGGGCAGATGTCTTCTCCAGGTCTTCCTTGCAAAGACTTTTTGGTGTGCTTTTCACCTGAATCAGTCACTAACTACAGACCCAGTTCTAACCAGCTTGGTTCCTGTTCTTTTGTTTCAAGATGTTCGTGCTCCTAGTCTCCTTCTGTTGTTAAGAGGGTCTGTCTTGCATGACAGGAATGTGTGTCCTAGCAACGTTACTGTACAAGTGACCAAGTAACGTTACTGTACAAGAAAGATCCTTCAGTTGGCTATGCAGGACCAGCGGCAAAATGCTGCGATCCTGCTCCGTGCTGATGCCGCCTTCTCCTTTTGACGCCACAGCTTCTGGATTGTCTCAGATGCCAGGTAACAGACTGCCAGATGGGTGTCATCTTCCAAAGGCTGAAGGGCTGCAACAGAAGGAAACAGAGCTGAGATTGAACCCCCCAGTCTACAGAGAGCCACCAGCTTCCCCTCCGGACCATGCCAACCCCACTCCTTGCTTTTCCTGGTCAGGAGGAGCATGTGAGACTGAGGGGTCAGCCAGAAGACACTGCTCAGGATTGCCAGGAATGCTTCTCTGCCCTTGCAGCAGGGCAAAGCACAGCTGCATGCTGCCCAGGCTCTGCCACCAGCCCAAACACACACAGCACTACCCTCACTCACCACTGCAGAGTTCATTCAGCATCTTCTCACTCTGTATCCTGGAGTGCTTCCCAGTCAGCCCTAGGGAAAGAGCTCTGTCAGACACCCGCTCCCCAACACGCTGCCAGGAACTCAGGACCCTGCCCCGCCAGCCCAGCTGCTTCCCCTTCCTTTCTGCAGGCAGGGATGGCGCCCACTGGGACTACCTACCGGCATGGGCAGGGTGTACCTGGGGGCTTCAGGGCTGTGCCTTCCTGCCAGGGCGGGACCCAAAGAGGGACGCAGGGGTTGGGCTCACCAATGAATCTGACAGCCTCGCATCGCAAGGAGGCCTGAGAATCCTCCAGGTATGTCAGGCTCTGCCGCAGGTAGCCTTCCACTCTCTTTCTGTCCTGCTGCAGCTGGAGAAGAACAGAAGAGCATGGGGCTTGCTGAGCATCCACAGCTGCTGGTGCAACCCCTCCTCCGTCATCCCCTTTCCCCCAGCAAAAAGGTGGGGGCTGTGTGATTGTCCTTACCAAACACTTCATGATCCCCGCTGTGTTCTTCTGCCGGGCCTGGTGCTTGAGTTCCTTCCACTTCAGGAACTTTGCACAAGACACGAGGGCTTCCCCAGATGCCTGCAGAACAACAGATGCAGGGACGTGGCACCACACACACAGACACACATCCCAGTGTCTGAATGCTTGCTGAACTTGCTCTCAATTGCAAATCATTGCTGAGCTGTCAGCACACCACTGCCTGCATACTGGTCAGGTCTGAAATTTGTACCTGTGCTACGCTCGGGGTCTCGTCACTCATTTGAAAGAGCAGAGGGAGCAGGACCCTGCGCACGGTCTTCTTCATGTTTCCTTTCTTATACCACACCACAGCGTCCATCACATCCGTGAAGAGGTGGATGGAACCTTCTCGCACTTCACATGATGCCTGAGGGAGAACAGGAGGACCTCAGACCTCAGCAACACACTCTCACTGCCCGTGGTGAGCATAAGTGTAAGCACGGCTGATGTGAAAGGAGGTGCTCTGGAGACACATTTGGCACAAAGGTGCCGTGCAGTCATGCAAAGCACTGTGACAGGTTTCCATCATGGGTTGCCTGTGCCTCAGAGTGCTCCGCCAGGCAGCCCACCAGGTCAAAGCTGAGCTGTCCCGGCACACTGGGAGTGTTGGACAAGGAGGAGACAGAGCTGGATTTTGGCAGTGCCTTTGGGGTACACGCTGCCTGCTCAGCCTTCACATCCCTGCTGTGGTCCCTGGAGAGAATGTTTGGCACTGGTAGAAAAGGGAACACTGGAGGTTCTGAAAGTAACCCTTGGCAGAAGGTGTTTTGCTCAGGTGCCAGGCTGAGCCCCAGCACAGGGGCCTGACATCACCAAGAACAACCAAGCTGCGCTACCAGGGACACGGCCTGCTGGGCTGCAGAGCCCACAAGACATCTCACTCCCAAGAACCCAGAGAGGGAAAGAAAGGAGAAGGCACTCCTGTCAAGCACTCGGCCGCAGAGCTCAGTCTCCCACAGCAGACTTACATGATTAAAAAGAGGCAGGATCTTCTCAGCCAGCTCCAGAGCAAAGAGACTGGTGTGCCTCTTCCCCAGATGGCGCACTGCATTTCTGAAGATATTCAGCACCTTCAGAGTTATGGCTGTGTTGGCAAACCGCATGGTCTCCATGACGCCTGGAAGCAAGGCCCGTATTTCTCTTGCCTGTACAAAACACACAATTTCCTTTCCATCAGGATGACAGTGGCCACCCTGGCCTAAATGCTCTGATTACAGAGCAGCAGCCACACGCCTCGCTTGCTGGCAGCAGCCACAGAAATGGTAGCTGTGGCAGGCAGGGTAGGGCATGACAATCTAGCCTCACACTGCTTACATCCATCAGCCAGTTTCCAGGGTCTCTCCAAACTACATCCAGCATAGTCTCAGCCCACTTCTTTTCATCAAAGCTGTAGTCTCCAGTGATCTTCACAAGGGCTGCAAGAGCAATGTCTGTCCTCTGAGAAGGGGGAAGGTTTATTCCAAGTGGCTACAGTAAGACGGAAAAAAGGAGGGAAAGCATGTTAAACTGAGTGAGAGATTACCGTCTGGAGTGGGATGACCACAGGCAAAAGGAAGGATAAAGACCTTCCCTTCAGGTCAAAAGCATTCTGAGGGTTCCCACCTGAGCCCCAGCTTGTCTCACAAGTACTCCTGAGCTGTAGAGTCAGCTCTGGGATGCAAAGAATGAGAGTGCCTGGCTGGAATTTTCATGTCTCCTTACCTGCTGCCAGAAACTGCTGGTCATGAAATCACTGAGTTTCCAGATCCGCCCTAAAGCCCTCTCACACACAGATTTTGTCTTGGAGATGGTGAAAGGCAGCAGCACCTGTGAGGAGAGGAGCTGCTGGTTAGCCTGGGAGCTGCTGATGCCCACTCCAGGAGAAGCAGGTCTGCTGAGCTCCTAGCTGGAATCACAGCATCCATCCAGGCATCCCCTGAGCTTTAGCCAAGCCCTTCATGGGGCTACTGTCAGCTCCAGCTGCTGCCAGTGCCGTTTCCATGGTTTGGGATAAAATTCTACTACAAGGGAGCTCTGGGGGCAGAGCTTCACGATAGACAGACCTCCAAGATTCTCTGCAGCCGACTATCGACACTGGCGGTGGGACAGCTGTCTAGCACAGTCTGCAGCATGTTGTCCATAGCATTCAGGGTCTGTAAAGAGAACAGTGGGTTGTGGAAGTCTTTCAGGGTTCCCTTTCATACCCAGGAGACTGCTGTGAGCCCCTCTAGCTGCCAAGGAAGGATACCCACAGATCTGTGCAGAGGGACACCCTGCAAAGCTGCTGCGCGCGGACCAGGCTACAAGCACAGGGTGTTTGCCCAGCTCAAGGCAACAGTGAGAGGGGTGAGGGCATGCAAGGCTTCTACCTTGTCCCACAAACATCTTTATAGATCTCTGGACACAAGTAATCCAAGCGGCAGCCCAGAGGCATGGGGTCAACCAATAGAATCAATAGATTGCCCAGTACATACATGGTCGTAGAGGCAAATGTTCAAGGCCCTTGCTGGAGGAAGGTAGAAGAGGACTCTGCAGCACACGTTGAAGAGATGTAATATTTCTTCCTCCGAAATTGCATTCACTTTGCTGCAGATAGAGAGACATTGATGCTAGGAGCAGTGCCTTGGTGACAAGGCAGGGGTGGAACAGGTCCTCCCCTGGGCAGGGCTCCCTGAGAGGGATGGGGAGCCCTGCCAGGAAGTGCCTCCTCCCCCACAGGCCTGCTCTGGGTCAGAGGACAGTCCTGATGCCACCAGCTTTGGGGCAAGGGCCAAGACTTAGCGGGGAGCTGTGTCAGGGCCACCAGGATCGTGCCCAGGGGATGTGCTGGCAAAACAAGGGACTGGGCAGATACCTCAAGGCAGCAACAGCATTCATGCAGCAGTATCTCAGTGCTGTGCTCAGCTGCTCCTTGGGCTCCTCACACAACAGTACCTGCAAAGCACAATCACGATGGCACCTGTCAGTTGCCAGCACCCAGCAACAGCAAACCTGCCACCAGCTGCTAGGGCCTGAGTCGCCCCAGTGGCCCTCGACAAACACTGGCACACTGGTGCTGCTGTCAGCCTCCACTGCTGAGGTCTCAGCAGCACCTGGAGTCCCATCTGAGGCACTTTGGTGTCTGTGCATGATTTCCCTGCCTCCCCCTCCCCGTCCTGTCCTTCTCACAGGGCACAGGCACCTGGGTGCCATGTTCTCTCACCTCAATCTCCTTTGACAGATCTTTGAGGAAGCAGAAGATACTCAGGCTCACTGTCAAGCCCTTCTTTCCAGCAGCGCTGCACAGTAAGCAAATGCAGTTCAGGAACTGCAACTTCTGCTCCAGATCCTGGCAAGCACACAGAGACCGAGGAGTGTGATTGAGAAGAGCCATGGCCAGGGGGACCAGGCGTTGCGGGGTGTGGAGCAGTGCAGGACAACTGCAGAACAACAGCACCTCTGCCCGTCCAGCAGCCCTCCTGCAGCCTGAAGGCAGAGCCAGAGGGACCGTCTGGAGATGCAGGCACAGCCAAGATGGAGATGGCTGCTCTTACCTTTGCCTTGCTGATGCCATAGGCTTTGATGCAATCTACGGCCTCCTTTTCCTCTTCAGACAGAGGCAGCCAGTCAGCATCTGACCAAGGAGAGAGAGCAGTGCTATAGAGGGGCCAAAGGCAGGCGCGGGCAGAGGAAGGAGCTCTGGCCTCTCCAGCACTGGGCTCTCTCCCCTGGCACAGTCTGCCTGTGCCTGTCAGGACAAGGTGCCCTGTGTGGAGCAGGGGGCACTCGCTGCCCCAGCCCTGCCCACTCCAATGGGGACCCTCACTCACCAGCATGCAGTGGGTTCGACTCAGTCACTTTGTAGGGCTCCGGTGGAGATCTTCTCTCCTGGGGAGCCCCACTCTCCTCCCCGGCCATGCTGGAGTGGCTGGGGGCTCTCTCCTCCATCCCGTGGGATGAAGGATGAGGATGGGGATGGGGCAGCCGCAGGGCTGCCAAAGGTAGAAGGAAACGACTTGGGCTGCGCTCGGGGGCTCTTCGCCAGACCCGCACACTCCTCCCAGTCTCCTCGCTGTCCTGACGGACACTGCAGGCTGCCTACTGTCGGTGCCAGCTATGCCTGGGTGTCACAAGGATGGGTCACAAAGGGCTGTTCTGCCTGGGCAGGGCTGGTTCCAGAACCCGGTTGAAATGGCGCAGACCAAACTCCTCAGCAGGAGGGATGTGTGTGCCTGCTTACCCAGATAGCTTTGGAAGTGGGCCTGAGAGCAGCTGGACTGCTCAAGCTCCTGTGCTTCTGCTGTGAGGCTGGAGATGGCTGCAGCAGGACAGAGGAGGTAGACGAAGACTCACTGTCAGCTCAGCAGCTGTTTTGCTCACAGGCTTGTGAGCTCCAAGGCTTTTAGTTCCGAATGTAAAGATGTTAATAAATGATAAGTTTCACACAGAAAATACAGTTCTGTGCCCTTGTTTCTGATTTGCTGACAATACACTGTCAAATATCTGGAGTACTGTGTCCAGGTGTGGAGCCCTCAGTACAAAAAAATATGGAGATCTTGGAAAGGGTCCAGAGGAGGGCCACGAAGATGATCAGGGGGCTGGAGCACCTCCCCTATGAGGACAGGCTGAGGGAGTTGGGTTTGTTCAGCCTGGAGAAGAGAAGGTTGCGGGGTGACCTCATCGCAGCTTTTCAATACCTGAAGGGAACTTACTCCCAGGAGGGGAGCAAACTCTTCGAAAGGGCTGATAATAACAGGACTAGGGGAAATGGTTTTAAGTTAAAAGAGGGAAGATTTAGGTTGGATGTTAGGGGGAAGTTCTTTACTAGGAGAGTGGTTAGGTCCTGGAACAGGCTGCCCAGGGAGGTTGTGGATGCCCCGTCCTTGGAGGTGTTCAAGACCAGGTTGGACGGGGCTCTGGGCAACCTGATCTAGTAAAGGCGTATGTTTGGTGGCCCTGCTAGGCAGGGGGGTTGGAACTACATGATCCTTGAGGTCCCTTCCAACCCGGGTCATTCTGTGATTCTGTGATTCTGTGAAATAACTGGGAACACTGCAGTCCAATAAGGCATTTCCCTATACTTTTTTGGAAGCAACTGAAATTAACAAAGACCTTTCTTGCAGTTTTCTAACATCAACGAGTTAAACTCAGCCATTAATGCAGCATGTCAGTTACTATTTATTAATTATTTTATTTCCTTTGGTCTGGAATTGTTTAAAAAAGCCGACAAGACAACTAAAGGTCTGAGCCTAGTGTATAAATGTTCTGGTAAAGATCATTTTTTTTCCTCTATTATTTTACAGTCTCTAAACAACATCCATCTGGGGAATGCTGTCTTTCAGAGATTTGGCTTTTTCTTGCTGCCACCTGGGCAGGACTTCCTCAATGCAATTAAGTCAGCTTTTATACTTGTCTTCACCGTCCTTCATATGGAGACAGAAATCAAGTTAAACTGAACTGTTAACACTGATATCCATAAGAAGCCTTATAAAGCCACCAAATGAGAAGAAGAGCTTCTTGTAGAATGCCTCATCCATCTCTTCAGACCCCCACCAAGATGTCACTCCTGCAGGCCTTTCCCCTCATCTTTAACCAAAGACACTCCACTTTATCATTCCCAACCCCAAGCTCTTTATCTTCAAAACAGTCTTTAACATAAAGGGCTACATCACCACCCTTCCTTCCTTGTCCATCCCTTCTGAAGAGCTTGTAACCATCCATCACAGCACTCCAGTCATGGGAGTGGTCCCACCATGTTTCAGTATGAGCACAGCTGCTTCCAGCTCCTCCTGATTGAAAGCTGGAGGAAAAACACCCCAAAGTACCCATTCTTGCATGCTCATCTTAGTCACTGGAATGTCTGCTTTTGAGAAAGAGCTTCTTTTCAATTTGGTTATAAACCATATTATTGTTAAAAGGAAATTCACACAAAACTTAATGATAGTGGCTACATAAACTAGTTAATTCTGATTTTTGCTTAGCAAGAAAAAATCTGGAATTTCAAATTACCCAGAAATAGGTATTTTCTATTTCAAAATATCTGTTGATTAAAAAAATTGTTGAAAGAATATCTCATGTGCATACTGTGCACAGAGTCTTCTTGAATGCTGTCACATTTTTTTTTCAGAGCTAAGGCCTATAGGAGCAATCTAACTTAGTCCAAGCCAAGTTGCCTTCTATCAGCACCTCGTGTCTTCAGCAACCGTAATTATTCTTGAGAATAACAACTTCTGTTACCTTGATGTTGCCGGTATTGAGCAAAGCAAACAAAGTCAGCCCGATTTTCTTAAAATCAGATTAATCTGCTAGACACAAAGTAATAAAAGTATGATTTTTATTAATAAACTGAGTGATAGCAGTTGTCAGAAGAATTCATGTGTCACACACAGAGGTAAATTCCCACAGGAAAACTAGCTGTAACGTTTCCTATCAGTGCTGCATCCTCACAGGAGAAGCCTTTCTTCACAACATCTTCAGGAAGAGAGATGGTCATAGACATGAAAACTTAAGGATCTGAGCAGAGGTCTCCAGTAGCTTACTCTGTACATAGATGGTTGCAGAGACAAAAGGTCAAGTCCACTTTTGGAGGAAGCTTGGTGATTTTTGCCACTAACGTTACACCAGCTACAAGTAAGTCTGCTTGCTTTCACATCTTAACAAAAGTACATGAAATGGATGAGCATCCGCTTCCTTTTTTGGCTGTTGCTTTTACTCCAAGGGCAAATGATACTGGCTTTGTTGGTGATCTTCTCCACTCTGTTGCTGTGGGTTTTTAAAGTTACTGTTTTTCCGTTTCAAAAAATGCAACTTTGGCACTGTTTTCCCATTTACAACAATCCAGTGAAATCTCGGTCTCATTCTGGTGACAGTAAAATGAACCATATTGCATTCTGAAGAGGACAAAACATGCTTGCTCCGTTCTTGGTTCTTGTGCACAGGGACCCTAACTCCAATTCAGTTCATAGGAGAAATTTCCTCAAGTGACTCTTCTCCCTGTGCCTTCCTTCATCTTCCATTATTTTGTTGTTGCATTGCTATTATTAGTAGTAATAAAAGCAGTATTATTGGTGATATTTTAAGAGTCAAATTTCATCAAAGAAAGTTTGCAGAATCATTTCTAATCCGGTTTTGAAATGCAAACTTGAAAGCAAAGATCTGGAAGTCTGGATTCCTTGGTGTCCAAGACATAGGAAAAGAAAATATGGTTTTTTGTCTTTTTCCACATGACGCTTACTTATGCCCAGGCACACAGCACTATAAGCAAGCAGGAGCTTTGCTGCCCAGCATTTCAGCGTTGCAAAAGCTAGGAAAACTGTAACTTTTCTGCTTGCTTAAGCAGTTCTAAGAACTCATATGATGAGTTCCAGTTAAGTCAGGGAAATAATGATACGTTCTGCATCTGCATGCATGCGTGCTGCAATCTGATGGTCATGGGCAGATGTCTTCTCCAGGTCTTCCTTGCAAAGACTTTTTGGTGTGCTTTTCACCTTAATCAGTCACTAACTACAGACCCAGTTCTAACCAGCTTGGTTCCTGTTCTTTTGTTTCAGGATGTATGTGCTCCTAGTCTCCTTCTGTTGTTAAGAGGGTCTGTCTTGCATGACAGGAATGTGTGTCCTAGTAACGTTACTATACAAGTGACCAAGTAACGTTACTGTACAAGAATGATCCTTCAGTTGGCTATGCAGGACCAGCGGCAAAATGCTGCGATCCTGCTCCGTGCTGATGCCGCCTTCTCCTTTTGATGCCACAGTTTCTGGATTGTCTCAGATGCCAGGTAACAGACTGCCAGATGGGTGTCATCTTCCAAAGGCTGAAGGGCTGCAACAGAAGGAAACAGAGCTGAGATTGAACCCCCCAGTCTACAGAGAGCCACCAGCTTCCCCTCCGGACCATGCCAACCCCACTCCTTGCTTTTCCTGGTCAGGAGGAGCATGTGAGACTGAGGGGTCAGCCAGAAGACACTGCTCAGGATTGCCAGGAATGCTCCTCTGCCCTTGCAGCAGGGCAAAGCACAGCTGCATGCTGCCCAGGCTCTGCCACCAGCCCAAACACACACAGCACTACCCTCACTCACCACTGCAGAGTTCATTCAGCATCTTCTCACTCTGTATCCTGGAGTGCTTCCCAGTCAGCCCTAGGGAAAGAGCTCTGTCAGACACCCGCTCCCCAACACGCTGCCAGGAACTCAGGACCCTGCCCCGCCAGCCCAGCTGCTTCCCCTTCCTTTCTGCAGGCAGGGATGGCACCCACTGGGACTACCTACCGGCATGGGCAGGGTGTACCTGGGGGCTTCAGGGCTGTGCCTTCCTGCCAGGGCGGGACCCAAAGAGGGACGCAGGGGTTGGGCTCACCAATGAATCTGACAGCCTCGCATCGCAAGGAGGCCTGAGAATCCTCCAGGTATGTCAGGCTCTGCTGCAGGTAGCTTTCCACTCTCTTTCTGTCCTGCTGCAGCTGGAGAAGAACAGAAGAGCATGGGGCTTGCTGAGCATCCACAGCTGCTGGTACAACCCCTCCTCCGTCATCCCCTTTCCCCCAGCAAAAAGGTGGGGGCTGTGTGATTGTCCTTACCAAACACTTCATGATCCCCGCTGTGTTCTTCTGCCGGGCCTGGTGCTTGAGTTCCTTCCACTTCAGGAACTTTGCACAAGACACGAGGGCTTCCCCAGATGCCTGCAGAACAACAGATGCAGGGACGTGGCACCACACACACAGACACACATCCCAGTGTCTGAATGCTTGCTGAACTTGCTCTCAATTGCAAATCATTGCTGAGCTGTCAGCACACCACTGCCTGCATACTGGTCAGGTCTGAAATTTGTACCTGTGCTACGCTCGGGGTCTCGTCACTCATTTGAAAGAGCAGAGGGAGCAGGACCCTGCGCACGGTCTTCTTCATGTTTCCTTTCTTATACCACACCACAGCGTCCATCACATCCGTGAAGAGGTGGATGGAACCTTCTCGCACTTCACATGATGCCTGAGGGAGAACAGGAGGACCTCAGACCTCAGCAACATATTCTCACTGCCCGTGGTGAGCATGAGTGTAAGCATGGCTGATGTGAAAGGAGGTGCTCTGGAGACACATTTGGCACAAAGGTGCCGTGCAGTCATGCAAAGCACTGTGACAGGTTTCAATCATGGGGTGCCTGTGCCTCAGAGTGCTCCCCCAGCCAGCCCACCAGGTCAAAGCTGAGCTGTCCCGGCACACTGGGAGTGTTGGACAAGGAGGAGACAGAGCTGGCTTTTGGCAGTGCCTTTGGGGTACACGCTGCCTGCTCAGCCTCCACATCCCTGCTGTGGTCCCTGGAGAGAGTGCTTGGCACTGGTAGAAAAGGGAGCACTGGAGGTTCTGAAAGTAACCCTTGGCAGAAGGTGTTTTGCTCAGGTGCCAGGCTGAGCCCCAGCACAGGGGCCTGACATCACCAAGAACAACCAAGCTGCGCTACCAGGGACACGGCCTGCTGGGCTGCAGAGCCCACAAGACATCTCACTCCCAAGAACCCAGAGAGGGAAAGAAAGGAGAAGGCACTCCTGTCAAGCACTCGGCCGCAGAGCTCAGTCTCCCACAGCAGACTTACATGATTAAAAAGAGGCAGGATCTTCTCAGCCAGCTCCAGAGCAAAGAGACTGGTGTGCCTCTTCCCCAGATGGTGCACTGCATTTCTGAAGATATTCAGCACCTTCAGAGTTATGGCTGTGTTGGCAAACCGCATGGTCTGCATGACGCCTGGAAGCAAGGCCCGTATTTCTCTTGCCTGTACAAAACACACAATTTCCTTTCCATCAGGATGACAGTGGCCACCCTGGCCTAAAAGCTCTGATTACAGAGCAGCAGCCACACGCCTCGCTTGCTGGCAGCTGCCACAGAAATGGTAGCTGTGGCAGGCAGGGTAGGGCATGACAATCTAGCCTCACACTGCTTACATCCATCAGCCAGTTTCCAGGGTCTCTCCAAACTACATCCAGCATAGTCTCAGCCCACTTCTTTTCATCAAAGCTGTAGTCTCCAGTGATCTTCACAAGGGCTGCAAGAGCAATGTCTGTCCTCTGAGAAGGGGGAAGGTTTATTCCAAGTGGCTACAGTAAGACGGAAAAAAGGAGGGAAAGCATGTTAAACTGAGTGAGAGATTACCGTCTGGAGTGGGATGACCACAGGCAAAAGGAAGGATAAAGACCTTCCCTTCAGGTCAAAAGCATTCTGAGGGTTCCCACCTGAGCCCCAGCTTGTCTCACAAGTACTCCTGAGCTGTAGAGTCAGCTCTGGGATGCAAAGAATGAGAGTGCCTGGCTGGAATTTTCATGTCTCCTTACCTGCTGCCAGAAACTGCTGGTCATGAAATCACTGAGTTTCCAGATCCGCCCTAAAGCCCTCTCACACACAGATTTTGTCTTGGAGATGGTGAAAGGCAGCAGCACCTGTGAGGAGAGGAGCTGCTGGTTAGCCTGGGAGCTGCTGATGCCCACTCCAGGAGAAGCAGGTCTGCTGAGCTCCTAGCTGGAATCACAGCATCCATCCAGGCATCCCCTGAGCTTTAGCCAAGCCCTTCATGGGGCTACTGTCAGCTCCAGCTGCTGCCAGTGCCGTTTCCATGGTTTGGGATAAAATTCTACTACAAGGGAGCTCTGGGGGCAGAGCTTCACGATAGACAGACCTCCAAGATTCTCTGCAGCCGACTATCGACACTGGCGGTGGGACAGCTGTCTAGCACAGTCTGCAGCATGTTGTCCATAGCATTCAGGGTCTGTAAAGAGAACAGTGGGTTGTGGAAGTCTTTCAGGGTTCCCTTTCATACCCAGGAGACTGCTGTTAGCCTCTCTAGCTGCCAAGGAAGGATACCCACAGATCTGTGCAGAGGGACACCCTGAAAAGCTGCTGCGCGCGGACCAGGCTACAAGCACAGGGTGTTTGCCAAGCCCAAGGCAACAGTGAGAGAGGTGAGGGCAAGCAAGGCTTCTACCTTGTCCCACAAACATCTTTATAGATCTCTGGACACAAGTAATCCAAGCGGCAGCCCAGAGGCATGGGGTCAACCAATAGAATCAATAGATTGCCCAGTACATACATGGTCGTAGAGGCAAATGTTCAAGGCCCTTGCTGGAGGAAGGTAGAAGAGGACTCTGCAGCACACGTTGAAGAGATGTAATATTTCTTCCTCCGAAATTGCATTCACTTTGCTGCAGATAGAGAGACATTGATGCTAGGAGCAGTGCCTTGGTGACAAGGCAGGGGTGGAACAGGTCCTCCCCTGGGCAGGGCTCCCTGAGAGGGATGGGGAGCCCTGCCAGGAAGCGCCTCCTCCCCCACAGGCCTGCTCTGGGTCAGAGGACAGTCCTGATGCCACCAGCTTTGGGTCAAGGGCCAAGACTTAGCGGGAAGCTGTGTCAGGGCCACCAGGATCGTGCCCAGGGGATGTGCTGGCAAAACAAGGGACTGGGCAGATACCTCAAGGCAGCAACAGCATTCATGCAGCAGTATCTCAGTGCTGTGCTCAGCTGCTCCTTGGGCTCCTCACACAACAGTACCTGCAAAGCACAATCACGATGGCACCTGTCAGTTGCCAGCACCCAGCAACAGCAAACCTGCCAACAGCTGCTAGGGCCTGAGTCACCCCAGTGGCCCTCGACAAACACTGGCACACTGGTGCTGCTGTCAGCCTCCACTGCTGAGGTCTCAGCAGCACCTGGAGTCCCATCTGAGGCACTTTGGTGTCTGTGCATGATTTCCCTGCCTCCCCCTCCCCGTCCTGTCCTTCTCACAGGGCACAGGCACCTGGGTGCCATGTTCTCTCACCTCAATCTCCTTTGACAGATCTTTGAGGAAGCAGAAGATATTCAGGCTCACTGTCAAGCCCTTCTTTCCAGCAGCGCTGCACAGTAAGCAAATGCAGTTCAGGAACTGCAACTTCTGCTCCAGATCCTGGCAAGCACACAGAGACCGAGGAGTGTGATTGAGAAGAGCCATGGCCAGGGGGACCAGGCGTTGCGGGGTGTGGAGCAGTGCAGGACAACTGCAGAACAACAGCACCTCTGCCTGTCCAGCAGCCCTCCTGCAGCCTGAAGGCAGAGCCAGAGGGACCGTCTGGAGATGCAGGCACAGCCAAGATGGAGATGGCTGCTCTTACCTTTGCCTTGCTGATGCCATAGGCTTTGATGCAATCTACGGCCTCCTTTTCCTCTTCAGACAGAGGCAGCCAGTCAGCATCTGACCAAGGAGAGAGAGCAGTGCTATAGAGGGGCCAAAGGCAGGCGCAAGCAGAGGAAGGAGCTCTGGCCTCTCCAGCACTGGGCTCTCTCCCCTGGCACAGTCTGCCTGTGCCTGTCAGGACAAGGGGCCCTGGTTTGGAGCAGGGGGCACTCGCTGCCCCAGCCCTGCCCACTCCACTGGGGACCCTCACTCACCAGCATGCAGTGGGTTCGACTCAGTCACTTTGTAGGGCTCCGGTGGAGATCTTCTCTCCTGGGGAGCCCCACTCTCCTCCCCGGCCATGCTGGAGCGGCTGGGGGCTCTCTCCTCCATCCCGTGGGATGAAGGATGAGGATGGGGATGGGGCAGCCGCAGGGCTGCCAAAGGTAGAAGGAAACGACTTGGGCTGCGCTCGGGGGCTCTTTGCCAGACCCGCACACTCCTCCCAGTCTCCTCGCTGTCCTGACGGACACTGCAGGCTGCCTACTGTCGGTGCCAGCTATGCCTGGGTGTCACAAGGATGGGTCACAAAGGGCTGTTCTGCCTGGGCAGGGCTGGTTCCAGAACCCGGTTGAAATGGCGCAGACCAAACTGCTCAGCAGGAGGGATGTGTGTGCCTGCTTACCCAGATAGCTTTGGAAGTGGGCCTGAGAGCAGCTGGACTGCTCAAGCTCCTGTGCTTCTGCTGTGAGGCTGGAGATGGCTGCAGCAGGACAGAGGAGGTAGACGAAGACTCACTGTCAGCTCAGCAGCTGTTTTGCTCACAGGCTTGTGAGCTCCAAGGCTTTTAGTTCCAAATGTAAAGATGTTAATAAATGATAAGTTTCACACAGATGATACAGTTCTGTGCCCTTGTTTCTGATTTGCTGACAATACACTGTCAAATAACTGGGAACACTGCAGTCCAATAAGGCATTTCCCTACACTTTGTTGGAAGCAACTGAAATTAACAAAGACCTTTCTTGCAGTTTTCTAACATCAACGAGTTAAACTCAGCCATTAATGCAGCATGTCAGTTACTATTTATTAATTATTTTATTTCCTTTTGGTCTGGAATTGTTTAAAAAAGCCGACAAGACAACTAAAGGTCTGAGCCTAGTGTATAAATGTTCTGGTAAAGATCATATTTTTTCCTCTTTTGTTTTACAGTCTCTAAACAACATCCATCTGGGGAATGCTGTCTTTCAGAGATTTGGCCTTTTCTTGCCGCCACCTGGGCAGGACTTCCTCAATGCAATTAAGTCAGCTTTTATACTTGTCTTCACCGTCCTTCATATGGAGACAGAAATCAAGTTAAACTGAACTGTTAACACTGATATCCATAAGAAGCCTTATAAAGCCACCAAATGAGAAGAAGAGCTTCTTGTAGAATGCCTCATCCATCTCTTCATCCTGATTAGGCAGTCTATAACAGACCCCCACCAAGATGTCACCCCTGCAGGCCTTTCCCCTGATCCTGTCATGGGAAGCATGTCTTGATAACTAACACTGTACTATTTTATAGCTGGTAGACAGCTTCACCTGTACTGTTTCTACAGATCTGTTGGAATTGTCTCCTTTTGAACATCACATTTGCCTCTTTTTCATTATCCATTGCATGTGGTGTAGTGTTTTGAGCATATATGCTCTGAAAACCACTTTACCAGATAAGACAGTGTTAGGGTTTTTAATTTAAAATTGTCTATAATTAGGGATTTTTGAGTAAAAAATTCTTTAAGAGTGACAGTAGCTGCTGTCAGATATTGCTCACAAATTTGTAAGGATCTTGAATGGAGTTTTTTACATTTATCTCATCTTTCCAGTAGGAGTAAGTTACTCATGCAAAACTATTTGGTAGCTGGTCTTCAAACTTTCTGGAGGATCTCTCCTGAGTCTACAGAGTACTAACAATCATTTTTATACCAGACCAATTTTTTCTGCCAAATTTATAGGACTACTGAGCAGGGCTTTATAATGGGACCTGGCTACCGCTTTAACTACGGGGTGGGTAACATCTCCATGCAATAATATTCTGTTTGTGTAATTCAAATATTAAGGTTGACGTTTTGGAGAGACAGGAAATATTTCCATATCATTATAGAAAACTGAAAGCCGGCAAAATGTTCTGAAAGGAGAAGGGGAAAATGATAGGTATTTTTGTATTTACTTCCTCTGCTTTTCTAGTTATCCCTTTTCCCTTTTTTCTCCATTCTCATTTCTTCTGCCACCGGCTTTATTTTTAATTAGTAGGTAGTGGCATGACTTTCAGAGAGAACATTAAAAGAATGTTAGCAGGCTAAGTTTTATGCTGCATGAACTGAGAAACAGAGGTGCTACGGTTGCCAAAAAATGATCCAAGGTGAAAGTTACTGCTGAAAAGGGCAGATTTGTCTCCAGATTGCCTTATTCAGAAACAGAATTTCTTTTTTATGAATGACATACGGAAAAAGCACTTTCAATCTCAGAAGCCAGTAAGTGTAAGAGTTGGGAAACAATGTAAAGCTACTTGTGCTGATCCCTATGTTTTTATTTTAAGTCAGATTTCTCTCTTACCCTGATAGAATTAAAGCTATATCACCCCCCAAGCTGGCAGTAATGGTGATAGAGGAAGTACATGACAGAAACTTGTTTGTGAATTTAGGGAATTACAGGTGCAGACTGTACTTGGTTTCAAAATCTCATTGTTTTTTCAATTGAAAGTGCTCTGAAAATTGTTTCCCAATAAGAAACTGATTTACGAGTAACCAAAGTATAAAATTGCTCAAATATGAGATTCCAGACAGAATTTACAAGTGGCAATGGGCTGAAAGAGAGTTCTATATTATCTTAGTCTCCAAAGTAAATGTAGCTGGTCTTTGTTCTCTTGTGCTTGGTCAGAAGTGGTTCTAGTAAAAAGAGCGCATCTCTATACCTCTTCCCTGTACTCCATCTTGTAACTGTCAGTTTAGATTAGAATAAAGTGTTTTCTCTTGTATTTTAGTCTCCTAATGTCAAAAATAGACCCTAGATTGGTCTGACCTCAACACTGAGGCGAAGACCCTGTCACTTTCCCATGTGATGCTAGTCATACCATATCCCTGTCCCAATAAGTTTTATGTTCATTTTTGGTCACTTAAAGAAGAGATAAAGTCGTAGGTATACCTGCAAATTGTCACAAGGTACTTTGTAAAGAGGTATTGATATATATGAGTGCTACTGCTCTTTGCCCCTACTTATCATTATACAGGTAGCTCAAGATACACAATTACATATATAGGTATGTTTTCAAGGCCATTTTAAGTTAATGTAATTATAATCTGTTGTAAAAAATTCTCCCACTGTGCCCTGCTACTCCTGACCACATTTTCCTACTTCTCTGTATTATAATGCAGTTATAATCATAGTCTATTAGAAATCTACATATTGTATATATTGAGAGAGAGATCTATGGTGTCTGTTACAGATAGGAAAATATATACATACATGAATATATATATTATATAAAAGAGCTCATTCTCTGCCAGCAGTCGACCAAACTGAAAAGCACTACACATGGTTGACATCAATTTGGAAATCAAAAGAATACAAAAGAAAACATTATGTTACCAGGTTTCTCAAAATATCTGTTATTATATAGTACAAATTCATGCACGTAGAAACTCTTGGAAATATACGCTAATTATGTTTTACAGAAAATCTCATAGGCATTGCCAGGACCTTTTCTTTGTGTGAGCCAAAAGGCTCTGTGCTCAGTCTGGCATTCTTATAGAGAGAGATGATTCAAAGTCATAAAAATACCTTTTGCAAAAAAGAGCAAAATGCCAACTAGTCATGGAATTAGTGTTCTTCATCCTGCAGTTAAGCAGTTATTCCTGACTGCTGTTCACTTTGGAACATGACTACTGTTACTTATCTCTTCGATTTTTGTAACTTCAGAAGTTATTTTTATCAAAAATATTTTTTTAAATGCAAATGGTTAGGACTTACATTGGTGCTGAGCTCATGTATTCTATTTTTCTCACAGCAGTTAGGTATATTTCTGTCCTAAGTGCAGATAATTATGCTTATCCAGCTGAGTACAGAATTTTGAAATCCTTGGTTAAAAGGTATTCATCAAATGTGTTTATTTCTTAAAAACAGATAAGTAGCAAAGAGTATAAAAATAAGTTTTATGTTGTGGCTGTACTTTCCTGAGGACTTCCTCACCTTGCAAGAACATGCTGGAAGTCTTCTTGTCTCACTTTGCCAGCAGGACTTACTAACCCCACACTACAAATCAAGTCAGTAAAGAAACCTTGCCCTTGCAGTTTTTGTGCCTGGGAAATAGGCTAAGCATATAGAGATTGTATTTGGACATGTGTGTTTTTTTCCACATACAGGAGAGTCACTCGGAAGATCAAAGGACCAGAACATCTCTCCATGTGGAGATTGAGATTGCTGGGACAGTTCAGCCCGGGGACAGAAAGACTGAGGGTAGATCTTATCAATCCTGGAAGGAATGGCAAAGAAAAAATGGAGCTAAGTTCTGTGCAGTGGTGTCCAATGTGAGGACAAGGTACAAATCAGAGCATAGGAGATCCCCTCTGCGCACCAGAAAGCTGTGCATTGACAGACCACTGATGTCATGATATGTCCAGAGGCTGTGAGGTCTCCTTGGAGCTCTCCAAAAGGCTCCTGGACATGGAACTGGATGTCTGTGCTGGAGCAGGGATTAGGTCAGATGGACACAGAGGTACATTCCTGCTTATCCTTAGCACGAACTTCAAAGCATTCTAGGAAAACTAGTTGCTTTGATAAGCCTGTTGTTTTACCTAGGCATATGCAACATAGATAGACGGCATGTTCATGTTAACAACTTTCTTGTTGAACGTCTTACAGCCTACATGCCACCTTGCAATGCTTAGAAACTGCGATGCTGCAATATGTCATGAGCAGAAAGCTGTGTCAGCTGATTTGCTGCTGAATACTGTGAAGTAAAGATTATTCCTCCATCTCTTTTCTGCAAATCCAGAGATTTGCAGAAGGTTTTTCGCCCAGTAATCCATGAGCTCATTTTTTAATTTTACTAAAGCCGTCTTTTTCCATTTCTTTATCTACATGTTAGATGTTATGTTAGATGTTAATAGAGAGAGGTGCTTTGAATTAGATGATTTTTTTCAGCAGTCTATTCTAATCTATTATTCTATTCCTGTCCTTTTTGCAATTTATCATGTGTAGGTAGCTTGCTGTCTGTTAGTAGAGATTGAGGTTTACAAGTCTCCATGACTTGTAATGTTTTGTCTGACTCCTTTCTCACTTATTCTGGTATGATTTGCTATCACTGATGACTAAATTAACTTCTGGCTTAGAACAATTCCTATTAACTGTAGCATCCTGAAAGTTTTATGCTTACTATTTTTAAATTAATAGAGTATTATTTATTTATTTATCTATTCATTTATTTCCTGTCCACGTTTCATTTGTTGCTTTTTAAACTGCTTAGGAATTGTTTGCCTCCTTTCCTTCTGTGTCTATAAGTCATCCATCTCTTGGGGGAACTGTTAAATAATGGAATAGAGATTTCATAGTTGTCTGCTATTAAAGGCATGAGAGCGGCAATTTGCCTTTAAAGGTTTAAGGGCATCAATTCGCTACTAATAGAACAAGCAATTGGGTTTGTCAGTATCATCCAGGTTGTTAGTAGTTACTAGATTCCATGATTAGTGTCATCCTCTTTATTGTCACTGTCGCCCTTTTCTGTCAGTGTAAGGTTCTGAACACTGCAATGCCAGCAAAGCTGCAGTCAAGAGACCTCAACACCTTGGGCTGACTTGAGGATTGCCCATAGATTTACTACAGTGGCTGAGATTTGTTGCAAAGAACCACAGTTCTAACGTGCTTAACTTAAAGGTTTTCAGGATAGGATTTTAGGGGTATGTGTTGGTGAAAAGGTGGTTGGCAAAACACAGTGATGTCTCTTACCACTGTATTGCACATTAATAGCAATATTGAAGAATTCTCTTGCTTGTAGCTAGCAAAAAGACTACAACTAACTACAATTCAGATGAATTCTGGCCTGTGCCTCTTTGCTTATTACCTCATGTATGATGCATCTGTGATATAGTTGTGCTTATGTCACTTACTTACCTTTCTAGTTATGGAATTCTAATTTTGCTAAGTATTAACATGTATATATATATATAACAAACAGTTAAAAAATACAGAACCAAACAAAACAAAAATCCCACAGAATACCCACACATAAAATAGCAACCAAAATAACCACAAACCTAACCCAAAACTTATTATCCTAGTTTTGCCTTACCTATCAGTAGATGGAGGTAACACTGAGTTACCTGTTCCATTTATCCACGTGTAATATTTTTCCAGATTTTCTCAGCATAATATTTAAAGGACTAAATGTGTATAGTTCTTCAAGTGAAGCTGAAACTCAGATCTTTGTGGGATTTCATGGTTTACCAGAATGCTAAATATAGTAGAATAGTCTTGGACAGTTAGGGCACTACCATACTTTCCCCAGAGATTGGTTTTATCATACCTTTGTCTTTCTGTTCTTTCTAAGTCTGAGCCTTGTGAAGGATATGCCCACCATTAACAGGTGACAGGAATGATCCATTAGTGCTCAGACTGGCCTGATCCAATAGATACTGACATTTGTGCTGCTGTCTCTGGTATCATAAGGGCAGGAAGGAAAGGGAAAATATGTTTGTGCATGTATATGTGTGTATTTTTGTGAAAAGGAATATGGAAGGTTCTGCATCCCAAACAGGCTATTTTTTACTTAATTTGAACAGGGCAGAAGAATAATTGATGGTAGCCAAGGTGGGTTATGTCAAGACCTGTGCATGTTGTATGGATATGGTAAGTGTGGGTTCAAAGTGTACATGTGCCCAAGGGAGTCAAAACAACAGTTTCTGTTTAAAATAGGACAACTGTCATTACACTGCTTGCAAAAGAGATCCAAAAATTCCTACATAACTTTGAAAATGATTTCCAGGCAGTTCATAAACCTACACAGAAATAAAAGAACTAACAGAAGAAGAAAGAGGACAGAAAATAATCTGAGATAAAAGCATCCATCCTCTTACAAATTTTGTCACAGTAAAGGGGACTGATAGGTCCCAGGAAAGGCACAAAAATCTTTACACTCTTGTTCAAAACAAGTTCCAGGTGATTAGTGTTGTCTGTCATGACAGCTTACTTCTTGCATCTCTCAAAAAGTGACTACACCTGTAAAAATGCAGACCAGAAAGTGTACTTGGTTCTAAGCAGAACTAAACTTTGCCTCATGTTTGGATTCTTGATGTGTAAGAAAAGCAAGATTCCTCTCTTAAGATCATTAAGTTCCTTTTAAGACTAAAAATACTAAATAAAAAAGATTCCTAATTTTTAATAGTAAGAAGTAGAAGGGAGAAAGTGTCATTATATATTAGTCCACATTCCCACATTCCCACTATTATTGCAGTAATTTGTCCTCATTCTTTTTTTTTTTTTTTTTTTTTTTTTTTTTTCCAAGCTCTATGAATGCTACCTGCACAAATTATCTCTTCTTATTTTTGACACAATACTGAACAGACTGACAGGTGATCTTTGGCCTGAAGGTGCTAGCTAGTATTTCTAGTTGATGTTGCCTCTAAAATATTTTCTTTCTATATACTTGTTACCTGTGCTCTTTGTTTCTTTTCTGTACTTGCTGACATTCACACAGACATAAAGCAGCCAAAGGGGAAGATAACTGAGTCAAAAGTCCAATTCTCTCAGTAGGCATAAGTAACACAGAACAAAATCATGAAATTTGCTGAGACAGCCAGCACACAAAAGGTTGCTTAAAGGTTTGGGAGCATTTTATCTTAGGAAGGAGAGGGAGGTGATTTTTCCCCCTCTTCTCAGGTCTTGGGACATCCCATTTGTAGTACTGCATCCAGGCCTGGGGCCCTCAGCACAAGAAAAATGCAGAGCTCTTGGAGTGGGTCCAGAGGAGGACCACTAATATGATCAGGCTGGAGCACCTCTCATATGAGGAAAAGTTGAGGGAACTGGGCTTGTTTAGCTTGGAGAAGAGAAGGCTCTGGGGAGACCTCAGTGTAGCCTTACAGTACTTGAAGGGAGCATATAAACAGGAGGGGAATGGTTGTTTATGAGGGTGGATGGTGACAGGATAAGGGAGAATGGTTCTAAACTAAGACAGAGGAGATTTATGTTAGATATTAGGAAGCAGTTTTTCACTCAGAGGGTGGTGATGCACTAAAACAGGTTGCTCAAGGAGGTTATGAATGCCCCATCCCTGGAGGCTTTCAAGGCCAGGCTGGATGTGGCTCTGGGCAGCCTGGTCTGGTGGTTGATGACCCTGCACATAGCAGCGGGTTTGAAACTAGATGATCAGTGTGGTCCTTTCAATCCAGGCTATTCTATGATTCTATGATTAACAAAATCAGTAGTCAGGATCACTTTGTAAGAATGTCCTGTGATTATGAAGACAGAAATATGCAGATGAGAAGAGACTTTATATGGTTTAATCCTGGAAGAAGCTCTGCCCCATGCAGCTGCTTGCTCACTCTCTCTTATGAGATGGGCACAGAAATGGAAAGGTGACAGCGTCTGAACTTCTGGACTGAGGAAAACACATCTTACTAGGTAAAGCAAAAGCTGAGCACACAAGCAAAGCAAGTCAATGAATTTTTTTATTACTTCCCACCAGCAGGCAGATGTTCATCTACTCCCAGGAAAGCAGGGCTCATTACACATAACAGTTCGTAGGGAAAACAAATACCATCATTCCTAATGTCCCAACTCCTCCCTCTTTCTTTATCTCAGCTTTTATCATTTAGCATGATGTCATATGCTGTGAGATTATGCCTTTGGCCAGTTTGGGTCAGCTGCCCTGGTCCTATTTCCTCCTAGGTTGTTGCAGACCCCTAGCTCCTCACTTTCAGGGCAACAAAAGAAGCAGAAGCATCCTTGGCTCCATGTTATCACTGCTCAGCAACAACTATTGTTGGTGTGCTATGGGTGTTACCAACAATATTCTCATTCTAAATCCTAAACATCATCATGCAAACCTCTATGAAAACAAAACAAAACAAAGCAAAGCAAAACAAAACACAACAAAAACAAAAAGCAATCCAGCCAAAACCACACCAGGGAGTTGTTTAAAATATGCTTTTCTATTACATTTTGCAGTACAGTGACTTTTCTTTCAGATGATCTAAGCTTCACACATGCTGTGGGAAGAATAACAAGTACACTACAGTATTTTATATATATAAAGATGAAAAGCCATTAGATTAGTAATTAGTATATATAGTGAGTTATAAATAAAAGTAATAGAGAAATGAATGACTTTCTGTAAGTTACTGTTGCAAAGATCACCGGAATTTGAATATATAGACTTTAGAAAAATTAAATTATATATGGAATTAAATAAGTACTGATACCATTCTAACTTTCTTAAGATTTAGACAAGTGAATGATGACAATGAAAATCTCCTGAATATGAGAAAGAACTTCTTTACAATGAGGGTGACAGAGCACTGGAACAGGTTGCCCAGAGATGTTGTGGAGTCCCCTTCTATGGAGGTATTCAAGTTCCACCTGGATGCTTTCCTGCTCAACCTGGTGAAGGGAATCTGCTTCAGCAGGGGGTTAGACTTGATGCCTATATGTCCCCTCTACCTCCTATGATTCTGTGATTCTGTAAAAATGTGTTTAATAACTTGAAATTTAATATGTTTTAAAACAGGACATAAAATCACATATTGAAATGACAAGTGCTTTTCTGTTTATTTAAGAGCAATAATACTATAATAATAATAAAATAATATTAATAATAATAATAAAGACCAGAAGCCTCAGATGGATTTAACCTTATTGCCTTATAAAACTCAGTAGATACATTTTTTAGACTTCAAATACTTGGTGAATAAAATTTTCAACACAAACTAACAGTATGCCCTTGAATCTTTGACTGCATGAGCAACAATACATCCAGCAAGTCCACAGA